>NC_140585.1:380637170-381837170 GCF_964204655.1 Triturus cristatus | reverse complement strand
GTTCGGGGACACAGTTGGTGTTACTTTAGGAAATGGAGCAGGAGCACTGGTGGCTTGATCATAAGTAACACACAAGCATGTACTGCGATGCAATTGTCAATAAAACAACCAAGTGAGAGACTGATTCTACTACTGTGGATCAATCTAGACCATGTGTACGTTCTGCTCCAGGGCATAGGGAT
This sequence comes from Triturus cristatus, assembly GCF_964204655.1. Classification (NCBI taxonomy): domain Eukaryota; kingdom Metazoa; phylum Chordata; class Amphibia; order Caudata; family Salamandridae; genus Triturus; species Triturus cristatus. The sequence continues at coordinate 381,836,988 of NC_140585.1, read as the reverse complement.
CAGCGAGAGTGAAGTCCTACAGTCATTCTTGAAAGCTTGAGACAAACTGCATGTCAGCTGTCTAGATGGTCGTCACCGTTCTACCCATCCAAGTGACACTAATGAAGAGTCTGTTCTTTTCCAATTTTCTCCTTTGAGGGACTACAGGGTGGCCAGGGTTTGGGTTGTGGTCCACGTTTGCTTGACCTCCTTTGACATAATGAGCATAAAGAAACAATTCCCCAACATTCACGAAAACCCCCCAAAAATCCGAGAAGAATTACAGAGTGTGTTCAGACCTGTACACAAATGTGAATCAAATATTGTGATTGATTGTACCAAATGAGGTGAGAGAGAGGTTAGATGAGAAAGTGCTGCAGCCTTGAGTGAACCCCAGAAATGATGGAAAATTGAACGCGACAAAGAATATGCTATTGTATACGATTAAGGAGATATGCCCAGCAAAAACTGAGTGGATCAAAATTTCCAATTCAATGCAGAATTGGACTTAAGTTATCCTGGCAATCCATAATAATCCCACCACTTCTGCCACACTTTGGTGAATATCTTAGGACATCCCATTGCCACATATATAATGTCTTCAATTGTGCCACACCAGTCCATGCCCTTCCTCCGTGCCTCAATAGATCTCCCCAGCAGTCCAGTGACAGGCAATGTTTCTCTTGGCTAGCACAGTGCTGAGGCCCACCATCGTTCTGTCCCTTCTGGGTCCATTCAGACCGTCCAGAATACCTAAAATGGCTATCCAGAGTTATGGCTCGATATGATCCCCAATCAAAGCAGAAAGGATAGAAAAAAGACTAGAGGACCCGGCATGCCCATATTAAATGGAAAATATCCCAGGAGAGTGTTGGGTTTGAGGGCATGCGGGGGAAGTGCGGAGGCTAGCTCTCCACATCCCCAAAAGTGTCATATGTGCTTGGCGCAAATATTTAGATTGTACCAGATGAAGCCTGTCTGAGATCGCCAATGTCCGTGGAGCCATGCACCCATCACACCAGTGGGCCTCATCCAGATCGTCAACCCAAGTCTCCCATTTGCCTCTCATGGTATCTAGTGTTGCGGGGGAATGTATCACTAGGAATCGATACATCTGTGACTCCACTCCCTTGCCCAAATGACCCATAAAAAGCTTACACTCCAGGGCGCTCCATGCGGGGCCGTCAGTGATGGCATCTTGATAAGGGGAAGGGCAGGCGGAGTTGTGGATAACACAAAAACTGGGAGGAAGGCATATTAAAGTCTGAAGCCAACTCCTGAAAGGATTTCAATGCTTCTCCTTTCCAAACGTCTTCAATTCTGGAAATCCCTTTATTGTCACATCCCCTGAATCCCTTAGATTCCTAAACATTTGAAAACCATGACTCAATTTCTAGAATGACAAACTTTTACGACCCATTTAGCTTTAACGGACATGAGGCAGGGGAGATTTTATAACCTAATAGCAGACATGCTTTCAAAATACGGTGAATTACCAAAATTACTAAAATAAAATACTATTTACAATTGTTTGCATTCCTCTTTTTAATAGCAAATGTTTATTAATGTTATGACCTTGACCACACCCTTCGATATGTCTTTATCAAATTGTGGCCAGACGGAGAACTGCGCTGGAGCTGCCATACTTTTCAGAGTGGGGTGCTGGCCTGTGGTATCTGTTCACTAACATCACAAAGCTTCTATTAAAACAAGGCCAGTCGCGTAGTTGTTTTGGTACTCTCTCACTCTCTCTTTCTTAGATTCATTTTAAGCACATGATAGTCACATAGCCAAAATAGGAACGCAAACCTGGTTTCCCAGATTCCGAGTCTGCAGCTCTGGCCATTAGGACACATCCATCTTTCTCAATTTACACGAGGAAGTCATACACATGTGGGATTATTGTGTATGATTACGTACAGTGATTATATTCTCTGCTGAAATGACTTTGCGAAGTAAAAAAACTGCAGAAAAATAATATTGGAAGGTTCAACTCAAGTCTTGCTTGGGAATACTTGCAAGGGTCTGTTTAAAACGGGACGTAGGGACATAGTCCAGCATCTTTGCACCAATGGTGCAGAACAATTATCAAAGTGGGGGAACTGACACTAATGTTATATCACTGATGTCATAGGGATTGTAAAAAATACTAGCTTCGCACAAAGTGTAGCAATGTATCTTGCATGAGAGTGGTAAATGTTTAGTATGTGCTGGTGGTGCATTTTGGAACACACTGTTGTAGTCAACAGTAGTCCACTGTTATTTTCAGACAGCACATTTTCGATTAAAATGGCCACTAAATGTGCATTGTCATGCAGTTTTGCAGATAAAACTATATAGCACTCAAATGTTAATGTGTGGAAATCATCTTTCCATGAATATTTATCATTTGCACATCATCCACTAAAAGTGTCTTGATTTATTTTGAACCTGTTAAAATCTTTGTTTCCGTCACACTTCAGAATTACAAAAAATGTGCTTCATTTGTGCTTTCCTAACTGCTGATATATTCTTAAATGTGTGTATAGACCATTTACAGTTATTTACATTTTGTTGCATATTACAAAAATTACATCCTACAGCCTTTCCTTTCACACTCCATGTACCTTAGCAATATTGCCACATGGTTCACTTCAGGAACTCCTCCCACTTTGCTGTCAGACAAAGAAAATTAAACACCAATCCCCATGTTAAAAGGATAAGCAGAAAATTTGTCAGAAGACATAGCTTGACACGATCTTTGTTTCTGAAGCAAGGCAAATGTGATGAGAGGAATACAAAATGTAAAGTAATCTTTATTTATTGCTCTTTTGTGATCCACCAGAAATAGACACTGCCCATGAGAATGCTGGACTGTGCTGGACAGAAGGGTGACACACTTTTACTCATAGTGGAGACTGGCTACTGTCTCCTTACCAGGCTGAGAGTAGACTGATAGCTGGTGGCATCTACTACAGGTTATGTGGCACAGACCTTTTAACTGTACCCATGAGAGAGGTGTGTACCTACCGAACCTCAAGATACCCAGGACACCTCAATGGCCTATGAGTGTGTGTTGTGTGCACATGTGGTGTGTATGGAAACCACGTGTAGTAGATGCACTGCAAGGACACAGTTCTTATAGCATGAAATGGTGGTTCCATGCAGAGGTCCAAGACCTTTCAGCTTTCTCAGCCTCTTCTGCAGGGCATGTGGCTGAGGCACTGCATAATAATTTACCATTCTCTGGTATGTGATCTGCAATCCGCGTTCAGCCCAGAGTCTGGAAGCAACAGACTACCCAAACATAAGTCCACTACCCAGGCGGCCCAGTCCAAGATCAGCCCGCTGATAGTCTTACCTCTACTCAGGATATGAACTGCGTGGGGCTGATATGTAGGCATCAAACCATCTGCGGCCTCCTCCTTTGTCTTGAGCCAGGAACTGACTAAAAAGGAGACAGACTTGGACCAGGCACCCTGGGCTGTATCTCCTGCTATTCACATTCTGTTTACCAATTAGTGGTTATCCCTTTTCTCCTCCAGACAGGATGGAAATGCCCAGAAAGGTGGTTGCAAATATAAATTTTGAAGGTGACACGTGTTCTCATTTGTCCAGGCTTCCCCTCACTATGCATCAGAGCAAGATAAGAACTGTCTTCTAGAGCACTGCTCTTGTATCTGCTGTGGACTAGTAAGAAGCTTTGCTGTCCATCTCAGAGAAGACACTTGACCATGTTCAGAACACCCTGTGTTTATTTTTCCTATAAATGATTGTAAAAAGCTTGAGATCTCAATAAGCACTGCTGTTGAATCCTTTTGGGAAGACTGGAGCTGTACTGCTTGTAGGAATGAAAGTCCTCACATGGCTGGGAAGGTTGTGGCTACTTCTCCCAGCCCACCTTCATCTGCTCAGTCCTGTGTTTTCCACCAGTGAATTCAAAAATCTCCACTTCATAAAATATACAATTTTCCATGTATTGGTCTTCAATGGATTGTTTGCCTGCTCTGCAATTTTGAAAATATAAGGCCACTGTTGCCGCAAAATGTTAATAAAAGAATACAAAATAAGTACAAATGTAAAATCACGTGTCCCAGGCTATGTCAATGATCATGTGTAACGTGTGCAATGTTCACCATCTAATGCACTACAAAGACCTCCATAAAAATAATCAGGGGCCTATTTACAAGAGGAGTTGTGTTGCTCTTGCACCATGCAACACGGTGCAAGTGCAACGCAAGTCCAACATCTGATTTATGATGCCACACATGGCCCCCTTCAGTGGCTTCATAAATCTGGAGTGAAGCAGCACAGCGCAAATCACTGCGCTGCCGTTCTCTGTGCTAAGGAGGTGTTCCATGGGCGTTGCTTGGATGTTCCAATGCAACTCTCATGGTTTTTGATGCATTCCTAGATTTACCAGAACTCGTACACCTGGGAACGCGCCAAAAAGATACACCTTCCCAGAGAAGGGTACAAGGAATAATCTCCTTGTTACTTCCTCTTTCTATGTGTGCTCCATTCTGCAGCACACATTTTAAGAGGAATTTGCCTCTCAGGATTGTTTTTGTGCAGGAAGGTGCCCCTTCATCCGGAAAAAAATCCTGCATGCACCACAGGCACCCTTGCACCAAAGTGTAAGGGTGTCTGCATTGGCGCTAGCCAGCCTGAAGGGCTCCAGTGCAGGGGAAAAGGCAGGAATGCACCGTATAGCCTAAAATATGGAACATTCCTCCCCTTTCCCAGTCACGCAGGTCAGCACAGCAAGGTGACTTACTGCACTGCGTGACTTTTTCATAAATCTACCCCATCAGTATTTTGCTGTTCAGTTGTAGCTCATACAAGTAGAAAAATTGGTTATTACCATGTAGATTGGTTATCAACATGTTATTAGAACTAGATCGAAAGTGACAGGAATCAACATGTTAATAGAACTAAATCGGAAGTGACAGGAAATTCTTAAGGCAAAATCCAATTTGCCATGATACTCCACTAATAAGATTTCCCCCAAGGTCACTGAATAATGGCAACTTCTTCTACTAGTGTCACATGCAGACTTTTGAGGTGGTTCAAACAAAAAACAATAAGTGTCGATCAGAAAAGTTAGACGACAAGGAGGAGTGGGAGAGCACCCTAGCCAGGAACCCCAAGATGTCAAAAAACACCCGCTTTAGGTTTATTAACTTCAACATCCTACAAAGGGCATATCTCGCCCCTGGGCACATTAATAAATACTTCAACAGGGAGGATGCGGCGTGCCCGCGATGTGGGGAACTTGGAGCGGCAATGATGCCCATGATTTGGGCATGTCCAACACTGCCCAGTTATTGGGGCAAAGTTACTAAAACAGTGGCGGGTATCACTGAGAGGACTGTTCCCTGCTCGGCGGCCCACTGCCTCCTAAGTTTGTTCCCCATACCTACAAAACGAGTGTTACTAACAGGTTCGAGGGCCTGGCCTTTATCCTAACTAAACAGGAAATAACAAGACGTTAGAAAGCACCAGGAGGGCTCCGGATAGAAATATGGAAAAAAGAACTAGAGATATGGGAGAGGTGTGAGGGGATATTCCTGCTTAGGAGTGCCCGGAGGGGGATCGGCTCGATTGAGAGGGCCAGAGCCTAGGATGCGCTGGTTGATAACATGAAAGACTCTAGCCGGAATCAGGAGTATCTACACCGCAGATACAGTCTCCACCTGGGAGTCCAACACTTAATGTACCTATGGAGAGGGCATTGGGAAATGCTCCAGCTGTACAGGGTGTTGCAGGGATTCTGCATAGGCACAGAACTATGCTTGGGACCATAGAACCATAGTAGGCAGGTACTGAGTCATGTTACCACCTTAGTAACTGTGTGCTCCGGACCGACCAGTTATAGTGTCTCACTTGCCCTCCTACTCACCCACAGAGGAACAAGTGATTAGACACCCCAGAACAGAACACTCCTGACTCTCTCAGGAATCGTGGTTACAGGACACACCCTTTAGCTCTCATGCTCATACTAGCCCAAAATATGATCTGACAGAGACGCGAGAACATTTTTAAATGTTGATTTTAACTATCGCGCTCTAGTATGCAGTATACGTGCCACAATAAGTAAGAAAATGCCTAACACAAATACGGTCAGCATAGTAAGTAGTCCATAATTCATAAAAGAAGCTGTCATTATACAAGACAGGGTAGCCGAACCCACCTCCCCTTCTACAGAAACAAAATGATTATATATCAGAAGATCTCTGGGTGTTGGCAGAAGACGCTGTACCTTAGCATACACAGATGGCCGTTCTACATCTCAGGTACTGTCACGATCTCTTCCCTGGAAAGATTCCTCTCCAAGTGCATTGTTACCAATCCGTGCATAGCCATATGGCAAAAGTACGTGTTCCCAAACAACAGCTATTAATTGACAATGCAGAAAGCGATCCCTGGTCAATGTAAACATTGTGTGACTATTAAATGCAATAAAATCTGTTTAAAAAAAAAAAAAAAAAGTGGCGATCATGAATGTTATCATGATGCATTTTATAAGCAATAGACTGAGAATATTATGTTCTTAGACAGATACATTTTTACCACGGTCTTCCGTCACTATCCCCAATGTTTACAAAAGCAGTATCTCCAATGGATAAAATGGGTTGGTTAGAGCATCATCTGAAAGACTGCCGTGTCAAACCTGTCATCAGCACCTGACGCGAACTTTTTAAATATGGTGGGAGGGCCTCCCCTCGGTCAGTGAAATCCCTAAATGGCCTCTGCTCGCAGCCCGCCCACAAGGCTTTGCATTAGCCACTGAATCTTATAGAGTCTTGTTTTTAGATCAGGAAAGGCAAGACCAAGTTTCCTCTTTGTATGGGTGTGATACTTTATGGTTTAAATCTGGTTTTATTGTTATCATAATCAAGCTTCATTGCATGTCACATTGCATATCTTCAGTTTTGAGAAGGATCTGAAAGCATCAGCGTAAGCATAACGTACTTAACGACATGTAGGTAAACAATTAACTCCCCCTGTAACTACCCCAATAACTACCCTCCCACCCACCTCGGTTCCTATAGCTATTCAAATAGCAATTCCCCTGTGTCTGCGTGTGGGTCATTCATTATGTGTGTTCATCTCTGTCAGTGTGAGATGAGTCTGTGAGTCTCAATATCCGTAAATAAAAGGGACATGTCAGTTCTCGAAATTCTTGGGAAAGGAACGCTAGGGATGGGTGCCAAGTGGTCCTAATTGTGTCTTCACGACCACTGAGTGTAAGGGTAAGTCTCTCCATCCCGAAGACACCCCACAGACGGTGTAACCAACCCACGTGTGTCGGTATGGTGGTCGACCCCCAGTGTGAGAGTATGGTCTGGTGTGCTGCACCTAGCGCAATTCCTATTTGGCGTCCTCTATGGGATGCAAGGAGATAGGTCAAGGGGTTATGGAGGCCCAGCAATATGTATTATGGGAACCTAGGGAGCTGTGTTGAGAGGTGGGTGTCTATATAATTTAGGACCGAGTCCCAGAACTATGTTATTTTGGTGCACTCCCAGAGGATATGGGTAAGGGTACCCATCTCCCTGCACTGCGGCCAGCATTCATCACTACAAGCTTGGTTGCCCCGATGAAGCCTTACTGGTGTAAGGTACCAGTATGAGTTGATTTTCAATACTGTCTCTGTGCCTACTATGTTATAGGCAGTGTGTTGTGCTGTATGATATATGTCCTCCCACTCTTTCTGGGAAAGCTGACGCCCCAATTCTGCTTTCCAGCGGCGTTGGGCTAGGCTTTTGTCTGCTGTCTGTGTAGGTCGCAAAAGAACATACAGTTCTGAAAGGAGGCTTTTATCTGAGTTTGTGCCCAAGAGAGATGTTTCATAGGAAGTCAAAGCCCGCTCCGAGTCGCATTTTTGGGTGCAGCAGCCAGTGTCTGATCTGGAGGTATCTAAAGCGTTCATCTTCAGGGATGGTGTATTCCCTCTTAAGGACGTTGAAGGGTATAGGGTCTTCCAAGTCAAAGAAATGTCCTGCCGCCCTACTAGCGGCCCCTCTCCATACTCAAAATGACGGCCCAGTCCCTGGTATAAAGGCCGGATTGTCAACGACTGATGTCAAGGTTGACGGAAGAATAGTTAGTCGCCCTCTGCGCAGGCATCGATCCCACACTTTCAGAAGGGAGCTCGTAACTGGGGAGATGTAGAGACTGGGCATTCTGTGTTGGCGCTGTAGGAATGGGACCTTGTCTACTCATGTCCCAGCTATAGCCCTGTCCATGAAGAGCCAATGTTTCTCTGACTCTGCTCTGGACTATTTAACTAGGTATCGAAGCTGAGCCATCTGGAAGTATCTGAGAAGGCAGGGTATCCCAAGTCCACCCTCCACCATCGGAAGCCAGCTACGCTCCTTGTTCAACCTAGGTCTTTTTCCTGCCAAAACAAAGCGTGTAAAGCAGCTTGCATAGTCGGTATTATTCCTCGGGGGGAGTAAGTGGCAGGGCTTGGAAGAGAAAAGGTATTCTAGGTAGGGTTGTCATTTTTAAAGCCGCAATGCGGCCTATCAGAGAAAGTGGGTAGTGACTCCATTGCTCCCGTTCTGTGCACACCCTCTTCAACAATTCTCTATAATTGAGAGTGTTCATGCGCTCCACGGAGGAGCAAAGTTGAACCCCCAGGTATGGAATGGACTCTGTCGCCCAGCAGAGCGAGGATGTTCATTGCAGAGTCTCAACTGCTCAACTTGGGGAACTGAGATATTGAGGGCCTGAGACTTATGAAAGTTCATGCAGAACCCTGAGGCTGCACGGAAATCCTCCTTCTCTCTAAGAAAGTGAAGCAGGCTCTCCAGGGGGTCTCAGAGCATGACCATTATTTCGTCTGACTGATCTGGTGCTTTTTCCCTACAAGGGGGATTTTTTTGATGCCAGGATGATCTCTCAGCGGCTGCACAAAAGGCTCTATTTATAGGGTGAAGAGGAGGGGAGAGAGAGGGCAGGCCTGCCTCGTACCCCGTTGTATGGGGAAGATGTCGGAACCATACCAATTCACCCCCACTGCAGCCGTTGGAGATCTATAGCTGCTCAGAACCAAAGCTCAGAAACGTTCCCCCCAGCCCAAAGTGTGCTAACCTTGCCTTCAGTAATGGGCAGTGAACCTGGTCAAACACTTTCTCAGCGTCAACCGAGAGTAGCTTGCTGGCCCCCTCCCTGCCATGTGCTTTATTAATGATATGTAATAGCCGTTTCGTATTGTCCGCACACTGTCTCAGTGGAACAAGCCCAGCTTGGTCCGGACCTATCAGACCCTGCATAAAGGGATTCAAAGAGTAGCCAAGATACTCGTGAATAGCTTTACGTCCACGTCCAGGAGTGAGATAGAGCGGTAGTTAGCGCAATAGCGTCTGTCTTTTCTGGATTTGGGGATAACAACTATTTTCGCTTCTTGCATCAAGGGCGGGAGGTTGGCCATGCACACAATGTCATGAAAGAATTGTGTGAGAATTGGGGCTATGTCTAGGCAAAAGGTTTTAAAGGACCCTGCAGAAGAGCCCTCTGGGCCCGGAGATTTCAGAGCTTTCTGTTTAGAAATAGCAAAGATGACCTCTTCAATACGGATGAGGTCGTCCAGGGAGGCCGCTTGAGATTCAGTCAAGCGAGTAGTCACCTTTTAATGCAGCTAATGAGAAGGGGCTTTAGGAGGGTAAGCCTGCTCCGAATAAAGAGTGGCGTAGAATTCTCTGAAGTGTGCCGCTATCTGGGCATCTCCCTTAATCTCTGCTCCATCTCTGGATTGGAGGGAGTTCACTCTGGTGGACTGTCTCTGGGCTCAAATTTCGTTCACAAGGAGCCTTCCACACTTATTCCTGTTTATGTAAAAGGAGCGTTGTAGCCTGAGAAGTAAGTACTCAGCCTTATTCAGATCCAGGCTCCCCAATTTTTTCCTCGTGCTCTCTAACTGGCACCCAATTCTATGGTCCCCTGTGCAGTGGTGCATGTGTTTTAATTCTCGGACCTGCCCTTGAAGTTCTTCCTTTTTTGCCTTACGGTGGCGATTTTTGGCTGTCGCGATTGCTATAATTACCCCACTGATGACCGCCTTTAAAGCTTTCCATAGGTTAGATGTGCAGATGTCTGGGGTGTCATTCAGTTGGATATAATCTTGTATTACCTTTTGAATCTGCATGACCACCTCCGGTCTTTGCAACAGAGTCTCTCATAGTCTCCATCACCGCCTAGTTTCCCTCTGTTTAGGATTATGTAGCTCCACGATTAGAGCAGAATGGTCAGGAAGAGATCTAGGTTTGATCTCGATTGACCGTGTGAGTAGGTGTACGTCCAGGGTTCCCAGAAAGTAATCCAAGCTGGGCATATGACTTATGAGCATGCGAGAAAAAGGTATAATCCTGGGTTTGGGTTGTGAAGCCCTACAGAGATCAATCAACACCGCCTCTTTCAGCCAGTCCTATCCCTCCCCTGTCAAAGCCCCAGTCCCGCCCTCTCTGGAACCGGAACGGTCTAGGTTATTATTGAGGACTATGTTAAGGTCACCTTCTATTAAGACTAGGTTCGGGAAGTGAGAATCTTCTCTAGGAGAGTTCGGTTGAATTGCTCCTGCCCCTCATTAGGTGCATACAGTGATTCCAAGGTAAGGGTTCGGGCTCCAAAATGTACTTTGTATCCCAAGAGGCGACCTTTATTCTCCATAAGTTTGGGACCAATTGTTCCCCTGAATCTACGGGCGAAGTGTATTGCCACACCCGCTGCTTTGCGTCCTATAGAGGAGAAGCATTGGTGTGGGAATGCCTTAATTTTAAGCCTGTGGGCTTCTCTTGCTAAGACATGGGTCTCCTAAAGGAGACAGATATAAACCTCAGTGTGTTCTAGATATGATAGGATGGCCCTCCTTTTGACAGGGTTTGTCAGTCCCTTGACGTTGAGGGAGAGTACGCTCAGGAGTTCACCGGGCGTCAAAGTGTAATTGTACTATCATGCTGAGTTTCTCCCTATTATTCTTTTGTTCTTGACAGTGTGCTTCTCTATATTTTAGACCCTTATGACACGTAAACATATGTGAATGAGATACAGCTTCGGCTAGGTCTGGAAGCCTTTGTATTGCTGTAAATTGGTACTTATCAACCCTTAACAATTGAACAAAAAACACCAACAAAGTCTCTGGAAGGGGTGGAGTCTCGAGGACTGTCCCTGCCACTCCCTGAGTAAGGCAAAATAAGGGGTCCATGGTGGCCAGCAGCATTCAAGAGGGGCTCCTCCCCTTCTCGGCCTCGGATGGCTTCTGTCGGTGATCATCCCAGGTTACAATTTTGCCTCAGCCTCTTCGTCCTCATGGTCATGTACCGGATCTCCAGCTAGGCCCCCAAACACTGCCTTTTCTTTTGAGCTATTGTAGCTGAATCTGGTTTAGTGAGGCCTATGCCTTGTGGCCTCCTCCTCCATCTCAAATGTCTACTAGGCCCAGGCCCTGATCTCGTGTTGTTCCCAGGAGATCCCTCGGGAGGGTCTATCCAGAGAAGGTCGCAGGCTGCTTTAAAGGAGCGCAGTTGATGGGTCTTCCCTTCCCAACTGAAGATTAGCCGGAAATGGTGGTCCCATGAATATGAGGTATTATGTTCCCTAAGATAGGCTATCACCGGGCGGAACTCTCTCCTCAACTGCAGGGTGATCACTGAGATGTCCTGAAAAAGCTGGAGAGAGTGGCCACAAAAGTGAACAGGGTTGGTGTCTCCCACCTTTTGAAGAATGCCCTCCTTCATGGGAAAGCTGTGCACACATGCTAGAATGTCTGGCGGAGGCAGATATGTGGCCCTAGGTAGGCCCACCCGATGAACCCTGTCCAGTCTGATGTCAGAGGCCTGCGTGTCTCCTAGGATCTGTGCAAAAAGCTCTGTCATCTATCCCTTCATATTGCCTGCCTCTGCGGCCTTTGGAGCGTTCTGGATTTGGATATTGTTACGCCTTGATCTGTTTTCGAGATCCTCAGCATGCAACTGTAAGTCTATCTGTTGGTCTGTGAGTCGAATGAGTTCCTGTCTAAGCTGCTCGATTTCTTCATCTCTGGTGATCTTGTGGTTCTCTAGGGCATCCACTTTGTCCCCTATATCCGACACCTCTCTTGGTACTCCTTGTAGATCCTGTGCCAAGTCTCTCTTAATCGGCAGTAAGTCCTCCCTCAGGGCTGTGGACAGGGTCTCCATGTATGACCTGGTGATGAGTGCATCCCCTCCTACATCCTCGTTCCTCTCAGCGGGCTTTGCAGAGGGGGGGGCAGGCTGTCTGGTGAGAATATCCTTCACGGAGCGGTCTCTCTTGGTCCGGGCCACTGACATGTCTGTTCCTGCAGGCTGGAGGGCCGAGAGAGTCAACTGCACTGCGTGTGTGCAGGCCCCCTTGCCCATCACCGAAAATTAGCAGTGTATCAGGTCGCGTCTGCGGTCGGGCAGGCAAAGCGTGGTTGCAGCCTGGGGGGCTCAATGGTCTCGTATAAGCTGGCACTAACCTCCTCCCTATGTAGTTGTGACCCCCGCCGTATCTCGGGACAAAGATCCCGATGTGGACCCCTGATTTGGGTGTTGATTGCTCCTCCTCGATCAACACCCTTCGCAGGTTCTTGTACCTCAGGGGGGGTGATCTCGCTCGTCGGTGGTTACTGCTTTGCTGCCTGGGATCACCTGTTATGTGGACCACCTCTGAATCCTGGTGATCTGGGGAGGTGACTTGGTATGTCCCAACGCTGTTGCTCGTGCATTCATGAGGACATCACTCGCCTCCAGCCCTCTGTTGGAAGCATGTGATCTTCACAAGGGGTATGAATCTTCCTGTGAGGTAAGCCCATGCCTAACCCTGGGCAGAAGAGACCATGACATCTGGTGTGCTCGGTAGCCTATGTTACCTCTGCCCCTGCTGTGGCAAGTGGTAGATCGGTCTTCCAGGCACAGATCGCACCTCTCACTCCTCTACTAATTGCTGGTTGTCATTGGGCAATTCTTGCTGGTGTCGCCTCCGGGGCACACTGCTCTGCAGCCTACTGGGCACCTTTGTCGCCGCCCATGGCGGTGTCCAGAAGTTTCAGATGTGGCCCTTGGTGTTCATGCTCAGCAGGCCCAATTGTATCGCACTGAAGGCAGCACCGAAGCCGCTTGTCACTGCAGCCCCGCCCAGCAGCACCGAGCATCTCAAGAGTCCTCTCACCACAGACGGGAAGTTACCGTCCGGCCGGGCCCCTCACTGCTTCGCTGCTCTGTCCTCTAGGTGAGCCAGGAAGAGTCCAAGGCCGCCTCCAGCCCTTTTCCTATTACGGAAGTCCCCGGATCTCGTGGGCTGCCCGTGCCCAGGCCTCTAACCTTCTGCGCATCCAATGCCGGTGTGCGTTGTCAGAGGCGTGCTCCTCTCTCCTGTCTGCCACCTTCTGCTACTTCTCCGAGCCTGCCATTGGGGCCGGGGAGGGTCATGGACCACCTTGCCCATCTTCCCTGCACCAGGTTCTCTCGCAGTAAGTGGCCGCCTCTTGCCGTCTGGGCCTCTGGGGTTGGCGTCCTTGTCCGCTATGCACTCTTCGTTCTGGGGCCATCCCAACAAAACGGGGTCGCAGGATAACACCTCCGTGCACCTCTGTGCCTGTGCAACTCCAGGCACCTCTTCCCGATGTGCTGGACACACCGGGAATATGCTGCTGTGCCGAGGCCGGAGCGGAGGGACTGAATCCTGCGTCCACTAACTCCGCCATCTTGGCCACGCCTGGGTGTGATACTTTAAGTGGGCAGAAAATTCTTCAAACAGTTCATGAAGTGCTTAAATACCAACAAAATCGTCAAATAGTCAACAAAAGAAATGCCACCAAAGTAAAGCAAGGATGGTACACGCATCAAAATTAATACTAAATGGCATCTGCCTGAAAACACTCCAATGACCTTATGTTGTAATTACCTGTAATAGATAATTCGTTTTAATTCTACCTGAGCTTCACAATCTGCTCATCTGAATGCATTTTGTTGTAAAGGATGATACAGAGTCCATCTGTTCATGTAGGTTACTTCTTTAATGGTAACTTGGTTCCAGCATAGGTGGTCAGGATAGTAAGATAAGGTAGATGGTACAAAGATAGCCCCACCAGGAGCAAGCTCCTTTCAGCTCAGCCTGAGTAGACCAACTGACAATCTCACCCAGAGAGGCACCCAGGCATTCTATGATGTCATGCAACATTCTAACTAAGCAGTACAGTGGAGAATAGCTGACAAGTACTTTACTACACATCCTCTTTCCTTAGGGAACAACAGAAGTAAAAGTAAAGACAAATGAGATACCCCAATAAATCTTTAGCAAGAAGGTGCAACACTGAGGTGCACATATCCACAGGTGTATTACATGAGGTATCATGAATTCCACTGGCATGAACAGAAATGTGTTAAGATGTTAAACATTAAAATCACAAACAACATTACTACACGCCCCATCCCCCTCCCTTAGGGAAAACACAGCAGCTTAGATAAAAACACTGCAACAAAGAAGGGCGGTCACCCACACAACCTTCCCATACTCGGGTACACCACAGGGTAGACACCCTGTTAAACAAAAGTGGGTGTAAAACACAGACCCTTGGGAGAAAACAACATCCCCAACAAAGAGATACAATAGTGGCTAAACACTCTAGATAACAAGAAGAGCGCCACCACAACAACAAATATACTTCAGAGAGGAAACACTCTGTAAACAACATAAGGTCCCTTGGTTGAAGGCATGCAAAAAAAAACTTCCCCCTCAAAGTTGTACAAGCGTGAAACCCTTGGCCACGAATTCCACGCAGGTAGACTTCGACCGGAGCATGGTGTCCACATGAAAGGAAGACCCAAGATAACATTAGGAACCACCCAAAAACTTCACCAAAGAACATGACAGGGTACTAACCCATGAAAATAAAACAACCTCCCCTAGATAAGGTACACTATAGAGTACACGCACCCAAGAAAAATGCAAACTAAAAATAGAGGCGTTGACTACCCCTACAACCTCCCCAAAGGGATGCGTACCCTACTAGGTAAACACTTTACAAAACCACACGACTTCCCCTAGATAGGATACACGACAGAGTAATAACCCTGGAAAACTGAAAACGAAACTAGAGGCATTGCCTACCCCCACAACCTCCCCAACGAAATAGGTACACTCTATGTACCGAAACTACAAAATTAAAGGCATTGACTACCCCCACAACCTCCCCAACGAAATAGGTACACTCTATGTATGAAGACAATAAATTAAAGGCATTGACTACACCGACAACCTCCCCAACTAAATGGGTACACTCTATAAACCTAAACTACGAAATTAAGGGCATTGACTACCCCCATAACCTCCCCTAATAAGGGTAGACCACAAGAAAAACCAAAAACTAAAATAAAATGCCCTGGAAAGACTGCACAACCTCCCCAAAGTGGTACACTCAAGATAAACAATCAAAACTAAAACAAGGCACAAATGTTATACACTGACCCCTCCCCCACACAAGCATAGACCTAACAAGAGCATGCATAATGAGTACAGACGATATAATCACTAAGCACTAGTTAAAACGCCGGTGAGCGGTCTCTCACCCGAAGTCGTCCCCGAGGAGAAGCTCGTTCCTTGCTCGTTTCATGCAGCTCCGTGTAGCTCCAGAAGAGTTGTCCCCTGCCAGGATGGATAAGTCATCACAGACATGGTCAAGAGCAATGTGACATGCAGTAGGCAGTCCAGCCTCATAAGTAACTCTGGAACTGACATTACGTTTGTGGTGCTGACCTAGCAATGCCTTTGCTCGTGACATAATATATATAGTCATCGCATGTGTAAGGATCGCGCAAAAGACAACAAAACTCAACTCGATCCGAAGAGGAAACTCAAAAATACCCTACCAAGGCGATATGCTGGAGCAAAGTACAACATAGCGGTGTGAAGCAACGTTGCTGAATGTCACGAGAAATACGTGGTTGGCAAACGGGAGCTCCAAGTAAAAATTCCAAGTGAATGTGCTGTAGCCAAGCACAAGATGGTGGCACGCTTCTAGACGCAGCACCGTATGGCTCACGGCACGCTGTTGCATTCAGGCGTCACTGGTCAGCTATGGAGAACCAGAGAAGACGTCACAGAGGATTCACCCAGCCTCCACACGGAACGAAGATAACGGTGAGTTGCACGTGGAGGAATTTTAAATATACACAACGCACCACTGTTTGACGTGAAGAGTCCATCCAGGGAGCGAGAACGGCAAACGAAACGCGCACACCCACCGGAACACACAGTCTCTGCCCCCACAAACGTCCAAATGCTCACCAAAAGCGCCGATCCTCATTGACCACTCGGTCGGCAGCACACTGTAGGAAAAGTTCCAATGATGATTCAGTGCAGACAGCGTCCCGGCAAAAACACCAAGAGCAAAACACACTCCCAATGTGTGCAGAGCGCGTCGTCTGCCGATGCAGCTCACAAATGAGCACACTACCAACTAAACTGTTTAGAACAACAAAGACCAGTCTTTGAAGAGTACGCTGTTAGAGCACACTGCGAGGCCCCGTTAGAAGCGAATTGTAACACTAGTTGAATCGGTGGTTCAGTGCTGTGCCTGTTGTGCCTCATAGAGAGTAGCTGAAGTCTTTCAAATGACAGCAGGGTCTTTAGTGAACTTAGTAACTAACGCCCAGGTTGCAGGCTGTCCGGATGGTACAGGACACTGGTGGGGCTGGCCAGGGCGTAACCTCTGAATTTCAATTGACGTCTTGAAAATTATTAAAGTCTTGAGATCATCATGCTTTAGTTCCTTGGTTCCTCAGTAGTCTTAACTCCTTAATGCACGCGTCAGTTCTTCAGATCGTCGCCAAAATTGTTGTAAAGGATGATACAGAGTCCATCTGTTCATGTAGGTTACTTCTTTAATGGTAACTTGGTTCCAGCATAGGTGGTCAGGATAGTAAGATAAGGTAGATGGTACAAAGATAGCCCCACCAGGAGCAAGCTCCTTTCAGCTCAGCCTGAGTAGACCAACTGACAATCTCACCCGGAGAGGCACCCAGGCATTCTATGATGTCATGCAACATTCTAACTAAGCAGTACAGTGGAGAATAGCTGACAAGTACTTTACTACACATTTCAACTGGGAATTGATACTTGGCCTCTTTAGCTCACAAAATGCGTCCTCTCCCCCCCAATTTCTTCCTTTTCTGTGCTAGAGCACAGCATCATATAATGGCTTCCTTCAGCTTGCAGGAAATGATCGTAAGGAATATTTTCTGGAAGCCCTTATCTGACATTATATACTTGCGACTGCCCGCGGTCCACCCAGGGGGCCACCCTGAAGAGTGCCGTTTGGGTACTAACACACCCCTCACTAGTGGTTCGACTCCAGTTAGGAATCCTCTTGCGGTGACGCACTACATGCGTCACTTCCGAGGCACCATGGTAGGAGAGGGTATATATGCCTCCTGGCGTACTCTGTTGCGCCAGCCACACCGTCGTCGTTGAACGTCGCCGTTGTTGGTCGTGCAAGTGCGGTCGGTCAGGGACCCTTCGGGTAGCAAGGTCGCTCTCCGGCAATTCACTGCCACCAGCCCGCAGTGATCTGTCCTCCCCTTTCACCCTCGTGGTGTGCGCTGCCTGGCCCCCCTGGAGGGCTGCTGGTTTGCAGTATTTGCGGCAGGGGGGACGGTGTGGGGACTGGCTGGGGGCCGGAGAGAGGGTGGTCTTGTCCCGGGCTCTTTATTAAATTAATTCGGCCCGGCGTGATCGGCGGTGGCATAGACGGCACACGCTGGATGGTGGACATTGTGGTTGCAGAGGCCGAGCCGCGGGTCGTGTGAGTAGCGGATTGGCGAGGTGAGCGTGGGGCATCTGGATTCGGGTGCACAGAGCTCCTCGTGGTGTCTGAGGCAGGTGCTAGCATGGGGTGTCGGTGAGCACATGCGGTGAGTCTAGGGCCCCCCCTTTGGGGGGGCGGTTTTCTTTGCCTCTTAGTGGCGCCGGTTGCCTCTGCATGCCTCTGGGCATGCTTTTTGGTAGGGGGCCCCCGATCTGCATGTGTGATGGGGCAAGGTGCCTCGGACACAGACATGCAGTGGGTCTATTGGGGGTTGCGGACGGCGCACATTAGGTTTCACAGCTCCAGCATTTGAATTGGGGAGGCATGGCGGAAATGGTGTTCGGTTGGATTGATGCACAGGCGTGTGACCACTGGCGGGGTGTGTGCTGAAAGCAGAGTCATTATAGGTTGACTGGACGGAGACACTGCAGTTGCACTCGTGTCTGCAGCCCCGTGTTGGATCCTAGCGTGGAGGCATGTTTTGTTTGGTTTGGGCCCCAATAGGTCTTCCCATTGCTGGGGCAGTTGCGTGGCGCTGGAAGCCTCGCTGTTCATGGAGCTTGAAGGCGGCACGGGTGAGGTTCGAGGCGCAGGATAATGTTGTAAGAATGGTGGGCCTTTGTCTGTTTGGTGCCTGGAGTCCGCTGTGTGTGGTCCTCTGGAGACTGGTATGTGCTGCGCCGAGGGGGCCCCTCACTTCCGGTCGGGCCGCGAGGGCAACCATAAGAGGAATAATTATCGCAGATCAATGTTAAATAAGAGATTATTACAGTGTGCTACTTAGAAGGGAGCCTCGAGTTTGGGAATGATGACTGATATGTCCTTTCAAGTTTTAAAGGACATTACGGTCATATCATGCTTGATCACTCCGAGATAGTTTTAGGGAGGCTGGTGATAAAGATATGCCTGATACTGCGGACACGTCTGGATAAGTTAATGGTTGTAACAGGAGGTGAAGGTGCATGTTTCAACAAGCGACTGAAGGGGGCTATTTTCAGGCACAAAGGGTGTGTGGTCCCGCCTCATGACACCATACCAGGTCCAAGGTGGATGACAGGGATCATTGGTTTGCTCCTGTAGCGGCTAGAGACCGTGGGGTGTGCGGCTGGCTCTGTGAATCGCAAGTTGCAGCAGTGGTGCTGGGCGCTTTTCTAACTTCAGGTGCATAGCCCAGGCTGAGTTGCCTTTAGGGATGGAGCCGGTGCCCGGTAGCTGGAGGCAGGCAAGCAGCAGCAGCAGGGCCCCCTCAGTCCGGTCCATGCTGCCTGCTCAGAAGTGAGTCACTCACGGGTGGCAGCAGACCTTCCTTGGTCGGCCAGGCTGAGTGGGGCTCAGATTTCGGACATTGGCCAGGCCTCATTCCTTGGGAAGCGGTTCGACATTGGGATTAGAGGAGGCGTCTCGCCGTCCTAGTGGATATCCTAGGAACTTGGATGTTGCCATGTAATGAGGAGACTGAAGTATTTGAACAGAACTGCAAAGTTTCAGTTGTTTTATGTGTCATTTCTGGGTGTTTAGTGTACTGATATGTGACTTCTCAGTTCCCCGCTTACAACACTTTGATTGCGACGTTATCACACGTATAACCAATTATTCCCATGAATGGAGTCAAATATATATGACTAGTTTGGTGTACAACGTTATAGTGTATCATTAATCTCATAAAATGCTAGAAGGCAAAGCAGTCGTGTCTGAAGGTCAGGAATGGCCAATGAGGTGCTGTGAACTCATTCTTGGTTGTAGGGAGGTTTCTAGGAAGCAGCGTCTCCTGAATGTCACGCTAGATTGTGCAGCCCCTCTTGATGTCACTTTCTACTAAATAGCCCCAGCTGTTTCCCATTGTGTTCTAATCTCAGTTTGGAGAAGGAGCATATCACAGTCCCTAAGTCACTCTGACGCTGCTCCCACCACATTTGGTAATCATGCATTTGGGCCTAAGCTTGTAGCCTGTGACTGATGCTCACAAGTTCTTCTATTTCCTACAGTCCCCCCCAATATGGGTGGGCTTAGTAAGTGATCGGCCCCACAGCTCATATGAGCAGTGTGCATAAGGGATCCTAACCTCAGAAAGAGCAGACAGCAACAAATAAAGCAAAACAAATTGAGGTCCAATTCCTTGAGACCTACACCCTCTTTATTAAACTGAACTTCAGTCCCACTTGTAAATGCCACAATGGATGGCACAAACAGCTCCTGGTCATACATGACGAGTGTTGTGTTCTTTGGTTTTGGGT
Source organism: Triturus cristatus (assembly GCF_964204655.1). Classification (NCBI taxonomy): domain Eukaryota; kingdom Metazoa; phylum Chordata; class Amphibia; order Caudata; family Salamandridae; genus Triturus; species Triturus cristatus. The sequence continues at coordinate 381,816,981 of NC_140585.1, read as the reverse complement.
CTCTTCGTTCATTGACTAGCTAAATAAAGATTCGAGGCCAGTGTGGGGAACTTGTACAAGGTTTCCTTTGTCTATTACGGCAGCACCAGTATAACCGCTTTCTTTACGGTTCTGTAGTTTTTTCCTTTCGGGTAGCCAATATGTGATCTAGTGTGTAATAATCTACTCCAGGGTTGTCTGGGAACTGGCTTGCATAACTGGCGTAGATGGAGTAGAGCAGGAAGATGTGGTTACAGCCTTTAAAGTATCAGTCCGACACCGGGAGGTCACGAATGTGAACAGGTAACTGTGATGTTGCTTAAGGTTCCATGTTCTAACATGGAGCGTGGAGCGAATGTGTTCCACAAGAGTCAGTTGACTCAAGTCCTCTATGGATGGAGTCATTTGAATAAACACTCTACTTTTATCTACAATTTCCAGTGTCACTTGCCTCATTACAGTAACACAATGAGGTGTTTGGGCCACCAGGGGCACTGTCCCTCTGTTTTGTTGTTTCACCGAAGTTTGGAGGTTCACGATTTAAGGGGGTTTGTCCAGCTATTCTTTAAAAGGCGTACTTCCGGCGAGACCCTTAGAACAACGTTTGTTTTACAAAAGGAAGAGTATGATTTGTGCATTTAATTTGGGATGGGCAGTATATGGTCAAAAGGTTATAGCCCAGCAACACTTTGTGGATTCAGAATGCAACGGTCAGCTCATTGTCGTAAAGGTGTAACACGACCAGAAGCAAATGTTTGTGGTTGTAAAAGTTAATCACACCTGCTTTGTGCTGCGCTGTACAGGACACACACCGCGTGTGCTGCAGCCGGATGTCTGCTGTTTGGTGTATGGTGGCGTCCACAGCATCCGTAAAGGAAGGGGGTGCTCCTTGGAACAGGAACACTTGCACGAGTGTGCAGGCCTTGAGCAGGTTGGACCCCGGCTTGGCCATTCTGCCTTTCATCCTCCGGAGGTCAACAAAATAGGTGCCTTTGAGCTGGGTGAAAATTCATTCTAGAATGACATTGGTTTGATTGAAAGTACAGTCCTTCAAGCTGGCTGCTCCGCAGAGGTTGATGGTGGCTATCGTAAGTATGGGATCCCCACGTTTGGCGTCTAGCTTGCCTGGCTGCAGATTGAGAGGGAGAGGATGCAGCTTGGGCGGAGCTTTGCGGGTGGGCATGCCGTGCCCGGTGGTCGGAGCGCCATGGGTTCGGCACTGCGTTTGGCATGTGGTAGCCACGTCACACGTGCTCTGCCTCCCTGTCCTAGTCGGGGGTTTGGGCGCTCACTCGGATCTAGCGGGGTTTGTCGCCAGGCTATTTGGAGGTTGGGACCATAGTTAACTATGGCACTCAGGTTGCATTTACACCCTACTGGCATTCCTTTCCCAGTGTGCGCCACCTCATGGACCCCTGTATCGGTTGTTCCGGTTGCATAATTTCGGGTGGGTTGGCAGCGATTATTTCAGTGAAATTTGTGGCAGGCATGCGCCAGGAGAGGGGTCTTCCAATACATCTTTACCTGGTTTGGTATCCAGGCAATGGAGTGGCTGCGTGACACTCTGGTGTTGGACGTGGTCAGCCGGTTGGCGGGCCTTCTAGATGTGGGTTCTAGCTCAGGCATGTCCAAGTAAGGGTTTAGGTGCCAGAAGTCAGCCCTGGGATACAATTTCACAGGCCTGTGGAGCGGCAGAACAGAAAGGGGCTTGCGTTTGACCTCTCGGTCACATGTTCAGATCCTGGAAGGCCCACTTAGCATTTATCCTTCTGAGGTAATTAAAACAATTGCCATTGAGTTGAGTAACAATAAACATGTTATGCAGCGCCAAGATACCATGGGGTGAACGTATTCTCAATTACAGTCAGAAATGGAAATTGTACAGGAATTTGGTAAAGGTACCGGGCTCACTCAGCAGTGTAGAAAGCGAGAGACTTAGCGTTAAATTCTTCCATTATTCAAGAAAAGACAGTTATCTGTACATATGGTTCCCCCTATTCCCACCCACTTGTCTGCTTCGTGGTACACATTAGCAGAAGCGGGCAAGTGCACGACTTTCGCTGAAGGGAACATCAGTGGGGCTTCACAGTTGAAGAGACATTAAGTTAGGTACTGCAGCACTTATAACTTAGCACAGTAGGCTGCGGCTTATAAGTTCAAGTGGCAACTGGGTGATTTCCATCATTAGCACCAGCAGCTGCGCACATGGTTAGCAGTAAAGCTTCCTTTTATTCGCCCGGGTTTGGGGCTGGCAAGGTCGTTCAAACTTTGCACCCGGGAACGGAAAAGGCAAAGACATATCTGTGATTGTGCAACGCGCTCTCAGCGGTGAAGCTAACTAAGTTTCAGTATAATCCTGGATACCATCAGTGAAAAACTTAGGGTTATAGGCTACACATGAACAGGCACTCTCAGCCAGCTGGGGCATGAGTGTGCCATTCCGAAGAGGGTACGGTTTGCCTCGATGTGCTGAAATAGAGGGGATGGAGCACTAATACGGACAACTACCAGAACACTTTCTGCATTCATAGTTAATGAGTGTGCAGGTACATTACTCGTAGGTTTTCTCCATGTCCTCTGATCCAAATTGATTACATGTTACCAGTTGCTTCAGTTAAGCAAATTATCCTTGGGAGTTGTCAGCTAACAATGGGACTACTGTCCCAATTTATGGCCCAGGTTTTCCTGAAGCTTGCACAGGTTATGGTTTCTGCAGAGCTTGGGGGCTGGTTAGCAGGCCTCATCTTGTCACTGCGGGTTGGAGGTGTCTGGCAGGTCTTTTGACCAAGTACGAATAGGCTTTATTCAGTCAGCGGGGGCGTAAGTTTGCCATTCCCAAAAGGGTGCTATTACCCCATTAGTGCGGTAATAGAGGGTTAAGACCATTAAGACGGAGAACCTTCAGAGCACATTTGGCATTCATAAGTTAGGAAGGTACAGGTGCATTGCTCGTAGGTTGACTCCATGTCCTCAGATTCAAAAGCTTTGCATGATACAGGTTGCTTCAGTTAAGCAAAATATCCTTGGGATATACTCGCACACACGAATAGGCACCTTCCAGCCAGCGGGGCGTGAGTTTGGCAGTCCTAATAGGGTGCTGTTTTCTCAATAGGGCTGACCTAGCGGGATTGGATCACAAACAGGACAACTAACAGAGCACATTGGCTGACTTAGGTGAGATCAGCAAATACATGGGTCTATGTGAGCTCTGGTGGTATGAGATGGTCCCCAGCAGAGTGTGGCACGGGGCTGAGGCAGAGGAGGCCGTTGAACATAACGTAAGTTGTCACTACATGAAAGGGTGAGGTGTTGCCAACAGTGGGCACAATACATATATTCTTTTCAAATCAGATTTGTCACCAGTAAGTGGTTCACCAAGGTTTAGCAATCAAAGGGGTCTGTGCAATTGTTTGGGCAAGCGGGGCGAAGTAAGTGCACCCCAGAACCAAGGGTAGGTGGCATGTTGCTGCAGTTAAACTCAAATGCTCCGCCTGGTTAACTATATTAGCCACGCTGGGTGGGGACACTGTCAGCCACATACAACATAGTGTGCTGCTGTCCCAATAAATGGGGAAACAAGGTGTCAAGCACAAAAGGCTACTATATAAAAGAACATTTGGCACGTCCAGTATTCAACAAAATTAAAATTTAACGGAGCAGGTAATTTTCCACTGCTGGTGATGCACAGGGTGGGCAGTGTGAACCCCCCCCTCTAATTTAGGAAGGATCTAGCGTGGGGGTAAAGTAGGACTTAGTCTATCCTGAATGTGAGGTACCATATTGCAGACAGTGCGTACGGGGATGGCTGGCTGAATTTGATGGGCTAGTCCAAAATGTTTCACAGCGACTGCGCGTTTGAGAGTTTAATTACCGGTGCATAGTTCATTCAGATTCACAGTAGCATGTTAAGTTAAAATAAGCGCTGTAGTTTCAAGTTTCAAGCGGGAGATTCCCTTATGGTCAGCATCTGCCCACATTGACAGCAAGCAAGCTGCCTGGGGAGTCTGGGTGCAGTCACCACAGAGTAAACTGAAATGGCAACAGTCCGGCACGAAAGGAGGGATGTTGAATTGACTGCCCACTTAGCAGTAGGACTTGCACAGGAAGATGGAGGGTGATTCAAGGGACACAGGTGGTGTGACGGCAACGCAAGACCGTCAGCTTATGCTAGGTAGGAGGTTCCGCTTCACCAACCAGAAGGGCGCCAAGTGGCAAAAAAAATTAAATAGGTTTAATATATGTGTGTCTCTGGCCTAATATAGCTATGATACGATAAATACTTTGTTTATTTAGACCTTGGTCTTTAAACAGTAATGACCAGTTAAAAGTGACAGGTAAAAGTGACAATTCAACAGTACAGATTTATACCTTCTCAACGTTAAAAGGTAATAAAATTTTCAGAGTGTGGTACAATAGTAATTTTTCTATACAAATCAGTGTTTATAGACATTATACATAATTTAAAAACTCAATTTAAAATAATATGCAATTCATCCATTTTTAAAAAGGTTTATATTGACCTTATTTAAAATTTAAGACAGTTTAAAATTTCTGGAAATTACAGCTAGTTCTCTTTTAGATAACTTTTAATTACCTTCATATAGTTCCCTAATGCAATCGCGATTTCGAGGTTAGGCATTTCTGTGATTAGCTCCACCGCCTGAGTCCGTAACTTTATGCCATAGTTTAGAAACATTGGACGGAGACATAATTTACGATGCTCTAGTAAAGTTGCACAATCTAACACAATATGTAATATATCGCCTTTTGTTCCCAAAGTACATTTACAATGACCTTCATGACCTAACATTTTTCTTTTTAATTCTTCATTTATCAACCAGGGATTTATACCGGTTCTCAGCCTTAGGATTTCCTGTCTATACCAATGGTTTGGTAATAAATCCAAATAAGGGAAACAATTTTTATTTAACCATGAATCTCTCATAAATTGCACAGATTTTTTCTTTGCCAGATACTCCATATCTGCACTTCTAGAGACTTCTTGTCCGTACTTACTAAGATCACTTTTAGTGAATTCTACATCCAAGGAATCTTGACCAATTTTCACCTTTAAATTCTTACAGGCTAATCGTATTTTCTTCCTGTTCTCTTTAGCCCATTTTAGATTACTGTTTTGAATTTCTTTTCTACACCATTGGGATACTTTCTGGCCTATCTCTATATCCTGGCGTTTCCAGAATCTGATTAAGGCCGATTGTGCCTGTACCCTCCAAGCAGTTGTACCTAACTCGATTCTTATTGCTTGAATCATCGCCGAATGTGGTAGTGACATTAATGTTTTTAGGCATTTCCCTTCCTCTAAATCCCAATCACATTTGCCACTCAAGTGGAGAACTTCCGCTCCATAGAGTACTTGTGGGGGTATCATTGCGCTGAAGGCCTTTAACAGCGGTCTGTGCGACATGTTTCCATAATCTCGATTACATTTTTTCAGGCCACAGATCGATGTAAAGGCCTTCGCCTTCTGGGCCTCTATATGAGTGCACCACTTCAGAGACCTTTCGAACCACATCCCGAGGTAGCAATATTCATTCACCGTTTCTAGTTTCAGGTCTCCTAAAAGCCAATTAAATCGAATATCTTTTTTCCCAAAGCTTAAAATTTTTGTCTTTTCCATATTTACCGTTAAAAATTTCCTTTTACAGTATTCATTAAAGGCATTTAACTTTCTTTGAAGACCTATTTCAGTCTGGTCTAATATTACCAGATCATCTGCATATAATAGACAGGACACTTTATTTCCATTCATTCTCGGGCTTGCACTTCTTTCAACCTCTAGGGTTGCTGGTAGATCTGCTAGAAATATGGCAAATAGCATAGGGGCCAACACACAGCCCTGTCTAAGGCCATTCTCAATTGCTATTTTTGGCGTCAATGCCCTTTCTGTATCTCTAATTACTTGTGCCCAATTTCCACTATGCAGCTCTTTTATTATCACAAGTAACCTTTTAGGGATCTTTTTGTATACAAGGGTTTCCCAGAGGCAATCTTGGTCAACTGAGTCAAATGCTACTCGAAAATCAACAAAACAGCAGCACAGCTTACCATTTTGTTCTATTGACTTGCGTGCTACTGCCCACAGGGCAAAGCAGTGATCAACCGTAGAGTGGCCTTCTTTGAAGCCCCCCTGTTCAACTGGTACGATTGAAAACTCCTCTACCCAGTCCTTTAGTCTATTCAAAATTATTTTTGAAAAGACTTTTTCTCCTATATCTAGCAGATTGATCAGCCTATAGTTTTGTGGTGCATTAATATTGCCTTTTTTATGGACTGGCCTTATTACCGCTCCCTTCCAATTCTTTGGTATTTTCCCTACCGCTAATATTTCCAGAAACATATGAGAAAAAAATCTCGCCCACCACTTCATCTGTGACTTTATTATTATTGCTGGAAGGTTGTCTGGACCTGCTGCTCTTGTTAATTTTAATTTCATTATTGTATTTTCTACATTCTGTTCTGTAAAATCTGGTTTTAATTCTTCCATTAAGTTGTGCCATAACTGGGGCACTTCCGCTTCTAGACCTCTGCGAGGGCCATACAATTCTTTCAGGTACTTCTCCCATACAGCCTCGACTATCACGCAGTTCATTGCCCCCACTGGGTGATCGGCAGCTGCCTTCACCAGCTTCCAAAACTGTCTTATATTTTTTGGTTCAATAGATTCCAGTAAATTTTCCCAAAATGTATCTTTATACACCCTTTTTGCATTTGTCATTAACTTTTTATATTCACTTTTTAATTTGTTGAGATGACTTTGTCTCTTCCGGTCATACTTTTTTCTAATGCTTCTTTTTCTTTCCTTATCTCTCTTTTTTTCTTTAGGCAGTCTGCAGTGAACCATTTTGATTGTCTAACAGAGATTTGCTGCTGATTTATTTTAACTTTTGCTAATTCAGTTCGAAGGCATTGCACCACTTGATCTATTTTTCCCTCATACCAATCCAAATTTTGACCCCCTATATCTCCCAAGACTACCTTTTGTTGAAATGATCTTAATTTTTCTATATACTCTTCCGTTAATCTAGTTGTTACTCTCTTGGGATATTCAACTTGTTGTGAGATTACTTTATCACGAACTTTCGGGGCTCCTCCTTGGATCTTCATCTGCAGGGGATTGTGATCGCTGACTTCTTTCTGTAATATCTTTAATTCCCTTATAAGAGAGAAGTTCCAGGCAAACATAAAGGCATAGTCTATTGGGCAATTTTGTGAGCCTATTTTGAATGTTTTCTCTGCTGGACAATCTGATTCAAATCGGCCATTCAGGCAGAAAAGGCCCTTCGCCCCAAGATAATTTCCCAGTTCTTTATCCTGTCTTAACATTTCACAGGTTGGAAAAATTGCTTGTTTTACTTCATATGCGTCCAGTATATCCCTATGCCAAAGGTCTACGTCCTTTGGGTACAGTTTATGATCAAAATCCCCCAGAATAAGAAATATGTCAGAGTCATACTTTTCACTTAAAGAATCTATATCATCTTTAAAATATACCAACTCAGTTTCATACTCAGTAGCATTTTTCCATTGCATATACACATTTATAATAATTATATTTTCATATTTTATGTCTACAGTCAACAGAGATAATCTACAAGCCAGGAGCCATTTACATTTTACTTTTAGCGAGGTCACGTTATTTGTTACTTTTGTAGACAATAGGGTCATGATCACCCCTGCAGGACGGCCGAATCTTTTTTTCTTTGCCGGTCGATGGAGTTGGAGGAAACCATCGAAAGTTGGGGTTTCGTCGCATAGCCAAGTTTCTTGCAGGCAAACAATTTCCACTTTATTTGCTTGCTTAGTTATACATTCCTGTTTTATTATATCTCCAAGGCCATTTATGTTCCATGATAAGATGTTAAGGCTATGCGACCCCCCTTCATCCTATTCCACCTCACTTAACCCTCCATCTTCATCCATTACATCCTTATATCTCCGAGACGGTCCTGCAGGGCTACATCTTTGGCTCCAAATATCCCAGGAGTTATCATTTACTGAATTATTGACTACTACATTCAAAGTACATCCCCGGCCTAATTTTCCTCTAGTAACCTCACCTGTCGCTTTCCTAGACCTGCATGATAGTTTAGAAAGCTACTTCCTAATTGACCATTTACCTTTAGTTCCTTCTCTGGGATTAGCCGTATACCTTCCTGGTGTATCTCACTCGCCGCTTTCCAAATTGCCATTTTTACTAGGTCGGAGTAGACCAGTACTCTTGTAATCTCTTTTCCACTTATGTTTTCTATGAAACCCACCTGTATCAAATCTTGTGTTCCTATTCCCCTCAGGCTAGGGCATTTGGAGAATGAGAATAGGATTTGAGACCTATTTAGAGGTTTAATCTTCCTAATTTTCTTTCCCTTGTTTTGGTTTTGCTCAGGTTCAAAGTACAACCATTTGTTGCTTCCCCCCTCTGCTCCTATCTTTGGAGCTTCTATACCTACCTGCTCAATGTTTTCCCCCATTTTACCTTTTGCTTCTAATTTACCTCGTTGTGGGACAACTTTCTCTTGATTTGGATTCTTCTGATAATTTATATTATGTCCCACATTGTTTGAGTTTACTATGGGTTTTATTTTTGTGGGATTCGTTTTTAGTTGAACATTTCTAAGGCTTTTACTACTCTGTTTCTTTACATGATTTCTGGGGCCCTTCCTCTTACTCTCAACCTTTGGGGCCATGGCAGTTATCACTTCCAGTGTGGGTATATTTAATTTTACCTCTTTAACTTTTTCCTTTATTTTTCCCATTATTGCTACATTTGTTTCTCTCTTTTTACGTAACTTTCTTTTATAATGACCCCTAAAGTTCGTGTGGCGGTGTCTTGGGATTTCCCATCTTCTTTTTATCAGCATCGGGCGCTTAGATATATATACGTTGTTTGGTGTTCCTACTGTTTCTATGCTTTCTCTCTGTTCTTTAGGCTGAGCATCTACTACTGGTCTCATCATATGTGGCATTTGACCTCTAATTACTTGCAGCTCCTCCTCAATCTTTTTCAAATAAAGCTTTTGCGTTTTCAGAACTCCATTATTCAACATTGTAACTTCCAACAGCCCCTGCATGGTTTTTTGAAGCATCAGTAATAAGTCCATCATTGAAGAGGGAGGGGTCGTGGAGATGTCTAGGTCGTGTAGACTAGTTCTCTCGGGATCAGTTGTTCTTTCAGTTCTCGGTGTTTCTTGCTGAATTTGGTTTCTTAACTCCTTTGATTGTGATATCGATATATTTAATGAGGCCCCCCCCCCAGTCAGTTCTTAACCTTTGGCAGTTGTTCTCCATTTGGGCTGAGGTCTCTAATTCTTGTGCTTGCATCGAGAGAAGTTTAGGTGATGATGACAGACGCGGTGCTATTACTAAATCATTGTGACTCAAAAGGGAGTGATTTATTAGGAATGATGCCTCCAAGAATTCTTCAGGAGATTCTGCTGTGCCATTCCCATTCTGTCGCTCGGCATCTACATCTATCGACTTTGTAGATAAGTCTAATCTTTTGTAATGTTTACCTAAGAAGTCCTTTATAGATTTAGTTGCTGACATACTCCCATTAATTTCTTGTGGGGTCTTCTTAATAGCTTTTTTATTTTTCCTCTTTTGAGTCGCCCCCTTAATTCCTTCTCTAGGGCTGGCCTGGCTGGCCTGGCTCTCTTCTCGGGATCTTACCTCCCCAGAGAGCTCTCTCCTCCCGGGGCTTTCCTCCATAGGCTCCTTACGAATTTTTTGCTTTCTTTTTGGTGCCATTGTCTCTTAGATGTATCGAATCTGTTTTTATTGCGCTCTTATATACTGCAATTTCCTATGCGTTATAGCTTTAAAAGTCTTCCTTGCACTTTCTTTGCTTTTCCCCTTCTCTTGACTCTAAATCAGCCAAGACAACCAGGTAATAAATACTTAAAAGGGTATCGGGATACAGCAATCGTTCGTGCAGTTATTCATACACTTACCTCTGTTGTGCCTTTACCCCACCATGCCTGCCGGTTTGCCTTTTGGGGTTTTGTGCTTTTTTTTTTTCCTTCTTTTTCTGGACAGTCTATCCACCTTCCCCTGCTCGTTGGCTCCTTCTGGCCGTCAGGGCGCGATTAGCATAAGGTTAGCCCCACATAGGTGTAATGGGTATAATAGCCCCACCTTTCCTTTCTTCCCTTTCTCTAGGGGGGCCTTCTCTTATAACACCGCAGCTCCTTCTCCCGTCGCATCCTTATCTGCAGGCTCGGTGAGACGCAATAATACCCCTTGGGTCCGCCGAAATCAAACTCGGTGCCTCTGCGCACCTATTCTCCTCACGTCCACACGCCCACACATCGGCTCTCTACTTCCCGAGGGCGACGCAAGTTCTGTGCCGGCTCGGCGTTCTCGGAGCCCTCTCAGCGTCCTTCCCGTGCAGTGCGTGCAATGCGTAGCGTTGAGTATCGTGAGGTCGGCGCAGGGGGCGGCAACAACACATAGCTATGGTAAGAGTACAGTTCCCTCCTGGGAGGCCATCACATTCCTACAGGTAATGTGAGGCAGCTGTACTTCCTGGAGAAGGATAAATAGCTCTGTGCGGTTTTCCCAGACGCAGTCTGTATGGAGGGGGTTCCGCTGAATGAGATGGAGCAGCTCCGAACAGATTGGAGCAGCGACTGGCTGGGGGGGGAATGTTTCCCCAACATCTTGGTGATCCACTTAGGAGGCAATGACCTCACTGCCAGGGGTAAGGGGGCTTTTTTGGAAGCAATGAAGGCTGACTTAGGTGAGATCAGCAAAGACATGGGTCAATGTGAGCTCTGGTGGTCTTAGATGATCCCCCGCAGAGGTGGCACGGAGCTACGTCAGAAGAGGCTGTTAAACATCCCTGAAAGAGTAAACAGTTCATGGCGTAAGTTACCAGACCAGAGGGGTCTGGGTTTCATCAGACACAAGCTGATTCAGGCTAATGTTAAAGGTTACTTTGATAAAGATGGGGTCCATTGTCACCATTGGGAATGTATTTGTTCCCTTGGACTTGCAGGGGGCCCTAGAAATGTGAGGTGGAAAGTGAGAAGACAGCTGTCTTGGTAGCACGGGCCATCCAGGCGTACGCCTAAGGTTAAGTTGACAAACATGGGGTGCATTTGTCACAGGTGGGCATGGACAAGTTCCACTGGACATGCAGGAGGTCCTAGAAAGCAGGTTGCAGGTGAGAAATGAGCTGTTTTGGTGGGGGACTCTGGCGGCGACAGGGGCCCCCTCCAAAGTGATAACCCAGAGAGATAACCCACCATATTGCATACTTCTGTATGGAATAAACCTGCAGCAATATTTTCCCATAACAAAAGTTGTCTTGTGTATTTATGTATTCACGCATGCTCAGACTGTGGGTGGGGGAAGTTGCCAATAATGGCACTATGCGGCTGCCCGGGGCCCCCGCAGGGGGCCACCCTAAAAGGGCGGCTCTTTAGTGCCATTTGGGCACTAACACGCCACTCACTAGTAGTTGGACTCCAGTTAGGAGTACTTCCGCGGTGGCGCACTAAGTGCGTCACTTCTAGGGCGCCATGGTAGGGGAGGGTATATATGCCTCCCCCGCCCCTCCTGGTGTCCTCTATTGCGCCAGCCACGCCGTCCCCCACCCCACCTCTTACCCAGCGTGCAGGCTGGTGGGCAAGGTACTTAGAACGTTTTAATGTTTTCATTTGTGTTGCAGGCGGAGTTACAGGGTGATCTGGAAGCAGACGGGTACAGTAAGGGTACCTCTGCGTCAGACGGGTACAGTAAGGGTACCTCTGCCCGGCACAATAGGGATGCCAGAGCTAAAGACCAGGCGCCACAGGGCAGATTCCTGGACAAATGCGACGGCGCCCCGTTAGTCCTTCGGGCGGTTGGGGGCCGGACGAACCGGGGGTTTGCCCTGCTACGCTCCGCCCTAAAAAGGGCGTGAGTAATAAGGGACCAACGTGTCACGTGATCCGGAGGAGGATCACCAAAAGGTGTAGCACTGACTGGGTGACCCACAGTGCTGGCTCATCAGGCGGGCAGGGGCAGCGTAGGTTGGTACAGCTGCCTGCCCTTGGATCGCCCGTAAAATAACCCACCATATTGCATACTTCTGTATGGAATAAACCTGCAGCAATATTTTCCCATAACAAAAGTTGTCTTGTGTATTTATTTATTCACGCATGCTCCGACTGTGGTTGGGAGTAGTTGCCAATAATGGCACTCTGTATTAAAGCAAATATCAAACAGCCTGTCTAGTGTGTGCGCAGCAAGAATGGGGGGAAACGACCAGTTATCCTACAGTAACAGAGGTAGTAGGCATAAGTAAGTAAAACAGACTGCAGGTTCTATTTACTGTATAAAGAACTAGCAATACTGCGGCCGAACCTGGCTGCCTTGTGCTGGTGAAGCCTTACACTGAGCTTCGTTCACTTTCTCTCTCTGCTGCGTGAGCTGCTGCGCAAACTAAATCATAAATGTTCACAAGAAACAGAATACTCGTGTTTATGTCCCCGCAGAAAGCCCCGGATTCTCCGGTGTGCCCTTCTGCCTCTGTGAAGGCCGTGTTTCGCAGGCTGCAAAGGATGCCGGGAGCCACCGAGCGCTCGGCGGTGATCTAAGAGGCTATTAGGACCGCATGAGCTCACCTCGTCTGTAAATGGACAACGCGCTACAGCGCTGTCTCTGTCTGAAACTGCATTCGCGGGAGCCTCGTTGTGATGTACCAAGGGTCTGGACACGAGTCACTTCAATCAAAGCATGGGTGTAGACTCTTGAGGCCTGTTGTATAAACAACTCACACAATTATGGCTCCATAGATGTGGTGTTAAGTATGTGTCACACCAAGCGCGGCAGAGCAGGCATACAAGGAATTGTATTTACAATCAGACTGGTCTAAGGTCTAATGTTTGCTGGCTTGATAGATAGGTGGTAGAAATTAGGGGTGCCGGGTTGCTGCAGCACCCCCAAAATAATTAAGATGAATAAGCAATAAAGATGCCTTTAAATTTAGTTTTTATCTTGTCACATCTGCTTAGCGTTCGAAGACAGATTACGTGTTCTGTCAAATTGCTGCTCATTCTTGTAAGTGGTGACAGGTGGTTTCTTTCTCCGACGCATCTTGCTGTGGCACAGGGAGCGTTAATAGAACGGCCCTAGGATGTCATCTTTTTTAACACACAACAACATTTAAATACTTGTAAATGGACGGTAACATTTATTCAAAATACATCTGCAGCTAGGAAAGCACAAATAAAGCCATTTTTTTGTTTGATAGAAACAGATTTTAAAGCGATCAGATTAAGTCAACACACTTTGCTTGGTGATGCACAAATGAAAAATATTTGTGAAGTCCTATTTCCAGTGATAATCATTTGTGTGAAATATAGTTTTATCAGTAAAATGACATGTCTGTGTAAATTTAAATGTAATTTCAATGGGAAATGTCCTGTTTGTCATGCATATATTACTACACCCGGATGTGGTATAGGACACAGTTGTTTGCAGTGTGCTCTATAATGTACCCCCAGCTACATACCACACCCTTACCACCAGGGGCGTAGGAGACACTAAAATTCTGGGGGGGACAGGGACAACCTTGTGCACTTTCCAGTGACCCTATACAAATCACCGCCCGTTAAACAAATACAATTGCATACTTTCGAAGTGAAATATTGAGAAAAGCAGGCATGTAGTCACAGTTTGCATGTATGCTTTATTGTTATTTACATTCATATAGTAATGAGACCAAATGTTTAAAAAAAACATATATATGAATCGTGCATCTTAATGCACAAAGCAAACAAAGGCCGCTGACTTAGGGTGGGGGCGTCGTGTTTGCAAGTGCATTATGGTTTGAAAAGTACCTGCTGCTGCATTCTTGGTCTCCAGCAATTTTCAGGCAACAATAAAAATGTGAAGATATCTTTGGTGATTAATGTTCTTTTTTTGAGAGGGATCGAAGGCTTGTCTAGTGAAAGATTTAATTCAAAAGGTCAGTGAGTTACTGCTTTTGTCTGAGATATTCTTTTGGTATTTGAAGTTTATAAGTTTATAGGTTAAAATCCTAACATTGAACAGTGAGCTATTAACCGTCATCAAAGAGCTGCATAAAAACTTCAATGTATAGATTAGAACGTTATGATTTTTCCCCAGTCTTTCCCTATCCTAATGTTGGAAAATGGGTTCATTAGGATAGAAATCAATTCTGATTATTGAAGAGAACCCCCCAACCATGGTGTTATGTTTTACATTCTGAGTTTGTGTTTCTCTAGTGTTGCAAAGCCGCCCTGGGCACTCCTCAACTTTTTGCTGACTGGTACTGGTGGTACCTGACTGACTGACCCTGGCCTCTGCCTAAACAGCCAGTGCTATTCTGAAAGAGGCACTTAAAAATACAGTGAAAACACCTACATACACTAGGGTGCACTATGGGTTAGGGTACCCCTATGATTGGCATGACCTCTCCTATAAGGCCCTAGTACATAATAGGGCAGGGGGATTAGAACTACTTTTAAGTCCCTAGAATATAATAAGGCATGGCAGTTTAGAGACCAGCAGCCCTTTCCGCGCTTGCATGTGTGCACTGCTGAAGCCTGAGGTCAGTTTAAAAGTAGACCTGTGCAAATTGTGCCCAAACTCGACTTTTGGGTTTGGGGAACTTACAAATTGATCAACTACAATGTTGGGGCAAAATTAAGTGGAAAAATGTTTTCCACTTAACTATGGCTGTATCATATTTGCCACATAATACATCATCTGCTGCATAATCTAACAATTTCCTCCAAAACAATTTTGTAGCTCAAACGGATCCCAAATTACTAATTGTGTTGCTGTGAAGTTTAGGGCCCTTTGCAAAGGTTAGTAAAGAAAACAATTCCTAAGAAAACAATTGGTCCCAGACACTCCTAATGACACTCAAATTAATACCTGTAGGAGAGTGTAGTATGCAATCAATTCATACAACCGAAAATGTATAATGTAAAGGCACATTCAACAGGGAAATCTCATAGATAAGAGGCCAACCAAAGTCAATTAAATTGCAAACATCAATTTATTTCCTGCTGAATCATATTCATAAAATGCAAACTTAGGGGCTGACTACGATGGCAGGCGGACTTCAGCACCACCGCCATCGAATCGGGGAATGGGACCGCTGGCCTTCAAGGTGGAGCCCCCACTATAGGCATTACAATGCGACTGCCACTACGGTGTTCGCAGTGCCTATCTTTTACATTGCAGCAGGTGCTGCTGGCTGCATCATCCGCCGCAAAGTAAAAAAAAAGGAACATGTTAAATATATCGGTGCCTGCCACATGGTGCAGTGATATGTTGTGGGGCATCTTAGATGCCCCCCAGGACCCATATCTGGGGGCCAGGGGTAAAGGGGCCTGCTACAGGCCCCCAATTTCCCTTTCGCCAGCATTTCCATGGCAGGTGAACCGCCATTGATAAGCTGGCGGGTAAGGGACATCGTAATCCCTGCTGCGGTGCATGGTAGGCACCACCAGCATTGTAGGAACCACGAGCCCCTCCACCACACCGGCGGGCTCAAGAAGCCCGTCGGATGCGTGGTGGTTGGTTTTTCCGACCGCCAGGTAACCACCCGCCATTGTAATATGGCGGGCTGTGATGCAGTCACCAATGGCGGTGGGACCGCCACCGACAGGGTGACGTGGCGGTCCCACTGCCATTATAATCACCCCCTAAGTTTGATGTGCATGCAAATCCTACATTGCCAACCCCTGGCAAGTTGCACTGCTAGTGCTGGAAAAAGGCCAATGGAGGTACCAATGGGTGAGGTGGACTGGCCTCAAGGGTCTTGTGACCTCAGTGACAGATTCACTGTCGATCTAGGATGTGCTTCTTCATATGCCTGCCCGTAAGACTGGAAGTGAACTGCAGTATGGATTGTGGTGGACAGGTCCACCTGCGGGTGCTAAGACACCTGGGCTTCTAAGGTCTATCGGGCCTTCTAAGGTGTAGCATCGGAATAAGCTCTGTCAGGAGTGTGGTATGGTGAACTGGTCATGAAGGTCTGAACATGGTTCTCCAGTTCCAAATTCAGCAGCTCTGGCCAGAGTGCCACATTCTCTCCCACACTGAACACCATACTGCCCCACTGAGAGAAACTCGCACTGCCTTCAGCACAACTCAATTGTGCTGCAACTAAATTCAAATGATGCACTAGACAACAGTAAAATGCTGCCTGAAAAAAATGAATAACACCCTGGAAAAAGCAAACACTCATGGGGAATGCAAGAATAAGCAAAGCATGTGAACTGTAATCAGAAAAAAACATGGTTACCTTAACGGTTTTAAACTCATTATTCAGAAATCAGTAAGTGATTTTGCCTGAAAAGTTCAAGACATGGCTACAGGACCAGGAAGGGACCCCTTTCAATGTCCATTGCTTATATCCTTTCAAAATGTATACACTTTGGTTTAAAAATGACCACATCCCCAAACACAGAGCCGCATTTTATAAGCTAAAATAATTAAAAAGTTGAAAACGATAATATTAAACGTTTCCACTCTACCCATCAACCAGGTATTGCAGTCCCTTTAGGAATGGCGCACTTACCCACCCTGGGAAAACAATGTTGTTCAAAGAAAGAAGATAAAAAGAAAGTAGCACTTTCACTGGCAAACTCTGTAAAGTGGCGCTAATGTGTGTGGGTGTAAATAACAGTCTGGCCTGTCTGCTGTCCACTCTGTATTGCTTTATTTAGGTATTTAACTATTTTTTCTCTCCATTCCGAGGTTTTTCTTTTCAATAGAAAACGGTCAGAAAATGAGCCAAAGTGTTCAGCCTTTTTTGGATCAATTTCACAGGGGAACAAATAAAGAAAAGGAGAGGCAAGAGAGAGTACCTTAAGAGCTGCCTCTTGAAATCAGCACGTAAGCAG
This sequence comes from Triturus cristatus, assembly GCF_964204655.1. Lineage (NCBI taxonomy): Eukaryota > Metazoa > Chordata > Amphibia > Caudata > Salamandridae > Triturus > Triturus cristatus. The sequence goes on along the minus strand of NC_140585.1, from coordinate 381,800,116 downwards.
GAGCGAGACAGAGACAGAAAGAGATGGAGGAATAAAGAGAGGAGGGCAGCCGCCAGAGGCAGATCAGGAGTAGTGGACACGGTCCTTGCCATGAAGGAAAAGAGAGACAGCGTTTATTTTTTCTCCGTTCTCTGCCCTTCCCAGAACGGCTGAGCCTTCCTGCAGCATAACAAAAGGCAGAGGGCGGGTGGCCTCTGACTCCAGGCAGGTCAAGTGCAGGGCCATTAGGTAGCGCTTTCGCGTGCTAATGGCCCTGCGATAACAGAAGGGAGAGGGGAAATTCCTTTGTCCCCTCGCCCCCCCCCCCACCCTTGTCCCCCGTGTCCCCCCCACTCCAAAATCTGGGGGGGATATATCCCCCGCGTCCCCCACACTTCCTACGCCCATGCTTACCACTCTCCTGCCAAATGGGCCTGGCTCATTTCCTGTACTTGTTCTTATTGTGCTGCTTGAATTTTTCACAACCCCTATAACTTCAGTGATGTAACATTGATGGCAGCAACCCCACCCTGAAAATTCTTGCAGCACGACCGGCCCTTGATGTTAGCTTTGGTAACTGTCTTTCGGAGGATAATCTAGCCACCTTCAGATTCTTCACCTCTTAAATCCTTTCCAGGCGTTAGTCTGCACCCGTAAACAGTGAAATAGTTTTCCTGCACTAGTAGCAGTGGCCATACCTTTGTTGACTCGACTCTAGTCCCTTCCTCGTCATGATGTCACAGAGACATATATAGAGCCACCCAATACACTGATGTCCTCTTCCATTCCTTTTTCCACTCCCTTAGAGGTAGAGACAAGACGAAGAAAATGAGCAGGAATGAAGCGTAGAAAATTAACTCAGAACCTTCTTAAATCACAGGTCTAGTCTTCATAAAGAAGAGGTGATGGATCAGCGAGGCATCTGCAGGTAGAGTATCCCACAGAAAGATCTTTACTGAAGATAAGTAACTGATTCTTCTAATGGACACTTCAATTTCAAGTTTCTTCACCTCTTGTATCAATCTTTAAGCAGCACTGCCATGGAGAAAGGTCTGAGGATTTGATCAAACTAAGAACATTTTGCAACACAGATCTGGCACAATGGCTATCCCTGCGGACTTCTGAGGTAAGGCAGTTGTGGACCAAAGCTCATGTCTTAGCTTGACAGATGTTCAAAACCAGAAGCATCCCTGGACAACTTTGAAGAAGCGGCCTTAGTCCTTGTGGAATCAGCCTTGATGCCTTCAGGAAGCTCCTTCTTGGTAATGGTGAAAGTAATTTTATTCAGGGTCATCGTTTGATGTATTGGTAGGGGTAACCACACCAGACTCGGAAGGCTAATCTTCCGCTGCACGTCCGACTCGGTAATGTTGCTACACACAACTAAAACCTGAGAGAATTCTAAGGCACTAGACCGTTTGATTGAATTGATTCTGCTCTTTTTGCACATATTGATTTGCTCACTTTGCACTCCTGTAATTGCTGCAGTTTTTGGGGATTCAACATTTTATCTTATGTCAAATGTTTTGGAATTTTTATCTTTTTACTTTGACCTAAAGTAGGATTGTATGGGAGGCATTTGTTTGAAGTAATTTTATTCTGGGTCATCGTTTAGGGCAATGGTAGGGGGGAACCACACCAGACTTGGAAGGGTAATCTTCCAACCGCTATATTGTGAAGTTAGCAGTCTAGCCCTAGTGTGCACGGGCAGTAAATGCAAGGGCGCTGCACAGCCGCAAAGTGCACGCACACAGCGGATGGGCCGCTGACGCGCCGAGAGTGCACCTAAGGCAGGTTTGTCCATGCCCGATCAAGCCCGAACGAGACCAGGGACCCTGCCGAATCCAGCACAGGAAAACAGGTAATAACCTACTCCTGCAATATACTCCTGGATTTGGGCAGAGCATCCATCGATAATACCATTTTGTGCAGTCTAGGCCTTCCTGGCAAGACAGAGGGGCCTTTTTCTTGTTTGCAATGTAAATGGGATAGTGGGCCAGTCAATGTGGGTTGCGCAGGTATGCCAAAGACTGGAACAGATACAACACTAAAGTGCTTGCATTTCAACCTGGCTTTACCTGAAATCTCAGAAGCTACACCAGTAGGCTGTAAAATATTAAAATCTGATAGAGATGAGCGCCTTATTAAAATGAACCATGGAGGCTGGGGGGAGGGGCGGAGCAGCAGTCATGAGGAGTTGTTTCTTTAAGCACAATCCCCCACAGTTGAACAGACAAGACACACCGGCCTGAACCCCCTACTCCAGGCATAATGTGAACAACACCAGCGCCGTAACAAGAGAATGTTGAAGGGTGTTGAAAGGCACAGAATAAAAGTCTTAGTTGAGCCAAAAGTTCAGGACAGGGAGAGATGCGCAAAGCTGTATACCCCCTGTTCAAGAGCAACCAGTGAGTTTATCGCAGGGGCAGAGTTGTTTCACCCATTAAATCATGCCCAAAATTCAAATGCCCAACACTCACTACTACTGCTGGGAATGGGAATGATCTGCAGACTTTGGAACTGACCCTTCCACCTCTCCTCTCACCACTCTTGACCTTGGGGCGAGCTGGAGGATGAGGCGGACGGCGCTTCCCTGTAACACAGTGACCAATGCCCTTGATGGAACTTTGACGATGCCACTTGAGCGGAAGCCAAAAATATCTGTACTTACCGCGGTGCCCGACCAACCTTGGCTGATGCCCGGTGGAGCTGTCCTATGCAGCTATAGAGGAGTTTGGCTCTGGTTCACACCTCGACTGTCACCTACCCAGCCGGACATCGGACATTGTTTTCCTTGTCTCCCGATTGTGTTTCCTACTTTCATCCCTTAGCCCTGTTTTACCATTCCCCCTCTACATTTCACTCCCCATAAGACGTGTGTATATGCTAATAACTTATATTATTGTGTAATCTCTTGTTTTTTCTCCTAGGTCTATACTTGGCTATGTAATTCTGTAACCTGTAACTCGCTGATCCTCATGTAAAGCACTCTGATACCTCCGGGTCTAGCCAGCGCTATATAAAACTCTTCAAATAAAAATAAAATAACGCCCAGGGTGGGGGCATAGCCATTAAATTTAAAGACACCCTCACTTGCTCAGATGAATGTAAGTCTATGTTAAAAGACTGCGAGTATTCAACTTTTCAGCTTGCTTATAGTAAACAAAAGTGACTTGGAGGAATGGTCCTTTACAGACCTCCAGGTCAGGACTCTCTTTGGACCAGCAATCTTTTCCCCCACCTTGCGGAGTTAAGCATAAAATGCAAACACTACCTCATTATTTGTGATTTTAACTAGCATTTTAATAAATGTGGGGGAGAGAAAGAGAGAGAAACACTGGACCAGAGTTTATTCTCAGACTGGAAGCTGCTTGGGCCAAGAGTGGTACTGAAGGCCTCGCTGGCAGATTCACTACACCGGTAAAACTACAAGTGTGTATGTGTATGGGTGGAATGAAGCAGGTGTACAACCAAGACTCAGACATACTGGTTTTGGTGGCGAATGTTGCTGTGATGAACCCTCTACAAACCAGGCTATTAGGAGGGGGTCCCTGGACGCCACCGCAAAACAGATCCAACAAGAGCTGGGGAAGCAAGAAGCAGGATGGTCAGGGGTATCACAGATAACCATACAGAAAAGCATAAGGAAGAGGAAGGGAACCAAGGGATAAGATGGAGCTGAAAGCGAAACAAACACCCAATATGGGGGAGGCATTAATGGATGCACCCTATCACAACATCGAGAGGCACAACAACTAACAACACTTTGCCAGGCGTGTTCTCCTTCTTTGCTAGTCTCTTAAATACAGGATCTACCCCATCTGCCTCAGAAGTGTCTTGACAACAGGAAGTGAATAAAACCTATAAACCAGCACTGGATTAGTGGTCCAGAGTTTGGGTATTCACTGCCACTGACAGGTTCTCCAAAGTCTTGGCTCATTGTATGTCTGATCCCATGTCTCTGATCAAAAGGATCCCTGACAGTGACCCCCTAAACAATTTCCCAGATTGGAACAGTGGGATGGACCTGGTTTTGAGGGGAACTAACTCTAAAAAGTCTTTACTAATTGAGTGAACTGACCTTGAAGTATGCATGATTCTATAATGGCCTCTACCTTGTATTTGGTAGAACGATCTATCAAGACTGGATGTGGAATACTCCCTATGTCAGCGATTGAACCATTAGCTGGAAAAACATGAAACACAGAGTGAATTTGTTAGCGAGAAGGGAGAGACAAACTACCAGGTGAAGTGCCCATCTTTCCTGTTATGGGAAAATAATCCACAAAATAAGCTGTAAATTTGGGATGTGACCCCGGTCTTCTCATTTGTTTAATAGACAGCCATAGTCTATTACCCACAGTCTATCACCCACTTTATAGACTGGTGCTTTGCGCTATGTTGAACTGCAAAGCCTTATATTGTGCTGTAGATTGCAAAAGGTGGTGCTGAGCTGCCCTCAGGGTGACATAAACACTCTGGAGAAGGTATGTAACAGATGAAATCCACAGGAATAAGTAAAATGAAATGCCTCATTTTCATGAAATAACCTACCACTACCAGTAATGTGTATCCATTGGAGGGAGGCAACTCCAAAATGCCGTCCATTTAGCTTATACTTTGGGGTTGATTTGGCTTGGGTAAGGTACATAAAAGCTCTTGGCTTACGTACATATAGTCCATTTCTTTTTTTTGTTGTAATTCACTTTTTGTTAAACAATCATGACGGTACAGTGACAGGCCACAAAACCACTCAGCAGTGACATAGCAAGAGAGGTTATCTATACATGATTCACAACTTACATCGCAGTGAAGTACAGCACCAGACAGGAAAATCATCAATATCAATGGCATTCTTGCGCAATTCAACTGAGGGAGAGATACAAATTTCACCTCGGGATATATTCCACTTTGCCCATTTATGATCTCACTTTGCAGGACAACCACTATGTTCAAACACATCCTTCTCCATAATCATGGCATTGGCCATATCATTTGCCCATTTTGACTGTTTCGGTAAAATTCCGGTCCCCCATCCCTGGGCTATATTTCTTTTGGCCAGAGCAAATCCCAGAGACGCCCATGTGCGTTCTGTTTGAGTCAGGTCTGTGGCTTCCCATGCATTCAATAAACAAAGATGTGGGGAGGTGGTGATAGCTTTCCCACTCACCCTCGCTAATACAGGGACAGTTTTCTCCCAGTAAGGCTGTAACTGCGGGCACTCCCAGATTATATGAAAGAAGGTACCCTCGGAAGCACACGCCCTGAGACAGCAAGAATCTGGTCGACAGCCCATCCTAACCAGTGCGTGTGCAGCTAGGTAGGTTCTATGTAAAATTTTGAGCTGGACGAGCCGGAGACGCATGGGGATGGCAACCTCCCGAGGAGAGGAAAGAGCTTCCTGACAGTCATCATCCGCTAAGTAACCAAAGTCCGTTTCCCACAGTTGTCGAAGTCGGATCAATGGATCAGGTTTATTGTTCAGCAGTTTGCAGTAAGTGAGCGAAATTGCCTTACTTGTCAGGGGGTCGGTCAAAAGTCTATCTTCCAGTGGGGAGGCCTCCTGCAGGATCTCACCACTAGTGACAACAGAGGTAATGACATGTCAGATCTGAAGGTAGCAGAATGTATCCGACCCGGCCAGTTGGTATTCTCGTTGGAGATCGGCAAACGATATCATGCCATTTCGCTTCCAAAGTTCACCCACTGAGGAAAGTCCAATAAGGTCCCATTTGTCGAACCCCGGACACCTACTCAGTTTACCAAGCCATTCGGATTTCCACAGGGGAGTGAGCAGTGTGATTTTATTGTTCCAGCCCAGTTTCTTAGTTACAATATTTCAGAGCATCACTGTATGTGTGGGCGGTGGGGCCTGTAATGTGTAATCTCCTGGGATTGGAATAGAGTGCACGCTGGTAACCTCCCTTAGACAATACCCATCTATCCGTACGTAATGCCGGCTCCTGCGGAGGGGCAAAAACCCACTGATTTACCACTGCAAGCTGGGAGGCCCAGTAATATTGTTTCAGGTCAGGTCACGCTATCCCCCCGTCGTACCACCCGCTGGTGAGTTTGTGTGTCACTATGCGTGGACATTTCCCGTCCCATAAGAGATTCCTGACCTCACCCTCCACAAAGACAAAGTGGTATCGGGGACTTTGTGAGGAGTGTTGTGTAATACGTATAAAAAACGAGGGAGAGCTAGCATCTTATACAGCGCCGCTCTGCCTAGTATAGTGAGGGGCAATGTCCGCCAGAGAATTACATCTTTCTAGAATCTGGCCGGGGGGGGCTGGGGTTAGTATTATAAAAATGGGTCGGGTCTAGTGTGATGTAAATACCAAGATAGCCAAAACCCTCAACCGCCACTGTAATAGTAATGTCTTTAGGCATCCGTGGTACTGGACCCCGTAGCATGAATAAAACAGACTTTTCCCAGTTAACGGTGTAGCCAGAATGGGCGCTGAAGAGTGCGAAAATGTGCAGGATTCGGTGTATCGAGGCCCTAGGGGCCGGCACGTATAACGATATCATCCGCATAGAGGGAGATTCTGTCCTCATGCTGATCTTTCCACTTCAAGCCCCTAATCATAGGGTCACTCCTGACCCAGGTCACCAACGGCTCCAGCAGTAGAACAAAAATGAGAGGCGAAAGGGGACAACCCTGTTGCGTCCCTCTCCCTAGGCTAAACCAACAGGAGGTATGCTGGTTTACAACTACCTGCGCTGTGGGATCCGTATACAACAGACGAACCCACTTAATAAAATTAGGGCCGAACACCAGTCGTTCAAGGAGAGGCGAATAGATAGGGCTATTCAATGGTATCGAATGCCATTTTTGTATCCAGTGATAATATTGCCGCATCCTCAAGGATGGTGTTGGTTCTCCCCAGCACTCCGTGTAAGCATGGAAGGCTGAGGGCCGTGTTACGGCCAGGCATTAAGCCTGACTGGTCGGGGTGGACAAGTTTGCATATGATTGGAAGGAGGCGGATGGCTAAAACCTTAGCCAGGATTTTAACCTCGGCAGTCAACAACGATATAGGGCGGTAAGACTCACATCTCATGACCGATTTGCCCGGGGTGTGTATGAGGACAATGGAAGCTAGCATCAACTCTCTGGGTAGGGAGCCCGAATTGTAGCTTTCTACATACATCGCATGTAAAGGGAGCATTATCTTAGATGACACTAACTTAACAAATTCTATTGGGAGCCCATTGAGGCTCATTGCCTTGCCCTATTTAATGTCACTGATGGCAGTGGAGAGTTCCTCCTCGGTTAGATCCCCCTCTAAGAAGTCGCGGTCATCTGGCGTAAGGACCGCCACCGGAATAGTGGCGAGAAGGTCTTGTGAGTCCTGCAGAGTGGTGTGAGTGGCAGAGGAGTATATGGAGGCGAAGTAGGAGGCAAAGGTCTCTGCAATGTGCTGCGGGTCTGTCATTAAGTCCACTGCGACCCTCTCTATAAGGGGCACCCATCTCTGAGCCATCTCACGTCTCTCCAGCCATGCCAGCATCTTACCAGTAGAGTAGCCTAATTTGTATATTCTGTGAGCAGATGTCTTGTGTTTAGACTTAGCTGCCTCCCCCGCTAATTGACGGTAATCTATGCGTTTAATACTCAGTGTATGGGCAAGTCGCTCATCGTCATTCGTCGCCACCTCATCCTCTAGGTCTCTTATCTCTTGTTCTAGGGTTACTAATCTAGCCATCCGTTCCTTCTTATGTCCCACCATCAGTGAAAGGGCCTGACCCTTAATTACTGCCCCAAAAGCCCGCCACAGTGTACTACTGGATTGAACTGTGTGTGTATTTTTGGTGAAATAATGATCGACACCCTTCTGACCTGGAGACCTTCCGACTCCATGGATTGATAGTTAAAGTGAGGCGGCAGCATTCCCGGGATAAAGTCAGTTGAGTCAGAACTGGAGAATGGTCTGAGATACCACGAGCCAAAGATTTAGCATCACTAAAGTTGGGGAGATCGTCAGTGTGCGTAAGCAGGTGGTCAATGAGGGACTGGCTACCATGAGCCCCGGAGTGAAAAGTAACTCTCCGGGTCAGGGGGTTAAAATGGCACCAAAGGTCTACTAGGCCGAATGCCATGAGGAAATCCTTCCGGGGGGATGTGTCATGTGGGTCAGGTTGAGGAGGCTGCCGGTCTATTCGGCCATCCAATGCAAGATTGAAATCACCTCCCAATACTAATGTGCCAACCGGAAGATATAGTATTAGTTTGTCCAGGTAAGACAACGTGGACGCCTTAAGCGCTGGAGGGACATAAATTGAGATGATATTTAGGGGCTTCCCCTCCCACATGCCCGCTAAGGTAGTGCACCGCCCCAGGTCATCGACCCAAGTGTTACGGATCACAAAGGGACACTGTTTACGGATTAGGATGCCCAGCCCTAGATGTAAAACCGGCATGTACCACTAACCTGTAGCCCCACCGGTCCAGTGCCTTACAGCAGGGCGATATCTGGGGTCTGCCTCTTAAGATATTGGAGTACAACCCTGCGCTTTAGTTTATCGCCCAGACCATTCACGTTCCACGTGAGGATGTGGAGATTTCTCGTCATGTCGCGATCAGGCACATTACATGCAAATGATGTGAGATGTCGCCTGTCCAAGTCGCAATAGTGTACAATAGGGTGCGATGTATCAAATCTATGTGCTCAGTGTGCTCCTGTATATACGATGTGAAACAAGTCACTACCACCACACACAGAAAAAACCACAACGTTCAGTACAATTTAAACAAACCCCCCTCACCCCACAGCCTAATGACTAGCCCCCACACTGCCTCCCTGCACGACAGGCACAGAACCTCCCGCCACCCCAAACTTGCAGAGTGCCTTTCACCCAACCTCAACAGTGTTAGGAACGTGATCCAATCCCACTCCCTGGGGCATCGATTTGTGTGGATACCCATACCCCTAGCATTCGACCCCCTAGCATGTAGGTAAGACATATCACGTGATACCTATCAAAGAACAAAGACAATGATGCCACCTTCACAGGAAGCAAATACAATGGCAGAGCTGAACATTACAAGATCCATATTGTGCACGAGTTCTAATGTAAGATGGTTGATGACAGAACAATCTATGTCAAGCGAGGCCCAGCTCAACTAGTCATGTTAGCCAAAGACGAGTCACACCCCCTTTCGAACCACCGATCTCTATCCTGCTGAATCCTGTGTCGCTGATTCACAGCCTGACTGGGAGCCAGGCTGCTGGCTCGACCTGCCGTTATCACCATTTTCGCTGGCGGGCTTACGATAACGCTTACTGACGGTTCGCCTGCCGTCGAGCCAGTCCCAAGCATCCTCAGGCCTAGTAAATAACCATACTTTCCCTTCAGATTCCACTCGCAGCTTCGCGGGGAACAGCATGGCGTATTTAATTTCCTGGTCCCGCATCGCACGCCTCACGTCCAGGAAGCTACGACGTTGTTTCTGGACCCGTACAGTAAAGTCTGGAAAGAAGGTAACTTTGCTGTTGTCTATGGCCAGTGGTGGGGCTACTCTCGCCATCTGAAGTATAGCATCCCTGTAACGAAAGTTAAAGACTCTAGCCAAGAGAGGTCGAGGCGGCGCACCAGGCTTGGGTCTTCCCCCCGGCACCCGGTGCGCTCGTTAAATCGAAAAATATTTGGATAGTACCCCTGGCTGGAGGTGCTTGAGTATCAACTCCTCGACAAAGAGGTCCGCCGCCTGTCCTTCGGCCCTCTCCGGCACTCCTAAAATGCGAATATTATTGCGCTGCATACGGCCTTCATAATCGTCAAGTTGTAGCGCCATTGCATCCTGAGTAGTTTGGAGTTCAGCTACTTGGCTTTTGAGAAGGTCAGTATCGGTCGACAGATCTTTGGTCCTGAGTTCGACAGCATTGATGCGTTCAGTCATTTTCCTCATATCCGCTCTTATCAAAGAAACTTCAGAGGCGACGGTATCAATGTGGCCTTCCAGGGAGGTGCGCACCGCCGTTATAGCTGTTAAAATGTCATGTAGCGTGGGGTCTGGTTGATCTTCGCTAAGTTTGGGGTTAGATTGTTTCTCCCCCTGGCCTTTCTGCCATGCGAATCTTTCTAGCTTTGCTCGAAGCGTACCTCAACCGCTGCGGCCGCTCGTCATGGTGTAGCTGGTGGATCGGGTGTATCAGAGAGGGGACCGGACCGTACTAGCTACTCACCGCAGCCTGCTTGTGAGACCAGCCCTACCAGCCTGTCGGTTTCCACCAGCAAGGCCGAGACCTGGAGATACCGTTATTTCAGAAATGGCCCACACCAGTTGGGGAGGAGGGGGAAAAGCATAGGTGAACAGACACCAGTGTACTGAGTGCACTGCTATTGTGAGAAACAATTACAATGTTTTTTTCCGTTAAGACAAAATCAACATGAGTTTGAACTCTTTGAAACAGCAATCTAATAATCAATAAACACAAAGCTTGTGGCAGAATGACTGTATTTGTAAGTTAAACACACAACAACAATTCAATTAAACATAGCATCAATCTGCGAATTGCAAAGGAAAAGAAACCATATTGATACAATCAGTAACAGACTGCACAAGGGCAGTGAACTTAATCGTCAGTTCTTAAAGCAAACAAGCCCAATGCATTTCGGGATGGTTCACATCCCTTCTTCAGGGGCAGCTGTGGGAAATAAAGGAGATAACGTTGGAAGCTTGGCATTACAAATAAACTGAAAGTTCTCGTACTAGAGCAATAACAAGATGCATCGTATCAAGGCACAGGAAATGGAGAACTGGTCTAGATCAGGCGGAAGCAATTCACCAGAAACATCGTGAAGAGATTAGAAGTGATATCAAGCTTGAGATAGAAACAAACAGGTCCAAAGTGTTTATCAAACTGAACAATATGTGCAAAGTACCCCAGAGGTTGCCATAATGAAATTGTGGCGAAAAAATGGTGAAGGAGTCTCCCGTGGAGTAGAACAGAGTGAGAAGACATAAAGAATAAGAAGTTCTTACTGATTCAGAAAAGACGATGTTACACGATGCGGGGTTAACAGAGATGGCAGCAGGTGGGAAACATTTACGTCGAAGCGCTGTGTAAAGAGAGAAAGTCTGAGAACAAAGGCCAGTTGAATAATGGGCTGGGTGCTAAACAGAAAACAGAGCACAACTTACTGCAGGGTAACGTGCTTGAGTGCCGCTAAACAAAGTGGAACTCAGTGAATGACCGAGGGCGTGGATGGTAGACTGCGCTGACGGACTGTGAAGTAAACAAAGAAAATCGAAAATTCAAGCTGGATAGAGCATGGAACGCTGATGCTGCGGGTTGCACAAAATGTTGCAAGAGAGGGGCAAGAAACTTACCACTAGGACGTGTGGTGCAGGACGAGAAAGCTACACAGGCTGGGAACCTCCGAAAAGACAAGTGACGCGAGCAAACGGAGCCAGGAAGTTAAATGGACGAACTACGTGAGCACGTACGAACGAGCCAAATAATGATAGAAAGAGGACTGCGGTGTGGGCTGCGGGCCGACAAGAAAGCTGAACACTAATGTACTGCACAGGTGGAAATAAGTATTGTGTATAAAGTTAAAAGTAAAGTGAGCAAAAAAAACCGCTAGGAAAAAAGTGGATGTAGCGCAACGAGGTCAGGATGGAAAACCAGAGGTGGAGCGCTGGTAGTGAATCTAAAAAAGGCATGATGAATGACGAGAGGTGGAAAGTGTCGGAAAAATTAAGAATAGTAATAAAGTGCTAGAATGTAAGAAAACAAAAGGAAAAGATAAGGAGAAAACGATGATACAAGCAGTGGCAGGTGTGGAGAGATAAACTCCCAATCCAGTGTGAAACAGGGGAATAATAACTGAAAATGCAGAGTGCACTGCAGAAGAAAATGAATGAAAGGAAGAAATCACGATTTCTGAAATAAATAAATAAGAACAGCGTTGAATTGCTCAGTCTGAAACAGACGTACAATCTACGGACAATGGGTACAGATAACACGCGTGACATAAAAATGAAACCAGAATGGAAACAGTTCTGAATAACGCAGTCTGGGCCGGATGTACAGATTGCGGGGAAAAAAGACAAAATGACATAGGTACATGTTATAAAAAGCATTGCATTTCTAATCTGTCATTTAGTCCGAGAAAAAATTCGCAGTTTTCTCACAGTTTCTCATCCCAGACGACCCAAACTCTACATGCTGCCAAAGATACATAAAAATTTACAAGACCCACCGTTCAGGCCCATTGTGTCTGGATGTGATTCGATCTTTATGCCAGCAGGCCAACTCGTGGATCACTTCCTTCAAAAGTTTGTACAAACATGGAAAAGCTTCATTAAGGACACTACTCACTTCTTATCTCTTCTCAATCAAGTCCACAATTTTTCAGAATCATGGGTTCTTTGTTCGATCGATGTGACACTGTAGCTTTGCTCCGTCTGTTGCGGAGCTCACCTGGCCCCGATAGCGTGCCCATCAGCTGGGCTGAAGACTGCCTTGATCGGATGTGCCCAGGCAGCGGAAAGTGACCGGGGCGTGGAGCGTGCCACGTCGCTCTCCGGCTGCGCACACCCAATATACACCACAGCTGCGGAGAAGACTCAAGGCCTGTGCCTGTGATGGAGGGGCCGCGCTGGGATCCCTAGCATTGATGGTGTTGCCGCTGAGTGCGCTGCCGCTGAGTGCGCTGCCCCCGCCAGTCCCCAACAACGATCTGACTGACGATCTGACTGAGTGTCCCACAGGCCGGCGGCGGTCCATGCATTTTACCGTAATACAGGCCACGGGCTCAGAAGCATCGAAGCCGGCCGTGAAGTTCCGCACTGTGCCATCCGGTTCTGCGGGCAGGTCCAGACTCACCCCCATTCCTGGACATAATCTGGGACCCACAAGCCCCGCGCCAACACTGCACACTCTGCCTCATTAATCGCCATAAAAGCTACAGTGTGGCCATTTCCCACGGCTGTTGGCCACGCCCCATCCTCATATAACCCATTTTTTGATGAACTCTTGCATTCACACTTGTAGACAAGGCCACAAAACTTTGCTGGTCTGCTTTGAGCATCTTTTATGGTCCTGTATGTGCCACTATAGGCAATCTGGGCACCACTTCAGTACTCTCTGTTGTATCTCTCCCCCTAACAAATAAAGTGCTTTTCCTCAATACAAGAAGTCTCTTTTATAAGATCTTTTATTTTGTTCCTTTTACATCCACAGCTTTGTGTCAATTGTTTTTTGTTTTCTTTTCCCAGTATCAAGAACGTTCAAGAGTTCTGTTCTATTATCTATAACTGCTAGAATACAAGGTGGTCTGGTAGATGTCTAAACCTCTTCTGTGTAACGTGAGAGTGCATCTACTTTTCGCTGCCGATTTCCTAGTCTGTTGGTAACTAAGGGCCTAACTGCAAGTTGCATTTTAATGTGGGTAATAGTATAAAACCACACGAAATCCTCGATTTCATGGGATTTTAGCAAATATATTTACCACCTGCTCCCAGCAGATGGTAAATGTATGTTGGGACCTGTGGGCGGGGTAGGCGGTACGGCGAGTAGGGGTGGGAACTGGAAGATTGTTTGTGTCAGGGATGAGCCTTTTATGAAACCCCTCTCAAAAATAAAAATGGGAAATTAGGCGTGGCTGCCTCCTCAGCCAATGCCTCATGCGATTCTTCCGGCTGCAATTAAGTTCAAGAAAGAAATTGTGTATGGTGCTCCCAAAAACGGGAAAACTGGGTGTGGATGAACCTACTCAGGCCGAATCAGGCAGCGCCAAATTCCACCCGGTAATTTTGTTCTTTGTTCCGCCTGACTAGATTCAGGCCCTTTGTAGTTAAACTGTGAAAAATTAGAGTCCAACAAGCGTGTCTGGTATTCACCCGCTTCGTAGAGTTGAGATGCAGTAAGCTTTATGGTCTGTTTAGACAGTAATGTTCCAGGAAATGTCGTCAGTGTGCAAAGGTCTCTTTTAGTGCCAAGAGTTTTCTCTGGTAGATGCTGTCGTTTATTTCTGCTCCAGAGAGAGTTGGGTCTTATGATCACATTGAGAAAGTACAGCTCAGAATGCATATGAGTGGCCGGGCACTTGGTTTCAACTGCAAAGGCTAGACACAATCAGGTTGTCTCAAAATGGGTGCAGAGGCGAAGGCTGTCTTTAATCTCTAAAATGCTTCATCTTCATCCAAATGCAAGATGATTTTTTTCTTGGCGAATTGTGCAATGGGTTAATGGGTGGAGAACATTTCTAACACGACTTACCAGTAGAAACTGACACATCTGGTGATTTGTTGGGCTTCTTTCACTGTTTGAGGAACAGGCCATTTCAATAGTGCTTTGTTTTTGGAGGAATCCCTACTAATGCCATGACATATAATGAATGTTTCCTCAGTCTAGATCGGATTTCTTGAACTTGAACACATTGTTGTTCCAGGGTTTCTGAGTACATAAAAAGGTCTTCCAAACAAACCACCATAAAAAAAGCAGATCACGGAAAATGTTGTTGACAAAATTTGATATGTTGTCAGTTTATTATGAAGACCATTTTGTTTGGTAAAGGCTATCTTCCGTTCATCTTCTCGCGTTATCACCGGATTGTACGCTCCTGGCAGATCAAGTCAAGTGAAATGTTTGCGGCCTAGCCCTGACCCAGCAAAACTGAAATAGGAGGAAGAGGATAATGGTTCTGAGTGCAATGGCATCTGGTTCTCTCATATCCTCCTTGATAGTTAAAGGATATATTATTCCATGAGGGGTGGGTCCCACAGGTGTTACCGCAATAATACGTTCATATTCCTGATGTGGAGGAAGATTGTCTGTGCCTTTTTTTTTAATGAAGACATACTTAAACTCTCTGTAAGACTCTTGAATCAAATTGTTTTCTTCTTTTGTTTCCATCTTTTGTTTGAGAGTATGTGTTTGCAAAATGAAACAGGATAATAATTAAGTCTTGTTCTGCCCCAAGGTGAAGTCTAAAACCAATGTTCTGAACAGCATTTTGAAAAAAACTTAATGGATGTACTGTTGTGTAGTTCCTATAAAAAATATACAGGATCTGCGCGTTTAGACAACATACACTGTAGGATTGGTGTCAGACGAACTCTGATCACCCCACCGGGTATGTTGGCTTCTTGTACCAACTAGCTCACAGTGCCACTAGAATCTCCTCTGACCAATGAGAGAATAGTTCTTGGCAGCAATCGAACATGACAACCCTGATCCCTCAGGACCGTGGCAACAATATACTACCTTTCACTCAGTCACTCGTGCTTACTTAGTCTGTCTCAGAGAAATACACAGAATAAACTGGCTGGGCATTTTTATGAATTTATTGAACAGTTGTTATTCTGGTGTGAAATAGATGAGCTGCGACAACCGTTAGACAGTATAAGATATAAATGATTAGCAGTACGATAAAGGTAAATGGATGGTATAGCTCTACCATCTTACTACAGTCATGAATATATATGAATATATAAAACACATGATAAAAGATGGGTACTCCTACGATGCCTCCCTAACGAGATATACCTAAGTATACCTATCATGTTTGTAGGTGTTAAGCAAGAATCCCTCTAGGATTTAGTTAACCCCATTACCTGAAGTTAGAGACTATGGGACCCAGTCCTGGTCTCGACCTGGACACCCCGCGAGGGATGTTAGACCACAGCGAGCTGAAGTGTCTGCATGCAGGAACCTCAGCGTCTCTGGTCAGTGTGTCGGCCGGGAAGTCTCGGGTCTCCTCTGTCTTATCTTAGCAAGATGTGATGTATATATATCCAGAGGTCTCTCCAGGGGTCCTATCTTGCTGTATTACCGTGTTGGCCTAAGGATGACGTTGGGCATGAACTTTGTACATAGATTTTATACAGGAGATGGTAGTCCTGCTGTGCTTCCAAGAATCCTCATGCATAATGTATGAGATTTCGAACTAGGGAAAACCCGCGTTCTGAATGCAGTGTAAATGCAGTGGTAAAAGGTCAGTCTCTATAAACCGTGACAAGTGTAATGTAGGGAGAGAATATAGGTGAAGAGTAATGAGATTACCGGGGCCTATATTCTGATACCCATATGGAATATAACACCCACTCCTCTTCCGAATGGACAAAATAGTTAAATTCTAAACGTACTACTAGGCTGACTAGATACTGGTACACAAATAGTAAAAAAAAAACATTTGTTTCTTTTTATGCTTTAGCTCTAATATGTCCGTAGGCATATTTTGAACTACTACAAGCATTTGAAAGCCATGCATGCTCAAAAAGAATGTCAATTTTGATACGGAGTTTCAATTTTCCATTTGTTTTCCAAAAGTCTAATTTTTCCCCAGCACATGACAGGCCAAATGAGTCAAATGTTTATGTGTCCTGGCTGGTAGATGCAACATTCTCGTTGGTTGCCTCCACAGTTGGCGGTCCCAGTAACACCTCGCATATTATGTCAATTGAGCACAGATGATCTTCCGTACTGTTCATAGTCAGTGCTGGGGCAGCCTGTGCGCCATCCAAGGCCTGGGTGTCAGAGGAGGAGCCAGTGTCCATACCAACAGGAGCAGATACTACCTGTGATGGCTCTAGGAATACCGCCATCAACACGGGAATACGCTGGGGACACTGCAGAACATGGGCCGTAATTGGGTCCAATAAAGCATCAACGTCTGGTTGCGCACATGATTGGAGTTTCAGACAGAGATCTAACACGCATTCTTTTCCACAAAACAGACATCAGAGGACAGGTAAGATGCAGTCCATCCAGACTGGTCTACATGACAAGAACCAAGAAGCACTTAGTTCCCTTAGGCGAGGTGTGTCTAGAAGTTGTACCATGCGATCACGATATTTTCTCTCCAGGAGTACTGTTTCCATCTCCTTGGTGACTGGGACATCCATTGCGTAGCAGAAAAACGACAATCAGGATACCTGCTATTAGAAACAGGGTCAGCGGCAGCCCTGCAAATATGCTTCCAAATACGGAGTGTATAAAGTTTCGTATAACTCAGAGAACCGTCTGAAAGGTGCTTAATAGTCCAGAACCTATGGTCTTAAATGGGTGGACAATGCCTGTCGTATCAGACATGTAGAAGATATGATTTACCATTTCTGCAAAATGGAAAGGGCAATTTGTACATATAAGCGCCTGTATCTCTGCCGAAGACCTGGCTACTTGAAGATCAAAAGTCTCTCGAGCGGAGGTTAAGGGCACAGGTTTCTGTATAAGCTTGGCTTTCATTCTGCTCAAAGTATCAAACCGTATTAATGCAACACCTAGTAAAGGCCATAGGTCCACATCCTCTGAAAGTAAGGATAAGTGTTGTTTCACCTGTGTGAATGTTGAGGTCTTTAGCCAATTGAGGCATAACTTCCCAACACTGTATGATGTCACTACCCCTGGGTGTTGTCTCTGTACATAACGTGGATCTGGCATATTGATGTTAAATTGGAGTCTACGGGCCAAATCAACCATCCCTTCTAATCGGGGTCTAATCTATTGTATTGCATGATGTCATGTAGTGTAACCTCTTCTTGTGATGTTATATTACCCTCAGTGTGTGATGATGTGGGCATCCGAGGTGTATTCAAATCTTTATTCTTTGCTAATCCAAGGCTGGTTGTTTGTTGCACTGTTTCATTCAAGAACATTATTTGTCGAGGAATAAGACATGCTCTAAATTGTGCCTCTGTTCCCTGGACCTGCCAGTCTCTAGTACCCCAGATCGATTTCAAGTCTATGGTGTCTTTCCATAAGTCAAAACCCTGTTCAGACAATTGGGCAATAAAGGTAGCAGAATAAATCTGTTTGGTGTTTGTTAACATATTTTTCCATGCTGGAGTTGGTGCAATCTTATGATAATATGAAGGTGGGTCTGATTTGTTAAACCCTAAAAATATGGACATTTCTAGGGTTTTTGAACTGCTTTTCGGCGATGTTAGGCAATGTTCCCATTGGTGGTATGTGAAAACATTTATGCGATTAGCAGATTTATGAAGAAAGTGAGGACCATAATGTTGATAACAATACATTGTTTCAAAGTCTGATGTGCCCTCTAACATTTCATTATTAGAAAAAGCAGCAGATTTTTCTAAATCAGACAACATATTATTTACAGTTTCATAATCCCAATCATCGGAAAATGTACTGGAGGTAATTATATCATTTAATGAAATCTTAAATAAATGTGGTATTTTTAAAAGTTCAGTCGGGCCAAATATATCGAAATCAACCTTGTCCCACACTATACCATCAGGTATAGGAACTGCTGTAATGTTCACTGATGAAAGGTCTCTTTTTTCACGATGTGATGATAGATGCGGTTTCAGAATTATATTCACTTTTTGTGCTGCAGAGCTTTCTTGAAGATAAGTTCCATTAATAAGAATACTAAAAAGAATTACTGGGCCTATCCAGAAAAGAAAGAAAAGTATTCCTGTAGATACCCAGAGTTCCACCCAAGGTGACACCAGGTAAGTCTTTTAAAGAAAGCTCATAACATCTTTAAATCACTGTAGACATGTTTTTTGGGCTGGCGTCGTTTCAGGATCACTGGCTTTAACGAAAACGTGTCAAAGTTAATGAAATAGCCAGATGCAGTTAGATCAATTTTCGGTGGTTCCGCAGGTTTTGTGGAAACTGTAGCTTGATCTTGTTGGGGCATGTTGACGTAGATATCCGTGTTTGGTCGAATTGAAATTTGTCTTTCAGTGGAGTTCTCATTTTGAACTTAAGTTTTGAGAGGAAAGAGTTCCATTGCATTGTTGCTTAGTCCTTCATTCCGTGCAGGTGACCCTTCAAACGTGATGAATCTTTCTGTTTGAACTTCTTGTATAGTTGTGAGAGGAGGGTGTCTGTTACTTCGGAGTCCACGCAGCCTACTTTTCAGTATTGACCACATAGTGTGGTTTGAATAGGTCAATTGAGACAAATCTTTTCTCCTTTTTACCAGCAAGAGGTGGCAGAAGTACTGTTCTTGTTCCTTCAACTGCCAGGACAGGTACAAGCTTTCTGTATGATGGCCCAAATTCTTTTTTGTCTGCAATTTTTTTTCTGACCAGATTCCTGACTTTAGGGATCCAGACAGGTCTTGCCGTGACACTTTTCACTTCCCCAGTGGCGGTACTTTTTGTCTGGACATTACTCTGTAGTGCCCTGGTTTTGTTCAGGTCCTGTAAAACAGACAAACGTTTATGGATGTCAAAAGGTTTTTTATCTGCCACTGTGCCTTCACAATCATGATCAGGTACCCACATTCTCGTCCCATATAGGACCTCATAAGGAGTGACCCCCCTAGAAAGCTTCTTGGCTGATTGTTTAACGCCCTCTGAAGGACTCCATACAGATGTTTTACCCAATTTCTACCAGAGCCTAATACTCTAGCTGTTAAAGACTGCTTTAAGTCATGTTTTTTCCTCTCCACAACCAAATTTCCCTTAGGATGGTATGGAGGGGAACACAGCAATTCTACACCCGAACTTCCCATGGCTTCCTTGTAAGCCCCATAGCTAAATGCGGGGCCACGGTCAGAATGTAATGTGCCAATTGTGTATGTCCCTATAAAGACTTGCAAATCTTTTATAACAGTTTGAGCGTCAGCTGAGTGCTGGGGCCACACCCATAGGAACCTAGAGCAGGAATACACTGCAACCATAATATACTTGTTAGCCCCATCAGATTGTAAGGGGCCGTAGTGGTTCAAATAAACACACGCAAGTGGTTTGTCTGATATTCGTTATGGTGTCTACACTGGACGTGTTACGGTGGAGCCTTTCATCTGCTGACAGATGTCGCATTTCAAGGTATAGTTCTTAGTCTGCCTTCTTAGTCCTGGCCATCAGTAGCATTGTTTCAATAGAGAAACTGTAGCAGAAACTCCTGCGTGTGCAGAACCTATACCCTTGTGTGCTGCTAGGATTAATCCTAACCTGCGATCCATATTTGGTATTACTCTATCCCCCACTCCAGGAATTTAAGCAAATGGAACATTGTTTGCATCTAACTTGTAGGAGTACTTGAGTGGAAATTGCTGTGTTATTGCGTGTAGCAATAATGGCAACCATTATCTCACCGTCTATCCTCATTTTTGAATGAGTGATTGCAGCTATGGAAGCCATATGTACAGCCCCCTTTGTGGCTTTGTCAGCCAATGAATTCCCTCAAAGTGAATGCCATCACTTTGATGACTCAATGTGTGTATCACGTGAGCTCTTGGTAGTTCGTTTTTCAACTCCACTACCTGTTCCCATAGCGTTTTGCGCTCTATTGTGCCACCTTTTGCGTTCTTAAACCCGTTTTGTCCCCAGTGATGTAAATATTCATTATATGACTGTACACAGTAAAAGGAATCACACACGACTAGTGTGGGGAATTTTTGATCCGTATTTACCAGTGCCAGTATTAGTGCTTTTAGTTCTGACAGGTGCGCCGTGCAGTCTCCTAGAGACTGTGTTTTTTTACACTTTGGGTGAAACTTTCCATCCTGCTGCATCCTTTAATGATAGCACACACTGTGTTGCTGTTTGCTCCCTAAGGCCGGTTGCACAGAACCTTCAGTGTAAATGATATATTCATAATGATCTAGAGCCATTATTTCATTTGGTAGAGGAAATTCTTGTTCGTATTGCAGAAATGCTTGTGTTTTTAGATTTGGGTCATACCTGTATTCTACATCTGTTGCAGTGAGAGAATTAGCCCATTGTATCCACCTTGGATGTAAGGCTTTAGCGTTGGGAACGCTTGCCTTTGTTGCAGCCTCTAAGGCTGGAACTGGTGTAACGACTATTATATATTTCCCTTGACCCAGGGCTCTTTCTCTAACTACAACAGTCTGCACCGCTATTAGAATTTTTTCTGTAGATGCAAAGAGCATCTCAGCATTTGTGTACAAATGAGATTTATATGCTATTGATACTCTATCACCTTAATTATATGTTAGATAGGTGTATCCAAATTGACCCGCAACTATACGGATCACCAGGTTGCGTACATTTATGCGTGTCTGTAAGTGATTTGAAGCTATCATGTCAGCTTGTAAGGAACGAAGAGTATCTGTGGGTTCCTATGTCCACTGTCTAACTGAAAAGTCAGGTTTTATCAATCGTAGAAAGGTTTTATTCTTTCTGCGTAATCCAAAATGTATGTTCTGCCAAAATTCAAGAATACCAAGATTAATAGTAAGTTTTTTAAAGATTTTGGAGGTTGGAGAAGTGCACACTTTTCTAAAAAGTTAGCTGCCAGGCTTTTCCCTTGACTCGAAAGCTCATATTCTAGAAAGAGGACGTTAAGATGGGCTATCTTCGATTTTTTAAAGTTATATTTGTACCCTCAGAGGCTAAAGCCCAAAATTATGGTATTCACTCAAGTGTTCCTCCAGGTCATTGTCCGTTAGATAAATATCATCTACGTAGGACAATGCCTCTTCATCCAGATTTTGAAGTAATTCAGTTACCCTAGCTGAAAACAACCCTGGGCTATTCTTATACCCCTCCAACATGATTTTTGTATAATGCGGGGGCTTGGGCTACTGCCAACTCGCACGCATATGTGTATTTTTAATATTTGGGAAGATGGTCGGAGAGTGCTGGTAAAATTACTGTTTCTCCCCTAGGGCAATCCATGACGAATGTTGGCGGCCAATCTTGTTCAGCTAACAAAATATCATAGCCAAACGTTAGGTTCTCCCAAAAGAGTCCTGCATTTGTCCCCCTCCACTTAGAGTGTAATTTAATATAATTTGTGTGGGACACTTACCCTAGTATCAGGTGTTTCCACCGTGATATAATCATTCAAATCCGCTGTCACCAGAAATTCCATCAGGTTCTGGCGAGCTATTGTTACTTCTGCCACACTGTCTAGCATCCTCAGATCCCATTCCCCATTCAGTAGTCGAGTCCTCAGAATTCTGGACATGTCTGATCTTTAGACCAGCAACCTTCTTCTTTTTGAACTGTGGTTTTGGTTTGTCTTTGTCTTCTTTTTTGGAAGCATAGTCTTGAGCGTTCTGCTTGTCTCTGGACTTTGTGCACTCTTCTTGTCTGTCTGACCATTCTTCCCTCTTGGAGTTTTTCGATGAAGCCTGAAAGGAACGAGAGGAATGTATATCAGTATCCTGATACCTGTCAGGTTTCCTAATATTATCCCTATTCCTAAGGTTATACCTCCTTTCGGAGGGCTTCTGTGGAGGAGAAATACCTCTGAATTGAGATCTGTTTTCTTTATCTTTTTGTTTTTTGTTATTGTCCCACTTCTTTTTAGAAGAAGTAGGTGTATGCTTCAAAGTCTCCTTCTCAGCACTACCCATCAGTTGTGGTTTTAACGCTTGTCCACCCAAACTATCCCTGCCTAACTCTGCATACGCAGTTTCAATTATTTTAGATAGTTCGTGCTCCTGTTGTAAAGGACTAAACTCCCTTAGGCGTTGGTGGATGGCCACTGATGCTGCCTCCCCTTTAATATTTGCTAATATTATGGCTAATACCTGGGCATACTTACCTAGTAACTTCATCCCTAAGTTCAGAGCATGTTCTGCTCCGTACTCATTTTGTATTTGTCTTAATACATCTGGCATTACTGCTAATGACGGGATACCATGAGTTCTGGTATATATGGCAGCGAAAACTGTACCCCACGAGGTACAATCCTCTATCTGTGGTGTTATCCCCATGGGTAAGCATATTGTCAGCATTCTGTGTTTTTCATGAGGGCTAGTATTTGGGAATACTTCTTCTAGCTGTGTGATCTTCTGAGCTATCGAGAAGGGCTATCCAGAAGGGCATTTGTTCATGTTTTGAGGGCATTTTATCCATTACTGCATGCAATGTTTGTGGTGTAAATTTAGTTGCTGTGTTCTAAATGTGAGCTGTATTTTTTGTTACCATCGCTGGCTGGACCCTAAGAGTCCTCATGACGTATTGCCTCATGTTTCTGTGAAGTTTTATTAATTCTTTGTGAAGTATGAGTAAGTCTGGTCCTGGCATTGTTTCAATGTTAGGTTGTGGTGTGTAGGCTGCTAATATTGGTCAAGTCGCTCCTTCTCTTCCGAGCTAGCCGAGTCTTACTCTTCTTCTTGTATGGGGTAGGGCGCCTTTAAACCAGTATAAATGTTCCTGGTATGTGAGCGGAACCTCAATGTCCTCATACAGACAATATTCCGCTGGTGCGTCACCTTCTGTGTAGAAGTGAAATGTTTTTGTTCTTGCATTTGCTGCTGGGAATGCAACCCACGAATAAAATACCCCTGTTCTGTATGATTGTGTGCCTCAATCAAGAAAGCTACTCTGCCACCCCTAGGGGTTAAACCATGTGCAAGCAGTTTCAGGGTGACTGCATTTCTAATAGTTTCTGTAATCTGAATTGCATTTGCATCTTCCTCATCATCTGTGATGTGCAAGTTTTGCACAACTCCTCCTGCGTTATCTGCATCTTCAGTCATTGTTCAAAAGAAGAAGGGAACCACGATAAGGTGTTTTGCACAATTTTTAGGAACACTGTGTCCTTCAAGCTTGATTAACTAACAGCTGATAAATAGTATTTTTGCCTACTCAGATGTGGCGGAGTTTAGCCTACTAACTCCAGACGTCTCTGGTGTTTTGTGAATAGGTATTTCTGAGAATAGCACAACTGAACTACTCAGATTCTACTGTTAAATAAGTACCCAACCAATGTTGGGCGCCATGTTGTGTAGTTCCTATAAAAAATATACAGGATCTGCTCGTTTAGACAACATACACTGTAGGATTGGTGTCAGACGAACTCTGATCCCCCCCACGGGTATGTTGGCCTTCTTGTACCAACTAGCTCACAGTGCCACTAGAATCTCCTCTTACCAAGGAGAGAATAGTTCTTGGCAACCATCGAACATGACAAGCCTGATCCCTCAGGACCGTGGAAACAATATACTACCTTTCGCTCAGTCACTTGTGCTTACTTAGTCTGTCTCAGAAAAATACACAGAATAAACAGGCTTGGCATTTTCAATAAGAATTTATTGAACAGTTGTTTTTCTGGTGTAGAATAGATAAGCTGCAACAACCGTTAGACAGTATGAGATATAAATGATTAGCAATATGATAAAGGTAACTGGATGGTATAGCTCTACCATCTTACTACAGTCATGAATATATATGAATATATAAAACACATAATAAAAGATACGCACACCTACGATGCCTCCCTAACTAGATGTACCTAAGTGTACCTAGCATGTATGTAGGTGTTAAGCCAAGACTCCTTCTAGGATTTAGTCAACACAATTACATGAAGTGAGAGACTATGGGCCCCATCCTGGTCTTGAGCTGGACACCCGCAAGGGATGTTAGACCACTGCGAGCTGGAGTGTCTGCATGCAGGAACCACAGCGTCTCTGGTCAATGTGTCGGCCGCTAAGTCTCGGGTCTCCTCTGTCTTATCTTAGCAAGATGTACCCATAGGTGTCCCCAGAGGTCCTACCTTGCTGTATTACTGTGTCGGTCTAAGGATGATGTTGGGCATGAACTTTGTACACACATTTTATACAGAAGATGGTAGTCCTGCTGTGCTTCCAAGAATCCTCATGTATAATGTATGAGATTTCGAACTAGGGAAAACCCGTGTTGTGAATGCAGTGTTCTATCTAGGTAAAAGGTCAGTCCCTGTAAACCGCGACAAGTGTAATGTAGGGAGAGAATATAGGTGAAGAGTAATGAGATTACCGGGGTCTATATCATGATACCTATATGGAATATAACAGTACTTTTCCAATTTATGTGGGGGGTTATGATTTTGGAGCCAAGTCCTTACAAGGACAATGGGAAATACCAGAGCATCATTGATTTAAAAATTGGATCTGTTCCGCGTGGCCATTTTGAGTCTCTCTCCATTAACAACAGTTTTGTTTCGGTGTTAGACAGTGGTGTTCCATAAATGTTTTGAATCTCCTCTGTGGTCTCCTTCTTGTTAACAGGAATCTATGTTTCTGCATGGAACTTGGGATCCATGAAGCATCCTGAAGCTCCAGAATCTACTAATGCCATAACAGTGATTTGGCCTCCAGGAGTAGTCAACAGGACTGAGCCTTACCGGTAATGGATAGTTCGGTAACAACTTTGCTAATCCGGAATTTGTTAGTCAGGGATGAGCCAATCCTTTTTCTGACAACTGCAGGCAGTATGGACCCTCTTTCCACAATAAAGGCAGAACCCTCCCTTCACTCTGACCATCAAGGAGCAGGACCACGACCTGGAGCAAGATCTAGAGCAGTGAGTGTTCTGGAGATCTGGAGAATGTTGTGGTCCTGAGCCATAAAGAGCGTCACCTGCCGCCCCTTGATGGTATTGGCATGTATGAAGCTGCATTCCTTCAGGTCATGGAGTCATGCTACTGTCCCATTCACCAGAGGCAGACGTTATGTGGGTCTGGAAAAAAAATCTGTTTCTGATATGAGTAACATATCTTGAAACCTGGCAAGTTTGGAGGTGCTGGGGTTCCTTAAGCACTGGAAATACTGAGTTTTAAGAATAATTCCAATTTAAAGCAAATTCTGGATCTGTATCGAAGGGCATGGAAGAACGGAATGGAAGTCAGCGCACTGGGTGGCACCATATGTGGCTCCATGACATTATGTCTGAGTAGGGAACAAAGTCGAGGTGAAGCCAAGGTACCACTTACCGGCACAGGAGAGCTTGTTCAGCTTTTCTGGATCCAGTCTGGTGCCTGCAGAAGACTTTATAGTTGAGGAATCTGCAGGTAGAAGTACTCATCAGAATCAAGGTATTACACAAAACAGAGAAAGAGAAAATACAGCATCTGGTTCCATCTGGTGCTACAGCCGTGTAAGCTACCTCATTATTCATAAAAAGAGGTAAGCTTACTCTGATTAAAACAAAACCTATACATACCTTTTGTTACAGGAACACAAGCTCCTGTAAGGAGTGGGGCTGGGCCAAAATGCCCCCTCTGCCCTTTCCAGGTAACAGCCCAATATTTGTGAGAGAAAGGGTGGTCTGAATTGCAGGAGGGCTCGAACACTTCTGATGTCGATGGGGGTGGTATTCTAAATCCTTTGTTTGTTATGTTATTTAAATTTATGAAGCGCATTACTACCCTGAGGCGTCTAAGCGCTATAACAGAGTTGATATAAGTATCAGGAAGGGGTAAAATATGTGCTAAGTCCTGAATAACCAGGTTTTTACCGCTTTCCTAAAAGCAAGGAGGCTAGGCGCTGTTTTTATACCAAGATGAAATAGGTTCCATGTTTTAGAAGCTTCACGTACAATACTTTTACCTCCCCATCGTGCTTGTTTTAATCTAGGCACTACTAGTAAATGTGCCTTTGCTGACCGATGATTTCTGGCAGGGAGATACTGTTTAAAACTCTGCTTCAGGAAATCAGGACCAACCCCATGGACTGCCTTATAGGCTAGACATAGTGCCTTAAAGGTAGTTCTCTGTTTGATGGGGAGCCAGTGTAGATTTTTTAGCTATTTCGATACTGAGCAGAATTTGGAAATTTTCAACACAGTCTGGATGCAGTATTTTTCAAGATCTAAATGAAGTTTGTTAATATTATACTTATGAGTGGTCAGCAGCAAGCTATTGCAATAATTTATCTTAGACATGATTAAGGAAGAAACTAATGTCTTTTGCAGATTATCGGGTGTAAACGGCATTACTTTTTTAATGATTCGGAGGGTATTAAACGTAGAGGAAGTAAGTTTGTTCACGTGATCAGTAAAATTGATATTAGTGTCAATAATGACTCCCAGGTTTTGGGCCTATTCCACTGGGAGGGGAATGGGGCCCAGAGTTGCTGGCCAAACTGACGGACCCCAAAAAGATTCTTGTGGTCCGAAAAGTAAGACTTCAGTCTTATCTGCATTTGATTTAAGGCAGTTGTTGTTCATCCAATCATGGACCGCCATCATGGAGTCTACTTCCTGTGTCAGTGTTGTTTGGAGACAACAATCTGGTTATCATCGGCATAGGAGGTAAGCCAAAAACCAAAACTTCTTATCAAATATGACAATGGGGAGACATAAATGTTAAAAAGGGTGAGGCTCAACGAGGATCCCTGCAGACTCCACATGGAAGTGAAAATGAGTGTGAAGTAAAGTTCTCTAACTTTACTATTTGCTCTCTATCCTTTAAATAGGATTTGAGCATTCCATGCCTGATGTGTAACCCCACAATTTGTTAATCGACTTAGCAATAATTCATGATTTACCGGGTCAAACGCCGGCGAGAGATCCAGCAAGATAAGGGCAGCCCCTTTTCCGTTATCTAAAGCCTGCCGGATTTCTTTGGTTGCCTTGAGCAAAGCTGTCTCCGTACTATGCCCCTTTCGAAAACCAAACTGGGTAGTGTCAAAAAGTCTATTGGTTTCAATAAAGGACACCAATAGTTCATTCAAGAATTACTCAGCTATTTTAGCTGGTAGTGGGAGACGGGAAATTGGACGATAATTACTTGGATCACTCTCATCCAGTGAGGCCTTTTTAAAAGAGGTATCAGTGCTGCTTTTTTCCAGATGTTAGGAAAGATGTCTGTTTCACAAATTACTTTATAGATTGGTGTTAATTTGGATGCAATGATTTCTGATGCTTACTTAGTTATGTTGGGCGGACATGGGTCATTTGGTGAACCCGAGGTGGTAGTTTCTAGCAAATTTCTAATATGTTCGGCTGATGGGGCAACAAACTCAGGTGCATATTATCAAGGGCCGGCGATAAATATCGCAAAGTGCGCTTAGCGCTTGCATATTTATAGCCGGCTATCTCTGGAATTTATCGCCCGGTAAGCACGTTATCAACAACGCGCATCGCCGAGGCGATAAAAATTCCAGAGATAGTGGGGATATCGCCATTTTCCATGTTCCGCCGTTTATATTTTTCTTTCTCTTCGTCTTTGCAGGCTGTTCTCCACCTTCTTTCCTGCTTCCTGCAATTTTGCTTGCATTTCCTAAGTTCTAATGAGAACCAAGGGGCAGAGGGACTTTGTCTTTTATTTTAACAGTTTTGACAGGGGCTACTTGATTAGATGCAGTATCCAGCCAGTTATTATATTGTTTTGCTGCGATCTTTACGTCATTAGTTAATGCTAGAGGAGTATTCTCAAGTATTTCACCAAGATGATCTGATTGCACATTCCGCTAGTTTCTTGAAGGAATTTCAGACAGTGATTTTTACCTGTTGGATTTAGGTTGTGGAAGAAGCAGATAAAAAAAAGACTGCTTTATGATCAGACTATGGTATCTGAGAAGTTTTTATATTAACTAAGTTAGGATTATTAGTAAAAATCCCGTCTAAGGTATGACCTGCTAAGTGTGTTGGTTCTAGAACAAGTTGTTCTAGGCCTAGCGTAGTGATAGGTTGCATAAGTGTGACATTTTCGGGGTCTGTGCTCAACTCTAAATGATAGTTAAAGTCTCCCATAACTGTATAGATTGTTTCCAGGATGACATGTTCCAAAACACAAGCTATTTCACATGGAAAATCGTTTTTTAGGCTAGGAGGTCTGTATAGAACCATTGAAAGATTGTTGCCTATTGATTTCTATGGAAAAATATATCATTTCACCGAAAGAGGCTAATGGGGGTTTGCAGCTTGATATAAGATCTTCTCTATTAATACTGCAACTCCGCCTCCACACTTATGTTCCCTGTCACACCTGTCGATGTTGAAACCCTGTGATAACGCAGCCTGTATATCTATATCACAGGCTGGATCAGCCCAAGTTTCCCTAAGAAAAAGCAACGCTGGTCTGTGTAATTTTCCATAAATAAATGGAATTCACAGCTGTGCTTTATTATGGGTCTGGTGTTTAGCAGACACAACATGTTTGTTATTTTATTGGTGCCCTTATTTAATGGAAATGGCAAAGGCTGCTTTCTGTTTTTAATTTTTTGTGCCTCTCTTTCTGCAGACCGGCAATGCCCTGGTGCATATTGTGGACCCTGCTGTGGTTAGTTTGTTAGCCTGGTATGATCCATCTGATGGCCTAGTAGGTGATGCAGCTTGTCCTAAAGATGATACAAACCTGAAGGAAAAAGCAGTGTTGGGGTGATGTGGTCAAGTTCTTCAAGCCCTTGAGTGGTGTTGCAGTGTGTAGGATGCCTTGCTGGGTGCTAAGTTGATTTGTGAGGCTTGTTGGATAGTGACTGTTTTTAAATGCCCTTGTGCTATGAGTATGGATATTGCTGGCTATGGGTTTGGGACCTAGGTGGATAAAGGATGGTCTGAGGGTTAGGTTATGTGCTCTGTATTAGTGAGGGGGTTATACATTGATGTATTTATATTGTATAGTTTGACACAGAGCTCCTCTAATATAGCCGTTTAGTCTCTTAAAGAGGTCACTTCATATTCTGCTCTGTCGCGCCTGATGGGGCTCCCCCGGGAGATAATAAAATAACATGACTTTTATCATGGGGTTTTTGGGCCAGTTGGAGCAGCCCATAAAGAGCTAGTAAGGGATAGGTAGGCAGGAGGGTGGTGGGTGGAGCATGGCCATATTTGGTGGTTCAATGGCATGCTTTGATCTTTTTCCCTCCGGACCTTAGTCCTAGTGGGGGGCATAGAGTAGGGCCATTTTTTTCCCACACGCCCCCTTTAATAAGGTAGAGAGGGCCGATTTTACAGTTAGGATAGTGTTTTTTCTGGCATAACGTGGGACTAGTCGTTTATAGTTCAGTAATTGTGGAGTATTAGGGGGGAGTTAACATGAGCAGAAAAATACAGCGGGTAAAGAGGCAGTTGGGCTTAGTGAGTTAATGGATTATGAATGGAATGGATAGGCCTGCATTTCTAGTGGTTATGGGATGGTGGGGATCTTGGTTGAGTTCCTGCCTTAGTGGAGGTTTTGGCGGGAGAAGGAGGAGAGAAGGCATTAATTTTTAAGTGGATTGATGTGTCGAAGGGCAACCAGATCTAGCTAGAAGGGAAGGAGGGGGTAGAGAAGTTTGTTGTAGTTTATGACCAGAGTGTGGTGTGGGGGAGCATAAGACATGGGTGGATTGTTGATTGGTCGGTGTTTTGAATGATCTTGGGCTAGGAGTGTGGATTTTGCTGGCTATGGGTTTGGGACCTGGGTGGATTAACGATGGTCTGAGGGTTAGGTTATGTGCTCTGTATTAGTGAGGCAGTTATGCACTGATGTATATATACATATATGTATGTGTGTTTATATATATATATATATATATATATATATTTATTGATATATATATATATATATATCAATAAAGTTCCTGCTCTGCCAAATTCTTGACAGAACCGCCAGGCACGGACCTCTTCGCAGCCTCCAAAAGAAATGCAAACAACTCAAATGTTGCGGTGAGCAGTGCAGAAATTTATTTTTCCAATTTCATCCATAAGTGTTCCAGCATAGTGCCCACCATGACGCGTTTCACTCGCACACGCGAGCTTGATCACATGAAACGCTTTGAGGTAGGGAACAGTAAATACAAAAGTGCGCACTAGTGACTCTAAAGAGTAGAATGTCATGCTAAGAAAACTAGAAAACAGACTGTTAAAATCACAACGTATCAGATACATCACTGATTGAAACCAGTTAAAATTCACGATGTGTAAATGGAAAGACGTTTAGGAAGATTAAATTAACAATGTGACTTGAAAAATTGCGAAGGCAATTACAAAGAAATATGCACTGTGTGGGAGTAAACCAACCAGATAATTGATCCATGAATATCAAAAAGGCAATCGGTAATTACAATTAAATCACAGATAAAACAAACCATGATATAAAAACAACATTAACATAATAAATCGCAAGAATTGCAAATTCTGGAAATCAAACAAAAACATCACAGTATTAATAAGCTAGTGCTGTTGAGTAGTCCCACATATGGATACTGATTGATATCGTGGTATATACCTGTAAAATACAATGGAGAGGAACTTACTACTAACGACCACATTTAAAGTGCTAGTGCATAATCACAGTATTGATGAGCTAATGCTATTAGATAGTCCCTCCTTTGAATACTGATTAATATCAGGCTATATACCTGTCTTATACACGGGAGTTGAACTTACTCTGAGCAACTGAAATAAAGTGCTAGTGCATGATACCATTATACGCTAAGGGTTCGATTAGATATTGTTACTATCTGAGCCTAATAGTATACCTTTGATACGTCATCCTAAAATGATGAAAAATTCAAACATCAGTGCAAAATGTAAACAATTTTGTACATAAAGTCATTATGTACAACTAAAATTCATAAATAGTCACATCTGTCCTAAAATCGTAATGATCCACCTAAAACAGTCTGTAAAGTGCTGTACATTGTGCAAAAACCAGTGTATAAATCACAGAAAAGTTCTTGTGCAAAATAATATATCAATGTAATATATACAAATTGTAGCAGCATGTACTCATTATCCAAGCCTGAATAATGCTAAAGTGCAAATGCCAATAGTGTCCAAAATTTAAATAGATATAAACATAATTTCATTACAAATCTGTGAAATAGAAATCCTTGCATAAAAAACAGAGCAGCCAACAAGCAGTGCGTAGTGAGAGCTTCCTGACTCAGAGGTAGAATTACTGTTAAAGGAAATTATGCATGTCCTCACTGTTATTGAGGCCATTAGGTATCTTCGTGTCGAGAGCCAGGATGAAATGTGTTTTAAGTTGGCAGAGGCTTTTCTCATGGTTCCCACCCTGTCCAGAAATGGGAACAGCCCCCAACACCGTGTATTCCAAGTGCTTCAGGTTATTACTGTGAACCAACTTGAAATGTCTGGCCACCGGATAATTTGGGTCGGAATTAACAATTGCCCTAACATGTTGCAAAATGCGCTTGTGTACAGGGAGCTTGGTGCTGCCTATATAATCCAGTACAAAAAGGGGTGGTGATGGACGGAGCATCAGAACCAATCAAACACTCACACCCAGTCAATAGATCTGGGTTTGATCCATCACCGTTCTTTAGCCCACTCTGCCACCCCAGTTCAGACATGGCCATATGCAAATCAGTCTGACCCTGTGCCTCATGGGAACAGTCCAGCCCGAACTGCCAAGCCATGCCTTCCCTGGACCGGAAACAAGCTTCCTAGGACCGGTTTCTGGCATTTCAGCCGTCTTCAGCCAGGCTTGCTTGAATCCAGTGGCAAAGTGAGCAAGGGACTCACGTCTGAGCATACCCTGCCAACTTATGGCGAACAAAGCGGTACAAAAAGGGGTGGTGATGGACGGAGCATCAGAACCAATCAAACACTCACACCCAGTCACGATGGATTTAACCCAGATCTCTTGACTGGGGGAGAATGTCTGCATTGTCAGCATTCCGTCCATCATTTGTTTGTTGTAACGCCTATATAATCCAGGCCACAGGTAAAGCGTAGCTTATAAACAGCGAACTCGATGCGGCATGTTAAATGATCTTTAATGGGAATCTTTTTATCACCAAACGCCGTCTCATACTGTGTTGCATTGGTTGCAAAGGTACATGCACGACACAAGTTACACTTAAAAAATCCTTTTCTAGTCAGCCATGTACTTTTAGGTGTTATTTCAGGACTGGATTTTAAAAGGGCATCCCTCATAGAGGTATGCCCTCCTGAATGTGAAGGCTGGCAATGATGGTAATATCAATTTCAGTGTTATGTCTGTCAACACAATTGGCCATTGGGAATAGATTATTTTGCAGATTTGCCCTCCTGTTGACTATAGGTAGTAATCAATCTGATATTGCTTTTATCATTTTTAATCTTAACAGTGAGGGGGACCAAAGCTGTGACACGGTCTTTTCTGGGGATCAACAATTCCTCCCTTGTAAGTATATTAGCTTTATCTAAAGCCTGAACTAGCAGAGATTTTTTATAGCCTTGATTTAAAAACAGAAGAAATGCTTCTTGCTGACATTTGTCTGAATCAGTTTTCTCACTAATTCGCCGTACGGTATGCTCCGAATAGTATGGCGGGGATGCGAGCTCTCGGCATGCAAAATTTAATTTCCCGCGGTTTGTTTGCGGTGTAACTTGGTATGAAGCCTGCCCTCGCTAACATAGAGAAGAACATCTAAAAATTCAACACTCGAATCATCAATATCCGCTGTAAATCTGAGATTTTGTACATTAGAGTTGATAGATTTTACAAATGTAGTCGCTGCGTCTCTACTCCCTTTCCAAATTAAAAAAATATCATCAATGTAACGCCAGGAAAATTTAACATGATTAGTCCACTCAATCGAAAGTTTGGTCTTGAGGACACGCTCCTCCCACCAGCTGACATGAAGACATGAATAGCTGGGGGAGAAGCATGCCCCGATGGTGACACCTCTGAGCTGTTGGTATGCTTCCTGGTTAAATAAAAAGTAGTCATTGTAAATGCAGAGCTCTATCATGGCTAACAACATACAATTGTGTTTTCATACCAATGTCTCTGTTCACAAGATAATACTTTGCTGCAGCCAATCCATCTACATGATTGATACTAGTGTACAGTGATTCTATATCCATAACCATTAGCAAAAATTCTGGCTGCCAAACTACATCTTTGATCTTTCTCAAGAAGACAGAGGTGTCCTTCACAAAAGATGGTAATTAAGGTGATGACATGGGGCTGAAGAAAGTAGTCCACGTATTTTGAGATATTTTCCAACATACTATTCCGGGCTGAAATAATAGTCCTACCTGGAATTGGAACTACTTTCTTGTGCACTTTGGGGAGGAAATACAGGATACGAATGACTGGATGATCAACTTTGAGAAAATTGAATTCGTCTTTTGTTAGAAGGCCCTGTCTCTTACATTGAAAGAGGTATTTTACCAGTTTCTCCTGAACCAGTCGTATCTCCTGCTTTGAAGATTTTCTATAGCATAGGGCATCTGACAGGTGACGATTGGCTTCTGTCAAATATTGGTCTTTTGGCCATAGTACGACATTGCCGCCTTTATTGGACATATTTACAATAATGTGATTTTTCTTCAATTTGTTCAATAGGGCTTGGTTTGGGCATTTTTGTGTTGTTGAGACATTTGAGTTCATCCACAACACTTTCGCTAAAAATATCCACCGCATCTCTAGGCATTAGTGGTAAAAAAGTCGAGGAAGGGCGGAAAGGGCTGATGGCAGCTTGATTAGTATTAATACCCATATTGATCATTGCTTGCTGGGTAGATTTGAAAGTGGTGTTGTCAGCATCAGACAGATTTTGAAGAGTCTGTAACAATGGGACATCTTTCACCTATAGGTTAGTAACAGGAACATATATATATATATATATATTGAGTACGTTAGAACTCCCACAACCTCCAAGCGGCGAAGAAGGAGAGACGGACCACGGAAATCTTCAGGCAAGATGTTTTATTCGACCATTTCGACCATTTCTCTCAGCATATATATATATATATACTACCTACTGTTTGTATTCAAAAAGCGTTTTTTCTTTTGCCAATATCTTTGTCCCCGTTTGCCGAATCTTCACGAAATTTTCAAAACTAATGGCCTGCTCAGGTAAGCTGCTGTCTGAGAAGTTTCGGAGTGATTCGCAAAGCGGGGGCCGAGAAAGAAGGGGGGTCCCAAAACGTGTTTTCTCCATGTTAATTTCCATAGGAAACTTTAAACACGGCTACAGCTTGAACTGCTGAACGGAATTACACCAAATTTGGCTAGGTAAAAAGCCAGATCTTCAGTTTTTTGTGGAATTTAAGAGCGAGGTAGGAGAAGGCACAATCGCCGGATCTGGTTCTGCATATGTGGAGTATGTATGTGTGCAAGTATGAGTCCGACTGAGCGGAGGTGTCTGGTAGGTTTGTGGAAGTTTATGCGGTTGTTGAGGTATGTAGGGCCAATGTTGTGTGAGACTTTGAATGTGTATGTGAGGAGCTCGAAGACTGCTTGTTTGTGGATTGGGAACCCCGCCACAGAGTTTTGTATCATCTGTAGTCTTCTGGTTATTCAGCACTGATTCCAGCACAGAGAGCATTGCTTTAGTCCAGCTTGCTAGTGATGAAGGGTAGGTGATGTTTCTGCAAGTGTTGGTGGGGAGCCACTTGAAGATCTTCTTCAGCATCTTGAGTGTGTAGAAGTAGGAAAAAAGACTGCATTCACTTTGCCAGTCATAGTTTGTTGGATATCAATTATTATTCCGAGGTTCTTTGCGTGGGTTTCCGGAAGGGGTATGAGTCCGAGTTTGGCAGGCCACCAGGTGGAGTCCCAGAGTGAGGTGTCTTTGCCAAAAGTTACTACTTCTATCTTGTCTGTGTTAAGCTTGAGGCAGTTGTTTTTTAGTGGCTCAGTAATGCAGGCAGTGAAATTGGTCCTGGTTTGGAGTCTTGGAGAGAGAGAGCATGAGCTGGGTGTTGCTAGCATAGAATATGATGTTGATTCCATGAGCGCAGATGGTGCTGGAGAGAGGAGTCATATGGGTGTTGAATAGAGTGGGGCTGAGTGAGGATCCTTGTGGAACTCTGCAGACAAGATTGATGGTATCCGAGGAGCAGGGGGCCAGGCTGACCAATTACGTGAGGCCTGTCAGAAAGGAGCAAATCCAGTGGAATGTGGGAGCTTGGAAGCTGGCTCTGTGCAGTCGGATAGGGATGGGGTGGGAGACTGTGTTGAAGGCTGTGGAAAGATCCAGTAGGATGAGGGCCGCAGTGTCACCTCTGTCCATGATCATCTGGAAGTCGCCCATTGCAGTGACGAAGGTGGTCTTTGTACTGTGGTTGGACTTGAATCCCAATTGAATGATGTTGAGGAATTGGTGGTAAGTGAGGTGGGTCGTTAGCATTTGATTTTTATCTTTTCCATGACTTTTTCTGGGTAGGGTTACAGGGAGATAGGCCAGTAGTTTGCTAGCGTCTTCAGGTCTGCTGAGGGTTTCTTGAGGAGGGGGAGTACTCTGGCGTGTTTCCAGCCATCCTGGTAGGTGGCTGTGATCATTTGAGTCATCCAGGATAGGGGTGAGGACTGCATTCACAGGGTCCAGTCCTTTGATGCCGACGTAGTAAGGACAGGGGTTCAAGGGTGCTCTGGAGTGTATAGTTGTTTCAGTTTTTTGAGTAGTGATGATGGGTTAGGTGGTCAGAGTAGTCCTCTGGGTGATGGTAGAAATGGGCAAGGGAGCTGTGAGGATGAAAGGGCCTGGTTGGGCTTTGAAGTTTTCATACATGCTGGTGATCTTGTTGCTGAAGAATAGGGATAGCTGGGTAGGTCCTGAGTGGGGATTATGCTGGTGAAGCTTAATGCTGAAGAGGTGAGGTCACTATGGCAAAGATTTCCTTGGCCCTGTTGGTGCTGCTTTCAATGTGGTGGGTGAGCACAAAGGGGCAGATTTATGAGGGACTTGCGCCCCTTTTATGCCGCCGTTGCGTCACTTTTGTGACGCAGTGGCGGCGTAAACCCTGCGCCATGTTGCGCCCCATTTACATCGTGATGCATCTATGGAGATGCGTCACGGTGTAAAGCCCTGCGCCACATGAAACCTGCGTCAGGTTTCATGTGGGCGTTGCTACTCAGGGGGGGCGTTCCGTCGCAGGAACGCCCCTGAAAAGTGACTCAGTGAAATCTGTAAGATTTCACTGAGTCACTTTCCCAACGCTGATGCGTCAAAACCCTGTGCCTGCTTGAAGCAGGCGTAAGGCTTGGCGCACCATGTTAGGGATAGGGTAGGTTGGAACAGTGCTGGAGTTGCATCGCGCTTGCGACGCAACTTCAGCACTGCGCCAACCTTACGCCGGCAGATGCGTCACGTATCTGCTTGTCCTTGCGCCACGATGCACCGCATTGTAAATGCGGCGCATCTGCGGTAGCGCAAGGGCAAACTTGCGTGACGCATCTTCCCTGGCGCATCCATGCTGATTTGCAGGGATGCGCCAGGGAGCATAAATCTGCCCCAAAGTGTTTGGTGGCTGTGATTTGCTGGTGGTAGCATGCAAGAGAGGATTTGTAGTGGCTCTTGTCAGTACCGTTTGACTTTGTCACCATCTGCTTTCAAGTTGCATGCAGAGGTGTTTGGTGAGCCTGAGCTCTTCTGTGACCCAGTTTGCTTGCAGTTTGATTCTTGTGGCATTGTTGGTATTGAAAGGAGCCAGGGTATCTGCGCTGGCAGTGATCCAGTCGTCAAAGTTGGAAATGGATTTGGGGAGTTTGTTGTTGTGTCCAGGCTGGTGGTGTAGGAATTTGGAAGACCAGGATACTTCTGAGATGTTGTTCCAGTCCCGTTTTGAAGTTTTGGTGATGGTGTTTCTGCAGTGATGTGGAGTGGGTATGCTATATTGTATAGTTTGACCACAGACTTAAAATAAACCAGCTTCATACTCTCTTAAGGAGGCCTCTGTGTTTTCTGCTCCATCTCACTTGAAAGCAATGGCGTAGCAAGGGGGGGCGGCATGAGTTTTGGGGGTGACGGCCTCCCCCCATTCTTACATGCAGTCTTGGAGCGGACATCTATCCATCCGCGGGGCAACAAACAAAATTGAGATCTCGCCAGCACCCCCTTTACTCCGGCCGCCATGGGGCAGCAAACGCAGGGACTGCCACAGACTGTTAGCTCTGAAGTCCATGTGTTTAGTGCAGATTCTTAGGAGCACTTAATTGACAATGGTGTGGCATGCTCCCAACAGCTCTGGGAAAACTTGTAGGCAAGGATCTCCTTTGTCTAGACAGTAGAGTGCATCATCCACTGTCAAGATGTGGTCATCAGGAATGGCTGTGCATGGAGGGAGATGGTTGCTACCGCATAACTCTCCAAAAGCTCAAAGTGGCTCTGCAAAAAACATGTCAGTGGATAAGACCTGCGCATCAGAACATCACTGAGTAATGATCAGTGAAGGAGTCACCCCCCACCAATCGAAGTTTGCAGCTTGGAGGAGAAGAAACATGCGGGAGGAGTGACGAAGTGGTGTGCAGAAAGGGCTCAGGTCTGGTGGGTGCTGGGGAGAATCATTGGAGTGGCATCTGCTTTCTCTCCATCTCTGCTGAAACACTGCTGTGCGGGGCTGCGGAGTGCCGATACGCTCACCCAGGGTTCCAACCAGGGTAAGTGGTGGCACTCAGGGATGCACTGAGTTGGTGGGACATATAGACAAAAACCCAATATGTGCTGAGGATGATCAGCCCTGGGTAAGAGGCAGTTGTGGAGCATATAGTCAGAGCAATCTAAAGCCGGTGTAGTGAGAGCTTAAACACACCACAGAAGAGGCATGAGTGGGGGGGCCTGTTTATCTGTAACTAGACTTGAGTGCAAGGTTTTGTTGTCTCCTCCTCTATGATGGAAGTGTCAGTGATGACAGGCAAGACAGAATATGAAGAAAAGATGATTGTGACAACTGGATGAAAGACACATGTCTCAAACTCAACACGGACAAGAAAAAAGTCCTCACTTTTGGGAACCTCACCATGGAATGACGCATGGTGGCCTGCTGAATTCAGCCCATCCCCTGCCCCAAAAGACCACCTCACAACCTCTGCATCATCTTGGACAGCAGGTTATCTATGAAGAAACAGCTAAACACAGTCTCATCTGATTACTTTCACACCCTACGCATGCTCTGCAAGATCTTCAGCAGTGGCAGCCGGCACAGGTAAGAGTGGTGAGGTGGGGCGGAGTGGGGGCAGGGTGGGGTGTGGGGGTGGTACTCGACAGACGATGAGATAGATAACATTAAATTAAAAAAAAAAAAACACTTACCTTGCGCTCACTGCATTGCCAATGTAGAAGATGTGTTACATCAGACAGGGAGGGTTAGAAGGTATAGGAGTCACGCATCATCCATCATTCATAGCTCAGTGTGCTATATTAAAAGGATTACAGTGCAACTGCAGATAACAAAAGGAACTCTGTGGTTAAAGCAGTAACCTACTTACCTATCTAAATAAAAATCTGTTATCTGCATGTTACATGATGTGCTTTGCAGGAGACACATTAAACCTGTATGCTACTTTGAGTCAAATCTGGGCCTAAGTAAAACACAGATCCTTCCAGTAAATCTGTTAACAGCTAGAGTTATCTTACCATTAAAACTATTCCCTTAAATTTACTGGTAACACATTTGTCTCTGCAACAGGTGCCTTAACCCCATGATATATTTTAAAATTCAGATTTTGCAACCAATTAAGCAGAACAGATGTACTGTCAGGTTTCTTCTTGTTGCCATTTTTTTTGTGATAGAGTTTAATAAAATAAATGTATTAAGTTGAGGCCCAGATTTTGCATCGGGTGGCGTCACTTTTCTGGCACAACCCTGGTGCAAAATCTATTTTGGGATCTACAGTGCTATACAAGTCCCATTTGTGTGGCTTAGTAAAGAAAACTAAGACAAGGCAGTGCATTGCGCTGCCTTGTGTTACAGTGTGTCGGGTAGGGACTACATGGGTGGTGCATGAGCATTCCTGTACATTCACCCATGTATTTTGTGTACGAATAATATACACAGGCTTCTTAAGGCAGAGACACTTGCTTTCCCTGGGTCAGCTCTTGAGTCCCACTTCCCTGTGAAAGGATCACAGTTATTCCCCATTTATGCGGGGTGACATTCCAACAAGTCATAGAAAGTCAAAATTCCTCTGCCGCGTAGTGTGTCAGTCAGAGCAAGTTGCCCCTGAGGCCTGGCGGCCCAGTATTCAGTCTTACCCTCTCTTGCTGGAGTGGAGGTTTGGAGTGCCTTGACACACGTCTACGGCCCGGCAGTGAGCAGAAGTATCAATGCTACTGTAGAGGTGCTCCTCCACCTATACAGTAAACCTCCCTGAATCCAGAAGCAGGTCTTGGGTCCTCCTGGTTTGTTGAGTAGTTGACTCATTGCTCTTCCTCCACGGGTAATGGCTTGCTTCTCCTTCACAGCTTCACGCTGCTCCAGGGCAACAGCCCTCTCACTTCACCATGACCCCCCTGCATGTGGCATTCGCAACAGCGCACACGGAGAAAATGCACCTTCAGGTCACAGCATAGCACAGGGCGACATCCCTCTTTTTGCTAGAGAAATTCTCCAGGGCGACAGCCCTCAATCATCACCGCAGCCCTCACATGGCATACTGAGGTCATGGGCAGCACACAGGTTTTCTGCATTCACTTTGTGCAATGCAGCTACTAAATAGACATTTCTTTATTTCGCCTACTGCAAATCAAAGGTTAATGTTTTGTCTTAAATGTTTGGTGCATGAGGTTAAAGTGTGGCTGGCCAGCAGAAGACACATGAAAGTCAAGTGCATCCTATGTGTGGCCTAAAGTCTTATTATACATGGTGCAACATTCCAGCCTATTAAATCAAACACAAGAGAGAGATTTCCCTAGAGTCACACAATTAGCTCAAGCTAGGAAGCTGGGATAGATCACTGATTTTCTGACTTCACGTTGTTCATTTAAGCCATTATATAGACATCTCTATATTGCTTCTGTTTTCCTTTAAAGATTAATGCTTTGTCTTTAATTCTTGGCAAATGAGGTTAGAGTGTGGGTGGCACACAAGTGCTGCAACTGTGCACTTTTCACTTCAAATAAGGACTGCCTTGCACAATCCTGCTTGCTCCTCCAGAAATATCAAAATTCTTCACACCACATCAAAAAATTATTTCCAAACATTTAAAATTATGTGCTTTATTTACCAGTTCTAATCACTAAATGTCGAAGAGCTGTTTTGCTTGAAAGGTTGCTTTTTTGTAGCTCTGGAAATTCGAGAGCGCTGGATACAGCTTAGTTAAATTTTTAGCTTAGGGCCCTCTTGCTGAATGCCAAAGTTTCCATAACCTTTTTCTTTCACTAGTATAAACTTGCTTATTTTAGCTGGTTCTTTTTTCATCCTATTTTCTACCTTTCACATTGTTTTCCTGTTTCTCTTTTCCCCTTTCTACCCTTTCTGTCTTTCTATCTTGCTTTGGGTCATGGTCTGTTGGTGAAAAATGAGCCCCAATCTCCTAAAATGACTACAGACACATTAAGTGGTGAGTAGAGCTGAGTAAGCCTACTTTGCATAGGAGAGCAGTGTCACTTCTGGAGAGCGTAGGCAACTAAAGCCATCACATTTATATGGAAATGTGCTGCTTCTGGAATATTACTGTAGGCGAGGTAGGCTGGCGGCTGAGTAAGTTTGTTCGATCCTTGAGTAAAGGAATCTTTATGCTGACATCAGGTGATGCCTTCTGCAAGCGTGAGTCTTCTACCTAAATCAGGAGTGCTTGTGTGTATACTCGTAATGCGTTCAAATGTACGCAAATGTACTCATGATAGACCCGCTAAACATATGTGTAAGGTCTTAAGATCTGATGTCACTTCCTGTAAAGTCATGGCTTGTGATGCCACTTCCTCTGATGTCACTTCCTGTGGTGCCCCGTACGATGTCACGGGGCATGAAGTAACGTGCCGTGATCTCACTTGCATACTGCCATAGCTGGCAAGGTTTCAGATTGCCATGTGTGACATTTTTAAAGCTTCAGAGAAATTATGAGTGACATTCCAACAACTAAGAGTGACACTTTCTCGCAAGCAAAAATCATGCAATGAAGACTAGGGAAACTTCTAAATATCAGAAATTACAGGCATTTGAGCAACAAGAAACTCCCCCCCCCACCGTCCCCCTCCCCGCCCGGGCCCCAGTGCCGAGAGAGCCGCGAGAGCCAGCCTGGCTGGTAAAACTGTCACGCACTGACTGATGCTATTGTGTGAAATTAATTTATTTTAGATGACTCATTGATGTAGTAGTATTATAAACACTTGAACTAGAAGAGTTCAAAGACTTTTCCCGGTCCCTCCAGAGGCCGCGGGCAGCACAGGGACCCCCCCGCCGTGGGCGCACAGCTCAGCTGCAGCACTGAATGCTCTGCACTGCATGATGCACTCTGCGACTGCATCTGAGTCTCACTCTTGTACTTCTCCGACCCCCAGACACTGCAGGCTGCTGACACACTCCTTGTTTCCCCGCTTGGCCGCAGTTTAGTTTGCGCCGCCGCCCGCGATCACCAATGCCTCTTCTGCGCAGCGGGTGGCAATGAGTCGACACTTCAGTGTCTGTGTGTCCTGGCACTGTTGTCCTCGCGACGCCGCCAGTGACAGTGAAATTTCACTCGGGGTGAGGTCATCATGGTGTCACTGATTCTCGGCGAGTCCCCGCCGGTCTATGGGCTGGCCAACGCAGTAATTTGCGGCGCTCAGCTGCGCACGAAGAGACAGCAGTGCAGCACGCCACAGCGAGGACTCCCTCAGATTTGAGTCCCTCCCGCTTCTGCCTCAATGTTCACTAACTTCCTCTTCCTCCGGACGTGACGGCAAGTACGGTCACATCCGGATTATAGCCATCACCTGGGCCCCCCCTGTAA
This sequence comes from Triturus cristatus, assembly GCF_964204655.1. Lineage (NCBI taxonomy): Eukaryota > Metazoa > Chordata > Amphibia > Caudata > Salamandridae > Triturus > Triturus cristatus. The sequence goes on along the minus strand of NC_140585.1, from coordinate 381,757,922 downwards.
TTATTGGCAGCAGTTACTGTGTGTCAAACTAAGCCGCGCGGCAGGAATAATTGCAGCCTGGAGCCAGCTTGTTACATTGTAGCCTAGAGCTGCCGCGCTCTCATTCAGCCTCCAGAGCTGAGATGTCATGGTGATTAACTGAACTAGAGCCCAGCAGCTGCTGGCACTGGCAGCACATCTCACGGAGCAGCAGAGCTGTGCACAGGCGTCGCCAGTGGCGTGATCTGGCGAGTCGCCAAATACGTGACTATGCATTTCAGTGCGGTGATGCGGAACACCGCACTGAAATGCGTGAGTGTCACACCTGATGCGTGATACTTGGCAGGACTGAGTTACTGCCTAACTTGGTTACCCCCCACTTCTTTTTTTAGGACTTGTGACCTGATTGAAAGAGTCCTTTTACTTATCAGAAAGAGTTTTAGGACTCACAATAGAGCATCTGTTAATTAAGATATGTCATTTTGCCATTGTAAACCCTTTTTATTGTGCGAACTGCATGGTTTGACACTGCAAGAGGACTTAGCACATCATGCCCTACTTTCTTTATGCTGGAAACCAAAAACCACTGAAATTTGCTTCAAATATAATACTTTGCTGTCCTCTAGTGGCAAATCTGTATAAGTGCCGCCATAACAGAACGAGGATGTGGAAAACCAGGAGTTAAATCATTACTCGTTCTTTTAATGCATTAATTAGCTGCTCTCTCGAATGTTGCCCCCCTTCACAGCGATGCCATCCATGGCTGCACATCTGAGGAATTGTGTGTGGAAGAGATGGTGTGCTTGGTTACCCTTAAATAAGACTAAAGGCAGTAGAGTTATTCTCCTGGACATGTTCACCTTCCATCCCGTAGCACCTGAAGTAGTGCTTGGCACTACTGGCATGGCAAAGATGGCAGGGCATAGGGGTCTACTTCCTGATAAGGCAGTGATCCTTTGGATGGGACCTCCCTCTTTTCATAGTTTCGGGGGAGGGGAGGAATAGGAGTTGTATTTTTTCTCCTGTTGTTGTGGTTTGTTTGTCATGCTCACCCTGTTGGTTGTGGCAGGTGGGTAGGCGGGGTTTCGTTGCTGCAATTGACCCCGCACGGGCAGTAAAAGACAGGGCTGATGCACCAGTCCGGAAGGGCTGACAATTGTAGGGTGAAGGGCGGGGGTGGGGGGGATGAGGTAGGTTTAAGGGTTGTGAGTTAGGTAAAACTGATGTTTTAGTGAGGCAATGATTCTTCTTAAAGTTGCAATGTTTTGAGAGCTAGCTTACGGACATGTCCTAATAAAGCATCTTTTTACTTTCTTTTTTTTTTTTTTTTAAAACCTTTATTACAATTTCGAAAAGATACAAGTATGGGCCTACAACCAACAGGCCGGCCGCTAAACGCAGTGTAAACCTAGGCATGACTTAATATGCACATCAATGAGGCAACAAAAGAGTTACTAAAGTGCTAATCATCGCAGTCAGCCGAAGCCGCAGTCCATAAACAAACAGGAAAGGTTTCATATTTTTGGAAAACAAAAAACATCAAACACACAAGGCAGAGGAGGTAAATGGCAGGAACATGTGCTCCCCGTATCGAGGGAGTAAACCAACCCGAGTAGACAGAGGGGGGGGGAGGGGGGGCAAGGCAGAAGCGACAAACTCGCCTGTCGCAGGAGCATACAGGAATGCGGGGGCTAGGGAGATAGAGCGGCATCCATCTCACGCGTCTGGGGCGGGGCGCAAATACCTCCACGATAGGAGTTCCAGGGACCCCACACCTTAATCCACTTCCCAGGCTTGCCTCTCGCCACATACACCGTTTTCTCTCTAAACATACACTAGTCCATGTGTTCCTTCCACGCGGAGACCGTTGGCGGCCTCTGTGAGCCCCACAATTGTGCGATGTCACGCTTCGCTATCATATAGCCTAGAGTCACCCATTGCGTCTGCGTCACATTATAATCAGTCGGTTCCCAGACATTCAGCAAGCATCTACGTGCCTCCGGCAACAAGGCAACATGCGTGACGTCTTTTTACTTTCTTAATTTGTGTCCTCTGTGTTGTCTTCTCGCCTGATTTGTGTAGTGTCTTGATACTACACACGCTGGAACCCTTGCGGTTCTGGAGGGACTCTAAACAGGAATTACGTAATCTGTTGGGAGGTGTCAAGGTGTGTCTATAAAAATCATGACGCAGTGCGTGCAATGTGTGATGGCATGCTGAGGAATAAAGTTGTCTGTTGCAAAGCTCTGTGTGTGGCCTATTTCATCTGCAGGCTCCCGGGCGGGGGAGGACGCTACAGTGTGCAGTCTTCAGGGTGGACACTTTGAGTCATGGCCGGGAAACAACCTTAACAACGCGGTCATTACATCGCGTTACCTTTACAACGCAGTTGTTACAACGACCATGTTGTTACATCGCAGTACATTACAACGCAAGTTGTTACAACGACTAGCTCTAGATAGCGCTCTAAACTAACGAATAGTATAATTTACTACTCTAACATCTTCCCTACGGTTGCACACACTGGAGTTGGAATAGTAAATTATGCTATTCCTAAGTCCAACGCGCCATCTAGAGCAAGTCGTTGTAAAGACTTATGTTGTAATGTACTGCGATGTAACAACGCGGTCGTTGTAATGACTGTGTTGTAATCGCTTACGTTGTAAACGCATGCAATGTTATGGTATATATTCGCCATGGCCACGAGTTAGACTGAGATGATGGAGGTACTGACAGCTGATGCGGCAGTTCAGGTATCTTCTACAGCCTGACTATATCCTCTGCAAGCATCTCATCTCAACTAAATCACCAGCTCAACCTCCAGCCTAGTCTGAAATTTGCTGTCACTATCAACAAGTTTGGAGAAAAAGATAATGGGCCCGATTCACAGAATTAACTTAAGACAAAATCCTAAACTTAGTACCATTTTGGTATTCACAGAATGCACTTACTACTTCTGGTATTCACAGAATGAACGTACTACTTTTGCGATTCACAGAATAAAGTTACTACTTTTGCTATTCACAGAATGGATTTACGACTACTAACTTTACGTCCGCACTCGGGCCGGAAATTCCGGCCCGGAGGCGGAGCTTCTGGCCCGGAGGCGGAGCTTCTGGGCCAGAGGCGGAGCTTCCGGCCCGGCGGTGGGGATTCCGGCCAGTGGCGGAGATTTAACCATGGCCAAAATCTCCACCTCTGGGCCGGAAGCTCCGCCTCCGGCCCAGAGTACGAAAAAAAAAAAAAAGAATTAACAATCACATTTTATATATAAATCTAAGGACCCCCAAGGGAGAAAAAAACAAATGATATTTTGTAAAAAAAGGCGAGGCGTGCACGGCACGAAATGCGCAACGTGGGCGCTCAGTGCGCGAAGCGCACCGAGTGCCCACAGCGCGCGCACGGTGCGCGAAGCGCTCCGTGCGCGCAGGGTGTATGCACGGTGAAAAACCAGAATTTTTTTTTTTAAATAAATACATAACTTAGCATTTAAAAAACCGTACAAATTCACTGAAAAAACCATAGGTTTCACACACGTTATAGTTAGGAATTAGCATTTAAAAAACCTTGCAAATTCACTTAAAAAACCATAGGTTTCACACAAGTTATAGTTAGCTGTACATTTCACTCGTAAAAAACCAATGAAATTCCACGTTATAGTTAGATCAGGTAACTATAACTTGCGCGACCGCAATCCACAATGTGTCATTTCAGATGTCATCATTGATGTCATGAGTGATGTCACTGACCATGTCATGAGTGATGTAATATGTGACGTCATCAGCAGTTTATTGTGGGCGCGCAAGTTATAGTTACCTGATCTAACTATAACGTGGAATTTCATTGGTTTTTTACGAGTGAAATGTACAGCTAACTATAACTTGTGTGAAACCTATGGTTTTTTAAGTGAATTATATATATGTATATAAATATGTATGTGTATAAATATATATATATATGTGTGTGTATATATATATATATATATATATATATATATATATATATATATATATATTTGTATAGTTAGGACCTATTATCCATAGGAAAAACGTTTTTTGATTTGCGAATATCTTTGGCGCCGTTTGACGAATCTCAGCGAAATTTTCCACACTAATGGCCAGTTCAAGTCAGCTCCTGTCTTGAAATTTTGGGGGTGATTGGTCAAGCAGGGGCTGAGAAAAAGGGGAGTCCCAAAACTTAGTTGCCCCATGTTAATCTCTATAGGAAATTTTGGAACAGGCTACAGACCGAACTGCTGAACGGAATTTCACCAAATGTGGCAAAAAGGTAGTACTTGGTTCAGAAAGCGACCTTTTTTTAAATGGTGTAAATACGTTCAGTAGCTCCTGAGAAATTTAAAAAATAAAAATAACAATATCTGAGCACTGAGGAGGAGCCGCGAATCCTCCCGAGCACGAGCTTAATTCTGATTGGCTGCCAACACTCCAAACCAGAAAGTGTTGGCAGCCATCGCAACCGAGTCACAAGAAAAAGGGGAAAAAAAGTTACAAATGAAGGGGTGCGATAGGTGGCGCACAACCACGATGGCCGCCTGCCCGTGAGGCTCTGGAAGCTTGGCGGCATAATCCTTTAATTATCCTCTGATTAGCTCCATTAATTCCTCTACTGCAGCCTGCCGTAACCCTCTGAACGCCTACCTTGCCTCTGCTGCAGGAATTACGGCCCTCCGATGTCAGGGGACGCTTCCATCGCCGATCTCTTGTGACCGCGGGGAGTGCGTGGGAGACGTGCCCAGAGCCCTACACGACCGCTGCTGCTACTGGGGACTCCACGTGACTCTGGGCCCCGGGTGGCTATCGGAGTGAATCAGCGGCCTGCCAAGCCCGGAACCAGCTGGTACTGCACGCTTTGGCCCATACACCGCCACTATCGGTGGATCGTGGAATCCTGATGCTGAGGTGAGCACGCTACCGGCGCACTGCTGCTGATTGCGGAACTGCGCTGCCGCCCGGGCCTGCTACCGGAGCTTTCCAGGGACCTGTAGTCTGCCTTGCACTGCCCAGAGGGTACCATACTGGGCCACATGCTGTATTGCTGCCGATCATCGCCCGCAGCCCCGAACTGGCTGGGCTAGGAGGTGGCGGGACGCCCTCTATTGCCGCTGAGCGGGTGGCTCTCCGACCTCTCTGTGGGCTCTAGACTGCACGCTGTTGCCCCTCTGCTGCTGGCCCTGGGAGCCTCTCATCCCCTTAGCAAGGTTCCTGGCGCACAATCTGCCTTTGAAGAGAAACGAGGCCTTGCCGCCTCACCCATGCTGAGCGCCATCCTCTGCAGTACTCTTGGGCTACTGAGTGCCTACCGGGTCGTGCCTTGCAGCCCCGAGCATACCAGCTGGATTCCAAGCATCGCACTAGCGCCCAAGCTATACCACTGGACATACCCAGACACGCTATTCTGGAAGCAGTGGTCGCAACAGACGGCTATGGTGCAGACCACCGTCCTACACTTGCTTGATTCATACATTGGCGCTGGGCACTGCACCTGCTGTCCTTGAGCTACATTGATAGCCTGGTAGTCCTCTCTGCATACATCAACGCCTATGCTATGTCACCTTCCTAGCAATGTAGCGACCACATTATCACAGGTGGTGCGGTTGTGCGGGCCGAACGTTTTGACACCTGCTGTCTTCTCTTACCTGTTGGCTTCAATGAAGAACACCCACTACAGTGCACCCTCTGCTGCCTAGCTGCCTGTCGCCTATCTTTGGCTCACCCAGCCTTGTACACCGAGCGGATTCCTGAGCCTATCTGGCTCATTGTGCCCTACACCTATTTTTGCTACTCTGACCTCTGCCCGGTAAATACTTTCTTTGCCTCTGCGCTGCCCTATCGCTCATAATTTGCCGATGACTTCTTTGCACCACCTCAATGCTCGATCCTCACAATTCCTGAATATGCCTCCATCGCTGTGGACACACTGCACGCCAACATTGAGGGAGCAGTCTTCAATACTGCCTGCACTGCTGCACATCACTCTCTCCCCCTCCCCTGCAGCAATGGGGAAACCAGATGGCCGCCAGCCCAAGCTTGTCTTTGATGCCAAAAAGACTTGTGCGCACTCGGGCTCAGGAGAAGCCAGCCAGCCTGAAGACGAAAAAACGCAAGCACAATCATCGACCTCAGATGATGAAGTAAAAACTCTGCTGTTGGCCATGCAACACAGCTTAACAGGCCTCTCCAATAAAATGGACTCCATGAACAGCTGCTTAGACTTTCTGGTCCAAAAAGTGGACAAGCATGATAACAGAACAAGGAGGCTGAAAAACGCATCTCGGATAATGAAGATACCACATCTCAGATGCAACAACAGGTGGCTCAAATAGACAAGCTGTTGAAGGTGATCACTGCCAAAAATGAAGACCTGGAAGCCCGTAGTCGCCGCAATAACATTTGAGTCGTGGGTATCCCTGAGAGCACCAATACAGGTCGCATGGAGGACTTCGTTAAGCGCCTTTTGCAGGAAACTTTTGGTGTGGAAGCATTTTCTACGCAACTCATCGTGGAACGGGCGCATCGCTCCTTAGGGTCCAGGCCACCTCCAGGCAGCTCTCCACGTCCCATTCTGGCTCACCTACTTAACTATCATTACCGTGGCACTGCGCTCAAACTCTCCCAGGAGAATAAATCACTTCACTTTGAAGGGAATTGATTTACAACATACCCAGACTTCATAAATTCCTACAGGTCAAGCAGAAGCTCCGGAAGGCGCAGATCGAATATGCCCTCCTATATCCAGCATGCCTGCGAGTCACACACCAGGGCAAACACAACATCTTCACAAACTCACAAGTTGAGGACTTCCTTGAGACTGTCTGGCGACGTTCACCACGAGGAGACTCCAGTGATCGCACCGCCAGATCTTCATCCCCCAATACAGCTGGACTCTAAAAGAACTAACGCCTCCATGGAATTTCTATACCCAGCTCCTCTTACTTTGATCTGATCGCTGACTCATGGTCCTATAGATGGCGGAAGCTCTCGGCAGCACCTACTGTGTTGAACATTGTACCTTCTCTGGCTGGCTTAGATCGTATGCAAATCGACGGCGGCAGCTGGGTGTTCCTGTTGCCCCTTGTGAAGTTTGAAGTTTGAAGTTTATAGGTTTATATAGCGCTGAATCACCCCAAAGGGGTATCTCTGCGCTTGGACAGTAATCCTGAACAGTCAAATCAAGTGCTAGAAGAGGTGAGTTTTAAAAAGTTTTCTGAACTGCGAGAAGGTCGTACAGTCACGGAGTTGGAGAGGCAGTTCATTCCAAAAAGCAGGGGCAAGGTGAGCGAAAGCTTTGCCCCCACTGCGTGTCTTTTTAATGCTAGAGGTGCATAGTAGGCGTCGTTTAGAGCCTGACCTAAGAGAGCGCGAGGGGGTGTACTTAGCTTACTAGAGAGACAGGGCGGGCCTAGGTCGTTTAAGGCCTTGAAGACAGTGCAGCCTATCTTGAAATTCACTCGCTTTCTTACAGGGAGCCAGTGGAGTTTTTTGAGAAGGAGAATAGAGGGGGTTCTAGAAGGGGCGCCCGCAACCAGGCAGGCAGCCGTGTTCTGCACAATCTGTAGCTTGTTAAGGGAGGCTTCATTGGCCCAAAGAAGCAGAGCGTTACAGTAGTCTATTCTACTTAGTATCAGGGCTTGCATCAGCATTTTTTTAGTGGAAGGGGGTAGTAGAGGAAAGATCCTTCTGAGTAGACCTAAAATATAATAGCAGGTGCCAGTAGTGGTGTTGGCGTGAGCATCTAGAGTGAGCATCTGATCGATTCTGATACCTAGGTTCTTGATCCCTTCCTTAGGCGACCGGGCTTTACCCAACACCTCGGGCTACCAGCTAGGTGACCAGCATATGGCAGCTCCTCCAAACAGCATGATTTCAGATTTTTCGGTGTTTAATTGAAGGAAATTACTTTGCATCCAGGAAGCAATAGCCATCATGCCCTTGGAGAAGATGAGTTGAATGTCTGGTCTGTTCTTGTCAAAGGTGAGGAAGAGCTGGGTATCATCTGCGTATGATATGGGATTGAACCCTAAGTTCCTCATGAGTTTAGCCAGCTTGTGCACTTCCTACTAAAATATTGGGCTTAATTTACTTTGTTGATTCCTGCTGAACTATGCCAAGCAACCTCCCCTTTCTCTCCCCCTCTATCTCCCCCACCATCGGGAAGCTGCACCGTAGTTTCGAGAGAAGGGGGGAATTAGTTGCCCACCTACGACACCCCCTCATACGAGCGATCCCCCTTGAAATCTGTATTTCTGTTGTCATTTCTTGACATTGATGGTTATGTCATGAGTTATGTGGGTATTGGGTGGGTTATGTCATGCCAGCACAATTGGGGTTCTGATGTGTGATGGGGAAATACTGGCACCCTCCCACGAGCAAATGAATGAAACTCACCAGACATAGCAGGTTTGCTCAGAAACAGAGTGAAATTTATTTATTGGTACCAACAGCATGCATCATTGCTAATTAGCAAGGAAGAAGTCAGGTCTCCTGCCTTAGGGGCTCTCAGACTGCTTCTTCCCAGAGTGACAGGTTTCTGGGTGCTATATACATTTAGTAATGCCATGTCAGCGGAACTAGAATAAGGCACCAAGCCAAATATGTCTAACAGAGATCTGTAAAATGCCAATTATTAATGGCTAGATATGGGCAGACCAGAAAGGCTAGCTTGGCACTGTGTAAGCAACTGGCACAACCAGATAAGGAAACTTATGATGACGTCAGGACAAGGAAAGTGACCTTTAAGGCTGATTCAGAATAGCTGCTGGAAGCTTGTCCAGGAAAGGTCAGATAGGAAGCCCTTTGGAGCTCTGGGCCTCATGTTAGTGTGAGTGCATACATGTGAATTTAAATGGATATACATATATATTTTGCAACAATCCTCCCTTTTGGATAGACCTATCCAACATTAGTGTAATACCAAAATATATATATGTATACATGAAGGAAACATTAGTTACATATCTTTGGATGGCATTACACAGTGTTTGCATAAAATGCATATATTGTCACATTGATACATCCTGATGAGATCATTATTATATCAGCAGGCTGTTGTGATACCAGCAGCATACTCATAATTAAGTGTCCAACAAATATTGTTTGGTCTATGCAATGCATCAGGCTACATTGTCACTTCCAGCCAAACTTTAACCAGAATCGTTTTTTAGGACAGGGCGGAAGGAGAGGGAGACGCGGCAGGAGAAACAATACAAACAAGCAAGTCCAATGGGAAGACAGCAACACACCAGTGAGTACACGAAGCACATCGAAGGGACCCACAGATATCCACCTGACGAAAGAGGAAACAGATATCCTCAACAAAGGCCTGGGTTTTGTACCAATAACCTACATGGACAAGTTCCAGATGAGATGTGAACTTAGCGAGTTCTTTCGCAAGATACGTGTCAAGGCCTTCTTTATGGACAAAGAAAAACCTGATGAAGATGACACACACACACCACTGAGGTTAAAATCAAATTTCTTTCCTCCAGCCTCTCTAATGCCTCCTGAAATACTGGCCTTTGAAGAGAGCGTCACAAAAGAGATCGAAGAGCTCCCCATCAGGAAAGACACACATAACAATATGAGTAAAAAAGAAAGAGAAGCTTTGAAAAATTTAAGCTCAAGGAATGACATCATAATAAAACCAGCGGACAAGGGCGGGGCAACGGTTATTCAGAGCACCACAGCCTACCGCACAACATGCCTGAACCTTCTGGCCGACACTAGATTTTACCAACCTCTCGCTAGAGATCATACCACACGGCTGAAGAAAACTATAAACTCTATAACGGCCGAAGCATTGGGAGAAGGATGGATCAACAACAAGGAACACGCATTTCTGAACTGTGAGGAACCAAGAACACCTATTTTCTATACCATACCCAAGATACGCTTTCGATACGGTGGACCACGCAAGACTAATGGCAAGGATGCAGGACACGGGTTTGGAGGACAAGGCACTGCTTTGGCTTCAATCCTATCTAACAGATCGCTCTCAGAAAGTCGCACTGGGTGCCTTCTCCTCCAAACCAAAACGCCTGTGGTGTGGCGTCCCCCAGGGGTCGGCACTCAGCCCGCTCCTTTTTAATGTCTATCTAGCCCCTCTTTTCACCCTGATTGCCAAATGGGGGGTCAAGGCAATCTCATATGCTGACGACACACAACTAGTTTTTCCCTATGTTGAGGTATCAGAGGCAGCTTTTAGACAAATAAGGGGCTGCCTTTAAGACGTGGCCAAGTGGATGAATACCAACAAACTTAAGCTGAATGCATCCAAAACAGAGGTTCTATTTTTTGGGAAAAATACGCATCCTCCTTCAGACCTATGGTGGCCCTCCGAAATGGGTCCTGCCCCAGCCCCTGGTACCAATGCGAAGAACCTGGGAGTAAGATGGGACATGAATCTCTCTTTTTCTTCGCACGTTCAGCAGGTTACTACTGGATGTTTTCACAAACTCAAGAACCTCCGGAAATTTCTGACTCTCCTACCTGCAACGATCACGTCCAGACTGGACTATGCAAATGGCCTTTACCTTGGCCTGCCCAAATATTTGGTGCAGCGCTTACAGATCGTGCAGAATGCGGCTGCGAGATTAATAAAACCAATCCCTTTCAGACATCATATCTCTCCGCACCTGCGCAAACTGCACTGGCTTCCAATAGCAAGCCGAGTAAAATTCAAAGCTCTTACCTTGGCGTTTAGAGCTCTGAAAGGTACCTGCCCTACTTACTTAAAACTCAGACTCCCCCGTTACCATCAGGAGAGACATCTACGCTCTAATTCCCGGCTTCAGCTAACCATTCCACGAGTTAGGAAGGCCAGACTTGGGGGCAGATCTTTCTCAGCAGGCACGGCGAAACTTTGGAACGCCCTGCCTCTGGCTATTCAGTCTGCCTCAACAGAAGCAAGTTTTAAGAAGCTCTTAAAGACCTGGCTTTTTGTGCAATAAACTTACACCATCTCACCTAGCACCCTCCCAGTTGAATGCACTCTCTTAGCGCCGGGACACCTCCTTGAGAGGTAGCTGTTCGCGCTCTACAAGCATCTGTATTATTATTATTATTATTATACACAAGAACAAGTCCCCTCCTCAGGGTAGACCTATTGTATCTGGTATCAAGTCTTTGCTCGAACCTCTCTCAAAATATACAGACTGGTTTCTACGTCCTCTAGTCACACGCATCCGGTCTTACATACAGGATACCAAACATCTTCTGAACATCCTACAAGATGTGCCATACAACCCGGAGAAGAATGTACTAGTGTGTCTAGACGTGGAAGCTCTCTACACGAGTATCCCTCAAGAAGAATGCATTGAGGGGATTCAAACCGTCTTGAACAAAGAGAACTGGACCTGGGAAGCTCTGGTGAGCTGGGTCATCACCTTATTACGTTTGGCACTGAAGGAGAATTTCTTCAGGTTTGATGACCAGCTCTATTTACAAGTCCACGGAACATCTATGGGCAGTACGTGTGCGCCAAGCATAGCATGTCTGTATATGGGACATTTCGAAGATGAACATATATGGACCCCGAACCCATTTTCAAACAACATAAAGAAATGGTGGCGGTACATTGATGACGTCCTTGTTATGTGGGAAGGAAATACAACTACATTAGGACAGTTTCATACATGGCTAAACAACCTAAATCCACATCTGAAGTTCACAATGTCCCATCACCAGGACCATATATCTTTTCTTGACGTCACAATCAGTGCTAGGAACAATGGTATTGTCAGTTCCCTATTAACACAAAACCCACAGACAAAAATAGTCTGCTACATTTTAACAGCGCCCATCCACGTGCGTTAAGAGAAAATCTACCGGTGGGTCAGTTCCTACGAATACGCAGGAACTGTTCAGATTTGACAGAATACAAACATGAGGCCCAAATCCTGACTAAGAAATTGGCGGAAAGATCGTATCCAAAAAGAATCATTGAAAAGGCACAAAATCGATCCCGGAATACTCCACGGGATGTTTTATTGGAGACTCATCAAAAAGAGGAACTCAATACCCTCATATGCGTAACTACCTTTAATGCATCATCTAATGAGTTCAAGAAAATTATCAATAAGAAATGGCCAATACTAACTTCAAACAAGTTGAAATTTGAGAAACCCATGTTCTCCTTCAGAAGGAATAAAAGCCTGAGGGATACACTAATCCACACGGACTTACAAAAAGTAAAAACCACCTACCAAAGCACCTTATGGAATCAACCATCTGTTGTGGGCCATTATCCATGTGGGTCATGTGTGGCATGTGCATTCACGGAACACACTAAAGAAATTGATTTGGGAATGCATTACAAATGGGAACAGAGATCCCATACCAATTGCAACTCGGAAAGAGTAATCTACGTAATCAAATGCCCATGCCAACTATTGTACATAGGTATGACAGGGAGAAAAATAAAAGTTCGTATTAACGAACACAGAAGTACCATCAGAAGATCCATAACAGCAACTAGACTTACCGTGCACTACTTAGAGAAAAAACATTCAGACAGCGATCTCTGGCGGTCTGTTATTGAGAAAGTTAAAGGGGATGGTAACATGTCTAAGGTCCTCTTAGAACGAGAACAAAGATGGGTCCACAGATTGAAAACCCACATAACTGGTCTTAACGACCACATTCCTTGGAATCAACTCAACAAGAAACGTTAGTTTATACTTTCTCTGTGAAAGAAAAAATAGCTTCCTTACCACTATGTTTACACATGGGTCTCGTATTAATGATAACGACCTCTCTCCCCCTGATGCATTTGATTCAGGCGTATTAATTTGCAATTAAAACATTCTAGAATCCTATATAGAATGAGCCCCCATCAGACCATACATTGCATTCCTGAGATATCTGTATATCTATATACCTTTTTATATATATACATATTTTTGTATATATGTACCCCTGGTAGTAGGGTCACTCTGCCATCTTTGGAGAATGAGTCATTGCACTTCACTCTTGAAATCCATTCTTGAGATATGAAAATAAATAAAAAAAAACCCTCTCTGCGCTAATCCATATAGATATAAAAAAACATCAATTTTTAATAGTATCGAAAATCACATACAATTGAGCCCCTAATTCTGAGGATGGAGCATGTTTCCCTCACTAAATCTCTAACACAGATAGAGAAATGAAGCACTCTGAATAATGGGTCTGCACCTTCAGAACTACCCCAGATCGATACTAAACTACAAATCCCAGGTTCGTCGTGACGGCGCATGCGCAAGATCCACTTCCGCGTGGGGCGGTGTCTCGATACTCCGGAAAGAAACGGAAGCATCAATCAAGGTCCGCATACAAGCTTTAAAATCGTGGCCACGATTACGACAGTGATTCCAAGCTGTGGGAACCCATATTGAATAGGTGTTTACGCGGGGCAGGACCCTTGGTGGCGTGAGTAACATGGAATCGTGTGCTGGTTGAAATTGAGAGAGCACGTTGAGACATAGTATGATTACGAACGAATGCGCGATCAGGATACCTCAATTTTGTTTCCTTTTCTGTTTTTCCTTACATATCTCGGCCACTATGTGTGCAATTGGATTTTCTCCTTATGATCGGCTAATGTCCTATACCTCAGTCATTTGATCGGGAACCTACCGGTCTGCATGTAATTTTTTGGCATGAATACACAGAGTGTGACTACAGGGCTACCCCTCGTGTAGCAGTCCCACATGACGTTTATCCTCTCCTAAATTGGGGTAAGCATAATCATAAGACTATAGTGAATTTGTATTCATGACATGGAAGTGAACAAGGAGTGGTTTGTTTTAAACTCGTGTTTGTGTACTGGAAGATCGACTGATAAGGCTGTTGCCTTATAGACACACGCAAATGGATGTGTGAGAATAGGATGCGGTATAGGACCGCCACTGTGATAATCAGACACCATAATTATGAGTGCAAATAGAATGCGGAAAATTCCGCCACAAAAAAAAACTAGATACACACCAAGTTGTTGTGTGTCACATTAACGAGTGGTTATGCCTTAATCACGCACACATTCTATCTTTTTGGTTTCACGTATGATGATGTGGAATGGGCAGAGACGATCACATTTTGTAATGTTGGTATGTCTCTGTGCCAAAAAGAACTGACGCGCTATATATTTTGTTTGTCATTTTTTGTTTTTCACAGATGGAGTGATTTCAATTACGGAATGACATTTTAATAAGGAGCAGCTATCTGCCCTTACTGGATGTTAGTATAGGGAACTTCTCTTTCTTCTTCCCTTACTTACAGGGGGCACAAGCCCTGATGAATGTCCGTGCACCCTTTATGGGGCATTAAGGACAGAAACATGTTGGCAATAGGGTCCTAGGGCCATAATACCCCTAGCAACCCTTTTCTTTATCTTTTTAATATCAGCGCCAAACCCAAGAATAAAGGGAAACTGGGGTTTGACGCCGATTTTTAATCTTTATACCCCCTGGCCAAAAAATCTTCTCACCAAGTGCTCCCTGAAATATTGGTCGAGCCCACCCTGACCTTTAGGCGTCGGGGTGTCCCAATGATGAAGCATGACACCACTAGGGTGTGTGAGGGAAAATAATAACAAAAGGACTTGCCTCCTTCCCCACGCCTAGGTGGTGTTACTCACTTCAAATAGGGCATACCAACACCTGAGCTGGCAGCAAAGTTTTCTATTCCTGACTGGCCCCATTACGGGAGTACTTATTGTGATACATTGTCACTTAGTCACTCAGTTCCGGTGCACTTTCTGCAAGTGTCAGTAATTTAAAGGCACGCAGTGAGCGGTCATCATTTCAGGCCTGTTCCATCAGTTGCCTTTACTAATAATCTGTTTTTTGTTTATTTTTTATTTTGGAGTTCATTTACACCTCCTGGCCTTAAGTTGGAGGGTGGTATGGGGTATGCATGTTATACTTTATTCCTAAAAACAACCTCTTTAGCATAAATGTAGTCACTAAGTGATCTCCTTCTGTCGCTAGTTATGCCCTGGTGGGTGCCTAGCCTTGGCGAGATGGCTTTCCTGAAGTACTCTGCCCCAGTTGCTGCATTATTCTTCCCTGTTGGATACACCTCCATTCATTTTGAAAATAGATCCACCCACACCAGCAAATATTTAAATCCATTCACTGGGAAGCAACATGCATCTGCGCATTCATCCTCCCTTGTGCAATATCAGAGGGTCCCTGCTCCAGTCTTGCAAGGGAAATGAACACACTGCGTGGGGACACAGGCATCTCATCCTGGTAGGCCCATACTCTATTCATTATCCGGCTCACATCCATCATCAATCCACCCTCTATGTTCATCTGGTGTTGCAGACCATTGTGCTTCCTTTACATTAGCTTGCCTTAATGCTTTTAATCATTAGTCCCATCTGCACTCCTGGTCCGCAGTCGTCTTATTCAGGGGCGGTTTCACGGACCTGCCCTGCGTTGTCCTCTTCAGTCTATTTTTCTGCAGGTGCAGACCATCACCTTTCTTCAAGACTGCATCGTGTACTTCACTCAACAGCATCAGTTTATGTCAGGTCCCTCTTTATAATGGGCCCCCATGGATCATAGAAATGGTCTGGTCTGTCCTCTTGTTGACTGTTGTGTTGCGCAGCTCCTCTGGTGCCAGATGTTCATCAATTTCGGGTACCGTCCTCTCAGGCGTTGGGGTGCTGCCCTGCATCTTGTCCCCTCAATCCATTCATGGCGTTGGTTCACCGCTTGTGGTCCAGTCCACCTAGTAATAGAAGAAACAGATTTTATTTTTCTCACCATGACCATGTCTCCATAATCGCTTTAGAAGTCTTTGCCACATTTCAGGCAGTACTAAAGTCAGAGCATCAGGCCATTTCAGACCTGTTCCATCAGTTGCCTTTACTAATAATCTGTTTTTTGTTTTGTTTTTATTTTGGAGTTCATTTACTCCTCCTGGCCTCACGTTGGAGGGTGGTATGGGGTATGCATGTTATACTTTATTCCCAAAAAAACCTCTTTAGCATAAATGTAGTCACTAAGTGATCTCCTTCTATCGCTATTTATGTCCTGGTGGGTCCCTAGCCTTGGAGAGATGGCTTTCCTGAAGTACTGCGCCCCAGTTGCTGCATTATTCTTCCCTGTTGGATACACCTTAATTCATTTTGAAAACAGATCCACCCACACCAGCAAATATTTAAATCCATTCACTGGGAAGCGACATGCATCTGCGCATTCATCCTCCCTTGTGCAATATCAGAGGGTCCCTGCTCTAGTCTTGTAAGGAAATGAACATACTGCGTGGGGACACAGACATCTCACCCTGTTAGGCCCATACTCTCTTCATTATCCGGCTCACATCCATCATCAATCCACCCTCTATGCTCATCTGGTGTTGCAGACCATCGTACTTCCTTTACATTAGCTTGCCGTAATGCTTTTAATCATTAGTCCCATCTGCACTGGCTGTAACATGCTCTCTTTTTCTGCTGTGTCAGCGATGGCATTACCTTTGGCTAACTTAATATTAGCTCCTGTGTAGGCTTTACATTTTATTACCGCTATCCTGGAGTATAATAGTATTGCTTTTAACAAGATCCTTACTAAACAACCATTTTTAATAAGGCGCCCTGCTTCTGTTATGAATCCGTAATACTTCCACAGCTGGCCACAAATAAGAACTGCAAAGCATAATGTGAGTCAGTTTAAATGTTAACAGTTTTACCCTTGACTAGTTTTCATGCTTTTGTTACAGCATACAGCTTATCATACTGGGTAGATGTTTCAAGTGGCAGAGCTGCACTTTCAACTTTGTTGTCTGCTATTGCTATGGCAGACCCTGCTCTGTAATTAGTGTCTATCAGTCTGCTGAAGAAACCATCGGTGTACCACTCATAGTCTGTCTTTACTAATAGTGTCTAAACTTGGCGTGGTGCGGTTTTCTACAATCTTGACACCAACTTACTTAGGGGTCTTATCTGTCTCTAAGAGAATGGATCTCATCAGAATAACCTATTGCAGGTAATACTTTTGCTAAATTAACAGGTGGGCATCTTATAATGACATTACAATAAGACGACATGGTGCCATTATAACCTGTGTGCCTGCCAGCGGAAAATGTTGTGTTGATCCAGACAACAACAACAACCGTACCAAATGCATCTGCACCAAATGTGGCACCTAGACAATACAAGTATAGTCCAACACAATGAGAGCCGTCCTCTCCATCATCACAGCTGATGACCCCTAATCACTGCAGAAAGCAAAGTCACATAGCTGTGTCCCACAGGACTTTCTTTTCCAGGTGTGTCAGCACACCATTTCATTTGCAATGTTATTTTGCTCTGAAACAGAGATGGAAAGGCAGTTTGTAGTCGGGCAGTCCCCATGATGGCGCAGTACACAATGTCTCTTTCAATTTCTTGAAACAGTTTGCAAGTTCATTAGTCATAGCATCTGCATTCATGGACCCATTGGTGGCAGCAGTTCCTTATCCCCAGGAAGGACATCATTCCTTTCTTGGTGGGCAGGAGCTGAATGCCCTGAAACAATTTTTTTCTGTCAGGTGGCATGCGGCGTGTACCTTGGAATATCACAAAACTCAGGTAAGTCACCTCTGCACTGGCATTTTAAAAATGAGGATTTTCTTCTGGAGGTAGTTCAGCAGAGCTACAGTGTCTTTTTCACTAGATTTCACAGGCCTCAAGTGATGGAGATGTCACAAGAAGGTCATCAGCCTACTGCAAGACGATGCTACCACCTTCCAGTCATAAGTAGCCCAAGTCTCTCTTTACTGCCGGCGCATTGACATTGGGACTCACAGTGAACAAAGTGTACTGGGTATCCCAGCACGACGGCAAAGAGGCTTTCACTCTGTAGATGGACTTTAATGCTAAAACTCACTGAGGATAGAAAAATACTCTGCCTCTACAGGTATAAATAATAATATAGTACTGGTGTAAGGCACAACAGGCTCCAAGGGAACCACAAGTTCATAAGGTAATCACTTTATGGGGACAGCATGTTTTCACCACCCTCTCTTTTTATTTATTTTTTAATTTATTTTAAATATCACTTTATGGTGAGGGCATTTTTCCAAACCTCTCTGTTCCCTAGATCTATAACCTTATTGTTAGTTATGTGTACATCCATCCATTTCCTTTTCATATGTAACAAACTGCTGTCTAATAGCATCATTCATCATCTCTCAACACATCCACATGTGCTCTACAGGGGGTGCGTACAACAAAGAATCCTTACTGAAGCTGCAAGCAGTAAGTGTCCTGTTCTAACCTATCCTTAGGTATTTGTGAGTAAATTCCATTTATTAAAAAAAATATATATATATATATTACCTACTGGCGGTCGCCAGTAGGTAGTTATAGTTAGGACCACGTTTCCATAGGAAAACCTCAACATTCTATTTTGAATAACTTTGGCGCCGGTCGACGAATCCTCGCGAATTTCTCAAAATAGGTGGGGCGCTATGCTCCGCTCCTACCCTGAAAGTCTCGGGGGGATCCGTCAAGCGGGGGCTGAGATAAAAGGGGGGTCCCAAAACGCGTTTTTCCCATGCATTTTTCCATAGGACCTTTAGAACGAGCTACAGCCCGAACGGCTGAACAGAATTACTCAAAATTTGGCAGAGAGGTAGTCCCTAGGTCAAGGAAGTGCCTTTTGTAGGTTTGGTGTAAATCTGTTCAGTAGATTCTGAGAAAATAGCCTTTAAATCAATATATATATCTGAGCCCGCTTACGGTACGCTTACCGTACGCTTACGGTAAGCGTACGGTGGCGTGCGCGAGCGCGATTCTGATTGGCTCTTAGATCTTAGTAAACATTCGAATCGGCCGAAACCAGGAAGCGGCGGCCGCCATTTTGTGTATTTCACTCTGAAAAAAAAGAGTGAAAACAAGGAAAGGGGGCAATGAGGAGAGTTACAGACCCCCTAACATTTGTAAGGGGGTCAAAGAAGGACAGGAAAGTACAAAAAAAACATTTATTGATTTTAAAAAAAATCACGGGGTACGCGTACGGTAAGCTTACGGTAAGCGTACGGTAGAAAAAAAAAAAAAAAAAATGAAAATCAGATTTAAGTGTTTAGATATTAGGGGGCTCTAAAAAGAGCCTTCATCATTGAAGTGCACACCATCTCCTCTATAAATGTCTTGCATGTCATAACGCAAGTTGTTGTGGTAAATGGCACCCATACCATAGTCACGGAGGAAAGCAGAAACAGATTTGTTGACGTGCTTTCTTGCTTTGTCATCGCACCGCGTGCCCACCGTGCGTGCACGGCACTAACTGCGTAAAGTGGGCGCGCGGTGCGCGAAGCGCACCGCGTGCTCACTGTGCGCGCACGGTGCGCGAAGCGCACCGTGCGCGCACGGAACGAACTGCGTTAAGTGGGCGCGCACGCCACGAATGGCGTAAAGTAACTTAGCATTTAAAAAACCGTACAAATTCACTGAAAAAACCATAGGTTTCACACACGTTATAGTTAGGAATTAGCACTTAAAAAACCTTGCAAATTCACTGAAAAAACCATAGGTTTCACACATGTTATAGTTAGCGGAAATTTTACTGATAAAAAACCAATGAAATTCCCCCGTTATAGTTAGTGCAGGCAACTATAACTCACCCGACCGCAATCTTCTGCTGATGACATATGTGTCTTTATGAAAAAAAAATATTTGTAATATATGTATAGCTAAAAATGTATGGAAGAAGACATGGGCAAATAAGTGTCTAAATACAGTATTAGCATCAGCAGAGGATTGCGGTCGCGTGAGTTATAGTTGCCTGCACTAACTATAACGGGGGAATTTCATTGGTTTTTTATCAGTAAAATTTCCGCTAACTATAACATGTGTGAAACCTATGGTTTTTTCAGTGAATATATATATATATATATATATATACTGCTGCAAACATTATATTAATTTATATTAAAATTGTGAAATGTATCCCTTTATCTCCCACGTTAGTGGAAACATTTTCCACCTTAGTGGAAACATGAGATTTAATTACAAGACCGGAGGCTAACATTGTGCATTAACTTTTAATTGCCACTCCAGACAGCAGCTCCTTTAAAGAACATCACGAAAGCAATCCAGAATAGAACCACAAAGTCCATAAATGACCACAGCTTAGAACACTCATCCTCTTTTAAATGCTGCTCCAGTAAGAGATAAGTGGCTTCTTGATTATCTATTAAGAATGTGTATGAAATGTGATTATTTTTAAAAAGAATAGGTTTGAGTGTAAGCTTCTCATTTTTCGAAGCAGTATGATTGTTTAGTGTGAGTTTATTGTAATTTTTACATGCTGAAATTGAAGGGTTCTTATTTAGGATTGGATGGTTTCATAGTTTCAAGCGTTTGCATTGTTAAGTAATGACCGATTAGGTTTAGAAATGTGAACGAGTGTTTTTTTGTACGTGGTTTCACAGTTTTTTGTTTTATTAAGTTAGAGATTCGTGCGGTCACGTCGTAGAAGGATTCTGAGGCAATGATGTATAGGTGAAGCATTGGAATTGAGCTGCTATTGGCCGTCGCAGTCTCGCGAGAATACGGCGGCCATGTTGGATTGGGAGAAATATTATTAAAAGAGCCTGGTTCATGGTTTCGTGATTGCGAGTAGGTTTAAAAAAATAAATTGTTCTATGTGTTAGGATCAGCTAGGCGGCACAAATAAGAAAGGTGTCCATTGCGGCACACAGGATGACTCAGATGATGAGTACAATATGGAGATAGATAAGAGAAGTGCGGAAAGGAGTGAGAAAGCATACAATGAGTATGTTTTTGATATTGATCATGATGATGATCTGAATGATGATTTAAGTGATGAACAACCATCAACTTCTAGAAATGTGATAAAGGATCCTCTGGGTGAGGAGATGTTTAGCCCTTATGATATTAGACAGCTTAGAAGTGCAGATTGGTGGCCATTAGACCACGTGACAAAATGTATTAAACGTTGGATTAGGAGACCTTTGGAAAGAGAAGTTAGGGATGTTTTAAGAGCAGAATGTTCTAGGCCTCAGATCGATAGTAAGGTCTGCTACACGCCTAATTTGGACCCAGATTTGATTTCTTATCTATTTAAATTGGGAAAGGATCCACGTAGAGGTCTTGAACGATCTTTGAAACAATGCCAGGACCGATTACTAGATATTTTGGGTCTGCTGGCCAAGATTATGGATATGGCGGAAGAGGCTCACATTAATGGTGAGCAAGTTGACGTTAAGTTGTTACGTGGCTGGAGTCAAAGAGCCATGGTTTTCTTAGGGAACGCAAATTCTGGCCTGTTGGCTGAGAGAAGGAAGTCAGTCTTGCTTAAGATCAGTCCTAATTTGGGTGATATAGTTAAGAAGGAGGTTTGTGAAGATCCGAAAGGATTATTATTTGGTGAAGGTTTTGTTAAGAGCTTAGGGAAACATGTAGCGACCTTCACTGCTCTTGATAGAGCTCAGAACAATATGAGGAAAGTATTTGGAAGTGTTTTTGGAAGGGCCGGTAGACAGGGACCGTATGCCGGCCGAGGATTACAGAGGTCCCAGTATCATTTTTTGCAAAGAGGAACAGGAAGAGGATTTCAAGGTTCCGCAAGTTTTTTTCCTCATAGAGGGAGATTCCCTAGATCAAGAGGAGGAAGAGGAAGACGTCAAGCGCGACCAAACGCTCAGGGTGAGTATGCAGATTATTTCTGGTTCTTCCCAAGAAAAAGTTGGAGGTCGATTACGGTTGTTTCAGGAGAATTGGAAAAAGATCACAAAAGACCCTTGGATTTTAAAAGTTGTTCAAGGATTCGAAATAGAGTTTATGCATCTTCCAGTACAGGACGAAGAGCCAAGGAGCTTGGTTTTATCAAAAATACAGGAGGAGATAGCAGATTTGGAAGTAAAAGATATGTTGGTGAAAGGAGCGATATGTTTGGTGGAGGAGCATCAAAGAGGTTTTGTAAGTACGTTATTTATGGTAGAAAAAAAGGAAAAGGGTTGGAGACCAGTAATAAATTTGAGAAATCAGTCTTTGGTTTACAGACATTTCATTATGGAGGGGATTCACCTTCTAAGGGATATGTTGCAATCAAAGGATTGGTTGGTGAAGTTGGACTTAAAGGATGCTTATTTCACAGTTCCAATGGGAGAAAACAGTCAGAAGTATCTACAGTTCAGGTGGAAAGGAAAGTTATATCAATTCCTATGTCTGCCTTTCGGGCTGTCTTCAGCGCCTTGGTGCTTCACCAAGCTGATGCATGTAGTAGTGGCTTTTTTCAGAGAACGAGGATTTCGACGCGGATTAAGGAATGCAGCAGGAGAAGAAGTTATGTTTACAGATTCGCATTTAAAAGAGGATGATATTTTATTGATGACACAGGATGCAGAGAAGTTGAAAAGCCAACTAAGTTTAGTGATGGATGTGTTAGAAAGCTTGGGTTTTCTGATAAATCAGAAAAAGTCTGTTTTTATTCCAGGACAGAATTTGGAGTTTCTGGGTTTCTCAATAGATACAGTAAGAGAGGTTTTAAGAATACCAGAAAAGAAGGTGAAGATGATAAAAAAGGAGGTTTGGAGAATTCTAAGAAGAACGACGATAACTTTGAGAGTTTTAGCAAGGATTCTGGGTCTGTTATCATCTTCAATCCAGGCGGCATTTCCGGCTCCTTTACATTATCGGGCTCTGCAAAGAGTGAAAGCACATGCTGTGAGAGCAGGATTTTGGTATGGGGACCAGGTGGAGTTGAGCATGGAAGCAAAGGAGGAGTTAAAATGGTGGCTTCAGAATTTAGAAGTATGGAATGGAAGAGCGATTTTTTGTTGTCTTCTGGATGTGGTTCTTGAGTCAGATGCAAGTCTTCTAGGTTGGGGGGCTCGTTTGGATTCTCAGGGACAAGTGGTGCATGGTCAAAGGACGAAAAGGTTTTGCATATAAATTATCTAGAATTAACAGCAGGTCTTTATGCTTTGAAAAGTTTCAAACAGATGTTAATAGGGAAAACAGTCCTTTTGAAAATGGACAATATTTCTGCAGTTTCTTATATAAACCGTTTGGGAGGTTGCAGATCAAAGAGTCTTTCAGATGTCTGCGAAGGAGTTGTGGATGTTTTGCTTGGAGAACAGGATAGTGTTGAGAGCAGAATATCTTCCAGGAGTAAGGAATGTGGTAGCGGATTGGAATTCCAGACATGTGAAGGATTACAGCGATTGGAGGCTGGGTTTGGATTATTTCATGAAGATTCAGGAAGTTTTGGGTCCACTGGAATTGGATCTGTTCGCATCGAGGTTGACACGTCAGTTAAAGAAGTATTTCAGTTGGCTTCCGGATCCCGAAGCGCTGGCAATAGATGCATTTCAACAGAATTGGGCGGAGATGAAAGGCTATGCTTTTCCCCTATTCATATTGATTCATAGAGTTTTATTGAAGGTGAGGAGAGAAGGTTGTCAGTTGGTTTTAGTGACTCCTTTCTGGGTTTCTCAGGCGTGGTTCCCATCTGCGATGGAGTTAGCATGCGAGGTACCCTTGTTAATGAGGGCTGAGGAGAATTTGCTGGTAAACGAACTAGGAGAGGTTCATCCTTTAGTTTAGAGTGGTGCCTTGGACCTTCTTGTTTGGAAGATATCAGGAAATCCAGTTCAGTCGAGGGACTTTCGAAGGAATCTGCAGATCTCCTAGAGGAATCTTGGGCACCGGGAACTAGGAAAAGGTATAGAGGAGTCTGGAAGTTCTGGGTTTGTTTGTGCCTGGAACGGAGTTTGGATCCCATGGAGGCTCCTGTAGTGGAAGTAGTTAATTTTCTGGTAGAGCAGTTTAATAGAGGATTGAGCTGTAGAAGTATAAATTGTTATAGATCAACAGTTTCAGCAGGTCATGCGTTGGTAGGGGGTAGGTCTGTTGGATGTAATGTTTTGGTATGTAGAGTGTTAAAAAGTATGAGGTTGAAGAGGCCTCCAAAGGCCAGATATGATGTTTTGTGGGACGTAAATTTGATTCTAAAGTTATTTGTAGATTGGCCTATGAATAGATTTTTAAGTAATAAGAATATTACTATTAAATTAGCGACTCTGTTGTGTTTGGTTTCTTGTGGAAGAGTGTCTGAATGTTAAAGCTTTAGAGGTAACAAATAGACATTTTTGCCCGGATGGTGTGTTCTTTGAGATTTTCAAAAGGACTAAGACTATGTCTTCTTTAGTTTTTTATCCTAAATTTGATGAGTGTAAGAAATTATGTGTGGTGGAGTGTCTGAAGGAGTATGAACGTAGATTTTCAGAGAACAGGAGTAATGGTGTTCATCAGCTTCTTATTTCTTTTGTGAAGCCTTTTTGGGGAGGTAAGTATGGCAACAATTTCGAGATGGGTTAAGTGTGTGATGGAGCAAGCAGGTGTGAATATGGAAAAGTTCATAGCGCATTCGATCAGAGGGGCTATGGCGAGCAAAAGTTGTTTGTTTGGAGGTTATTTGGAGAGTATTTTAAAAGAGGCAGATTGGTTAAATGTGGGCACGTTTGCAAGACATTACTTCAGACCAGTGGAACATATGTCTGAGGTGGTTTTTAAAGGCTTTAAACATGCATAATGTTAGCCTCCGGTCTTGTAATGAAATGAAGATTCTCAGATTATCATGACAGGAGAATCAGGATTTCAAATAAGACATGAAGGCTAACATTATCCCTCCCTCTGCTCCCTTGTTTGGAGTGTTGAATTTTAATTAAAAAAAAAAAGAAAAAAGATATTATTATAAGAATTAAAGTTTTTTAGTTTTAATATGTTGCAAAGGGAGGGAAAAGTTAACTGTGTTAAGGTTATTTTAACATATTAGTTTCGAATTTGAATTTACTTAGCAATTGTGATATTTTTGATTTCAGATATATTCAACCATAAGGATCTGAGACTGACGCGGAATAAGGAATGCAGCAGGAGAAGAAGTTATGTTTACAGATTTGCATTTAAAAGAGGATGAGTGTTCTACTTTGTGGTCATTTATGGACTTTGTGGTTCTATTCTGGATTGCTTTAGTGATGTTCTTTTATAGGAGCTGCTGTTTGGAGTGGCAATTAAAAGGTTATGCATAATGTTGGCCTCCGTGTCTTTAATGAAATCCTGATTCTCCTGTCATGATAATCTGAGAATCGTCATTCTCCTTGGGCATGTCTGACATCTTCATCCTGAAACACTGTGCAACAATAAAACTGATACCATACTCTTATCTACTCTCTGGTATCTACGCTGCGCCCCATGATAATGTTATTCAGTGGGATAAACCCCACCCTGCATATCTCCCACAAAGGTATTATTTCTCAAGAAAATAGTATATCCCCATCTGCTCCTAACATAATATGCAATAATTCCTTTAGCTAATGTTACCTAAAACAGATCTGTGGTGTCTAATCTTGTTAATCTAGACCATAATTTCATTGAAACAACTAGGTAAATTCTTCCATTTCTTAAATGTAGTTAAATTACTGATAACGATATCCTAAATATTATTAACATGAATTGATAATTAATTTGACCCTAATTTTTCTAGGCACATTATAGCCTCAGACATAATTAGAGCAAAGTTTACATTACCTGTAGTGTTTTATCCTACAATGTTAGAATCAGGAAATGTAATTAATACAAAGGAATTAATTTGTTAAACTACTCTTCAACATTACAAGCAGGTATTAGATCTATATTTTTCCTATTTAGAACAAGTGGCACTGAAGTGTACGTTTGCTTACCATGTGTTATTTGCTGTAGATCAAAATAGAAGCAAATCTGCTGAAAAGGAATATGTTCCCCGCTCAATCAAATACAGCCCTGTTTATTTATTTATTTGTATTATTACTACAAGGGCTATAGACTAAGGGGCAGATTTATAAGGGACTTGCGCCCCTTTTACGCCGCCGTTGCGTCACTTTTGTGACGCAGCGGCGGCGTAAACCCTGCGCCATGTTGCACCCCATTTACATTGTGACGCATCTATGGAGATGCGTCACGGTGTAAAGCCCTGTGCCACATGAAACCTGCGTCAGGTTTCATGTGGGCGTTGCTACTCAGGGGGGGGCGTTCCGTCGCAGGAACGCCCCTGAAAAGTGACTCAGTGAAATCTATAAGATTTCACTGAGTCACTTTCCCAACGCTGATGCGTCAAAACCCTGCGCCTGCTTGAAGCAGGCGTAAGGCTTGACGCACCATGTTAGGGATAGGGTACGTTGGAACAGTGCTGGAGTTGCGTCGCGCTTGCGATGCAACTCCAGCACTGCGCCAACCTTACGCCGGCAGATGCGTCACGTATCTGCTTGTCCTTGCGCCACGATGCACCACATTGTAAATGCGGCGCATCTGCGGTGGCGCAAGGGCAAACTTGCGTGACGCATCTTCCCTGGCGCATCCATGCTGATTTGCAGGGATGCGCCAGGGAACATAAATCTGCCCTAAATGTACAACTTGCATTTACACAAGTAGTGCTGGTCAGTTCGAAATACAGAACTTGGCCTCTGACCCTTAAACCTGTTATTCCCTGTCTGAGAAAGGCTATCCCCATGTGGCCATCACAGTTCAAGTAACTCTTGAGAAGCATGACTGAAGGGCATCCCTGCTCCGTGCCTGCGTGCTTATATTTTTAAAGGTAGGATGCAACTTTTACTCTTTATATATTTTTTTATTCTTGTGCACTGTGCTTTTTCAGCACCTAAACAATTGGCTCAAAATTTCAGTTTTCAGAATGCCATGATACGCCCAGAACAATCATGCATTAAGGCACGCAATGTAATTCACATGTCTCTAAAGCTACTCTTTGTATTTGACACTGCAGCCATTAGGCCATACTACATTTTAAGTTTGTCACTAAGCGACAGTAATATTGGTGTTGTTAGATAAACTAATATTCACCCTTTTAATTTGGTGCAACAACATATTTAACCATTTGAAGATGGAAATCTTAATGTGCACTTTGAAATCTGAATGCACATTTTATTTTTTACAGTAGGGTTATTAGACATTATAAAGGTCATTAAAATGCAAAAACGATTTTAGTGCAATTACTTCATTATTTTTACATGTAGTCATTGAAAAATAATCACTAACCCTTTTCGTTGTGTCTACGTATGAAAAGCAAGCCTCATTCCTTTCATTTTGTCTTTAAAAGCATTTATTTATAACACTTACAAAAGTTCTTTTGAAGCTAAGCACAGAAGCCTAAATGAAACATAGAAAGTTTGTTTCACCCTTTAGAAATAAGTATTTCACCCTTTAGAAAGGAGTAATATTTACCATCAGATCCACAAATGCGTTTCTTAGGAAAAAAAGTCCTGACTTTTATCCTTTTTCTATTATCCAAAATAATCGAATTATTTAAAACTTTCAAGACTATTTGGGGCTTATTTATGAGCCCTTGCGTCACTTTTGCACTGCCGGTGCGTCACTTTTTGTGACGCACCAGTGGCGTAAAAAATGCGCCATGTTGCGTCATCTAGGTAGATGCGTCACTTTGTAAACCCCTGCACCACATTTTACCTGCGCCAGGTATAATGTATGCATGGGAGCGTTCTGACGCAAGTAAGCCTCATAGAAGTGACGGAGTGAAATCTATGAGATTTTACTGCGCCACTTCTAGGACGCAAATGCGTCAATATCTTACACCTGCCTCACAGCAGGCGTAAGACTGATGCAGGTACATTGAAATGGGACTTGCCCATGTTAAATGACCCATTGCTGAAGTTGCGCCACTTTGTGACACACTCCAGCAATGCGTCATTTTTGCGCCTACAGATAGGTCAGAAATACTGACGTATCTGTAACTCCTTGCGACATGATGCGTCATATTTACAATATGACGCATCCAGAATGTCGCAAGGAGGGTGCAATGAAAAGTGACGCATCGCTGTTTTCACGCAGCGATGCGTCACTTTTCATAAATGAGGCCCTTTGTCTTAAAGGCAAGTGCCTGTATGTGCTATTTGATACTAATTAAAAACCTAGTTGCCACTGTCTTTACTTGTAGCTTATTTTATGACCGGCAGGTGTGAGCTTCTACATTTCTCAGGAGAGAAAGCAGCAGCTTGTTCTGTTCATTCTATTAAAACCCAGGCATTCCAAGCCAGTCAAAATCTATCATTTTTATTTTAGCATTTTACCCATGCAGCAGCTACCAATTACTCACACAATGAGAATGCTTTTAATATTTAATATTATGTATATAAAGAGAGTGATGTAACATTTTGCACAGGAGCCTTTTTGAAACTCCAGGCCTGTGTGCACATTTTACTGGTACTTTGAAAACTTGTTTTTTGTTTTTTTCTTTCTGTGAGGCCTACTCTTTTCCTATTTAGTGCCCTTTCCTAGGAAAAGTTAGTTTTAACATTACCATGTTACAATTATTATTATTTTTAATTTTATATAGGTCTAGCTATACTCAAAGGTCTCAGGGCGCTTTATTTGCTATGAGATAACATTTACAAGTGGTGCATAAAACATAAGCATTCCTTAATACATCAATTATGTACAGAAACAAACACAAAATATCTTCTATGAAACACAGGACAATGTATGCAAACTCCATTTTCTTTTTATATGGAATGCTAGGCAATTCTGCCTCAAGTTTTAATTCTAATTTTTACCATTGTCGGAATATAATAATTGAATGTTCACACATCTATACTTTGTTACTGCTTTTACTCTCTAAAGTAGCGTGCAGCTGTGAACATATTTTATATAATTAATTATTTGAAATTTAAAGTGTAATTCTTACCTTTATCTGCAGGGCTATCTGGTGATAATTTGTTTTTAACCTTTTTTCCTCCTGCCAGTTTTTAAACAATTTTCTAGTGGGCTTACCATGATTTTCTTCTGAAATCCCCTCTTATGAAATGTGTTTTGTTTACTCACAATGTGCACTTACCCTGAAAGATAAATACAAAAAGTCTCCTACAAAGGAAATGTTGATAGGTAGTGGATAAAATGTGTTAAAAAGAGGAAAATCAACAGTTATGGACCAGCCAGAGACATCACATAAAACCCATTTGCTTTTCTAATGCACCAATGCACTCCATTTTATATAAATCAAAGAAACATTTCAAGGAAACATAGAAGTCTAGTACTGAAGATCAATACCCTATTCAAATGCAGTCATTCATCCATGACATAACTACGCATATTTCAAAATCATTTCCCTGTGTTACGGTGCAACCCGCAAATCAGAAGCTCCACTCACTATATTCTGGGAGGGTTTCTTTTTGTGGGTAAAATCAATACCCCATCCTAGCATAGGGTCTCCTGCAATGGATTTTTATAAAAACCCCGAAGGGTCTAGCCATTTGTCAATATTTATTGACATAAAGTAACTTAGTTACTTATCAGTCACCTGTTTCACTACTTCTTATATGTGTAGGTACACATAAATTATTCTCTAACCCAGGCTCTCCTGCAGTGTATTCTACATATCAATTAGTGTATTGATACAGAGAATATTTTTGAAAAACATTCTCTACAGTCCCCTGTTTATTTAAATGCAAGTTAATGCCCCTTTTATGAATACTATGTGTTAAATAGGCATTTGAAAGACAAAAAGGTCACTTGCAGCAAGGCAAGTTAGTTATTTAGCTTACATCTCACTTACCGATATAGTTTGCAACAATGTGGGTGGGGGTGGGGTGGACGGGAGCAGTTTTGCTTTTGGGTGGACAATACACTACCAGCACGATTGGGGTGCTGCTGTGGGTGGGGGGAGGTTTGGATTTGTTGAATTCTAATGTTAGCTATTTGATACATCCGCAGATAGACATACCAATACGCGTCGAAATAACTACACACTTTCCATTTACTAGGGCATCTCTCATAACGAGCCACTTTCTTTGAAATGCCTCCACACGCTGAACAGTTATGAATAAAATTGCTCACATGGAATGTTCGAGGTCTCGGCGACCCAACTCAAACAGACAAATCCTTACATACCTTGATAGGCATCAAATATAGATTGATATGCTTCAGGAGACTCACACTGACCCTAGTCGCCCTAATTGCTTTGGGAGCAAATGGGCCTCCGACCGAGGGTTTTCCTCCTATTCTACCTACTCATGAGACACACTGATATTAGTTAAAAAGTTAAAAAGGACACGCCCTTAATTTTAGGTGGCACTTTCCGTGACCCATCAGGCAGGAGCTGCATGCTCTGGGGTACGCTGGGTACACAATCGGTCATGCTCATTTGCTGTTATGAGCCAAACACTGATAATCCCGACTACTTCACCATCCTCT
Organism: Triturus cristatus; assembly: GCF_964204655.1. Taxonomy (NCBI): domain Eukaryota; kingdom Metazoa; phylum Chordata; class Amphibia; order Caudata; family Salamandridae; genus Triturus; species Triturus cristatus. The sequence continues at coordinate 381,727,736 of NC_140585.1, read as the reverse complement.
GGGGACACATTCTCAAGGTGGGATCCACTCACGTCATCTGGAAGGGGTTTTAACACTACCTTATGCCCCTCAGCTGACAGGTCTAATTCCCTCCTACATCACTACACCAAAACTCAAGACACGCTTTTTCGGCTGTTCTTAGATCAGTGGCTCATAGATGTGTGGCATCATGTGCACCCGGATGAGAGAGAGGGTACCTATTACACAACGGCACACTCGTCCTGGTTGCGGCTTGATTCTTGGAACTGCTCCCGCGGGGTTGGCCCTTGGATCCTGTTGGCAGAGCATATGGCCAGGACCGACTCAGACCACGCACCAGTATGCATGACAACTACACCCCCCAATTTGATTGCCACTCCACGTTGCTGGAGGCTTGTGCCTGAGGCGCTTTTGGATATCGTATTCAGGACAGAGAGGAGGTTTTGGATTTTTTTAGGAGAAATAAAGGCTCGGTCACACATGTGGGCACGATCTGTGAGGCCTTTAAAGTCACAATGCGTGGCTCGTGCATGTCAAAAAGTTTCGGGGTCCTCGGAGATAACCGGCGGAACTTGCGACGACTCAAAGGTGAATTGAAACTATTAGAAAAGGGTCTGTGGAGCGAGGCATCAGTAGCCCAGAGGGCCTCACTTCGGGAAAAGTTCACTGACTATACCACCACGGCTGGGCACAAAGCCAGATTTTGGGGCAAATATATCACTGCCCGTCGCTATGGGGAGGGGGAAAGACCCAGTAGGGCACTGGCAAATGAAATTTGACAGCCCCGTTTTTCTAATTACGTCTTAGATGTGGTGGATACCGCTGGGATATGCTACAAAGATAGTCTTGCGATCCTACACACGTTCACTGAATTCTACACAGACCTCTACAGTACTCATAGGACTGCTCCCCCAGATTTCTCTCACTATCTTGAGGATGTGGCACTGGGATGGCTGGGGGACAACCAGAGGGAATTCTTAGCAGCACCATTCGAAGATGACGAACTCCGCGAAGCTATTATGCAGATGAAATGGATGTATGACGTTACAACGCATGCTATTACAACGCATACCTTTACAACGCATTTTTTACAACGCTAGTACTACTACAACGCATAACTTTACAACGAATACTCTTACAACGCAAAACCTATCAAAATACTGAAAAGTGCTGTTACAACGAAATCTCTTACAACGCATACCATTACAACGCGATTTTTTTTTTTTTTTAATTAAAAGTACAATAAAATCTGGCACGGGATGCAGGAAAATTAGGGGTTTTAGGGTGGGGAAGTGTATTAAAATGTGGAGAACAACTGAGCGTAAATCTACTGAAACGCATTACCAAATTAATACTCGAGTATTAAAATTAATACTCGAGTATTAAAATTAATACTCAAAATCCCACCCAAAAATCCGTTTTCACACATTACTAAGTTTTTTAAAAATAACGAAAAAATAAATAACAGAACAAACACATTTTTTACATGATTAGATCGCAAAGTAAGTAAACCAACTAAAACATAACACACATACACATAGGCGCCATTTTACCCATCTCACTTGTAAAACTTGTCCTACCACAGTTTCTATGTAAACAATACCAAAAGACATGTTCCAAAATGGATGCCAAAACGGAGCAAATGAATGAAAACAATATTTGTTAAAAAGCATTTTTAAATTAACATTTTCCACAGCAAAACAAAGCATTAAAAAAAACACATCGAACGCAGTTTTTTATAAAATTAATAGTGACACAGAGTAAAACTTATAAATACAAGGGAGACACCATTTTGCACTCAGTTGATTATCAACTAGCAGAGAGAGCAGACGTAATAAGCTGACCCTCTGTCACCTGCACTGCGACCTCCTCAGAGAGAGCAGGGAATTCACTCGTGAAAGCATAACAACAGAACAACTACTAGTAAGTTATTAATATATTTCTAAACGTTAGTTTTTAGAAAAATATATTTTCTTAAGCCACAAAAAATATATTTTTAATTAATATTAAAAACTTTACAAATGTACTGTTTCCAATATATTATCAATAAAATTAAACACAAAATTAAAACAAGTATGTTATTTTCCACAACCAGAAAATCGGAAGATTTTGACATTCCACAATAGCTGAACCTATTTGGTCACCCCCACCACGTTAACGACTGACAAACTCAATAGTTCAGGTAAATGTTATTTATGTGTAATGGTTTTACTTGTAAAAATTTTTTTAAAAAATTTCCTTAAGTCATGTATGGCAAAGGTGTTTTTTATTAATACTCAATCTCATCACATAATAAACGAAATATTACCATGATGCTGGAGTAACAATTTCTATTAAGACTTCAGTTAGTTACCACATCTGCAAAAGCGTTTCATATTACTAGGGCAAATATTTCTATTGTAAGTCCATGAATGTTCTGCATTTTACTAATTTAGTAATAGTTTCGAAATTACCTGTTATGTTTTTTTTGAAAAGTGCATCATATGTGCAGTATGTTTACTCTCACCAATTGTTACTCATGCTCCTTTTTCATATTACAAATGGTTTTTATATTTTCTATTTTTTTGCAAACCAACGTTGACAAAGGAACAATTATTTAATTATTTTTTTTCCCACCAGTGAACATCTGTTCCCCCAAAAAACTTTAACCTCCTACAAGCATCAGGTTAAAGGCACGAAAAACAAAAAAACTACTGGAAAAGGTATGTTACCTTTTCCATTATATTATTACTATACATTATTAATCCTTCCTTTTGCAATTATTCCTCCTCTAACGTACCTACTTTGAAAAGTAATGGATAGTTTAGAGAAACAATATACTATTTCTACTCTAGAAATGAGCAACATTAGGGATATTTCTGTTTAGTGTAGGGGTACATATCTCTATTTCTACTTCAGTAAGGTGCATTGATTAGGACAGTGTCATGTAGTACAAGTTATAATGTACTTCAGTATTATTTTAAAGATACTCAGTTTCAACATTTCTAACCACCGTTAATTAACTTTTTATCCTCTTTTTTTTACCCAAAGAAAACAATTTTAAATCACAACTAAAATCTTGAGCCAACAAAGGAAATCATATTCAGCCACCTCATCCTGAAAAGCGAGTTCTACAAAACAAGGTATTTATTTACAGCACGGGTTCTTAACCTTCAAAATAGTAGACTAACTATCACATTGCTAAAGTTTTCCCAAAAAAATCAATGCAATTATGATTACATTTCCCCATTTCAGAGTTATATTTCATGTGTAAAGGATGGTTTACCATTACGGAAATTGTTATGTGCTGCAACTTATATCACATCTGCAATCTTTTTTGAAAAATTTAAAAAAAAGCATTTCTCAACTTCGTTCTGTTATCAAATTTTTTTCTTTTATCACTTTTCCAGACATTAGTTTATCCATTCCACAACAATTCACCTCTTAAGTGTCTACACAAGCCTACACACCAATACCACGGAACAAGAGTCAGCAAGAAAAGCAATTTCGAAAGAAAAAGGTAATTTCAACCAACATTGTAAGGTGCAGCAGTTTTTAAAATGTACCATGCTGTAGAGGTAACAATTTACTATTCAAAATCCAGGAAGGGGCAGCAGTAGGGAAAATGTTGGATAGTGTAGGGGTAACAATTTACTATTCTAACTCCAGGAAGGTGCATCAGTAGGGAAAGTGTTGGATAGTGTAGTAGTAACAATTTACTATTCTAACTCCAGGAAGGTGCATCAGTAGAGAAAGTGTTGGATAGTGTAGGGGTATTAATTTACTATTCTAACTCCAGGAAGGTGCATCAGTAGGGAAAGTGTTGGATAGTGTAGGGGTATCAATTTACTATTCTAACTCCAGGAAGGTGCATCAGTAGAGAAAGTGTTGGATAGTGTAGGGGTATTAATTTACTATTCTAACTCCAGGAAGGTGCATCAGTAGGGAAAGTGTTGGATAGTGTAGGGGTATCAATTTACTATTCTAACTCCAGGAAGGTGCAGCAGTAGGGAATGTGTTGGATAGTGTAGGGGTAACAATTTACTATTCTAACTCCAGGAAGGTGCAGCAGTAGGGAAAGTGTTGGATAGTGTAGGGGTAACAATTTACTATTCTAACTCCTGGAAGGTGCAGCAGTAGGGAAAGTGTTGGATAGTGTAGGGGTAACAATTTTCTATTCTAACTCCAGGAAGGTGCATCAGTAGGGAAAGTGTTGGATAGTGTAGGGGTAACAATTTACTATTCTAACTCCATGAAGGTGCAGCAGTAGGGAATGTGTTGGATAGTGTAGGGGTAACAATTTACTATTCTAACTCCAGGAAGGTGCAGCAGTAGGGAAAGTGTTGGATAGTGTAGGGGTAACAATTTACTATTCTAACTCCTGGAAGGTGCAGCAGTAGGGAAAGTGTTGGATAGTGTAGGGGTAACAATTTTCTATTCTAACTCCAGGAAGGTGCATCAGTAGGGAAAGTGTTGGATAGTGTAGGGGTAACAATTTACTATTCTAACTCCATGAAGGTGCAGCAGTAGGGAAAGTGTTGGATGGTGAAGGGGTAACAATTTACTATTCTAACTCCTGGAAGGTGCAGCAGTAGGGAAAGTGTTGGATAGAGTAGGGGTAACAATTTACTATTCTAACTCCAGGAAGGTGCATCAGTAGAGAAAGTGTTTGATAGTGTAGGGGTAACAATTTACTAATCTTACTCCATGAAGGTGCATCAGTAGGGAATGTGTTGGATAGTGTAGGGGTAACAATTTACTATTCTAACTCCTGGAAGGTGCAGCAGTAGGGAAAGTGTTGGATAGTGTAGGGGTAACAATTTTCTATTCTAACTCCAAGAAGGTGCATCAGTAGGGAAAGTGTTGGATAGTGTAGGGGTAACAATTTACTATTCTAACTCCAGGAAGGTGCAGCAGTAGGGAAAGTGTTGGATGGTGAAGGGGTGCAATTTACTAATCTAACTCCAGGAAGGTGCAGCAGTAGGGAAAGTGTTGGATAGTGTAGGGGTAACAATTTACTATTCTAACTCCAGAAAGGTGCAGCAGTAGGGAAAGTGTTGGATGGTGAAGGGGTGCAGTTTACTATTCTAACTCCAGAAAGGTGCATCAGTAGGGAATGTGTTGGATAGTGTAGGGGTATCAATTTACTATTCTAACTCCAGGAAGGTGCATCAGTAGGGTAAGTGTTGGATAGTGTAGGGGTATCAATTTACTATTCTAACTCCAGGAAGGTGCAGCAGTAGGGAAAGTGTTGGATGGTGAAGGGGTGCAATTTACTATTCTAACACCAGGAAGGTGCAGCAGTAGGGAAAGTGTTGGATAGTGTAGGGGTAACAATGTACTATTCTAACTCCGGAAAGGTGCAGCAGTAGGGAAAGTGTTGGATGGTGAAGGGGTGCAATTTACTATTCTAACTCCAGAAAGATGCATCAGTAGGGAATGTGTTGGATAGTGTAGGGGTATCAATTTACTATTCTAACTCCAGGAAGGTGCATCAGTAGGGTAAGTGTTGGATAGTGTAGGGGTATCAATTTACTATTCTAACTCCAGGAAGGTGCACCAGTAGGGAAAGTGTTGGATAGTGTAGGGGTATCAATTTACTATTCTAACTCCAGGAAGGTGCAGCAGTAGGGAAAGTGTTGGATAGTGTAGGGGTATCAATTTACTATTCTAACTCCAGGAAGGTGCAGCAGTAGGGAAAGTGTTGGATAGTGTAGGGGTATCAATTTACTATTCTAACTCCATAAAGGTGCATCAGTAGAGAAAGTGTTTGATAGTGTAGGGGTAACAATTTACTAATCTTACTCCATGAAGGTGCATCAGTAGGCAAAATAATGGATGGAGTAAATGTTATGTTTTTAAAAAATATTAAATTATATCAGGCTAATTTTTTTATCTTTCCTCCTTTTTTCAGATAATGTCTAGCCTTGGAGCAGCCAACTTCATTAAATCCAGGAAGGGCAAAAATTTGTTAAACCATGGTGGATACATATATAGTAAGGAAAGAATAAGTTTAACTAGAAATCATTGGAGGTGCGTGCAATACTACACTACCCATTGCAGTGGCAGAGCGGTTACTGTTGATAATTTGGTTGTGAAAACCACAGAACATAACCACTCTGCCTCTGCAATGGATGTAGAAATCAGAGAGACAATAAATGAGATGAAAGCTATTGCAAGCACCTCCAATGATTCTACAGGATCAATTTTAAGGGAGGTTGCACAGCATGTCCCCAGTCATGTTGCTAGTAACATGCCTATAATACCCAATTTGAGATGAATTATTCAGAGACAAAAGCAGGCAAGTAACATTCAATTGTCTACACCACATACATTCTCTGACATTAGAATTCCTCATGATCTTTCTATTTCTTTTTCTGATGAACCTTTCCTTCTGCATGACAACGAAAACCCTCAGAAACGTATTCTTATTTTTAGTACCCCACGTAACCTTGCTAAGTTAGAAAGTAGTGAAATTTGGATGATGGATGGGACGTTTAAAAGTACACCCCATCCTTTCACTCAAATTTACACTATACATGCTAAAATTAACAATAGTGTTATTCCCTTAGTGTATAGTTTGCTACCTGATAAGACTTCTGCAACATACACTGAACTTTTATCAGTGATTAAAAGTAAAACATCTGCAAGTCCTCGAAAAATTATTATTGATTTCGAATTGAGCATGATCAATGTGATCACTAAAACGTACACGGATACCCAAATTCAGGGATGTTTTTTCCATTTTTCGCAGGCATTTTGGCGTAAACTACAGAAAACATCCCTAGTTGCAGAATATTCTCGGGATAGCAAACTACAGTTTGAACTAAAAAAATTAACTGCACTTTGTTTTGTTCCTCCCGATAGTGTGGACGAGTACTACACTGCAATTATAGAATCTGTTTATTATACGAGTAACGAGGAAAAATTGGCACCCATTCTAAATTATTTTGAGGACACATGGATTGGACACCTAAGCAGATCGGGTCGCAGGAGGAAGCCACGATTCCATGTGGAGTGGTGGAACTGCTACACGAGTTGTTTAGAGGGAGAGGCCAAAACAAACAATGCCATTGAGGGGTGGCATAACTCCTTCAATCATACAATTGGAAAACCACATCCTAACTTCTACTCATTTTTGGAAACTTTGAAGAAGGAGCAAAGTTTCCAAGAAATGAGAATAGCACAAGCACTCGCAGGTAGTCTAAACCCACGAGTAACAGTCAAAACAAGGGAAATGTCTGAGAGACTATTGGCAATTCTACAACAGTTTTCGTTGTGTGTGGCTATAGACTACCTGGAAAATCTTTCTAACATTCTTTCTTTTTAAAACAATGAATTTACTTACTTTCCTGCTTTGCTTTAAATTATAGCAATTTTTAAAATGCAATTGGCATACAAAGATTTTTTTTTAAAAAAATTTTACAAACAAACAAGTCGGGTTTTTTTTAATTTTTAAAACAAATCTTCATTTCCACCAAAATAAACCAATGATTACAAATATACTGTTCCATAGTATTTGAACCATTTTTCATTATGGGAACACCATTTTTCAAATTACCGAAAAAATCCAAATTAAATACCGTCAAAACCAATCACCAAATCTCAAACAGATGTATAATATACAAATCAAACCATAATCCAAAATGCACTTTGCAGCAGAATCATCATTTGCATTTCAATTTATTATTTACAAAATTACAAAGTACGCTCATTTTTTGAACTTAGAAATGAAGATCGACAGTACGTTTTTTAATACGTAAATAAACAAATAAACTGTCTGAACAGTAACTTTTAATTTTGTAAGAGTTACATACTTTTTTTAAATAACTAACTTACTTTTAGCGACCCGACATAGGCATGTATTAATGACATTAATGTGGACATGTTTAACAACATTTTAGACATCTATTAGTTTTCCAGCAACCTCCCCTTATTCTTTCCTTACTATATATGTATCCCTTTTAAAGGTTTAATCTATAATATCAACTGAAAATATTTCCTACCTGGACGCAGATCAGCTTCCTGCTGCTTCCTCCTCCGATGCTCTGCAAAATGGCGTATTACGTCGACGCACACGTCCTTACGTCATCGCGTGCATCTCAATTTATGGCGGACTATTTTTTTAAATTCATCTGTAAATAAATGTTAATATATGTAAATAAAATTTATATATTTTGTTTAAAAAATAAAACTTACTGTGATACATTTTTGAAAAATATGCTTTTTTTTTAAATGATTTTTTAAACAAATAAAAATGTAAAATCAATAATTGTTTGCTGTCATTATTTTAAATTAAGTTTTTTAAACTCCAATATTATTATTAAATAAATGTAAATTAACTAAATATGTTCCTTACCTTGACTCTATTATCTTTTCCCTTCAAAACTTTCTCTTTCTACACTTTCTGAACCTTCTTTTCTTGTTCCGCGGGTTGTATATTCTGAGGCTGGCAAAATAAATAAAGGACAAAGACGCTCATAGACTTCAATGGAAAAGCGTGGGAATTTATTGCAAAAAGTAAGTTATAATTGTTTTTTTTAAATTTTCTAAATTTTATTAATGTTAAATTTTTAAATTTATTACTCTTTTAATATTTTAATTTTTTTTTTCTTTAAAAAATAAAATTATATTATTTTTATAATAATTAAACCAAAAATACTCTTCCATTACTTTTAAAAAGGGCACTTTCTTTTGTACTTATAAATACTCTAGTCTATTCATATGTGATAAAATTACTCTAGTATTTTAAATTAGGTACTCACTCATATTTATTTAAATTATAATATTAAATACTCTTTATTTTTTTTAAAAAATCAATCAATTTTGAAAAATACTCAACTATTAAATTTAGTAATTTTAAAGTATCAACTTTTAATATTTAAATACTCTATTAGTTTTTTAACTATCCAACAAAACATTCCTACTAAACTAAATTGCCAAGTATAAATATCACAATACTCAAGTATAAATTTAACAGCTATCCAACCAAACATTTCTACTAAATAAAATACTCAAGTATTAATATTTTGATAATCTACTCACTTTTTTCAAATTAATATTGCTTTATTAGAAATAATTAAAATACTCAAGTATTAATTTAACTGCTATCCAACCAAACATTTCTACTAGACAAAATACTCAAGTATTAATATTTAAATAAACTACTCACTTTTTTAAAATACTACTGTACTTTTTTAAAATTCCAATTGCTTTATTATAAGTAATTAAAATACTCAAGTATTAATTTAACTGCTATCCATCCAAACATTTCTACTAGACAAAATACTCAAGTATTAATATTTTGAAAAAGAAATAACTTTTGTCAAATTACAATTGCTTTTTTTAAAATAATTAAACAAGATAAATATTTTTTTAAATGGAAACACAAAGAAAAAAAAATGCGTTGTAATAGTATATGCGTTGTAAAAGAACTTACCATATAACATCTTGCGTTGTAAAGACATGCATTATAAATGCATGCGTTGTAAAGGCATTTTCACATAATGCGTTGTAAAGGTATATGCGTTGTAACAGTACTTACCATATAATGGCACGCGTTGTAAAAGCATGCGTTGTAAAAGTTTTTGCGTTGTAAAAAATGCGTTGTAATAGCATAGCGTTGTAAAAGTTGCGTTGTAAAGGTGGTTCCCCCTCAGGCACCCATACAGATACTCAGACAACCAATCAATAACCCATATAGACACTCATATAGCTATTCACAAAACCATGCAGCCACTTATACACCAACACACAGACACATACAGACATTCACACAGTTTAGTCACTAGTCTGCAGTAAGATACATTTAATGACTCACTTATAGAGTCAGTTACACACCTAGAAAATCATCCATTCACACACTTGTACACCCCCTTATTCTTCAACAGGCCTTTCCCTATATATATTAAATATATTAAAACTGTTCAGAAACACATACTCAATGGATGATGTCATCAGTGATGTCATTTGAGATGTCATCAGTGATGTCATCAGTGATGTCACTGACCATGTCATGAGTGATGTAATATGTGATGTCATCAGCAGTGCATTGCAGGGGCGCGAGTTATAGTTAGCTGAACTAACTATAACAGGGGAATTTCTAGGGTTTTGTACGAGTGAAATGTCCAGCTAACTATAACGCCCCTGAAACCTATGGTTTTTTCAGTGAATTTCTAAGGTTTTTTAAATATTCCTAACTATAACGTGCATGAAACCTATGGTGTTTTCAGTGAATTTCAAAGGTTTTTTAAATGCTAATTCCTATCTATAACTTATGTCTAAACATATCATGAAAAGCATTCTTTTTTAAAAGTAGGGTGCACATTAGTTTTGTGGAAAAGCATCTTTGTGATTGGTTAAGAAAAAGCAGTTTCAATGTGGAGTACATATCATAGGATAAAATTTGCTCAGCTCAACCACACCTGCTACTTGCATTTGGAAGGCACTGTTCGAACTTAAAACAATTGTGAACTTTTAACCTGCACGTGTCGTTAAATGTTCAAGAAAATGTTGCAAAAAAATATCGTTAAGTTTTTAAAAATTTATGAACTTTTAACCTGCACGTGTTGTAGAATTTTCTAGAAAGTGTTTTGATAGAATACGTTGCACTTCTGACTTCTATGTGTTGTTGAATATTTAAAAAACAGTTCATATGGAAAATTAAAAAGAAACCAATAGAGAAGTTTTGAAACCTTAAAGAATCAAGGAACTATTCTAATTTATTCTTTACATGTATTTATGTGTGGAGCAACAAAATTATAGACACAACAGCACCAGGAAGAGGAAGAAGCAGGGAGTGGGGGGAGGGGGGGGAGATGGGCAGAATGGCACACATGCACAATTAAGTACAACACACATATAGACTAACAATGGCCAAAATGAAACACACCAACAAGGAGCACAAGTCACACAACCCGCCAACATCACACCACTGAACGAGCATAGAAGTGAAAACCACTCTGCATTCTTACAGGATGTGTACAAAGGCCAGTCGTTGGTGTTGTGGGATGTCTGCGACCGTGGTCATCATGGATGAGATGCCCAGCATGTGGCACATGGTCGAGTTCACTGTGTGTCATGTTGCCAAACAGCTGCACCTCCCTCCCACGAGCCCCCACACTTTTGTACGGTGCGCTGTTGTATCTCATGCACTCGTACGGCACACCATTTTAATGCCTATTTGCGCATGTCCTGCTATATTCCAACTACACCATCACAGTGCCGTTTGGAGGTGGTGCATGCCACTTTACAACATCGACTGCTGCGGCTCTTGTAGCAGGCCACACCAGAACACAGAGACACACTTACCGCACTTCCTGTACACGGACATGTCCGAGACACCCCATTCCCCTTGCCGGATAGGCACACCCCTGCACTGACCTGTGAACCCCAGACCAGCACACGCCAGTTGTGCATGCAGGAGGATGCGTGCGTAGCTACAGGTCCAGGCTCACTGCCAACGCTGAGGTGACAGCACACTGTGATGTTGCAGGGCTCGTGCCTATCATGCTAAGAGAATGACCACAGGGACACACTTGCTAAGATGTGGGTTTAGGGGGCATTGGCGGTCGTGGAGTTGTTGAGAAGAGTCTTCTGGCCCTCATGGGTATCCCTGTATCATGCTCATTGACCTATGGCACCTGTGGGTGTTCTGGTGTGGCTCTTGGCTGTGTTCCCTTTCATGGTGCAGGTAGTTGTCCTGCTTAACACCAGCAGAAAGCAGGTGTAAAATCCTTGGTGCTAACGTGTCTTATCGCCGGAATTTGTTTCGCATTGCAATTGGTGTGAAAGATGTGATGTGATTTTTTTCGTGTGCAGAACAATATACGAACTGAGCAGTGTATCTCGTCAAGATCCAGCACCTGACGCACTATTCCCAATCAATATAAATACAATGAGATTTCTTAATAGATTTTGTGTGTACACTGTAAGTGCAGCCAATACCTCAGTGCAATTCAATACAGGATTTTAGTATTTAGAATAAATCGGAAAGGTGCACCTCGTGTCTTTTTGCACGGGAACGGCTAGTCTCCATTTCATGATCAGCACTTTAACGGAAGTAAAGTTGAGATAAATCTAACACACTATTCAGAAGTTGGCGCAAACTGCAGATATCACCAGTATTCCAGCGATAAGTGCCCCAAAATTTAACACCATGGTGGACTCCATCAAGTAACAGTAATAAGAACAAGAAAGAGTCACACAGCAGTTAAGAGAACAACCAAAAACATTACTATTTTTTTCAAACTTTATTTTTTATAATCATAAATATGTAAACGATAAACTATTTTCCAACTTTATTTTTTTATTAACATATATATGAACGATAAACTAATAAACAAAATGTATCAACAATAATACAAAACAACAAGGCGGAACACTCCTGTGGGGACCATGGATGTCGACGACAGACCTGGAAAATCAGAAAGATTGTTAAAAAAAAACAACATGCTATTCTCAACAAAATACCACAAGAAACAAATCACAGATATATAACATGCATACAGCTAATAAAATTTTATAAGTTTAACTTACAAAAACTGTAAATGTTGCCGCTTTAAAATATTTACCGAATCTGAGGAATTTTTTTTGCAGAAGGCACCACGCCCACAACGTTTTTCTTCAGTGGTGAGGAAATTTTTTACTTTTCCCAAGGGGCAAACAAAGACCAATGCCACCTTGGTCACGTGCAAGATTTGCAAAAGAGTTCTGTCACGAGGGGATCCTAACAAGAAATACTCGTACGGCACGGCAAGTATGATGAAACACCTAAGGACCCTTCATCCGAACAATCTTGCACGAGAAGAGTGCAAACAGATGAGAAACACTCCTATTCTGTATCTGTAAAAAAGAATCACAAATAAATGTATATTAATAACTTTCAAAATTATACTATTCCATTACTGTACAAACACATTTTATATAAATACTGACTAAGAAACTATGTCCCTGAACCACAAGTGTGACGATGGTTAAACCACTACATGCATAGTGCATACTACTTTGAAGCAGTTCATGCCCTAAAGCCTACCTCACTAAAACTCTACATGCTAACTGACTAAATGATTACAGTACTATAAGGAGACACACTGGGTGAGTGACAGGGTGTTTGCTAGAAGAGTATGAATACTAACTAGGGAATTGAAGGTGTGAAACACAACTGTGTAGGTGATTAGAGGACTGCATCCATACTGCATAGGCATTTAAAGCAGTCCATGTGCTAAGGCCTGGCTCACTGTAAGACTACTTGGGTACTGACTGAATGATTAGAGTACAGCAAGGAGAGTGCCTAGGAGAAATTTTTAAGTGCTAGGCTTTTCGCACAGGGAATGGATTAGTACTTGGTACTGAATGGGTCACTAGAGGAGTGCAAAGGCAGTGACAAGATGGTTGCTGGACTATATGGATACTGACTAGGAAATTGAAAGTGTGAAAGACAAGTGTCTAGGTGGTTAGAAGACTGCATGCATAGTGGATAGGGGTTTGAAGCAGTCCATGTGCTAAGACCTGGCGCAGTGCATGAATACTTAGGCACTGACTGAATGATTAGAGTACTGCAAAGATAGTATCTTGGTGAATTTATAAGTGTTTCAGTTTTCGCACAGTGAATGGATTAGTACATGATGCTGAATGGGTCACTAGAAGACTGCAAAGGTAGTGACAGGGTGTTTCCTGGAAGTGTATGGATACTGACTAGGGAATTGAAGGTGCGAAAGACAATTGTGTACGTGGTTAGAGGACTGCATGCATAGTGGATAGAGGTTTGAAGCAGTCCATATACTAAGGCCTGGGTCACTGGATGAGTACTTGGGTACTGACTGAATGATTAGAGTACTGCAAGGAGAGTGCCTGGGTGAATTTATTAGGGTTTGGCGCAGTGAATGGATTAGTACATGATGCTGAATGGGTCACTAGAGGAGTGCAACGGGAGTGACAGGGTGTTTGCTGGAAGTGAATGGATACTGACTGGGGAATTGAAGGTGTGAAAGACAAGTGTGTAGGTGGTTAGAGGACTGCATGCATAGTGGATAGGGGTTTGAAGAAGTCCATGTGCTAAGACCTGGCGCAGTGCATGAATACTTAGGCAGTGACTGAATCATTAGAGTACTGGAAAGAGAGTGTCTTGGTGTATTTAGAAGTGTTTGGGTTTTGGAACAGTGAATGGATTAGTACATGCTGTTGAATGGGTCTCTAGAGGACTGCAAAGGAAGTGACAGGGTGTTTTCTCGAAGTGTATGGATACTGACTAGGGAATTGAAGGTGTAAAAGACAAGTGTATAGTATGTTAGAACGCTACATGCATACTGCATAGACATTTGAAGCAATCTATTTGGTACTTAGAAACTGACTAAATAATCAGACTACTTCTAGGACAAACTTTTAAATTTTCAGTTCTGCCACAGTGAACAGAATAGTACATGGTACTGCACCTTAGTGTCAAACCCTGACTCATTTTATCAATGCATAAGCAAAGACTAGCTTCTAATGCTACTAAAACTTGACAACATGACAGGTTTTAAAAGAGTTATCTGCTAAAAAAATACACAATGTTACCAAATGCTTCTCTCACAGTGCTTCCCAAATGCACACAGACTCACAGTGTGATTCTAGACAACAACCACTATACCTAGGAGTTTACCAAAAATCATTCACTACTGTGGAAGTGGTAAGGGAACTGCACACAATCTTCATATTTCAGGACTGCACTTTTGTGTCAAAGCCTGACTCATTTAATCAAAGCATGAGCAAAGACTGGCTTCTAATGCTACTAAAACTTGACAACATGACCGGTTTTAAAACAGTTATCTGTCAGCAAATACACGATGTTACCAAATGCTTCTCTCACAATCCTTACCCAAATGCACACAGACTCACAGTGTGATTTTAGACAAGCAACACTATCCTAGGAGTTTACCAAAACTCATTCACTAGTCTAGAAGAGTTAATGCTACTGCACACAATCTACATATTTAAGTACAGCACATCAGTGCCAAAGCATGACTCATTTAATCAACGCATAAGCAAAGACTGGATTCTAATGCTACTAAAACTTCACAACATGACAGGTTTTAAAACAGTTATCTGTCAGCAAATACATGATGTTACCAAATGCTTCTCTCACAGTGATCCCAAATACACACTAACTCACAGTGTGATTCTAGACAAGCACCACTATCCCTAGGAGTTTACCAAAACTCATTCACTACAGTGCAAGTGGTAAGGGAACTGCACACAATCTACATATTTCACGACTGCACTTTACTGTCAATGCCTGACTCATTTAATGAAAGCATAAGCCATAACTGTCTTCTAATGCTACTAAAACTTGACAACATGACATGTTTTAAAACAGTTATCTGTCAGCAAATACACGATGTTACCAAACACTTCTCTCACAGTGGTTCCCAAATGCACACAGACTCACAGTGTGATTCTAGACAAACTACACTATCCCTAGCAGCTTACCAAAACTCATTCACTAGGGTGGAAGTGGTAAGGGAACTGCACACAATCTACATATTTCACGACTGCACTTTAGTGTCAATGCCTGACTCATTTAATCAACGCATAAGCAATGACTGGCTTCTAATACTACTAAAACTTGACGACATGACAGGTTTTAAAATAGTTATCTGTCAGCAAATACACAATGTTACCAAATGCTTCTCTCACAGTGGTTCCCAAATGCACACAGACTCACAGTGGGATTCTAGACAACAACCACTATACCTAGGAGTTTACCAAAAATCATTCACTACTGTGGAAGTGGTAAGGGAACTGCACACAATCTTCATATTTCAGGACTGCACTTTTGTGTCCAAGCCTGACTCATTTCATCAAAGCATAAGCAAAGACTGGCTTCTAATGCTACTAAAACTTGACAACATGACCGGTTTTAAAACAGTTATCTGTCAGCAAATACACGATGTTACCAAATGCTTCTCTCACAATCCTTACCCAAATGCACACAGACTCACAGTGTGATTTTAGACAATCAACACTATCCTAGGAGCTTACCAAAACTCATTTACTAGTCTAGAAGAGTTAATGGTACTGAACACAATCTACATATTTAAGTACAGCACATCAGTGTCAAAGCATGACTCATTTAATCAACGCATAAGCAAAGACTGGATTCTAATGCAACTAAAACTTGACGACATGACAGGTTTTAAAATAGTTATCTGTCAGCAAATACACAATGTTCCCAAATGCTTCTCTCACAGTGGTTCCCAAATACACACTAACTCACGCTGTGATTCTAGACAAGCACCACTATCCCTAGGAGTTTACCAAAACTCATTCACTACAGTGCAAGTGGTAAGGGAACTGCGCACAATCTACATATTTCAGGACTGCACTTTTCTGTCAAAGCCTGACTCATTTAATCAAATCATAAGCCACAACTGTCTTCTAATGCTACTAAAACTTCACAACATGACAGGTTAAAACAGTTATCTGTCAGCAAATACACAATGTTACCAAATGCTTCTCTCACAGTGATTCCCAAATGCACACAGACTCACTGTGTGATTCTAGACGAACAACACTATCCCTTGCACTATACCAAAACACATTTCTTCATCTAGAAGTAGTACTACATTTTAGTATAGAAACATAACATAACTCATTTCACAAATTCATAAACAATGACTGGTTTCTAATTCTCCCAAAATATAAAAACAGCACAGTTATCTGTCTGCAAACACATGAAAAACACAAATGCTTATCACAGAATGGTTTCCACATGCACACACACTGTCAATAAGATTGTAGAGAAAAAAAAGTACTCCCTACACTTTAGCAGGAGAAATACATTAGTCTGATTAAAATCTAAATAGTCTACATACATCCCCTCACAATTAAATAACTCATCTTTCAAGTTCTTTTGTAGATTAAGAAGTATATCAGTCACTCACCATATTTTCTTTTACAGAATCTCTGCACTGTGCACCTCTCAGCAAAAACAAAGAATGGAAAAGTTTCCCTTTAATTTTCCACACATATACATGTAAACATCAAATCACAATCCTTCACACATAAACTCAAAAGCAAACACACATTTCTATTGGTTAAACATTTCAACCCTTTCCAACTGAAAGACATTTCAACCCTTCCCCCAATCTGCCTTCTGCCTGTTACCATAGAAACAGGTCATGGAACACTGCACTAAGCACACAGGTCAGAAGTTCAGCACACAATGTTCCTACACAAGAGAGGAAGTGTGCTTCACTTTTCAACATATCAGCTAATCATATATAATGTTCCTTACAATCTGTTTTTGTTAACCACTAAGAATCATACCTTTAAAAAACAGAAATATACACCCTACCTTTCAGTGTAGAAAGTAGTCATACAACCAATGATTTCTTGTCTTTTTTAAAAAAACATTTCCGTGGATCCACGCACCCAACCCGATAGAATCCGTGCACCCAACGTGTTAGAATGCACGCACCATGCGTGCATTTTGCCGTTTTTGTTTTGTTTAAAAGGGGGGCCCCAGGGGGTCCTTCTGGGACCCCCTAAGCACCTCTAGAGGGTCAGAGTATTTCCACTCTGTCCCCTTTATATGTTTTGCACACTTTTTCCCCTTGCTTCTTCAGCCTCGCTTCTACCGAGGCAGAAAATGGCCGCCAACAGTCCCTGGTTTCGAATGTAGAGAGACACTCGACAGCCAATTAGCATTCAGCGCGCGATCGGGAGGGTGCGCGCTCAGTTCGGGGAGGGTGCGCTTACGGTGCGTGTACGGTCCGCGGATCCTCCGCGGCCATAGATATTTATGTACTTTTAACTCTCATTTTCTCAGGAACTACTGAATGGATTCACACCATTTATGCAAAAGGCACGAGTCTGAACTGAGGACTACCTCTTTGCCAAATTTGGTGTCATTCCGTTCAGCGGTTCGGGCTGTAGCTGCGACAACAGATCCTATGGGAAATTGCATGGGGAAAACGCGTTTTGGGACCCCCTTTTTTCTCGGCCCCCACTTAACGAATCACCACAAAACTTTCAGGGTAGGAGCGGAGCGGGGCTGGCCAAAAGTTTGGAAAATTTCGTGAGGATTCGTCAACCGGCGCCAGACTTATTGAGAATAGAATGTTGCGGATATCCTATGGAAAATAGGTCCTAACTATAACTACCAACTGGCGACCGCCAGTAGGTAATATATATATATATATATATATATATATATATATATATATATATATATATATATATATATAGCACAATCCTGATACGACAGCGTCCTTTCTCCTTCTCAAAGAAGCACGACCAGGAAAGGACCACCACAACAGCAGGTATTTTCAGATTTCAAGAGCTTTATTCCACAAAATCAGCTGGCATGACGCGTTTCGACCGGGAAACCCGGTCTTGATCACATGACATGCTCTGACCACCCACGTGAATAAATACTGTCATATTGGATGATAGCTCCTCCCAGTGATTATAAACATGAACAACAGACTTTAGATGTTTTTTTGTACATATTTTTAGAAACTCAATGTATCCGCTATTGAAAAAATTATGTTTCTTTCTCCATTTACATTTTTCATTAAATATTATTAATTGGAAAAAATAGGTCGAAAAAATGAAATACATGATAACATCCATAACTACGGATTAATGTATAAATATACATGAACATGAGCAATATTGGGCCAGTGCCCTAAAATTTATCTCCCAATAGTAAATCCGCTAAAAGATCAAGTTAATTTCATCCTATGTTGTTACTGTACCAAAAAGTAGGCATACAAAATTATGACAGTATTTGTTTTTTAGTGATATTTAAAAATATGTGTGTATATAAAGTGCAAAATTTAAATCAATCAAATAAACAGTTCTATCATTAATTCCATGAGTGATTTGCCATATTTTTGAAACATATTGAACTAAAGAGGCACATTGCATAGGTCCGCAATTGTTCACTATTTCAATATTCATTACTATAAAGTGCTATGTGCAAAATTTAGTGCAAAGATAGAGAGCATTACAACTTAAATTTCATAATGATATTTGGATTCAACTCATCTAATTCATTTGAGTGCATAGTAAATTATTTGTTTAGCGAATTTCATGTTTTTCAGTTCATCAAAGGATATTAAATATCAATAAAGTGCATGATAACAATTTATAAATACAGGCAAACAATCAGGTGCAAATAGCAATCAATGGAGCTTCCCACCTCACAAACATCAGATAAAAACCAGTAAAATTAGCTAGCCAGTAAAACTAGTTAAAATCCAACATAAAATGAGGCTAAAAACCCACATAAAAACCATCTATACATGATTAAAATATCAGTCCCAAAATTATCATAAATAATCATTAATATTTTTCAATTAATCAATCAAGAGTATAGCAGCATTTTGGAGGTACAATAGTTATACATTTTTTTATAAAAAATGTATTTATAAAAAATTATGTAGATCTTCCCCTGTGTTTAAACCGTTCAGCATTTTTGTATCAAATTGTACAATATATTGGCTTTCCAGTTTGCATAGTTTCTTTTCCCTGTTACCACCTCTAATGGATTTTGGCACGGCATCAATTACAAAATATTTAAGATCATTTAAATTATTTTGGTGTACTAATTTAAAATACCGTGCCACAGGGTAACTGGAATCAGAATTAACAATCGCACGTAAATGTTGAAGAATGCGATTAAATACTTGAAGTTTTGTACTGCCAATATATTTTAACTGACAAGTACATTCTAAAACATAGATTGCATAGTCGGTTTTACATGTGAACGGACCTTTGATTTTACAAGTATTTGAGGAGAAAGCATCTAAAAATTCTGTTTTGTTAATACCAAATTTACACGCCCTACAAGAGCTGCACTTGTAGAAACCTGCCCTGTTTGATAACCAGTTTCCTTTTTCTTGTACTTCTGGACTTGCTTTCACCTGGCATCCCTCATAGAGGGTGTTCGTCTGAATGTAATAGAGGATGAATCTTGTATTTCTGATGATAGAGAGATGTCAGACTTTAAAATAGGCCAGTTCTTAGTAATAATACGTCTGACCTGTTTGTGATGACAACTATACATGATTATTAATCTGACCGATGGTTTTTCTTTTTGAGATTCACTACTGTTCAGAGGAATGGTATCTTCCCCAATGTGAGTTGTTACTACACTTGGAGGGCTGTGTATTTTGGTTAATGCAGTTTTTAAATCAGTCATATTGTAACCTCTTGCTAAGAATCTCTGTACTGATTCATTCCGACAAATAGCTAGATCTTTCTCATTGCTGCAAATCCTTTTAATTCTAAGGAATTCCCAGAGGGGATACTCTTGATCAGATGCCTGGGGTGGGTACTACTAGCATGGAGAATCGAATTTCCAGCAGTTGCTTTCCTGTGCAACTTTGTGTGTATAATGTTATTATTTATATATATTTCAACGTCCAGGAACTTGACCCTCTCTTTGCTAATGTTTGCCGTAAATTCCAGGTTTAATTTGTTAACATTGATACTATCGACAAATTTTTGTGCGGATTCGATGGTACCATTCCACACTATACAGACATCGTCGATAAAGCGCCACCATCTTACTATGTTCGACATGTACAAATCTCCTAGGGTGTGGCCCAGAACATGCTCCTCCCACCAACCTACATGAAGACATGCATAGCTGGGGGAGAAGCAAGCCCCCATCGCCACACCCCGGAGTTGTTGGTAAACTTCTTTGTTGAATAGAAAGTAATTATTGGTCAAGCATCTGTGTATCATGGTCAACAACATTTTATTGTGTTCATTAAATTTCACATCCCTACTGCTGAGATATTGTTATATGGCTTCAAGGCCATCTTCATGTTTGATGCTTGTGTATAGGCAGCATATATCCATTACAATGAGACAGTATTCACTGTCCCATGTACTCTCCCTTAGTTTGGTTAAAAAGTGGCCATTATCCTTTATGTATGAGGGAAGGCTTTCTACAAAATCCCTGAGAAAAAAGTCCACATATTTGGACATGGATTCCAATAATCCTCGTTGTGCAGATATTATAGGACGCCCAGGCACAGGATTCATTTGTCTATGTACTTTAGGTATAAAGTATAAAGTTGGTGTATAAGGGTGGTCAGTTTTTAGGAAATTGTATTCTTCTTTGCTGATAAGACCTACCCTCTTCCACTGTGCTAGCTCCTTAAATATCAAATCTTTTACAACTCTTAATTCAGTAAATGTTGCCTTCCTATAACATAACGGATCCCCACGATGTCTGTTGGCCTCTTTCACATAAGCATCACGTGGCAAAAGTACAATATTGCCCCCTTTAGCCGCATTTTTCACAATTATGTTGTTGTGTTCATTAATTTTCTTCATCAATTTCGAGTACCGTTGTTCACTGTAACTTCTATGCTTGTTTTTACACATTATACTTCTATTCAATGTTTTTAGTTCATCAATAACACAGTCAAGTCTATACCATCCCGTGGCATAACTGGAATGAAAGTAGATGGGGGATGGAAAGTGCTGATGGCAGGACTAGTACTTATAATACCCATCTCTCGAAGCTCCTCCTGTGTATTTCCCATTGTTTCGCCAGTATGTCCTGCTAATGAATAGACATTTTTTAATGTTGGCACATCTGATACCTGCAATTGAATACTCGGTCGATTTTCAGTGCCTATCACTGTAGCCGTACTGTTAGCTTTGTTAAGTTTATGAAATTTTATCAATTTCAATTTTCGTATAAACTTAAAAACATCAATCCGCGATTGTACGTATTTGAATCCTGATTTGGAGCAAAATGAGAGTCCTAAGGCCAAAAGTTGCATTTCTGCCACATCAAGGTTTAAGTCTGTCAGGTTGATTACTGTGTTATTAGTTGTTTGATCACCCTTTTCTATTGATCCTGGAGAGGTTTCCCCCTTCCTCTTTTACCTCTCCAATTGCCTTTTCCGCCTGCGCCTTTCCTTACGGCGCTTATTTTGTTCGATCCTTTTAGTTTCTGCTGTGTTCTGGGACCACCATCATCTGATTCAACACTGCTTATTGAAGAACTTGCATCTGTATCAGATATAGTAAAATTATCTTCGTTTTGCATCTGTATTGGTGGGGCTTTTGGACCCAGAGCTTGTTTTTTTGCAGATTCAAACTTTTTTGAAAACGTTAAAATTTTACCCATTTCATAGTCTCTTTTGTCCCTGGCAAATTTGAAAATGTTGCGCTCTTTGATAATGTTTTCATGTTTGTCCAAACGCTTTTTTATATCCTCCTTGCCCTTTTTGATTATATCTTGTTGATCCAGGGTGTCTAGTTCTTGATTTATTTTGTCTATTTGTTTTACTATTTCTGCCCTGTCAATATCAGCATATTTCAGCATATTTTATCAGGATACACACCATGTTCATTGAGGCGTCCAGATTATTGGTGGCCCATTCCTGTAGCATAGCATATATACACACAAAACAATCTCTCCCCGGTTTGAGGAGCACTCCAAAACAGACCCAGTATTGGCTTTAACCAGCATTCTTTTATTCAAATAGTTTCACAAGCCTTACCCGTTTCGAAGTGAAGACTTCTTGTTCACAGGCATAATCTGAGGCTTTGCAGTATTCAAAGGCATTATCCCAGCATGTCCTCTATTCATTTCAAATACCATTCAGTGGGCCTCTCAGGTGAGTGTAGTATCCTTTGCATGCTGGGATGTGTAGTACATGCTCCAGTGTCATCAAGAATGCCTTTTTAAACATTATTTCCCTTATTAGGTTCTGCGCTGCCACACACAGTTAATTATTATTTTCCAACCCTCTAGTGGGCCTCTAAAAAACAGAAGAATTCCTGGTGATTTCTGCCAGTCTGTTTTTCCACTGGGACTCGAGAAAGTTCTGTGTCCTTGCCTCTCTAATTTCAAGGTGGTGCATCCTCATGGCTGGAACGCCCTCAAATTCATGCAAAACAATCTCTCCCCGGTTTGAGGAGCACTCCAAAACAGACCCAGTATTGGCTTTAACCAGCATTCTTTTATTCAGATAATTTCACAAGCCTTATGTGTTTCGAAGTTAAGACTTCTTGTTCACAGGCATAATCTGAGGCTTTACAGTATTCAAAGGGGGAGAGATTGTTTTGAATATATATATATTCTCGTTTACCATAACAATGACATTAATTTGTTATGTAAGAACAAGAAATATTTAATTTATTTATTCACTTATTTAGACTTTGCTATTTTGCACATGATAAGCCTATGACATTCCACATTATATATACTTATTGACTTAAGTTAGCATTCATGCAATTAATGAAGACTATATATTTTTTTGTGTATAGCGGACGTGAATTACTAGTACATTTGTACCATGAGGGTAGTACAACTATAACCATTTAGGGTTTCATATTTAAACATCTCATGTATCTATGTAAACGACATATGTATTTACACAAGGCTCGCTGTATTCTTAACAAATCATAAGTATTTTGTTTATGTCTATCATGCACAATTGAAGCACTGGCACTTTAAAAATAGCTCTCACAGTCTGTAGCGTGTCATGTGATCAAGGCCGAGGGACGGCCGAAACGCGTCATGGCGGACTAACTGGTGGTGTGTAACGAATAAAACCTATTGCAGCACGGATTTGGGTCCATACTCGTCTTCTTTCTTCAGAAAACTGTGAAACGAGAAGTTCAAATATATATATATATATATTTTTTTTTTCACTTAAAAAACCATAGGTTTCACACATGTTATAGTTAGCTGGACATTTCACTCGTAAAAAACCAGTGAAATTCCCCCGTTATAGTTAGTGCAGGCAACTATAACTCACGCGACCGCAATCCTCTGCTGATGAAGTCAGATATTACATCACTGTATTTAGACACTTATTTACCCATGTCTTCTTCCATTAATCTTTAGCTATACATATATTACAAATATTTATTTTTCATAAAGACACATATGTCATCAGTGATGTAATATCTGACGTCATCAGCAGAGGATTGAGGTGCGACCGCCAGTAGATAATATATATATATTATCTACTGGCGTTCGCCAGTAGATAGTTATAGTTCGGACCGTGTTTCCATAGGAAATCCGCAACATTCTATTTGGAATAACTTTGGCGCCGGTTGACGAATCCTCGCGAAATTTTAAAAATAGGTGGGGCGCTCCGCTCCGCTCCTACCCTGAAAGTCTCGGGGGGGATTCGTCAAGCGGGGGCTGAGAAAAAAGGGGGTCCCAAAACGCGTTTTCCCCATGCAATTTTCCATAGGGACCTTTAGTCCAAGGTACAGCCCGAACGGCTGAACAGAATTACTTGAAATTTGGCAGAGAGATAGTCCTCAGGTCAGGGATGTGCCTTTTGCAGGTCTGGTATCAATCTGTTCAGTAGTTCCTGAGAAAATCAAAAGTAAAATCATATATATATGTGGGCGGAGGCTAACCACACATCTCATCCTGAGATCTGATTGGCTGTCAGCACTTCATCCAAGAAGTGTTGGCAGCCATCTTGGGACCAATATACATGATAGCACCTCATTAAAAAGCATTGCAGTTAATAGAAGGTTTTAAGACTTTAGTTACATTATAAATCATTTGTTGATGGTACCATACTCATTTTAGGAATTGTGGTATGTTCTAAGGTGATTTCACCATGTGAAAAGGCCTTCTGCTGGGATATCATGATTGAGAGAAAAATATTTTCTCATGCTTTTCCCACAGAGGTTTGGAAGGTGATCTATAAGCTAAACTGAGAGCTTATTTTCTGTAAATTCACATTATCTTTCTCAGTCATGTGAGAATGAAGTCTGACATTCTCAGTAAAACATGTACATCCAACAAGGGCAGAGACTGTCAGTTGATTCCTTTGTGTTCTACTGCAGCTTCCCAGAGTGTTCCAAAGAACAACTAGAGCGCTAACAGTCCTACTTATGATAAACGTATGGCACACCTGAAGCCATCTTGCTTGGATTAAAGTGGTAATTCTTAAAACATTTAATTTAAAAAGGAACAAAATGAGGGGGTTCATTTTTCCATAAAAAGTATGATTAGTGCTGCAGAAAGAAAAATTAGGGCACATTTTGAGTGACTTCTCAAATCCTCTTCTATTTCATTAAAAAATTCTGACATGCAGACTGAAACATGCACTTTCAATACCAGCAGCAGTTTTCCCTGGTGAGCAGTAGCTTTACTACAGTGATCTAATGAGCAAAAAGAGTGCTAACATTCTGAATTTATGGCAAATGTGTGACACATCTGAATGCCTTTGGAATCAAAGTAAAAAACTGAAAGTATTTCCTACTGAGGAGACTGCAGTAAATGAGGAAATTAGGAAACTTCATAACAAATAAGTCTGCCAAGATGGCCACCAGAGACAAAAGAGCCCAAATGTAGCCCAAATATCACCCAGATGTAGCCCAAGTATAGCCCAATGACAGAATGTCCCAGAGTGTTCTTAAAAACAACTAGAGCGCTTACTGTCTTCATTATGACAAAAGTATGGCACACCTGAAGCCATCTTGATTGGAATAAACTGGTAACACTTAAAACATTTAATTTAAAAAGGAACACAATGAGGGGGTTCATTTTGCCATAGAAATTATGATTAATGCTGAAGAAAGAAAACGAGGGCACATTTTGAGTGACTCCTCAAATCCTCTTCTATTTCATTAAAAAATTCTGACATGCAGACTGAAACATGCACTTTTAATACCAGGAGCAGACTTCCATGGTGAACAGTAGTTTTACTACAGTGATCTAATGAGCATAAGTCTAATTGGTCGCACACTGCTCCACCTACCAAGCGTGTTACCCCAATGAAAAATGGTCCCTGAGGTCAGCGTCGGCGAGTACGCCTATGCCCGTGTAATGCATGCAAGTATGAGTAGCGTTAGCCATCCCTGGACACGTGTTTCGAGGTAGTTGCCTCTCGTCAGCAGGGAGTAGGAAAGTGTGTAGGGTTGCTGTGTAAGCTGCTAAAATCGTTATCAGGTAAAGTACCTCTCGTAGCGCGCAGGTGCGTAACCATGAGCCCGTCGGCTCCACCGGCTCAAGGGAGCCTGAAAATAAAGTTAAGTCTAATTGGTCGCACACTGCTCCACCTACCAAGCGTGTTACCCCAATGAAAAATGGTCCCTGAGGTCAGCGTCGGCGAGTACGCCTATGCCCGTGTAATGCATGCAAGTATGAGTAGCGTTAGCCATCCCTGGACACGTGTTTCGAGGTAGTTGCCTCTCGTCAGCAGGGAGTAGGAAAGTGTGTAGGGTTGCTGTGTAAGCTGCTAAAATCGTTATCAGGTAAAGTACCTCTCGTAGCGCGCAGGTGCGTAACCATGAGCCCGTCGGCTCCACCGGCTCAAGGGAGCCTGAAAATAAAGTTAAGTCTAATTGGTCGCACACTGCTCCACCTACCAAGCGTGTTACCCCAATGAAAAATGGTCCCTGAGGTCAGCGTCGGCGAGTACGCCTATGCCCGTGTAATGCATGCAAGTATGAGTAGCGTTAGCCATCCCTGGACACGTGTTTCGAGGTAGTTGCCTCTCGTCAGCAGGGAGTAGGAAAGTGTGTAGGGTTGCTGTGTAAGCTGCTAAAATCGTTATCAGGTAAAGTACCTCTCGTAGCGCGCAGGTGCGTAACCATGAGCCCGTCGGCTCCACCGGCTCAAGGGAGCCTGAAAATAAAGTTAAGTCTAATTGGTCGCACACTGCTCCACCTACCAAGCGTGTTACCCCAATGAAAAATGGTCCCTGAGGTCAGCGTCGGCGAGTACGCCTATGCCCGTGTAATGCATGCAAGTATGAGTAGCGTTAGCCATCCCTGGACACGTGTTTCGAGGTAGTTGCCTCTCGTCAGCAGGGAGTAGGAAAGTGTGTAGGGTTGCTGTGTAAGCTGCTAAAATCGTTATCAGGTAAAGTACCTCTCGTAGCGCGCAGGTGCGTAACCATGAGCCCGTCGGCTCCACCGGCTCAAGGGAGCCTGAAAATAAAGTTAAGTCTAATTGGTCGCACACTGCTCCACCTACCAAGCGTGTTACCCCAATGAAAAATGGTCCCTGAGGTCAGCGTCGGCGAGTACGCCTATGCCCGTGTAATGCATGCAAGTATGAGTAGCGTTAGCCATCCCTGGACACGTGTTTCGAGGTAGTTGCCTCTCGTCAGCAGGGAGTAGGAAAGTGTGTAGGGTTGCTGTGTAAGCTGCTAAAATCGTTATCAGGTAAAGTACCTCTCGTAGCGCGCAGGTGCGTAACCATGAGCCCGTCGGCTCCACCGGCTCAAGGGAGCCTGAAAATAAAGTTAAGTCTAATTGGTCGCACACTGCTCCACCTACCAAGCGTGTTACCCCAATGAAAAATGGTCCCTGAGGTCAGCGTCGGCGAGTACGCCTATGCCCGTGTAATGCATGCAAGTATGAGTAGCGTTAGCCATCCCTGGACACGTGTTTCGAGGTAGTTGCCTCTCGTCAGCAGGGAGTAGGAAAGTGTGTAGGGTTGCTGTGTAAGCTGCTAAAATCGTTATCAGGTAAAGTACCTCTCGTAGCGCGCAGGTGCGTAACCATGAGCCCGTCGGCTCCACCGGCTCAAGGGAGCCTGAAAATAAAGTTAAGTCTAATTGGTCGCACACTGCTCCACCTACCAAGCGTGTTACCCCAATGAAAAATGGTCCCTGAGGTCAGCGTCGGCGAGTACGCCTATGCCCGTGTAATGCATGCAAGTATGAGTAGCGTTAGCCATCCCTGGACACGTGTTTCGAGGTAGTTGCCTCTCGTCAGCAGGGAGTAGGAAAGTGTGTAGGGTTGCTGTGTAAGCTGCTAAAATCGTTATCAGGTAAAGTACCTCTCGTAGCGCGCAGGTGCGTAACCATGAGCCCGTCGGCTCCACCGGCTCAAGGGAGCCTGAAAATAAAGTTAAGTCTAATTGGTCGCACACTGCTCCACCTACCAAGCGTGTTACCCCAATGAAAAATGGTCCCTGAGGTCAGCGTCGGCGAGTACGTCTATGCCCGTGTAATGCATGCAAGTATGAGTAGCGTTAGCCATCCCTGGACACGTGTTTCGAGGTAGTTGCCTCTCGTCAGCAGGGAGTAGGAAAGTGTGTAGGGTTGCTGTGTAAGCTGCTAAAATCGTTATCAGGTAAAGTACCTCTCGTAGCGCGCAGGTGCGTAACCATGAGCCCGTCGGCTCCACCGGCTCAAGGGAGCCTGAAAATAAAGTTAAGTCTAATTGGTCGCACACTGCTCCACCTACCAAGCGTGTTACCCCAATGAAAAATGGTCCCTGAGGTCAGCGTCGGCGAGTACGCCTATGCCCGTGTAATGCATGCAAGTATGAGTAGCGTTAGCCATCCCTGGACACGTGTTTCGAGGTAGTTGCCTCTCGTCAGCAGGGAGTAGGAAAGTGTGTAGGGTTGCTGTGTAAGCTGCTAAAATCGTTATCAGGTAAAGTACCTCTCGTAGCGCGCAGGTGCGTAACCATGAGCCCGTCGGCTCCACCGGCTCAAGGGAGCCTGAAAATAAAGTTAAGTCTAATTGGTCGCACACTGCTCCACCTACCAAGCGTGTTACCCCAATGAAAAATGGTCCCTGAGGTCAGCGTCGGCGAGTACGCCTATGCCCGTGTAATGCATGCAAGTATGAGTAGCGTTAGCCATCCCTGGACACGTGTTTCGAGGTAGTTGCCTCTCGTCAGCAGGGAGTAGGAAAGTGTGTAGGGTTGCTGTGTAAGCTGCTAAAATCGTTATCAGGTAAAGTACCTCTCGTAGCGCGCAGGTGCGTAACCATGAGCCCGTCGGCTCCACCGGCTCAAGGGAGCCTGAAAATAAAGTTAAGTCTAATTGGTCGCACACTGCTCCACCTACCAAGCGTGTTACCCCAATGAAAAATGGTCCCTGAGGTCAGCGTCGGCGAGTACGCCTATGCCCGTGTAATGCATGCAAGTATGAGTAGCGTTAGCCATCCCTGGACACGTGTTTCGAGGTAGTTGCCTCTCGTCAGCAGGGAGTAGGAAAGTGTGTAGGGTTGCTGTGTAAGCTGCTAAAATCGTTATCAGGTAAAGTACCTCTCGTAGCGCGCAGGTGCGTAACCATGAGCCCGTCGGCTCCACCGGCTCAAGGGAGCCTGAAAATAAAGTTAAGTCTAATTGGTCGCACACTGCTCCACCTACCAAGCGTGTTACCCCAATGAAAAATGGTCCCTGAGGTCAGCGTCGGCGAGTACGCCTATGCCCGTGTAATGCATGCAAGTATGAGTAGCGTTAGCCATCCCTGGACACGTGTTTCGAGGTAGTTGCCTCTCGTCAGCAGGGAGTAGGAAAGTGTGTAGGGTTGCTGTGTAAGCTGCTAAAATCGTTATCAGGTAAAGTACCTCTCGTAGCGCGCAGGTGCGTAACCATGAGCCCGTCGGCTCCACCGGCTCAAGGGAGCCTGAAAATAAAGTTAAGTCTAATTGGTCGCACACTGCTCCACCTACCAAGCGTGTTACCCCAATGAAAAATGGTCCCTGAGGTCAGCGTCGGCGAGTACGCCTATGCCCGTGTAATGCATGCAAGTATGAGTAGCGTTAGCCATCCCTGGACACGTGTTTCGAGGTAGTTGCCTCTCGTCAGCAGGGAGTAGGAAAGTGTGTAGGGTTGCTGTGTAAGCTGCTAAAATCGTTATCAGGTAAAGTACCTCTCGTAGCGCGCAGGTGCGTAACCATGAGCCCGTCGGCTCCACCGGCTCAAGGGAGCCTGAAAATAAAGTTAAGTCTAATTGGTCGCACACTGCTCCACCTACCAAGCGTGTTACCCCAATGAAAAATGGTCCCTGAGGTCAGCGTCGGCGAGTACGCCTATGCCCGTGTAATGCATGCAAGTATGAGTAGCGTTAGCCATCCCTGGACACGTGTTTCGAGGTAGTTGCCTCTCGTCAGCAGGGAGTAGGAAAGTGTGTAGGGTTGCTGTGTAAGCTGCTAAAATCGTTATCAGGTAAAGTACCTCTCGTAGCGCGCAGGTGCGTAACCATGAGCCCGTCGGCTCCACCGGCTCAAGGGAGCCTGAAAATAAAGTTAAGTCTAATTGGTCGCACACTGCTCCACCTACCACCAATATTCTCAGGTAAAGTGGTACTTTACCTGAGAATATTTTTTGGCAGCCTACGCAGCAACCCCACACACATACCTACTCCCTGCTGACGAGAGGCAACTACCTCGAAACACGTGTCCAGGGATGGCTAACTCGACACTCACTTTCATTTTAAACTTTTGGCATAGGCGTACCCGCCGACGCTACTTCATGGACCACAATTCTTTGGGGCAACACGCTGATAGGACTAGCAGAGTGCGGCCAATCGGATTTTTGTTTATATTCAGGCTCCCTTGAGCCGGTGGGGCTGACGAGCCCATGGCTACGCACCTGCGCGCCTTGAGTGGTACTTTACCTGAGAATATTTTTTGGCAGCCTACGCAGCAACCCCACACACATACCTACTCCCTGCTGACGAGAGGCAACTACCTCGAAACACGTGTCCAGGGATGGCTAACTCGACACTCACTTTCATTTTAAACTTTTGGCATAGGCGTACCCGCCGACGCTACTTCATGGACCACAATTCTTTGGGGCAACACGCTGATAGGACTAGCAGAGTGCGGCCAATCGGATTTTTGTTTATATTCAGGCTCCCTTGAGCCGGTGGGGCTGACGAGCCCATGGCTACGCACCTGCGCGCCTTGAGTGGTACTTTACCTGAGAATATTTTTTGGCAGCCTACGCAGCAACCCCACACACATACCTACTCCCTGCTGACGAGAGGCAACTACCTCGAAACACGTGTCCAGGGATGGCTAACTCGACACTCACTTTCATTTTAAACTTTTGGCATAGGCGTACCCGCCGACGCTACTTCATGGACCACAATTCTTTGGGGCAACACGCTGATAGGACTAGCAGAGTGCGGCCAATCGGATTTTTGTTTATATTCAGGCTCCCTTGAGCCGGTGGGGCTGACGAGCCCATGGCTACGCACCTGCGCGCCTTGAGTGGTACTTTACCTGAGAATATTTTTTGGCAGCCTACGCAGCAACCCCACACACATACCTACTCCCTGCTGACGAGAGGCAACTACCTCGAAACACGTGTCCAGGGATGGCTAACTCGACACTCACTTTCATTTTAAACTTTTGGCATAGGCGTACCCGCCGACGCTACTTCATGGACCACAATTCTTTGGGGCAACACGCTGATAGGACTAGCAGAGTGCGGCCAATCGGATTTTTGTTTATATTCAGGCTCCCTTGAGCCGGTGGGGCTGACGAGCCCATGGCTACGCACCTGCGCGCCTTGAGTGGTACTTTACCTGAGAATATTTTTTGGCAGCCTACGCAGCAACCCCACACACATACCTACTCCCTGCTGACGAGAGGCAACTACCTCGAAACACGTGTCCAGGGATGGCTAACTCGACACTCACTTTCATTTTAAACTTTTGGCATAGGCGTACCCGCCGACGCTACTTCATGGACCACAATTCTTTGGGGCAACACGCTGATAGGACTAGCAGAGTGCGGCCAATCGGATTTTTGTTTATATTCAGGCTCCCTTGAGCCGGTGGGGCTGACGAGCCCATGGCTACGCACCTGCGCGCCTTGAGTGGTACTTTACCTGAGAATATTTTTTGGCAGCCTACGCAGCAACCCCACACACATACCTACTCCCTGCTGACGAGAGGCAACTACCTCGAAACACGTGTCCAGGGATGGCTAACTCGACACTCACTTTCATTTTAAACTTTTGGCATAGGCGTACCCGCCGACGCTACTTCATGGACCACAATTCTTTGGGGCAACACGCTGATAGGACTAGCAGAGTGCGGCCAATCGGATTTTTGTTTATATTCAGGCTCCCTTGAGCCGGTGGGGCTGACGAGCCCATGGCTACGCACCTGCGCGCCTTGAGTGGTACTTTACCTGAGAATATTTTTTGGCAGCCTACGCAGCAACCCCACACACATACCTACTCCCTGCTGACGAGAGGCAACTACCTCGAAACACGTGTCCAGGGATGGCTAACTCGACACTCACTTTCATTTTAAACTTTTGGCATAGGCGTACCCGCCGACGCTACTTCATGGACCACAATTCTTTGGGGCAACACGCTGATAGGACTAGCAGAGTGCGGCCAATCGGATTTTTGTTTATATTCAGGCTCCCTTGAGCCGGTGGGGCTGACGAGCCCATGGCTACGCACCTGCGCGCCTTGAGTGGTACTTTACCTGAGAATATTTTTTGGCAGCCTACGCAGCAACCCCACACACATACCTACTCCCTGCTGACGAGAGGCAACTACCTCGAAACACGTGTCCAGGGATGGCTAACTCGACACTCACTTTCATTTTAAACTTTTGGCATAGGCGTACCCGCCGACGCTACTTCATGGACCACAATTCTTTGGGGCAACACGCTGATAGGACTAGCAGAGTGCGGCCAATCGGATTTTTGTTTATATTCAGGCTCCCTTGAGCCGGTGGGGCTGACGAGCCCATGGCTACGCACCTGCGCGCCTTGAGTGGTACTTTACCTGAGAATATTTTTTGGCAGCCTACGCAGCAACCCCACACACATACCTACTCCCTGCTGACGAGAGGCAACTACCTCGAAACACGTGTCCAGGGATGGCTAACTCGACACTCACTTTCATTTTAAACTTTTGGCATAGGCGTACCCGCCGACGCTACTTCATGGACCACAATTCTTTGGGGCAACACGCTGATAGGACTAGCAGAGTGCGGCCAATCGGATTTTTGTTTATATTCAGGCTCCCTTGAGCCGGTGGGGCTGACGAGCCCATGGCTACGCACCTGCGCGCCTTGAGTGGTACTTTACCTGAGAATATTTTTTGGCAGCCTACGCAGCAACCCCACACACATACCTACTCCCTGCTGACGAGAGGCAACTACCTCGAAACACGTGTCCAGGGATGGCTAACTCGACACTCACTTTCATTTTAAACTTTTGGCATAGGCGTACCCGCCGACGCTACTTCATGGACCACAATTCTTTGGGGCAACACGCTGATAGGACTAGCAGAGTGCGGCCAATCGGATTTTTGTTTATATTCAGGCTCCCTTGAGCCGGTGGGGCTGACGAGCCCATGGCTACGCACCTGCGCGCCTTGAGTGGTACTTTACCTGAGAATATTTTTTGGCAGCCTACGCAGCAACCCCACACACATACCTACTCCCTGCTGACGAGAGGCAACTACCTCGAAACACGTGTCCAGGGATGGCTAACTCGACACTCACTTTCATTTTAAACTTTTGGCATAGGCGTACCCGCCGACGCTACTTCATGGACCACAATTCTTTGGGGCAACACGCTGATAGGACTAGCAGAGTGCGGCCAATCGGATTTTTGTTTATATTCAGGCTCCCTTGAGCCGGTGGGGCTGACGAGCCCATGGCTACGCACCTGCGCGCCTTGAGTGGTACTTTACCTGAGAATATTTTTTGGCAGCCTACGCAGCAACCCCACACACATACCTACTCCCTGCTGACGAGAGGCAACTACCTCGAAACACGTGTCCAGGGATGGCTAACTCGACACTCACTTTCATTTTAAACTTTTGGCATAGGCGTACCCGCCGACGCTACTTCATGGACCACAATTCTTTGGGGCAACACGCTGATAGGACTAGCAGAGTGCGGCCAATCGGATTTTTGTTTATATTCAGGCTCCCTTGAGCCGGTGGGGCTGACGAGCCCATGGCTACGCACCTGCGCGCCTTGAGTGGTACTTTACCTGAGAATATTTTTTGGCAGCCTACGCAGCAACCCCACACACATACCTACTCCCTGCTGACGAGAGGCAACTACCTCGAAACACGTGTCCAGGGATGGCTAACTCGACACTCACTTTCATTTTAAACTTTTGGCATAGGCGTACCCGCCGACGCTACTTCATGGACCACAATTCTTTGGGGCAACACGCTGATAGGACTAGCAGAGTGCGGCCAATCGGATTTTTGTTTATATTCAGGCTCCCTTGAGCCGGTGGGGCTGACGAGCCCATGGCTACGCACCTGCGCGCCTTGAGTGGTACTTTACCTGAGAATATTTTTTGGCAGCCTACGCAGCAACCCCACACACATACCTACTCCCTGCTGACGAGAGGCAACTACCTCGAAACACGTGTCCAGGGATGGCTAACTCGACACTCACTTTCATTTTAAACTTTTGGCATAGGCGTACCCGCCGACGCTACTTCATGGACCACAATTCTTTGGGGCAACACGCTGATAGGACTAGCAGAGTGCGGCCAATCGGATTTTTGTTTATATTCAGGCTCCCTTGAGCCGGTGGGGCTGACGAGCCCATGGCTACGCACCTGCGCGCCTTGAGTGGTACTTTACCTGAGAATATTTTTTGGCAGCCTACGCAGCAACCCCACACACATACCTACTCCCTGCTGACGAGAGGCAACTACCTCGAAACACGTGTCCAGGGATGGCTAACTCGACACTCACTTTCATTTTAAACTTTTGGCATAGGCGTACCCGCCGACGCTACTTCATGGACCACAATTCTTTGGGGCAACACGCTGATAGGACTAGCAGAGTGCGGCCAATCGGATTTTTGTTTATATTCAGGCTCCCTTGAGCCGGTGGGGCTGACGAGCCCATGGCTACGCACCTGCGCGCCTTGAGTGGTACTTTACCTGAGAATATTTTTTGGCAGCCTACGCAGCAACCCCACACACATACCTACTCCCTGCTGACGAGAGGCAACTACCTCGAAACACGTGTCCAGGGATGGCTAACTCGACACTCACTTTCATTTTAAACTTTTGGCATAGGCGTACCCGCCGACGCTACTTCATGGACCACAATTCTTTGGGGCAACACGCTGATAGGACTAGCAGAGTGCGGCCAATCGGATTTTTGTTTATATTCAGGCTCCCTTGAGCCGGTGGGGCTGACGAGCCCATGGCTACGCACCTGCGCGCCTTGAGTGGTACTTTACCTGAGAATATTTTTTGGCAGCCTACGCAGCAACCCCACACACATACCTACTCCCTGCTGACGAGAGGCAACTACCTCGAAACACGTGTCCAGGGATGGCTAACTCGACACTCACTTTCATTTTAAACTTTTGGCATAGGCGTACCCGCCGACGCTACTTCATGGACCACAATTCTTTGGGGCAACACGCTGATAGGACTAGCAGAGTGCGGCCAATCGGATTTTTTTTTTTTTTTTTTTTTTTTTCTAATGAGCAACTAGAGTGCTAACATTCAGAATTTATGGCAAATGTGTGACATATCTGAATACCTTCATGATGGAATCAAAGTAAAAAACTGAAAGCATTTCCTACTGAGGAGACTGCAGTACATGAGGAAATTAGGAAACTTCATAACAAATAAATCTCCCAAGATGGCCACCGGAGACAAAAGAGCCCAAATGTAGCCCAAAATCACCCAGATGTAGCCTAAATATAGCCCAATGACAGAAGTGTGCAAAACACTTATTATGTTGTGTTTTTGTAGTGTTATATAGTGCAGACTTGTCAGGTATTGGAGTGCTTTACATGAGCATTGGTTACATCACACAAGAACAAATTCATTTTGGTTGTAGACATGGGGAGACTAAGTGATTTGACCAGAATCACAGAATGTCGAGCTGAAGCAGAAACTCCAACCTGGTTCCCCAGTTGCAAAGTCTGCAGTTCTGGAAGTAACACCACATCCTCTACCATAAGTGCAACATTTAATCAAGTGGTCAACTGGATAAAAAAACATAAAGGTAACAAATAATTTAAAAGTGCTTTCTCGCTATTTGAAAACTCAGAAAATATGTCCTTATTTTAGTCTTTTAGAGCACTAACCATAATTTTGATGCCAATAAGACCCTCTCATATATGTAATTTCTAAAGGAAATGCTCTAGGTATTACAGTTTTGATTACATCAAGATGACGTCAGGCGTTCCACACTTTTGTAATAAATATAGAATGTTAGCAATCTAGTTGTTCATTAGGATACTGTTGAGAGGCAGAGGCCAGGGGCACGGACTCTGAAAATTGAAGGCAGGTAGGAGGGTGCAAAGGCAACAATTTAACCACACTGAGCAGGCAGGAAGGGCCGTGGCAGCACAACAGACTATGGAGGGCAGTGGAAAGGGGGGCAGGGGCAACAAACCAAAAATACAGGACTTGCAAGAGAGGCTGTGGCAATGTTATAGACCATTGTGGGCAGAAGGAAGAGGCAATGGTAGTACAACCATACATGCCAACAGACCCGATTCAGCCAGGAAACATCCAATGTTTTTAAGCTCAAATGGGCTTTATTTTATCTGTCTCCTGTCTACAATCTCCTCTTTTTCAATGTAACTCAAAGGGGAAAATCAATACCCCAGTTTTTTTTCAAAATCTCCCTCTTACCAAGTTCAAAATGTCCGCAAGTATGGTACATTGGATCATGGAAGGAAATGGGGTAGGGACATGGACTTGGATAACAGAGGACAGTAGGGACATGGAGAGGTGCACCAAACTGACCCTGCAGGGCAGGCATCAGGGTTTGCAGCAGCACAATACACCACACAGGGCATGCGGGACGGGAGTGCAGCACAACAATCCATAGAAAGCAAGAGGGAGGGGACAGGACCATGCACATGGACAACAGAGAACAGAGGGGCAAGAGGCAGGACCATAATGGACAGACAGGAGAGAAAGCTGCAGCATAACAGACCATAAAGGGCAGGAGGGATGGATCAGGGGCATTACAATGGAACAGACAAGCCAGGAGGGAGGGAGTAGGGGTCTGCACATGTAAACAGAGGGCTGGGGGCAAGGGGGCAGGGCAGGAGCAGCAAGATAGCCATGGAGGTCAGGCAGGATGGGCACTAGAAGCAAGACACACCATGAAGAGCAACAGTGAGACTGTGATGGCATACACACAGACCATGGAGGGAAGGTGGGAGGGGTTCAGGGGCAGCTAACTGACCACACAGGGAAGGTGGGAGGGGCCATGGCAGCACAGAAGACCATGCATGGAAAGTGGGAGGGTTAGTTGTAGCACAATGGCTATGATGGGCAAGAAGGAGGGTGCAGGGGCATGCACAAAGGACGATGGAGGATAGAAGGGAGGGTCAGGACCTGTGCACAGACAAGAAAGTTCAGGGGAAGGGGCCTCACAACAGACCGCACGGGGCAGGCAGGAGGAGCAGTTGCAGCACAACAGACCAGGGAGGGCAGAAGGGTGTGGCAGTACAATGGACCATGTAGGACAGGAGGAAGAGGATAGGGGCATGGCATGTGGACAGGCAGGGTGGAGGTGGCAGGGAGAGGTTACAGTCATCTGACAATGCTAGGCAGGTGGGAGGGGAGTGGCAGCTCAACAGAACACTCAGAGTAGATAGGAGTGGCAGGTCCATGGAACATGGTGGGCAAAATGGATGGAGCAGGGGCATGCACAAAGACATCAGAGGGCAGGGGGAAGGAGAATAGGGGCAGCAAGCTAAGCACAGAGTTTAAGCAGGAGGTCAATGATGGGGCATAGAATTGGGCAATGGAGGGCAGGAGGAGTGGACTGGTACATCATACTAAATTGAGGGCAGTGGCAGCACATCAGACCATGCATGGCAGGAGGGAGGAGGCTAGTCATGGATTCACACAACAGAGGATAGGGAGGAGGGGGATGGGGCAGCAAGCTAACTGTTCAGAGAAGGCGGGTATTAGGAACTTTATTGTTTTTAAAACGTGTGTCTGTGCGAACTACTTAAAATATGAACAAGTATGCAGCATAATCTCACTTTTATTCAAGAAGAAGAGGACGTTTGTGACTGTGACTCCGGGCTCACTTGGCAGAAACACCCCCTGACCCTCCACCCCCATCGCAAAATGTAATGCCCGTGAAAAGGGTAGGTGAACACAGTGTTATATAGAACATAGTCCTGAGAGCACGATTGAAAATGAAAACTAGATATAGTGCATGGTATAAACTATGCACCAAAAAGTGGATTATAAGATTAACCGGCCGTGAAATATAATATGCAATACATTGTGCGCAATGACAGATTCATTGGAGACCGCGAGATAGCACAGGCACTAGCGCGTGCTATGCGATATGCGCCTTGGAGTGTAATATGCACAGGGCAGTGTTGTGTAACCTAACTAGTCTCTAAAGTTGTAATATAAAATATGTGTTGGGGAGTGTAACGTTGCATATGCACTGTGACAAAGATATGGATCCCAGATTGTAATATGTATGGCATAGCACTGTGCGTTATAACATAGGCATCGAGGAAGGCACGTTAGATGGGGCAATATAACCCGTGCGAAGACAAGTGTGGCATGACATATTCACGGGGTGGTGTTACAGTGCACATGGGCTAGAGAGTGTCATAGCATATGCACTAGCTAGTGGAATACAACACAGAGGTGTGTGGCACTCAGCAGGCAATGGTGGGTGTAACACAGCATTGGGCTCTGCCAGGAGCGCACTGTGACTCTCAATTGATGTTCGTCCCCTTTCCAGAGAGTAAAATAAAAAGTATTACACATCCGGCAGTGGATGTGTGTTTTATTAACCGTGAGGGGGGTTTCTTGCATAGTTTTAGTCGAATTTTTGTCGAATCCCCTTTGAATGGCTTGGTGTGCATGTGTATTAAATGTGCCCGTCAATAGCTACCCATGTTTGTATAAATAAACGACAAGGGTGTCTACCGGGATTAGGCACGGTAGGGCATCAGACATGTCAGAGCTTCACTAGTGGTGTAAATACATTCCACGTGGATTCATTGTATGCATAGTCGCCTTTTAATGAATATCACGCAAATCGTCATGGTGATAGGTACGTACGGTTTGTCCAGCATGTCCTAGGTGTGTCTATAAATATATATTTTTTAAAAATAATAAAAAACAGTGGCCGGGCCTGGGGATTGGGGTCAAAAAAATATAATTAGGAGACAGGCCCTGGGGAATGGGGTCATCAGGGCCAATAAATTAGAAT
This sequence comes from Triturus cristatus, assembly GCF_964204655.1. Lineage (NCBI taxonomy): Eukaryota > Metazoa > Chordata > Amphibia > Caudata > Salamandridae > Triturus > Triturus cristatus. Next base: position 381,688,865 of record NC_140585.1, on the reverse strand, counting down.
AAGAAGGGAAACCACACAGCCCCCCTTCTTAAAAAATTAAAATAAATAAAAGACTGGCATCGTGCCGGAGGCCACGCCCCCTCCTTGCAGCACTCTGCAAACGCGCCCCCTGGCGAGTTGCAAGTTGGGGAATTAATTCCTCTTCAATACTAAGGGTCCCTGAGGGCCAACTAGCCCAACAGGCATCTCCAGTATGCACCAGGGAGCTGCGCTGCTGACAGGTGTTTTGAGGCCAAGCCCCTTTTTACACCTCTCTGCAACGCAGCTCTGTGGCGCTTACTGGAGGTACCTAGTGGTCTAGTTTGACCCTAGGGACCCTTAGGATTTAAGGGGACTTAATCTCTCAACTTAGAACAGCCACAGGGCGCGTTTACACAGTGGTGAAGGGAGGGGACGGGGCCTGAGGTGACGTGTGCAAACACGCACTATGGCACGTTTTAAATTGGGGATATAATTTTCCTTCAATACTGAGGGCCCCTGGGGGCTAACTAGCCCACCAAGTGCTTCCAGTAAGCGCCACTGAGCTGCATTGCAGAGAGGTGGTCCAGGCCGTGCCACTTTTTACACCTCTCTGCAACGCAGCTCTATGGCACTTACTGGAGGTACCTAGTGGGCTAGTTGGACCCTAGGGACCCTCAGGATTCAAATGAACTTAATCTCCCAACTAAAAATGGACACAGGGCGTGTTTACACAGTGGTGTAGGGAGGGGACGGGGCCTGAGTGTAACGTGTGCAAAAACACCCTGTGGCCTGTTTTAAGAGGTAGTTTTAATCCCCCTGTCCTATTATATACTAGGGGCTTACAGAGGAGGTCATGCTAATCACAGGGGGACCCCAACGCATAATGTTCCCTAGTGTATGTAGGTGTTTTCACTGTATTCTAAGTGTCTTTTAACATAGCACTGGCTCTAGGACTGGTTAGTCAGACTCAGTTACCACCAGTATCCGTCTGAAAAAGTTGAGGGTACAGGATGATTTTGCAACAAGGCTACTTTCTGCTCTTCTTTTTGTTCTTTCTGCACGTTATCCTTCTTCCTGCACTTTTCTTCGTCTTTGAGGACTTCTGTTGCTTCTTTCAACACTTCTTTTTTTTCTTTCTGTGCATTATTTCTTCTTTCTTCACATGTCCTATCTCTGTAGGCATAGTTAGAAATTAGCATTTAAAAAACCTTTGAAATTCACAGAAAAAACCATAGGTTTCAGGCACGTTATAGTTAGAAATTAGCATTTAAAAAACCTCAGAAATTCACTGAAAAAAACATAGGTTTCAGGGGTGTTATAGTTAGCTGGACTTTTCACTTGTACAAAACCATTCAAATTCCCCCGTTATAGTTAGTTCAGCTAACTATAACTCGCGCGCCCGCAATGCACTGCTGATGACGTCACATATTACATCACTCATGACATGGTCAGTGATATCACTCATGACATCACTAATGACATCTCAAATGACATCACTGATGACATCATCCTTGTGATAGAGTGGCAGACCTCCTCTCACCCTAATATAACCTTTGATACACACATTCAAAAATAGAGACTAAACTTTTCAAAACAATGGACATACCAATACCAGTTACAACAACCTCTTCAGTAATTCTAAGATCCACATACACATCCACTCATTCACCAACAGTCCTATACAGTCACTCATACATGTATTCACTCATCATATGTACTCATACACCTATACATCCTGTTACACAATGCCACTCATCCATAGAGTTACTCACACACATAGTCACTCATGCTAATAAAGAATCAAACATACATTTATTTGAATATACAGTTATACACACACCACCACACTTACTTCTATGGAAACTTACACATACTTAGTCTTTTAAACAATCACTTATAGAAACACATACTTATTCGTACAGGAACTCTTTCAATCTCTCACTCTCACATATACTCACTTATATACACCAATAGTCACATATACTAGTTTAAAACATATGTAGTTACTCATAAAGACACTATTGAGACAGTCATTCACTCACTAACACACCCATACACACACTCATCCACCCATACAGTCCTGCACACATGCTGTCTTCAACACATACAAAGAGTGAGTCACTCATTCATGCACCTATGAACTACGTAATACCCCCCACCGAACCATGCAGACACTCAGACTGATACTCAACAAAACAACTAATAACCTATATAGACACCCATGTAGCTACTCACCAACCCATGCAGCCACTTATACACAAAGTGAGAGACTGATACAGATATTTACATATTTAAACATTACTCACTAAGCCATGTATTCACTATGATACACTTAATCAGTCAGTTACACAATCAATTTTTCAAAAACAAATCATCCATTTAGACACTTATATACCCATTTATTCTTCCATCGACCTTGAGATATACATATATAAAACATATTTAATTTTCAGAAAAACACATTCACTGGATGATGTCATCAGTGATGTCATGAGTGATGTCACTGACCATGTCATGAGTGATGTAATATGTGACGTCATCAGCAGTGCATTGCGGGCGCGCGAGTTATAGTTAGCTGAACTAACTATAACGGGGGAATTTGAATGGTTTTGTACAAGTGAAAAGTCCAGCTAACTATAACACCCCTGAAACCTATGGTTTTTTCAGTGAATATATCTATATATATATATATATATATATATATATATATATATATATATCTGGACAAAGCTATACCTCTCTGAAGAGCTCTAATTAGAGCGAAACACTGTGTCAGGGGTTGCTTTTACTCATTTCAGGTTGGCTTGATTGGTATTTTACCAACTCAAAGCTGTAATACTGTGCCTGGAGTGGTAATTGGCTTTTGTCATTTTACAGCTCGGCAAGGACAGCACTGTGCTAGTCCTATGCTTAAAGACTTTGCTGTACAAATGGCAAAAGACTTTGTCCTTTTCTATCTCGGCGTGGATGGCACTGTGCTAATCCTATGTTTAAAGATTTTGATAGAAAAACAGACATTTGAGGTGAGCAGATCTAGAGTGTCGCTGGTGTTGAGAGTGCTCCATACAGGAGCTGCTTTCCACCTAAACTTGAGAACTACCCAGAGTTCTCTGCTTCTTTTTTGCATAATTTATTCGTCACTCTATGCCTCAAAGGGTATTTCTTTGACTTATACTGGGTGCTCCTTTGTGTCTGGACAAAGCTATACCTCTCTGAAGAGCTCTAATTAGAGCGAAACACTGTGTCAGGGGTTGCTTTTACTCATTTCAGGTTGGCTTGATTGGTATTTTACCAACTCAAAGCTGTAATACTGTGCCTGGAGTGGTAATTGGCTTTTGTCATTTTACAGCTCGGCAAGGACAGCACTGTGCTAGTCCTATGCTTAAAGACTTTGCTGTACAAATGGCAAAAGACTTTGTCCTTTTCTATCTTGGCGTGGATGGCACTGTGCTAATCCTATGTTTAAAGATTTTGATAGAAAAACAGACATTTGAGGTGAGCAGATCTAGAGTGTCGCTGGTGTTGAGAGTGCTCCATACAGGAGCTGCTTTCCACCTAAACTTGAGAACTACCCAGAGTTCTCTGCTTCTTTTTTGCATAATTTATTCGTCACTCTATGCCTCAAAGGGTATTTCTTTGACTTATACTGGGTGCTCCCTTGTGTCTGGACAAAGCTATACCTCTCTGAAGAGCTCTAATTAGAGCGAAACACTGTGTCAGGGGTTGCTTTTACTCATTTCAGGTTGGCTTGATTGGTATTTTACCAACTCAAAGCTGTAATACTGTGCCTGGAGTGGTAATTGGCTTTTGTCATTTTACAGCTCGGCAAGGACAGCACTGTGCTAGTCCTATGCTTAAAGACTTTGCTGTACAAATGGCAAAAGACTTTGTCCTTTTCTATCTCGGCGTGGATGGCACTGTGCTAATCCTATGTTTAAAGATTTTGATAGAAAAACAGACATTTGAGGTGAGCAGATCTAGAGTGTCGCTGGTGTTGAGAGTGCTCCATACAGGAGCTGCTTTCCACCTAAACTTGAGAACTACCCAGAGTTCTCTGCTTCTTTTTTGCATAATTTATTCGTCACTCTATGCCTCAAAGGGTATTTCTTTGACTTATACTGGGTGCTCCCTTGTGTCTGGACAAAGCTATACCTCTCTGAAGAGCTCTAATTAGAGCGAAACACTGTGTCAGGGGTTGCTTTTACTCATTTCAGGTTGGCTTGATTGGTATTTTACCAACTCAAAGCTGTAATACTGTGCCTGGAGTGGTAATTGGCTTTTGTCATTTTACAGCTCGGCAAGGACAGCACTGTGCTAGTCCTATGCTTAAAGACTTTGCTGTACAAATGGCAAAAGACTTTGTCCTTTTCTATCTCGGCGTGGATGGCACTGTGCTAATCCTATGTTTAAAGATTTTGATAGAAAAACAGACATTTGAGGTGAGCAGATCTAGAGTGTCGCTGGTGTTGAGAGTGCTCCATACAGGAGCTGCTTTCCACCTAAACTTGAGAACTACCCAGAGTTCTCTGCTTCTTTTTTGCATAATTTATTCGTCACTCTATGCCTCAAAGGGTATTTCTTTGACTTATACTGGGTGCTCCCTTGTGTCTGGACAAAGCTATACTTCTCTGAAGAGCTCTAATTAGAGCGAAACACTGTGTCAGGGGTTGCTTTTACTCATTTCAGGTTGGCTTGATTGGTATTTTACCAACTCAAAGCTGTAATACTGTGCCTGGAGTGGTAATTGGCTTTTGTCATTTTACAGCTCGGCAAGGACAGCACTGTGCTAGTCCTATGCTTAAAGACTTTGCTGTACAAATGGCAAAAGACTTTGTCCTTTTCTATCTCGGCGTGGATGGCACTGTGCTAATCCTATGTTTAAAGATTTTGATAGAAAAACAGACATTTGAGGTGAGCAGATCTAGAGTGTCGCTGGTGTTGAGAGTGCTCCATACAGGAGCTGCTTTCCACCTAAACTTGAGAACTACCCAGAGTTCTCTGCTTCTTTTTTGCATAATTTATTCGTCACTCTATGCCTCAAAGGGTATTTCTTTGACTTATACTGGGTGCTCCCTTGTGTCTGGACAAAGCTATACCTCTCTGAAGAGCTCTAATTAGAGCGAAACACTGTGTCAGGGGTTGCTTTTACTCATTTCAGGTTGGCTTGATTGGTATTTTACCAACTCAAAGCTGTAATACTGTGCCTGGAGTGGTAATTGGCTTTTGTCATTTTACAGCTCGGCAAGGACAGCACTGTGCTAGTCCTATGCTTAAAGACTTTGCTGTACAAATGGCAAAAGACTTTGTCCTTTTCTATCTCGGCGTGGATGGCACTGTGCTAATCCTATGTTTAAAGATTTTGATAGAAAAACAGACATTTGAGGTGAGCAGATCTAGAGTGTCGCTGGTGTTGAGAGTGCTCCATACAGGAGCTGCTTTCCACCTAAACTTGAGAACTACCCAGAGTTCTCTGCTTCTTTTTTGCATAATTTATTCGTCACTCTATGCCTCAAAGGGTATTTCTTTGACTTATACTGGGTGCTCCCTTGTGTCTGGACAAAGCTATACCTCTCTGAAGAGCTCTAATTAGAGCGAAACACTGTGTCAGGGGTTGCTTTTACTCATTTCAGGTTGGCTTGATTGGTATTTTACCAACTCAAAGCTGTAATACTGTGCCTGGAGTGGTAATTGGCTTTTGTCATTTTACAGCTCGGCAAGGACAGCACTGTGCTAGTCCTATGCTTAAAGACTTTGCTGTACAAATGGCAAAAGACTTTGTCCTTTTCTATCTCGGCGTGGATGGCACTGTGCTAATCCTATGTTTAAAGATTTTGATAGAAAAACAGACATTTGAGGTGAGCAGATCTAGAGTGTCGCTGGTGTTGAGAGTGCTCCATACAGGAGCTGCTTTCCACCTAAACTTGAGAACTACCCAGAGTTCTCTGCTTCTTTTTTGCATAATTTATTCGTCACTCTATGCCTCAAAGGGTATTTCTTTGATATATATATATATATATATATATATATATATATATATATATATATATATATATATATATATATATATATATATATATATATATATATATATATATATATATATAGCCTGTCAGCTGATATGTTGTGTTCCAAAAATGTCAATGTTGTCACAAGTTGCAAACTCAAAGAAACATTCATTTTCAAGTTATTTACATATGTTTAAGTAAACATGACATTTTAAATGTGACACTCAAGTAAGCATATTGTGCTTGAAAAAAATAGCATAGGCAGCTTTTCACAGAGTGAACATGAGCATTCCAGAGATGCCTGTGAGGGCCCAGTATCTGTTTATACAGGAAACGATAATCTGAGTAATAGCTTGTAAACTTCTTCTAAGTCGTCCTGGAAGTAGATTGGAACCTGTTTTCTTTTGTCTTAAACACTTGCAGCAAAGCGGCCTTACAGCAGCAGGGAGAGTCCCTGCAGCCTACAATACAACCTGACCTGTGAAGTAATCAACAGATTTAGTTATTAGTGAATCAAAGTAGTGAAAGGCAATTATTACATTGATAACTCTGCATCAGACCCACTGGGTGGGGAACTGGTAATAATGGCTGCCCTAAGACGATAAACCTTGAAGTTATACTTGAAACTCAATGAGAGTGTCATAAACCAGTTAAACAATACTACTCTAATGCGTCTTGTAACAGATGTGCAAATCTGTCTTAAATGGGTATCCTTTCTAGTGCCATATTAATCTCTTTGGTTGCTGAAAACAAGCGCTAACCCTACAAAATCCAATATAGGTTCAGCTTGGATCTTAAACCGTCCATCCTTGGAAACGCTAGACCATAGAATTAGCCAAAATGTTCCCGCCTGTTCCTGTCTGTGACAAACGTGGCCGTCTCTGCTGTTGTCCTCAGCCTTGTGCGTCAACAGTTCCCCTAGAGAACCACCTATCCCGAACCCCCAGGGAACTGGGGTGGTGGCTGGGGCAAGCAGTTGTCCAGGTCAGAAAGCCCCCCTGTTGCTTGTGGTTAAACCTGCTTCTAGTGGCCCATCCACGTACTGCTGAGGTAAGTGTTGACCACTACAGACAGACCCTGTGACAGACGCCTGGCGGCCACGTCCATCTCAGCATTCTCAACAGCATCTGCTATGCCCTGCATGGGCTCGGTGGCAAAGAACAATAAAACAAGTATTGGCAAAGCCAATAGGTCTTACCTATATAAGAGCTATTGGCTTGGCAATGTGTTTTTGAAATGTTGAGCACCAGTGTGGCTGCTGTTCATCATGGCTAAAAGTTAGACGTGTGCAGTTTCCTAGAGTGGACTGGTGTGAGTAGAGTGTTGTAGACTGAATTTGTTGGAGTAGAGAGGAGTAGAGTGGAGTAGGGGGAGTAGAGTGTTGTAGACTGGATTTGTTGGAGTGTCATAGAGTTGAGTAGAGGGCAGTAGATTGTCAGTGGTTCAGTGGCAGAGAAAGTCATAGAGTGCAGTGTCCTAGAGTGGAGTGGTGTATAGTGGAGTGGAGTGGGATGGACTAGGATGTAAGGGGTTAGAGTGGATTGAGGTAGTAGGGTGGATTGGATGGAGTATATTGGGGTGGATGGGATTGGGGTAGATTGGGTTGAATTGAGTGGAGTGATGTGGATTGGTGTGAGTGGACTGTATGGGGTGGATTGGAATGGATTAGATTGGTTTGGGGTGAAGTGGAATGGATTTGGGTGGAGTGGATTGGGTTAGAGTAGGGTGGCGTGGAGTGGGGTAAATTAGAGTGGAATGGACGGGGTGGATTGGACTGGACTGGATGGGGATTGATTGGATTCAAGTGGGGTTGGTTGGATTGGATTGGGGTGAACTCAAATGGGGTGGATTGGGGTAGAGTTTGGTGGATTGGACTGGAGCAGAGTGGGGGGGAATGGAGTGAGGTGGGATGCAGTGGAATAGAGTGGGGTGAACTGGAGTGGGGTGGATGAGATTGGCGTATGGTGGGATAGATTGGAGTGGAGTAGATTGGATTGAAGTGGGATGGATTGGGTTGGATTGAGGTGGATTGGATTGGGGTGGGGTAGGGTGAACTGGATTGGGGTGGGTTGCGTTGGATTAAGGTGGATTGAATTGGGGTGTGGTGGGTGTATTGGATTGGTGTGGGGTGGGTTGGATTGGAGTAGAGAGGGATAGATTCGATTTTACTGGATTGGGGTCGATTGGATTGGTGTGGGCTGGATTGAATTGGAATGGGTGGATTGGATTGGATTGGGGTGAGGTTAGATGGATTGGATTGGAGTGAGTTGGATTGGAGTGGGGCAGATTGGAATGGGCGCATTGTCTTAGATTGAAGTGGGACAGATTGTTATGAATTGGAGTGGGGCAGATTGTTTTGGATTAGTGTGGGGCAGATTGTTATGAATTGGAGTGGGGCAGATTGTTTTGGATTGAAGTGGGGCAGATTGTTTTGGATTAGTGTGGGGCAGATTGTTTTGGATTGGAGTGAAGCAGATTGAGGTGGATAGGATTGGTGTGGGGTGGATTGGGGAGGGAGCGGGATGGCTTGGATTGGGTTGGAATGAGTTAGACGGGCTTAGGCTGATTTGGATTGTTGTGGGGTGGATTGTGGTGGATTGAGTGCGCAAATTGGGATTGAGTGGTTGGATTGGGTTGAGGTAGATTTTATTGGAATGGGGTGAATTGGAGTAGGGCAGATTGGAGTGGGACAGATTGGAGTGGGGCATATTGGAGTGGGGCAGATTAAGTGGTGGTTTGGAGTGGGCACATTGTTTTGGATTGAAGTGGGACAAATTAGAGTGGGGCAGACGGTTTTGGATTGGAGTGGGGCAGATTGGAGTGGGCGGATTGGAGTGGGGCAGACTAAAGTGGGGTAGACTAGAGTGGAGTATATTAGAGTAAGGCAGACTAGAGTGGGGCAGACTAGAGTGGGGCAGACTAGAGTGGGGCAGAATAGAGTGGGCAGTCTGAAGTGGGGCAGGATGGAGTGGGGTAGATTGTTTTGGATTGGAAGGGGGCAGGCTGGAGTGGGCTGGATTGGACTGTGGCAGATTGTTTTGGATTGGAGTAGGGCAGATTGGAGTGGGGCGGATTGGGGTGGGCAGGTTGTTTTGGATTGAAGTGTGGCAAATTGGAGTGGTGGATTAGAGTTGGGCAGATTGGAGTGGGACAGATTGTTTTGGATTGGAGTAGGGAAGATTGGAGTGGGGCAGACTGGAGAGGGGCAGATAAGAGTGGCACAGATTGCTTGGATTGGAGTGGGCAGATTGTTTTGGATTGGAGTAAGAAAGATTTGAGGGGGCGGTCTGTTTTGGATTGGAGTGGAGCAGATTGTTTTGGATTGGAGTAAGGCAGATTGTTTTGCGTTGGAGTGGGGGTGAATAGGAGCAGGGCACATTGGAGTGGGGTTGGTTGGGAGGATTGTAGTGTTGTGGATTGGAGGGGATTGGATTGGGGTGAGTGGTTTGGATTGGAGTGGGGTGGATTGGATTGGTCTGGGGTGGATTGGTCTGGGGTGCGGGGGGTTGGATTAACATGGATTGGAGTGAGGCAGATTGGAGTGGGGTGATTTCTGACAGTCTGTTTTTCCACTGGGACTCGAGAAAGGGGTGAACTGCAAGATCATTTGTTAAAGCATCATTTCAGAAATTACACAAGAGAGAAATAATGTTGCTTTGCAATAAAATAATCCTCATTTTTTGATGACGGGACCCAGGAGCAAAACCAAAAGAAAACATGAGTGCAAAGTAAGAAAAGAGGACTTGGTAAAATAAAAGAAAATAAGTCTTCGCAATTTTGTTTGTCCTGTTGTGCAAGTTTTTTCCAGTTACTCGCCTTTTGTTTGTAGTGCACTAAAGGTTAAAAAAAACGAAGTAGTACCTCAATCACATCAGGAGCAGCAGACAGGCCCTGACTAAGTTGAATCTGTCAGTGCTTGGTCCCTGCTCCACAGAGAGGAATGGAAATGGCTTAAGACCTGCCTGGATGAAGTACAAGGCTGCAAAGAAGAGTGCTACGCAAGCCAACAAATGGTAAGCAAAGGCAGGCTCCAAACCCTTTTTGTGTAAAAACAGTGTCCTGCAAGCGAGATGCATACGCTTGTGTATGCTCCCGCAGGCTTGACCCTAAAAAACTGACCGTGAGGATTGCTTGCCAACTGAGCATACACAGAACATATTATGAAGCTGGGCTGATGCTTGCCTGCTGCTCTCTGTCCTCTGCTCCCCACCCATACCATGCATCGCATCTGTATGATGCCTACTGGCTACTGCAAACGAACCCGACAGTTGAGACAAAAAGTGAGGAATCAAACACAGTCTGCATTATCTCCTCGTCCGTCTTCTGGTCCGAGACCTTAATAGGCGAGATGTCCATCTCTTGACCAGACCAAGACACTGACTTCCTGTTACTAATATAACTGGTGGAACTCCCCACCTCAACTTCCAGTTTTTTAGTTTCTCACAAGATGGTTCTTGCCGAAAGGCAAATCTATTTTGCAATTTTTCTTATAATTGTTCAAAACTATATGGGGTGAGTTTTCAGAGATATTAACCTGACCTATCTCATGAGAAGGGCCAAACAGAGTGTTCCATCTTAATAAGAGTGTGTGTCAGGATGATCCGCTTGTGTAGTCAGCGGCGCTTAGTTCTGGCAAACAGGACCTTTTAAGGTGGTCCACTTTCTGGTAATGAGCGAGGTGGGAGCAGATAGTTACTGTTTTTATGAGACAGGCAACACAAAAATGGCAGAAGTTGATAGCAATCAGGGCTCTTTATTCTCCCTTTTGCTTTGCTGACATCTAGCATTCTGGGCAGTGTAAAGGAGTCCTATAAGGCAGAAGAAAAGTGGAGACATGCTGATTCTTGTAAATAGGAGGCTCAGCCTGCCTCTTCAGATATAATTCACTGCTTCTGTGGAGGCAGCGTTTATATCTGAGAGACTCTTCCTCCTCCTCCTAAATTTCAGAGGGTGTTGCCTGTGGGAGCCCATAATGATGATGATTATAATGATGAGGAGGAGTTCCATGAGCACTTTTTCAAGGTCCTGCACTTTCGGAGGTTCTGCAGCATATCATGGATATTCTTGTCTTGCCTGCTGCAGTGGAGGAACCTCCAGAACAGACTTTTTTTAGTAAATATCACAAGGAAGAACCATCAATAAAGAACTTTATAATGAGTCAGTGAGAAAATGTGGAAAAACAATAATTTGCAAGATTTTTGTCAAGGCCCTGTCCCTTTTACAGAAAAGGTTTAACGTACTCCAGTTAAAGAAGATTCCCTCCTGGCAGGACTGTCTTACCAGGGCATGACGGTATTAGAGAAAGCTTTACCAGCAGCTCCAATGGATAACAAGTGGAGACAGCCATTAAAAAGGTTATAGAGCTGTGAACTTTGGGATTAGAACTAATACTAGTTATGATATTAAATCTCTTTTGAAGGACTTCTAGACCTTGGCTTATGAAATTCAGAAAAGTAATGACTTTTCTGAGACTCTCTCAATAATGTAGCAGCAAGTATGGTGTTTGGCAGATGTATCTTTTGATTCATTGGGTGTGGCAGCAGCTTTTTCTAGTGCTGCAATTGCAAGGAGGAGACACCTTTGGATGAGGTTGTGAAAGGCTGATATGGTGCAGAAGAATCTACTCCCTTTCTTGGTATTTAAGCTTTTTGGTCAAGAGTTAGATGATATGATAAAGAAATCTGCAGAAGATAGGAAGCTACTGACACCAATAAGATCTCTGAGTATAGGTAGAGGTTTTGTGCCCAGAAGAGCGTTTGGCGCAGCTGCTTATTCTGAGATTCCTCAGCCCTTTCGACATAGGGGCCATAGCTGGGGCATCCCTCGAGTGGATGTGCCCTAGTTCATGCCTGCCTCAACCTCCACCTGTACATCAAGCCTCTAAAGCATGACTATAGCAGGGATGTATTAATTCAAATAGGGTTTTCAGTGTTTTATCTCTCTCATGTGTGGCAGGGGGAAATTGGAGACAAATGGGCAGTGTGTAGTAACTTGTGTTGTATTTATCTGGTTACTTACTCCCTAGCTGGTCAGCCAGTGTGAATGTGATGCATGGAATGTTGTTGTGAGAGTCTTGAATGTAATGTTTGGGTGCCTGGATGCTGGAGTGTGACAGTTGGGGTATGGGCTGAGCAGCAGGCAGACTGCTCCTGGTGGGGCTGCATCTCTGCAACTCAACTACCTGTAACTACAACTAATAAATCTACATGAAACTACATCTTGGCTGTGGACTTCATCACTACACAGTGGAGGTGGTTCAAGAAGGGTTTTTGATCAACTTCTTGGCCCAGCCCCAGATTAGATTCTGCTTCCGAATGATCCGAAAGATTCTGCTTCCGAATGATTCTGTGCAAAAATCAGCTCTGATTAAAAGCAGGGGCGTAACACAGGCCCACGCATCCCCCGCAGTGCGGGGGGCCCCGAGCTGCAGGGGGCCCCCTCAGCACTGTGCTCACGCTGGAGAGCTCCGGATTAAATCCGGAGCAGGGGGCCCCTCTGTGTACCTTGCAAGAGGGCCCCTTCAACTTTCGTTACGCTACTATTAAAGGATTTCAAGACCTTTTCTCTAAATCTCCTATGATCTCAATCCCACAAAAAGAGGAGAATGAGGGTTGTTATTCCACTATTTTCCTAGTTCAGACACTGTTAGGAACATTTGGTCAGTATTGGATCTAAAGTGATTGGGGTGAGGAGTTGGCCTAACGGCTAGGGCGGTTGACCTGAGAGCTGGGGAACCAGGTTCAAGTCTCAGCAGGGACGCACAACATCCTGTGATTCTGGGCAAATCATGTAATCTCCCTGTGCCTATCAACATTGAATGTGTCCTCATATAACGCAACTGATGCTTGTGTAAAACGCTCTGATATCCGATACCTTCAGGTCAAGTTTGCGCTATATAAAACTCCATTAAAAAAAAAGTGGGTAGCTGATTTTTAGAGATTCAGAATGTTAGATACAATTCTATCTCTGTTGAGAATGGACAATTTCTTAATATCCATAGATTTGAAAGACACCTATTTGCACATTCCCATTCATAAAACCTCACTAAGATTCCCCAATTTTGTGTAGGTGAAGAGTACTTTCAATTTCAACTCCTGCCACTTGATCTAGCATCAGATTCAAAAAGTTGCTAGCAACTATGTGGAGTAGAGTACATGCAGAAGATATTAGGTTATCCCCTTACTGGCCAATCGCTACTCATTCTATTTCCAAGGCAGCAGAAGAATTCTAAAAGATCTTTGAGATCTAATAAAAATTCGGATTCCTAGTGAACATGGAGAAGTCCAAAGGTAATGAATTTTATTGGTATTTCCTTCAACATAGCAGAAAGAAAGATATTTCTTCCCAACCACAGAAAGAAAACCCACCGACCTAGGACGGTTTCCCTCACCCACAGAGGTAGCATGCTTCATCATTGGGGAACCTCCTCGTATCATGATGCCTGGTCATGATACGGGCTACAACCCCCTCACTGAAAGTGAGGAGCTCAGGGATGTTTTTGTACAAAATAATCCTGAAGAAAGCTGCAACACTGTTTTTCTTCATTTCGGTTTTAGTTTGTCTTTACACCTGGGGTCTATTCATTCTTTTCCTTCTGTTTTTGAGAAACACTCACAAATGTTCTGTTGAAGAATTTTTAAAAAATTACGTAAATGTTTTTTCTGTGAAACTTGATTCAGCTGAACCACAATTATTCATAAATACTGGCTGCGCTTCAATATTTTTCAGTATTCTTTACTGAATATCATTGTTGATTTGATTAAGTATGTTGACATAAAGATGTACTCTACACAGAAAGATCTGTGCATCTAAAAAACTTTACTAGAAATTAGTTCTATGTGAACGCTTGTTCCACGGATCACTTCATATATTGTGACACTTATCTACAGATGATTTGTTTATGATGTTGCTTCTTCTTTTCTGTTTACAGATGAAAATGTTTTTCACATTGTTATTGTTTTGCTTTGTTTTATATTGATAGTGTGCCTTGAACTTTTATGTACTTGTATGATTTTACAAAAAATCATATGTAGAAAACATTCCAAATTATTGCTTTTAACTATACCTTAAGTACCAAAAAAATAAAGAGAAATACACTCGGGTACCGAAGGTATTTTAGTCACAGGATCCTCGCTACTATTCCAAATATTTTTTTAAGAACTTCCATAATTGGTTGAGTCACTTGAGGTGGTACTTACCTACCCTGAGAGGGAGAGGACACCATGGATGAAGCATGCCAGGATAATGTGGGTGAGGTGTCATCTTCCAATATCTGGGGATATCTGGATTCACTTGTAAGACCTAAAAGATGGGATCTTAACAATAAGGACCTACCTACCTGTTGTGTTTAGTAGGTAAGCACATGCTGATACTCACTTTCAGAATCCTTCTTGACATCCTGCAACCAAGAGTGAACACACTGGATATGGGGTGAGTCCTATTTGTTTTGTGTCACAGTGTAAACAAACTACGCCCTAGCAGATCAGAGCACCTGAGGAGCAGCACATAATACAATACTGGTTTTACCTACACTGCAATGCCTTTATGAGATTCTATATGTTATGTTAAAGGTCCAAGAATTAGTATGATCCTCATGGACATTTATAGGGCTCTGTCATGTGATAGAGGGTTATATCATATGGAGGAGTACCGGGGCAGGACATGTGTGACCAGGAGTTGATAATGCAGAAAATGAAGAGACCTTTTTTTAGAACTCTTCACCACCATTCTGTACTCAAATGTTTATTGAGCAGAAAATCTAAAATCCTCTCCTCTGATAAAGACTCTGAACAGATAGACCTTGGGAAGGAGCTAGATGTCCTGGTCAGCCAGACACTCAGCTCCTTTGGCTTCAATCGATTTGGTGTGACTTGGAGTTCCAAACATACTGAGGTTCATTGCCGGTTCTTGTAAAAACATATATCTTCAATACCCAATGGGCTGCCTTCTCAGTCATGTTGAAGATTCCACTCAAAATAGCATAATTGGCTGGGGTGTGGACCCTCCCCCTCAAAGATTGTCTGCTTGCACTGGGATGTGAACTCACCCAAATATTATGTTACTGGGTGACATTTCACACCTTACAGTCATCTTGGTGCAGAAAGGACATGTCCGTAGAATGGACTATGCCTAAGAAGGGTGGTCCAGAAAGTGGAGAACAGACCAGATGACGATGTGGCCAATTGGCCCTTGGCATTAACATTATTTGACGAATAATATAGGCGTCCTCTTCTAATAATCGAATTCATGCTCAATAGTTCCCTAGCTTCCCATATCTGTGTAGGAGTCAGTGTTTCATTTGCAAATTTCAGAAACAGCCAGCCAGGTCCTATGGCAAACCTCGTGTGTGAACTCCCTTCCTGTGCAAAGCCGTTCATCGAGGTTGGCAACAATAATCTATTATGCACACTGTGTCAACCACATGTGTGCACAATTGCTACTGCACTCAAGCTTTGGCCCTACGTCGCACATCATATGCACCAACCCACCACTGCGCACAGCCTTTACCCAGGCACAACATTGATTGGTCATATGGCTTGGCCTGTAGGTAGGTCCTGCCTCAAACTTCCTACGTACTTCAGGCCAAGACTTGCAACTAACCCATGTAAGCCCAGTCACCACTGTGCATCGCCTTTAGCCATGTCAGTGGATGTTAGCTGTAGGGCTAGTCTACGCACACACTTTGAAGGAACTGATGTACTGCATGGATGCAGGCCAGCCCCTGTGCCAGGAACCCAATGTCCACCTCTGAAGGTTGTCTGCATTGGAATTGATGGCGGAGGGGCTTGCATGGGCGGAGCCTCAGACCATACCAAGAGCCCACTGCACATGGTGGAAACTATGTTCAGGTGGCTTGGAGGCAGGGGGGGTTTCGGCAGAACCAGGCCAAATGCCAGACTCTAGACCCAAAGCACTCTGAATGTGTAAAGGCCCTGTGTACCAGCTGTAGTGGAATGGGGTAGGTTCACGCCATGTGCACCCAGAACCCACTGCACAAGGCTGAGTGACAGGCACCATGCATTATAACACTCTGGAAGGTGGACGTCGTGTAAGGCTCTCTGCCCAATGCCCTTGCCCAAAGACTGCGCACAGTGGGCCCGGAGCCATGGGGGCTGGCAGCCACAGGTCAGGGCCTACACAGAGAGGTGAGTGTGTACAGTTAAAGGCTGTGTGTAGCAGGCTCCATGGCATGGGTGCTGGGACTGGGCCTGGCCACAGCTATGGAGCTGTGCCCAGAGCCCGCTGGGCATGAGGAAGGCCTAGCTTTATTCTCACCCAGGAGACGTACAAATAGAAAGGAGCTCATAATAAGGGCTGTGGGATACCCCAGGTGTGAGGTTTCTCCCAAAGGCAGCCCTGATCCACCCATCGTTTACAGTTTACAGAACAGGTTTATAGTGATGACTGACACCATATTATGGACTATGATGGATAACACCAAAGTGCTGTCAATGATTCCGCACCTGGGACAAAAGCCAGTATGAGGGATTGGCAAATAGAGCCCCCAGCCCATGACTCTAAGGGGCATATTTACAAAAAGTGACTGAGCACTGCATTAACCTTCTTGGCTTAAGGCCGCGCTCCGCCACTTCTGAAACGCAGGGCTGCACTGTATTTACAACAATATGGTGCAACCCTGCATTTTCCCCTGTGCTGGCGCTAAATTTAGCTGCCTCGCATCAACACAGCACCCTTGCACCATAGTGCAAGGGTGCCTGCGTTGTGGGGAATGATTGTTTATGTGCAGGAAGGGACACCTTACTGCACCACGGTCCGGAGCACCGGAGATCGCTGTGTTCTGCGCTACACCAAATGGCCCCATAGACGGGAGAGCGTGGACAGGCCTGGCTCTTTGGCGACCACTCCGGGAGGATCTGCAGGCCGCCATCTTGAGACGTGGTCTCTCTCTACTCCGTTCAGAACCTGGTTGCAATGCTCTGAGTCTAAAACTAAACGTCTGCTGACAGCCCCAAATGGCGGATCCGACGTACCTCGCAGGAAAAGGTAGACCAATTAGTTACCTTGGTTCTCTCTTTCACTGTGCGTTGTTTCACCTTGCTGCAGACCTCCGACCTGCCTGACTTGCCTGACCCTGATGCCAGGAACTAAAATGGGGGATCCCACCGCGGGGATGAACGCTGCCTTGGAGTCCGACAGACGATCCTGATCAATTGGCATTTATCCTACTTCCAAAGAGAACCAAGTAAGCCCTACCCTTGCATTCATCCTTGCCTAAGCACTCAAGCTTCCTCACCACACAAAACAAACCTCCGGCTTGCCTGTCTCAGATGCCTGACCTTAAGATGGCGGACCTACCTGCAGTCGAAACGTGATCAGCAAAAATACCCAGAGAAGCACACGTTCTCAGTCAGGATGGCGGCGGGGGCCAGTCTTGATTACCGCCACGGGGGGCCCCCTCACAAAGGCGCTCTAATCTCGAGGCCGGGTTGTCCATTGTAAGGACGGTCCAGGGGAACGCCGAACTTTAAGATGGTGCCCATGCCCCACCATACTGCCCGCAGTCTTCTCTGGTTCTCTGGCGGCTGCCTCTCCTGGACATCGAGCTTCCTGCAGATTGCGCCTTGATAACACCGACCAATAACCCATTTCTCACCTGGGTTTATACTTGACTGCGGTTCTCTTCTCTCCAACTTCCTCATTTTGAATTTGACATTTTCAGACTAACCCTGATCATTATACTAACAGCGGAGTCTGAGCAATTTGGCCGATGCCCGGTGGAGCTGCCTAGGCAGCTATAGAGGAGATCGGCCCTGGTTCACCCCTCAGCTATCACCTACCCAGCTGGACATTGGGCAGCTTCTCCCCGTCTCCCTGCTATGTCTCTTTCCTCCCTCTCCTTCTGTCAAATTAACGTAACATTGCTTTCTTATCCTATGTTTGACTATTCTCTTGTAACAGATGTAACTTGTAACTCACTGATCCTCATGTAAAGCTCTCTGATACCTCCGGGTCTAGCTAGCGCTATATAAAACTCTTCAAATAAATACAAAATAAATAAACACCTTCCTGCACTTAAACAAGCATGCATGGAACTTTGCTGTTTTTATGTGTGCTGCACAATGTAATACACATAGAAACAGCAAAAGCAAGGAGAAATAAGGCACTTCTCCTTTTTGTGCACTGTTAAGACCAGGTTTTCCCTGGTCTTAATTTTGGTGCTGCCCCATATTTACACCACTCTAATAAATATGGGGCAGCGTCAAAATCAGTGGGTGTTGCTGCTGCAGAACGCCCACCACAACACAAATTGCCCACCCCTGTCACGCTACGTATAGCATGAAAGGGTGCCTTATTTACAAGATGGCGTTAAATGTCTTAAGGCTGGCTTGTAAATAAGGCGAAGCCCATTTCACCACCACAATGTCATAAAAAGTGGCGTTCTGGTGTCGATAGGGGCTCGTGAATATGCCTCTAAATCCTTTAACGAGATTAATGTAAACCGTTTAGCTTTTACATCTTAAAGGGGATTTTGTCTACAATTAAAGGGTTTTCCTGAGAGAAATAGAGAGACTTTTGAACCTTCCAAGTTACTGGGATGACCGAAGTGTTTAGGCGCGAGCCATACAAGCACTTCACCCAGCAACTGAAATCATTTTAGACAAAAGGACGGCAGTTCATTTGGCCATGGGGCGTCTTTGGATCTGGTTTACTGAATTCATTGGCTCAGGCATGAAAATTCATGGTACTTCATAAATGCATGTAGGCACTGCGTCACTGGGAAAGGGCAGAAGTGCATCGTATTTGAGGCATGTGACGCATTCCTGACTTTTCCACCTTTGCTGCTGCACAATGGGCTCCCTGGCACCATGGTGCAAGGGTGTCTGCGTTGCATGCAGGATTGTTTTTGTGAAGGAATAGGGCCCCTTCCTGCACAAAAACAATCCTGAGAGGTATTTTCTTCTTTCAATGTGTGCTGCATAATGTAGCACACATAGAAAGAGGAAAAAACTAGACGAAATAATTAACATTTCTCCTCGTTACGTCTCACCTAGGAAGGTGTAGCTTTTTGGCACATTCCCAGGTTTTCAAGTGCTTGTAAATCTGGGAATGCATCAAAATCCATGGATGTTGCATGGGAACACCCATGTAACAGCCATGGAGACGCCTCCCTGGTGCAGAGTAATGCAACACAGCGATTTGCACTGTGTTACATTACTCAACATTTATAAAGCCAAGCAGGCCCATCCAAGGTGGCCGTGCATGGCTTCATAAATCTCAGTTTTCGTGTGCGTCCTTCTTGCACCACGTTGCGTGGTGCAAGAGCGACGCCAAGGGGCTCATAAATATGAACTCCCAGCATCTTTTCCTATCAACAGATTGCATGCTGAGTGCTCTGTAGTAACATAAATAGCTTTAACGTGACGCATCCAATCTTTCTTAGTGATATATCATTCATAGGAGAAGGTCCTGAGGCTCAATCTAGTCAATTCTAATATCAAAGTTTAGGCAGATCAGCGTCTTTGCAGATTTCATAGTTGACAACCTATTCGTGCGCCATGTGTGACCTCTGACAGCCCAGACCACTGTCATCTAAAACTGAATTCGTCCAGTTTGGCTTATTACGCAATCCACTGCTCCACATATAATAACATCATTGACCATTTTAGTCCATTTAAAATGTAATACACATCTACAAAAAATTAAATTACCTTTGAAACCGCGCCAGGATTCCACTAGAGGGAGCCATTGCCTTTTTCTTTATATGACTGCAAGCATTGAGATAAATCTGGAACCACATACTCGTAAGAAAAGCCATTCCCGATTCTCAAATATATCGATATTTTAACTCGATAGTTTGTTCAGCTTGTTTATTGGATATAATTACTTTTGAGCCGTATACACTGTTTTAAAGACGCGCTGCAGTGGCTGGGTTTAGCTTGTGCCCAGAGACGATGCTGCGCCTTCGGAGCTCTACCTGTATCTGTGGGATGGATTCATCGCCATCATCTCCAGAGAGATCTCTCATGGGAAGGGCCCAGCGTTCTTGCTGCCAGAGGCCAGGGGTCATTCCCGCTTTGTGAGGCAGGACCAATTGCAAGTAGTTTCCATCTTGTAAAAATCTGGTTTTGAGCACATCATGTGTATTGTGTTTAGCCTAGGAATTATGATTTGTGAAAAATGTTTCCTGGATGAATTTCGTCTGACCCAGGTGCCCCTCCTCCTGGTTTGCTGGGTCATTTTCACAGTGGCGGCTCCTCTGCTATGGCGAAGGAGCGTCGCCCCACTGCTTTCAAGCAGTGCCAGAAACAAAAACATAAAATGATAACTTTCAGTCATTATCATTTTATGTTTGTGCTGCTTTGTGGGCGGGCGGGTGAGCGATGGGCGGGTCTGCTCTGCTCTAAGAGCAAGGCAGGGGGGGAGTGGTTTGCCCACTCCTAAGTGTGCAATGACTGTATGGTCGGCCCTCTGGGGCCGCCCAAACCAGACATGCGCACATAGCATGTTCTCCATGCAGGCTGCATTACAGCCTGTATGGAGAACATGCCCACCCCTCCAGCCCCTGGCTGAGCGCCATGTCACGATGCTTAGACCAATCACAACGCTGCATTGCAGCATTGTGATTGGCTTGGGGGAGGGAGCCTGGCTGGCTGCTTCCTGTTCCTGAAGTCAGAGGCAGGAGAGCAGGAGCAGAGACGCGGGACCCGGGGGAAAGGTAAGTTTTTTGTTTTGTGATGCTCCCTCCCACAATCGTGACCTCACCCCCCAACCAGCGCAAGCCCCCCCCACACCCCCCCCCCCGCGCAAGCCCCGTGCGCCCGCCCCCACTAGGGAGCCATGAAGGCCACCTCTGCTAACAGGAAAGATTGTTTTGCCATGGAGGGGTGTAACTTGGTAATGGAACAGAAAGCGGGTGAGGAGCTCTCTGTGCACCATACACAGAGGCTGCTGATAAAGACTGCAAGGGGTACTGCCTGTTATCCAATCTATTAAGGGTGCAAGTATTGCTAAACTTGTGGAGCCCCAACTGCGATTACTGGGTTTGAAGCCAGGTCACAGCCAGCCATGCATCAATCAATCAGTAATTTGTTAAGAGCGACGACTCACCCGTGAGGGTCTCAAGGCAGTAAATGGGGGTGGGAGAGGTCTGCGGTTCAGTCGAAGAGCCAGGTCTTGAGGTCCTTTCTGAACTGCAGCTGTGATGGGTATTGCCTGAAGTGCAGAGGCAGGGACTTCCAGGTCTTCGCTGTGAGGTAGGAGAAGGATCTTCCTCTAGCCGTGATCTTGCAGATCTGTGGGATGGTGGCCAGGGCCGTTTGGGAAGAGCGGAGATATCTGGTGGGAGTGCAGAAGGAGAGGCGGTGGTTGAAGTATGCAGGTCCGGCATTGTGGAGGGCTTTGTAGGCATGCGTGAGAAGCTTGGAAGTGGTTCTTTTGTTGACAGGTAGTCAGTGAAGGCCTCTCAGGTGGCTGGTGATGTGGTTGAGGCATGGGATGTTCAGGATGAGTCTGCCGGCTTAGAGTGCGTTGCCGTAGTCGAGTATGCTGCTGACGAGCGCATGGGTGACCATTTTCCAAGACTCAGTGGGGATCCACTTGAAGATCTTACGAAGGAGGCAGAGCATGTGGAAGCAGGACGACGAACCCGCGTTGATTTGGTGATTGATGGAGAGCGAGTAGTCCAGGGTGATACCGAGGTTTCGTGCATGGTCCATGGGTGTGGGGGTATTCCGAGCACTGCGGGCCACCAAGAGTTGTCCAAGGTGGAGGAGCTCAGGATGAAGACTTCGATCTTGTCTGAGTTAAGCTTTGTCGTGTCACAGCGCCGCAAGAATGCCCACGTCTGCCCTGCTCCTCCGCTTCCTGCCTTCCGTCCCCTCCCCACACCCTTGACCGGATGTGGTGTCCGGTGACCTCCCTCCCCTTCGCCCAGTTCAGGGTCCTAGTGTCCATTCCCAGGACACTATATCTCCCCCCTTTGTCACAAAATCAGAGATGCGCAAGTTAGGTGAATGATAGTTTGATAACCTAGATGGAACATAGATAGATACATCGAATAGGTGTATCACATTTCTTCTATTAGTCTTTTCGGTCTGTTTGTTGTTCTTCTTGGCCGTTGCCCCATGTCCTGGCCCCCTGCTGTCTCCCGGTCACCTTCTGTTTCTGTGTCATGTCGTTCCCGCTCTGCCGATCCTTCTGTGCTTGCTCTTCTTTCACCTCTTCTTTCAGTCCTTTGAAGTGTGAGCTGTTTCGCGTGATCCTTTGGCGTCCTGACTCTGCCGTGATCATCGTTCCCTTCACTTTGGTGATTGTCAGCGGATCATGTGAAAACGTGCTGTCAGATTTCCGGTGCTGTCGCTGTCGCACTATCACGGCGTCTCCCTCTTGTAGATGTGACATGGTGGCATTTCGTCTGCTATCCGCATATTCTTTCATTCTTTCTTTTGCCTCCTTGTCTCTGTCTGCTATGCTCTCATACCCTGATGTTGTTGTTGTCTCTGCTTGCGGGAGTCTTGTCCTGCTTGTCCTCCCCAATACTAGCTCTGCTGGGCATTTTCCTGTGGAGCCATGTGGTGTGTTCCTGTAGTCGCGTAGCACTTGGCAGAGTGCTTGGCCTAGCGAGATCTGTGACAGTTTCGCTCTCTGAACCGCCTTCTTAATGTTCCCCATGAACCTTTCGACCATGCCATTTGCCTGGGGCCACAGCGGTGTTATTTTCTTATGTTGTATTCCGAGGTATGTCATGAATCTTCTGAATTCATCTCCTGAGAATGGGGGACCGTTGTCTGTTTTCAAGCTTTCTGGGGAGCCCCATGCTGCAAAGATGTCATCCAAGATCGGTAAAGTTGCTGTTGCTGACGTTGACGAGACTGGCCTCACGATGGGGAACCTGGAGTACTCGTCAATGACTACCAGTAGATAATTTCCTGTATCCAGCGGTCCAAAGAAATCAGCTGCTAAAGTTGTCCATACCGCTCTTGGTAGTTCTGACATGTGTAGTGGTTCTCGCCTTGCTGGCTGTCCTGTCACTTGACAGAGGTGACATGTCGCGATGGTGTCTTCCACTAGATGGTCTAGCCCAGGGAACCATACTTTCTCTCTCAGCAGCTTCTTGGTTGCAACGATGCCTCTGTGCGATTCATGTGCAATGTTGACTACTTGGCGCCGTAGTGAATACGGTATCACTATCCTGGTGCCTCGCATTATTATGCCCTGACTTGCTTCCGACAGTTCTTCACTTATTTTCTGCAATGCAAGCATCTATTCTTTGTTCACTCCCCTTCTCCACGTGGAGTTGTTGTTCACATGTCTCCACCGTTGTTGTCTCATTGTCTCTTTGGCCATTTGTAGCGTGGCGTCTTCCTCAGTCTTCTTTCCTATCTCCGCTAGTGTTATGGGTGCTGGAGCGCTTTGTTTTAGCACGAAGTTGAGGTATTCCTCTGCTACTGACGCTTTCTCTTCTCCATTCGGTAATGGGTGTCTCGACATGTAGTCTGCTGGATTGTGCTCTTTCCCCGGTTTGTGGACAATCGTGAAATCATAGTCCATTAACCGGATTCCCCAACGCTCGATTCACGGCGGCATCTTTGCTGACGGGTTGCCATATATTGATACCAGTGCTTGGTGATCCGTGATGATCGTGAATTGTTTCCCATATATGAACATGTGATAATGGTCACACACCCATACCACCGCTAAGCTTTCGTTTTCTGGCTGCGAATACGCCCTTTCAATGTCCGTAAGGCTTTTGCTGGCATAGGCAACAATTCTCCTTGGTGAGTCCCTCCCTGGTTGGTGTTGCGCTAGTATCGCCCCTAGTCCTACTGGGCTTGCATCCACCTTCAGTTCAGTGCAGAGCAGAGGGTCGAAATATGCTAGATGTTCCACTGTCATCACTGCCTTCCTGATCTCCTCGAACGCCTCGTTGCATTGCTGAGACCAGATGAACTTTTGGCCCTGTTTGGTCAGTTCTCTCAGCGGGGTGCTCACCGTTGCAAAGTCTTGTATGTATCTGGCGCAGTAGCTGGCCAGTCCTAAAAATGACCTTATTCCCGCTGCATCTTTTGGTGGTTTTGTGTTCTTCAGCGTCTCCACTTTGCTGGGATCTGGCCTCATCCCTTTTTTTGAAAATATGTGTCTGAAAAATACCAGTTCTTTTCTTTCTAGTTCACATTTTTCTCCGTTTAGTGTCAACCCTGCTTGTTCCAGCTGCTTGCATACTTGACGTAGAGCACTGTTGTGCTCCTCATCAGACTTCCAAAATACTAGAATGTCATCGCTGTAGTTGAAACTATTTTGTACTGGTCGTATTACTTGCCGTATCGTCTCCTGGAATATCTCAGCAGCCGATGATATTCCAAAACTTAATCTTTTGTACCTGAATAGGCCTAGGTGCGTGGAGAAAGTTGTTATATATCTTGATTGTGGGTCTAGTTCTAGTTGATGATACCCTTTACACAAATCTAGCTTCGAGAAGCTACACGCCCCTGTTAGACGGCTGATCATGTCATTCAAATGCGGTCCCGGATGGCGTTCTCTCGAGATGGCTGTGTTAGGCATTCTCATGTCCACACAGATCCGTATTTTGGAGGTGTTCTTCTTCGGAACTGCCACTATTGGTGATACCCACGGTGTTGGTCCTTCCGCCGGTTCAATTATGTCTTGCGCCAGTAAGTTTTTTAGTTCTTCTTCTACTTGTGGTTGTAGATGTATCGGGACCCTCCTGTGGTGCTGGGCCACTGGTCGGGCTGCTTCATTGATGTGCAGCGTTATCTGCTTCCCTTTCAATTTTCCCAAACCTTCTAGTATTTTCGGGTATTCTTGCAATATTGTCTCTTTTTCTGACATGTGATAAGTCATGGCAAGTAGCCCCATGACCTGTGCCGTTACATTGCTCAACAGGCAAGGTGCTGGGACGTCACCTTTCAGTACGTGTATGTCTTCTTGGTATGTCCTATCCTTGTATGTTAAAGTCTCTGTGAATTTTCCCATATTTTCCACCGGTTTCATTGAACCCCAGGTGAACACATCTACTGTCGATGGTCGTAATGTTGGATTGACTCTCATTTTCATGTATTCAGACATGCACATGATGTTGCATGTCGCTCCACTGTCAAGCACAAACTTCGCTAGGTGGTTCCCGACCTCGATGTCCACAGTGGCAGTCTTTTTTATTGTCTGCTTCTCTACCAGCTGGATGTGTTCTTGCTGTCTTTCTTCTT
Source organism: Triturus cristatus (assembly GCF_964204655.1). NCBI lineage: Eukaryota > Metazoa > Chordata > Amphibia > Caudata > Salamandridae > Triturus > Triturus cristatus. The sequence continues at coordinate 381,663,715 of NC_140585.1, read as the reverse complement.
TGGGCACATCGGACATTAGATAGAGCCGAGCTTCTCTCCCAGGTGCTGTAGTGCCGTCCGACTCGTCGGACGAGCTTCTCTCCGCCGTCTCTATGTGTCTGGCATATCTGGTGTTGGTCATCCTTGTTCCGGCTGCACGTCCCCTCTCACTTCTGAACTGTCTGCTCATGCACGTACTTGCAAAGTGATTGTCTCTGTTGCATTTTCTGCACTTCTGGCCCATTGCTGGGCAGGTGCCGACATGGGGAAACTCAAGACCGCACCTGTAGCATGTGTTGTTGGTCTTCCTGGGAGGTGGTCGTTCTCGGTGTTCCTTTTTCCTGAAGTTTCCAGTGACATGATGTGCCAGTGCCGTTCCTTTTTCTTGGCCCATTTGGATTTGCTTGGCGTGCTCCGTGGCCCGTGCTTCTGTGCGGGCCATCATCAATATTTTTTCAAGTGTCGTAGGTTCCTTCAGAATGCGTGCTCGGAACTCCACCGACTGACATCCTTCAATGAGACGCAGACGTATCGCTTGGTCGTTGTCAAACTTTTCAAATTCGCAGTGTGTGACTAATTTCCGCAGCCGTGTCGCAAAGTCATCCATACTCTCCTCTGGCCTTTGGCACGCCGTGTTGAACGTGTATCTCTCGAAATCAATGTTGCGTTGGGGGTCAAATTTCTCCGTGAGGCATGCTAGTGCGCCTTTGTAGTCTGTTATTTTGTCGCTGGGAAACGTCAGGAGCAAATCCTCTATGTCATCTCCCCCAAGATTCACGAGCAGATCCAGTTTCTTGCCCTCCACGACGTCCGTTGCCCGCATGTAGCGTTTAAATTTCCTTATCCATTTCTCACATCTGATGCCCGCTTGAGGTTCCGATGTGTTGAATGGTAGTGGCCTGCGGAAGACAGCTTGTGTGCTCTTTTTGTCGTCGTCACTCATCTTCTTTTTTTTTTTTTTTTCTCTTTTTGCTTCCTTGTTTATTTCTTTATGTCACCCTTTTCCTTCTTTTATTTGTCTTTTGTTTCTCTATTTCCACTATTTGTCGTTATTTTGTTGTTATTTCCCTTCAATTCAGTCTTTTTTTCTTTTTTTTTCTCTTGCCTGGCCTTTCAAAATGGCCGCCGTGTGCTCCTGGCTGCCTATTGGCCCTTTTTGCCTGACCTCAAAATGGCCGCCGTATTCTCGCGTTGTTTTGTGCTTGTTGTGCACTTGCCTGGCCTTTCAAAATGGCCGCCGTGTATTCCTGGCTCCTTATTGGTCCTCTCGCCTGACTTCAAAATGGTCGCCGTGATCTCGCGAGAGTTCATTCAACTCAGGCGCGCGAGATCCTTATCTCCCCAGTTCACCGCTCGCCAGCCTCGCGTGATGCTCCTTCCCAGCTTTCCTTCTTACTTGGTTGCCACTACCGGGGTGGGCTCCCGCACCGACGTTTGTTCGTCCTTTCCTCTTCTTCTTGGCGCTCCGGACCAGGGTGGGCTCCTGGCTCCGATTTTAGCGACACCGGGTGGGCTCCGACAGTCGCAGCGACGATATTCTTCGGGATCCCTCCTTCGATCGCCAGATGTCGTGTCGCAGCGCCGCAAGAAAGACACAGTATACGGTAGGGTGTATGTAACCTTTATTCTTCTTCACTCCGTGTGCCCACGTCTGCCCTGCTCCTCCGCTTCCTGCCTTCCGTCCCCTCCCCACACCCTTGACCGGATGTGGTGTCCGGTGACCTCCCTGCCCTTCGCCCAGTTCAGGGTCCTAGTGTCCATTCCCAGGACACTACAAGCTTGAGGCAGCTGTCCTTCATCCAGGTCCTTCATCCCATTGTGGAAGTTGCTCTTGGCGGCTGTGGGTTCGTCTGTGAAGGATAGAATCAGCTGGATGTCATCGGCATAGGAGATGATGTTGAGTCCGTGGCTTCTGACAATGGCTGCAAGCAGAGCCATGTAGATGTTGAAGAGGGTGGTCTCAGGGAGGACCCCTGAGGCCCTCCACAGCTGATCTCTGTAGGTTTTGCATTGAGCAGTGGAAGTCTCACTCTGTGCGTTCTGCCGGTGAGGAAGAAGCGGATCCATTCTAGGGATTTGTCGTGGATGATGGTGTCATAGAGTCTTGCACAGAGGGTGTGGTGGAATACAGTGTCGCAGGTGGCTGAGAAGTCCAGGAGGATGAGGGCCTCAGTCTCGCCTTGGTTGATTGTATGAAATGTGCTGGGTCAGCAGGCTACACTGTCAAGTATAAGCTCTCAATTATTGAGGAACAATGAAAGAGGGCGTACGAGATAAGAGCAGTTGGATGACAGGTTCACAGACAGTGTCAACGAGTTTGCCTTCCATCTTTTGTCTCTTATTCTCTTTAATCATACAAATTCTTTCCTTTCTCTCTTTAATCACAGCGAGGAGCAGATTTTCCCTTGATTCTCCAGTCTACCCCTCCATTCAGGTTGAAAACACAGGAAAATACATACGCAGGGCCTTTGGTGTAGTGTAGAATTTTAATGGATAATTTAAAAGAGAATTTAAGGGGAATACGAAAAAAGGATTGCTGTGAACGCAGTTGTACTAATCACATTTTTCTGGAGAGCAGTGGTGAAAGAGGCAGAAACGTCACCAATTCTTTCCTGCTGTTGCTGTGCTTATGGTTGCGGGCCTACTGCAGTTGACATAAATAGTGACTTTTTATAGAAAGCTCCTCAATGTTATGTTATGAGGATTTGTTGAGCGTGCTTATCACCCGAGGGGTGTCCAGGCGCTGGAGTTATTAGGCTGATCGGGCTCTTAGTCGAAAAGCCGGGTCTTCAGCTTTTTGCAGATACTGAGAGGGGATGGGAGGTTCTGATGTGGAGAGGAAGGTCATTCCAGGATTTGGCGGCGATGTAGTAAAATAAGATTCCTCCTGATTTGCTCCTGCGGATGTGAGGTGCTTGGACAAGGAGAAGTGAGGCTGAGCGTAGTTGCCTGGTGGGTAGGTGAGGCAGTGGTTGAGGTAGGCAGGTCCGATGTTGTGGAGAGCTCTGTATGCTTGTGTGAGCAGTTTGAATTGGCATCACTTCTGGATTGGTAGCCAGTGTAGCTCTCTGAGATAGGGTGTGATGTGTGTAGGAAAGTAGGATCTGCTTTCATGGTTACCCCCCTTTTTTGCCTGGTGTCAGTGTGTTTTTGATCTAGTCTAACTGTGGTCCTGCAAATCAGGACCCCAGTCACGGTGCTTTCTCCCTAAATTTACCATGGCAAGTCCTTCTGTCCATCCATAACAACTACTGGTGTACTCTTGTAAGTCTCTAGTATATGTTACTAAGGTACCCAGGCCATAGGTACACCAGGAGTTTCCCATGGGCTGCAGCATGTATTGTGTTATCCATGGTAGCCCACTTAAACTGTGGCTACAGGCCTGCCATTGTAGCCTGTGTGTGTTGGTGCTTGCACCTCTCACAAAAGATATACGTGTTCTTATATCTGGGGTCAATGCACTTAAAACCTATAAGCCACCCCATGGCAGGCTCTTCAGTCCTCCTGAGGGCAGGGTGCTTGGTTATAAGTGTGAGGGTGCCCCTGCATGAGCAGGACACCCTTACAAACCCCGGAGTCGATTCTCCAGGCTTTGTATGTGCGGTCTGCAATTTTAATACATATAGTGGACATCAGTCATTTTTTAGTATATGGTTTGCCCCCCCCCTGGAGACCACTGTATTTTGTGCTTACTTACCTATTTGCAATTGAAGTATTGTTGTTCATTTGTGTTGATATCTCCGGGTAGGAGATATACTAACATGTTAGTGAGTGTTGTGTAATAAATAGACATATTTGTGTATATATACACCGTGTGATTCTTTTTAATTTAACCTACACTACATGATTACATGTGAGAAAACAAGCTGCTTAACACTCCTTCAAGATAAGCTTGAATGCTGCTCTCCACAGCTACCACTTTGAGAGATTTCTATGGTTATCAAAGACCCCTAAACTCACCATAAGGGTTGCCTGGATTAGTGCAAGGTGCATCACTTAAATAAGTGTTCACCATATACTAAGAAAGCCTCCTACAATATGTGTGTTGTGGGGGATGTTGAGGATGAGTTCTGGGTGGTCTGGAGTCTTTGTAAGAGTTGATTAGTGATGCTGGAGTAGAGTGTATTGCTGTAGTACGGTCTGCTAGTGATGAGGGCCTGAGTGACCATGCGTCTGGTGTCCGTGACGAGTCAGTGGAATATATTGCACAGCAGGCGTAGGATGAGGTGACGGCATTTACTTGTTTGGCCATTGTGAGTTTGTTGTCCACAATGATACCAAGGTTTTTAGTGTGGTCGTGGAGTTGGAGCCCAGGTATGTTGGCCACCAGAAGAAGTCCAATGGAGAGCTCTTGTTGCCGAAGATCAGGACTTTAGTTTTATCGGCGTTGAGCTTTAGGCAGTTCTGTTTCATCAAATTAGCTATGTTGGACATGCAGGTGTTGAAGTTAGTCCTGATGGTGTGGTTGTTGTCCATGAGGGAGAGGATGAGCTGGGTGTCATCCGCATAGGATACAATGTTGATTCCAGGGGATCTTATGACGTGGGCGAGGAGTATCATGTAGACTTTGAAGACTGTGGGGTTTAGTGATGATTTTGAGGGACACCGCAGATGAGGTTCTTGGGTTTAGAGGTGTAGGGTGGAAGTCTGATTCGCTAGATCCAATCAGAGAGAAAGGAGGCAAGCCGGCTCAGGACAGGACCATGAATTCCCGAGTTGTGTAGTCTTGTGATAAGGATGCTGTGTGAGATGGTGTTGAAGGCAGCAGAGAGGTTGGGCAATATGAGTGCGGCTGTTTCACCTTTGTCCATGATGGTCTGAATGTCATCAGTCACTGCAGTGAGAGCGGTTTCCATGCTGTGGTTGCTGCAGAATCCAGATTGTGAGATGTCTAGTAGGTTGTGTTGTTTGAGATGGTTGGAGAGCTGTTTGTTGATAGCTTTTGTGATGACTTTGGATGGGAAGAGTAGGAGCAAGATAGGTCTGTAGTTTCTGAGGTCCTTTGGGTCCGTTTTTTCAGGGGAGTTGTGATTCCTGTGTGTTTTCAGTTATCCGGGAAGGTTCCACTTTGGATGGAGGCGTTGATGATGATGGTGAGGAGGGAGCTGATTTGGGTTCCTCCTATTTTTCTTGCCTCATTGAGATGGGCGTGGTATTTCTTGAGTACGAACTTGTAAGAGTTTCTTAAAGTGGTGGCCCTACTTGTTCTTCATTTCTCGCCATCTGTTTGCAAAGTCATGTTTTTTTAATTTATTTTTTATTAACTTTTGTTATCAAGAATGATACAGCGTGGCATTGTAAATGTCAACTCACTACGGTATAGTAATGCGTGCATATATACCTTACATATCAGCAGATATCAGGCAACTAAAAAGAAATACAGAAATACAAAACATGTGCAGTGAAGTGCCATCAAACAGATTCCGAATCCACATCTGCCGTTCATCCCTACACAGAACTTGATCAGCAAATTTACCCATATGCCGCCCATTCATAGACTTGCAAAATTATACCATGTCTGGGTGATCCTGCAGATAGCATGCCAGCGGCACCCAGTAGTCTTTGGGTCCAGAGGCCTCAGGCAGTTTCTCTGCATACGTATCCAGTTCTCCCTTACTGTATACAAGTTCTTTTATCCATTGTGCCACTGTGGGAGCCGATTTGCCACCCCAATGCCTTGTAACCATGCGCTTCGCCAGGATGGTTGTGACAGCTACTATTTACCTGTTGCATGGCTTAAACCTTTTTACCAGACCCAGCAAGCATATCTCAGGTGTGCATTCCACAGCTTCCATTATGATCAACATTAGCGTCTGAGTTACATTCATCCAGAAATCAAAGATAGTGTTACAGGTCCACGCCAAATAAAGTCTGCCCCATCCTAACCGCATCTCACACACCTAGCATCTTCACGCAGCCCATACTTCTGCAGTTTCATTGGTGTATAATACATTTGATGCAGGAATTTAAAATGTATTATTCCAAGACTACAGTTGGCAGTGAGGCGACCAGTCAATGCGTAACACGCTTCCCAGTCTTCCCAAACCAATGGCACCTCTAGCTGTCTATTCCAATTGTTAAAGTAGATAGAGCATTTTACATCATTTTCTCTTTGGGATGCATTATACAACCGAGAGATAAGCCCTCTGGGCTATCCCCCAGGGTTAATACAATTTGCAATGCTTTTAACATCTTCGGCTCATTTGGGAACCCCGGGTCCAGCGCCCTGACAGCCATGCACAGCCTGGCGTAGCAAGCCCTTGCATTGCATTGTATTGATTCCCTGATGTGAAGTCACCCAAGGATAGAAACTTTCCATTTAGATCCATATCCCCCATTTTAGTAATCCCTGCGGTGGACAGAGTACTGAGTGCCCCAGCCTCCTGTGCCACCGAGATATCCGGGTGTGCTATAATCGGCATAGCCGGTGCGTACAAACATTCACGCCCTGCGCGGGCTGCCAGGGCCTTCCACGCTCCGATAGTGCATGTAACAGTGTTTATCTTCATCCTATTCTCCTGTGTTCTGTTTTGTAATACCATAGCAGTCAACGGGATAGGGTGTACAGTATCCGCCTCTACTGCCAGGTGCGGTAGGTAGCGCTGTGGAAAGTACCAGTAGTGTGCACATTGTGCTTGCGCACAAAGGTAATATAATCGTAGATCTGGGGCCTCAAAGCCACCCCTTTTGAATGGTTGCGCCAGGGTGTCCTAACTGCATCTCAGCTTTTTGCCCGCACAGACCAATCCCACTAAACATGACTGAATAGCCTGAAACATGACTTTGTTTAGTATTATTGGGATATTCAGAAACAGGTATAACAATTTAGGGAGAATTGCCATCTTGACAACAACTTTCCTATCCGGTAGAGGCAGAGGGATGCGGGTCCATCTGGCAACTTGGTCGCTTAATTTTGCCACCACTCGCCCATAGTTCATACGAAGTACTGTTTCAGGGTTTCTGGGCACCCAGACTCCCAAGTATCCCACAGGCTCACTCAAACAGGTCAATGGGAACTCCAGCCCCTTTAGCCATCGTACACTCAGTGAGGGGAAAAACCGTGGATTTACTCCACTTAATGCCCAGGCCAGAATATCGTTCAAACCAGACATATTCCCGCAATAGGGGTTCCAAGTGTATCGCAGGTTCCCTAATATACAATAGCATATCATCTGCGTATAGGGAAATGGGGCAAGCGGTCGCTGCCTGAAGCCCAGTGACGAAGGCTGCAGCCGCCACTGAAATGATGGCCTAGTGTGGGTCGGTATGTAAATGTGAATGTAAATGTAAATTTGATACTTGTATAGCGCACTACTCACCCACAAGGGTCTCAAGGCGCTTGTACGAATACCACTGTGGAACCCATCCTGGCTTTCCCTGTGGGAGGTCCACTCCTGGGCACCCCCAAGGTGGAGGCCAGGCATCCTTAGCATTGTGGGGGCCATTGTGGAGATTAAGCAAGCTATTGCCCAGAGTTGCAGAGTGGGATTCCATGATTGGAATAGGCACCGAGGCGAGAATTATCAGGTCCGTGGAATTTTTGAGCCCAAGACCCGCCAAGGCAGGGAATTGAACCCTGGACCCGGGCTAGATCTCTGCATCAGGGTCTGCCACTCTAATCATTGAGCCACACTTCTCCACATTGAGCCACACTTCTCCATGTCATGTATGTCAAGCTCCAAAAGTACGGGGGCGTGATCAGAAAGTGTTTTAGCGAGGTGCTTGACCGACACTGTCCATGCACTTACTTCCTTGAATACAAGCCAGTAGTCCAGCCTGGACCATGAGCCATGCACTGTCGATACAAATTTGCCCTCCCTCCCAGCGGGGTTGCGACACCTCCACACATCAACAAGACCCTCTGCCTTCATTATCTCACTTATCATTTGCGCAGCTTGTTTCCCATGCCATGTTGTGTTGGCTGATCTGTCTAACTGCGAGTCTAAATATACATTTAAGTCTCCACCCCATATCACAGCTGAGGGGGGCAACGCCACTATGCGTCTCCAGATATCAATTTAAAACACTGAGTCATCTACGTTGGGACCATATGTGTTTACAAATAAAAGCTTCATGCCACCCAGGCAACCCTGCAAAAGGAGCACCCTCCCCTGATCCTCTGCTTCCGAATGGGTTAATGTGAAAGAGGATCCCCGCTTCATCAATAGGAGTACACCTCTGGAATATGTGGAATATGACGCCGCTACTCTAACTGCAGCCCAACGAGCGCCCACTTTTGTTCTGTGTACTTGGTTAGATTCCACTCCTGCAGAAACCCCACTTGGATACCCTGTCTGTCTAAATATGCTAGTACCTTACTAATTATTTTGGGGTTATCAAGGCCCCGCACATTCCATGTTATCAGTTTAATGGTACCACCTGGGGTTCACCTTGTCTATTCTTGACCTGCTATATTCACTACTGCAAAGACCGCTGGCAGCTAAACACCCTGAAGTGACCTTCATGTGTAATCTGCACTGCATCTGCACCCAAACATAAACCAACATCCCGCCCCCACCCACTTCAGCACCCACAACATGCTAAAGCCTTCCCAAAAACATGTAAACATAACCCCATTACATAACATTTTCCAAATACAGAAGTGGGGAACACCAGAGTGCAATCATCCTCCCAAGTGTCAGGGAGGTGGCCATACCTGAACAATATTGCAGCTTGCCAGTCTAGTATACTTCTGCAACAGGGCCTGTATGTATAAAGTCATGAACAGCTGAGGCGTTACAATACTCACACACTGATAGGCAAACACACAGTCCTTGACCATTTGGGGACCTTGCCACCTTGGTAGCCACCGTCAGCCACTACCCATCGTCTGTGGCCGTCAGCAGCTATTCCTACCCCTATAGCACCGGAAGGGAACCATAGAGCAGTACAAAAGGCCCAGCTAAGCGACGATTGTCATTCCTTCTCATCCTCCGGTGCTTCTGATGTGTCGCTTTGACTCCTTTTAAGTGTTTTAGCATACTCCATGGCAGATTTGGGGTTTGTATATATCTTGGCTTTACCTTCTGATCCCATGCGTAGCTGGGCAGGGTACAGCATGGCATACGGAATGTTCTCTTCAAGTAGCAATTTCTTGACAGGCTGGAATTCCTGCCTGGCTGCCTAAACAGATGCAGTAAAATCCAGGTAGTAGGCCAAGTCATTCCCACGATAGTTTATAGTGCCTTTCTCACGTGCCAGGAGCAGGACTGAATTACGGTCCCTGTAGTTTAGCAGCTGTGCAATAATCGGCCATCGGTGGAGTGCCCGAAGGCGGGCGCACCACCAGTGATCGATGGGCTCTTTCCACAATGATCATCATCAACAGGTTTTCCTCTCCAAAAATTTCTCTGAGCATGTCCTCAACATAGGGCTCCAGTTTCCCTGTATTGGTCGACTCCGGCAGGCCAGTTACTTGCAGGTTATTTCGCCGTGACCTGGCTTTGAGGTCCTCATTCTTGGCCTGAATAATCGCAAGTACCTTCTCCATGTTGAGGGTTTTGGATAGACACTTTGCAAACTGTCTTCTGCGTCGGAAATTCGCTTTTCCGCTTCGCCCAACCTCGCACCCTGTTTGTCAAGCTTCGCTGACATGTGATCCATTCTCAAATTAAGGGCATCAATTTTTCCATCAATAGAGTGCAAGCTGCGCTGCATTGCAAGGAGGGTCGCCTCAAGCGACGGCGTGCCATCAGATGGGGCATCAAGCTCCGAGTCTGAGGTTGCCCTTTGCTGCGACTTGCCAGACTTCCACAGTTCGAAAGTAAGACATGATTGGTTCCTGTGAGGAAATATGAATTTTTATGGTCAATTGTGTCCCCTATCTTAGACCCCAACGACTCCATGTACATGCTACAAGTACATGTATGTTCCCTCCAGTTCCAGCTATGAAGACGCAAATACATGTGCGTCCAACGTCAACATGTCCTCTTTCAGATCAGCCATGAATGGGTCGAATATTCCATTCCTAAGTATGATTGGCCACCGACTTTATATGGTTCACTTTTCTAGTTTTACAGTTCAGGCGAGTAGGCCCTGAATTCTGCCATCAAGCCTTTTCCTGCTTCTGCCTCTGAAATGCTCCAGCCTGGACCTGCATCGGTATCCATGAACTTTGTCCTACTCCCTGCGCGGCTCACGGTGCCTGACGCGGCCTGTTGCCTGCCAAAAACTGTATTCAGCCTTCAAGTTATCTGCTCCGCTCCTCATCCAATGCATTCCTGTCTAGTAGTTTAGGTAAACATCCTTCCAGCTACCGAGCAAAGGGCTCGGCCTCGCTGTCTTTATGCAAGTAATTCATAGCCCCTGTTACCATGGAAGATTCCTGCCCCCTCGCATCTCATGTAGACACATAGACGCTTGTACATGCACTAACAGTCAGTATAGATTAGATTTCGCCCGAGAGACCTTTCCTTTTGGATAAAACAGTTCCTTAAACAAAGATATTAGATACGATTTGGGATTAGGTTGACCTGACCCCCCAGACTTCTGTCTCCACATGTAGAGCTAAATGTCAATTCCCCTTCACCCTCTAGTTGCACGTCAATCACACGTCATGCGGCTGCGCGCGCATCTCTGCCAAATATTTCTGCTGACACTGCAGGATTCTCTTATGAATCCACCCACTTGTGACATCATTTTAAATGACGTTTCTAGTATACGCCTATTATTACGCCTATTTTCATTACGTATGTGTATTCTTATCTGTATTATCAGCTGTTACGCCTCCTGCATCTGTCTTAATGCAATGCTTTTCATATATATATATTTACTTGTCAATAATGTATTGCCTATCCCTTCCTGAACCTTCGTGGTGATGGAATATGATTGCCTGGTTCGAACCATAATTCCTTTGTAAGGAATAAAGTCCTTTTCAGAACCTCTAATACCACGGATTCTGCCTCTTATTTTGACTGAGTTATTCTTACTAGACTTTACCGCATAAAAAATAGTACAGGTAATTTAAATATTTACCACATAAATTGGCGCCCGAACAGGGACACTTTCTCATCTCACGCGCCGGAGGTGCGTTGCAGGCCCGGTCTCCTGCCACAGCTGGACGGACAAAAACGCGTACCCGCAGGATTTCCTGTATCTCCCTCCGGCCGAGCGGGGGTGACTGAGGCTGCGATCAACACCCAGACGAGGCGGTGAGAAGTGCGAAGTATCCCGACCAGAGCCTAGCTGAGAGAGCAAGATCCGAGGTATACAGAGGCCCACCAGGTTCCGAAGTTCCGAGTCCAGTCGAGTCCAGTCCGGTCCAGTTCAGTTCAGTTCCGAGGCCTTCCGTTCCGTGCTACCCGGTGAGTACCATTGCTGGGGAGGCATTTAGACGTGCACATTAATTTGTGCCGGTCATGACGGGTTTGGGTACACAGATCCGGTCTGCACTGTTTCAGCAGTGTATCTGTACTGTTTAGCAGTATATCCAGTATGTTCATGTATATAATTCAGTATTATCTAGTATTAGTATTATGTCAGTGACTAGTTTTCTTCTAATTATCATTGTTCGTTAAATGTTAAAATGTTAAATGTCAAATGTTTTAATGTGTTTAAAAATTGTGGTATGAATGAGTGTTCATTTTTTTTTTTTTTTAAAACATGTTTTTTATTGCAACATTTTCAGCAACATAACCATCGGGGCAACCGGCACCCCCTACAATCTCCGATCATATTCTTCGGTTTAGCAATGCACACAGCCATTCAGCCCACATCCCGGGGGCTGGGCGGCATATATAGACAGTTAAGCAATTGTAACACAACTATCGCCTCACAGCGGTGCCTGGATCATGCCCCATGGGAGCCTCTGCTTTTCTGTCCCAACAGCTACATTCCTCATCCAACTCAATATAGCATTACCCTCCCACCTCAGGGAACTCCCCCCCCTCCCATCCCACCCCCCAACTGCTGCTGTTGTGGGCCCCTCCAGTGGTCCCTAACTCTAAGTCGTGCCATCCATCAGGGGGTACATCTATTGTCCTCAGCCTCAAGGACCTCCGTTCTCCTCACGCTCCCGTTCCGCCCGCTCGAGCCGGCAATCCTGCAGGGCCTGCTCGATCTGCTCCCATGCCCTTACCCACTCTAACCCCTTTTCATTGTCCGCCTTAATCGCTTGGCGCCGTCTGACTTCACTCTCGCATCTAGACCATTTTAATAACTCGGAGATCCACCGCCCGATTGATGGGCCCTCCCGGGACTTCCAGTGCCACGTAATCTCTCTCTGAGCCAGCATAAGCCCCAAGTCAATAAATTTACTCGTCACTTTTGTCTTTGCTGTGTGAGGGAACCAGAGCAGCAGGCACGCCCCCATATCAAACTCGACCTCCCTGTCCGTCGCAGTATTCAAGATCTCTCCCACCTCAGTCCAGTACGACCCGAGCTTCGGGCACCCCCACAGCATATGCTCTAGTTCAGCTCCCAGTGTGAGGCAGCGCGGGCAAGCGGCCTCCTGTACCTTAAAGTGCCGGCTAATCTTTCCCGGGGTCAAATACGCCCTGTGAATGATGAAGAAGTGCACCTGCTGAAAGCGGGCATTCCCGCTACCCTTCCATGTCCTCCGCATGATGTGGCTCCAGATCGTGTCCGGAATGGGTTTGCCTATGCTTTCCTCCCACCGCTCCTTCAATGCCGCAAGCGGCTCCAACCCCTCCTGCAGCAGTCTAGCCTGTAGGCATGTCACCGCCTTAATCGTGCCCGCCGCCATTGCCACGTACTGGCAGGTTAGTGCCACAGAGGGCTCCTCCAGCCCCTTTCTCCAGTGTTTTTGTATCGCCGCGCTCACCGCCGCGTGCAGGAGATAACTCCCATCCGGGAGGCCAAACTGCTCCTGCAAGGCCCCGAAGGGGGCTAGCACCCCATCTATATAGAGGTCCCCCACCATCTGCAACCCCAGCTCCTCCCACTCCGCTAGCGGGGACCAGTCGCCTCCATGCGGCAGCGCCGTCAGCATCCCCAGCGGGATCTCCGGTGCATAAGGTCTTACCGTCTTTGCTCTCCGCATGCCCCTCTGCCAGCATAGCCGGAGAGTCCGCTCCTCGATGGACAAATCTCTCAGGTCTAATTTCTGTTGCATGACTATGTAAGACAGGACATGTCTCTGGATGCCCGTCCCTCGTCCCAGCTCCGGGCCCCGGAATACCCTGGCCACATTCTGTGTCAGCACTTGTAGCTGCGCCGCCAGGTAGTATAATTCAATGAATGAGTGTTCATTATTGTGTTTATCGTATTAATTGTGTTCAAGTCCAGTTTGAGTAAGAATCAAGTAGCAAGGTTTAAAGATGCCGTTCTTTTCAAAACTAAGACAGATCAAAACTAGAAAAGGAGTACTCGAAGAAGCTGTTCCCATTCCACCTAGGGACACTCCAGGGTACTTTATGTATCATAAACATGGCCTAGATGCCGTACTATATCTTGATTTATGGGTGGACTACACCAAGGATCTAGCAGAAAGTCAGAGATGGCCCGCAGCTGGGACATGGGATGCAGATTGCATCATGAGAGTAGAAGAAGAATTATGGAAAAAGAAAGCCAGACAGTCACAGAAAGATGCCGTTGAACTATGGCGTAAAGAATCGCATAGGCGCACAGAGAAAGCGCTCAGACAGGAAGAGAAAAGTAGGGAGAACTCAAATAAAGCCCGAGAAAACGTATTAGTTGAGGAAGGTATCCGAGTAAAAACAGAACAAGTAGACAGACAACGAAACACTCTTATGAATGGTATGTATCCTCTTTTGGCCGAAGGTTTACCTAAAGCCACCCCGGAAATACCGAAAGATTTGCCACCCCCATTACTCCCGATTAAAGCACATCCCAAGACCGCAAAAGATATTTTCCTTTCTTCCTATTTAGACGATGTAGCTCCCGAATATGTTAATGTTCCACCACACACGCCACCTGTCGATGGTGCTCAACCCCGAGATCATCCGCCCCCAACTCCGCAACCACAAACTCCTCCGCACAATCCAACAGGTCCATTTGTTTCCACCACTTTTCCTGCATCCACAGTTTCTACCTTACATCCCACAAATCCTTTTGTGCCTAGCACCTCAGAAGGTGCGACAGGAGGTGCGGCAGCAATTTTCGCCACGCCACCATCACGAAGTAAATCGTCTCTTAGAGATTTAGCAAACCAACGTACACCCCAAATAGCAACGTCCGACATGTTTAAGGAACATCTTGTAGATTGTAGATATGATCCAGTGCCCGGTAAAAATGACAGAATGCTGCTATCATCACTACGTATACGACGAGCTTCAATATATTTAACGACACTACCAGGAATGATTAAACATTTAGACAATATATATCGCTTTGTCCAAACAGGGCAAGGCCCTGAAAGTATTGACGAAGCCATGGAATACCAGAAAGTGGATATACAGAGACTACTGTTACGCTTCTACATAAACTGCTTGATCAGAGACAGAGATAGGTCCGAGGTAGACCAGGATGAAATGCAAGTACTTACCAGATGGGGTCAGAATATATCAGAGGGAAAACATGATAAACAGACGTGTATAGTAGCTATGTGCCGAAAGATCCGCAAAGAAGTAGAACGAATACATAAAGCCAGATTGGAGGCAGACAAAACTGAATCAGAGGGAGAGGAGGAGGAAGAATCAGAAATGCCCACAGGACAATTAGAAACGATAGCTTATGTAGGTAGGGGAAGACCTTGTAACAATATCAGATACTTTAATGACCCGATACGTCCGATACGTCCAGAATGTAACAGACATTTTCAAGCCCCTATGCTAAATACGAAGTCCCCTGAACACTTATTCCAGGCTGCTGATAAATTACTCCGAGACCGAATGGGGGTATCATATGCTCGATTCTATGGATGAACAAGAATTAGCCAGGTCAGCAGTACAATGGGCTGACAGTTCTGAAAAATACAGTGATGATGCGTTAGCACACACGTTTTTGAATCTTACCCCAGACGAACAGCGTTTAGCTGGTATATACATGATACAACACCTCGTTATATTGTATAGAAGCCAACATTCCGATCCTGGTCCCCTACCTGATATACTGATAGAATTACTCACGAATAAATGGAGAGGTTCAGGTACTGATTTAATTAAAGAAATTCTAGAATATCGACACCAGTACATTGTCTTCGTATGCCCAGAACATGTTTCAGTCCCCCCCAAGTTGGAAAGAAAAACGTATCACATAGACAGACAGAATCCCTTACGCGAAGTACACCCAATCAGAGGTGATGACAATACTTTTAAACGCGTGTTTGTGTACACGCCCATAACTAAAATTGAATTATTAGAAATGAAGAAAGTAGTACCTAGCCATGACAAAGACCCAGCAGGTTTCCACCGTGAGATAAAAGACATGTTACTCATGGGAGAGTATACTTATCCTGACATTATGAAAATATTGAAAGTTTTATTGCCTGCCGGTATTTACGAGAAACTCAAAGAAAAAGAATGGGAGGTGGGAGACCAAAAGATAGATTGGACAGCACTAGAAAACGAAGAAAAAGCCCGAGCTGCAGGTTCAGGGCTTGGGGAAAAGACTACAGCATTACCAGGATTATTAGTGCAGGTACTACCACGTTTATTAACTACGAAAAAGGAAGACTGGGGTGCAATTTCAGCCTGTAAGCAAAAACAAGATGAAGACACTAGTGATTTCTATTCCCGATTTGAAAAATGTTTTGGTATTAATAGTGGCATAAAAGCAAGTAGTGAGTCGTATCCACATCTGTTTGTGACAAAATTAGTTGAGAATTCCCTGCCCCAAGTTAAGAATAGAGTATTAAAATTCGAGAGTACCTGGCAAGGTAACACACCGTCACAGATGTTACAAATGTTACAATATCATCACAATAGAATTAGAGAAGAACAAGAACATGAACAAAGACGTATGAAAGACACGAAAATGAAAATGCTTGTTGCTCAGTCAGTTCCAGCTGACGGTCATAAAAAGGGTACGGCGCAGTCCAATGATACAGCGGGTCCTGTTAGAGGGACATGCAACTATTGTAAACAGCCAGGTCATTATATACACGATTGCGCAGTTCTGAAACATAATATGTCTACGGGTATAACGAAGGAGAGACCACGTCCGCCTAGACAGGATCAGATCCAACAACAAGTACCTCAGCATGCGCAACCTATGCCAGTTCCACAACAGACTGCACCACCACCACAACAACAACCACAACAACAGCCACAGCCTATTGCTGCAACACAAAACACGACACAACAGATGTACCAGTATGCACAAAATGACTATCCAGAGTATCAGCGCTACACATGAAATAGCCTAGAGAGGGAAGTTGGCTTACCCCTTATTGAGGTTCCCGTAGATCAAGAGGGTCCTTACGTACAGAGTCAAGTATTAGGGAAAGACAGAAAGTTTCTACTCGATACAGGGGCAAGCAGAACCACTATCAGTCACAGCGAAGTCCCAGGGGCACCCCTCTCAGGCTCACAAAATATTTCCCTTGGTTTTTCAGGAAAGCCCACTATTAACGAAGTATCGCAACCACTTGCATTCACAGTCGGTCCATTAACACGGACTACAGATCTATTGCTCACAAAATCATGCCCAGAAAACTTGTTAGGTATAAAAACATTGAAGGCTCTAGGAGCTATAATATGTTGTTCTCCGGAAGGAGTACGACTATTTTTGCGTGACTTTAAAGGTCACTATGTGTCCAGAGACATGGATCACCGGTTACAGAATTTACCTACACATTTATGGGCACAAGGCCCCACTGATGTTGGTTGCATGCACATTACACCATATCGAGTCACACTCAAAACAGGAGTGGTACTACCACGAATGCGACAATACAAGTTACCCCCAGATGCTGTTGTGGCTTTACTGCAAATCATTGACGAGCTCATTGCACAAGGAGTGGTTGTAGAAACCGACTCCAATGTATGTAATTCCCCGATAATTCCGATTCTTAAACAAACTGATCCAAAAGCACCACCAGTATATCGATTAGTTATTGATCTGCGAGAATTAAATAAATGCATTGTACCACAATAACCCGTGGTCCCAGATATCTCTTCATTGCTAACAGCCATAGATTCAGAAGCAACGTTCTTTACTGTAATTGATCTCAAGAACGCTTTCTTTAGCGTCCCAATCGATCCGGAAAGCCAATATTTGTTCGGATTCAGTTTAAATGGACGAAGTTTTAAATTCACACGCGCACCTCAAGGATTCACAGAAAGCCCCAGCATCTATAGCCAAGCACTGAAAAGAGAACTTGACAGTATCCACATGCCAGCTAACACTGCCCTGCTTCAATATGTCGATGATCTGCTGATCACCGCCCGAAGCGAACCTGAATGTGAAAAAGCATCACTGACGGTTTTACATTTCTTAGCCGACAAGGGGCACAAAGTGTCCCCTTCAAAGCTGCAATTCTGTGTCCAGCAAGTTGTGTACCTTGGGCACTTGCTGTCCAAGGGGGGAAGACAGCTTACACCCGACCGTATCCAGTTAATTGTTAACATGCCGCCACCCAAGACACAAAAGGAGGTACGGGCATTCATAGGCCTCACTTCGTACTGTAGGCAGTGGATCCCTCAATATGCATTTCTAGCGAAACCACTCATTCAGTTGACAACACAGGAGGCAGCGACATCGACTGTCCTCCCTTGGACTCAGGAACATACACAAGCTTTTGAAAGCTTAAAGAAAGCTTTATGTCAAGCACCTGTTTTAGCAACACCATGTTACAGCAAACGTTTTACACTCTTTGTTACAGAACGTGAAGGTACTGCTTTGTCAGTACTCACGCAGGAACAAGCAGGATCACACAAGCCATGTGCTTATTTTTCCAGTACATTAGATCCCGTAGCCCAGGCTCTTCCTGCGTGCCTGAAATCAGTCGCAGCAACAGCTTTAGCAATCAGACAAAGCGATGCCATAGTGTTAGGACATCAATTGACAGTACAAGTACCACACGCAGTGGAGGTTCTCTTGAACCGGACCCAAACACAACACTTGACTATAGCAAGACTGACGGGTTATGAATTGACATTGTTCCAGCCACACATAGAAATCAGACGTTGTAGTACATTAAATCCTGCCACACTTTTGCCATTAAGTGGAACAGACCCATTGGCACATGATTGTATTGAAGTCATTACTATTACGACGAAACCCAGACAAGACTTGACAGATATTCCATTATCAGATCCAGACCTGACATTGTATGTAGATGGTTCATGCATGAGAACAAATACAGGAGAGTTAGTGGCCGCTTATGCAGTCACAACAGACACTGAAGTTATTGAAACAAATTGTATCGATACCTTGTCAGCTCAAGCAGCAGAGCTCATCGCTCTGACACAAGCCTGTATTCAAGCCAAAAATAAGAAAGTCAACATATACACAGATTCACGTTATGCATTCGGAGTAGTCCATGACTTCGGCGTGCTTTGGCGAGAGAGAGGTTATTTAACTTCTCACGGTGCCCACATCCAGCACGGTCCCCTTATTCAAGCTCTGTTAGATGCAATACATCTGCCTACTGCAATATCGATTATGAAGTGCAAGGCCCATATGAAAGTGACTGATATCATTTCTCAGGGTAACGACCTAGCTGACAGAACAGCTAAACAGACTGCTCAGAATCAGACTCATACAACTGACACGACAAAGACAATAGTTCCGACACCAACACACTGCATGACAGTTAAGGATCCCGCCCTTGATGTAATTGACATACAGACACATGCTACACCAGAAGAAATAAAGAGATGGACTGAATTAGGAGGGATCCAAACGGATCAAGGATGGATGACGAAGGGAAAATCTATATGGTTTCTTCCTGACTCAATGGTTCAAGTCATCATTAACACAATACATAGTCCAGCGCACCTAGGAGAGAAAGCTATGCTAGACAGTATTCAACACATTTGGTTCAATAAACACTTGCGAGCAGCAGCTAAACAGAAAGTACGTACCTGCATGATTTGTTGCCAGTTCAATCCAGGAAAAGGCGTACCTGTAGAACAGGGTGGATTTCAACCCCCCGATCACCCTTTTGAAGTCCTCCAGATGGATTATATCCAGATGGAACGTTGTCGAGGATTCAAATATGTCCTCGTAGTTGTATGCGCTCTTTCCCGGTGGACAGAGGCGTATCCCGTCTCAGATTACACTGCCCCGACTACTGCCAAACAGTTAGTTAGAGAATTCTTCCCACGGTATGGTTTGCCCCGTGTCGTGTACTCAGATAATGGCCAGCCATTCTCATCCGAGCTAATGAAACATGTTTCACTTCTGTTAGGCTATCAATGGAAATTCCACTGTGTCCGACATCCCGAGGCAGCAGGTCTCGTGGAGCGGCATAATCAAACTTTGAAAATTAGACTGTCCAAAGTATGTAGAGAAAAAGGTGTCGACTGGATAGTAGCTTTACCAGTTGCGCTCTTTTACATGAGAATGGTAGCACACTCCCGAACAGGGCTATCTCCGTATGAGGTGATCTTCGGTAGACCACCAAATATGTGGGGGACGCCTATACCTCGTAAAATAACTGATGTTG
The DNA here is from genome assembly GCF_964204655.1 of Triturus cristatus. Classification (NCBI taxonomy): domain Eukaryota; kingdom Metazoa; phylum Chordata; class Amphibia; order Caudata; family Salamandridae; genus Triturus; species Triturus cristatus. Next base: position 381,644,205 of record NC_140585.1, on the reverse strand, counting down.
ATTGTAATATGCTGACAGATTACCTGGCTTCCTTGATGTCTGCACTACAATCTTGTCGTTCACAGGTAGCTGCAGCTTTTCCCGATAACACTGAGGTGAAGCCCCATGACGTGGTTCCGGGGGACCTTGTGCTTGTAAGGAACTTCGACAGGAGGAACCCGCTGGAGCCTCGCTGGCAGTCGCCTAAGCTCGTCTTATTGACCACAAGGACAGCTGTGAAGATTGAGGGACGTAAAGGGTGGTTGCACTCGAGCCATATCAAAAAATTTCATGGACTATCATCTGACTTGAATTTTCAGCCCTGCATTCCCTCACAGACTGACTCAAAACTCCCCCTGGTTGATAAGCCAGAAAAAGAAAGCTATAAACTGAAACTAAGGTCTAGCAAGTCAGACAATTTGATTGTTTAAGTCCTCTCCAAGGTGAATCGGTTGAATTTGTCTCTGACATGTATCCTCTAGACCGAAATAGAGAGAGAAATAGACAGAAACAGCTCAAGAAACATGCGTACTGTAAATCACTTCGTAGTCACTGCATAGTGACATTGTTAATTATGTTTTTTCTAAGTCTTCTGATTATTATTGCCAGTATATTATTACACATGTATTACCCTATTTCCAAGCGTGCTTTCAATGCTACTGCCGAACATTCTTTTAGCGAATTACCCCCGCATGAGTTGTCCTATAGATTTGCGCTGCGCAACAACACATTCATTAGTATGTTACATCATTCTCATCAGACCTGCAATGCTACAAATTGTTGGATATGTGGCCGACTCCCTCCCTATCAGAAATATAAGGGAGTTCTGCCCCTCTTTCCGTATCCATTCACACACAATGGCTCCTGTGGAGCATGGTTTAGTTTGATTAATTCCCTAGATTCAAATTCAGTAGTTTATCAAGACAACTGGGTATGGGGAAACCTGAACCTAGTTTTACTTAAAGTCTGCTACCCTAACAAGGAGGGACTTCCCAAAAGAACAGGAACTGATCTAGAAAATGAAGTATATGGATTAGGTAACTTTACACTTAACCTCATGATCCTGAATGTTGAATCCGAAGCTACACCAATCTTGCCCGCTATGTCAGTATTTCCAGTTAGAGGCGAATTATGTGTAAGAAAGAATGGTTCAATACATATGGGCCATAGTAAATGTACCACTGTAATAGAATTCAGTGATAAAGGCAAGTCTACATTTAGAGCTTCCCGTCACTCCTACTTCATCTGTGGTCACACCGCATACATACGCCTACCCCTAGATTGGGATGGTACCTGTTACATTGCATTCCTTCTGCCACCTGTTTTCCTAGCCCCGCCTGATTACCATAGGAATACCCATTTAGTACACAATAGACAGCAGAGAGATCTCCCGATTGTCGACTACACCGAAACAGCATGGGAGCAATACACAGATTTCAATAAAGGTTTCTTTCCCTACATAGGTACAGTCACTAATAGTAAGTTGATACGTAGATTAACTAGAACCCTTGAAGCAGTAGTGAATGAAACTACTTCCGCCTTAGGCAACTTAACAGAGGAGCAGTCTGCGATGCGGATTGTTGTTCTTCAAAATCGTCTTGTCCTTGACGTCATTCTGGCCGATAGGGGCGGAGCTTGTAGGGTCATCAGATCAAGTTGCTGTGTTTTCATACCAGAAAACGCGCCGTCAGTATATAAAGCCATAACTCGACTTCATAAAATCGTAAGCCAGATACACCAGAATCCAGGCACCTGGACTTGGTCCGGTTGGTTCTGGAGCGTGTTGTCAGCCTGGGGATGGAGGATCCTATCCTTCCTAGGTATTGGCTTCCTCATACTATTCAGTTGCTGCTTGTGTCTACAATGTGGGCCAGCGATTTGTGGTCTGTGTGCCACATCGTGTATCCCGCCTTCAAATTTTCATTCAAGATCCCGGAAGAAGAAAGAAGAACAAATGATGCTATATGAACAGATTGATGGATTGATGAAGATGGATATTTCATGAGGGTCCGTAGGGGACAAGGAGGGAATGAGGAAATATGAATTTTTATGGTCAATTGTGTCCCCTATCTTAGACCCCAACGACTCCATGTACATGCTACAAGTACATGTATGTTCCCTCCAGTTCCAGCTATGAAGACGCAAATACATGTGCGTCCAACGTCAACATGTCCTCTTTCAGATCAGCCATGAATGGGTCGAATATTCCATTCCTAAGTATGATTGGCCACCGACTTTATATGGTTCACTTTTCTAGTTTTACAGTTCAGGCGAGTAGGCCCTGAATTCTGCCATCAAGCCTTTTCCTGCTTCTGCCTCTGAAATGCTCCAGCCTGGACCTGCATCGGTATCCATGAACTTTGTCCTACTCCCTGCGCGGCTCACGGTGCCTGACGCGGCCTGTTGCCTGCCAAAAACTGTATTCAGCCTTCAAGTTATCTGCTCCGCTCCTCATCCAATGCATTCCTGTCTAGTAGTTTAGGTAAACATCCTTCCAGCTACCGAGCAAAGGGCTCGGCCTCGCTGTCTTTATGCAAGTAATTCATAGCCCCTGTTACCATGGAAGATTCCTGCCCCCTCGCATCTCATGTAGACACATAGACGCTTGTACATGCACTAACAGTCAGTATAGAATAGATTTCGCCCGAGAGACCTTTCCTTTTGGATAAAACAGTTCCTTAAACAAAGATATTAGATACGATTTGGGATTAGGTTGACCTGACCCCCCAGACTTCTGTCTCCACATGTAGAGCTAAATGTCAATTCCCCTTCACCCTCTAGTTGCACGTCAATCACACGTCATGCGGCTGCGCGCGCATCTCTGCCAAATATTTCTGCTGACACTGCAGGATTCTCTTATGAATCCACCCACTTGTGACATCATTTTAAATGACGTTTCTAGTATACGCCTATTATTACGCCTATTTTCATTACGTATGTGTATTCTTATCTGTATTATCAGCTGTTACGCCTCCTGCATCTGTCTTAATGCAATGCTTTTCATATATATATATTTACTTGTCAATAATGTATTGCCTATCCCTTCCTGAACCTTCGTGGTGATGGAATATGATTGCCTGGTTCGAACCATAATTCCTTTGTAAGGAATAAAGTCCTTTTCAGAACCTCTAATACCACGGATTCTGCCTCTTATTTTGACTGAGTTATTCTTACTAGACTTTACCGCATAAAAAATAGTACAGGTAATTTAAATATTTACCACACCTGTCTGTCTTACCCATTTTGTCCATATAAGCCGCAGCGTTCTGCAGAGATCACCATACGCCGTCTTGCTGCCCCTTCTCGCCACGCCCGTAGCCCCTGCAGCTCACATAGTTCGCCGGGAGGCTTTCACTGAGTACCCAGGATCCTGCACAGGTCCCTCCTCTATAGCCTGTAACAGCGTGCACTGCATTGAAGCTCATTCAATATTACCATTATATGTGCGTGCTTCAGTGCACGTCCCGCTCCATTTTATCAGGTGATCTCAGCTCTGCTTGTGTCTGTTTTCTAGATAGTAGCCCCTAATAATTCCTAATTGGAAGGTAGGGGAGCTTGGAGTGACATGCGTCATGCATGTCCCTTATACAATTCCAGCCATCAGCACCTCCTGGTCAGGCAGTCACACCAGGAGCCGTCAGTCCCCAGCACCCCACGCAATGCACCTTCAATTGCCTCAGCTCAAAAAAACATACTGGTCTAGAGCATCTCAGGGCTCCTCTAAGCAGCACGAGACTCAATTGCAGTGCTTCTTGGCTGCTATCCAGTGCTTTCGGCCGCGCTTTGCCCTAGTAATAGGCCCTTACTACGCAGCAGGGAGGCCTCTCCTACCGCTTTGCCGGGCTGAGTTTCTTTGTCCCCCGCCGTGTCTCAGCAGGCCCTTGCCACGATTTGCTCTGGCTGTGAGCTCTCACCGGCAGTACCGCAGCTCCGAAGGGATCGGGAGGGGATGCCACGAACCCATCCTCAGGCGCAGGCCCCACGCAGTCCGCCGCAGAGCCCTGCCAGCAGCAGCCACCCAGTCTCGGCAAGCAGCACCGGTTCACTGGCTCCCAGTAGGCTTCTGGTTGTAGCATCTTCCTCGTGGCAACTCGTGGCACCCAGGAGCCCGCGCAGCACCCCCAAAACAGCTCCGCTCATTTCCACTCAGCAGGGGCACCCGCCTCATCTCGCGATCGACATGTTTTACTCGGCGCCATAGCAGGGTCGGTTGTCAATCTCAGGATTGCAGGCGTTGTGCAGCTCCGCTTCCACTTTCAAGTTGTGCCCCCACCGTGCAGCATGAATGTGCTTCAACTTATTGCATAGGATGGCGGCTGTAAGCAGGATTATTGCCGGATGGGAAGTTCGGCCAGCAGGGCTGCACTAAAGCGCAGCCATTGTGCAGTGCACCCACTAGCGCCCCCCTTTGCAAATGTCATTTGGACTTTCTAAGGTCTTTGGTGTACCAACTGACTTGTGTGTTGGTTCCTGAGTGTCTGACGGTCTTCAGGGGGGGCTAGGGTTTTTGCGCTGTTAGTGATCCAGTTGTTGAAGGCTTTGATGTCAGCCTGCGGGTCGCATATGAGGTACGGTTTATGTGCAGTGAGGGTTTTGGTCCAGTTTGTGTCCTTTATCTTGTTCCAGCTACCTCTGAGGTTGTAGGTACTAGTATTGGTGGAGGGGGGTTGGGGTGTGTTAATGGAGAAGTGTACGAGGGAGTGGTCTGTCCAGGTATCCGGAGTGAGGTTGCTGAACTTGACCTTGTTGCTGGCTGTGAAAATGAGGTTGAGGGCGTGTCCACATTGTGGGTGGGGCACTGGGCTATCTGAGAGTGCATCTCGATGGTGTCCCAGATATCGGTAGCATGTTTGTTGAGCAATCTGGTGTTAAGGAGCATGCAAGTCAGATGGGGTGAGGCATGCGTGGTGTGTGATGGGCACATGTTGGTGCAGGTGAACTGTGCATGATTGAGTGCGTGAGAAAGGTCCTAACATGGTGCATGGAGGGTCACGGAAGCAGATGATATTGCGGTGTCCAGTGTTGAGTGCAAGTAGGCTGGAGGGTGTGTAGTGATGGCGTTTGGTTGGACCAGGGTCCTTGGTGCTGTGCACGGTCCAGGCTCAGATGGCCGCTCATGGACTGTCCTTTGGCGCACCAGCGGCGCGCCTGCTTTTCAGTCATGCAGCGGCTGCCATTAAGTAGCTCCTGGGAGCAGAAGGCATTGGGGGAAAAGGGCGGGGCAGAGGAGGCGGTAGAAGGCACTTAGGTAAGGTGTGGGGGAGGTGGGAAGTGTGGTAGGTCGGAAAGCACAGGGAAGCGGGAAAGCATGGGAGGGGAGGCAGGCAGAAAGGAAAAGCAGGGCACAAAAGAAACACGAAAAGAAAAAGTGGAGAGTAGGAACGGGCAGAAAGAGGCCCAGGAGAGAGAGTGGAAAGTGGAGAACCGGGCACAAAGAGGCCCAAGAGAGAGAGAGTGGAAAACTGGCACAAAGATGGCCAACAGAGAAAGGAAGTGGAAATAGGCACAAAAAGAGGGAAAAGGATGGTGAGGAGAGCAAGAAAGATGCAAAAAGAAGGAGCGCAAGAATGCTGCAAGGACTCGCAGCAGTGAGGTCGGGTCTGAAAGGGCCTTAGATTGGTTTGAGGATCAGTCCAGGTACTGGGGCATATGAACCATTAAATGAAATGCCTCTTGGCTTTAAAATGATAGATATTTCCATTGTCCAGTGCATTGGTACCCACTTAATGATCTTGAAAGCATGAAAGGCTGCTCACCCTGCCAATTTCCAGTCCTCTCACTTGTAGTTTGCACATAAATACATACATCACTCAGTGACTTTACAGACTAGTTCAATAGTTTATTCAACATGTACAGGTTATCAGTATTACTAATGGGGAAAGTTGTGCAGCCTGAAGTAAAGTATGCCTGCTTGTATGTAGTGTTTTTGGTGTAGCATACTCCATGTACCCTGAGACTTGATTCAGACTATGCAATGGAGCTAAAGAAGATTTGGGTTGGGAAGATGGCTATCGAAAGTCATAGCCAGCCTCAGTGCTCCATTGACTTGGGTCGTTGTTTTGTAAACTATCCTACAGTAGACAGCCATGCAGAAGGGAGCTAGCTGGTCTTATAGTCCCCTCCCCCCCGCCCCCAGAGAGAACTGAAAGGGTGAGATCTTGAAGCATTACTGCATTTGTGGGTGATCATAACTTATCATAACTTATCCTCATTCAAAGGGGTCATGTGCTAGTCGCAACCTAAGAAGTAAGCAAAGGTAAATCTGGAGACTTTGCAGAATACACAATTAAGCAGGGGGTTTGGGGACCACAGATAGTTAGCGGGGGCTTCGGGAACTGAGAGTGAGGCCTTAGTCATGTAGACTTGGGGTAAGCTGGAGCCTTTGAGAACTAAACTGAACAGGGTCATTGTTGCAAACCTAAGAGTAGGGGGGAGCCTGTAGGGCTTAGGGGTGAGCCGGAGCTTTGGAGATCTGGTGATGGTTGAGGATCTCAGAGCTTTAGTGTGTGCAGAGCATCTGGGTACCTGACATTAAACAGCCTCAGGGTAATCTTGAGGTGAAGATGGACTTCACTGACCCTAGTGTGAGCGGGGCGCTGGGTAAGAGGGAGCAAGAAAGACAGGACCTAATGGGGAACAGGGATATAAGGGGACCAGGGGGAGAGAAGGATTCCAGTGGCACCAAGAGTGAACAGCAGCCTCTGGGGACCTCAGTGTGATCAGGAGCATCAGGGGCCCTGAGAGTGGAAATGAGCCGAAGGGTCCTGAGTAAGAGATGACGTTTGGGACCCACTGACGACGAGAAAGGGTCTCGCTGTCTTAGGATGAGCAGGCAGACAGTTCACTGAGAGTGATTAGAAGCCAGATCTATAGATGAACACGATGCTCTGAGGACCTGTTGGCCAATGGCCAGAAGATTCCCCCTGAAAGAGGCCCTACTGCAGGGAGGGGACTCCGAGATCTGAGGGTGGGCAAGGTTGAAGGGAGAGGATTCATAGACCTGAAGATGAACTGCAGGAGGCCTGTGAATGAGCTGCAGAGGAAAAATGGTGTTTCCAGACTGGACCAATGTAACTGACCCTACCCGCTGTAAACTGATTCATGTACCACACATGCTTGCAAAGTTAGCCCGGGTACTAACCAAACAATACTGTGGGGAAATTGTGATCTTCGAATGTGGGATTCTTGTTTGGGCCTATTTTAGGTCCCAATCTCCCTCTTTGGTGATCAGCTCTGCTGTCTGAGCCCCTGTGCGTCGCCCAAGCTCCCATGCAAACACGCAGCAAACGAGGCCCCTGAGCTGGTTTCACCGGTGCTCCCTGCAGGCTGTCAGCAAGATTTACGGCATCCGAAACCCACGCAAGGTGTTTCAGTTATTTCAGGAATTTGACATGGCTGGAGAGACACAGGATCAGCTGGTTTCCAGCTCTTGGAGGGTAGGCCTGTTTCACGCCGCAGCGAGGGTTCTGCCCAGACAGCCAGCACGCTGCCCGGGACGGGTGGAAGGTCCTAGTTTGGTATCGACGCCGATGACCCGAGCGATAAGGGCTCGGTCCCCAGACACTCCGGCTCTGACCCCTGCACCTGTCATACCTGGCAGGCCCCCGTGTGCATGCCTGCACGCCCGTGGCTGCTGGAATGCCTGGACTGTAACCCGATACTGGCCCACGAGGAAGAACTCACGAACCTTTCTTCCGTGATAAACTCCGCGAGCACCTGGTACCTGCCGGGTGACATTCCGAGCACGGCATTCCGCTGCAGCCACAGGGTGTTTTTTAATGTTTATGTTATTTACTTGACTATTCTTGGTCTTTTTGTGCGTGGGTATTAGTAGCACGCTTCATCTGTCCAACCAACAATTCATTTAATTTGAAACATGCGGCATTATTGCTGGCGCGAGATTTACAAACGACTGAGCACATTAATTCCGACTTTGAAACTGGGGAACCAGGTTTGAGTCTCTGCGTCGGTTCAACATCCTGTGATTCTGGGCAAATCAGTTCGCGCTATTTAAAACTACAAGCATTTGCAGTGCAATTGGTCTTGCATTTGCGAGACTGTGAGCTATTGGCATTGTAAATGACAATGCCTTTTATTTATGTGTTGGTTTTCAAAACAGATAGATAAAAGGCATTGTCATTTACAATGCCAATAGCTTGAACTTTAACAAATGCGAGATCTATTGCATTGCAAATACTTGTTTTTCTAGTCGAGGGAGGACCTGGCCTGGCCATTCGGGCTGGACTGTTCCCACGAGCAGCAGGGTCAAGAATGATTTGCATATGGCTGGGTCCAAACTGGTGCAGCGTGGTGAGCAAAAAAATGATGGATTAAACCTAGATCTCTGACTGGGGTGAATGTTTGATTTGTTCAGCATTCCGTCCATCATTTGCTCTTTTTGCAAGACGGACAGAACCAGTAGGAACAGTGCAAGCTCTACTCACACCCAGGATAGGACAGGGACGGCACAGGCTGAAGCAAAGGGCAGGCAGGGGCAGCACCTGCAGCAGTGTAAATGATTCCCTCACATACAGGACTTGGTCAGCACTGGCAGCAATAGTGCAAGCTTCTCCTACGCACTTGTGTCAAAACCGGAGGCAGACGTGGAAGCTTCCAACGCACACAGGGAAAACTGTTCTCACTCCCAGGACAGGAACAGAAACAGAACCAGAAGAAGCAATGCAAGCTTCCTGATGCACAGGGCAGGGGCAACACCAGAGGCACCATTGCCAGCTTCCCCGGATAGGCGGCAGAGTCTCTTCTGGCATTCTTTTGACTCGCCTCACTAGGTCTCCCTATCTTCTCACCCCACTGCCACCAGAATTTTGTTGTTGATAGAATATAATGAGCAAATTTTATTTTACCATAATTTGTAAGGCACGTAGGTCTTACAGTGTGCGCGCTCTTCATTCAGCGTGGCCTTTGGTCATTATGTTCGGTTAAAGAAGTGCTTATTATTCCGCCACTTGGTGATTTCATCTCGTCAGCTCCCAGAATTTCAAGTCGATGGAAACTTTTAAAAATAAAGAAAATTAAGAACAAGAAAACCTAACCAATCCGACAACAAAAAGTAGGCTTTGGCAAAAGAGCAGTGCCGCGATGCTTAATTTTAAACACGAGAATATTGTGCGAAATTTCTCTCCCACGATCTTTGTTCACTGGGTGATGAGGGGCATAGTAAGATGTGTGAAACGAGGTTCAAGAACTAGGAACTCGGCGCAGGTTCGCTCAAATCTGCACCTCGAGGTCGGCTGTGAAGGTAAAAGTGTGTGTGAGTGAGAAACAAAGGGTTGAACATCCGCCTACCGGACACGGCGCCTCTGTGCTTCACATGCCCCCGGTGCGTCCTCACGTCACGTGCGGGAGGTTGGTGGCACGCTCGTGAGCTGGGAGTTCTATCGAGATGCTGTGTGCCAGGAGCTACACAGAAAAGAGCGTTTTATAACAGCTCTAAGAGAAACGACTACTCGTCCCTGTCAAGAATCTGTAGCTAAGAATCTTGGCATTAGTCAGGCCTATAACAAGGGTCACTGGAATTATACGGCATTGAGTGCCAAATTATGCGGCAGGAAAAAGGGAAATTACCACGTGTTTTTGAAGCCTGTCTGGTGTTTGATTTTGAGGACTGTAAATAACATTTTAGGCAACAGATTTGGAATTCATAAAATGTTTGCTTGAACGTATAGGAATTACTATCGCACTACTGCATCAATTGTCGGTAACATCTAAATATAAAACAGTACACAATCTGTATTGTTTCCGAGGTGAAGGTCTTAATACCTGGCCATATCTTAGTGCATGATGTGATTTGCATTCTCCTTGACCTCTCTGCGGTATTTGACACAGTTAACCATTCAACCTTACTCAATACACTTAAATCTCGGTTTGGCCTTAATGGCACTGTCCTCAACTGGTTCAACTCCTATTTCCAACACAGAACCCAACAAGTAAAGATGCAAAACTGCCTATCTAGCCCCATTCCGGTCTCCCTTGGTGTCCTCCAAGGATCTATCCTCTCTCTTGCTCTTTTCAACCTATTCATGGAAACCCATACCTTCATTCTCAAACAAGCCGGTAATAACTATCACCTATACGCCGATGACACCCAACTGTACTATAAAATTAAATCCCACTCTGATGTAATGCACCTCAACACTGCCCTGACCAATATCCAAACCTGGTTCTCTTCCAATCATCTCAAACTTAATCCTAATAAAACTGAAATTATTATTTTCTCTCCTAAAAACAACCTTCTCCCCATCCAAACATGGATCACTGACCTTAATGCCCCAAACTGTCCACAATCCCACTCCGAATCAGTAAAATCCCTCGGCATCACCTTCGACAGCAAGTGTACTCTCAACACCCACATAAAAAACTCCGCAAAAGGAGCACTGTTTACGCTCCAACATCTCAAAAAAATCAAACCCTTCATTCCTGCCGAAGATTTCAAATCAGTTGTACAATCCCTAGTCCTCTCGAAAATCGACTATGGTAATGCCATTCTCTCCGGTTCTCCCAATGTTCACCTGGCCCCCCTCAAATCTGTTCTAAACCTAGTGGCTAGGCTTACAACTGACTCCAAACGTTCTGACCACATCTCACCGGCTCTAAAGACCCTTAAATGGCTTCCTATTGAAGGCAGATCCTTCTATAAATTAGCATTCGTTACGCACAAAGCCCTCCATCAAAAGACCCCACTCTACCTTTCAAACCAACTCAAAAAAGCGGGCAGTGCCGACCGATGAGAAGCACTAACTCTCTCCTCCTCGTCCCCCCTCTGCTAAAAAAGAAAGCCGCACAATCTCGCTCCTTTTCTGGTAAGGCCCCCAGCATCTTATTTATTTATTTATTTATTTATCTCACTTGTAAAGCGCACTATCACCTAACAGGCATCCTGGCGCTGGAATGCCCTCCCTAAAGACCTACGACTTAACCCCTCATACGTCAGTTTAAAAAAAGACCTTAAAATGCACCTGCTCAACAAATATTGGGGTCCGTAATCACTCTATTTCCATACTTGCCGCACAATCTCTTCCTTTTTCAATCTCCTACCTTCCCTCCCTCTTGTCCACCTCTTGTACTCTACTAACACCTACTCACCCCCACAGTACCCATCCTTACCTCTTGCGTCCTCCTCCTTTCAACTCTCTCCTAACACTTCGCCACCCGTCCTTGATAAAAATGAGTCTAGCTCCTTTTACTGTTTAACAATTTGTAATTATTTCATACATATGTTTTTGTAATTAGCTTCATCCTTGCACTTTGTATCTTTATCAGGATATGTTACTCATTTTGTTCTTTAAGTCTACCATATCTTAATGTTTCATTTTGCTACTATTTGTTTTTGTAATCCATGTACTATCGTCATTCCAATGTAAAGCACTCTAATACCTCAGGGTGAAGCCAGTGCTATATTAAACCTCTTAAACCTCTTAAATAAATAAATAAAACAGATATGTCCAGGTTTTTAAAAGAGGGTCGGATGAACGTGCATTTTAATCACAGAGTTTTGCAGGCTCACGGTTCTTCCGGCCCTCTTACCACACCAAAGACACAACTTAACTTTTACAGTCATCTACTGTGCTGCCTCGCCTCATTTAAGCAGCACAGCAGGATTTAGGGCCAGATGTACAAAGCATTTTACTGTTCGCAAATGGCCCATTGGGCCGTTTCCAATCGGTAAAATGCATTTTGCCATGTACAGAAAGCAAAATGCAACTCAGTAACTTGGTACCGAATCTAATTTTTTTGTGTGAATCGGTATTAGGAAAGGGCATGTTTAGGGCATCCATTTCTAATACCGAATAGCACTGATATGTATGAATGTTTTGTGACCGGGAATGCGGTCGCAAAACATTTGCAGTTACCGCCGACTTCCTACTCTTAAAAAATTAAAAGGTAGCTTTTCATTTTTATTTTTGAAATGCATCCCGTTTTCCTTAAAGGAAAACGGGATGCATTGCCAAAAAAATATTGCTTTATTTAAAAAGCAGTCACAGACATGGTGGTCTGCTGATCCCAGCAGGCCTCGATCCCTGTGATTGTAGCCATTCTCAATGGGTCGCAAATTGCGACCTGCCTCATGAATATTGATGAGGCAGGTTCATTTACGAGCCGCTGTCAAACACACTGTTGGACATCGCAGTTTGCAAATAGTGAATCGCTAAAATTTGCTATTAGAAAATCACAAACACGCAATTTAGTACATCTGGCCCTTAATGAGTGGGGAATTAGGTCTTCAGAGCCCGTAAACCAGGGCCAGACTCACCAACAGTCTGACACTGCAGCTGTTGACAGCAATGGGTTGGGGATACAGATGTATATAAATATATAGGACTAATCGCTGAATGATTTGCCAACATTTAGTCCCATTTCTATGTCTGTGCCCATCCCTGTTTTTGGTTCTAAAAAGCTGGTCACCCTACCCCAAGTATCTTAGGCAAAATAAGCACTAGACACTTGGCTCACCAGATAATGGTCACCTCTTCATGTAAATGACAACTATTCAGGCGCGGCTGGCACAGGTAAGAGAGGTTCGGCGGGGGTAAGTCAACAGACGACGGGATAGGTACCATAAAATAAAAAAAATAATGAAACTACTTATCTTGCGCTTGCCGATGCGGTGGATGCACGGTAATTGATTTTATTTATTTTTGTATTTTATTCTACCTATCTTGTCGCCCGTCAACTTCCCCCCCACCTTGCCCCGCCCCACTGGTCTTACCTGTGCCGGCCACGCCTGACACTATTGGCCGCAGAGCTAGTCAAATCTATTTATTGGCCCTCGCACAACTTATGGTTCTGAGCCACGAAAAAAATCAGCTATAGGAGTGTAAGCAAGAATAACAGCATTATTATTGACTGACTCCAGGGTCAGTAAAGGAATTATTGCATGAATGTGACAACAGGGTCTCCACGTGCCGCCCATTCCTCACTCTAGAGCTTTCACTTCAGCAGTCATTACTCTTCTCATTGAAATGCCTCAAGTGATCTAAATCTAGAGCAGTCCAATACCAGCAGTTATGGACTGCATTCTGAGAATCATGATTCGCTGCACCTTTCTCAACATTATATTGAAAATCATAATGTTGCTGATCCAACCAATACAGGAAATGTGTCTTGTGCTTCAATGAAGGCCCCATTTTTACTTTGCCTAAAAAAAAGGTAGAAACGTACAGAGTCTGGAATAATCAATGGTAAACTGTGAGATGACTGCACGAGATGCGACTGGCCTCCCATAAATATAAAATGCCACCAATAGAATGCCACCACCAATGAGGGCCTGGTCAAAGGGGGCAGGGGATCTTCTGGTAAAATAAAGGCAGAATGAATATGCTCAAGAAAGAGACTTAACCTCTCCCAAACCAGGGGACCCATGACTAGGGCACAGGACAACCAGAGGACAACAGCACACTTGGAGGTTTGCCAGGGCTAAATGAGGAGACCCTGTGACGAAGCATGCCACGATTGGTCGCTTAAAGTTCATCAGCATTAGCGAGAACACAAACATATAGTCATCTATAAGAGATTGTTCCTTTTTTTATTTAGGATTGTTGTATTTTTAATATGCAGACATTCTTGAGGATTAATCAAGGGTGTGAAAATCCCCACCACTGAGCTCCCCACTAAAACACAGAAAAGGAGCACAGTTCCACAGCGTGACAGCAGCAGGACCACTCTGTGTTCCCCAAGGACAGTATGAGGTAACAGCATCACTGTGTTTTGTCACAGTTCGGTCCGCAGAAGGAGATCACACACACACACACACCCACACACACACACACACACACGCACAGAGGACAAGTTCAAAGACATCAACTCACTGCACTGGTGTAGTCCCACTCTAAACCTGGTGCAGAGACAGCAGCACAATGAAATGTAGGTATGCTGTAGCTTAGGTCACTGCTGTAGGAGAGCAGGGTCTGCTTTCTATGTTCACCCCCACTTTTTGCTTTTTCTTCACTGGTTTTCGACTTAGATGTGGCTGTGGGCCTGCCAATTAGACCCACAGCCCAGCTGTTCTCTCTCTAAATTTATACTATGTACTTTAGGTGCATAACCCAATTGGTTAGGATCACCTTATTGGCCCCTGTACAGTGTACCTTAGGTACCCAGGGCATAGGTGTACCCTAGGCCTACCAGGGGCTGCAGCATGTATTATGCCACCCCTGGCCTGGACTTCCATTATGAAACAACTGGCTGATCACTCAGCTGGGGCAAGGTCGTGTAATCACTCCTTGCTTAGGTGTAGTATTCCTATACCTACCTTATATATAGACACATGTGTACCTATCAGCCACTCCTATGGCAGGCCTTAACAATCCTGGAGGCAGAGTGCTTGGTAACATGTGAGATGGTGCTCTAGCATGAGCTGAGCCTGTCTGCAGCTTTCGGAACCATGTCCTTATAGTTGTTCTATGATATAGCCTACCATATACTCTTAAAGTACCTTATAATCTTAAACGGTTATGGTAACTATGGTTTGGCTTTATCAAAACATGTCGTGTAGGGTGTCTAACACTTTGGAATAATACCCTCATACCATTTCTGGCAATGAGGATATTATTCCTCCCTTCTAGAGGGAGAAGACATGTTGAAACCTACTTACCCGCTTAAAGTTAACCAGAGCCCCAGCATCACAAAATGGATGCTGCTGCCACAGACACAAGTCTGACCTCCTGCTGCTGGGAGTACTTCCAGCGAGGGAGGCTTGGACAATAGGTTTCCTGCCTTGGGAGGTGCGAGCACCACCCCAGACAGGATTTAGTGTATTGGGACAGGGAGGGATGAAAGAAACTAGACACTGCCTGGGGCACACAAGGTGTCCCATGCATAGTCCAGTTCAGACCGGCGCTGGGGCACTCCAGCCCCAGCTCTGGCGCGAAACTGGACAAAGGAAAGGGGGTGTAACCACTCCCCTTCCTGGTCCCACCCATAGGAGGGACCTTGCAGGTAGCCCAGCCCACTAGCCCAGTATATCAGTAGGTAGCTGAGCCCTGCTAAATTAGATTAACCTGAATCTGCAACTTGAACAGAAACTCTGGACCTTCGACATTCGACCTCAGGAAGAAGACTGAAGAAATCTCCCTTGTGGCCAAGGAGTGACCACCCTGGGCAACCAGGCACCATCCAGGGACCGCTGCTTGCTTTGCGACTGATCCTACGAGGGACGACTGCAGAGACTGACCAGCGCCGAGACTTCCAGACACCTCTGACCCAGATCCACATCTGCAGCAAAGCTGAGACCCGTGGAGGCGACGAGGGACGTGGGACCGGCCACTTGGGAAAAGTGGCTAGTACCTGACTAGCGCGACTTCTGAGGCTTCCTCGAGGCTGTGCTTGGGGAATTGAGAAGCCCCCATCCCGAGCACCATCTGCAAAGAAGATCAGCTCCCCACACTTCACATGTTCTGCGTGGGGCCCTTCTGCACCTGAGTTGCTCGACGTGTTGTCCGGTTGCTGGCCCGTTGGCTAGTGACCTCTGCGACGATGAACCTTTGTTTTCACCTTGCTGGTCCGGCTCCTCCAGACTGGCACCCGCTCCTCTGTGAAAGAGAAGCACCCCAGACGTTCCTGGTCTGCACCAGAAGCAAGTCCTCCATCCTGCGTGGGTTCCGCTTGCCAAGACTTGTTGGGTCCTGACTCGACTTCGACGCCGCCGACAGCAAGAGCCTTTGTGGGACAGCTCACCTCCTGGTCCTGGTTGTCCTTGACGTCTCCTGGTACCCGTGGCTGCTGCGACAAGCTTCACCTCTTCACCTGCATCTGCACAACATCACCTGGTTCCTTCCTGGTTCCTTCCCGGCTCCTGGCTGGTGACCTAGACTCTGTCCCTTCTGCTTGCAGGTATCCTTCCTTCTTGATTCCATCCATGGGATCCACCGGACACTCTTCACTGACTGCCTGTCAGCAACTTTCCTTCAGGCATCCATAGGAGTCAACGACGAAACCCGACGCAAGTTCACACCTATGCACCCGCAGCCCGTGGGCTAGGTAACTTGAGTAATCCGGTGCTCACAAGGGTATTGACTATCCTAGGGTCTAGTTTCCAAGTCTCGACTTCCTAGCTATTCCAGAAGCGTCCTAAAACTGTTAAATTCTAATAACTACTATTTCTATCGACTTTTACGCATTACGCATGAGTGTTTCCACTCTGCACCTGAATCCCGTGGGCCTCCCACTTCCTAACCTTTGGTAGTATAGTGTAGCCCCAGCGATTCCCTAGGCCTATCCTGTGTTCGTGACAGTGGTTCTTATACCACTTACTTAGTATATGGTTTGCGTGGCCCCTAGGGCCTAACTGTATTACTTACCTGTGTGACTTAATGTATGCTTAAATAAGACTGTGTTGTACTTACCTCGAATCTCATAAAGAGTGCTGAGGGTTTGACTAGAATAAATACATTCTATTTTTATATATATCTGTTGTGGTGTCCTTTCATTTGGTATTCAAGGGATTACATATGGTATAACAGCTGGCTTCACATGCCATACAGAGTTTAGCCTAAAACTGCTCTTGTCCATGCTACCACTAGGATAGCTGGTCTATAAGGTTGACTTTACAACCAATCACCATAAGGGTTGTTTGGACTGATACAAGGTGTACACTAGAATTAGTGACATCATATATCAGGCCAACTTCTCACAACTGCTGTTGCAATCATTGTGCATCGGTTCACTAGGAGTAGACAGAACATCACCTACCAGCAGAAGTAAGACCCTAAATGCCATGAAGGAGTTCTGCGTCTACTTCAATAGATGACTGCTGAAGTCAGACACTTTTATTCTAAACTGTACTTCAACCAGGAGCAGTGATGATATAATCTTTACATTTAGTACTTATGTACCCTGAAGGAAACTGGCTTACTGGTTGAGGAGGGGGAAACTCTACACAATCAACCCCAAATTAATCTATGTTCAACCCTCTGGTAGCTTGGCAGAAAAGCAGTCAGGCTTAACTTAAATGTAATGTGTAAAGTAGTTATGCAGCACATCAAACAATGATAAAATGAAAACACAACACAAGAAAAATCCCACACCAATTTCGAAAAATAGAGTGAGAATAATTTAATAAATTATTTGTAGCCAAAACAACAAATATCAGTAGAACTAGAGAAATGCAATTTTAAAGAGTTCAGGTAAGTATAGCACATAAAGGCCCAATGCCCCACTCGTGGTTATCTGGTCGTGCGAGACCAGGTGAAAGTCACAAGTTCAAGCTGACCGCGATTGATGCATGGCGGAGGCGGCCACGTGGAGTAGGGAGATTGTCATGGATGGTTGTTGCTGTAGAATGAGGAGCAGGTCATGCGTTGGGGATGGTCTTCGCTGTAGCGCAAATATCCTGTTGGGTGTCGCGAACAGTTGTTGCTGGAAATTCGGGGTTGGTGGTCACCGCAGCTATTGATGTTGTACCCTGAAGTGCTGGTCTCGCATTTCCGGTCATCACTGGCAGTCACTGTAGCATGAAGAGTCGGGTTCTCCGGGACTTCCCAGTTGCAAGCAAGATCTTGGCACGAACAGGCTTGTTGGCTGTCGTGGAGAAGCCACAACTTCTTCAGGGGCACATTTTGGGGATCAGGAACTCACTCCAGGAGAGGCCAGAAGCGATCAGGCAGGTCCAGTTGCAGTTCCTGTCAGGTCCATTGCAACAGGTCAGCTGAGCAGTGGCAGGGAGACCCCTGGAGCTTGCTGTGTTCCTGTACCTCAGAACAGGAGGTCAGTCAGCTGACCCTTTGAGTCACTTTGTCTTGGGATAAGGGTGCAGGTCCAGTCTTCCATCTCAGTAAGAAGGGAAGACCTCAAGCAGTAAGGCAACAGGTTGTCCTTTTTCTGTAGTATTCACCGGTGGCGGCTGCTTCGAAATGGAGGCAGGTGAGAATTGTACTATATAATTTATTTTTAAATGTACCGTCGTCGCTGCTGCACACCTCTCCTCAATTCTCACTATGCACCACCGGAAGCCGCCAGGCTCCCAGCCCAACCCAGCCAATCATGACGCTGCATGAGCAGCATCGTGATTGGTCTGAGTGGACTGTTTGGCTGCTCAGGCAGTACCTGGGAGCCTGGACATGTTCTCCACAGGGCTGTGCAGCACAGCCCCGCGGAGAACATGCTAAGTGCACATGATTGTTTGGCCAGCCCAAGAGGGCCGGCCAAACAATCAAGCACACTTTGGGAGTGCAAAAAACACTTCACACTGTGCTCAGCTCCACCCGACCTGGTTCCAATCCCTCGCAGAAAAATGACTTGTTAAATAGCACTGGGGCGAAGCTACTCTGCCTTAGCGGAGCAGCTGCCACTGGTATTCACAGGTCCAGGAGTGTACTCAAGAGTTGGGTCTAAGGGGCCAATATTTTTACATGGTCCCAGAATTGAAGTAGAAGAAGGTTCTGGAGGTTTCAGAGGTGTTTGCCTTCCTGTCAGCTTGTCTGGGGGCAAAATACACTGGAGTAAAATCCTTTGCAAGTGTACCGAGGCAGAGCTTTTGTGATGTGTATGTGCGACAGATGACAGCAGGTGACAGTTCTTTCCTATCAGTTCAGAGATAGCCCTGTAGGAAAGTGCCCCTTTTGCATGGGTACCCCCTAACTTTTTGCCAGATACCTGATGCTAACTTGACTGAGTGTGCCCTGGGTCCCTGCCAATCAGGCTCCCAGGGCCTGTGTTCTTTCCCAAAACTGTACCTTTGTTTCAACAATTGGAACACCTCTGTGCCACACGTATGTCTCTTGTAAAAGGTACCCCTGGTACCAAGGGCCTTGTGGGCAGAGAGGGCCTCTGAGGGATGCAGCATGTATTATGCCACCCTCAGAGACCCCTCACCTTAACACCCACAAACTGCCATTGCAGGCTGCGTGTTTTGGTGCAGACCAAACTTATGAGTCGACATGGCACACATCCCTTTGTGCCGTGCCCAGCAACACTGTCTATGGCATGGGTAAGTTACCCCTCTAGCAGGCCTGACATCCCTAATGGCAGGGTGCATCCTACCACAGGTGAGGGTATAGCTGCATGAGCAATATGCCCCTACAGTGCCTATGCCATTCACAGACATTGTAAGTGCAGTGAAGCCATTTTGAGTGCATGGACTGGGAATTTGTCGACACGAACCCCATAGCTCCATGATGACTTTACTGAAGACTGAGAAGTATGGTACCAAACACCTCAGCACATTAAACCCATACTATTGCAAGTGTTGCAATTAATGTAAAATGCACTCAGGGGGCATCTTAGAGATGCCCCCTGAAAAACAACCAACCCTGGTGTTGTTCCTGAATGGCTGCCCGCCATTTGTCATCACACCAGACAGGTTTCTGGACCCCTGGGTAGAGAGCCCTCTGCTCTATGGGTCCTGAAACAAAGCCCATCCACGGCAGACGTGTCATGCCTCCTCCCCAAGATGGGCAGGGTCTACGAAGGCTTTCCACCTTTGTTCGCTACCCCCAGCCTCTGCTGCTATCAGCAGCTGGCTCTCATCTGTGTTCTGAGACCCGCTTTGGTTGGCAGAATCAGCAGGAAAACCTACAAGAAAGGAAGGTGTGCCCACCTTTTCCAACTCCACCCCTCAGGTGGGGGAGGCGAAGTGAAGCACACATCTCAGTCCCCTCCATCTTGTTGATGAGGGGACTTCCCTAATCAGGACAAGGCATATGCCCCTCCCACTGGAGGGTGGCAAAATAGGGGATGTAGGCACCCCAGCGAAGGGACCCATTGGTCCCAACCTGCACACCCCTGTACCAGCCCTAAATGTAGGTATTTAGGAGTCCCCCTGAACCTTACTCTTTATATTTGACCACCTATGAAGAAGAAGGACCAAAAAGCCATGAAGCAGTGAAGAAGGACAACGATAACTGCCTTGGTACCAGCCCTAGAGGCCTGTTTCGTGCTTCAAGTCCCTGCGTGCAGCAACCAGCGCATCCTGCAGCCAACCAACTCCAAGTACCCCTGAAGATCTGACCTGCCTTCAACAAAGACTCCAGCCTCCAGTGGACACTGGATTTGTCCAACAGCAACTCAAACTAGGACTCCAGAGACAGAGGGAACTGTGAATCCTCACCACTCTGCACCCAATGCCCATTGCCCAAGTTTCAGTGGCCCAACACCCCAGTGAGGTCCCCCCGGCGATCCTAGGCTGGGATCCAGCATTGGACGACCTCCCCCAACCTCCCCCTTGACGCCTGGAGCAGGGGCGGCTGGTACGTTTTGGAGGGAGGAGGCGGATGGGACACCCACACACATACACATAACACTCACAACCATGCATTCACACACGCGTGCACACAAACAAAAACACATTTATTCACAGCACTCTTTCCGAAACATTCATACATGCACGCACGCACCAAACAATTTAAAAAGAAAACAAACATACTTACCTTCAGCCAGCTCTGTGCTGCCTCAGCGGTTTTAGAAGGCTTGGGACTGCTGCCTTCCCTCATTGGAGAGGAAAGGCAGCAGTCCCAACTTCATCACAGAGTTGGATGGGGGCAGTGAGACTACTGATCCTACCCCACTCTGTGATGAAGTGTCACTGATTGACACTCGAATCGGGGCACTTCAGGGCTTAAAACTGAAGCAGCCAGGTGCGAAGCAATCAGTAACGCTACCCCTCGTCACTGAGGGGAGGGCATCAGCAACCTTTACTGAGCTGAGAACGTCACGCCCACCGGAGCTGTGACTTTCTCAGCCCAGCAAAGTTCAGTTCAGGCAGCCAGGAGCCAGCGCTAAATGTGCATGTCTGGCCCCTGGCTGCTTTGAACTGAAAGTGAACAGTGTCTGTCAGGCTGACCTTTGTTCAGCCTGACAGACACTGTTCCTATGGGGTAAAAGGTGGAGGGGCATTGCCCCTCCGCCCAAATGGACCAGCCGCTCCTGACCTGGAGCTTCATCCTGAAGAGCCCCCTAACCGCGACTAGAACTGGTGAAAGAAACCAGACATGAAAAGACACCGCTGCACCTGCAGCCCCTGGGCCTTGGGATGCCCGGCCGACGGTGTCCTGGTGTCAAGCAACTCTCCAACTTCACGCTCCAATCATTCGTTCCCTTTATCAAGTCTTCAGGTCCACGCCTGCGGCCTTTTTCCTTGACCGATGATCTTTATTGGTATCCATTGGGAGCCCGATGCCTGCTTTGCAACCTGCACCCGGCCGCCCATGTGCCGATAGAGGTGCACTCTTGATGCCAACCAGTGCCCCTTTGTGCTTACTTCTGATCCCTGGGCCCTGCCCCAGAAACCACGAGTACCTACCTGCAACCGGTTCCTTCTACGAGGTGCCCCCAGCTCCCATGGCTAACAATGGCCCCAGAGACCTCTACACCTGGCCACCCCAGTGCTGCTGGTGGTGCAGTACCTACCTTGGTCTGACCCTTGCCCAGTGTGGAAAAACCCTCTGAAGACTAAACTTGTAAGTCGTGCACTTACCTAAATTTACTTACCTGTCTTTCCTCCCATTGGACTGCATTGGTTTTCTCTGTACTGTACTGTGTTGATTCTGAGAATAATATAAAGTATCTCCTTTGTCTTTTGACAAAACATACATGCATCTGTAAAGTATTCTGAATGTTCTACAACCCTTTGCCAAATGTAACTGAAAGTATTCGATATCTGAAAGGTTTACTTATCTGTAAATGAGCTCAACTTGGTTCCCAAAAAATAAGAGTAACTAAAGTAATGTTTTTTAAACCATTTGGCTTGGAGTCAGTCATTGAGTGTGTGTTCCTGCCTTGTCTGACTATGTACAACAAATGCATTACACTACCCTCTGATTAACCTAACTGTTCAGCACAGCCACCACTAAATTGAGAGTAAGGTATTATCTACTTTAACCTCTGCCATTTCTTTAGGGACTCCCTGGACTCTGTGCACACTATACCTCTTTTTGGTATAGTATGTACAGAGCCAGCTTCATACATTGGTGGACCTGCGGTGGGGTCGACGACTTTGCATTTGCTGTACTACTTAACCATCTCCTGATCACATGACAGAACTCCTAAATTGAAACCACACTAACCTCAGAGAAATCCTGGGGGAGGGAACTAGAGGCGCGGGGTGCTAGGAGCAGGACAGCCTCCAACATGAAATGTTCAACACAAATGGGGCCGCTCCCAGTGTAGTGACTAGTGGTACTCTAAGATTAAATTGTGAATGTGGACATCTCACAAAAAGTGAAGGACTGGCCTCACACACCACCAGGTGTCATGCTTCGTCATCGGCCGTCCTCGCCCTCTAATCTGTCCGACGTCGGGGAGGACAGATGAACACACCTAGGTGATATCACGGGAGACGCACCTTGAGGCAAGTCTGACAACAGGGGGCTTCCCTTCACTCTCCTTCCATGGGGCATGTAGGGTTTGTGCCTAGGGTTAAATTCAAGCCCCTATATCGGGTGAAGTGTGACAAAGGTCATCCCACCAAGTGGTACCCTCTCACCACTAAATTGGTAAGAACGGAGACCCATTTTTTGGTCCTGACGAATGCCACGGACCCAAACGGCAACATGTTTCTGCCAAACGGCAGAAACATGTTGACCATCTCCACTACGGTGAGGGGACAATAAATTCCCCTATCTCACCGGCCACCTTTTTAATACCATATAGCTACCCGTCCTATTAAAATGTATTTGGTAACTAATGTTTTTTACTTCACTTACTTTTCACGGGCCCCTCACTTAGTTTAGAAGTGCCTCCCTGTCACCAGGTGAAGGACCACCCTCTATCAAACCGAGTTTTTAGAAGGCGAGGACGGCCGATGATGAAGCATGACACCTAGTGGTGTGCAAGGCCAGTCCTTCACTTTTTGTGAGATGTCCACATTCACAATTTAATATTAGAGTACCACTAGTCACTACACTGGGAGCGGCCCCATTTGTGTTGAACAAGAACTCCTAAATTGCCTTTAGATTTTGATTTGTTAATTGAAACACTTTTCTAAAAATGTAACAGTCTTGTTGGGGCCTTGGTTAAGTCCCTTTAGTATTTTTAGAAATTTTAAACACCCTGTAGTTAGGGGTAAAAGTACTTCAGAAGTTTTTTTTTAGATCTCTTTAAAAAAAGATTCCCACTATTAGTAAAATAATGACTAATACACGGGACAGGGTTGAGGAGCTCTCCTAAACCCTTACCGCTATCTAGAGATGAGAAAGTTACGGTATCTAGGTAAACTTAAAAAGATTTTCACAGGGTCAAGCTCCAGGAGCTCTTGGTAGAGTATTCAAGGAACCACCCTTCTGACGGGGGAGATCCCAACTCAGGAGACGACAGTAGTGATGCTAAAGATAACCCCCCACCTCCCTCACTAGATAGGGAGATCAAGGCTAATGTGCTCCTGACTCCAAGGATTGTACTCACAGCACCTAGACCCAACACAGGTGGGTCAGGGCATGATGAGATCAGTGAGAAGAGCCTCAATTAAGAGGACATCCTTCTAGCAAGGTTGACCAAAAGATTAGATCTAGAGTCCAGACTCCTGGCTCTGATAAGAGAGAGAGCAGAGATGAGCTTAGCTCCCATCAATGGTGGCAGCAATTTAAAACCTAGGGAAAAAGAGATTTCTTATGACCCTAAACTCCCCACAGGGATTGTCCTCAAATATGAGGAAGGTGATGACATCACCAAATGGGTCAAAGCCTTTGAGAGAGTTGTGGAATGAGGCAAGGGAAGAAGTCACAATGTGGGGCCTACTTTGGGAACTGTTCTCTGGTAACTGCAGAGACAGACTTCTGACCATCACTGGGGCAGATGCTGAGTCTTATGACCCCATGAAGGGTGCCCTGATTAAGGGCTTTTGACTCACAACTGAGGAGTATAGGATTACATTCAGGGAGGCTCACAAAACTCCCAAGCCAATCATGGGTTGACTTCATGGACCACTCAGTAAAACAACTAAATGGTTGGTTAACTGGATATGAAGTGCATGACTATGTGGGGCTTTATAATCTGTTGATGAAAGAACACATGTTAAGTAACTGCACAAATGAAAAGTTGCATCAGTATCTGGTGGACGTAGGTCTAATTTCTTCCCAAGAATTGGGAAAGAAGGCAGACCATTGGGTCAAGACTAGAGTGACAAAAACTTCCCCTGTGGGGGACCAAAAGAAAGGGGTTACAAGACCTCCCCAAGGGAAAGAGGGTGATCCCCCTCAAGATAAAAACCAAGAGTCTTCTAAAGGCCCCCAAACACCTGTTCAGGAGTGTTGGCCCCAGAAGTCTTCCCAGCCCACTGATGGGTACAAGGGTAAAACCTTTGATCCCCTAAAGGCCTGGTGTTGCACTTGTAAGAAGGTTGGGCACCAAACTGGAGATGCTGCTTGTCCTAGCAAGAATCCCACTAGTCCACCACCAGTTAGCACTGGTACCGCTAATCTCCAGATGGGAGCAGCAGTGTGCTCAGAGCAAATCAGGGTTCACACTGAAGCTGTTTTAGTTTCTGAAGGGGGGGAGAGTTGGCCACTGTAGCTGTCTGGACACCTAACTTAAAAAAAATACCTACAATTCCCCTTAGATAATGGAACTACGATAAAAGCCCTTGGGATACAGGTGCCAGTGTCACTATGGTGAAAGATACACTGGTTTCCCCAGAGCAATACCTAACTGGAAAAAACCTATCCAGTCACCAACGTTGACAGTGTCACTACAGATCATTCCATGGCTATGGTGAAATTTGACTTGGGGGTGGGAGGGTTACTGGCCTGAAACAAGTAGTGGTCTCTTCAAAGCTTCCAGCTGCTTGTCTGCTTGGAAATGACCTGGAGACCTCAGCATGGGATGAGGTAGAGTTGAAAACCCATGCATCCACGATGCACATCCCTGAGACAGTGTGTGTAAAGACCAGAGCACAAAGCTGAGCACAGGGTGAACAAGACAAGTTGGAGTCTGAAAGGATGGCCCAACCTTCCAAGAGGAAAGGTAAGAAGATTAGGGGACCAGCTTCTGAACAGCAAAAAGCTAAGGCGAAGACAAGTCAATCTCAGAGGGAACTGAGCCCATGCAACTTGGACCATACCAGGATAAGCTCCGAGGACCAGGAGGAACCACTAGGGAACTGCTGTGCCTTGGGCAGCAGGTCTGCCCCACTCTTGAGAGCCTGGGGCGCAAGCTGCTGCACAGGAAAAGGTAGATGTCAGTGTCTCCCTGACGACCTATTGGGAGGAGGGAATCCTGTATTCTTAAGACAGAGACCCCAAATCTGGTTCACTAGGAGAGTGGAAGTGCCCCTGCTGTACAGGGAGTTCCTATTCACATTGGCCCATGATATCCCCCTAACTGGGAATCTTGGCCAGACTAAGACTTGGGAAAGGCTGTCAACCATTTCGACTGGCGCCAGATGTCCCAGAAAGTAAAGGAGTTTGTCAGCTCCTGTGTCACCATGATGTCAGGCCAGTGGCACAACAGGTGACTTCCGATGGCTCCCTTAATTCCACTACAAGTGGCTGGGGTTCCCTTTGAAAGGGTTGGTGTGGGCATACTGGGTTCACTAGTTCCACACACAGCCTGAAGAAACAAATACATGCTGGTAGTAGCGGATCATGCTACCAGGTATCCTGAAGCAATTCCCCTTAGGGCTACTACAGCCCCTGCAGTAGCCAAAGCCCTCATTAGTATTTTTACCAGGGTAGTGTTCCCCAAGTAGGTGGTGTCAGACAAAGGTTCGGACTTCATGTCTGCATACCTGAAACACATTTGGAATGAGTGTGGAGTGAACTACAAATTCACTACACCATATCACTAACAAACCAATGGCCTGATTGCAACCAGACATTGAAGGACATGATCATGGGGCTCTCTGAAAAACTCAAAAGAAGATGAGATATCCTCTTGCAATGCCTGCTTTTGGCTTCCATGAAAGTGCCTCAGAAGGGCATAGGGTTTTCCCCTTCGAACTGTTTGGCCATCCTGGGAGGGGACCACTTGCTCTTGTAAAATAAGGCTGGGAGAGGCCTCTCCTTAAACCTAAACAAGATGTGGTGGACTATGTGTTAGGCCTTCATTACAGGATGGCAGAGTACAATGAAAAAGCATCAAAAAATCCTGAGGCCAGCCAACAGCTCCAGAAGCTGTGGTATGACCAGAAAGCTGCACTGGTGGAGTTTCAACCAGGGCAAAAGGTAAGGGTTTTGGAGCCTGTGGCACCACATACCCTCCAGGACAGATGCAGTGGCTCTTACCCTATCCTTGAGAAGAAAAGTGAGGTCACCTACTTGGTAGACCTGGGCACTAGCCGGCACCCCAAGAGGGTGATCCATGTCAACTGCCTGAAACTTTACTGTGACAGGGCTGATGAGTCCATGCTGTTGGTCACTGATGAGGATCACGAGACAGTGAACCTGATTTCCTCTCTTACAGTCCAAAGGATGGGTCAGTTGATGAGGGTATCTATTCCGAAACCCTCACTGCCTAACAGCAGGCGGACTGCAGGCATGTCTTGTAACAGTATGCTGAGCTCTTCTCGTTAACCCCTGGTCAGACCCACTGGTGTACCCATGATGTGGGCACTGGAGACAGCTTACCTGTCAAAACAAAGATCTTTCTGACCAAGTTAAGGAGAGCATCATAGCTGAAGTAAGCAAGATACTGGAGTTATGGTTTATTGAGCCCTTTGAACGTCCCTGGGCCAGCCCAGTGATCTTTGTCCCAAAACCTCACCCAAAGGGTGGGAAAAGAGAGGTGAGGATTTGTGTGGACTATAGAGGGCTCAATGCTGTCACAAATAGCAATACTCACTCCATACCCAGGGCTAATGAGCTGATAGACAGATTAGGGGCAGCCAAATTTCTCAGCACATTTGACTTAACTGCAGGGTAAAGGCAAATTGGCATGGCCCCAGGAGTCAAAGAGAAAACAGCATTCTCCACACCTGATGGGCATTATCAGTTCACTGTTATTCCATTTGGTTTAAAGAATGCCCCTGACACCTTCCAAAGGTTGGTGAATAAAGTCCGTGCTGGGTTGCAGCTTATCTGGATGATATTGCTGTCATTAGCTCCTCCTGGTAGGATCACATGGTCCACCCAGGGAAGGTTCTACAGGCCCTGCAAACTGCAGGCCTAACTATCAAGGCATCCAAATGCCAGATAGGGCAGGGAACTTTGGTATACTTGGGCCACCTCGTAGGTGGAGGTCAAGTGCAACCCTTACAACCCAAGATCCAGATAATTCTGAACTGAGAGGCTCACACAACCCAGACCCAAGCCAGGGCTTTCCTTGGCTTGACTGGGTATTACAGGAGGTTCGTGAAGGGATATGGATCTATTGTGACATCCCTCACAGAACTCACAGGCTTTTGACACCCTTAAAGAGGCAATGTGCGCAGCGCCTATTCCCCAAGCTCCAAACTACGCCAAGCAGTTCATTGTGCAGACTGATGCCTCTGAGCTAGGGATGGTCCTATCCCAGGCCAATGATGATAGCCCGGACCATCCTGTTGCTTTTATAAGCAGGAGGCTACTCCCCAGGGAACAGCATTGGAATGCCATTGAGAGAGAGGCCTTTATCTATAGTTTGGTCCCTGAAGAAGCTGACACCCTACCTGTTTGGACTCACTTCTTATTCCAAATTGACACAGACCTCTCAGTTGGCTAATGCAAATGAAAGGTGAAAATCACAAACTCTTGAGGTGGTCCATCTCCCTACAGGGAATGGACTTTACAGTGGAACACAGACCTGGGACTACCGATGCCAACCCAGATGGACATTCCAGGTTCTTCCACTTAGACAATGAAGATTCTCTTGGGAAAAGTTAGCCTCGTCCTCTATCGATTTCGGGGGGGGGGGGGGGAGGGGAGGAAAGTGTTCCTTTTGCATGGTTACTCCCTAACTTTTTGTCAGATACCTGATGCAAGTTGGCTGAGTGTGCCCTGGGGCCCTGACAATCAAGCTCCCAGGGCCTGTGTTCTTTCCCAAAACTGTACCTTTGTTTCCACAATTGAAACATCTCTCGACCACATGTAAGTCCCTTGTACAAGGTACCCCTGGTGCCAAGAGCCTTGTGACTAGAAAGGGCCTCTGAGGGCTGCAGCATGTATTGTGCAACCCTCGGAGACCCCTCACCTTAACACCCACACACTGCCATTGCAGGCTGTGTGTTTTTGTACAGACCAAACTGAAGAGTCGACGTGGCACACATTACTGTGTGCCATACCCACCAACACTGCCCGTGGCATGGGTAAGTCACCCCTCTAGCAGGCCTGACAGCCCTAAAGGCAGGGTGCACCATACCACAAGTGAGGGCATAGCTGCATGAGCAATATGCACATTTTTCATTTTTTTACAGCCATTTCAAGCATACATTTGAAAATATCTGGACGATTTTCCCATAATGTTTGGCACATTTAGCCTGCCTCTAGCGTATTCCCAACATTATACATTTTTCTGAAGTGCTGTATAAGACCATGCAGGAGCCTCAGAGCAGTTTGAGTAGACATTTTGGGTAAGGCCAGAATAAGTTCAAAGTCTTGATGGTGGAGAGACTATAGTTGTTCAGTGTTGGGATGAAAAAGATCTCTGCATAGTAGCTGACATGTGCCCCTGCCTTCAGTGCCCCAACTGTACTGACGTCTGGATCCTTGATGCTGATTTTTGTTGACTTCAGCAGCATGACGTATGCCGGTCTCTTGAGTTGTGGTCTTGTTGGACTGGGAGGGGTGCCCAAAGCGCTACCCTCATAGTGGTGGAAGGCTACCACTTTCATCAGGAGTTAAGCACCCCAAGCGTGGTGGTTGCATTATACTGTGTAGTGATCAATAGAAGTGAACAGGTCTTCTTTAACCTGTGTCATTGAAGTGAGGCTTATCTGTGTGCTTAACTCATCGCCTTGCCTACATTATCCTTTGGAGTGATTCCTAGCTCATGAGTGGTGTGTCTGCCTAGGCCTAGGGTGTATGTGTGCCTGGGTAGGGTACAATACACAGCTACTGCAGAACTGTGCAATATGTGTATGTTGAATGCATGTATTAGGTG
The DNA here is from genome assembly GCF_964204655.1 of Triturus cristatus. Taxonomy (NCBI): domain Eukaryota; kingdom Metazoa; phylum Chordata; class Amphibia; order Caudata; family Salamandridae; genus Triturus; species Triturus cristatus. Next base: position 381,615,267 of record NC_140585.1, on the reverse strand, counting down.
TATGCGTGCCTGTGAGTGGTGCAGTAAATGGAGAATATAGTGCTGTGCAGTGTGTGCATGATAAATGCATATGAAAGGTGTATGTGTGCCTATGAATGGTACAATAAATGGCAGACCATGGGTTCCATTTTGGGAGACCCAGGCCTGCAAGCTGAAACATGAGGAGAGAAGGTAGAGGAATCCCCCCAAACAGATTTGTGCATTGCTTCATTTCTATAAGTTGGGTGGGATGTATTGGAGAAAGGACAGTCAGGATTCCCTCGTCACAAGTAAGGGAACTGTTCACAATTCATAGGAGATAGGGCTGATAAGAGAATCATAAAAAGTAGGGCTGGAGCCTTGGGCTAACCTTTTAATATACATATGACTGTGGCTGACATCCAGGTGTGAATTCTAGTCACTCACATGGCCTGTGTGGTGGGCCTATCAGCTTTGAAGTAATTCCTGCTGTGACAGACTGCTTTCAAGAGGAAGAGAGGGCAGAAAAAAAGGCACTTCCAAAGGAAGCAGACACCCAATAAAAAAAATCAAAGATTCAGATCCTAAATAATACCAAGGGGAGCTTGCGACCGCAAAACTTACCAACTATCAAGAAGCCCGTTGGACTGTGTGAAGAGGAGAAGCTCTGCATGACTTCTGCCTGTGACCAGGACTGAGTTTGAAGACCTGCAAGTCTCCCTGCTGGGCACAGGGAAATCACCCAGGGAATCCAAGACCACTTTCCATGGAGCCTGGAGCACCAGCACCTGCCTGCTTGCCGAGAACAGTGTGCCATGTGAGGAAGAAGAGAGCATTGGAGGAAGCGAGGTCCAATGGGGAATCCTGTTGAGTGGATTCCTTGAGCGAGGTGTGAGGAAAAGGCTGCTGCACCGATTGGGTCATTGTCCATGTGCAGGACAACGATGGCGATCCTTGTATGCCAGAGGAAGGCCATCATGAAGAGAGTCGTGGATATCGTTATGCTGAAGCCATGTGCAGTGAGGCCTCAGTGACCCTGTATGCCAGGAGGGGGCCACCACAAAGTGAACTTTAATTATCGCTGTGTGATTGAGCCAGCGCCCATCTGAAGTGAGAAACCAGCAACCCTGTATGCAAGGACGGGCCGCAAAGGGCAAACTGCTGTGTGCAGTGGGTCGTAGTCATTGCACTGTGAAGAGCCGGTGACCCAGTATGACAGGAGAGTCCGACGTACAGACATCAGCTGTGCTGATTGGGTTGGTGCCCGTGCACCGTAGAGATACAGTGGCCCCATTTGCCAGAGTAGGTCACTGGGACTACCAAGAAGTATGACCTGACCAGGAGCATTGCAGGAGGATTGAGGCCACCATGGGAACCCCTACACATCTATACTGGGACGAGGATCAGCATCAGGACCTTCGCACCACCCTGGGATGGATCAAAAACTTTCACTGCCAGGAGGAGCCTCAAAGAACCTTCAGTCACAACGGAGTGTGACCGGTAGTGATGAACTCTGGAATTGTTGGGAACAGCCCCCTCAGCTGCATGCAGTGAACTCACCTGAATTATCCACTGCTGCTCTGGTGCCCGCAGATGGGGACATTCATGAACTCCAGATGCTCTGATCCTGCAGATGTGGTTAAGACTGAATTTGGGGAGGAGGAGCCTAGCGCGCAACCAAGATGGCCGCGTAGGTGCGAGGCTCCCGAGGACCTCCGTGACCTCCTACATAAATCCTGAAAATATCCTGTCCTAGATGAGGGGACTGTGTTGGTGAGCCCGAGCTGAGGTGTCACCCGTTTTCCGCTTCCAAATTGGACCTCGGACACCGGCGGGAGCACCGATTGAGGTTTGCGGCCTTCTCCACGCCGGCCCCCCGGATTGGAGTTGTGGGGCGATCCGGAGACAAAGTGATCAACAGCGGCGGGCAGGGCTGGGCGACTCGCGTACCCCGCACTTTCACTTTCGCTTTTGCACCCTCCTTGCTGCGTAGGCGAGGTTGGGTTGCGGGGCGGTGTGCGGTGGTGTGGCCTCGTTGGGGTGCCCTGCTGGCCCGCCGGCTGTGATCCGTCCTGCGGACCTGTGGTTGCCCCCCCCCGGAGCCCGTGAACTGGTGTGTCGGCCTTTTTGAGGTGATTGGCACGATTTGGGGACTGAAACCATGTCCACAAAGCAAGATGGCGACCGGGCAAAGGTGAAATCGACCCGCCGTGGCGCAGCCCATCAGTCCAACAGCATGGACCGCTACACCCTCCAGAAGGGATCTCCCGAGGTGCCGCGTAGGTCCCCTGAGGGCCCGACTGATGCTCCTGCTCTGCCCGCGGATCTGACCCTGCGAGATGTCATGGGCGCTATCGCCGAGATGAAGGCCTCGGTGGACCAGCGCTTTGACACACTGGCGCAAAAGATTGACTCGGTCCACGTGGATGTTGGCCTGGTGAGGGCCGATTTATCCAAGACCAATGACCGGGTCGATTCTTTGGCCCACACCACCTCGGGCCTCACAGCGGACGTGGCGGCCCTCCAAAAGGAGGTGCGCTGGCTTGGCCAGGCGAGTGCCCTGATGGATCGTCGACTGGAGGATTCCGAGGGTCGGGCCCGGAGGAACAATGTCCGCATTGTCGGGGTGCCGGAGGGACGTGAGGAGGCGGCGGCGGACCTGTTTGTGGAAGACCTGATTCTCACCCATCTCCAGCCCCGGGGGCTGAGTAAATTCTTTGCGGTGGAACGTGCCCACAGGGTTGCCGGAGGAAGACCTAAGGCCGGAGCCCCTCCGAGGCCTCTCATTGCCCGGATTTTCAACTTTCGGGACAGAGACGCTATCCTGCAGACTTCTAGGCAACAAGGACCGGTCAGACTTGACAATATGGACGTAAACTTCTATCCTGATTTCACCCCAGCGGTCCAGAAGCAGAGACTGAGCTTTCTCGGAGTCAAGCGTCGTCTACGGGACCTGAACCTCAAGTATGCGATGCTTTTTCCAGCTAAGTTGCGGGTGGAGGTGGATGGCCGCACGCACTTTTTTGATCGTCTCGAGGCGGCCGGGGACTGGTTGGACTCCTTGCCCGGGGATCGGGGCCGGGGGGGTGGGGGGGGGCGCGGTTGGAGGGGAGGGCTCGCCGGATCAGGACTGAGGGACTAATAGTAGGCCTCGCTCTGGACAGTATTGTCGTCACTTTTGACTGTTCGTTAAGTCCCCCTCCTGTGGAGGTGGTACGGGGTCTCTTGGGGGCTCTCCCTCCTCCTCTGGGGGACTAGTTAGTTTAATCATTCATGGGGCGACAGGCACACTGCACTTTGGGGGGGCTGTTTGGGCTCATGCAGGGGTGCAGGGAGGGGGGAGTTCTGTTGGGATGGGTGGGTTGGGGTGGGGTGTTGTTCGTTTTTACCGCAAGGCAAACCCTTTATTGTATTGGTGTTCTTAAGGTGCTCTCGGGGGGACGAATGATGGCTTCTGTATGTGATGGGGGGTAGGGACCTGACTTTATTGTCCTGGAACGTTAACGGACTGGGGGATAGGATTAAGCGAGGTGTGGTCCTGCAGTATTTGAAACGACTTTCGCCAGATGTGGTCTTTCTGCAGGAGACACACCTTATTGGCAATTCCTTTTGTGCCATGAATCGGCGTGGCTATCGCTTGGTGGCCCACTCGGGCTTTACATCGGGCTCACGGGGGGTGGGCATCATGGTGAAGAACTCGCTCCCGTTGGAAATAGACGAGGTGCGCCATGATGAGAGGGGACGCTACACTGTCTTAGTGGGGAGAATGGAGGGTAAAGCAGTTGTCTTTGTATCAGTGTACGTCCCACCGGGGTTACAGTCTACGACTTTTGCAGACCTAGGGCGCCTCCTCCTTGACCTTCCGGGGGGGCTTCTGGTGGTTGGGGGGACTTCAATGCGGTGGTTTCTGGGACCGTGGATCGTCACCCCCCTAGGGACCTCCCCCAGGCGCAGGCGTGGCTGTCCGGCTTCTTAGATACACTGGGATTGGTGGACTGCTGGCGCTTAAAACATCCCACGCAGCTGCAGTACACTTTCCACTCGGGTGCCCATGGTAGCCTCTCACGGCTTGATTATGTCCTTGTCCCTGCGGCCTATGTTGGGAGGGTAGGAGAGGTGCGCCATTTGGCGCGGGGTATTTCAGATCACTCCCCGCTCCTGTTGCACGTTGATGTCTTCCCGAGGGGGGAGGGCAGGGTAGCTCCAATCAACGCCTGGTACCTGCGCGACCCCACCATTCGCGCTGATTTGATTAAATCCTTGCAGCGGTATTTCGATGAGAATGTGGGGTCCGTCCCTTCGGCTATCTCCCTGTGGGAAGCCTTCAAGACAGTTCTTAGAGGGGAGGCCCTCTCCTTTATCTCCCATGCCCGGAGGCGCGAGCAGGAGGAGGTGACCCGGGTGGAGGCCGAAATCGCTGAATTGGAGGGTGATCTAGAGGGTGGGGTGACGGATGCTGCATTACATGTCCTACACCTTAAGCAGGCGGCCTACAGGGCCCTCGTCACGGAGGCGGCCAGGGGCCTCTATAGAGAGCAACAGGGGCGACTGTATGATGTGGGTGATAAGGCTGGTAAATTGCTTGCATGGTTGGATAAAAAGGAGAGAGCGAGTCGTGTGGTCCCGCTGATTGAGAGGATGGATGGTGTGCGTGTCACCGAGCCAGAAGACATTGTCTCTTGTTTCGCGGATTATTTCCGCGAGGTGTATTCCCCGGTTTTTCCCTGCTCGGAGGAGGATTCCCATGCCCTGCTTAGGGATATCGCGCTGCCTTCCCTTTCGGTGGAGGACAGGGTGTCGTTAGATGCCGCTCCTACCTCCGACGAAATTGCCCTCGCCATACACTCGGTCGCATCCGGCAAGGCCATGGGCCCGAACGGCATCCCTATCGAGTTGTATAAGCTGCGACCGGATGTACTGGCACCCCACCTCCGTGCGATGTTCCTGGCGGCCCACTCGCTGGGCTCCCTCCCGCCGGACCAACGTCTGGCTACAATCGTGGTGATCCACAAGGAAGGGAGACCTCGAGACCGGGTTACATCCTATCGGCCTATCTCGCTCTTGAATGCGGAGCCCAAAATCCTCGCCAAGGTGCTAGCCAACCGGCTGGTCGGCGTGGTGGGCGATCTGGTCCACCAAGACCAGTCCGGCTTTATTCCCCATCGCAACACGGCCCTTAATCTGCGGCGCTTGCACGGGGTGCTCGCGCGTGTCCCGTTTGTGCGGGAGCCGGCCATATTGGCGTCCTTAGACGCCACCATGGCGTTTGATACGCTCGAGTGGCCATACATCTGGGCTATGCTGGCGAAGTTTGGATTTGGCCCGGGGTTCATCAGCTGGGTCAAATTGTTGTATTCGGGCCCATTGGCGCAGGTGGTGGTGAATGGAAGAGTATCGGTCCCATTCGAGCTGGGACGGGGCACGCGACAGGGCTGTCCCTTGTCGCCGCTCCTGAACCCCTGGCGGAGTGGCTGCGGTGGCACCCTTCCATCCGTGGTCTCCGTTGGACCCCCGAGTATGAGGACCGCGTGTCCCTATACGCTGACGATATCCTTTTGTACCTAGCCTCCCCGCGTAAATCACTGATTGTCCTGGTTGATGTTTTGCGCTCATTCGGCCGCAACTCAGACCTTGTCATCAACTGGGCTGAATCATGTGTGTATGTGCTTTCCGGGGAGGCTCCCGTCCTCCCGCGGGGCTGTCCGATCCAGAATGCCTCCCAGGGGTTTCGGTACCTGGGGGTTTATATTACTCTGGACCCGGAGGCCCGCTACGAGCGGAATTTGCTTCCCCCCCTCCAGCGCTTGAAGGAGGACGTCGCGCGCTGGCGGCGCCTGCCGCTTTCGCCGCTCGGCATTGTTTAAGATGATGTCGTTGCCACGCTTGTTATTGTTATTGTTATTGTTAGTTGTATTTGTATAGCGCAACATTCATCCTACAAGGATATCACGGCGCTGCAAAAAATAACAGTAAAAAACTAAGGCAGTAACCTGGGAGCAAATTGATTATTCTGAAGTGGGGAATAGTGCAGTTTTTAGTTTCTTCTTGAAGGTGGGGTAGGAGTCCGTGAGTCTAAGGTTAATCGGTAGTTCATTCCAGCATTTCGCAGCAATATGTGAAAAGGCATTGCCGCCCATTCTGGAAAGCTTAATCCGAGTAGTGGCTGCTTTGGCAGAGGCTTGTGAACGTAAGTTCCGCGCTGGGGCATAGAACTTAATTCTATTTCGAAGAATGTAAGGGCCTGTATTGTGAAGCGTTTTATAGGCAATACATAGCATCTTGAACGTGGCTCTTTGTCTCATGGGCAGCCAGTGTAAAGCTCTCAGACAACTTGTGGCGGAATCATACTTTTTTTTATTGCAGACAGCTTTTGCTGCGGCATTCTGGACCAGTTGTAATTTCCTAAATAAGTAGTCCGACATTCCTACAAACAATGAGTTGCCATAGTCCAGCCTGCTAACTAGTAGCGACTGGACTACGATCTGCCTACATTCAAGTGGGATCCAGGGGAACACCCTTTTCAATCTTTTCAATATGGCAAAACCTTTTCCACATATTGAAGAGACATGGCTTTTCATTGATAGAGTGGTGTCCATCTGAATTCCTAAATTTCTAGCTGACGATGTGGGGATTGGTGGAGAACCTAAAGAAGTTGGCCACCAAGTGTTGTCCCAGAGCTGTTTGGCCCCGCCAAAGAGTAGAATTTCTGATTTGTCAGCGTTCAGTTTTAAATAGTGGCCATGCATCCAATTGGATAGCTCTGACAGGCAGTTATGTAGTCTACTTCTGGCGTTGTTATCTCCATTTAGGGTGACCATCAGCTGGGTATCGTCAGCGTAGGAGCAGATATTAATGCCCCATTTCTTGCCAATCGATGCCAAAGAGGAGACATAGACATTGAACAATGTTGGGCTCAATGTAGCTCCTTGGGGAACTCCATATTTAATCTTACGGGGGAGGAGGTAAAGTTACCTAAACAAATAGACTGGGATCTATTAGATAGAAAGGACTCCAGCCAGTTTAGGGCTTTACCTTGTATTCCTTTAGCGGCAAGTATGTGGATTAGCAGTTTATGGGATACGGTATCAAATGCCGCTGATAAATCGAGAAGTATCAGGGCGACTGTTTTACCTTTATCGACCTGCATGCGAATGTCGTCCATTACAGCTAGTAGCGTTGTTTCTGTGCTGTTATTAGATCTAAAACCTGTTTGGGAAACATCGAGAAGTTTGTTGATCTCTAGATAACTTGACAGCTTCCTGTACGCTCTCCAGAATACTATGGATTTAGTCCCGGCGCGCTACTTCCGTGAGGTGGAGAGTCTACAGCGCCGCCTGTTCTGGGACGGGAGGCCGCGTATTGCCCTGGCGAAGTTGACGCTCCCATGGTACGACGGGGGGATTGCCCTCCCGGATATTAAACGGTATTACTGGGCCTCCCAGCTAGCTGCAATTAATCATGGCCTTTACGGGCCCGCCTTAAACCCGGCATTTGAAATGGACAAGATGCTCCTGCCTGGTGGCGACTATAATCGAGCGCTCTACTCTGGCGCGCCCGGCCCCCGCCTGACGGGACCTACGCGTGTCATGGTGCGAGTATGGCACGCGGCTAACGCAGCTATGGGGTGGAAGGACCGTTTGACCCGGGCATCACCGTTGTACGCGTCTGAGAGATTGGGCTCCCTGTGGACCTCGAAGGGCTTCGAGAAGTGGGACACGATCGGCATCAGTAAAGTGGGGGACCTCTGGACGAGGGGGGGATTTAAAACATTCGAGACGCTGCAGACGGAGTTTCAGCTGCAGGGCAGTGAATACTTTCGGTACTTGCAGGTCCGTCACGCACTGGGCTCCGTCTTCCCAGACGTCGCCTCCATCCCGGAGTCTTCCCCCCTGGAGGATAGAGTGCTGTATGGCCACGTTCCGGACAGCACGATCTCCCTTATTTACAAAAAATTGATTAATGACCGCTCGGGCTTGCTGACTGGCCTCCGTGAGGCTTGGGTTGCCGACGGGCTGGAGTTGGACGACGAAGACTGGATTTCTGCGGTGGCCTCTCCGAAGGAGGTGGCCATACCGGCTCGCCTTCGCTTCGTCCAGCTTAAGATACTCCACCGGGTTTACATGACGGGGCCAAGGCTTCTGCGTATGGGCTATGCTGAGGATGGGTTGTGTAAGCGTGGGTGTGGTGCTTTGGCGACTTTTTTGCATATTTTGTGGGAATGCCCAAAGGTGGAGCGATTCTGGCGTGGTGTGCATGAGGTCCTGCGAGTGGTTACGCATGTCGCGCTGCTGCCTGAAGCGAGGAGATGCCTGCTGAATGTGTGGGAACCAACTGACTACTCGGTTCCGCAGACGCGATGGGTGACTCTGGGATATATGATAGCTAAGCGTGACATTGCTCAACTGTGGGGATCCCAGAGGCCCCCGGCGGTGTCGGCCTGGAAAGAACACATGGATTGGTGCATGTTCCGAGAAAAGGTGGTGTATGTGGCGAGGGGTAAGCCTGGGTGAAAGTATGGGGCCCCTGGAACGCCTACCGCGGGGGTATCTGCGCGCCGCCACTGCTGCCTGCGGCCTCACCAGCCCCGTCCCCTTAGTTGACTCCTTTCCCTAGCCCCGAGCACGGAGTTCCCCCAGTCCTCGATCTGTTCCCCTTCCCCTCTTTAGACTCCTGTGGATGGCTGGGGTCCCCCATTCGGGGAGCACGTGTGGTTACTTTCGATTGCGGGTTGCCTTGCGGGTGTGGTTTTCGTGTTGTTCGTATAAAATGAAACCGTATTGTGGGGTCAGAGTGATGTGGCCCACGACGTTGATACCTCCTGATTTTGCTTTTCTGCAACGCCAAGTGTTTTTGAACGTATGTCATATGCTCCTGTCATTCTAGCGGCCGGCCGGAAGGTTGTAGGCCCATACTTGTATATTCTTGAGATTGCAATAAACGGTTTCAAAAAAAAAAAAAAAGACTGAATTTGGGCTAGTTGGCCCTGGGTAACTTGCATGCTAGATAGAGCAGCGCCGCTTGAACACTAATGACTATGATACAGAGTCGGAGTGGACTCTTGAGATTGGGCCTACTAGTGGGGCTTGCCCGAGATGCTGCCAAAAGTGAATGGGAAATTAACCACAATTGCTAGAGCGAGGAGGGAGTGAGACACAGGTAACTGCTTACAAAATACTAGAGCCCTGACCTCGGGGAGACTGTGTAGTTATTTGTGAATGTCATATTGTCCTTAGTGTTAATAGTGGAAAAATAAAATACTTCTCACTTTTCATAAAAGTGAGTATTTGGCTAGACAATAGTTTTGTGATGCTGCTGTGCTCATTTTGAGCTGTGAGCCTGTGTTCACCTCACTGTATCTACCTCCCCGCGAGGAATCCTTGGAATGCTCGTACCACGCTAACCCTAATAGTCAAGTGCTGAAGGGGTACTTGGACCAGTTGCTCAGGAACCATAGCAGGTCGGAAGAAAATATACCACAACTGTTGGGATGAAGAAAGGTCTCCTACATGGCTCTGGAGAATGTGACCCCCTGCTTCAAGTTCCACATTTCAAGCTGCAGTGTTTTTGACCCTTATTTCAACATATATGCAAATAAAATATGTGCACTGAGGCCCTTCCATAAAAGGGAGTGAGAAACAGGGTGGGGCATGCAGTCAAAGAGGCATACCATGTGCACCTTTGTTTTGAAGAGAGTGACTACTTTTATCACAACAGGCTGTAGAGGAATGACAGTGTACAATTATAGTAGAAGGATGGGCCTTTTATCCTGTCGCCTGCTGTAGCTGTTGATCTCTCTCGTGTTGTCTGCCAGACCCTACAATCGGGACCCTTGCCCAACTCGGAAGACATGGATGTTGTTTGTGTGAACTTGTCTACATTAATGGAAGAAAAGATTGAAGTGTGTGAGGTGCTTGTGGCCATGGCTATGGACACACGGGATTTCATTTTGTATGTTACGGAATCCAAGTGGTGCCGAAGATGAAAGGACAGGGAGCTAATGTAAAATGGACAACTCTCTCAGTCATTCCAGAGATCTTTGTTATGGGATAAAGAGTCCTTAGGAAAGAACACAGTGGGTCCCTTAATAGTGCCGCCCTGGCCTCTTGCTTGCTGGAATGTCAGCTCCCACAGTTTAACAGACAACTGAGTGGGACAGTCCGCATGTCGTTTGCGCCCTTGTTTTGGGTTTCTCCTAACAAAAGATTCCAAGCTCCACCCCACTCCTGCTCACATTCTGGACAAAGACCAGGTACGGACAAGTCTTTGTGGAAATAGCAAAGGTGTAGAACTGCCTAGTTATGGTCACAAAACTGACCTGCTGAAACACACAAATTCCGTCTGCAATTTGAGTATAAACTTTGACCAAAAACTTCCAGTTAGCGTGCCAACATTTCCTGATCAGAAGTCCGAGGTCCCACACCAGCGTAGAGCGGGAGAATCCTTAGAAAGCCTGGATTGGGGTAACGACTACCAACTCCACTTTCCATGTCCGGGAACAGTAACCTGTGGTAATTTGCCAAGTCTGCCAAAAGGAGTTGCCTGGAGCTTACTCCAATGAGAGATCCGACCAGTTGCTTAGGAGGGGCACTGGAGGTGCACTTGCACGAGGAAGATGTTGTAGTGAAGATGAGACGCTGTAAAGGAGCCTAGAAGAATTACTTGAAACCACCACTGTGACATCGGGAGAGACCTGCACCACTGTACTGTGGATGAGGCTCAAGATTCATGAAGTGTCCCCATCACAGGCAACTTCACCAATATCTGAACTGGAATATGCTGGGGGAGGGGCTTGATGAGCAAGTTCTGGGGCTGCGAAGCATCTAGTTGCTGGAGGAAGCCCACACGTATAAGGGGAAACATATTAATGGCATGAAGAGACTGCACCAGCGCAAGAACCTCGCCACTGAGACCAGGGGTGGGCACCTAGCTTGTTTGTGTAGTAGGCTGTGCCTGAGGCAGAGGAAGAACACAATGCACAAAACTGCCAGGAGCTCAAGCAGCACAACTGAGATGAACCTTCCACTTCACAAGTGCTGGCACTGCCACTACTGACCTGACTGGCGGAAGTCAACACTTGCAGTGCAAGTGCATGACCACGCTGGTTGGACTGGGGCAGACACAGAAACATCTGCACTCGGTGTGTCATGCCGGATGCACACCATAGGACCCGCTGTGTCCCTGCCAACAGCATCACCAGCAGGCTTGCCCTACTCACAAACAACTAGAATAAAATGGACAGCCAGGTACTGTGACAAAAAAAAAACAAAGGGGGGGCCATCTACTGGGACAATCGAGTGGCCTCGGAGTGAACTGAGCTACATGAGCTCCCCAAAGGGCCACAGAGGTTCTCACACAATGCACTTTACTACCAAATCCTTTCCCCGGCGATGTCCTGGGTACTACTATGATTATTACTGGTAAGAAATGCCCTGTGTTGATCATGGTCAGTATTTCTAGTTGTGCGGGTTGCAATAAATGTATTTTCGTTTTATAATCCACTGGACTAAGTGTGATTTATTGATGGATGCCTGATGTTTATTGAGTGCGGATTTCAGCCCCACATTGTCTCCTTGAGTATGGCTTGGACCGCTCTATTCCACTACCCTGAGAGTCAAGTGCTAAATGGGTGTATTTGGTGATCAGTTTTGGGTCCAGCTGTCGTGTTAAGCCCCAGGACACCAGTGGAGAGTCACACAAACTGAACCCCGATTGCCCGAGACTCCTGAAAAAAATCCCACAGGCACCACCTGCAAAAGGACCATTGAAAGGTATTGATTGCTTTAAGAGTTTCTGCAAAAGTTTACAAAGTACAAAGACGAGGGGTGCACAGCTCCACATCCATTGTTGTTATGCCCTCTGTATTTGGCTTCATCTTTTACAGGGGCATACAGGGAAAAAATAGATACCGGATTTACATCATTTTTGTGAAGATAAATTCCCTTCAACCTGTAAACTCAGAGTGTCTCGCTGTAACATGAGACCTCTGCTAAAAGTAGACCGGCCTTGCAAGTTTGGTCTCAATAGACTCTTTTCTTGTAAGCGCCTTGGAGTTATGAGTCAAAATGTGTTGATGTAACAAAATAAAATGACTGATGACTTCCTCATATCAATGACGAACTACAAGCCAGCTTTAAAAAGTCCTTCTAATTTTGGCTATAATTTCCTCACGCTGTTCTCTTTCTAGAGCAGCTACAATCGTGGAGCATTGCTGTTTCTGAACATGATTCAATCACATGAAACAGATCACGTGGACACAACTGGGGGCTGCTAAACTAAGTTCCTCACCAGGGTTTGTCTCAACTTTAGGTATATTACATGAACCTTACCTGATGGAGCGGTATGGTGCAGCGGCCAGGACAGTGGACTTCGGAGCACAGGATTCACAGTGCTCGGCACCATGTGACTCTGGGCAATAACTCACTTAATTTCTACGACGGCCCCCAGCGCCTTGAGACCCGCAAGGGTGAGTAGTTTGCGCTTTACAAAATACAAATACGGATACCTGCTGCCATGCCAAGGTATTATAAAGTGCCCCGTTGCAAGCGGAGCTGGTCACCAGAACAGTCAAAAGTTCTTTATCACAAAATTGAGCGCAAGCCTGCCTGAAGTGGCAGATGTGAATTACAACTTTGATCGATAAGCTTTCCTTGAATTCCCAAGACGTATCAAGTTATTGTTCCATAGGGAAGGCTAGTACTGGCTAAAGCGATTTAACTCTATTTGATTGTACAGGTGAAAAGTCACTTAGAAAGACACAGTCTCCTATGAGATGGACTCTTGGCCTTAAAGTGTGATAAGTGAACTGAGACAGAACTAAAAGATATCAGGACAGATACAGACAGAGGCACAGAATTTATGACTGTAGTGCTGACCTGTCCGCAGATTCTGATAGGATCAGCTTACCACCTTATGGACTGCAGAAGGTAGCAATATATTGCCTTTCTCTGCAGATTTACCGCAAAGGTTCAACACGAGTCCAGTAGAGTGACTTTAATGATCCACAGAGGAAGTCTGAGTGGTGGGTTCTCCAGGGGGCGCAATATTCCCAATATTCTTTTACACCTACATGAAACCTCCACATGTTGCTTTGGTGGAGTACTGTGGCAGTACACGCACACACCAACATTATCTCTATGTCCAATGTCCTTGTCACAGTCAATTACTTCTCTTCAGGATTTTCCCTTTGAACATATGTCTTCAGTGGAAGTGAAATAACTCACTAAGCCCTGTCCCATGAATAAAAGTCACGTATAAAACCAGATGGGAAATAAAGTGCGGTCAGTGATTTAAGAGTCATTCGCTGGCGTAATACCAACACTGTCCGGCATATATTTTAAAATAAATTACTCTTTTTAAAAGCGAATCATTTTTAAACAAGTGATATGACTAATTTCTCTTAAAGGACATTGAAAACAAAACAAAAATCAGCTACTTTGGGTATGTTTAAAGTCTTAAATAATAAAATAGTTCCTTTTAAAATGACTTTCACTCTTTATTCCCGTCTTCATATCTCTCTCTCCATTCCTCCCATCTAGTCTCTGTCACGGGCCCCATTCCTCATGTCATTATTTCAATCCGCCCATTCTGTCTCCTTACTTACCTAGCCCCAGTGGCTCTTGGCATCTCCCAAACAATGCTCCTACAATGTATCTCACAGTACAACATGGACAATGGTAAGCTCTCCACTTGTTGTAAATCATCAGCTCTCTGCTGCAACCACATTGGGCAGTGATGCCGAGAGCCTGATCGCATTCCTCAAGGGTGACCCCCCTCACCCCCGTGCAGGAGCTGGGGGTCTTGTGTGGGGCCCTGTATTTGCTGCTTCTGCCGTTCTCCCTTCTGGCAGGTAAAAAGTTTCTTCCAACATTTACTGTGTCCTTTGGCAGTGATTCCTATACCGTAGCCCAGCACCTGTACAGGTGCCAGTCTGGTGTATTTTTGTATTGCCTACTGTTGGCATTGTTAGCTCATTGATGAAAGAGCCATGCACTGAGATTAAAATGTTAGAAACGGAAAGTTCATATTGGGCCTGGACATATGGAAGGGGTGCCCTTTGCAGCTCATATTCACCGCATACTTGCTTGGTTCTCCACAAAGAAACGTGCACCTAAAAAGAATACCGCCCCCGCGTCCCCTCATAGGACGCGGCTCCAGGTGAGCAGCTGCGCCACCCAGAGCGAGGCGCGCCGCGCGTAATTGAAGCAGGTGGAGCTGCAGGCTGTAATTGGCTGCGCTGTTTGTGGGCGGGGCACGGCAGGTGACCTTTACTGAAAGCCGAGCGGGCGAGCAGAAAGCTGTTGTTGCGCTGTACTGAGGGTTTGTTTTCGGAGTCCCGAACCCGTCGTGCTGGTTCTTCGCCCGACATGTTTTCCTTCCGTTGCCTGCTGCCGCTGTGGGGGGCACTGCTGTTCGTCAGCTCCGCCTTAGGTGAGTTAAGGCGCCAGCCAACCCTACTTGAATTATTATAGAGGGTAATTGTAAGGATCCATAAAAGTAAAATGGGATGAAAAGGTAGTGGCAACAGGTAACAATAGCTCGGTTCTGTGAAGTGTGCGATTTGTTTTACTTTGGTTCTGTTCTGGTGTTCAGGACGTATGTGCTGCGTGGTCCCAGAAAGGCACTATTTCTTTGTTATAGCTATTGCCCCCTTTCTCACATGTCCTGGGCAAACCATACATCACATTTCAGGTGATGGGTTTAAAACTTGCGTAACTACGAAGGCGAAAGTTACCCCGCCTCAACTGCTGGAGGCTAATTTTTATTTTAAACCCGAGTCCTCTTTACCCTTCCACCTCGAGAATCTAGATTGAAGGGTTGGTGGGTCCAGATGGTATGCGCTCCTGCGTGTAAAGGGCGATATTTGTGAAACTGGTTGTACTCGGCCATGGGAGCCCATTCATCCAGTAACTGAGGTGGCCTAGGGCCACTACGAGTACTCTTAATCGGCGGTATGAGGAAAAAAGGCCGATAGGCCAAGAATAGGGGGCGAAACACGTGTTGGCTGGGCTGCAAACTTTTTGTTTCTGTTTTACTTTGTTCTGAATGACTCAAAGTTAGTCTCCTTTCACTGGATTCAGTACAAGGATTTTTTTCCCAATGATTACGAATACTGTTCTTTGTCCTAGCAGACCTCCCACTCACCTCGAAAACCTATAAAGGGAGACTGTAATGGTGTCGGCGCTTAGCTTCACTTGTTTGCTTTCATGTTACACCGAGAGACCTGTGCACGTTTTACCGGCGTCATGTGAACTGGATGCGCCGACCGTTGGACGCATAACTTTTATTCTGTGCCAGGCTTAATTTGGGTGCGCTTACTCCACACGCCCCTTTCTTTGCCACTCTTGCTCTCGAACGCAGTTTTCAGACTTATTTGCTGTGTGTAGAGGATTGGGAATCGGACCCCAGCAGCGCACGGGTCCTCTCTGACATGACGTCTCCGCGCATTAGGTTTGGGGGGAGAATGTGGTTAAACGTGTGCCTCCCGCGCTTGGCTCGGAGTCGCCCCCTTCCAGGTGGCCTGTGCGCTTCATGGCTGGTAGCGTTGGTCTGTTTGCCGGTAGCGCCGTCAAGTGGCAAACGCGCTAATCTGAAAAGTGATTGTGTGGGGTCTATATTTTTACGAAACAGTTTTAAGCACCTGTCCACTTTTGATACCAGCATTTTTCATGATTTCATACTGAATCTTCGTGGTGACTCCCGTCATACACCTCTGTATGCCCTGACTACTTTGGCAATGATTGTCAGCATAACGGGGTACGACGCAGGTTTGTATGTATGTATATGTATTTATATAGCGCCGATCACCACTACGGGTATCTCAGCGCTGTACTCATACCGCTGAAGGAACCCTTCCTGGCTTTCCATGTGAGGTGCCAACTCCTTGGCACCTCCATGGTGAGGCCAGGCATCCCAGCGCTGTTGGGGCCGTTGTGGAGATTAAGCAAGCTATTGCCCAGAGTTGCAGCGTGGGACCCATGATTAGAATAGGCACTGAGGCGAGAATATCCGGTCCGCGGAATTTATAGCCCGAGACCCTGCCGCGACGGGAATCGAACCCTGGTCCCGGACCAGTGCTCTGCATCGAGGTCTGCCGCTCTAACCATTGAGCCACACTTCTCCACTAGGATTAGGAGGAACTGAATACAAAGCGGCGGAGCTGTTTCAGGAGTAAGTCTGCTAATCCCCATAAGAGTGCACGTTAATACTAGTGTGGCTGCTTGAGATCTTTTATTGTTTAATTCTGGGGGGGGGGGGGGGGGGGGTCATTTCATTTGCATGACGAGGTTTCTTTTCTCCGCTTGTTTCTCAGGGCAGGAACCCCCACCTGCACCCGCACCGCAGGTCGTGAGTCCGATGATGTTGGCCAATAACCCCACACTGACCACGGTTGCCCTGCAGAAGCCGGTTTGTTTCTTCGACAGCGCCATCAGGATAAACGCCGGCTCGCCCACAGACTACTCGCAATATAATGTTGCTCTGTATGGACTGCAGGCGTCTGGTGAGTACATGTTTCACGAGTGGGAATGTTCGAAGGGGGTTTCGAGACGGCGTTTGCGAGCTGCCTCGTCCCACGGCCGCAGCAGGGTCTTGGACCCTTCATTCTGGGCAGTTGAGAAAGCGCCCTGAATGACACCCAATAAAATACCCGTTGAAGTAAATGGGCTGGCAATTTGCGCAAACTTGGTCTTAGTGCTGCGAAGCCATACTAGAGACGCCGCTATGCAACTAACCCTGGCGTGCCCACCAACATGCAGCCAGGTGCCCAGGGCCCATGCTTTCGATGGCGATATGGCGCTTCTCTGCACGCCAGCATCCAGCGCATGTGGCATCTTCTAACTCGCAGTCGAGGCGCTGCGGCGATGGTTGGATGGTACATTAGTCTGGATTAGAAATGACACGTGCCCTCTTTCTTCACAGCTTCTAACAATAACCTGAGCACCTCTGGCACTTTCCAGAGCACCGGCGGAGGCGCCTCGGCGCCGTACATCGCAGCGCGGTTTCCAGTCCCCGACTGTGCGGCCCTCGGTGGTGGCGCATCGGCCAGCACTCTGCAGCAGTACCTCGTGAGAGTGGGGGAGAACACGACATGCTTGAACGACCCGAACTTCGTCGGGATCTGCAACCCACCGCTGGCGAACAACACAGCATACAGGTATGAAGCCAGGCCGGGGGACGTCCTACGGGGCGGAGTAGAAATCCCTTCAAAGCTAGGGTGGCCCGGGTTTTCCCGGGACAGTGTTTTCGTCAGCTGTCCTGACTCCGGTTTTTTAAGACGGCAGCTGAAATGAAGCAAAGCACTGTAAGTAAGTGATGATGTTTGGTATAAAAATTGCGGTTTAATTTCTTAGTGTACTGTAATGTGCTTCCGATGAGCGCCGTCATTGTGTGATCGGATGATGTAAAATTGTAATCCTAATTTTGCTGGATGTCCCGGGTTTTTTGTTTTAGAATCTGGTCACCCTACTACCCAAAGCGAGTATACGCCGCCGGGTTCCAACTCTCACCCTTAGATCATATTCCCAGGCACCTAGGAGTGTCAGGATGCCCAACAAGTTCGGCTCAGCGGATGACTGACCAGCCCCCATTTAAAATACCCCCTCGGGCGGGAATAAAGCAAACCAGGCGCCTGCCCTCCGAAGTGCACCGCTACTGGTCTGCACGGATCTGTGCAGTGTCTCCATGGGGCCTGGCCAGGCATTGGTGGCTGGTGTGAGCATTGCCTCTATCGCTTCTCTCCCTTTGTCCTCCGCTGTAGGTGCGGCTGGGGTTGTAAACCATGAAACCTTTGGGGATTTGTAGACTCGCGTGGCACCCGTGTGGGTTCTGTATTGATGGCGTTATCTTATGTACTTTAGGTTCGTCTATGGATTATGGAACAAGACCGCCCTTATTGGCCGAACCTTCTGGTCCGATAAAATCACTACAAAATCTGGTAAGAAACGCCGGGCAGCTGATGGGTATTTAAAGGCAATTGCGGAGTCCAGCAAATCTCTCTGATGCATGGTGAGGGCGGCGGGGGTGCTTTCCAATGATGTCCGCAGAACCGGTCCTCTTACAATTCTGCAAGAGAATGAATACGGACCCTCCTGATAGTGGGGGCTGCCGCTGCCCCATTCCTGGGACAGCCGGGTGTCGGCACATTCCTCCAGTCTCTAGGTGTGGGTGGTGTCTGCGAGTTCCCGGGTGGGGCAGTGATGGTGGTTGATGCAGTGTCTTGCTGGGGTGCCACACGCCTAACGAACGGTTTCTTCTTTAGCTAAGAGTTCTGACTCCATCGACACGTGGCCCGGACGGAGAAGCGGCGGCATGATCGTCATCACCTCCATCCTGAGTACGCTGCTGTTCTTGCTGCTTTCGGGGTTCGTGGCTGCCGTCGTGGCCAATGTGCTGTAAGTACCGCCCTTCAGTGGCTCCCTACTGACGCCCCGTCACTGGCCGGGTGGGATGGAAGTGCATGCAGTGTGTTGTGTAAATTATTGACCCTCGTCTCGCTTCTCGTGCAGGAGCGGCGCCTCCGCCGGGGTTCACACCACCAGACACGAGACCACGACTCACCAGCAAGCGGCGCCGAAGGCCCAGGCCAGCTCGGAGCCCGCCTACTCGTCTGTCATCCCAGGAGGGGCTCCGGAGCGCTACGCCGCCAAGCCCCAAGTGTGAGGTAAGGGGCGTGGATGGGTCACAGGAGGCCTTCTGGGCAGTATTGGCTGGCTGCAGGGTGGAGAGGAACTGAACCGGAAGCTAGTATTACCACGGTCACTTAGATTTGGCATTACGGAGTTATCTCTGGCCCTAACTTGGGCTTCCCTGCTAGATGTGAGTTGACGAGACAGTACAGTCTGCTTCTTGCTGTAACTCTCCAAGTGCACACGTGGCAGCCAAATGTGGTGTGATACAGGTGCTTTACAACGCATGCGAGGCAGGAAAATCAGTTGTCTGGAAGGTGTAACTCGGTACAAAAGGGGGTGGTGATGGATGGAGCATCAGAACCAATCAAACACTCACACCCAGTCAACAGATCTGGGTTTGATCCATCACCGTTCTTTAGCCCACTCTGCCACCCCAGTTCAGAAATGGCCATATGCAAATCAGTCTGACCCTGTGCCTCATGGGAACAGTCCAGCCAGAACTGCCAAGCCACGTCTTCCCCGGACCGGAAACAAGCTTCCTAGGACCGGTTTCTGGCATTTCAGCAGTCTTCAGCCAGGCTTGCTTGAATCCAGTGGCAAAGTGAGCAAGGGAATCACGTCTGAGCATACCCTGCCAACTTATGGCGAACAAAGCACAAACCAAAGGAAATGATGGACGGAGTGTTGAACATTGCAAGCACTCACCCCCAGTCAACTGATCTGGGTTTAATCCATCACCGTTCTTTAGCCCACTCTGCCACCCCAGTTCAGACAAAGGGAAGGCATGGCTTGACAGTTCGGTCTGGACTGTTCCCATGAGGCACAGGGTCAGACTGATTTGCATATGGCCATGTCTGAACTGGGGTGGCAGAGTGGGCTAAAGAACGGTGATGGATCAAACCCAGATCTGTTGACTGGGTGTGAGTGTTTGGTTCTGATGCTCCGTCCATCACCACCCCCTTTTGTACCGCTTTGGAAGGTATAACTCGCAGTGGAGTGAGGAATGTCTGGTTCCTTACTGGTAATATTCATTACTCGGAGTCGTAGCCCTCCCCATCACAGTCCTAACTACATGAGTATAGCTCCTCCCACCAGACACTCCCAAGCCACTCAAACTCAGTCCTTCCCTCCAGGCCACATACTGAGGCATATAGCCTGCCCACATCCAGTTTTTTTTTTTTCTGCTGGACTGTTTCCAGGCTGGTGTCGGTGGGGGGGGGGGGCGGGTACTGCCTCCTGTAGGTAAGTGTGTGGCGGCCGTCGTTATGCTGTGCGTGCCTGCCTGGGTGCTTGTCTAAGTCTCTGGTGTTGGGGGCCGGGCTGTTTATGGCATGGTTTTGGTCCTGCTGCAGCTTCCTCTCTTCCGGATGTTTCCCTGCTTTATTGGGAGAACTGGGGAGGGCGTAGCTGGGCCTTCATCTGCATGCCAAAGGTGTGCCGGTAGGGCTCTTCCTCAGGTCTTCTGCAGGTGGGGCTTGATTCTCATATACAAGGCCTTGTTGCCCCACTGTTTGGATTACCTTACTGTTCTGAGTTCCCACGGGGGCGCTGCATGGTTTTAGCAGAAAAAACAAACTATGTGGGCAGGCAGGTCGCATGGTGCTCAGGATGTGGGTGTGGCCTGGAGGGAAGGATGGGTTTTGAGTGGCTTGGGAGTCTGTGGTGGGAGGAGCTATGCTCATGTAGTTATGATGGGGGAAGGCTGACGGGGAGGGCTGATGAGGAGGTAATGTGTTTCAAGCTGTAGATCTGCAGGATTACGAGGCCCAGCTAACGCCTTATCTTTCTCAGACGCACGCACAGTGGGTGCAGCCTGTGTTGCTCCCCTTAGCGAGTGTTGCTGCTGGTACGCACCCAGCACTGCCGTGCGCTTAGACTAGCGCCTCACATTAGCATGGTTTCACCGTTGCACTAGCTACCCACCAATTTGTATCGCCTGTATCATTCTTCAGAGCCACTAGCGTGTAGATATCTTGGTCAAAGGGGAGTCCAGTGTGAAGGAATAGGTTAAATCCTCGAATCCACCAAGGTACATTACTGGTCGATTTTATGTATGCGCTCAACAGTTCACAGTACCACGCAGCACTAAAACATAGATCCTCTTTCTGCCCCTAAAAATGATCAACAATTTAAAATGACTTGAACAATCTGTGTAATTGCAGAAACTTGACCTTTAAACGTTGTTTTAATATCAAAACGATTAATTTTAACCTTTAAGTAAAATGACAATTTCCACTTTAATTAGTGTATATTCACACTCTACCCCTCACTAAGCAAAGTTGGTATTTCCTTTTAAAAATCACGCTATTGGGTTTATTCGCTCCCTAAATAACCAGTACAGCGCATTTCTAGCTGAAGTGTCAGGGAAAAGTGAGACTTGTGTAGTTTATGTGGACGGAGACTTTGTATTTTAGAAGAACTGCTTGCTGTCAAGTGTGGAGTGTGTGGTGGGGGAGGTGCATGCTAGATGGCAGTGTGCAGCCTGCCCCACTGTAATGGGCATCACGGAGAAACTTCTGGGGAGCATGAGGTTCGGTTTAGATGGGTCTGGTCGGTGGGACCTGCATGCTGTCTGTGATTTCTTGGCACGTGACCTGACATTGGCCTTTTTCTCTTTCCATTAGAATGAACCGGCTACGTTTCCACAGCTGAATGTTTATATCTGCGTGTTTTGCCTCCGTCACTGGTGTTCATCGTTCTACGTACAACTATTCAAGGGTCAAACTTCGTAACTGGACACAAAGACCCTCGCACATTCTAGGGCGTGTCTGTGGGGCGGGGAAGTTTCTGTGAATGATTTTGTAAATGGCTTTTTGCAGTTGAATGAAAGCGGTGGACTGGCTCGGCTGTAATATACACACCACCGCAGTTTTATCTTTTGTATTTATCTCGTATTTTTTTAAGTTGAATTAATAAAAGATTTAATTACCCTCAATGATGCATTGACTCTTATTTTCTGACTAAGGGCAGTTTTTAGACCCGTGAAGAGCCTGTGATGTCGTTTCCATCTTGCGTAGACCTGCCCTTGGTCAGGTTGCCATACGCATGTGTGGTTGCCATTTACGTTTTCCCACACGCTGTCCAAGGTTGTGGCATTTTGCAGATCACACACAAGGAGACAATGGGTCATACTTGTGTAAATCAGTCGCTAGGAAATGTGACCATACAGTGGATTACAAGGTGTGGGAACCACTTGCCATCCATACTAGTCGGCATTCTAGTTTCAGTTAAGTATAATAACCTGTTTTGGGAATTGCGTGTTTAGGGGCAGAAGATGAGGACACGGGGCCGGCTGTGGCGCAGGTGGCACCCTGTGCCATAATGTCAGCTCTCCTACAGAAGCAGTAACCTACTGACCAATTTACATTGCATGCACTTTATCTGCATGGTACACGTTCTTAGCAGCAGGCTTTTTAACCTTTTGATTAGTTAAAACTTCCACTACACCAACCTCTGGTCTCTTTTCAGGACGATAAATTCTGGAGTTATGTTGCCGTTTTAATTGATGCCTACAAAAATTGCTGGAGACCAGGAACAAGTCAACAGGTTAGTGCTTTTATAATATTACTTGTAAATATGATGCCCCCACCCCTAGTCGGCGCCTGGTGTGATGGCACCAATCGCACTGCCCTAGATCTGGCCGTGTGAGGCGTACGTGCATATTGGCGAAATACTATATCTGGGAGGACTAGGAATGCTACGAAGCCGTAATACCGAGTTTGATTAGATGTGACCGTGGCCTGCCTTTAGTCTGGTACCAGCACATGCGCAAGGCCCTTCATGAGGTTACTGACTCCCTCATGTAACAACTGAACCGAATATTGACCGTCGAGGTGGATTTTAGTTGGCTTCAGTTTGGAGTATGCCATCCTAGAGCATGGAAGCCATCAGCAGTGCAATTTCTGTGCTTCTGGACATAAGGGTGTCTGTCAGCGCTGATCAGCTGAATCTGGGGCTGCACTATATTCCCGGCTGCTGCTCTATTTGGCCAAAACTGGTTGAGGTCTTGGGTGGGGACTGCACGTGTTCAGGTTAGGAAATGGCTTCTGATACACTCTGTCCTAGGCCATAGTGACAGGAGGTCTGCAACTGGACAAGGGTCCTGCCTGAACCAGAAAGGTGCCTGCTTTGAGTCTGTATCCTTCTAATCTGGAAGACATTTTCCTTGTTTTGTGATCTCGGGAGTGTAGGGTTCGGTATTTCTAAAGCTCATACCTAGCTGGCAAGCAACTGTATAGGTGGAATGTCTGGGACTCTATTTTTCCTAATGTGCCCTAGACCAGTAAACCAAGTCCTATAACGGCAGTGGGAAAGCTGTCCTAAATGTGTAGACCATGCCAAAGTGCATAAGCAGGACTACACACATCTGTCATCTCCCCTGTTTACATAATTGCTGCAACATTCTCTTCTGGCCAAGAAAGGTATAAGTTTGTGAAATTCAGAGCAGCAATTGAGGCCAGACTCTTAAAGGGGACTGAGAAGGTGGCCTGATATATGCTGTCCACTAGTTCTAGTGGGCACCTTGTATCAGTACAAACCAACCCTTATGGTGATGGGTTAAAGACCACCTTTATTGAAAGCTATTCTAGTGGTAGCTATGGAGAGCAGCCTTCAGGCTAAGTCTTGAAGGAATGTAAAGCAGCTTGTCTTACCAGTCTATAATCTCTTGAATGATCAAATGAAAGAACAACCACACCAGGTATATATTTAAAATGTATATTTGGGTAACACACACCCCTCTAGTCTCTTTATGAGACTGGAGTTCGAAGTACTTAAGTTATCAGATAGCAAATCATTAGTAATAGCACAAATACAAGTTGGGGCCCTAGGGGCGTACCAAACCATATACCAAAAAAGTGGTATAAGAACCATGACTGGAATACACTAGGCCTATAGCATCGCTTGTACCCCAAGGAACAACCCAAGGTAGTGACACAGGGAATGTATGCAGTGTGTTAACACAACCATGGGTTCCCACTATCTTCTATGGGCAATGTCGAGGTTGGAAATTTAAAGATTAGGGACACTTCGAATCGAGTCGGGACCAAACCCTTTTGGACTTAAGAAGTTCTAGGGCTATCACCCACAAGGGCACCAGAGTACTTGAGTTACCTCGCCCAGGGAAGCCGGGTGCATAGGTGTCTTTTGGTGTCGGTCGCATCGTCGATTGCAATGGAAGCCTGCAAAGAACTGCTGCTGCCGTAAAGAGAAGTGTCCAAAGAGATCCAAGTCTGGATCTAGGATGAAAGGAACCTGAAAGCAGAGGGGACAGTCTGGGGACAGTCTGGGTCACTGGCCAGTGACCAAGGGCAGGATGGACCAATGCCTACAGATGTCGGGTGCTTCAGGTGAGTTGATGGGTGTCGACTCTTCAGACACTAGGTCCAGGAGGTGTCGACTAAGTCCACGAGCCAGACTCGAGCTGTCCCAAAAAGTCTGCTGCGGTGTTGGCAACCAGAATGGACCCAACAAGCCTTGGCAACGGCAAGTCACCAGAATTTAGAGGACTGCAGTGCAGACCAGCAAGGTCTGTGGGACTCACCCAGCGAGGGTAGGTGAGGGCACGCGTGGAGCAACCGGGAAAGCCCAAGCAGAAAAGGAGTTTCCTTCGTGGGGACCTGCTAGCCAACGGGCTAGTGATCGCAAAGGAGCCTCGAGCGGTATCACTTGAAGCTGGCCCATGGGTCACTCGTGGAGTGGAGGCCAACAATCTTCGGTGCAGGAGGTGCTCAAGGCTGGGGCTACTCTGAGCCCAAAGCACATCTTCGAGGAGGACCAGGAAGATAGTGTTGCTGCAAAAGTTCACGGTGTCCAGGGGTCACGGTTCCATGTCACCCACGATAGCCACAGGCCTCAGCTTTGCTGTGGACTCAGGGTAGCCTTGGAAGTCTGGAAATCCATCTCTGGTGATGCAGAGACTTTGGCGTCCGGTGGGAGCTTCAGCGATGCAGACCGGTCAGTTGGTTCTTTGGTGCCTGCCAGGCAGAGGAGTCACTCCTTGACCCCAAGGAAGATTTCTTCAGTCTTCTAGTCAGGATAGAACATCAAAGGTCCAGGATATATGTAGCAGCTTCTTCCAGTGTAATCTAAAGTCCTAGGGACTGGATTCCTATACTTATAGTAAGTTTAGGGGATGGACTAACTCGAAAGCTCCACCTATGGGTGGGCCTGGAAAGATGGGTGGTTACACCCCTTTCCTTTGTCCAGTTTCACGCCAGAGCAGTGGCAGGTAGCCCCTGCAACCTGTTTGAACTGGACTATGCACAGGGACACCAAGTGTGCCCCAGTGCAGGACTTCAAAGCACCAGAGTGCTCCTGTCCAGCCCCAATACACATCTGCCTGTCTGGGGAGGTGGTCACACCTCCCTTCAACAGGAAACCTATTGTCCAGGCCTCCCCTGCCGGAGTTTCAGTCAGCAGCAGGAGGCCAGACCTGTGTCTGTGGCAGAGGCATCCTTTTTGTGATGCCAGGGCTCAGGAAAGTCCTACTGGGTTTAGCCAGTGTGAACATGTTGATCCCTCTAGAAGGGTGGTATCCTACTCCTGCCGCTAGAACTGGTGGGGGGTAGTATTCCAAAGCGTTTGACACCAAATACGGCATGTTTTGATGCAGCCATTCCAAAGTTAGCATTTACCGCGAGGTTATAATGCACTTAAAGAGTATATGGTATGGCTGTATCACAGAACAGCCATAAGGAAGTATTTCCGAAAGCTGCAGACGGGCTCAGCTCATGCGTGGGCGCCCTCTCATATAAAACCAAGCACTCTGCCTTCAGGATTGTCATGGCCTGCCCTAGGAATGGCTTGTAGGTTTGTGTCTGTATGTGTGGATATAGGTAGCCTATACCACTGTAAGGGGTGCAAGCACACCCTTACCCAGGCTACAGTAGGAGACCTGTGGTGCCATTTTAGAGTGCTTCCCAGGGGTGGCATAATATATGCTGCAGCCCCTGGTAGGCCTCTGAGTTACAGATGCCCTAGGTACATAGTATACCATATACTAGGGGCTTATAAGGCACTCCAGAATCCAATTAGATATGTACCTAATGTACATGCAAACCATTTTACAGAGAAAGCAGAAACTGGGGCCCTGAATAGCAAATTTTGAAGCAGAAGCGATCTTGCGATCGCTGTTGCTTTGTATAGCAACCTCGTTATGGATTCCGAGAAGAGCAGATCTGGGTCATAATCAAGTAAAATTAGCCGACTGTTAACCTCAAGTTTTATATTGCACTCTTGTTCTAAGGAAAAAATACCTCGGTCCAATAAATATTAATGTTTGGGCAACTGAACATAATGTGACCAATTGGCGTGAGTATAATTCATACAGTGAAAGCATAGAGGACTGGTTAGTGAACATCCTAGCTAAAACGGCGGGAGTTCGATACAATAACCACTTACAAAAAAAAAGCATCCTACGCCGATTAGCCCCTCTTAGAGTGCAGAAATTTAACTTAATTGTAGACCAAATCTGAGGAGAGACTACAGTTTTCATGATCTGCCCATTTCTTAATTGCTTTTGACTCAAGATCCGGTTGTTTGAAGGAGGCCAGTAATGTTTTCCAAACACCTGGATTCTTGTTCACTGCTTTAGCCAACAAATCCTCTACAAGCTGGTTTTGGGTCATAAAAGAAGTGGGGTTTATTTCTACTAAATATTTATATAGACAGCCATAAGAGTTAACCAAAATAAAATCCATAGCAATCTTTAAAGATTTCTGCTACCGTCATCCAATTACCATCCCTATAGAAGTCTGATACTTTAAGGTACCCGACTTCCGCCCACTTTATGGTAGGTAGGTTGTTTAATTCCTATTAAGGGGAGGATTTCTTCTATTAAGGTGGCTGAATTAATTGCAGTCTTTTAAAAATACATTGAAGAAATTTATATCGTACCAGCTTTGGGTATCTAAACAATAACATGAGTTGATCTGAGTTTCAGAACAAATTAAATTTAAAAAATTGCAATAAAAATGTATGTGTGGTAGAGGTTTGAGCCTAGATAAATACTGTGCAAAATATGCATCATAGTAATATTTCAGATTCGGGAGTGCAAGCCCTCCATGATCTACGTCTTCATATAAAGTGCCAAGTGCTAAACATGGATTTTTTATTTTTTGCCCATACAAAATTTGTAAACATGGGCTCAACCTGAGAGAAAAACGAGCCTGATAAAGTGCATGGTATTGAAGAGAACAGAAAATTTAACAATGGTAAAACAGACATCTTGATAAGAGCAACATGACATAAAATGGATAAAGGAAGCGTTTTCAAAGAATCAATAACCCTTTAACTTTCCTTAAGTGGCGTATAATTTAGTTTAAATAAATCTTCAAACGACGCTGAATTAAAAAATCCCCAGATATCTTTTTGGGTTGAGATTTACTGAGCTTTGGATATCTGGATGTAAATCGAAAACAGCTCTCCCACATTGTCTAACTTCCGTCTTAGCTCTGTTTATTTGATATCCTCCTAATGCTTCAACGTCCTCAAATAGTTTGAAGACTTTGATTTGTACTTCTATTGTAGGCTTAATTAAAAGTATAATATCTGCATAGAGTTTTAACGACGGCATAGTCTGGATTGGAGGGAGGATATCTGGGGAGTTCCGTATTGCAATTGCGAGGGGTTCAATAAAAGCGAATAGTACTGGAGATAGAGGGCACCCTTGCCTTGTGCCACGCTTAATATTAATGTACCCTACCACGGTCGCATTAATAATTACATTATTGGAGAAGCCTTGACACCCCACGTCCAATAATTAGTATCTTGTTACAATCACCTTGCAGAGCAACCTAGGTTCCCGTTGCACTGTAGAATGTAGGCCCTGTACACTCTAGACCATTTCAGTTCAGATGTACTGCTTTCAATGTGGGAAGCAGTAGGGTCTCCGCCTGTTTCCTGTGTGCACATGCCCTGCATCTCAAGGGACTGGTGCATTGTCCTTTAATTCAACATGCACAAATAGCCTTCTTGTGCATAGTTTACACTGCAAAGTTGGGAAGCCGCAACTCTTCAGCATCTGAATATCGCTGGAGGTCTGTCGCACAAGACTGAGTGAGATTTCCTCATGGCGCAACTAGGTGAAGTCGGTCTTTCGGGATCTACATCAATCAAGATTGTGGAAATGCACCTCTCTACCCCTCGAGTGGACCTCTGTGAGGTCTAAATTCAGTCCGAGTAGGGGTGGCAGGACTTCACAATATGGAGCTGTGAGGTCTGGGCAGTGTTCACTTCATGATGGGGTTCCATGAGTCCTATTTCTTCTGGGAGCATTAGAATCTAAACGAATGAAAGGACTTGGAACTCTAGTTTTGAGGGTTCCTGTAGTAGCATGCTTTCACACGATGTTTGCTGAACTACCAGACCTGCCTACGACCCTATATTTATATATATATATATATATATATATATAATTTTTTTTTTTTGTCTTTTTATAAAGACACCCGCATAGTCTTAATTCTGTATGTTTCCACAGTAGTCAGCAAAAATCTACCTCTAAAATATTAAATCCATCAAGCTGTAGTGAAATGGCTAGAAATTACTGCCTTATCCTGGCTGAGACACATGGTTAAGACATTGGCAGAAGATGCCAGTGACTCATTCTATGGGTTTCCCAATGTATCTGGAATTTTTATGATGGCATCCAGGTTGTTCATCATAAGTAAAGTTATGTGGATCTCCTCTCATAACTGCTTCGAATGCACTGTTGGGTAATTTCATTTATTTAATAAATACCTGGCCTCATGGATATATCCTTCTGAAGTGGCAGTTCTGTTGCCTGATCATTTCTACCCCTTTGGCTCAGTACCCCTTTGACTCATCCATTCCTCTTTATGAATGCTGCAAAAACAGAATCCTCATGCCAGTTTGTACGTGGGTGAAGGCGAAAGCATTGGCGGGGGGGGTTGACCCGGTTGTAAAGGATAACCAGTGAATGGTCTCGCACATGTGGATTCTCGCCTAATATGCCGAGACCACCTGAACAAACCAGTTACTAGATTAGATATGGCTTAACCTGGAATCTATTCAGGTTCTTTCTGCCGAGGCAGTCTGCTTTAGAGGATGGGGGAAGAAGTCAGAAAATGGGCCCGGTCGTAAATAAAAGTTGCCCTCATTAGTGAAATGCATGGCTAAAACGTTGCCCGTATTTGCACACTGGGCGAGAAAGCCAAAGACATTGCACATTGGGGCAGTTGTAAAGATTTGCTATATGTGTCGAAAAATATAGTGCATGGATTTGAGCTTGCTGCCGGCAATATTTGTTTTAATATCTAGGAAATCAACAGAAAAAAACTGACTAAATAGACCATAAATCGGGCCCAAAACAGCCAAAAAAAACATACCAGACACTGACCGATGGGACCAGCCTATGGGCTGCTGCCAGATTGCCTCATAGGCCAGTCCGGCCCTCCTGCTTTACCATTATGGGCTTTTCATTACTGAATCCTAATCCGAAAAGCCAAGGTGCCTCATCGCTGATTTAAAAAAATTACACATTTCTGTGATCAGTTTAAAGCTCTATTACTTGTGGCCCTTAAATAATTCCTGAACTTTAAGGATCTTAGTTGTCAAGCTTTTTGTCAGTGATGTAATTTAATTCTGTTGGGAAATACTTGTGAGAAAAATAAGCTCTTGAGTGGACCTGTTCAGTTTGGGGTTTTGTCTGAAACGAAACGCCTCCCATACTATGATAAATGTTTGAGACCTGCTGAACAAATCTACCTAAGAGGGCAACACCCAAAAAACTGTGGTTGATGTTGGCCTCTGAACTATGCTGCCTTCTCTCACATCCTTGTATATCCCAGAAATTCTACAGTAGTAGTATGGAAAAACCCTTTGCAAGAACACCTTAAAGGGTAGTGTGTGCCTCCAGAGAATCTGAACAAAGCTCCTCTCGATAAAAGAATACATCCATGTAGACCGTCTGTCAAAACACCCTCTATGAAGTGTTGAAGGGCAGAAGCAGCGCGGCAGAGTCTGAAAGGTTATTGGTATCCAGAGAACCTAAACTGTGCGAAGGGCAGTTTTCAACTGATCACCCTCTCATAGTCTGCCCTCTGAGGTCTAATTTGTATTTCTGATTTAATCTAATACAATTTGTTTCCAGGGCAGTGGGTATCCGTTTTAACAGTGATTGTGTGCTCCATACTAAAACAGTTTTGACCTATCTCCTTTCTTTGGAACGAAAATAACGGAAATGAGATGTGTGGCAGACAAGCTAATAAACTTTGAATATTTTCCATCTAAATATTGTCTATGATCTGTTTTTGATTCTGTAACTACAGATGCTAGACTACGAGCTCTTAGTGCGCCAGGTTCTAAATCACCTCTACAGTCCTAACTGGTGTGGAGATAATTACTTGCTTAAGTCTACTAAAACACATCACTGAAACTATCAAAGCTGATGGCAGTCGTCACAAAACCAATAATATGAGGTCCTGTCATTCCTCCTAGTTAATTTTAATTTTTACGGCGCAACAGCTACCCAAAAAGGGTTTCCTGGCACCAACTAAAAGACCAGAAGGAAGGGAACGATTCTTGATTAAACAGCCAAGTTTTTAGGCTTTTTTTTTTACAGAAATTCGCATATACAGTTGCATTGCGAAGCGGCGCAGGGAAAGAGTTCCACAAAGTGGGGCCTAAGTAGGCAAATGATCAACCACCCATACCTGACAGTCTAATTCTAGGTAGAGTGGGAACGAGATCTGGATTGGTGCTCAAGGGCAGAAGAGATGGTATATAAAGGAAGAGGATGTGCCAAAACGTTAGAGGGAATATGGTCATTATGGCGACAGCATAGACTGGGCTTGGGCGGTGAGGACCATCACCCATAAGACACGGAAGTGCAGCTCTGTTTTTGTCGAAGGGGTGACCTTGTCAATTGTAAGTATACACTAGTAGTGGTTGTACCTCCGGAATGTATACTGTTGATGTTTATGTTCACCTGGAAGCATATGGTGGTAAGACTGAATGGTCAACTTGGTACAAATTATTGTAACTACTGTCCTTCATAGTCAATTGAGGAAACAGTTAATAAAAAGTTGTTAAATAATTCACTATCTTGAGTCATTCTAGTAAAGAACTTCAGCATTTACTCATTGAGAAAATTGCTAATTTCTACTAAATAATGAATAACTCCAGTTTGCAGTAGTTACACTTAACTTATGACAAAACAAAAGCAATATAAACATGTCAAAGGTTGATGTAGGCAATGCAACTGACACTGATTAAAGAATAATACAAACTTCTTAACTTTCCAGTAAATCACCCAGTAGGTGCTAAAGGAT
Organism: Triturus cristatus; assembly: GCF_964204655.1. Lineage (NCBI taxonomy): Eukaryota > Metazoa > Chordata > Amphibia > Caudata > Salamandridae > Triturus > Triturus cristatus. The sequence continues at coordinate 381,584,393 of NC_140585.1, read as the reverse complement.
AATGGATGTAACTACTGGATAGATATGCAACAGAAATTAGAATCTCATAACGGGTGAAAAGGATCAAGGGTATGTGTTTTTAGAATCTGAGAGTAGTGGCACTTGTCCAGCTTCTTTTGCACGACGCCTAGTCTAGTTCTTGTGACTGCAATTCATTTTGATTGTAATGTTTCATTCTCAGACCCCCCCCCCCCGAACAGACCTTGTATTTTAACGTGGTTACCATATCTAGAATTTGACACAAAGTAGCTAAGGTTGAATGATAACGTGGGTTAGCCAAGATCTCTGAAAGCGCCATCCTCCATGCTGGATCCAATGCGAGCTATGTACTTTCAGCACTTTCCTTGTTCACAGCCAGCCATACACAGGAGGATCATGTTGGTTTAGCAGTAGCCCACAGGAAAGTGGAATGGGATTAGAGGGAAAAAGACACTATCACACCACACTGACTCGTCCATCTGCTGAATGCAGACCTATATAGTTTCCTGAATTTCGCTGCAGCACTTAAGCTTAGTGTATCCCCCAAAGAGACAAAGCCTTTTGCCAAGCAGTGCCCATGAACCAGGTGCAACACCTAACGTCCCTTCCCCGGTTTGAGTGTAGCACCTGTGAGTTTGGAGAACTGTGCTTGTGAACCTGCTGAGCCTGAGAGGTACATGCATACCACGGATCATGATTCTGCCAGTGTGCCCAATTTTGTACTGCTGGTACCACTGTTCTCTGATGCTTATCCAGTGGCTACAGGTATTGCAAGTTTGTGTTCTGTAGTCCACACACTTTCTGTTATTGATGGTGTCAAGAACTATCATACCAGTGTTCTCGTTTGCATGTGGCGAGTTGTGGTCAGGGCAAGCGTTGGTATTCTGACAGGGAATGCAGCAGCTGCCAGCACCTTTTGAATAAGCTCAACATGACCGGTCAAGCCTCACAGAAGACCTCATGCTGGTTGCATGGCATTGTTGCAGCAAAAGCGAAGCAGGTACAAAACCAGGCACCACCAATCATCCCAGCTACTTAAGGTCATTTTTGAAAGGCCAATTACTATGCACGCCTGGTTCAGTGTCAAGTTTTAGTTTGCACAATATTTTATGACTAGTGAAAATAGTTAAATTGAGCACAGCACTGGCCACTTTGAAATCATGGTCATCAAAAGTGACATCTCCAACTACTGTTTCTTTCTTATATTCTTTTACCGTGATAATTTCTTAGTCTTTCCTGTCCATCTATTTCACCGTATTAGGTATTTAAGTATTATCACTATAGAACATCTTGTTGCCACTACCATCTTTACAGCGCCTGGAGACCAATCAATAATAGTGAAAGATTGTCTTTGCGTCTTTGATTTGCATCCACGGCCGACATTAGATGATTTTCCTGCTCAACCTGCATTGGAAGGTCAAACCATCTCTGAACACTTTCCTGGAGTTAGATGATTATGAACAAACTGTGAAAAAATCTCTAAGCATTTAAACATTCAGAAGAGCATTGTGGTGAAAAGGCTTACACTTTTGCTAAAGATCAATATCGTGGTGAGACTTTTGACTCCTGTGTAGAGGCACTGAGGATAGTGGCTGCCCATGGGAGTTTGGAGCAGCGCATTCATGGTCAACTCGTTGGAAGATGTCATAAAACCATCAACAAAAGTTGACCGCAGTAATCGTGGTGTCATGGGACATTTTGCCAGAGGGGGTCATTCTAAAAGAAGGTGGCCACAGAGCATGGAGACTGGTGCTCGCTGTCCATGTTGACAAGAGGATGTGTGTAAGGACAGTGCAAGAATTCACTGCCTGAAATCATTGTCGAGGGAATGGTCTTCAATTTGTTAATGGATTCTATTGATCATATTAGTATCCTATTGGACAAGACACAATGGTCTGGGGCATGACCGAGCTTGACGAGTCGGGTGTGAAACCAGCAGCTTACACTAGTCTCAACATTTAATCTGAGTTAGTTCACAGGGACCAGTGTGGAATTCAAGTCACTGTATTGATGTGAAAGTCTGCCTGGCAGAGAAAGGACATGACATTTTGGGTTCGGTTCACCAGGAGGAGTTGGGTATGGTGTTGAGACCGGGCAGAAGGATACAAATAACTACAAAAGTAAAACTGTCATGTGTGGCAAAAATGTGCTGTTTGTAAGGCAGGTTGTAATTAATGCTGGAAACAACGAAAGGGTGCAGAAATTGTTGGAAAAGAACGATGACACGTGTGCAGAGTACCTGGGTGAACTGAGATTTTTTCAGCATTGAATTGGGCTGAAGTAGAATGGTAATCCTGTGACACAAACACTGGATGGTTCAGCTTCGTATTGGAAAGAAACTTTCTGACGTATCGTAGCTTAAAGTTTAGATAGATCTGCACTGTCTCAAATTGTTCCTTTTGGGTTGATGGTCATCCCGTATTGAATACTGACAGAATGGTGACATATTCAGGGAAAAATGTTTTTTCTAAGTTCGATTTCAAGCCTGCATATCCAAGAGAGTAATTAGATTTAGTAAACATTCTTTCTCGAAACGCCACGGAGAGCGTACCTTCCGTGTCGACTGCAAACGCTAAGGCCCAAGTGATGAAGGGTGTAGTCCTGGCGGCTTGGATTTGAAACACTTGGATTTAAAACAAAAAAAAATTAAGAAATACCAGGAGCAAAACTGATATAGTCACCTGATCGGTGAAAACAAAGAGGTATGCAGTTCCTAGGAGTGACGCAGGGTGTGGTAGTATAACTAAGAGGTGCCAAGGTGACAAAGTGAGGGTGTTGAAGTACGCAGGAGAGAAGATCACTCCTGGAAAAGAAGACCCTCACACACCCAACAAGCGGGTGTCTTGCTTCATCACCGGGTCTTGCTCCTTATCGGGCCGGCGGTGCAATGCCCGATCAGGCACCCCAATTGGGGCCTTCCTAACGGAGATCTTTATTTCCAATGCCGATGAGTGAGGTGTATAAGGGGTTACTTCTACTAGCTGGTGTAGGTGCATGTGAAGTGTGGAGTGAGTGAGCTAAAACAGGGATAGGTGATCCACTTCAAACTATTTTAATAAAGCATGGTCACCATCCTGATTAAAACCAAAGTGAAACGCGCATTCTCACCTTTAGGTGTGTGAGTCAATGTGCTAAAAGGGTCAACATGTTTCTTGCCTGGTAATTTATTAATTGGCAATTCTTCAGGACCAATAATAATGAGGCTACCTACACTTTTTTGGTGGTGGTCACAACCTCAAGGAGGTATCAATGGTGGCCACATGTATAGCACCCTAAAAATGTGTGGTACCAAAAGTTAAATAACACAACCCTTATAAGCTGTGATGAAATCGAGACCAGGGTGGGAGAGCACTAAATTTATAGTGTCGATTCCGTCATGGGGAATGCAGAGGGTTGGAGGCATCTCACTCTGTTTGTAACTCCAGGCTGTGTTTTCAAATTCAAGAAAGTACAATTTCGGCTAGTATTGGTAAACAAATGTGAGGGAGTGCTTGCATTCCAAGATAATTTATTGATCTGTAGAGACAATCAAGAAAAATACATTCAAATACTGGATTTTGGAAGTTTTAAGCATTCTTTAGACTGAAAAAGTGTTGAAACCGAGCAAGGACAAAGACTATTATCTTGCCGTAGATTCCTTAACATAGAGTATTCCCTAGGTGTCAGACTGGAGCTGGAAGTTTGTGAGCAGTACACCTGCGTGCCAGTATGTGGCGTCATTTGACTTCGCATCGGTGTCATCAGCATCGTACACACCAGAAATGCAGTGCGCTGTTCGTATATAGGCCCCACTTCCGCATGCTGACATGAGTTACTTTAGCTTTTGGAAGTAACAAGGACCCCCTGTAAAATATTTAGGTCAATTCCTAGGACAGGGCAACAAACACAGTGAAGAGTATATTCCTAGGCAATCAAAATTGATAAAGATATCAGCCACTAGGTCAATTGATATAGAACTAAAAACATTAAAAAGACTTTTAATAAGAGCCAGTGTACCATATAGTAATAAAGTTAAAAAATCATTTTTTTTTTATTGTTGTCAACATATAATAGTGTTTTATATTTAAATCAACATATGACCAAAACACAATACACTTTCTAAAAAAATATACACATATTTTATAAAAATATATTAACAAAACTTAACAAAATACAGACTAAAATACAAATACAATGACATAAAAAAATTATTCAATGAACACAATATAAAATAAGGAAGATAAACCAAAATGTAAGCATTCAAGATATACAAAGTTGCGGCAATAGATTGTCTTCGACGCGCGTTTCGGCGCACTAGCGCCTTCGTCAGGAAAGCCACACAATTTTTCCTGAAAATTAAAAGTACACTGGCTTAAACAATAAAATAACATGATTATAAAGATGACATAGTAGCTAATGTGATTAGCTATAAAATTAGAATTAGCTCTTCCAAGTTTATCAAAGACATACTATAAGTAAGTGCGAGAGATAGAACAACGGTGGTGGAGGAAGGATGATAATAGTGACCAGGGACTGAAGTAAAGGGTGCTATGAAAGGAATAATATCCAAAGTGAACAAAGTGAATTAAAGTTGATAATGAAAGAATTTTTTCAAAACTAACGGTAGATAGACCCATTTGATCAAAGATTACCAGAAAATCCCAAGAGTGGATAATGATCACCAATTGTGAAAGGGGTAATAGACACAATATGACCATCAAAAGGGAAACTTACTCGTAACAACAATAAGAGTAAAAAGGTCGAAAAGTTTTGAGATCTAATGCTCGCTGATAGAGTAGTCACTGAAAAGTAGATCAAACGAAGGGAGGGGATAGAGAGGAAAGGCGGGGTTATTCTTGTTAGACACTGATGAAAATGAAACTATGATTTTAGTATAGGTCTAGAAATATCGACAGATTACCTTGTGACTGATTCTTTTATCAGCCGATATTCTTTGATAAATGGGACGTATTGAGAGAAGGACTGATGAAGCAACAAATACGCTGGTGATTTCTAAGGAAATATATAGTTGTGAATATTTTTATAAACTAACATGGTCTTCACAGCATTTATCTGATATTACAGTCAGGCAGGGAGAAAGAGGGAATAATGCCTACCCGGTTAAATGCGGAGACGTGGTTAGCAGATGATTTGATATATATTATATTCTTTTCAATGATCTGCTGAAGTATATATCTTCTTTTTTTCTTTTGCCCAAGATGGTCTACGAAATCAAGTATAGGCGAAATGATTACATGATGCAACTAGTACTTAGCGAAAGTAAGCCAATGTAATTTAGCCTAACGATATTCCTTCTATTTTGCATATGTTCCTAGCGATACGATTACACAATATTACTCGTACCTGGCGAAGGTAGGCCAATATACTTTAACAAAACGGTGTTACTTCTATTTTAAAGACGTTCCTAGCGACATGGTTACACGATGCTACTCGTACCAAGCAAGAGTAGGCCAATATATTTTAACATAACGGTGGTATTTCTATTTTATATACGTTCCTAACGAGATGACAAAAAGCTAATGGGTTCCGCAAAGCTTACCTATGGATGAAAGACCCTCGTAGGAAGTAGGACGTGCCTCACCGCGTTCTTTGCTGCTCCCGGGAAATTTTTGCCATCAGTGTGGGATGGGCTTAGGGTGGGGTTTTAACCATTTGGGCAGTACGTCACGTACGTAACGGATGTACTGATGTAGTTACGTCCCAAAAGGAAGAAGCATTGGAATCGGTTCTCTGGTTCATTGACGAATATAACATCCCTGGCTCTAAGCCTTTCTTCACCAAATGCTTACGGACAGTCCTGACAGAAAATGTATTTGAGTTCGATCAACAATTATACCACCAAACGAAAGGAGTCAGTATGGGAGCTTCAGTTGCTCCCACAATAGCCAATATCTATATGGCCATGTTCGAGAAGAAATGTATTCACAATGAAGTGGCTCCATTTTTTGAGTCTGTCTCCCATTGGTCAAGATACATTGACGACATCTTTTTGATCTGGACCGATGGTGAAGACACCCATGGGGAATTTTTGCTGTGGATAAATTCAGCAGACCCTAATCTCAAATTCACAGCCCACAACAGGTGGAATTTTTGGACATCCTGATAAAACATAAATCTGGGAGATTAGAAGTTGAGCTATTTACCAAACCAACAGCTAAAAATACTCTCCTTCATTTTAATAGTTTCCATCCACGATCTCAAAAAGACAGCATTCCGTTTTCACAATTCCTTAGAGTGCGCCGCAATTGTACTAACCTGTCTGATTTTGACATCCAAGCAGAAAAAATGAAAGAAAAATTCCTACTCCGTGGTTATCCACGGAGATTGATTAGAGAATCCTATAAACGAGCACGTTTTTATGATAGAGACCATCTGCTCACAAATAATACACGTAGAAAGAAAGACCAACTAGTCTGCATCACTAGACATTCCACCCTAAATGCCACTGTGAAACAAATAATAAACGCTAACTGGCACATCTTAAATAGCCACCCAGAAGCAGAAAATAAGATAGCTAAACCTCTATTTGCGCACCGAAGAAACAAAAATCTCAAGGATATGATCGTGCACTCTAGGTTTAAGTCAGACATTCCTTTCATCCAAAAAACTATTGATGGCATGAAACCAGTCAGAGGTACCGTGAGATGCTCCGCATGTAAATCATGTGATCAGGTTTCAGAAGGTGAAACCCTAATACACAATGACTATAAGATCCAAGCATCACAACTATGGAATTGCAAGACACAGAACGTGATTTATCTCATTTTGTGTCCATGTAATTTGGGCTATGTCGGTGAAACATCTAGAGCAGCCCATATCTGCATAGCTGAACATCGCTCTGCCATCCGCAATGAAAAATTGTCTGCGCCTCTGGTCAAACATTATTTGGACGCAGGACACAAACCAGAAGAAATCAAATGGAGAATTCTAGAAAAAATTCACATTCCTGAGAACAGTGGTGGTGGCAAGGTACGCAAGAAAAGGGAAGTTTTCTGGATTTTTGTCCTGAATACATTCCAATGCGGCCTTAACAACGAATTGCCATGGGAAAATGCCATTGGATAAGGTTACTTCCCTTATTATTTCATTTACATTGTCAGCCCCCTATATTACACACTGAAGATCATTTCCATTCCCTTATATCTGCATACAATTATTGCCCCGTACATTAGATCTACATATATTGTATTCCATCAAAAATAGAATAAGATAGCAACCTTCCCTCCCAATCCGTATCATATGGTCTCTGGTCATAAATTAAAATGCTATATTCTGTGTACCTACTAAGTACACGAGATCATTGTCGGATTACAGAAATAATGAATTGTGAAAAATAAAGCATTATCGTATCCACTCCGCATCATATGGTCTCTAGATACAAACTATAATGATATATTCTGTGTACCAATTAAGTACACGATATCACTGTCGAAGTATAGAAACAGTAAATTGTCAAAAATAAAGTTTTATCGTATTTGATAAGAGAAAAAAATTCACGCCCCCTTTTACGTGCTATACGCACTCCCCTTATATCCAGGTCTTTATGTATTTTTTTTTCGTCCTTTTGGGACGTAACTACATCAGTACATCCGTTACGTACGTGACGTACTGCCCAAATGGTTAAAACCCCACCCTAAGCCCATCCCACACTGATGGCAAAAATTTCCCGGGAGCAGCAAAGAACGCGGTGAGGCACGTCCTACTTCCTACGAGGGTCTTTCATCCATAGGTAAGCTTTGCGGAACCCATTAGCTTTTTGTCATCTCGTTAGGAACGTATATAAAATAGAAATACCACCGTTATGTTAAAATATATTGGCCTACTCTCGCTTGGTACGAGTAGCATCGTGTAACCATGTCGCTAGGAACGTCTTTAAAATAGAAGTAACACCGTTTTGTTAAAGTATATTGGCCTACCTTCGCCAGGTACGAGTAATATTGTGTAATCGTATCGCTAGGAACATATGCAAAATAGAAGGAATATCGTTAGGCTAAATTACATTGGCTTACTTTCGCTAAGTACTAGTTGCATCATGTAATCATTTCGCCTATACTTGATTTCGTAGACCATCTTGGGCAAAAGAAAAAAAGAAGATATATACTTCAGCATATCATTGAAAAGAATATAATATATATCAAATCATCTGCTAACCACGTCTCCGCATTTAACCGGGTAGGCATTATTCCCTCTTTCTCCCTGCCTGACTGTAATATCAGATAAATGCTGTGAAGACCATGTTAGTTTATAAAAATATTCACAACTATATATTTCCTTAGAAATCACCAGCGTATTTGTTGCTTCATCAGTCCTTCTCTCAATACGTCCCATTTATCAAAGAATATCGGCTGATAAAAGAATCAGTCACAAGGTAATCTGTCGATATTTCTAGACCTATACTAAAATCATAGTTTCATTTTCATCAGTGTCTAACAAGAATAACCCCGCCTTTCCTCTCTATCCCCTCCCTTCGTTTGATCTACTTTTCAGTGACTACTCTATCAGCGAGCATTAGATCTCAAAACTTTTCGACCTTTTTACTCTTATTGTTGTTACGAGTAAGTTTCCCTTTTGATGGTCATATTGTGTCTATTACCCCTTTCACAATTGGTGATCATTATCCACTCTTGGGATTTTCTGGTAATCTTTGATCAAATGGGTCTATCTACCGTTAGTTTTGAAAAAATTCTTTCATTATCAACTTTAATTCACTTTGTTCACTTTGGATATTATTCCTTTCATAGCACCCTTTACTTCAGTCCCTGGTCACTATTATCATCCTTCCTCCACCACCGTTGTTCTATCTCTCGCACTTACTTATAGTATGTCTTTGATAAACTTGGAAGAGCTAATTCTAATTTTATAGCTAATCACATTAGCTACTATGTCATCTTTATAATCATGTTATTTTATTGTTTAAGCCAGTGTACTTTTGATTTTCAGGAAAAATTGTGTGGCTTTCCTGACGAAGGCGCTAGTGCGCCGAAACGCGCGTCGAAGACAATCTATTGCCGCAACTTTGTATATCTTGAATGCGTACATTTTGGTTTATCTTCCTTATTTTATATTGTGTTCATTGAATAATTTTTTTATGTCATTGTATTTGTATTTTAGTCTGTATTTTGTTAAGTTTTGTTAATATATTTTTATAAAATATGTGTATATTTTTTTAGAAAGTGTATTGTGTTTTGGTCATATGTTGATTTAAATATAAAACACTATTATATGTTGACAACAATAAAAAAAAAAATGATTTTTTAACTTTATTACTATATGGTACACTGGCTCTTATTAAAAGTCTTTTTAATGTTTTTAGTTCTATATCAATTGACCTAGTGGCTGATATCTGTATCAATTTTGATTGCCTAGGAATATACTCTTCACTGTGTTTGTTGCCCTGTCCTAGGAATTGACCTAAATATTTTACAGGGGGTCCTTGTTACTTCCAAAAGATTTACCCACAGCTTGTCTGTGCGGGACTGTTGTTGTGCCTTTCTATTCTCATGTACCAATTATATATTGTAAAAAATTAGCTCTTCCCATTGTCACAAGTCTTTCTCTTTTCTATTTCACATCTTGAAATAAGCTGTCTATTCTATACATTCTGACTGGAACCTCCTGACCTTTTCTGACAATAAACATCTCCCAATAGTAAGGGTTGATTTAGATCTCACAGTGGCTATGGACAAACTCAGAACTTTTGGATTCTCAGATGAAGATTTCGCTGCACTTGTGGGCAGGAGCAATACCTTCAGTAATAGCGCAAATACGAACATCCAGAATAATGAAGACATCTTAATAATTTCCAACCTAAAGAAAAAAATAAAGAGGATGGAAGCCCATGGAGAATTTATGATAGAATACCTTAGAGCAGGAATTATTCCCCAGGGGCTCCGTGTCCGCAATATTCCGGGTCTCTTTATTCAACATAAACCCTTTTTAGAGAAATGGAGCATGATAGCCAGTAGATGTTCAAGAGATCTGATGATCCTAATAAGGAACTAGTGGCGACCCTAAAACTAGAACTTCTAGAACTAGAGGACAAAATCAAAAAATGCAATAGTCTAGAGGATGCAAAAAAGAAACTGGAGGAATCTGAAAAAGAGCTAGCATCCTTTGCTGAGTATCTAAATAAACGCAAAACAGAGAAATTAACAAAAGATAAACGGTTTTACTCTATAGAGAGAACCTATCCATATCTTGGAGAGCATTTCTACAAATCCAATCAATATATAAACGAAAATACCTCTAAAAGTCAAAAAGTCAGGACATTCTCCGATACGACCGATTCAGAGGGAGAAAGCAATCCAAACTATTATGAGTCAGATGGTAGATACAATCCCTCTAATCAAACTACACGCAAGCCTTTTTTAGGACAACGCGGGAACAACAGAGGACGCCAGAGAGTCAGATTCCAACCACAGCCCAGAGAGACCTACCAGAACTACCATCACCAATCAGACCCTCAACCATTTCTAGAGACCCGCAACAAACAATATTGGAGATAAAAGAAACTATTCCTATTTTTAACTTATCATCCCACACCTTAGATCCAATAACCAGTACGGTATTATCTAAGGGACTATCCTTTGTTCCTCATGCTTTTGTCAATAAATTTGAACTTTATAAAGACATATTTTCGTTTTTTCGAAAAATTAGATTGAAGAAGTTTTATAATGAGGAAAAAGATCCTTCCCAATATTTGAATACCGCAAAAGGATTATCATTACCCTCCACTTTTCTCCCATCTTTAGACCAAATTGGCCCCGAGGTTGCCATTTTTGAACATGTGGTTTTGAAACGTCTGGATCAGGCCACTCGATTCATTCCCAAACCATTGTACAACCTGAACAAAGAAGAATTTCTTTCTTTAAAGGCATTAGCCAGTAATAAGGACATTATTGTAAAAAGTTGCGACAAAGGGGGAGGAATTGTGATCACTGACACTGATAATTACAAATCAAAGATGCAAGCTATGCTTAATGATCATAAATTTTACACAAAAATAACATCTAATCCTATGACCAAAGTGAGCCAAGAAATATTAACATACACAAGGGCCGCCCTAGAGGCAGGCCACATTAGTAAAAAAGAATTTGAATTTCTAAACTCTTCAGATAAAAAAACTCCTTGTATCTATGGGATCCCGAAAACGCATAAAAATATTTGTGACCCCCCGTATAGACCTATCGTGTCCACTATTGGTTCGGTCACTGAACCAATATCAAAATTCCTAGACCACAAAATCAGACCATTTGTTTGCCAAATTCCTTCATTTGTGCAAGACACACGTGACATTATTGATAAAGTAGAGGATCTCCATTTTAATCCAGTCACTGACATTCTAGTAACCTTGGATGTAGAATCCTTATATAGCAATATACCCCAAAAAGAAGCATTGGAATCGGTTCTCTGGTTCATTGATGAATATAACATCCCTGGCTCTAAGCCTTTCTTCACCAAATGCTTACGGACAGTCCTGACAGAAAATGTATTTGAGTTCGATCAACAATTATACCACCAAACGAAAGGAGTCAGTATGGGAGCTTCAGTTGCTCCCACAATAGCCAATATCTATATGGCCATGTTCGAGAAGAAATGTATTCACAATGAAGTGGCTCCATTTTTTGAGTCTGTCTCCCATTGGTCAAGATACATTGACGACATCTTTTTGATCTGGACCGATGGTGAAGACACCCTTGGGGAATTTTTGCTGTGGATAAATTCAGCAGACCCTAATCTCAAATTCACAGCCCACAATAGTACACAACAGGTGGAATTTTTGGACATCCTGATAAAACATAAATCTGGGAGATTAGAAGTTGAGCTATTTACCAAACCAACAGCTAAAAATACTCTCCTTCATTTTAATAGTTTCCATCCACGATCTCAAAAAGACAGCATTCCGTTTTCACAATTCCTTAGAGTGCGCCGCAATTGTACTAACCTGTCGGATTTTGACATCCAAGCAGAAAAAATGAAAGAAAAATTCCTACTCCGTGGTTATCCACGGAGATTGATTAGAGAATCCTATAAACGAGCACGTTTTTATGATAGAGACCATCTGCTCACAAATAATACACGTAGAAAGAAAGACCAACTAGTCTGCATCACTAGACATTCCACCCTAAATGCCACTGTGAAACAAATAATAAACGCCAACTGGCACATCTTAAATAGCCACCCAGAAGCAGAAAATAAGATAGCTAAACCTCTATTTGCGCACCGAAGAAACAAAAATCTCAAGGATATGATCGTGCACTCTAGGTTTAAGTCAGACATTCCTTTCATCCAAAAAACTATTGATGGCATGAAACCAGTCAGAGGTACCGTGAGATGCTCCGCATGTAAATCATGTGATCAGGTTTCAGAAGGTGAAACCCTAATACACAATGACTATAAGATCCAAGCATCACAACTATGGAATTGCAAGACACAGAACGTGATTTATCTCATTTTGTGTCCATGTAATTTGGGCTATGTCGGTGAAACATCTAGAGCAGCCCATATCCGCATAGCTGAACATCGCTCTGCCATCCGCAATGAAAAATTGTCTGCGCCTCTGGTCAAACATTATTTGGACGCAGGACACAAACCAGAAGAAATCAAATGGAGAATTCTAGAAAAAATTCACATTCCTGAGAACAGTGGTGGTGGCAAGGTACGCAAGAAAAGGGAAGTTTTCTGGATTTTTGTCCTGAATACATTCCAATGCGGCCTTAACAACGAATTGCCATGGGAAAATGCCATTGGATAAGGTTACTTCCCTTATTATTTCATTTACATTGTCAGCCCCCTATATTACACACTGAAGATCATTTCCATTCCCTTATATCTGCATACAATTATTGCCCCGTACATTAGATCTACATATATTGTATTCCATCAAAAATAGAATAAGATAGCAACCTTCCCTCCCAATCCGTATCATATGGTCTCTGGTCATAAATTAAAATGCTATATTCTGTGTACCTACTAAGTACACGAGATCATTGTCGGATTACAGAAATAATGAATTGTGAAAAATAAAGCATTATCGTATCCACTCCGCATCATATGGTCTCTAGATACAAACTATAATGATATATTCTGTGTACCAATTAAGTACACGATATCACTGTCGAAGTATAGAAACAGTAAATTGTCAAAAATAAAGTTTTATCGTATTTGATAAGAGAAAAAAATTCACGCCCCCTTTTACGTGCTATACGCACTCCCCTTATATCCAGGTCTTTATGTATTTTTTTTTCGTCCTTTTGGGACGTAACTACATCAGTACATCCGTTACGTACGTGACGTACTGCCCAAATGGTTAAAACCCCACCCTAAGCCCATCCCACACTGATGGCAAAAATTTCCCGGGAGCAGCAAAGAACGCGGTGAGGCACGTCCTACTTCCTACGAGGGTCTTTCATCCATAGGTAAGCTTTGCGGAACCCATTAGCTTTTTGTCATCTCGTTAGGAACGTATATAAAATAGAAATACCACCGTTATGTTAAAATATATTGGCCTACTCTCGCTTGGTACGAGTAGCATCGTGTAACCATGTCGCTAGGAACGTCTTTAAAATAGAAGTAACACCGTTTTGTTAAAGTATATTGGCCTACCTTCGCCAGGTACGAGTAATATTGTGTAATCGTATCGCTAGGAACATATGCAAAATAGAAGGAATATCGTTAGGCTAAATTACATTGGCTTACTTTCGCTAAGTACTAGTTGCATCATGTAATCATTTCGCCTATACTTGATTTCGTAGACCATCTTGGGCAAAAGAAAAAAAGAAGATATATACTTCAGCATATCATTGAAAAGAATATAATATATATCAAATCATCTGCTAACCACGTCTCCGCATTTAACCGGGTAGGCATTATTCCCTCTTTCTCCCTGCCTGACTGTAATATCAGATAAATGCTGTGAAGACCATGTTAGTTTATAAAAATATTCACAACTATATATTTCCTTAGAAATCACCAGCGTATTTGTTGCTTCATCAGTCCTTCTCTCAATACGTCCCATTTATCAAAGAATATCGGCTGATAAAAGAATCAGTCACAAGGTAATCTGTCGATATTTCTAGACCTATACTAAAATCATAGTTTCATTTTCATCAGTGTCTAACAAGAATAACCCCGCCTTTCCTCTCTATCCCCTCCCTTCGTTTGATCTACTTTTCAGTGACTACTCTATCAGCGAGCATTAGATCTCAAAACTTTTCGACCTTTTTACTCTTATTGTTGTTACGAGTAAGTTTCCCTTTTGATGGTCATATTGTGTCTATTACCCCTTTCACAATTGGTGATCATTATCCACTCTTGGGATTTTCTGGTAATCTTTGATCAAATGGGTCTATCTACCGTTAGTTTTGAAAAAATTCTTTCATTATCAACTTTAATTCACTTTGTTCACTTTGGATATTATTCCTTTCATAGCACCCTTTACTTCAGTCCCTGGTCACTATTATCATCCTTCCTCCACCACCGTTGTTCTATCTCTCGCACTTACTTATAGTATGTCTTTGATAAACTTGGAAGAGCTAATTCTAATTTTATAGCTAATCACATTAGCTACTATGTCATCTTTATAATCATGTTATTTTATTGTTTAAGCCAGTGTACTTTTGATTTTCAGGAAAAATTGTGTGGCTTTCCTGACGAAGGCGCTAGTGCGCCGAAACGCGCGTCGAAGACAATCTATTGCCGCAACTTTGTATATCTTGAATGCGTACATTTTGGTTTATCTTCCTTATTTTATATTGTGTTCATTGAATAATTTTTTTATGTCATTGTATTTGTATTTTAGTCTGTATTTTGTTAAGTTTTGTTAATATATTTTTATAAAATATGTGTATATTTTTTTAGAAAGTGTATTGTGTTTTGGTCATATGTTGATTTAAATATAAAACACTATTATATGTTGACAACAATAAAAAAAAAAATGATTTTTTAACTTTATTACTATATGGTACACTGGCTCTTATTAAAAGTCTTTTTAATGTTTTTAGTTCTATATCAATTGACCTAGTGGCTGATATCTGTATCAATTTTGATTGCCTAGGAATATACTCTTCACTGTGTTTGTTGCCCTGTCCTAGGAATTGACCTAAATATTTTACAGGGGGTCCTTGTTACTTCCAAAAGATTTACCCACAGCTTGTCTGTGCGGGACTGTTGTTGTGCCTTTCTATTCTCATGTACCAATTATATATTGTAAAAAATTAGCTCTTCCCATTGTCACAAGTCTTTCTCTTTTCTATTTCACATCTTGAAATAAGCTGTCTATTCTATACATTCTGACTGGAACCTCCTGACCTTTTCTGACAATAAACATCTCCCAATAGTAAGGGTTGATTTAGATCTCACAGTGGCTATGGACAAACTCAGAACTTTTGGATTCTCAGATGAAGATTTCGCTGCACTTGTGGGCAGGAGCAATACCTTCAGTAATAGCGCAAATACGAACATCCAGAATAATGAAGACATCTTAATAATTTCCAACCTAAAGAAAAAAATAAAGAGGATGGAAGCCCATGGAGAATTTATGATAGAATACCTTAGAGCAGGAATTATTCCCCAGGGGCTCCGTGTCCGCAATATTCCGGGTCTCTTTATTCAACATAAACCCTTTTTAGAGAAATGGAGCATGATAGCCAGTAGATGTTCAAGAGATCTGATGATCCTAATAAGGAACTAGTGGCGACCCTAAAACTAGAACTTCTAGAACTAGAGGACAAAATCAAAAAATGCAATAGTCTAGAGGATGCAAAAAAGAAACTGGAGGAATCTGAAAAAGAGCTAGCATCCTTTGCTGAGTATCTAAATAAACGCAAAACAGAGAAATTAACAAAAGATAAACGGTTTTACTCTATAGAGAGAACCTATCCATATCTTGGAGAGCATTTCTACAAATCCAATCAATATATAAACGAAAATACCTCTAAAAGTCAAAAAGTCAGGACATTCTCCGATACGACCGATTCAGAGGGAGAAAGCAATCCAAACTATTATGAGTCAGATGGTAGATACAATCCCTCTAATCAAACTACACGCAAGCCTTTTTTAGGACAACGCGGGAACAACAGAGGACGCCAGAGAGTCAGATTCCAACCACAGCCCAGAGAGACCTACCAGAACTACCATCACCAATCAGACCCTCAACCATTTCTAGAGACCCGCAACAAACAATATTGGAGATAAAAGAAACTATTCCTATTTTTAACTTATCATCCCACACCTTAGATCCAATAACCAGTACGGTATTATCTAAGGGACTATCCTTTGTTCCTCATGCTTTTGTCAATAAATTTGAACTTTATAAAGACATATTTTCGTTTTTTCAAAAAATTAGATTGAAGAAGTTTTATAATGAGGAAAAAGATCCTTCCCAATATTTGAATACCGCAAAAGGATTATCATTACCCTCCACTTTTCTCCCATCTTTAGACCAAATTGGCCCCGAGGTTGCCATTTTTGAACATGTGGTTTTGAAACGTCTGGATCAGGCCACTCGATTCATTCCCAAACCATTGTACAACCTGAACAAAGAAGAATTTCTTTCTTTAAAGGCATTAGCCAGTAATAAGGACATTATTGTAAAAAGTTGCGACAAAGGGGGAGGAATTGTGATCACTGACACTGATAATTACAAATCAAAGATGCAAGCTATGCTTAATGATCATAAATTTTACACAAAAATAACATCTAATCCTATGACCAAAGTGAGCCAAGAAATATTAACATACACAAGGGCCGCCCTAGAGGCAGGCCACATTAGTAAAAAAGAATTTGAATTTCTAAACTCTTCAGATAAAAAAACTCCTTGTATCTATGGGATCCCGAAAACGCATAAAAATATTTGTGACCCCCCGTATAGACCTATCGTGTCCACTATTGGTTCGGTCACTGAACCAATATCAAAATTCCTAGACCACAAAATCAGACCATTTGTTTGCCAAATTCCTTCATTTGTGCAAGACACACGTGACATTATTGATAAAGTAGAGGATCTCCATTTTAATCCAGTCACTGACATTCTAGTAACCTTGGATGTAGAATCCTTATATAGCAATATACCCCAAAAAGAAGCATTGGAATCGGTTCTCTGGTTCATTGATGAATATAACATCCCTGGCTCTAAGCCTTTCTTCACCAAATGCTTACGGACAGTCCTGACAGAAAATGTATTTGAGTTCGATCAACAATTATACCACCAAACGAAAGGAGTCAGTATGGGAGCTTCAGTTGCTCCCACAATAGCCAATATCTATATGGCCATGTTCGAGAAGAAATGTATTCACAATGAAGTGGCTCAATTTTTTGAGTCTGTCTCCCATTGGTCAAGATACATTGACGACATCTTTTTGATCTGGACCGATGGTGAAGACACCCTTGGGGAATTTTTGCTGTGGATAAATTCAGCAGACCCTAATCTCAAATTCACAGCCCACAATAGTACACAACAGGTGGAATTTTTGGACATCCTGATAAAACATAAATCTGGGAGATTAGAAGTTGAGCTATTTACCAAACCAACAGCTAAAAATACTCTCCTTCATTTTAATAGTTTCCATCCACGATCTCAAAAAGACAGCATTCCGTTTTCACAATTCCTTAGAGTGCGCCGCAATTGTACTAACCTGTCGGATTTTGACATCCAAGCAGAAAAAATGAAAGAAAAATTCCTACTCCGTGGTTATCCACGGAGATTGATTAGAGAATCCTATAAACGAGCACGTTTTTATGATAGAGACCATCTGCTCACAAATAATACACGTAGAAAGAAAGACCAACTAGTCTGCATCACTAGACATTCCACCCTAAATGCCACTGTGAAACAAATAATAAACGCCAACTGGCACATCTTAAATAGCCACCCAGAAGCAGAAAATAAGATAGCTAAACCTCTATTTGCGCACCGAAGAAACAAAAATCTCAAGGATATGATCGTGCACTCTAGGTTTAAGTCAGACATTCCTTTCATCCAAAAAACTATTGATGGCATGAAACCAGTCAGAGGTACCGTGAGATGCTCCGCATGTAAATCATGTGATCAGGTTTCAGAAGGTGAAACCCTAATACACAATGACTATAAGATCCAAGCATCACAACTATGGAATTGCAAGACACAGAACGTGATTTATCTCATTTTGTGTCCATGTAATTTGGGCTATGTCGGTGAAACATCTAGAGCAGCCCATATCCGCATAGCTGAACATCGCTCTGCCATCCGCAATGAAAAATTGTCTGCGCCTCTGGTCAAACATTATTTGGACGCAGGACACAAACCAGAAGAAATCAAATGGAGAATTCTAGAAAAAATTCACATTCCTGAGAACAGTGGTGGTGGCAAGGTACGCAAGAAAAGGGAAGTTTTCTGGATTTTTGTCCTGAATACATTCCAATGCGGCCTTAACAACGAATTGCCATGGGAAAATGCCATTGGATAAGGTTACTTCCCTTATTATTTCATTTACATTCTCAGCCCCCTATATTACACACTGAAGATCATTTCCATTCCCTTATATCTGCATGCAATTATTGCCCTGTACATTAGATCTACATATATTGTATTCCATCAAAAATAGAATAAGATAGCAACCTTCCCTCCCAATCTGTATCATATGGTCTCTGGTCATAAATTAAAATGCTATATTCTGTGTACCTACTAAGTACACGAGATCATTGTCGGATTACAGAAATAATGAATTGTGAAAAATAAAGCTTTATCGTATCCACTCCGCATCATATGGTCTCTAGATACAAACTATAATGATATATTCTGTGTACCAATTAAGTACACGATATCACTGTCGAAGTATAGAAACAGTGAATTGTCAAAAATAAAGTTTTATCGTATTTGATAAGAGAAAAAAATTCACGCCCCCTTTTACGTGCTATACGCACTCCCCTTATATCCAGGTCTTTATGTATTTTTTTTCGTCCTTTTGGGACGTAACTCCATCAGTACATCCGTTACGTACGTGACGTACTGCCCAAATGGTTAAAACCCCACCCTAAGCCCATCCCACACTGATGGCAAAAATTTCCCGGGAGCAGCAAAGAACGCGGTGAGGCACGTCCTACTTCCTACGAGGGTCTTTCATCCATAGGTAAGCTTTGCGGAACCCATTAGCTTTTTGTCATCTCGTTAGGAACGTATATAAAATAGAAATACCACCGTTATGTTAAAATATATTGGCCTACTCTCGCTTGGTACGAGTAGCATCGTGTAACCATGTCGCTAGGAACGTCTATAAAATAGAAGTAACACCGTTTTGTTAAAGTATATTGGCCTACCTTCGCCAGGTACGAGTAATATTGTGTAATCGTATCGCTAGGAACATATGCAAAATAGAAGGAATATCGTTAGGCTAAATTACATTGGCTTACTTTCGCTAAGTACTAGTTGCATCATGTAATCATTTCGCCTATACTTGATTTCGTAGACCATCTTGGGCAAAAGAAAAAAAGAAGATATATACTTCAGCATATCATTGAAAAGAATATAATATATATCAAATTATCTGCTAACCACGTCTCCGCATTTAACCGGGTAGGCATTATTCCCTCTTTCTCCCTGCCTGACTGTAATATCAGATAAATGCTGTGAAGACCATGTTAGTTTATAAAAATATTCACAACTATATATTTCCTTAGAAATCACCAGCGTATTTGTTGCTTCATCAGTCCTTCTCTCAATACGTCCCATTTATCAAAGAATATCGGCTGATAAAAGAATCAGTCACAAGGTAATCTGTCGATATTTCTAGACCTATACTAAAATCATAGTTTCATTTTCATCAGTGTCTAACAAGAATAACCCCGCCTTTCCTCTCTATCCCCTCCCTTCGTTTGATCTACTTTTCAGTGACTACTCTATCAGCGAGCATTAGATCTCAACATTTTTCGACCTTTTTACTCTTATTGTTGTTACGAGTAAGTTTCCCTTTTGATGGTCATATTGTGTCTATTACCCCTTTCACAATTGGTGATCATTATCCACTCTTGGGATTTTCTGGTAATCTTTGATCAAATGGGTCTATCTACCGTTAGTTTTGAAAAAATTCTTTCATTATCAACTTTAATTCACTTTGTTCACTTTGGATATTATTCCTTTCATAGCACCCTTTACTTCAGTCCCTGGTCACTATTATCATCCTTCCTCCACCACCGTTGTTCTATCTCTCGCACTTACTTATAGTATGTCTTTGATAAACTTGGAAGAGCTAATTCTAATTTTATAGCTAATCACATTAGCTACTATGTCATCTTTATAATCATGTTATTTTATTGTTTAAGCCAGTGTACTTTTGATTTTCAGGAAAAATTGTGTGGCTTTCCTGACGAAGGCGCTAGTGCGCCGAAACGCGCGTCGAAGACAATCTATTGCCGCAACTTTGTATATCTTGAATGCTTACATTTTGGTTTATCTTCCTTATTTTATATTGTGTTCATTGAATAATTTTTTTATGTCATTGTATTTGTATTTTAGTCTGTATTTTGTTAAGTTTTGTTAATATATTTTTATAAAATATGTGTATATTTTTTTAGAAAGTGTATTGTGTTTTGGTCATATGTTGATTTAAATATAAAACACCATTATATGTTGACAACAATAAAAAAAAAAATGATTTTTTAACTTTATTACTATATGGTACACTGGCTCTTATTAAAAGTCTTTTTAATGTTTTTAGTTCTATATCAATTGACCTAGTGGCTGATATCTGTATCAATTTTGATTGCCTAGGAATATACTCTTCACTATGAGTTACTTTAGCAACTTTCCACGCCAGGAACGCGGAGCTACGATGAAGACTGACAACTGGTGTAACATTCTAAGACACTTAGAAGTGTGACCGTTACCCTGTAATCAGCTCAAGGCACGAGAAGGATGAGAATACTGATAAGCAATCTGCGTCTAGATAGTCTCTACCAGTTAAGGCATTACCAAAGGCAAGTAACTTCTTAATCTAATACCAACTTCTTGCCACAGATTCCTTATCTTAGAATACATACCCAAGCAATGCCTCCCTGTAGGTGGGTCAGCGAAGCAGATTTAAATGAGAAAGTCCTGTGGGACCGAAGGGAGAAATGCCCTTTACGACAAACCTGACTGTCCAGGCAGTGGTGCTTGGTAAACGTGTGTAAAGATGCCCATGTTGCTGCCTGAAGATGTCCAGGATAGGGACCCTGCTGGTTATCGATGTGGTGGCAGCCGTGGCTCTGGTGGAATGAGGACGCGAGTCCTCGTGGGGTTGTTTCTTGGCCAATGCATAGCAGATCTTGATCCAGAGCACTATCCATCTTGAGATTCTGCACAGCCTTCCCCCTTTCTTGGCCCCTATGCGCCCCATGAAGAGTTGATTGTCCACCTGGAACTCTTTTGTGCGATGAAGGTAGAATGATAATGCTCTTTGTGTCCAGATGTGGAGTCTCTACTCTTTGGGGGGGGGGGGGCAGAGCAAAGAAGGTAGGCAGGGTCATGTTCTGGTCTACATGGAAAGGAGTTACACACTTGGGAAGGATGGAGACACATGTCCGGTGTACCAGCTATTAACAATGGTATAGTGAGGGTGTGCCGAGAGTGCCTACAATTCACTATCCTCGCCGATGTTGTGGCCACCAGAAAGGCAGTCTTGATGGTCAATAACTGAAGAAAGCAATTGTGCAGATGCTCAAAGGGGGGCATGTACTAAAAAAGTCAGAACGAGGTTTAAATCATGATGGGGCATGATGAATAGCCTGGGAGAAAACATGTGTTGTTAGCCTTATAGGAAGTGAGCCACCACAGGTGACTTGAACAAAGAAGGCAGGCCCGGCAACCACAAAAAAAAGCCAAAATGTCAAATAAATAGCCTTTAACCTTGCTCACAGTAGAGCCCTGCCAGGCCAAAGATAGAACAAACAGAAGAGCCTAAGAAAGAGGTGCAGAAAGAGGCTCAATGTTCCTACAAATTTACCCTAGCGGTAGGCATACACCGACTTGGTGGACGGGAGTCTGGCTGCCAGAATAACATCACAAGCTTTGGGGTGAAGGTTGAAAGCAGTGGCTGTTCAATCTCCACACATGAAGGTGAAGGGTGAGCAGGTTCGGGTGCAGGACCCTCCCCTGTTACTGCAACAGAAGATCTTCTCAAAGAGGCAGTCTTATTGAGGAACCGATGCTCATGCTCAACAGCTCGGGATACCATACTCTCCATTCCCAATGTGGAGCCACAACAATAACTTGGGCCTGGTTGTTCCTGATCCTCTGGAGAACTCTGGGCAGGAGTGGTATTGGCAGAAAAGGTGTACAGGAGACCGGAGCTCCACTTGAGATGGAAAGCATCGCCAAGCAAGAGATTGCTTGGAAACTCCAGTTGCTGACATTGCATGTTCCAGGCAGTGGCAAACCGATCCAACCAATGCTCGCCCTACTCTTGAAGGAGGCCTTGCACCACCTCCGGAGGGAGATGCCATTTGTGTTCCTGGCCTTCAGAGAGCTTGCCAGGTGTTGACCCACCAGGGAAATTTCCTGGCATTTCAGCCATCTCCAGAGACGCAGAGCTTCTTACCAAAGGGTCCACGACCCCACCCTGTTTGTCGCAGTACCACATGGTGGTGGTGTTGTCAGTGAACACCAGCACCAGCCGTCCCTTGATTAAAGGAAGAAAGGCTTTCAATGTCATGCAGATTGCCTGAATCTCTAACAGGTTGATATGGAGCACCTCTCCCAGATGGCCTCCACGTCCCACTAGAGTCTGTTCAGGTTGCGGCAGCTGGGAGGGGTTCTGCCACAGACCTAATCATGTTTTTCAGCATCCACTGCAGATCTTTCGCAGCTCCCTGTAAGATCTGGGTCATGTTGGAAAGATTCCCCTGATGCTATGACCACTGGGGCTTAAGGTACCAAAGCAGATCATGCTTATGCCAATGGGCATGTGTTACAAACAGGGTGCAGGGGGCTATGAAGCCCAGCAGACTCAGGGTAATTCTCACCAAAATCAAGTACAGAGGCTGAAACATCGGTATCATAGCCTGGATATCTGGGACTCATGCTTGGGAGGATAGACCAGAAACTGCACTGTTTCCAGAACAGCTCTGATGAAAAGGAACATCTGAGAGGGCGTCCAGGTGTAACTTTGTCATGTTGACAGTGAACCTCAGCGAGTGCAGAAGATTCGCCATAGTCTGGAGGTAGGAGACGACTGCCTGTGGCGAGCCCGCCTTCAACAGCCAATCGTTGAGGTAGGGAAATTCTGGAACCTCTGATCTCCACAGATGAAATGTAACCACCTCCATCGCCATGTGAACCACCCAAGGGGTGGTAGTAACGGGGAGTGCAGCACAGTGAAAGTGCTCTTGGCCTACTGTGAACCACAGGTAACGTCTGTGGGCAGGTAGGACGGGTATATGGAAATATGAATTCTGCAGGTCCAACTTTATCATCCAGTCTCCCAGGTCCAGGGCAGATGGAATTTGGGCAAGTGTGAGCATTTCGAATTTCTCCTTTTTCAGGAAGTAATTGAGAAGGCACAGGTCTAGGATAGGACGAAGGCATCCATCCTTTTTGGGCACCACAAAGTAGCAGGAATAGCAACCGTAACCTATTTCTGATGTCAGCACCCTCTCAATGGGTCCCTTGACCAAGAGAGCCTGCACTTCTTGAAGGAGCAAGGACAGGTGATTCTCCGTCAGCTGGCCGTATGTGGGGGCATGGGTGATGGGGTGATCATGAAGGGGATGGAGTAGCCCTTTAGAACAATCTGTAAAACCCAACGGTTTGAAGTTACTAACCTCCTGTGATGCAGGTGATGGCGTATCCTGCCCCCCACTTGATGCCCATGATAATCAAAGTCCAACCAAAATATCCAAGATAATCTTACATGCTCAAAATAATTGAGAAATAATGAAATGTAACGTGGTTCATTTTTAACTGTCTCCGTGCGGCCGGTGAGTGCTGCGTACCGCACAACCATTTATCCGCAGTATAGTTTATTATATTGCGGATAAACGGTTGTGCGGCATGTATATGGAGAAGGCAACATTGCATTATTGATATTCAAGAGCAAACTGAATCCTTTTGGACATAGAGCGAAGCCCATACTTAGAGCACTCACCGGCCGCACGGAGACAGTTAAAAATGAACCACGTTCCATTTCATTATTTCTCCATTATTTTGAGCATGTAAGATTATCTTGGACATTTTGGTTAGACTATGCCAATGGAATGAAAAGATATACAGTGTTTTACCCACATTGCTGCTAAGATTGGCCTGGAGCCATACTTATCATCAACAACAGACACAGCACGTTAATAAGCCCTGAAGAAGTCCCAAGAGGGATGAAACGCGTTGGCAATTTTAATAAAAAGACGATAATTGATTCACAATAAAGGACGAACTAAAAAACTACAATCAAGACTTACGTCATTGTTAGATACATGTGCTGTGGGAAGCCGAATGAATGTGTTACTTTGTTACGTTTCTATTGTAATAAGTTGTACTATGCCAGTTACAGAATAGAATTACATTTCTCGGGTGCAGGGTCAGTTTCTAGTTTGTTAACAGTGGTTTTCAACCACTAAATTGGGATGCTTGTGGGTCACATCCCAGACTTGTTGCACCGAGGCTTAACATTAATATAACAGACAGATTTGTTAGTGACGTCTGGTGCTAGCCCTTTCAAAAGCTCTGACCCCGATCGTTGGTTAATATATGCAGCCAGGAGGGCCGAAAGGGAAACAAACCCCTCCGCAACCACCCCCAGGAACCCCCGGCATCCCCCCGACCAAAGACATGCCATATCAGCTACACCCAATCACGTTCAAAATTATCCACATGAAGTCGCAGAATCACAACAGGTGGCATGCATGTGTCGTCACAAAAATGAGCATCACACATTCACTTCCGAAGCAACATATTATACTTTATTAAACTGAACACTGAAATGAAGACACATTGCGGCTCCCCTCGGGCCAATCCGTAGGTCACAGCCTGCAAGACAAAAATGATGATGAGAAGGTGTCCTGCGCACATCAAATGACAGAGCGCGAAGGGGAGAGAGAGAGAAGAGGGGAGAAAGAGAGAGAGGGGGAGAGAGAGAGAAGAAGAAGAGAGAGAGAAGAAGAAGAGAGAGAGAGAGAGAAGAGAGGGGGAAGAGAGGGGGAGAGAGAGAAGAAGAGAGGGGGAGGGAGGCAGAGAGAGAAGAAGAGGGGGAGGGAGGGAGGGAGGCAGGGAGGGAGAGAGGGAGGGAGGGAGAGAGAGAGAGAGAGAGAGAGAGAGACGGAGAGACGGACGCCCCTGCGCACTCAGGCCACACTGCTCACCTGCTGCCACCGGTGTATCTCCAACCACTTGCCGGCATGTAGTGCAGTCCATTTGGTCACACATCTGAGACAGACCCCTCATCTGAAACAGAGTCCAGATACATCTTTGGCACAGTACACACAATTGCACAAGACCACATCGCCTGCCTGCCCATGCACAGCCAGACAGAGGCAGCCCAGCCCCTCCCGCCGCCCATCTGAGCATACACGCCCATGCACACCCAGGCCGCACTACTCACCTTCCGCCACTGGCGTGCAGACAGAAGGTCCCACCACATGCCGCTGCAGGCCACAAGCCTGGGACCCGTGGACATGGCACACTCCACACCATGCCGCCCCGCAGGCCACCAGGTCTCACGTTTGGTGCTGGGTTTCGATTACTCCATGACAGGGCACCAGGCCTCATTGCAGGCTGCACACCCGCTCAGCCCAATAGGTGCCACCAATTCTGTGATCCCAGAAGCGACGCCATGTGATGGTAGGCCCGCACTGCCCTCTGGCCTACACTGCGGTCCAGCAGGGCACACAAAACCTGCACTGTCAAGACCGCCGGGAAGGGGCATCATCGCAGGCTGCACACCCGCTCAGCAGCTCATGGTCCCCCTAACTCAGCGCACCCAAAGTCACCATCCCATGGCGGGGTGCCTGTGCCGGCGGCAATGCTCCAGGTGCCACTAACCCTGTGCAACCCCAGTCAGCCGCACGTGGCGGCAGGCCTGTGACGGCCGCAAGGCCTCGGGTGCCACTAACCTTGTGCGCAACAACTCATGGGCCCTGTATGATTGAGAACCATGGAGCATCCGTCATCCAGTCACCACCGGCAGAGGGAAATGTGACGTTGTTGCCCCCTTATGTTGGCGGAGTCACATGGCCTGTGACGCCTGTGCCGGATGGGTGTGGTGTGCGTGTAAACCTGCCCTCAGGGAGTGGCTGTGACAAGCTGACAATTAGACCAGTGACCTGCACACCACCAGCGAGTACACCTGCAACAGGTAGCAATGAGGGCCCGCCCTCGGAGCGTAAGAGGAGTGGTCTGGCCTGCCGTACGCCGGACAAGCGCAGGGCTTGCAAGAATGACTCATGGGATCTGGGCGTGGTGCAGTCCATGTCCGGACATGGAAGTGACTGATGTGTGTGTCCATGTTGTAGTGTTCACGGGACCCGGTACACAATATACAGTGTAGCACCCTCTGACTGGCATCCCACAGGATGAGCATCATTGACGCAAGGGACATCACTGTCCCTACATTCACCCACACATTCATACATGGATGATGAACGACATAACACAGCAGTGCGTCACTGGATGTTTATTGCACATCCAGTGCAGTCCTGCAGCTGGAGCGGTACAGGGCAATGCCGAGCATACTACACAATATGGGCCCGTGGAGGGCCAGCCAGAGTCCATCCGGGGATGACAAGTACTGCGGAAGTGGTAGGGTACAATCCACAGTCTGGTAGCCATGTCATTGGTCATCAAACAGGATATGGCAGTCCATGTCGCTGTCCAAGGTGAGTGTATCGGAGTGTATCGGGGGTCAGTGGTAGGTCATGGGGCCATGTGCGGCACCAAGCAGGAACAGGCCAGGTGGGGGAAATGAATGCTAGTGCCTCCTGATCACAAACCCATCCACGTCCTTGTCCCCGGATGTGTGCTCTGCCCAACCTGTGGGTTTTGCAGTACCGGCTTGGGCACTGTGTGCCACTGACACATCAGGGGCCGGAGGAGGGTTGTCGGCTGCACTGTGGGGCACTGACACACCAGGGGGCGGAGATGTGGATGGTGTGGGGTCAGCAGCATTCATCAGCGCCACTCCTTGTGGCAGCAATGCTATGATGATGGTCTGCAGGGCATGGTAGATCCCAGCTACATTTAGCTGATGTACAGCGGTGGCTGCCATCCTTTCCGCCTCCATCTGCACCATGTCCTCCATGAGCCTTCACATGTGTGCCAGCTCACGGCTGCTATCGCTGGAGCCCCTCTGAGTGGATAGGTGTTCTTCTCTCTGTGTCAGGACTCCAGCAATGTCAGTCAGGGCTCGTTGGAGGCCATGGAGCGGGTCTAAACACCCATGGATGGTGTTCAGTTTGGTAGCCATGAGTTCGAATCCCACCCGCACCTGCTCAGCCGTCTCCCTCTGGGCTTCCAGCACACGGCCTTGGAAGGCCATGTGTTATTCCTGGGGGTCGTGGGAGACTGGTGGGGCGTGGGTGCCTCTTGCTGGGTGGTTTGTGTGGTGGGTGGGGTCTCCTCGATGCAGCTGGTCAGCCCTGATCCTGGAGGTGAGTCGCGGAGGATGTCAATGATGTCTAGGAGGGCTTGGGTGTCGATGCTGGGGTTGTCCTCCTCGTCATCAGTGAAGAGTGGCTGGGACTGCTCTGCAGGGGCTGTTGACGGTGGCCCTGCAATGTGAAGGGGAGATGGTGTATTGCAATGTGTCCACATGTATGTAGCTGCATGGTACATGTTGACATTCAGACAGCATGGCATTGTACATTGTGACAGTCTGTGGATCTGGGCGATGGCCCAGAGTCATTGAGGGTGTGCACTGTGCTCTGCTTGATTGTGCATGTGTGCCATTGTGGCCATCTCTACCCGTCCCCCCAGTACCTGGTGGTCTCTCACCCTGTTGCGGTTGTGTTGTGTACTGTCGGGCAGTGTCCGGTCCCCCGACTCCGGCCACAGTATCCCCATTGATGAGTGTCGACACCAGCTCCTCCATGTCATCCAGCTCGAGCTGTGGTGCTGGGCCCCCACCTCCACTCTGCATTACTGCCTGCGAATTTCTCCTTGATCTTCCACTTGATGTCATTCCATCGCCTCTTGACCTCGTCTATTGTCCTCTTGTGCTCTCCGACGGTATTCACCTTGTCCATGATGTCCCGCCATATTCCAGTTTTGGTGCCCAATGACACGTTGGAGGTGACGAACAGTTGTTGATGGTGTTCCATCACCTCCGTGACTATGATCATGTTCACCTGCGGACTGAACTTCGTCTTCCTCTTCTTCTTGTCCTTGCCCTTCCCTGCCCCCGAGGTCCCGGGCTGGCCATGCGGGGTGCTTGTGGGGTTTTGCTTGTCCTCTACGCCTGCTCCGGCTGCCTCCATGGTGCTTGGGTGTTGGTCAGTTTGTGTTTGGGTGTTTTTTTCTACTTTTACGGTGATTTTTCCCGCCGGCCAGGTGTGTGTTGCAGGCCTGGCGCTGCTTATCGCAGATTTCATCGCACTTTAGTCCATCGCAGGTTTTTTGGTGTTGTGGTTTGTGTTTTTATCTCCATCGAGGTGGTTGTATCGCGGACATTGTCTGTGGTTTTGGCAAACTATTGCATGGTACCGCCTTTTTGTGAATTCCATGTTGGCACGGGGTTATTTTCCCGTGATGGGCTGCGATGTTGAGAGTTGTGTTAAGCTACTCTTGCGGTAGTTATCACACGTTCTTGTGAATATGCCCCATAGTGTATTAGGCTTCCGCCTGCAAAGCTATGGTAGGAACAGAGACCAAGCCAGTGTCCACTGAAGTGTCTAACCCACTTGCCTTCATCAGTTCCTCATACCAGTTCTCCTCAGTATCATCTAGGGCATGCTGGTAGCAATAAGGATCCTCAGACCGCTCCCCTGTGCCTCCCTCTCCAGGTCTGTCAAAAGACAAAGGCACTGACTCCAAACCGGAGGGCATGGTACTGGACAGTGCCAGAACCTGTGATGTCCATCCTGGTCTATGTCGGAGTTGGGAATGACGATGGAGGAAGGTGCTGTCATGGGGAGGTCATCACAGCCTGGGTCGTTGGCACTGGAGAGGGTGCTGAGGAAGGTCTCGGTCTCACAGGCGGCAACGCTATGTACCCAACATCAGATCCATAAGGACTGACTGATGCTGAGGGGGAACCCACCAGCGAAATTCCAGTGGGGCCCCCTCCCAAGCCCTTGGGGCCTGAAGGAGCTCCAGACGGGTGGGTTGTCCAACTATGAGGTGCATGGCCACTCTAGGAAAGTAGGATCTGCTTTCATGGTTACCCCCTCTTTTTGCTTGGTGTCAGTATGTTTTTCACTAGTCTGACAGGGATCCTGCTAAACAGGACCCCGGTCACTGTGCTTTCTCCCTAAATTGACCATGGTAAGTACTTTGGTACATCCCCAATTGGCTACTGGTGTACCCTTGTAAGTCCCTAGTACATGGGGTACCCTGGGCATAGGTACACCTGGGGTCTCTCATGGGCTGCAGCATGTATTGTGCCACCCATGGGAGCCAACTTAAACTGTGATTACAGGTCTTCCATTGCAGCCTGTGTGAGTAGGTGCTTGCACCTCTCACAACAGATATAACTTTCCTTATATCTGGGGTCACTACATTTCAAACCTAAAAGTCACCCCAATGGCAGGTTCTTCAGTTATGAGGGCAAGGTGCTTGCTTATAAGAGTGAGGGTGCCCCTGCATAAGCAGGACACCTCTACAAACCTCGGAGTCGATTCTCCAGGCCTTGTAAGTGTGGTGAGCTTTTTTGAAACATATAGTGGACATCAGTCATTATGAGATGTATAACTATATGGTGGCTGCACCAAACCTGGTCATGTTTGGTATCAAACATGTTGAAATCATACCCCAACACTGATTTCAGTGTTGGAAGTATTATCCCATGTACTGGGGAGCTCCCTTGGGGTACCCCCCTGTACTACCAGTAACTGCTTTTCAGGGTCTGACAGCAAGCTAGTGCTGCTGCCCCACAGACATGATTCTGTCCTCCTGCTAGCTGAAGAGGGGCAAAACCCCAAAACCGGTCCTAGGATGCTTGTTTCCAGTCCAGGGAGGACCTGGCTTGGCAGTTTGGGCTGGACTGTTGCCATGAGGCACAGGGTCAAGACTGATTTGCATATGGCTGGGTTCAAACTGGAATGGCATGGTGAGCAAAAAAACGATGGATTTAGGCCTAGATCTCTGTACTGGGGTGAATGTATGACATTGTTCTGCATTCTGTCCATCAACTGTTGTTTTTGCATTTGTCACCCCGAGTGGGACGGGTATGCTCAGGCGTGAGTCCTGTGCTCTCCATGCCACTGGAATCAAGCTATCCTGGCTGAAGAGGGGTGAAACCCCGAAACCGGTCCTAGGATGCTTGTTTCCAGTCCAGGGAGGACCTGGCTTGGCAGTTTGGGCTGGACTGTTCCCATGATTTTCATATGGTTGGGTTCAAACTGGAATGGCATGGTGAGCAAAAAAACGATGGATTTAGGCTCAGATCTCTGTACTGGGGTGAATGTATGACATTGTTCTGCATTCTGTCCATCAACTGTTGTTTTTGCAGCTGAGCCAAGCTTGAGCAGGGGAAGGTAGAACAATAGGTTTCCTGTCATAGGAAGGTGTAACCACCTCCCAGACAGGACTTAGTGTATTGGGCTGGGGTGGGGCGCCTGCTTTGAAGGGCACGTTTGGTGCTCTCCTTGCATACTCCAGTTTGAACCAGTTCAGAGAGCCATTGGCTCCCGCTCTGGCGTGAAACTGGACAAAGGACAATGGAGTAGCCACCCCTCCGTCTAGCCCCTCCTCTGGGAGGGACCCCTAAGTTGTTTCAACCTCTCCCTACGGTACTTAAGGGCTTACCTGTGGGTGGTTCCTTGTATTAATCGCGGGACAATACTCAAGCCTGAAACCACGTCACTCTTGGACCATCTGGATGCCTGGAATCGAGACTGCACCAAGGAAGACTCTTGCTGCTCCTGGTCTCCCTGTTCTGCAAGTCTTCTTGTAATCTATGTCTGTGATTCTTCCAGGATCTTCAACAGGTATGTGGACATCAAGGCCACTCAAAGTAATATCCCTTGGAGGGAAGGAGTCATTCCCTTACATCTGCAGGCAACACAATGAAGCTGATTGGCCTGCTGCTCCTGACGTCCCATGGACTTCGAAAGGCCCAGCAACACAAGTGGTGGTTCTGTAACTCCCTGGAGGCCTGACCTGTCCTCTCTGCAGCTTTGAGGCCAGTATTCCTCACCGGAACTGCTGGGACCAAACCCCTGTGCACAGCGTCGACTTGCCATTGCCAAGGCTTGTTAGCTCTGCACTCCAGAGATCTTCAGGCTACAAGAAGCTCCAGCTTCCAGCATCTTTTCCTGCCAAGAGCAGCCTGCTCACCGAATCCTCTTCACCGTGGGCCCTCCTTCCTGGTGAGCTGGTTGGAGTCCTCTTGCGACTCCTGTGCCTTTGGCCTGTGGGTCCTCCTGCGAGTCTTCTCACGCTTCAGTGGGCTCCCCTGCTTGCTCGGGCCTACTCTGACTCTCCTGCTGTTGGGGAGTCCCTTAGACCTTGCTGGTACCAACGTTGCGCCTTCTTTGTTTTCCACGCCAGTTGCAGCTACCAAGGTTTGTTAGTGTCCTGCCAAATACCGACCTCCTGGCCACTGACATCTGACGTGGGATGGCTAATACCTGGCTCCTCGGCTTCCTCAGCATCCCCTGGTCCTCACAGCGGCAATCACAAGGACACTGTAAACACTCCTGCATTTTCCGACATCGGTTGGCATTGCGCTTCCATACCTCGTGGTCACCTGAGTGGCATAGACTCTGTCCCGTCTGCTTACAGGTTCTCCTCTTCAAGAATCCACCTTTGGATTCCACCAGACTCTTGCACAGTCTTCTCTAGTGGCATCTTCTTCGAAGTTCTCCATTGTGGTCCACAGCGGTTTCCAACATCACTTCCAACCTATGCACCTGGCTTCCCTGGTGTAGGTATCAAGGTTGCTGAGGTATCCACTTGTGGGGTGACTCTCCAACCTTCTGTCTTCCACTGGGTTTCTTTGGGGTTCACGGGAAGGGTCCTTCTTCTTAAAAACTGCAACTTTGCCTTTGAATTCTATTGGGCACACGGCTGTGTTTCCACTCTGCACACAGCCTCCATGGGGTTCCTGGGCACGTACCTTGGGTGGTTCTTTGTGTCCCCAGCTCTTCTGAGTCTCCTGGTCCTAGTCCCATTCCTTGTTGCAGTTTGCATCCTTCTTTTAAAGTATATGGTTTTGTCTCCTTTTGGAGACCACTGAATTTTGTGCTACTTACCACATTGAAGTATGATTGTGTATTTGTGTTGATATCTACAGAGATACAAATGTGTTAGTGAGTGTTGTTTAATAAAGAGAATATTTTTATATATACACTGTGTGGTTCTTTTCCGTTTAACCAATGATTAAACTGGTAAAACAAGCTACTTAACACTCCTTCAATATAAGCCTGAAGCCTGAACGCTGCTCTCCACAGCTACCACTTTGAGAGCTTTCTATGGTTAGCAAAGACAACTAAAATCACCATAAGCGTTGCCTGGATTAGTGCAAGGTGCGTCACTTAAATAAGCGTGCACTATATACTAAGCCAGCCTCCTCCATCCACATAAAAGTCTTTCAACTGGGTGGAGGTCGTTCCGGGAAGAACAGAGCAAGCCCTGACTCAGGCTCCACTGAATCATGAGGCCTGTGGGGCAGATGCTCATGCGCCTCGTCATAAGACTTCGCCGGACCCCTTTAACGACTTAAATTTCTTTTTGCATTGGAGCTTACCCAAAGACTTTGAATACGGCAACAACCACCAATTGCAGCTCTGCAAACGGTCGTAGAACCTTCCACATGACCAGATTTGAGCGTCATGGGGTTGTCCAACATCGGTTGTCGAGGAGCTTGAGAGACTGCTCCCTCAGTGCCTTCGGGTGCATGGTGCGACAGACCTCACAGGTCTTGGAGTTGTGGTCTCTCTCCAGGCACCACAGACAAACCAGGTGTGGGTCTGTCACAGACATCTGCCTGTGACAAGGTACCACATGGTTTGAAACCAGTCTGTTTCTTTGGGGACATCCTGTCACACCAGGAGAGAATCTCTTGAATAAAGATTTGACTAAAAGTCAAGAAAACTCCAGTCAAAAAATGACTAAAAGGGTACTACTTCACGGATCATTGCATTCTGGCACGGAAAGGAAAGAACTGATGTTAGAGTGCCGGGGGGGGGCGCCCATATAGGTACCATGCACGTAATTTCCAGGGCAGATGGTGCGGAGCAGAAAACACCCTCACCTACCGGAGAGCAGGGGGACTAGACAAAAACTTCTGGATCCAGTCTGATGCCTGCAGAATACTGTATGGTAAGGCCCATCCATAAGGGTGTAGGGGCTCTACCCCCCACCTTTTTGGCATTCATAAAGAGTGTCTGTTTGGCTGAGCAAGGTCATCCTGACAGACATGCTTTATGTTCAGATCAGTCAGCCAGGTGCTATACACACACTAAATGCGCAAGCGCGTGGCTACCTGAGCTGAACTTTGCTCAGCTGAAGATACCACAACACTGTGGGCTTGACCTCAGCCTGGCAAAGTGCCTGGAAAAGCTCTTTGAGGCCCTCCCCCTCATGATGAGGGTGGGTGTCACTGATAGCCTCGGACCTGGGCTCTTCAGTTTCAAGTCCTGAAGTGTTTAGGGCTGAGTGTCTATCAGTGAAACCTCGTCACAGAGTGGGGTGGGGTCAGCAACTCTCACTGACCCCTTCCCAGTCAGTGACGAGCAAGGGACTGCCGCCTACTGTCACTATCTGACTATGGTCAGCCAGTGAATGGAGGTGACAGTACCAACCCTACAAGAACGTCTGAGACTGAGATCAGGGCTACAGCAAGTATTTGTTTATGGTTGGTGTGTACGTACGTACGTGTGTGTGTGTATGTATGAATGTATGTATATTTGTGAGTGCATGCTGTGAATGTGGGTGTGTGTGTAGATCTGTGCTTCTGAATGGTGGGGGTGTGTGTGCATGCTTGTGAATGCATGGGGGTGTGAGTGAGTGCGCATGTGCATGGATAAGTGTGTGTGTGGCTTGCTCACCACCCTTTGTGCTCCAATTACCATCCGCCACGACAGGAATCAATACTTGTCTTGTCTTGGACAGTTTGAATTTTACATTGATTTAGTTCCAAATGTATCCACCGTAGCCGAACCATTAACTAAGTTACTAAATACAATGGGCAGCTTTGTACGGTAAAAGGAGCAGATTCAATCTTCTAATCCTCTCAAGAAAATGCTCCTTGAGACGCTGCTGAGACAGCAGTTGATGCAAGTGAGTAGAGAAAATATGGCATTTACCTTCCACACTTTTAAACAAGAGAACACATTAGTTAGAAGGAAACATTGGCCTGCACTTTTTAGTTTATGGGTTGTGGGATGGGATCAAGACTCACATTTAAAGCTGATCACAAGCCACAATATAGAGAAGTGTCTACATTTCAGGTGGCAAAAATGTGGGTTCTTTTAAGTCTACAGCAAGAGCAGCTAGATTAGGTACCAAGCTATTAGAATATGATTTTCAGGTGGAACGTGTAGCACGTTCTCAAAACGGGAAGGTAGAGTTTTTGTTGAGATTACATTTGCAGACAAATAGAGAAAATAATGTGAAAAAAAATGGAGGAGGACATGGTGGATGTGGCAGATATTCCGCGTCTGAAACAGCAGCATTGAAGGCATGCCAGGAAGGAGGATACTGTGTTGAAGGTTTTATAGAATTTGCTTAAAGGGAGTGGCCCAAAGAAGGATGTCTAGCTGGGGAACTGCAGCCTTTTCCAAAGGGCCTTTGAGTTAAGCACTGAATAAAAGTTACTACTGTGGTGAGGCAAAGTTGTATGCGTGAGCGTGAAGGGAAAGTCGTGCAGAATGGTCGTCTTTTTTTTGTCCTCATTTATACGATCTTTATGATTATTGTAACCGGGTCACCTCTTAATCGTGCACGGGGGGGAACACCCAGGGAGACAAGGTGAAGCCATGTCATAAGAGCCAGCAAATTCCATTGAGTTTTGAGACAACAGTGTACCGCCATGAAGAAACTCAAGGACTTGCTTGATCGTGTTGTTTTTAAATCATTGGACGTCCCTTCCTACCCTATCACTTAGCCCTATCCCAGAGTTCCCAATATTTTGTGCGTTTGTTATTACCTCTCAGTTCGTCCAGGTTTCTTAACTTTTTACTGCTCTGACCCAATCGTCTGCTTTAGGAGGTTATGGAAGAATCCAGTTTTTACACACCTCACGTCTTGCTAGTAACATAGCAGTAAATAAAAAATGATTCAGATTTTTACTTAAATTAATGCTAGAATCATCATTGTTCAAAGTGCCAAATATAATAGTAAAAGCGCTTACCTTGAGATTGGTTTCTAAGACTTTATCAACGATCTTACCAACTGCGTGCCAATAAGTGTCGAGGTAAACGCATGTGTAAAACATATGTATGTCGTTAGCCTTCCTCTCACCACATTTGGGACACTTTTTCATCACCTGTGTATTCATCTTTGACAATTTTTCAGGTGTCCAATACGACCTGTGCAAAGTAAAAAGATGATTTCTCCTAAGAGGTGCAGAAACAATAATGTGCCATAAAAAAGTGCAGGATACTTGCAAAAGTGTTGCAAGTTTTGAACCGGAAAGGTTTTCTTCCATACGACGTCGGGTATGTCAAAATCGGCCTCGTTTCCCTCGATCAGGTGCCAGTACCACATCGATACTTCTTTTCGAGTTGGATTTTTCTGTATATCTTCCTCCAGCGTCCAGCAAGGGTCCGGTAATATAACTTGTTCTCTAGCCCAGCTGGCCATCTGATAATATTTGAATCTCGATATTTCATTATTAGTTCTTTCCACTAAAACGTCCCAACACTTAAGATTCCCATTTTCAAGAAGGTCACCCCACTTCTCTACTCCTGCTTTTTTCAGAGGGCCTGCTAGGAAGTCTTTCAGACAATCTGGTGTACCCAGTGAATTCCATATTGGAGCCAGAGGACTATAATACAGGAACTTCCATATTTTCCTTTCTCGAACCAAGTTTTATATGCTGATCTTAATACCTTCAGTCTGATCTTTTTGAAGTATTTAGTGTGGCCGAGCTTGTAAAGACATTGATCATAGTTAGTTACAGCTTTCCAGTAGGCAGGATAGAACTCATGGGCACGAAAAAGAATCCTAATATATTTTAGTTGAAAAGCTTTGTAGTACATGGCTAAGTCCGGGATAGCGATCACCCCCTGGCTCTTCTTTTGGCAGAGCTTTCTCCAGGTTATTCTTACCCCTTTAGATTCCCAAATAAAGGTATTGATCTCGCCTTGTATCTTTCGTATACCCACTGAATAGAACTCCAGGGGAATTGGGTTAAATATAAATGTGAACTTTGGTAGAATGGTCATTTTGATGACATTTGTTCTCCTCATGAAGGTGAGGTGTAGGCAGCTCCATGATTTTAACGATTTCCTAATTTCTTTATTTTTAAGGTTGAGTGTTGACTTGAGCAGTTTCTTCGATATTTCTTGGGACTTCAATCCCCAAGTATTTGATTTTATTTTTAGATTCTATCAGGGGGGTCGTTATATTCCAGTGCATAACCTCAGTTTTATTATGGTTAATCTGGTAGCCGGAAAACCTCCCGAATTCCTTTAATAAGCTGTTTATGCTAACAAGAGATTCATTCAGGCTACTCGTATAGATCATTAAATCGTCGGCGTATAACGCCACTTTCAGGACCCAACCGTTAAAACTGAAAGGTATAATTTATTCAGAAGACCTTATCATGTTGGCTAAAGGTTCTATATATAGGTTGAAGAGATGTGGGGAGAGTGGGCAACCCTGCCTAGTGCCTCGTCTGATCTGGAAGCCTTTTGATACTCTACCATTTACGAGTATTTTCCCCACCGGAGCGGAGTATATATTCGCGATGACCCTTAAGAAATTCCTCCCTAGATCAAAGTGATGGATAACCTTCTGCAGGTATGACCAGTTTACGCGGTCGAACGCTTTTGCTGAGTCGAATGTAAAAACCGCGAGGGGGACTTTTTCCTGGGCTGCAATATCAATGGCTCCAATGAGTTGGTGCGTAAGCTCGTGTAACTGTCTCCCTCTTATGAAGGCCTTCTGGTCTTGGTGGGTTAAATTATTAGAGAGAGACCCAAGCCTTTGTGCCAGAATCTGGGTGAATATTTTATAGTCATTGTTGAGGAGTGATATGGGCCTGTATGACTCGCATTTTAAAGGGTCTTTCCCAGGTTTTAAAATCAGACTGATGGTTGCCTCATTCCAGGTTTTTGGGATCGGGGTTCCCTCTAGGTAAATAGAATTAAAAAGGTCTGCTAATTTAGGGACCAATGATTCCTGCAGAACTAGGTAGATCTCATTAGGAATTGCATCAGGCCCAGCCGCTTTTCCTCTTTTCAAGCTCTTAATTACTTGCGAGACCTCCTCCACCGTGATTGTAGCATTTAATGATTCGCGAGAATCGAAGTCCAGCTTCGGAGGATGTGACTTCTTTAAATATGATTCTACCAAGGAAAGTGAAGGGAAGAGGTCTTCATCATACAAAAGCTGGAAGAAGTCCACAAAAGCCTCTACGTCAACCCTGTCTTCTACCTTTTCCTTCCCGTTAGCCTTATATACTGCCATAATCTTGTTTCTGTTGGATTCAGTTTCAAGCTTCCACGCTAAGAGTTTGCCGCTTTTTTCTCCAAATTCGTAATTCGATAGGGAACTGGCCTGCCATCTCTTCCATACCCTATCCTCCTGATAAGAGGCTAATTCTTGTTTCTTTTTTAATATATCTTCCTTTATTTTATTCTGGTGTATCTCATTAAGAACAGCCTGCAAGCTCCCTTGTCTCCCTAATATGTCAGCCTCTAGCTGTGCTAGTTTAAGTTTTTTCTCTTTGTTCTTAAATGCTGCGAGGCTAATTAAGACTCCTCTGAGAACTGCTTTAAATGCGTCCCAACTTACCATCTTAGAGAGTTCCCCATCGTTATTATCTATAAAGTAATTTAACGTGATAGAACTTAACTTATCTATTACTTGATGGTCCAGTAAAAGTGTACGGTCCAAAGTCCATCTTTTCTCTCACTGCATGTGGTTTGTGACCAATTCAAGGTGTACTAGGGAGTGGTCTGAGAGATGAGCAGGCATATGAGACACCTTTTTAACGTTATTGCTTAAAGTCTTATCAATTAGGAAGAAATCAATCCTCGATGCATGACCGTACTTGTAGTTCCTATAAGTAAAATTATTAATCATGTCTCCTTTAACTCTCCAAATGTCAGTTAGCCCCAGGTCATCTTTAAGTCTATTCAGATATTCTCTCATTTTTGTTAGGTTCCGGGCCCTACCAGGGGGACACATCCTTTTTGGGGTCTAATAAATTATTAAAATCTCCACCTAGTATAATTGATCTAGACAAAGTTATCAAATTACCAAAGAGGGATTGAAGGGGCGCTGGGTCATCTGTGTTAGGACCATAATACCCAACCACCAATAAAGAGATGTCGGCGGACTTTATGTTGGCTATGGCCAACCTACCTCTTGAGTCCACACTCTCTCCTAATAATGTTAAGTTTGCAGACTTTTAAAAAAAATAATTGCTACTCCTTTAATATTACGAGATTGGTTTGTACAAACGCTCTCTCCAACCCATTTTTCGCGTTTTATAATTTCGAGCCACTTTTCTTTAATAAGATGAGTTTCTTGTAGTATAATTATGTTGCAATTTTTTAACTTTAGGTACTCAATCTTTTGTCGCCTAGCTCTTGTTCTTAGCCTGTTCACATTCCATGTTACTAACTTAATATTACTCATCTAGCTAAATGGTTTATCTCTCAGCCTTTCACCTTGACCCAAGTTGCTAATAATGTTATATATCGGACTATTATTTATTTTAGTTTTTCCCGGATGCTCCCCTGCCCACCCAAAAAGTGTTTCAAGTGCACCAAAAAAAGTGAAACCCCTAAAACCACCCCTACCCCTACCCTGGAGAACCCTCCGTAGCATCATTTGGGCAAGATTGATTGCTCTATTTGAGGTCTGCAGTTGGGGACTATTTTCCTACAAGTTACCCGTCGTGGCTCTATGGTTTGTACTATTTGCTACTTTTTACTATATATTCTTATTTGCTCTAGGAGCGACTCTACTTCTTTCGGTTCTCTAATGTTGT
This sequence comes from Triturus cristatus, assembly GCF_964204655.1. NCBI lineage: Eukaryota > Metazoa > Chordata > Amphibia > Caudata > Salamandridae > Triturus > Triturus cristatus. Next base: position 381,545,154 of record NC_140585.1, on the reverse strand, counting down.
ACGTTTTATTGTTCCACATTATTCGCAAGAGAGCTGGAAATTTCAATCGAACAGTTGCACCTTCCACCCTCAGATCTTGCATGTATTTATGTATAAACAAAGAGAGGAACCCTCGGCAACCCAAAGGACTAGAGTTGAATCACAGAACTAAATCAAAGAACGTCCTCTGGGGAAAATATACAGTAGTTTCTCAGCTTTCATTCATCATACATCCACCACTTACTACAAGGCCATTCGTACGTGTTTCTGTATTGGCACACAGACTAGTCGTATATTAAAATTCTCACTTCAATTTATTATAAAGATCTTTATACAATATATTTCATCAAACATAAATGAATAAAAGACCTTTTCACCCACACAAGGTCACATTAAGAACATATATATCACAGATCAAAATTTAAAAACAATATAACATAAGCCTATCTCAATCTATCTACGAGAGTTTCTTATATAAAAAAGGAATCGCAATAAACAATAATATCTGTCATTGGTCACTACACTCCAACCCGACAGTTAGACCAACTTTAAGGTGTTTTTGGTATAAAGCATCAGAGTCTACTGTCCATCTGTGTAAGGGAAGATTTGTGGCTTTTTATAGGGCGTCGACGCGTTTCGAAGGACTAATCCGATCATGCCTTCTTTTTCAAGACCATAAGTATTTTTCAACTCCCGTATTGAAAAATCTCTTCAAATGTTTATGATGTAAAAAACCAGCGGTTTCTATTATGTGGCCACCTTGTTTTTTTTTTTAAGAAGTAGTCCCAGGTTACTGTTGTGGATCCTTGTTTCTTGAAATAGGATTCATATGTTTCTTTCGATCAGTTGCTCATCCTTTATCCTTTGTCTTTTATTTAAAAAGATGCCGCTATCCTGGTCTTCTCTATATTTAGCGGAGCTCAGCTGCTTTGTCGTTCAACTTCGCTTTATCAGCCCTGTGTAGTATTATGACTTCGTAATCTTTTTATTTAGTTTAAGCTCCGAGAGCCGGCGGCGTCTATGTGCGTCCGTCACGGTGTCGTCTATTTTTCTTAAAGTTGGTCTAACTGTCGGGTTGGAGTGTGGTGACCAATGACAGATATTATTGTTTATTGCGATTCCTTTTTTATATAAGAAATTCTCGTAGATAGATTGAGATAGGCTTATGTTATATTGTTTTTAAATTTTGATCTGTGATATATTTGTTCTTAATGTGACCTTGTGTGGGTGAAAAGGTATTTTATTCATTTATGTTTGATGAAATATATTGTATAAAGATCTTTATAATAAATTGAAGTGATAATTTTAATATACGACTAGTCTGTGTGCCAATACAGAAATACGTACGAATGGCCTTGTAGTAAGTGGTGGATGGATGATGAATGAAAGCTGAGAAACTACTGTATATTTTCCCCAGAGGACGTTCTTTGATTTAGTTCTTGCATGTATTTACCCAGGGACCATTGCCTGTCGGGCGTAACGTTAGAAATATCTGAACGGATTTTGTAGTTGAAACCATCTTTTGAGAGAGTGCCAGATTTCAGGGCCTTACTCAAGATGTGTTCCTTTAAGGTATAAGATTTACAGTTAACAAGCACTCTTCTGGGTTTTTCCTATCCTTATTTAGCCTAAAGGGGTCTCTATGTACCCTTTGTATGTCTTCGTCCAGGGCTTTTTCGTCCAGATCTGGAGTGAACTCCTTTAGCAAATTGACTATGAAACCCCTTACGTTCTGTTCTTCTTGTCCTTCCGGAATGTTCAACAGGCTTAGATTATTCCTTCTGGAGTTATTTTCTAGGGTCTCGACTTTGTCCCTAAGTTCCTTCTCAGCTTGTGAGAGCTTATCAATACCTGTCTGGCAGAGTTTCACTTCCTCCCTAGTCTGTTCCAGGGCGGTTTCAACTGCCAAGACTCTGTGAACTAAAGCATTGACCTTAGATTCTAGGGCTTCACAGGTAGCCTGAATTTGTTCTTGATTCTTTTCAGATTTTGCGAAACTGAGCTTCATTTCCTTAAACAGTGAACCTACCAGATCACTGACCCCTGCCTGCGTAGATAATTCTTGATCTTGTTCCTTCTTTTTGCGCACTGTAACTGGTTTCCTGCTCTCTCTGGCGTCTCCTCGACTTCAGTAACTCCAGTATAATTCTCCTTGTTAAGTCCTGTATCTAAACTCAAGAGTGCCTGGTATCTATTAGGGGATTCCATTATTGCTGGTATTAGCAGGGACTTTCCCGATTGACTACTCACTGTCCCGCTCTCATTCTCTGTGACTCTCTCAGGTTCGGGTGACCCGTATCTCAGGACTGGTTTCTGCTGCACCTTAAAAAAAAGAGCGTAGTGAAGGAGGCACTTTCAGATTGGATCCTTTCTTTAGCTGTCCTTTTTTGGCCGTCTTTGCTGCTCTTGTTGAGATTACCGCTGTTGTTTTCCCCTTGATTTTCTGGCCTCTCTGTTTCCTGTTCGTGGGTCTATCTGTGCCGCCGACCTGTGTCACAGTTTCCTTCCCGCCTGTTAGAAGGTGGTTCTGACACTATGGGCCGCCCGGATTTTTCACATTTTGGGCACCTGATTGTTGAGCTTTTACTGTGGGGGAGCCTCATAAGTTGTGACTCACCCACAGTGAACTCAGGATGTAAGAGACTGTATGGGGATTTTACTGGTGTTCCCCTGGCTTGACCAGGCCACTAGGCAGCAGCTGGAGTAAGGGACACCGGGCTGGTTACATGCAGACACGTGTGTACATGGAATAGGCTTTATAGGCTGGAAAGAAACATGCCAGGGAAAGTCAGTGTGTTTTACTGTGTTTTCACTTCATTATTCCCCTAAGGGAATATGGGGCCCATGGCTTGATTAACTTCCGTTAGGCCTACAGATTCTAGACACGCACTTAAGTCCAATGTAGCGAATGTGAAAATAAGTATTCTGCAGAGTCCAAAGTCATGTTTGTACTGCTTTTGGGTCATATTTGGGTCATATTTCTCTGAGCCAGCCATGACCAGACCCAGGCTGAGGGCTGACCTCAGCTGGATGGATTGATAACCTTTCTTCCACAAGCGAGGGTCTCCTCTCCACGAAGAGAAGATGGGTGGGGCTACAGGCCAATCCATCAACCGCTGTCGCTGGGTGGCAGGCACCAGGCTGCAACAAGGAGGGAAGGCAGCTTGGGGGGAAGGTGCTTCCGAGACATGTGGCAGAAACCCTGGACGACGCCATTTTGAACAAGCTCAGAGGCTGGAAAAGAAGGAGGGATCAGGGGCAGGGACGTGATGTGTCGCTGTTTGATAGGACCAACAGAGACTTCCTGCCAGCCCCCTACTCAACTTTTAGAAAGTGCTTGCACAGGAAGAGAAGGTCTCTCTGGGGTGTGGTCTGCTGAGGGTGAAGTTGCTGGAGCCTGGCGCAATGGGCAGTTGGAAGGAGAGACCCCCTGACTGCCCCCAGGACCCTATCAGCAGCAGAAGAAGAGCCCAGGACTGGTGCAGAGAAGCAGGGGCCTCTGCGCAGGGAGAGAGGCCCAGAAGGAGAGCCTGGCGAAAGGCTGGCGCAGGGAGCCAGTGAAGACAGCACACTGCTTATTCTACCCTCTCAGAGACCCAGAGGACAGAGGAGAGTGTTCCCAGTGGCTGGGGCTGGTAAAGAGGAGCATGAAGCGCCCCATAATGCCTCGCCAGGCATTTGGAAATCTGCCATTTTGGTGCTTTGTGGCCCCCAGAGGAGGGGGTCACCCTCATGTGTGAAAAGGGGTGCAGGGGGGCTGCAGGAGCACCGCAGTCTCGCCCAGCATAAAGAAGAACAGTCCACCCCTAAGTTTCACGGGGCATCTGAAAGAATAACCCCTCAAGGGCTCAGCCAGCCTTTAACACCTACTGGGCTGGAACTTATGTTCTACAGCTGAGGGTGTACTATGAAGTGCATCATGGAGTGAAGGGCTGAGTTGGGGATGTCTGGAGAAGGGCATCCCCTGGAGGTGAAGTGGTGTAATTGCACCGAAATGCATTTACTATTGGTTATCTCTTTTTAGGTGGACTGAAAGTCACATGTGTAAAGTGTTGTACCTGTGTATGGTGATGTTAAGCTAAATGGAGTTATGTTGCTGGACCTTCCTGCTAGAGGGTCTGGCTGTATTTACGTAATCCCATGCTTTTACCTGTGATTCCTTTTAAAGTGAAGAGGCGCACTGCAGGAGAAGTGTAGTTGCCAGGAGTACTTCTTTTGAAGGGACTGTAAGTCACATGTGTAAGGAGATGTCATAAGCCAAGTGGGGCTATGTTGCCAGACAGTCCTGCTAGGGTGTCTGGCTGTATATGCGCAATCCTGTGATTTCATCTGTGATGCCCTTAGGGGCTGTAATTGCAATGCATTCAAATGATCAACCAAGGTGATAAGTACTGTCATTCTAAATTGTGCGTAAACATGGATTCTTGCTGCTGCGCTTAGGTGAAGACCCCAGACTGCTAGCCCTTAAGATATAGAGGTGCATACTTTATGGTCAGTAGGAGATGCTCAGTCAGGGGCATGTGTCACCAAGGCAGGTTTACCCCTTTTTAATGCTTGTTGAGGTAATGGGGTGGGTCGCCACTGGGATGGTGCCAGTGCGCAGGGCCCTCGCTCCAGGTTATGTTCAACTAACTGCATTGGGGCCAAGTTGATGTGCATACATGGGAGTAGTGGTACTAGACCCCACCCCCCCTGCGGGAGGGGTGGAGATGTTATGCAATGTCACAAAGTAATTCCAACAGCTTATGTATATTTGTAAATTGGTGCATAGTATTGAGTGGTGTGTGTGTTTAATAAATGTACTCTTACTTTTATAAAGCAAAGTACAGACTGGACAATCAATTATTGAGTGTTATTTTTGTGCACCTGCAAATGGCGATTACTAGCCCACACCACCTCCCTTGAGTAAGCCTCAGACTGCTCTGCAATGCTACCCTCTGAGAGTCAGGCGCTACAATTGGGTGTTTGGTTCCCAGTGAAGGACAAATGTAGTCATGTTATTTGTGCAGGCCTCACAGATGCTGCCTCGTTTTCCAAAATTGGTGTCTAGCGGCGGGAAACATAGTGTCCCATTCTGGTGTGCATTTATAGCATTTGATAAGTCCAGTTTTGCCACACATTACCTATGCAGCAATGAGCAAATGGAAGAGCGCAAGGCTCTGAGAAAGGTTCAACGTTTTGGTTATGTGAACTAAAGGTATGGGAAAGGAAAGCCCAGCGCCCATATGTGTCATGTGAAGTTATTATGGTTTAAATGTAAGCTGTATTGATATGACCGTGCTATGTTGATTATAATGTGCTAGCGGGATGGTGCTTTCCAGGAAATGATTGCATACAAATGTTCTAAGCCGTATTGTACACCTTTGAACCCTAACACTACATACACTACACCTGCATGAGGAGGGTGTCTCCTCAAGAGATAGGGACAGCAACTGATACCTACATCACAGGTGGGGGTGTAGGGGTGGATTGACCTTCAAGGGGGACAGGAGAAGTAGGGGTCCGGGGAGGTTCCTGCGCTTTTTAAGGGCAGGGAGGGTTTCCACAGGAGGGGCCCAGATATCCTTCCCCCACTGGAAGTTTCTTGCTAATGGCGCAGGCCAAAACCACTGGAAGGGTGGGGCAGGAGGTTTCTTTACCCTGTGTAGTAGCGCCCCAGGGGTTCCCATGGTGGGGGACCCCAAGAAACCTTTCCCACTGTGGGAGGAATGTGTGGTAGAGTTGAGTGTCCGGCAGGTCCCCCAGGTTAACTGGTGGGGAGGTGCTCAACCCAGTGGTGGCTGCTGGTAGTGGGTGGCCCCCAAGGAGGGTAGTTCTTTAGTGATGGTGTGTGGTGGTAGCCCCTAGGTACCCTAGGTGGGCTAGGTAACTGACCCAGTGGAGATCTGAGTGGGGGCGATGTGCTCCCTAGTTTCCAGGGAAAGGGTTAGCAGTGGACCCTGAGGTGTCAGGGTCGGGTGGCCGTGACCAGTCTGGTAGGTCCGGTGAGACTTGAACCCCAGGACCAGGAGCTGGTGGAGGGAACCTGAAGTGGTGGCTGGGGCGATGCCTAGCCGGTAACCAGTCAGGTAGGTCCTGTGGGACTTGGACCCAAGGACCAGGAGCATGGGGGTGTTCCCTAGCTCCAGGCAGGAGGTGGACTTCTGCAAGGTAGTACCACCCTGGACATAGGTGGGGCCCAGCTTAAGTGAAGGGACCCTGTGTTTCCCCAAAGGGGTGGTGCAGGCCTAGCCGGGATCTTTAGGGTCCCTGGCTGATGGAGTAGGTGGGGCCTATCTTAAGTGAAGGGACCCTGTGTTTCGTGAAGGGGTGGTGCAGGCCTAGCCGGGATATATAGGGTCCCTGGCTGAGAGTGGTAGTACTACCCTGAAGGCAGGTGGGGCCTATCTTAAGTGAAGGGACCCTGCTCTTCATAAGGGGTGGTGCAGGCCATCCAGGGACCATGTAGGTCCCTGGGCGGTCTCCCAAGGTGCTGCAGGGAGACCGGGGAGAGCCATGAGAGGTGGGCCTGGGTCTAGCTACCTCGGGACCCACAGGCTCTCTAAGGGTACTCCAGGAGGAGAGCGCAGCTCTCGGAGGGAAGGGTACATAGGCCCTGTTCTCGCAGCGGAGAACAAGGAAGGGGTCTAGGTTCCCGGGGTAGTTTCCGGGTGGAGGTACTGACGGGGGGAATGAGCTGTAGGATGTCTGATGAGGCACCCTCAGTGTTCCTCCCTGGCACTGCCAGTGGGGCGGTGAGGCTGGTCTGAGGTCCTATCAGGGAGCCATGCCAGTGGCCAAAGGGTGCTTTTCTGTGTGGGGAAGCACAAGTGGCTGTGCTTTCTTTAGGGAAGACAGTCATCCCGAAAGGGTGGTGGCAGCAGAATGACCTCAGCGGCAGGCTGAGGGTGAGGGTCCAGAGAGGTTGCATCTTTGGGGTGCAAGGACCAAACGGAGAGAGGGTACTGGTTGGAACAAACTCTGGAAGGGAGACCAGCTAGTGACCCAGGGGATGGGATTTAGACCTATCCCAGAAGACCGCATCGGTGCTGAGGAACTGGACCCTTGTCCGGAGAAGTGGTAGGCATAGTGTTGCATGCCCAAGGGCAAAGGTGAGCCTAGTTAGACTGAGTCCATGTAGACCATGAGTGACCTAGAGGTATCTAACCTAGAGCCCGGAGGGTTCTTAGGGTAGTCTGGGATCCCTGTCATGGGTGGAGATTTCATGGATGGGAGGAGTAGGTGGTCTAAGCGGATAACTGGTCAGTAAGGGGGGTCTGGTCAGAACCCCTTATAACTAGTTATCGCTGACTACGGGAAGTGTACCCATGTAGAGTGGCTACTTCTTCCCTGTAGGAATCAGCTGGGCGCGGCGTGTGTTAGAAGGTGGTTCTGACACTATGGGCCGCCCGGATTTTTCGCTTTTTGAGCCCCTAATTGATGAGCTTTTACTGTGGGGAGCCTCATAAGTTGGGACTCACCCACAGTGAACTCAGGATGTAAGAGACTGCATGGGGATTTTACTGGTGTTACCCTGGCTTGACCAGGCCACTACGCAGCAGCTGGAGTAAGGGACACCGGGCTGGTTACATGCAGACACGTGTGTACATGGAATAGGCTTTATAGGCTGGAAAGAAACATGCCAGGGAAAGTCAGTGTGTTTTACTGTGTTTTCACTTCATTATTCCCCTAAGGGAATGTGGGGCCCATGGCTAGATTAACTTCCGTTAGGCCTACAAATTCCAGACACGCACTTAAGTCCAATGTAGAGAATGTGAAAATAAGTATTCTGCAGAGTCCAAAGTCATATTTGTACTGCTTTTGGGTCATCCAGAACTGTCATATTTCTCTGAGCCAGCCATGACCAGACCCAGGCTGAGGGCTGACCTCAGCTGGATGGATTGATATCCTTTCTTCCACAAGCGAGGGCCTCCTCTCCACGAAGAGAAGATGGGTGGGGATACAGGCCAATCCATCAACTGCTGTCGCTGGGTGCCAGGCACCAGGCTGCACCAAGGAGGGAAGGCAGCTTGGGGGGAAGGTGCTTCCAAGAGATGTGGCAGAAACCCTGGACGACGCCATTTTGAACAAGCTCAGAGGCTGGACAAGAAGGAGGGAGCAGGGGCAGGGACGTGATGTGTCGCTGTTTGATAGGACCAACAGAGACTTCCTGCCAGGCCCCTACTCAACTTTTAAAAAGTGCTTGCACAGGAAGAGAAGGTCTCTCTGGGGTGTGGTCTGCTGAGGGTGAAGGTGCTGGAGCCTGGCGCAATGGGCAGTTGGAAGGAGAGACCCCCTGACTGCCCCCAGGACCCTATCAGCACCAGAAGAAGAGCCCAGGACTGGTGCACAGAAGCAGGGGCCTCTGCGCAGGGAGAGAGGCCCAGAAGGAGAGCCTGGCGAAAGGCTGGCGCAGGGAGCCAGTGAAGACAGCACACTGCTGAATCTACCCTCTCAGAGACCCGGAGGGCAGGGGAGAGTGTTCCCAGTGGCTGGGGCTGGTAAAGAGGAGCATGAAGCGCCCCATAATGCCTCGCCAGGCATTTGGAAATCTGCTGTTTTGGTGCTTTGTGGCACCCAGAGGAGGGGGTCACCCTCATGTGTGAAAAGGGGTGCAGGGGGGCTGCAGGAGCACCGCAGTCTCCCCCAGCATAAAGAAGAACAGTCCACCCCTAAGTTTCACGGGGCATCTGAAAGAATAACCCCTCAAGGGCTCAGCCAGCCTTTAACACCTTCTAGGCTGGAACTTATGTTCTACAGCTGAGGGTGTACTATGAAGTGCATCATGGAGTGAAGGGCTGAGTTGGGGATGTCTGGAGAAGGGCATCCCCTGGAGGTGAAGTGGTGTAATTGCACCGAAATGCATTTACTATTGGTTATTTCTTTTTAGGTGGACTGAAAGTCACATGTGTAAAGTGAAGTACCTGTGTAAGGTGATGTTAAGCTAAATGGAGTTATGTTGCTGGACCTTCCTGCTAGGGGGTCTGGCTGCATTTACGTAATCCCATGCTTTTACCTGTGATTCCTTTTAAAGTGAAGAGTCGCACTGCAGGAGAAGTGTAGTTGCCAGGAGTACTTCTTTTGAAGGGACTGTAAGTCACATGTGTAAGGTGATGTTAAGCTAAATGGAGTTATGTTGCTGGACCTTCCTGCTAGGGGGTCTGGCTGTATTTACGTAATCCCATGCTTTTACCTGTGATTCCTTTTAAAGTGAAGAGGCGCACTGCAGGAGAAGTGTAGGTGCCAGGAGTACTTCTTTTGAAGGGACTGTAAGTCACATGTGTAAGGAGATGTCATAAGCCAAGTGGGGCTATGTTGCCAGACAGTCCTGCTAGGGTGTCTGGCTGTATATGCGCAATCATTTGATTTCATCCGTGATGCCCTTAGAGGCTGTAATTGCAATGCATTCAAATGATCAACCAAGGTGATGAGTACTGTCATTCTAAAGTGTACGTAAACATGGATTCTTGCTGCTGCGCCTAGGTGAAGACCCCAGACTGCTAGCCCTTAAGATATAGAGGTGCATACTTTATGGTCAGTAGGAGATGCTCAGTCTGGGTCATGTGTCACCAAGGCAGGTTTACCCCTTTTTAGGTCTCGGGACCATCCGGTCGGCAGACCGGAAGTCCGGAGATTTAATGTCTTTGAGAAGAGGGGCTTGCACCCGCCCCTCTTCTCTCCTGTTCTCCATTGGCTGGCCTCTTAAATGCTGGCCAGCCACTGGAGAAGAGGTCCAGTCACTCCGATTATGCCCCGTCCTTTTCGGATCGGGGGGGCGTGTTTTTTAAAGAAAGTCTCATTCTCTCCTCCAGCCAATGGCTGGAGGAGAGAAAAGACAAACACGCCCCCGAATCCGAAAAGGACACTGCGTTTCTCCGAGGCATTTCTGCTCTGCCTTGGAGAAAGGCGGTGGTGTCTTCCCCTCGGCTTGTTCAGGCTTCTAATCGGATAACTTTCTTATCCTTCAGTGGTTAGGTCTTTCCCCCCCCCTCCCCCAACACAACTCCCGGTCACGGCACAGCCAAAAGGTCCCAAAGGTCCCACCTAGAGGATTTGTCAAAGCTCGCCTGATTGTTTGTGCACGCGGCCCGCCTTGGGGAAGCACATTTCAATAGTGCATCCTGCCTCTCCTCCTTCCCCCCTCGCCAGACACGCATGAAGCTGTCGAGTATGCTAATGAGCCCCTCTCCTGCCTTTGAAGTTTCTCCCGTTATCTGCGCTGTGCCCGTTGCCTTTTGCTCTTCATTTGTTTTAACAAGTTTCAGTATGCGCATTGTAAAGCCGCACATGAGCTCACGCGCTCCCAGGCAGCATGCTTTCAGACACATGAAAGTCGTGATGAAAGCGTACACATATTGCTTCCATAAATCTCTCCTTTTTGGCTCCCATTTCTTCCTTCCGCTATTCCACCCACCCCCCTCCCCCCTTTTCTTAGCTCCGCTTGCTCCCTCCCTCCTTCCTCTGCACTTCGTGCTCGCCCTCGTTTCCTCTGTCTCATTCCTTGCTTGGTGTACCTCTCTGCCCGTCCCCCTATTTTCGCTCTTTAGCAGTCTCTTCTTCCCTTCTCTTCCCTTACCTGGTTGTCGTCTTTTCTCCCTTTCTAACTTTATCTCTCTGTCACGCTCACTTATTTTCCTATCCCTCTCACTCCCCTCCCCTTCTCTTTTCTACTCTTGCCCCCCCTCACTCGCTGTCTCACCCCCCACCTCTGTGTCTTAATACTCTGCGGTAAGAGGGGCCAGTCACGAGCTTCCAGGCTCCGCTTTCATCCTCGTCTCTGTTAATTATTCGGTGGTCAATGATGAAAAGCCGAGACTTTTTTGCGCTACATTAGCACATTAAAAACACTGTTACCCAGCACAAAAATGAATCAAATGCCCTCCTCAGTTGCTTCGGCTGATATTTCTACCCCCTCCATCATTCCCAGAAACGTCGGGAAATAAATTTCAGCGCTCCCTCCCACTCCCTCGCCCCACAGCCCCCAGCTCAGCTGGATGTCAGTTCACAAGGGTTCACTATTGGAAGCCGAGGCGGGGACAGAAAGCTGCTGTTCCCTGGCCGGCTCTGTGTGCCTGGTCAGCCGCCAGCTGTGCCCTGCAGCTGGCAGGAATTAGTTCCAGCCAGAGGCCTTTCTTTGTCGAACTTTACCATCGAAGTTATGCCTACTTCCAAGCCTTGGAAACCTCTGCTTCATCTGCTAATAGTGTCATTTTTTGAACGCGCAGACAGTGATCTTCTTGTTCCCCGATGTCTCAAGAAGGGTCTCTGCTGGTGACGTAACATCTCTCCCTGAAGAGGGGTCTCTAGCCCCCATCTAATGTTAACCGATGGCTCCATTTGATATGGGGCAGCATGTTGAGATAAACCAGAACTACCATTCCCACAATGCTTTGGCTGCTGAATAGAAGACCATGGCTGGTAAATAATACTCGACATTTGTGGTGTAGCTAGGGTACCCTGGGCCCTAGTGCAAGCAAGGACAAAGGGCCTTCTGACTGCTGGATGGGTAGTAAAATAAAGCAATCAGTGCCCCCCTCGTATATCTGGGCCGCTATAAGGAGCTTGTGTTTGGGCAAGAGAAAGTGTCCTCTTGAGCGCCTGGTGAAATCAAACCGACAGATTGTGGGTGAGGGGGGTGGCAATGGGTAGGGGTGATGACGAGCACAGGCATTCCGAGTGCGCCTGTTCCCGGAGCAGCATATGCCACAGCGGCTCTTTGTCTGCTCGTCTCCGAGACGCCATCTCAGATGCGCGTTACGGCTCTTGCAGGTCTGTACGAAGGCTGCACACAGCTGCCCCCTTCCCTCCAATGTTGCACCCAAAAATATCTCTTTAATGGAGTTCTTCTGCAAGCATACTTTACATGGTTAAGCTCTCTTTGTACGCCATATTAGATAGACCTCGAGGGCTTTTTTCTCACTGACCATTCAGAGACAGTGCGGGCCGTGGGTGAGAGCGACGGGCAGCGCCATTTCACAGGAGCCCGCGGTCTCCTGCTGCGCGCCTGTCTCTGCCGGAATCCGGACCCTAGACTTGCAGTAAGTTTCTCAGCTCTTAAAGGATAACAGGCGTTGTTTGCCCCCGAGCATCTGCAAACTGCTCTGACATGTGATCTCCCTACCCAGAATGGCGCTCATTAGGCTGATTTTCAATACAAAGTTTGTATTATCAGCCGTCTCTAAGGGCAATTAGGAATGGGCGGCTCTGCGCACCAGACACCGGGTGACTCCGAGTGACTCATCTTTATTGGTTCCTTTGTCGGGGAGACAGTGATTGAGATGGCAGGGATGCGGCCTACCTGCCCATTTCATTGGGTAAATAGTGAAGAGAAATGGTGTGTAATTAATTGACAGTTAATATCGGCCCTGTTTAGTGTTCATCAGACACAAAGCGGGAGACGCTACCAAAAGGAACAAAGTAATGAGACAACCTTTGACGGGTTAAATTATCAAGGAACTGTGTGTAATTACCTGACAGTTAAAAAGGGGACCGTGCAAGGTATTTATGGGGTCTAGGATTTCTGGTTTGTGGGGGGCAAAAAAGAGGATTGGAAAAAAAAAAAGACAAAGAAAGCAAACTACAATGACAATGCAAATTATATTTTATGACTACGCCTTCGGGCCTGATAACTGGTGGGAGCAGAAGGGCGCCGACATGAAAGAAGGAGCGCCCCTAAGAGACTCTGAGCCATTGTTATCACGATTTACCTAAGAATGCCACCTCTTTACTTAATACAGTTTACACGAACTGCGCGAACAAAGGAGCGCGCGAAAGAGTTTATTTCAAGAGCAAAGACAAATTAACTGTTTGCAGTGATACGTGGATCTGCTGTTTCACTGTTTAGAAGTTTGTGGTTATGTAATAACGACTACAGAATCAACGGTTGCAACGCATTGCTTTCTAATCATACTGGGGTGAGTATTTACAACACGTACTGCCCAACATCTCAAGAACCCGTCACCTTTAACTATGTACCTAGCATGATTAACCATTTGCACTTAAATATTTTTACGTTAAGGTAAAGCACAATTATTTTAATGTTTAATCTAATGAAGCATTTTATAGCGCAAAACCAACCTATTTAAATGGCCTCTTGGCCCACTTTAGAGTTGTAAGCCATTGGATAGATTGCCCCATATAGTATTTGAAGTAAATTTGGTCAAACGATTCTAAGCCTTCTTACTTGTTTGTGTGCTCATATCTCAATTTTTTCTAAAAACTTTTACTGACTGATGAAGACAGCGACTACCTCTGTCAGTTTAGCATGTATATTGTTTCGCTCCTTCATGGTGTGGGGTAGCATTTCTGCCTTACTCCTTCATTTATTTCTAAAAGAGTTTACGTGTCTGTATTTTAAAGGAGCCCCTCAGAAAAGGGGGGTTGCCTTGCCAGGGTTCAGTCTCTGCCGCTCTGCCCTTCAGATGTGTGAGGTGAGTGTTATGTCGCTGAGACATCGCCCCCCCCCCCCCCCACATTACCAGAATCCTAAGAACTAGTGGATCTCATAACCTCGAGGCATTTGTAATGGAGGGACTCGGGGAACTCTTCTACCCTCGGAAGGGAAAGCTGACGATCTCTTTTTCATTCCCTGGCACGTTTGGTACTCCTTGTAGTTTTGTACTGTTATCTCTTTGACTTAGGCCAAGACTACAATTCCCAGAATGCATGCGGCTAAATCACCTCGGGACTCGAGAGGAGTTGTGTTTATTGACTAAACTGCTGAATTTGGCACCTGGGTTCTAATCAGGCTTTTAGTCAATCTGGGTAAATTAGATCCACCCGCCCACCGCACCCCCTCGCCTGAAACCTATATATGCAATCTATTTCATATCATTAGGTATTTTTATATATGTCATACGGGCTCACATTTTTCGGCCTGGTTGTCTTTGGGAGGAGTTGTATAGCACCCAGGAAAGAAACAGGAGAGCTCCTGTCAACAAAAAAAACAAACTAAGACTAGATTAACGGAGATGATTTGCATATTCATGACTGTCAAAGAATTGGAATGGCATGGTAGGCAAAAAAAGAATGTATTTAGGCCCAGATCTCTGTATTCGAGGTGAATGTTTGGCATTCAGCATTCGGTCCATCAATTGTTCTTTTTGCAGCAGTCAACATGACTGAGCCTGAAGGGTGAGAAGGGGCGATTTTCACACGGCGTGGTGTATGGCAGGGGAATGGAAACCAAGGTCTCTCATTCCAGCACCCCAGGGTGGCACCGCAGAAGTGCTGCACGAAGGGCTGCATCAGACTGCTGCGCAGCTGTAAGGTAGGACACAGCAGAGTGTGGAAAATGAAAGGCCTGTTTGATGTACAGCTCTGATGCTCTGTGAAAGAGGGCTCCGCCAGGCCCAATCACACCAAGGCAGCTCTTCCGTACATTCAGTGGCATGCCGCAAAATGGCGGTGCCCCCTTAAACATGAGATGAGAGGCCCCTGAGCCTCCACTATCTCAGAGATATCCAATGCCCTTGTCCTAACAAGCATTTCCAATGCAACGGTCTCGGTGTTGTTAAAGTTAGAGCTATTGGCATTGCTCATTTGTTTATGTTTTTGTTTTTAAAACATGTAAAGAAACTGCATTGTTATTTACCATGTCAATAGCTTAATCAGTGTGTGTGTAGGTGGCTCTGTGTGTGGGTGCAAATGCAATAGGTCTCGCATTTGAGAGTGATTAAGCTATTGACATTGTAAATAACAATGCCGTTTCTTTAAATGTTTTAAAAACAAAAACATAAACAAAAATAATGTCATGAGCAATGCCGATAGCTCTAACTTTACCAATGCCGAGACCATTGCATTGTAAATGCTTGTTAATGCTTGTTGAGGTAATGGGGTGGGTCGCCACTGGGATGGTGCCAGTGCGCAGGGCCCTCGCTCCAGGTTATGTTCAACTAACTGCATTGGGGGCAAGTTGATGTGCATACATGGGAGTGGTGGTACTAGACCCCACCCCCCCTGCGGGAGGGGTGGAGATGTTATGCAATGTCACAAAGTAATTCCAACAGCTTATGTATATTTGTAAATTGGTGCATAGTATTGAGTGGTGTGTGTGTTTAATAAATGTACTCTTACTTTTATAAAGCAAAGTACAGACTGGACAATCAATTATTGAGTGTTATTTTTGTGCACCTGCAAATGGCGATTACTAGCCCACACCACCTCCCTTGAGTAAGCCTCAGACTGCTCTGCAACGCTACCCTCTGAGAGTCAGGCGCTACAATTGGGTGTTTGGTTCCCAGTGAAGGACAAATGTAGTCATGTTATTTGTGCACGCCTCACAGATGCTGCCTCGTTTTCCAACACCGCCCAACTAGCCCGACTTGCCCAGCTCCAGTTCTCTTGTAAGTATAGTTTCTGCTGGGAGGGGGCTGGAGGGGGCGAGGTCCCCGATCAGGCGCTTATTTCTTAAAGCGCGTGCTGGTTCTTTGGGTTCAATAGCACTATCCTCGATTATCTTAAAGTCCGTGCAGGCATGGGACAATGGTGTCAATGGGGCCAATGGTACTCATTTATCTTGGCAGGATGCCCCCAAGGCTATACCTGAAGTAGAGGCTCCCCTGCGCCTACCTCTGCCCTCCTTCTTTGTGGAATTCATACAGATGGAATTGAAGACATTTGTTCCTACGCTGTCTTTACAGTCTCTAGCATGAAAACCGCCTTCCAGTGCCAGGCTCTCCTTACTGGTCCTCTTCTGTGAGTATGTGGCTCCCCTAACTCTCCTGAGTGTATCTAGTGCTGCAGAGATCAGTTGTAGAGAGGGAGGGGAATTACACAAGAGGCCTCTAAAACTTACTCTCAGAACGACCCTACGCTGATGTTTGAATTCTGCAGCGGCGGTTTCCCAAAATCCTCCTGCCCTCTCCTGTGTTACCCGCGCTGCGTGACCCTCTGGTTGCTGCCTCCAGGCCAGACACGCCAGACAGGTCTCCACGTCCTTCCTCGGTCCGAGCGCCGCCTCCGTTGTGCCGCACTCGGTAGCCTCGAACGCCACCTCCCCCCTGTCCGCCCGTCCACGCCGAGAAACACCTTCGTGGCCGTTGCTCAGATCCTCAAGGGAAGCCTCAAAGCCTCGGAGACCGCTCCACGTAAGTTTTTTCATTTTAAAAGTTATTGCCGAAAAGTTTACCTATAGAAACGCTCCTTATTACTTCATCCGGGAGCCGTTTCAGCGTTCCATTCAGTGTCCCAACTGCGGAGCTCACAGCTGAGGCTCTTAGCCGGCCGCCATGTTCGCCCTCGTCTCCCTAATGCAAGGCTGCAGGGGGGGGGGGGGCACTAAAAGGTCGGGCGCCTTAGTGCCACAGGAAGGCACTGGAGGCACCAGTCTAGTCACTGGGCCACGGCCAGGGATGATGTCCGGCGGACCCACTTCCGGGGAAGGGGGAGGGGACAAGGGTATTTAGGCTGTCCCCGCGCGATGTTCGCCCTCTTGTCCCTCGACGTCTCGCCTTGGAGGTCGCAGCTCATCCGTCCACGCGCTTTGTCGTTCGCACGCCCAGCAGCCTCGTCGCCTCGTCGTTCGCGGTGAGTCCGACTGCCTCCTCTCCCCGGGGCCCCGGGGCCCTGGGGCCCTGTGGTCGGAATACCACGGGCGGGGGAGGTTGCGGGCGCAAAGCCAGGCCCAAGTCGCCTGCCAGTGAGGTTGCGCGGGCGGCGTGGGGTGGGGGCGCGGGTGCGGTTGATTATCGGTCGGGCTTCGGCAGTGCCATCAGAGTCACTGTGGCCTAAGGGTTCAGGCCTGAGACTTTCATGTACAAAGTTACAGGTTCAAAGCAACTGTCTCTGTTCCGGTCGATCCCTTTTGCTAGTGCCTCCTCCGGGACCGCGTCCCCCCCCCCTTCCCAGCCCTGGTTGTGGCAGCCCTGGGTCGAGGCTCGGTGGCCAAGTGGTAAGGCTTCGATCTCGAGAGACGATGTGGCCTTATGGGTAGAGCTGCGGACTGTGGCGCTGGAGCACATCGTTCGAGCGGCTTCGGCGCAGTATGGTGTGATTTGGGGCAAATCACTTGATTGCAATCTGGGGAGGAGATGGGGTCCATCGGCTGCGCTGCCGACCTTGGTGCAGGCTACCAGGGTTCGTGCCTCAAGGTCGCGTCCACTTTCTGGGCTATTCACGTCATCCCCCCGTACCTGAATATGTATGTAATTACGGTGCCCGTGTTCAGTGCTCCAATACCTTATTTAATTATGGGTTATTGGACGCTTCCTTGATGAAACGTAATCCTACAATTTATAAGCGGTGCGATTCGCTGCTGCACGGAGTACGGGTGGGTCGGCGTCCTTCGCGCAGGCTCAGCTGGGTGCCGCAGGCATTGCTACCAGCGGTAGCTCAGTGGTAGAGCGCATGCTTTGCATGCATGAGGCCTCGGGTTCAACCGCCGGCGTCTACAGTGCACTTTTCTTTTAGGGGAAGCAAAAATCTATGTGCGCACAGGTTTTTTCGTAGATCTCGGGTTCGGACCCGTCGAGCCTCCATGTTGGTTTGTGGATTTGACAATTGGGATACTGGCGCCACTCACGCGCCTTGGCCGGCGCATGCCTGGGGATGCGAGACGCTTGTCGGGGAGCTGTAGGGATTAGGTACGAAAGGGGAGCAGTGAGGGCAGCGAGTCCACGCGGCCCCTTCACCCGCTCACCTCTTCGAGGCAGTGGCTTGGGTCCTGGGAGGGTGTGTGGTCCGCCTGATGCGACCCTGCTGTCGGGTGCAGGAACCTGTAAGATCGTGGAGCATCTAGGGGACAGGAGTTGGTTTAACGGATAGGGCGCTCGCGCGCAGACCTGGGTTCGAGTTCGGCATTGGCGCTGATCCTCCGTGATTCTGGGCAAATCACAATCTCCTCGTGCCCAACATATTAATAATGTGCGTCCCCTATGTAACGCAACTGGTGCTATGTAAAGCTCTCTGATATCGGATTGGACCCGGCAGGTCAGCGCTATATATAACTGCTACATTGATTAAATGGTATAGTGGTGTGGCGCTGTGGCCGGGCGACTGACTGCGGAATCTGGGGATCACGGTTCGATCCCCGGCGCCGATGGCATATTATCCCAGCACCAGGTGACTCTGGGCAATCGCTTGCTTAATCTTAAAAAAAAAAAAAAAAAAAAAAAAGACTGTCGTTGGGGTGGCCGAGCCTCAGTCATCCGCGCACACGGGACTTTCTCTTGGGTGGGGTGCCCCATGCCTTGCCAGGCCCATCTGCGGGCTGCGCACTGGGGTGGGGGCGGGCTAGCACCAAGCCAAGGTCGTAGCAGGTGACGGTTACTTTAATTTTTATCACAGTAACCATAAAGCTTTGCAGCATCCCTTTAAAAAAAAAAAAAAAAACACTGCTCAGGCTGAAGATGTCTATATTGTTGACGCCCCCCTTTTCTTGCATGATGTAATATGGGTAGGACATTCAAGTTCCTTGTATGTTGGATTGATTTTCGCTTGGTTGAGCGATTCGTTCGGTGCTTATCTTTCTTAGATATGTTTTTGCCGATGTCAAAAGTTGTTTTGGGAGGGCTCCTACGTTTTGGGTCCAGCCAGGTCTTGCAAGCCACTCTGGGACTGGGTGTAAGGGGTGCCGTAGGGGTTGCTTCTGCGGCGCGGATGTTGGAGGTGCCCTTTCGCATAAAGGCAGAGTGAATTACAGCAGGGCAAACGGGTGCTCGTTAGGTGTTTTCTGCCAGCAATAACTGGGGTAAAGGGCAGATTTGGCACTAGGGGTGATTATATTGGCTACATTGCCAGGCGTTGTGATCCGGGCCTCAGTGTGTCCCGCGTCGCTCCAGCTTGTCGGGGGTATGATGTACCTCCAGCAGCGACACTGTTACAGGCTGAATAGATTACCCAAGGCGACTTCTTCTGAGGTACTACGCCATGGCAGGCATCGTCCTCCAGAGAATCCAGGGGTAGGTGGTCAGTCTGGTTGGTTTTATACTACATTTTAGGTAAAGGGGGTTGTTGTTCCCCCTCTTTGGCTTAAAGTGTCAGGCCACTAGGTGGCACGGCTCCACTGTTTTTCTCAACCGGTCCGAATGTTACCTGGTTTTCATGCCCACAATGCTTGTGGGACAGCTTTTCAGTGCAGCTGCTCCAAGCAGGAGGGGGAGTGTAGCAGCAGAAGGCGTGGTGGCTGTAGCTTGGGTGTCAAATCGTGGCTCGCATTTTGGGTGCGCGATCTGGAATAACGCAGCGAATACGGTAGTTTGGAAGACCGTTTTGCCGGTGATGTATCTTCAACAGTGACCCCAATAGTGTCTGAGCGGGAGCTTGCACAGCCTTGTCATTTCGTAACTGTAGCAGGTTCTAGGAGCTTGCACAGCCTTCGCATTTCAAAGCTACAGCAGGGTCATGTCCAAGAGTCACTCAAATTGCTGAGATTTAAGCAGCGTGATAAGATTGGGGACAGAGCACTGCAGAGTAACCTGCACACTAGTCTTCCCTGCGAGGAAGAGTGGACTTAGGGGCAGCTATTAGTATCGGCCATCCCACCACAGAGTGCGCCGTCCACCCAGCATTTCTTCCTCCAGGGGTTGCTAATTTCCATAAATTTGGGATAGCAAGCAACTTCTATGAGGCAGTGGCAGGATATCCCTCGGGTTGTAGGGGCACAAGACAGTGGCAAGTGATCAGGATATCCCTCAGAGTGAAGGGTCGTGTGACAGGGGCAAGTGATCACGCTTCAGCAGTAGTGGCCAGGTGATCTTTGCATCCCTGGCGGATGCCCCAGGCACCACGCTGCCTGGTTGTGCCTTTGGTCAGGGTTTACTGTTCGTATGAGCTTGGAGCCCCGGGTCCGCGCTACTGAATCGATCAGGCATAATCAAGTTGCTGTCGCGTCGCCCTGGTTCCTTTTGCCCATTTCCAGCCTTTTCCGGTTTCCTGCTTTAAGATATGGAAGACTGCAGGGGGAGGGGCTGTTAACCGTTCAACTTTGTCAACGAAGCCGCTGTGTTGCGCGCTGTACGGCGGTGCAGTAACGGCCAGCGCCCCAAGACCGTAAGGGTGTAAGGAAGGTCTGTGCTTCAGGGTCTCGTAGGCAATGAGGGGGGCCCCAAGCGGCAGCCGGCTAGAAGGTGGTCGGCTTCACCGCCAGCGCAAGGAGTGTACATCACCAGTCAGGTGTCGTAATGGCTGTTGCTTTCCAGTGGGCCCACGGCACGTGTGACCCTGTTTTAATCCGCTTCGGTTGGTTCAGCTGGTTAGCCAATAGATTGGCTTGTTGTAGGGAGTGCTTATTTTGTAGTTAAGTTAGGGATACATAACATGTGCGCAGTATCCCACGTAACGGGGGCTCTTGTTTTATGTTTCAACACCTGCGTCACATCATTTACATGTGTATTTTGAGATGTATTCTCAATGCGCGTGAGATTAACGCCATGAATAGTGATCAGTCAGGATGGTCAGTGCACGGAACACCAGTAAAGGCGCGGTGTGCTGGTGGCTGGTCTGCTTGCCATGGTGATCGCCTGAGCAAGCTGTGTAGCCCTGCAGATTAGTTAACTGTTAAACGATCCTTGAACCCTACGCAGGGCTCCCTCTGCTCCGTTGGTGTCTTTATGTTAGCCGTTCACTTTGGGTGCCCGGTAATTTCATGAGTGAGGCAGTGGAACCTATGCCACTAGGGCTATCATGACGGTCTTTTGTTGGATCCTGTTGAAGGTAGGATACCCATTTTTCGCAGCAACTGTGTGCTCCCCTGTGGTAGGATTTGGCTCGTCGGTTACATTCAGCTTTCCTCTTGCCCAAGCTATCCTTCTAGCCTAGGGGGGGAGGGGGGGGGCGGCTTTTCCTCTTTTGGCCTCTTGGAGTTCAAGGGAAATAGAGGCGTGTCATCTCCCCAAGCTTGATTGCCACGCTGCTGCGCTTCATGACAGATGTTTTATGTCTCCAGACAAGTGCTGCTTGCAATTTTAGTTTTCATTGGTTTGGTGAACATATTATCCTTTCACTTGCGGTCGGAGAACGTAGATTATGTGGTGGATTTAGCATTTAATGTCCTGGGACCATTAGGACTAATGCTCCGTTAGTAAGGGAACCCCCTGGGTTAGGCGTGCGTGGCTAGGATCTGAGGGTAACCAGCAAAGGCTTGCTTCCAAGGTTTGTGAAGTGGATCAGATGGGCCAAGCTGTGCTGCATAGCACCACGCATATTCTATAGGTCGCAGTTTGAATACTAGGTCCTATGCACGGTCACTGGTAGGTTCTGATTCCTATACGCCTGCACACCTTCGCGTATATTGTACATTCGGGACGCATGTCATACGTTCCACCGACCCTCCCCCACGGGAGGTGATCACACAATTGCAGCATTTAATTTCCAACGGGCCAAGAGGGGCGAGTTGTGGGGCAGCAAGATTCCTGCAGCAGGGAGCGCCGCCAGGCGGCAAGGTCTTGGAGAGTATCTGGGATTTGAAGGTCCCGCGGGGTGCCTGCCACCTGGCCAGTACATGTGGTTGATGGTGATCTTCAAGGGCTTAGGGGGGTCATGTCGAAAAATCACCGGGGCTGATTCACAGGCGAGTGCGGTGGTTCCGACCTCATTTCGTATGATGCTCCCTGTCAGGTCTGTCTAATGTTCATCTAAAAGGGTTTTAATTCAACAGCCTCTCTTCTCAGCCATACTGTGAGCAGTATGAAAGCGGTAGGTTGGGGGGAGCACGTCCGTTCCGGGGGTTGTGACTGTGAGTCCTGGTGTCGCTTTGAGTCCTAGTCCTGCTTGCTGCAGGGCCAGATGAGGGTTGATTCACAATTGGTTGCGATGGATGAGGAGGCAGAACCCTGCAGCACACTCTGCTAAGCTATGTTACTGGTGAATTGTTGACCTAAGGCCGAAGCGGGCGCCTATAGAGCAGGGCCAGAATGATTTGGCCGGGCAGCATGACAAAGGTCTTTTCGGCACTGGCAGACTGGTGCAGGCTGCTAGTAGTGCCATTGCAGAACATAGATTTCTCATAGATTATATCTATTATCTATTGATATCTATTAGGGACATAGATTGAACCATGGTGATCAATTGGATGTGGGTTTGTGCCCAACAGGAGTAAGGGAATTGCATTCTGTTCCATCAGGCGACGTGTACCGTCGATAGCACCAGCAGCTGTAAAGCTTCTATTTTCACCCGGGACTGGGGCTGGCAATGTCATCTAACTTTGCAGCCAGACACAGAATAGGCAAAGACATACTTGCGATGGTGCAACGGGCACTCAGCAGTAGAGTCAGCTGAGTCTCATCATACCCTGGTATCTGTCAGTGATAAAACGTAAGGTTGTGGCTACACACGAACAGGCACTCTAGGGCAGCTGGGGCGGGAGTGTGCCAGTGCCAAGAGGGGGCGGGTTGCCTGGTTAGGGCTGCCTGTTGGGAGGGAGCACTAATACAGATAGCTACAAAAGCGCGTTTGCATTCATAGAAGGCTAAATTGATACTTTTATGGCAGGGTGCCAGTTGCTTCAGTTATGCGCGTGTTCCTTGACAGTGTCAGGAACATTCAGAAGGCAATGTTGGTGGTTAGCCTGTTGTCATGCTTTTCAGAGGTGTTTTAGCTCAGGCATGGCCAAGCATGGGTTAGAGGCCGGTGGTCTGCCCTGGGATTCGTGTTAACAGGCAGGTGAAGCAGCAGAACTTAGAGGGGCTTGGGTCTGACCTCTGGTTACAAGGGCAGAGCCTGGTCAGCTCACTTAGTAGCCCGTCCTTTAGTTCGACAAAACAGGTACCATTGATGTGAGTAACGGTAACGGGTAACTTCTCCCGCCCTCTAGCACTGGCTGGCAGCTATGCAGGTTGTGGGAGTGGCCTTCCAACGGGGGCGATTGGATCCATATGATTGGGGGAAACTCCTGGGAAGCATATTTGGGCTGCAAAGTAGCAGGAGAACCATTGGCATTCCCAGTATTCAACATTGTGAGGTATTTATGCTTTGGTTCCCCCCTGGGTCACGCTGTCCTGTCTGCTCCCTGGTATGCGAGCAGAAGTTTGGGAGGGCAAGGCTTCACATAGGGTGGTGACTGTCGGAAGGTGATGGTCATACTCCGACTAATGCTAGACTCAGATAGGAAGTAGAGCGGGTTTGTCAACTCTTACCTCCACCCGCGGGCACTTTCTGGCAGGAGTGGCTTGTCATAGGTATTGTTCTTCAGCCATGCAAAGGTAACATTGGACCAACGCCTATTTATAGGTTTCAGGTCATATCAGTCAAAATCCGCGGGGAGTTTTGCAAGAATGGGGGCACTTGTTCTGAGGGGGCATGCTGGCTCCGGTCCTGCATGGGCTAAGACTTGTTTGGCTGGACCTTGGGAAGCCCGGTTATCAGCATGTTGTAAGTTAAAAGGCAAAGAGGTTTTGGCTTCATCAGGCAAGGTCTTATACACGCCGAGTCCACAGGGTGCCTGGAGGGAGATGGGGTGCACTTCTCTAGTTTAGGCATGGATCTTTTCCTACTGGATCTAGGGGAAGCTTTGGGCTGCAGCAGGTTGTAAGTAAATAGGTCTACCTTGGTGGGGGGCCATGGTAGTGACGGTGGCCACTCCCAAGGCTGTGGAGGAGTTACAGGGCGATCCAGAGTCTGCAGATACCAAGGGGTACTTCATGCAGCAGCACAGTGTGGTGCTAAGCCAGGATACCCAGGGATGTCTTAGGTTGTCCCCTGGAAGAACTACGGCGCCCCGTTAGTCCTACGGGCGGTTGTGGGTCTGAGCAACCGGGGGCTGCCATAATACGCTCCGCCCACCTCTTTCGGGGGGGGCGTGAGTAAGCAAGTGGACTGGTGGTCCACGGATGGGAGGGGGTGGCCCCTCCCAAGATTTGGTATGCACCATTTGGCGACTGTCACGGTGTAATTTAGGCTTATCAGACGGGCAGGCGGCATAGGGGTTGGCCTGCCCTGGGATCGGATCGCCCGTAAGATAACCCACCATGTTTGCATATTGGTTATGCTAATAAACCTGCAGCAATATTTCTCCACTTACAAAAGTGTTGTGTGGTTTATTGATGTATTATGTGTGTTATGTGACTACAGTTGCCGATATTGGCACTATGCAGAATGGTCGTCTTGGCAAAAGGTTACTTGAATCGTACTGGTGACTCTTATGGACCGCGAGGTTGAGTATAAAGTTTGAGGTTGGTGAGTTTGTCAATCATCCAAAGACAATTTTTAGAGTAACAAGATGCTGGGTTTAGAAAGGACCGTCCTGGAGAGCCAAAACAAGAGCTAGATATTGATTTCTTGCGTATTTTGCATTAAAATGTTTTACTTTGGTCATGGTGTATTATTTCTCAATAAAGACTTGGACCAGGTTTGTCAGAAATACTGGCATTAAAACAATGATTGAACTTCTATTAAATGTATTTCAAGAGAAGGATTGCCTAAGATTATGATTTCAAAAAATGGTGTCCACTGTGTTTCTGAGGATATGAAGAGGTTTTGTGGTAGAAGCCTACCCAACAACACAGCTGTCTGGTTGCGAAAAGACTTCTGAAAACATCCCTCGGAATGCATTACGCCCATTGCTTATTTTTGGCTTAGAAAGCCATAAAACGTGAGTTACGATTTGCTTGCTTTATTTGTTTTTGGCTGTCCAGCATGTCTTCCTCCCTGCGGTGGAGAAAAGCTTGTTCACCCTCACTCCATGTATTGTTCCACGAGTTTTTGCTTTCTGTATACAGGTCTTTAAATTTTGTTCTTATCACATTTGCTGTGCGTTCAAAGAAAGAGGTCAAATGTGAGGGAGCATGGTGCTTAATTTTCTTTCTCTGACTTCCAAGTGGGAGGATTTATGTAACAATTTTGACAGGAACTGGAAAAGAAAAGGTTTTTTAGCACACAACAACATTAAAATGTCTGTCAATGAACTGACTGACTGGCAAATAGTTAAAAAAATATCAGAATTAGGAAAGCACAAATGAAGCACTTTCATTGTAATTCGGAAGTGTGGTGGAAATACATATTTTAATACTATTAAAACAAATCAGTACACTTGCTGATGCCATTTCCACACATTATAGTTTGTGCACTGTATAGTTTTATCAGGAAAACTGTATGTGGAAATGTAATGACCATTTCAATTAAAAATGTGTTGTCTATAATGGCAGTGCACTACCACACCATACATATGCCACACTATGCCACTCCACTCTATGCTACTCCACTCTGACACTCTAGTTCACTCTACAACACTCTACGCCCCTTAACTCTACATCACTCTACTATATGCCACTCTACAACACCCTACACAATTCTACACAACTCCCTCTACATAACTCTACTCTATGACACCCTACTCCACTCTACTCCACTGATCCACTCTGTGCCACTCCACTCTATGCCACTCCACTCTGCGCCACTCTGTTCCAATCCACTCTACAACACTCTACTCCACTCTACTCTCCGACACTCCACTCTATGATACTCCACTCTACGACAATCTACTCCACTCAATGACCACTTCACTCTATGACACTCCACTCGATGCCACTCAACTCTACGACAATCTGCTCCACTCGATGCCACTATACTCTATAACACTCTATGCAACTCCCTCCGCGCCACTCTACACCACTTTACACCACTCTATGCCACTATACTCTATGACATTCCACTCTGTGATTCTCTATGCCACTATACAGCACTCTACACCCCTCCACTCTATGCCCTTCCACGACACTCTACTCCCTCTGCGTCACTCCATTCTATGCCACTATACTCCACTTTATGCCACTTTACGACAATCTACTCTACTCTATCCTTTATGCCACTGCATGGCACTTTACTTCACTCAATGCCATTCCACTTTATGATGCTCTAAACTCCTCCATTCTATGCCCTTCCACTCCACTCTACTCTACTCCCTCCACGACACTCCAAGATACACTATGCCACTACACTCCACGACACTCCACGACACTCTCCTCTACACCACTAACTTGTAGCTATGCTAAACCGCAGCCACGCCGGTGTACAACATGGCTAAAGCACATTGGAGAACCCAATAGCTCTTGCATAGGTGAGACATATTGGCTTTGGCATTGCTTGTTGGATATTCCTGCTTTTGTACAGAGGAGATATAAGGGCATATTCACAAGGAGTTAACGCCAGCAGAACGTCACGTTTTCCGATGTTCTGGTGGCGTTAACTCCTTTGCCTTATTTACAAGGTAGATTTAAGCCACTTAAAGTAGCTTAACGCTGTCTTATAAACAATGTCTCTATTCATGCAGCACTTATTATGAAAGAGGCGTGCAATAGGTGTTGCAGTGGGCGTTCCACTGCAACACCCATTGCTTTTTGATGCTGCCCCATATTTGCAAGGTATGGGGCAGCGCCATAAATACTGCCAAGGGAGGGGGCTTTGCCAAGTGGTCCAACATGGCGGACATGTCTTAGCCTGGCTCCCATAGCCCTGCCATAATCCTACATAATCCTGCCAGTAAACCCTGTGCCTGCGTCCTAATATTAATCTGCGCTGCTGCCTGAAACCCTTGTACACGACCATGGCCCTCTGCGACGGCAGCGGACCGCAGCAAAGCCGAGTTTGACCGACCCAACGATGCAGTGGTGGGTGCGGCCTGCATCTTTCCTGGAGCGGCATGCTGAAGTTCGTGGTGCGCCAGAGCTGAGTGGTGGCCCCGGCCCTTGCCTGCCGAAACTCAGCGACGATCAAGGTCCCCCTGGGTGGAAGAGGTTGCCTTGATCCCGACGGGGTGGTGTCCCGGCTGCTGTGCTTGTCCCCGGCGGCCAGGGACACTTTCCGGGCCCGGGCAGTGTCTCGTGGCTGCGCAGGCTGCCAGGGACCGTGGGGCTGCTCTCGCTCGATGGACAGGGGCTGTCGATCAGCGGCCTACCAGCTGAGGATTTATCCGATCTTGCCCTGGCGGGAGCAGCCACAAACTGTTGATGTGGAGCAGGTGAGGAGCGGAGGGGCCCGATGCGCAGAGCAGCCTATGAGGATGTTTCAACTGGAGGGCACAGTGGCATATGAGTGATAGCCCGTACTTGGTTCACCAAGCCAGGAGGCATGCAGCGCCGTTCATACGGGCAACTCGAGGTGCAGAGGGCATAGACCACGAGAGTCCCTGAGACAGCAGGCCGCTAACAGGCAAGTGTCACTGCTTGCTGTTCAGTTCGAGTAGGGGCAACTGGACTCAGTGGAGGGTTGTCAGGCCCAGGAGTAGCGGTCGGGGCCACATTGGACAGTAGAGACTGGGACCATCGGGAGGTGCCCGTCAGAGGCTGGGAATGAGGTCCTGCTCGCGGAAGGGGCTGGGCTAGGCCCCGGTGCGGCTTGCGGGTAGGACCAGCCCCTGACGTGCAGACTCCCCCAGATAAGGCTCAAGACACCAACATCCTACGCACCTCATCAAGACGCCTGCACTGCCCATCCCCAATAACCCCTAAATGGCCGCCATGTCTAAAGGCCAAGCTTCCGGTGGATCCTCAACCACCACAACCGTGAGGCGATCCTGAAACAGGCCCATGGTCAAAAGTCCCTAGCCTTCGAATCCACCCGATAATGATTTTTCCGAACATCACCAAATTAGTACAACAGAGACTGTCATTTACCGCCGCCAAAGCGCGCCTCCGTGATCTGCAAATTTCCTAAATGTTGCTCTTTCCGGCCCGCCTCAGAGTCAGCTATAAAAATAGTACATTGTTCTTTGATACCCCTGAGGAGATCTTTCAATGGATGGATGAATGGCTATCAATCCAGGCCTGCACACCACCTCCTCGAGATTCGGACTTGAAGCAGGATCTAATTTTACCATATAGTGCCCCAGGTCCATTCTGTCCACATCTGAAGCATGAGAGTCTCAATTGTCCCTGCCAGTCCATGGACAGGGTTGTGCTAAAATTGTCCACACTGCCTTGAACGTCTACAGAGGCAGTAGGCCCCATGCCCTCCTGTATACTCAGATGTATCTCTCCTATGACCTCTTCGGGAACATCTTTTGATGAACATCAAGATGTAGCAATAACAGGATCCGTTTGTCATTTAGAAGAACAAAATTGGCTAAGAGTAGGAGTGGGACTTTCCACAGCTTTAGAAACTAAGACAGCGACATGGCTCGAAATAATAGTTGACCTTTTGATAAACTTTTGTAACTTTTTTCACTTCTGCCTTCATAATTTTCCAAGAAGTGGCGCAAAGTGCTTCATGTTCTGCGGTCAAGCACCTGCTAATGTTTTGATTCTGTGGTCAATGGTT
Organism: Triturus cristatus; assembly: GCF_964204655.1. Taxonomy (NCBI): domain Eukaryota; kingdom Metazoa; phylum Chordata; class Amphibia; order Caudata; family Salamandridae; genus Triturus; species Triturus cristatus. The sequence goes on along the minus strand of NC_140585.1, from coordinate 381,517,008 downwards.
CCTCATTAAAAGAGTATAAAAGAGCTCCTCTTCAGTCCATTCGTTCACCACCTCGCACAGTGAACTCTTGGGTCACGATGCATTTAACTCTCAAATCACATCCAATGATGCCACTCCTCAATAGTTCAGCTCCATCTGGAGCAATTAAAGTTCTCTTGTGGAATATTTGGGCCTCCTCGACAAGATCAAGCGGATGTACTGCTGTTCCAAGAAACTCACTTATTGGGGCCCGTACCCCATGCCTGGCCCGCTATGGTTTCACACAAGTTTTTCATTCAGGGTTTACAAGAGGGTTCAGGGGGGTAGCTATAAAAATCCACCACAGAATTCCGTACACACACATGCATATATGGGCCGACACGACGGGTCGATACCTCCTTATACATGGCACGATCTGGGGAGAACTCACAGTATTGGGCAGCATATACGCTCCTCCACCCTCAGTCAGGCATTTACAGAGCACCTCATTGACACTTGGGGTTCACTACCTGATGTACTGTCACTGGTGGGAGGAGACTGGAATGTTGTTCTAGACCCCATCCGTAATAAATGTGGCCACACAGCGACACACTACATGCCAAGGGAGTCTCGGCTGGGGCCCCTAGTGCAGACACTGGGATGGGTTGACTCAAGGAGGACTTTACACCCCACTGACCTCAGCTACATGTATTTTTCAATGGTACAGGGGTCATTCTCCAGATTGGATAATATTTGTATTACTAGAGCTCACATCCCCGAGTGGCTGCAACAGAGATTCTGCCCAGAGGTCTGTCAGATCATTCCCCGGTCCCAATTCAGTTCCGAATAGGCCCCGGGCGCTACGCATTTCATTGGCGAATGTCAACTTGGTACCTTCACAACCAGGCCTATCAAACAAATCTTCACGCAGCCTTGCTAGAATACTTTTCATTAAATGCAGAATCGGCACCCTCTGGCACTATCCTATGGGAGGCCATGAAACCCACCATCCGCCGGTTTGTTATTAGTCATTGCACGGCTGCCAGACGCCAGACGAAATCGGCCCTAATACAACTCGAAGCACAGATACTCACATCGAAGGGGCACGCACTACAGCCTAATGGTAATTGCGCTCATAGACAAATGGCGTCTCTGCAAAAAAGATATCAAAGCATCCTTTTTGAAGGAGCTAAACATGCACGGCAAGCCACACAAAGCAGGATCTACCAATGGGGGGACAAATCTTGGAAACTATTACACAGACTGTGTCAGTACACTCTCAAAGGACAGACATACCCATAATTACATCATCGGCGGGGGAGACGATATCTAACCCCACATCTATTGCCAAGACCTTTGCTGAATTTTACCGTTCCCTTTATACCAAGCATGAAGTTATATCAGAATCTCAGATAGAGGTTTTTTTTCAAGACATTCCATGCAGGGATTTGTCTGATGCTGCGTGATTCCCTTGATTCTCCTATCTCGCTTGAAGAATTAATTTCAGCAGTGTGCGGGATCGCTTCTGGCAAATCACCGCGACCGGACAGATTCCCTAGTGAGTTTTTCAGAGAATTTACATCTATACTTGGGCCACATTACCTTGCAACCCTTGATGAAGCCATCCAAAAGAAAATCCTGCCAATAGACTGGTGACACGCGGAAATCATGGTTTTCCTTAAACCAGGACGCCCCCCGGACCTCTGTTCGTCCTATAGGCCAATGTCTCTGCGAAACATTGAAGCTAAGCTTTTAGTGAAAGTGCTGGCAAACCGATTAATCGAACACCTCACGGACATGATCCGCCCCGATCGTGCCAGCTTCATGCCGCAAAGATCGGCCAGACACAACATCCGTACACTACATAATGCCATTTCTGCCATTAATCGTCTAAACAGAGCGGCTGCCTTACTCTTAATAGACATGGATAAGGTAATCGACTCACTGAGTTGGACCTACACGTTCATTTTATTGAGACACTTAAACATGGGCCCCCGTCTAATTGCATTGAATAGACTATTATATACAAATCTCAAGGCATCCGTGTGGGTGGCCGGAACTACATCCGCCCAATTTCCTATTCACCGTGGCACCCGTCACGGATGCCCCCTTTAGCCCCTGCTATTTGCCCTTGCCATCGAGCTACTTGCAGCGTGGGCAAGACAAGACGCACTTTATGGCAGGTTTGAGTGGACTCCGGACATATCGGACAGTATAGCACTATACACAGATGACATCCTATTCTTACTGACCGATCCCCACCGGACAGGGCCCAGAATACTCCAGGTTATGTGCATCTTTGATGAAACATCCAACCTCTACATGAACCCTACCAAGTCCCAAATTTGGCCACTCAGAGGGTTGCTTGGGAGTGGGCGGTGGGCTAAAGGTCTGAATCTTGCGCCACAAGGCTTCACCTACCTGGGCATCTTTGTATCAGATAGCCAAACACTCTCCTGGGGGGAAAACCTAGAAGTAACGACCACCAAAGTTAAAGTGGAGATGAAAACGTGGACTTCACTCCCCCTCTCACTTTATGGAAGGTCAGCCATTTTCAAGATGGTCTTATTACCGAAATTACTTTACAAACTACAATCTTACCCTTACCAGATTCCCATGTCCTGGTTTCGTCAAATGAACACAGTAGGGTGACCAACTGGCATTGGTGCAAATTCAGGACGGTGAGTGTAAAAATTCAGGACAAAGGGTCAAAATTCAGGACACAAATTCAGGACATGAGGTCAAAATTCAGGACAAAACGTCAGGACAATAGGTAAGTTTTACAGACACATCAGAGGAGGTGGCGCAATAGTATATAAGTAAGCCCAGCCATGTCCAAACATATTCAACCATTTACAAACCTATCCATCATGTATCCTTCCATCTATCATTACACTCATCCATCCCTTCATCCATCCATCCATTATCCATCCATCCACCCTTTCACCCTATCCATCTGTACACTCATCCATCCACTCTTCTACCCATCCATCCATTCACTCATCCATCCAGCCATTTACCCTTTCACCCATCCAGCCATCCTTTCACTTACTCATCCATCCACCCAGTCACTCATCCTTCCACCCATCCACCCTTTCAGTCATCCATCCATCCTCCCTTTCTCTCTCCATCGACCCTTTTACTTAGCCATCTTTCCTTCCATCCATCCACCCACCCATCCATCTACTCGTCCACTCATGAATCCATCCATTGACCCTATCACTCATCCATCCTTTCTCTCATCCATCTATCCTTTCACTCCTTCACCCATCTATTCATCCTTTTGTCCACCTACCCTTCCTTTCACTCACTCATCCATCCTTACATCCGCCTTTCACTCATCCCTCCATCCATTCACCCTTGCACTTATCAATTCATCAGTCCATCCATCATTTCACTCATCCATCCACCCACTCACTCATCATCCACCTTTTCACTCATCCATCCTTTCACTCATCCATCCACCCTTTTGCCCATCCAGCTACCCTTCCACCCATACATCCAGCTATTTACCTTTTCTCTCATCCATCCTTGCACTCACTCATCAATCCATCCATCCTCTCTCAGCCATCTATTCAATCTTTCATTCGTCCATTCACCCTTTCACTAATTCATCCAGCCATCCATCCATCCCTTCACTTACTCACTGGTTCACCTTTTCATATTAATTTTGAGCTGAGCCTTTTTGAGAAGAGGCCCATCAAGAACTTCACCCCTCGCTGCAGGAGCCATTCCAGGACTGGGACAGAAGCCACCCAGGGCGGAGACGGGATCCACCACAGGGGGGGACAGGAGCCATCACAGGCGGAGGGGGGGACAGGAGCCACCACATGGGGGGGACAGGAGCCATCACGGGGGGGGGGTAGGAGCCATCACAGGAGGGGGAACAGGATCCACCAGGGTGGGCACAGGGTTGGGCATGCAGTATTCTAGTATCATCTTGGTCTCTTCCAGGGTGGGGTAGGGCTCCTCACCCCCTCCTGGACAAGACAACGAGAGGACAGGCTCTCTTTCTAAAATGTTAGTTTTGCCACCCCCACTGTGATGTACAGTACTTAAAAGAGATACTGGAAGAGAACTGACTTAACTGATTGTCCTCCATACTTTGTTAATCAGTGTTGCTGCGATTGTGCCATTTCTTTATTTTATTACATTATACACAGCATGTTTGAAGAACCGAGGTTTGCTTACAATTTACTGACAGGAATTAAGAGAACCACGTGCTGCCTGGTGTAATCAGGGCCGGTTCTAGGGTGTTTGGGGCCCTGGGCAGAAAGGGAATGTGTGAGGCCCCTCTAATTTGCAGAGACATGACGCATTCCGGGCTGTTTGCATCTGAATAGATGCCCCTGAAGCTGCAGCCCCTCCCTCTCAGTCACCTTCAAGCACCTCTTAGCAGCTCATCAAGGGCGGAGGGTGTGAGGTTTGCCATCACGCTGTGCCTCCCCAATGCTGCTGGGGATCTGAGCTTTGGTGCTGCATCAGAGGATCGGAGTCAAGCCGGGAGGTGGGTGGAAGCTGTGCCAGCTTAGGGTGGTGCGACCGGTGCCCGGTTAAAATTACGGACAAATGGTGTCCCTTAAAAATCCTTCACGGACAACGGACAGACGGCCGAAATTACGGACTGTCCGTGAAATTTACGGACGGTTGGTCACCCTAGACACAGCTTTGGTTCAATTTATGTGGGGGGGGGAGGGGGTAGCACGGCTAGGATCGCCATGTGCACATGTATGCAATCCACTTACTGCGGGGCATAGCCACTGCGGAAATACTTTCCTATTATGCAGCAGCACAACTACAGATCCTGAATGAATGGTGGTACGGACTTAGAGACGAACCCGCATATAAGATCGAACAGTGGATTATGGGAGAACCATCCCTATACCCACTCCTATATAGCAGATCGGCCCCTAAGGTCCTCCCCCCTGCAACACAGGTGATAATCATGATTTGGTGGCAGACGCTTTGCCATATACGGTGGTGGGGACGTCGTACACGCAAGACCCTGCTGTGGCGAAATCGCTTACTTCCGCAGGTAGCGGACCTTCAGGGTTTCGGCGGATGGGATCGCATCGGAGTTTCAACCCTGGGAGATGTAATGAGGGGCCACACCATGAAGTCCTTTCAAGACCTTCAAAAGGAGTTTCCATGCCCCACTCCCAGTTCTACAAATACTTACAATTACGACAAGCCTGACACTCTTACATTAAGGACCTAACTGTCCTGCCTGCGTTCAGCCCACTAGAGGGCAAGCTCCTAATGGGGGACCGCTATATTCAATTTAAATACCTACACAGAATGTATTATACTCTATATAGATTATGGCAGGCAGGGCTGATTGCCTCCCCTCATCTGTGGCGTAACGAAAGTTGAAGGGGCCCCCCTGCAAGGTACACAGAGGGGCCCCGCTCCGGATTTAATCCAGAGCACTCCGGCGTGAGTACAGTGCTGAGGGGGCCCCCTGCAGCCCGGGGCCCCCTGCACTGCGAGGGACTGTGTTACGCCCCTGCACCTCAGTGCCTGCGTTGTCATTCAGAGGATGTCACCTTCCTTCACACAATCTGGACGTGTCCCACTCTCCATCGTTTTTGGCGGGGTGATTCAAAGCCTATCCGCAGCGCTAGCATGGGACATTCCCAGGTCTCCCAAACTCAGGCTTTACATGGCATAGACGAAATTGGAGGTAACCATTTGAAAAGACATTTATTATTCTTGGGCCTTGCCCTTGGAAAAAGGGATGTAGCCAAACATTGGAAGGCTGACGCTCCTCCTCGTGTATCGACGTGGAAGGGGGGCATGAATTACACCATGGAGTTAGAACGACCTGTATTCGTAGCCCGTGGATACCCACTCAAGGACACCAAAATATGGAATAGGTGGGCCACATATAAGAACATTCCCCTGAAAACACACAATACAGAGGATGGTCAACTAATGAATGATGTTACAGCATTACAATACGGATGGAGAGTTTATATCAACATCACACCCGAATATTAGAGACGCGAGTAACCAACACCATAATGTATGAGAGCAGGCGCAGAATTGGGGTTTGATTTACGCAGTTGTATTGGTTTTATGTTTGGAATCCTACGATACATGAAAAGATGTGGTCTGAAATTTTCCTCCTATAAATTTATTTGGTGATTTGTATGTCCTTCATTGCTTGGGAATTTTGCTTTGACCTTGACAAAATCAATAAAATAGGTTTTAGGAAAAAAAATACCGCCAAGTATTACCTGGTCTTAAGCAGGCGATACGAGGAGAAATGTTTTATTTCTCCTTGTATTTTGCTCTTTCCACCTGTGCTGCATTCTGCAGCACAAGTGGATAGAGCAAATCGCCTGTAAAGATTATTTTTTTGTTCAGGAAGGTGTCCCTTCCTGCGCATAAACAATTGCCCCTGCAGCACAGGCACCCTAGCAAAATAGTGCTAGGGTGCCTGCTCTGGCGCTAGGGGTAACGCAGGGGTGCGCCGCATTCTTGTAAATACAGATCAGCCCTGCATTTTTAAACTGTCGGAGCGCAGCATCACCAATTTTGTGTAACACCACGCTCCCCCAGTTTCTTGCAAATATGCCCTATAGTTTCTGTAACTTACAAGTGAATTCTAGGGTAGAACGGCCAAATAGATTTGTGGGTGATGGTGTTCATCTGGTTTCTATTAACGTAGAGCAAGTGTAAGAAGCAAAATGATCATTTACATTGTGTCAAGGCATTTGACATCAAGGGGGTGATAGTCTAAGGATCACCATTGGAAGCAGTGTAAGAAGGGAGAACTGAGTATGGTCCTGAGCAAACTGTGAAGGATGTATCGAGGTCTTCTGTCATGGTGTGGTTTTCAAAGTGGTGGAACAAGGAGGGTGTAGCACATAGCAGACCAGAGAGGAGTGACAGGAAGCCGGATTGGGGTGGCACTGACGGGATGAAGATGTTTCGCTCTCAAACTGTGATTTAATAAGGAAATAGGGATGGGTGTAGTGTGAAAGAATCAATTTCATAGATGGTCCGCAAGTTGCAGATGCTCCACAAATCAGTGCAACAAAAGTGGAAGCATGTTAGGTGTAATGCATTTGTTAAAGATTTTATCCTATATCTTTTTATTTTTAAAATGTGTTTTCTTTATATTTGTTGCAAAAGGGAGGTGTGTTATATCCACATTTTACTTGTCACTGTTCTAGTATGTTATTTTCCTTGCTAACTACTGTTCTTAGATTGTTGTGTTTAGATGCAAGAATATGTTCATGGTGTAGTTTGGGAAGGTGAGTCAGTTGGTGGAAGTGCTGTCTTCTTTCTAGGGGCTCTTTCTGGTGGTTGCATTGGAGAGGCTGTCCACTTTATTCTGCAAACCGTTTTAATCTGAATGACTGGGATCGGGGTGGATCCCTGAGTGGAAATGACACTGCTTTCGCCTTCATATTCTTCAGTGTAACACGCATCTACACAATAATCAGTGGGTTCTGACTTGGCTGACTGACATTGGTCAGTGGGCTGAGGGGGGCACTTAGAAGAACCCACAGTCAGCTGAAAAGCTGCATTATTGGGTGCACTCTGTGTGTGCTCCATCGTCTCATATCCCATATTTAACAATGAATCATTGTCCAGTTTGGGCAGGGCAGGGCCGGGCCTATTAGTGTCACAAGGTAAGACCACCGAGAAGTTATGGAGGGGATTGCACTCAGCCAACCGCGACTAGTTTCTCAGCTGACCTCCTCTTCTGAGCTTTAGGTTAATTTCTGTTTTCAGGGACTTGAAGGTGAACGCTACTAGTTAAGTTACCCAAAAATGCTTCCTTTTTTTGGCTTCAGTAAGCTGTAGCCCCATTTTAAATTCTTCCTTCTTTCACGGTGTTGTTATTGTGTGTGCCCATACAATTGTCCTGCTGAGAATTCTCACCTGCTCCAAACTAGCTCACATTTTTAAAAATAAGTTTTTTGTCAGAATAGTCGATGATATAGATAATTGTGGATTTTGTGCAGACAAATAAAACGGGACAGATTCAACAAGCAATCCGTGGCTTTAAGTGTTCTTCTATAATGCACAGTCCTCTGGTTTAGCAGTGAAGTGACATGGACTAGCAAAAGAAGAGATATATCTTTATGTGTATTATAGAACAGTGACCAAGTTAATGTCAGACCAACAACAAAAAATAGAGTTAAACAGGAGGGATAAAAAGTTCATAACTTGCACTAGGTCACAATCTTATGCACCATTACATAGGAATCCTCACAATGTTTAACATGGGCTAGCATATAAGTAACCAATAGTCCTGTAGCTTCAGTAGAGAAATGAAAGGGCATGTATGTCAGCAACCACCAGTCCAATAAAAAAGAACTGAAAACAAAATAAATGATTGCCATGGAACAAACCAGCACCTCAAACCAACACCCACAACAATAAAATCACACAACCGGCCTTATACCAGTTTATACACAATTAATATGACCATAACAAAAACGGCCATCAGTAAACGAACAACCAACTGTACCAATTCAACTCCTACTGATGAATCATGAAACAGGAAAAAGCCACCAGGGCAACGACGAAAAGGCAGAAGCCAGCTCATAATAACTCAAAACACAGGCAACCCCAGGAATACCCTTGCTCTTGAAATAGCCCTCTTTGACGCCGATTATAATTAAAGTACTTTAAAAACGGGAAACAATGATGCAAAAAAGAACGGTGGTTTTGCTAAATTCGAACTAAAGGGCATTTGTTTTGCTGCTTGGGAGCTAAAAGTAGAGGCGAAAACAGTGCACGAGACTCCTGCTTCTCTAGGGAAGACTGCGGTATGTGTGTTTGGTGACCTCATTAAAAGGCCATTGTATTGTCAGATGGAAGGATTGGCAGGTATGCGGTTAAGCTAGTTTGGGAAGTATTTCTGGCAGGACCACAGTTTTGCAGACCCGGTTTACAGTGCTGAATTCCTTTTTTCATGAGACCGTAGATGTTATCAATTGTAATAACACAGATGCTACATCACTGATACCACCAGCTCTGTGACATTTTTTGTTTTTGCATTTTTTGTAGAAATTGTTCGGAAGAGAACTTTCGTTGTTCGTAAACGACATACTGTAAAGTGAAGAACCACCACTGCTTTGTGGTTAAGTTATTCGTAACTCATATAACTCAGCAGATAGTCAGGCCAAGAGAAATCGGTAAAGTCAGAGGTAAGGGTTAGAAATGCGAGAGTCATTTATGGAAACTCTACAGAGAGAAAGTGAAGTACATGTAGCTGTCTCCTCGTGTGAGTGACCGCGCGGAATCATTTGCGGAATTCAAGAAGGTCTAAGAGGATGCAGAGGAAAGACAAGCACTGTCAGAACCAACAGGTTTGACTTTTTTGGTATAGGATGTGTGCGTTTCCAGTACCTGTTTTTGCGCATCTATTGGCTTTGCCAAAGTTAGGTCGCTTGTGAATGGATGCGTCACAAATATTAGCAAACCCAGCAGGTTGCAACTATAAAAGACCAAATCATTGGCTTTTTGATATTGTACGTATGGGAACGCATGCATCAAAGCATTTGCGCACTCATGCATGGTTGGCATGTTTGCAATGGTTTGTCTGTTAAAACCCAATCGAAGTTTGTCGCCGATGTGTCCAAGTGTCGTGATGCATGCGCACACGTGTATCGTGACACATGCGCACACAAGAAATGTGATGCATAATCAGGGCACAAGTCCTAAACAAGCATTTGCAATGCAATAGGTCTCGCATTTGTCAGAGTTTGAGCTATTGGAGTTGTAAATGACAATGTCTTTTATCTATGTGTTTTGGTTTGGAGTGTAGTGGATGTATGAATAGAGACAGCTGCAGCACTGTCTAGAGGACTTAAACTGTGGAATTGCAGAGGAGACCAGAGAAGCAGGTAGCAGTACTGTCTAGAAGACTTGGAATGAGGAATTACTGATAGGACCAAAGATGCAGCTGCAGCATTGCCTATGGACTTAGAATGAGGAATTACCAATGAGACCAGAAAAGCAGCTAGCAGCACTGTTTAGAGGCCTAAGATTGAGGAATTACCACTATGACCGGGGACACAGCTGCAGCACTGCCTACAGGACTATAAATGAGGAATTACCACTATGACCGGGGACACAGCTGCAGCACTGCCTAGAGGACTATAAATGAGGAATTACCACTATGACCGGGGACACAGCTGCAGCACTGCCTAGAGGACTATAAATGAGGAATTACCACTATGACCGGGGACACAGCTGCAGCACTGCCTACAGGACTATAAATGAGGAATTACCACTATGACCGGAGACACAGCTGTAGCACTGTCTAGAGGACTAAGAATGTGGAATTACCAATGGGAACAGTGAAACAACTTCTACATTTGTAGAGGGACAAAGGGGAATGGCTGTTTATTTTCCTTGTCATTTACCCAAAGGTGTCCATGATCAACTTGTTCACAACTTTGATCTCTTATAACGGTCTCTTGGTCATGTTTGTAAAAAAGAAATTTCAATAATTCAGCTGCAATGCTTTAATTAACAAACCCGGCTAAGTCTCTAAATTATTAACACCACTTTGGGATAAATAAACAACATAACTACACCAACAAGCTAGAGTTGAAGATTGACTGAGCAAAATAAAGCAAAATATAAATAAAAGGTTGCTCTGAAGAAATGACAGATTGAGTATTTTATTCCTCCTCAAGAAAGTCACTTTTTCACACTGGGCAGGAAGGCCACTTTAGGGTAGTTTTAGAGCACACCTTATAAGGATTAGCAAGACAAACCATACAGTTGTTACCCTTTCTGGTGGTAAAGGCCAGGGTGTTGTTATTATAAGGGAAGCATGTGGAGTTGGACTGTGGCGCAAGATTTTGAGGGCCCTCCATTTATCCTAATTATACGAATGAGAGGGCAGATTCTAGTTTTGAAAGAATCAACTATTGATGAATAATTAACTATTGTTAACAATATACATAAGAGGCTTTTGGTACACCGCCTTCAACCCTTGACTTCATGCGATAAGCCTATTCCTGCCACGGACCAGAGAATCTGTAGCAAGAACTTTTGAATTTGCCAGTGCTTATTCTTGCTTGCATTACGACTCATTTTTTGCAAAAACTATTTTTATTGCTTTACACAGTAACACTTGCCTTCGGTAGTCACCATCATACCAACATTCAATCCCCATTTCTCGATTCCAAGAAATAACATAATCTAAACCACCACCATCTAGCAATTCGTTGTCCACCCTGCATTACGACTCATGACATACATTCAGAAACAATGGTTGCACATACCGTGGAATGCTGAAGATGAGGCCGCTTTAATAGATGTGTGCGTTTTGGTGGTACACTGTGTTCCCATGCTCCCACTGAACAATTTAGCAACAAATGCTTATGCGTTGTGATGACATAATTTTATGAATTTCACTTAAGAAGCACACCTCGACATTCCTGAAATTTTATCCGGGATTACCTGTAACTTACCCACACAAGCGCTTCGATGCAGTGTCAGAGTATGAAGAAATAAATAAAGGCCAATACAATAAAACAAGGCTAAGACTAACCCGCTGTGATACAACAGAAAACAAATTGTGTACATCTGGTCCTATAAGGCCACGTCTGGTATGCTTGAGTTCCCTGCAAGGCTTTGGTCCAGGGCTGGACTGGGACCCAAAACCGGCCCTGGCAAAGTGCTCGGCTGCCCCCCCCCCCACCCCCGGTCGGGGGTGTGGCCGAGCTCTTTGCTAGGGCCGGTTTTTGGCCGATTTTTTTACAGGGCCGATTTTGCAGCAATGCTGCAAAAACGGCCCTGTAGCAAAAACGGCCCCCAGGGGCCCAAAACCGCCCCCCCCCCATCCGTGCGGCCCACCGGGGATTGCCCGGTGCCCGCTACAGCCAGTCTGGCCCTGCTTTTGTCTTTCCTGTCTGCTAATAAGAGGGGTCAAATTTGAGAACCCATTTTACACACCTATGTGCTTGGTGATTTAAATTGTGCCCCACCATTAAGATTAAATGAAGTGCATACAAACCCACAGACTTAATTTCTGCATTTCTGTGTGTGTAGGCTGGAGGCTGATGAAATGTCCCTTTTGTAATATTATCAAACAGAACACCCACCTCCCAACGAGTGTGCATGCACTGAAAGGACAAATGTATTCCAAATACAGCAAACCACTTCTACACGCTGTTGTACGACAAAACTAAAACATACCACAGTCCGCTAGCTGTTCAGTGCTGTGTGTAAACCTGGGAAAATTATATAATATGGAATACAAACTCCTCTGCAGTTTCTGCCGCTGACCGCGGCCCCCACAGGGTGCCACTAGAGCGGTCGGCGCCCTAGTGTCGCCTGGGCACCGGTCACCCCTCCCCGCCTCCCCCCCCTTCCTGGGGGCAGGGACTCCGGCCGGTGACGCGAGGGGCGTCACTTCCCGGGGCTCCTTTGTGCGAAGGGGGAGGCTATATAGCCATCCCCCACCATGCTGGCGACCTTGTTCGCCTTGCACGCCGCATCCCTCCCTACCGCTTCCCCGGCGTGGTGATGGCAGGTGGGGGTGAGAATATTGTAATGTTTCCTTTTTTCATTGCAGGCGGAGTTACAGGGCGATCTTGAAGCAGGCCGGTACCAAGGGTACCTCTGCGCGGCACCATAGGGGGTGCCAGAGCCAAATCCGAGGAGCCTCATGGGAGGGTCCTGGAAGCCGTGTCGGCGCACCGCTAGTCCTTCGGGCGGTTGTGGGCCTGAACAACCGGGGGTTTGCTATGCGACGCTCCGCCCCGGGAAGGGGCGTGAGTAGAAGTTACCAACGGTCACGTGATCCTGTAAGAGAATCACTTGGACGGCAGTAAAGGCGGGGTTCGCCCCAGTGCTGCCCGGCTCATCAGGCGGGCAGGCGGCCCAGTTGGTTGCCTGCCCTTGGATCGCCTGTAAGATAATCCACCTATTACATAACGGTGTATGTAATAAACCTGCAGCATTTGTACCCAATCAAACAGTTTGTGTGTGCGTTATTATTGGGTAATGTATTTTGTTGGAGGGGGGACTGAGGGGTGTCAATGGCGATACTATGCCCGCAGCACAGAAAAAGACAAAACTGAGTATAGAGGAGGTCATGGGAGGAGGCTGAGGGGCGGGTGAGGAGAGCTGAGAAGAAGGCGGACCACGCCCTGCAGCTGCCTCTGGTTAAATGCTGGTGCTGTGAAGATTTTGCTGTAAGCTTGGGGGGCAAGCCCCCTTGCCCCGCAGAGCACTCAGTGTCCAGGAAGGGACTGGCCAGAACATGCAGTCAGAGGACGGAAGAGGGAGGGCAGACATCCCTTCTAAAATACAGTGTTACTTCCAAAAATTCATAATGGTTATATAAAAGTGCATAAACCCTGTCCGAAAGGGAAATGAGGAAAAAGACACGTTTGCGCTCTGTGATGTCCTTCATAGCAGGCAATGGCATCATTAGCAACACGCAAGATGAGAATAAGGAAACATGAAAGCATCATCCTATTTACATATCGGGCAGAGTTCTTTATGGTGAATTATGTTAACAGTTCAGCTGCAGCCCACAAATTACTTTATAGGTGCTTATGATGTTCCCTAAACTGCATACGGTGTGGAATTTAAGAGTTCATGTTGTACTCACGCTACAAGACATAGGAGTACCCGTCATCCGGAGTGCTTCGCCAAGAAACTTCACGCGCAGCCGCAATTAGCATGGTGTATTTTGAGGACTCCTCCTCAAGCTGTGGCAACTGACCGGACCGGTCCCATACCCCCCCTGCTTAAATCAAGATGCGCAGCCGTATTTTTATAGCTCGCCGCGCTGTGGACAGAAGCACAGCAACCCGGGCTCTTCACTCCTCAAACAGTAAACAAAGCCCAGTGCCTCTGCCACAGCTCATTCAAAGCTCGCCTTTACCGGGCAGTAAACTAACAATATGAGGAGCCGTGAGCCTGCTGCCACGTAAGATCACCATGTGCCTAACATTCAATCTTGGAGAAAAGAAACACACTAAAGTGAGCATGTCAACCCACACATAAACGACAGTGTTAAGCGGCAGAATATAAATTACCCCGCAACCTTTAAACGCTGCGTTTGTGTGTAAGGGTGGTGGGAGGACGGAAGCAGCGATGGGAGTAAAGCAGCTTAGCAAAAGCAAAAGTTTGCTACAACACAGATAAGGAAAGTAAGAGTAAGGAGACTGTGCTCGGCTGATGCTCCTAAGTCTTAACCAGAAGTGACATGTCCGCTGAGTGAACAATTTAGGGGCCAGCAAAACAGAGCGATGGAGCAGGGAACCAATGGTAAGTGGCGGGTGGGAATAAAGTGGTTTTGTTGAAAACAAGAGGTCTTGCAGACAGCGCATGCGCTGACGCTCGACCTAAAAAAGAAGTGGGGGGACTGACCTAGTTAGGCAATATGCATGGGACATCACAGAGCATGAATTGGTTGTGCATACATAAAGTATGAATGCATCCCTGCATGGGGCACACCATTGGTTCATCCAACAAAAGAAGACTCCTTATAAGTGTTCTTTGAATGTTACTTAGGTTTATTTTTAACAGTCTCTTGATATTATTATCATATCTGAGTAAAGCTTCAATTGCGATTAGCCGTATTCATCATCATATATATACAATCTCCTTACTGCTCTGATGCATTTCGGGCTATCTAGCCCTTTCTCTAGGAGCTCTAAAAAAAACAAAAGGATATAGCTATAAACATTGTACTGAACATGTCATCAAATACACAGGTTTCATGGCATAGTGAGCCGTGATGGTGTTAAACTGCATGCAAAACGGATCGGAACCGGTATGCGAGTGGTGGTTAAAGTGCTCAGTGTAAACGAAACGGTCGATAAACAAACAGAACAGACTACTTACAGGTCAGTGTAACTGATCTGATCAAGTTTCCATTGCTGTAAACGAATTGATTTTCGTTTACAGCAATGGAAACTTGATAGTAACGGATGCATACATGTAATGTACAAACCTGCCAACCTTTAAAACATTTTTACTGTATGAAGTAGGTGATTAGAGGGGCTGGATCTAGAGAAAGGGTAGGGCTTTAAGCTAATCACGGTCTAACCATAAAGCGGGTATAGCCACAGCAGGGGGAGGAAATTACGGCCTCGCTCTACCTAAAGGAACTCTTCCTAAAAACACTAAGAGGCATATTTATTTAAAAAATCATGCAGCGCAGCAAGTCACCTTGCTGTGTTGCGCTGCGTGATAGGGAAAGGGCAGGAATGTGCTGTATCTAACATTATACAGTGGATTCCTGTCTTTTCCCAGCGCTAGTGCAAAATGTGCTGTCATTCGCCAACACAGTCACCCTTGCACCATGTTGCAAGGGTGTCTGCATTGTAAGCAGGATTGTTTTGGGGGCAGAAATGGACACCTTCCTGCACAAGAACAATCCCCTGAGGCATTTTCCTCTTTCTATCTGTCTCTTACAATGCAGCGTAAGCGGAAGTAACAAGGAGAAATAAAGCTATTTCTACTCGTTACACCTTCCCTAGGGAGGCATAGTTTTTGATGTATTCCCAGGTCCACCACTAATAGTAAATCTGGTAATGCGACAAAATCCATGGGTGGATGCGTGGGAATACCCATGCTCCTCCCATGGAATGCCTCCCTGGGGCAGAGTAACGCAGCGCAGCGCAGCGATTTACGCTCTGTTGCGTCACTCTAGATTCATTAAGCCACGCGAGGTCACATAAATCTAAACTAAGAGTTGTGTCGTTCTTGTGCCCCATTGGTGGCGCAAGGGCGACGCAACTCTTTAATAAATATGCCCCTTAGGATCACTTTAGAGTTTAGCAGATGGTTACTCCATCTCAAAAGGGATGGATATCCCGCCTGCCCTATTACAAGTACCATTGGATACAGTGCACTTGTGAGACGGTGAATGGTATATCCGTTATGTTTGTGTAATCCATCAGCCGAACTCTAAATGTGAGTATGTGAGTTGACAGGTATGACTGTACGTTATAAGGGAAATAAAAACTACCTTGCTGTATTTCCTAATGTAAGTGGTACATATGTCTGTAATTAATTAAATAGTACACATTTTGTAACTGACAGTAGTGTAAAGTTATAACATTCTAAAGACGGTGACTGGACTGTTAGTTTTATACAAAGAATGGAATCACTCACTTATGGAGGCAGCTCATACTGTGCTTCTCTGGATTCAATTTCTGGGGGCTGAGCATTATGGGAACTAGGCTTTAAAAGAACAGCCCCTCCTAATATGAATGCACTATACTCATAATAATAAAATAACAAAGAAGCGTGCTCTAGAAACAGCATACAACTGAAAACATCTCCTTTGCATTGTATGTTACTTTCTGCACAGCTGCTTAGCAAATGTGTAAGGGGCCCTTATTGAAGCACGGAAAATGGGCCTCTCAAACATTGTTTGGGTAGTCAAGGACAGTGATAATCAGGGTGTGGTGTGCTGTCTAGACAGCTAGGCTCTGGTGGGACTGCACTTGCTGCTCCATGGACACCTATGCACCAGAAACTGTACTTCCCTTGTCCATCCAGTGTCAATAAAAAAGACACATTATGAAAACTGCTACCGACGCCTTCCTGCTGGATGTGGGCATGCATCCTGCGGAGCTCACCCTGTTGAACATGTTACTTACCTTTGGTAACGCTATATCTGTAAGAAACATAGGTTAGTTATACATTCCTTACCTTAGAATTACCCCCAGGCGTCAGACTGGATCTGGAAAGTTTTTACGTCAGCAGTTCCTCTGCGCATCGGAAGGTGGCATCGGTCGCATCCACGTCTGTCGCTGGCATCGTGGTCGCCGGGATAACGTCGAGGTAGCTACTTAGACGCAGCCCTTGCGTGCTTTCGTTGGTTCTGCACCCGACTTTCCGCACCAGAAACATAGAGCCATGCAAGACACTGACCACTGGTGCACAAAACTAGGGCCCTGACAGGATGTCCTTAACCCTAGAAATCAGTTCGCAGAACAGGGAGGATGGGTGGGGCGGTAAAGCCTGTTTCTTACAGATATATCATTACCGAAGTTAAGTAACTTGTTCATCTGAAAGAAACAGTTAGTTATAGATTACTTACCTTAGAATAGATACCCCAGCAATACCAACTACAGAGGTGGGTCTGCGAACCAAGATCACACCAGAAAGTCCTGGAGAACAGAACAGCCAAAGAAACCGTCTCTCCGGACTTGGCTGTCCAGACAGTAGTGTTTTGTAAACATGTGCCCTGATGCCCACGTTGCTGCCTGACAGATGTCATGTAGAGGAACTCCTCATCCCAAAGCAGTAGTGGCTGCTGCCGCCTTGCTGGAATTGGAGCGTAGCCCAGCTGGAGGCTCCTTTTTAGCCAGAGAATAGCATGCTTTAATGCTTTAATACACAAAACGACCCATCTAGAAATAGTCCGCTTGTGTACAGCCAGACCTTTCTTGGCGCCCACATAGCCAACAAAGAGTTGGTCATCCACCCGGAACTGTTTTGTACGATCCAGATAGAAAAAAAGCACACGTTTTGGGTCCAGACGGTGGAGCCTCTCTTCCTCTTTAGAAGCAGGCAGAAAGATGGTGGGCAAAGTGCTGGTTTGCCCGACGTGAAAGGAGGTGACCACCTTGGGAAGAAAGGATAGACGAGTCCTAAGGACAACCTTGTCTGGATGTACCGCCAGAAAAGGAGGTTTGGAGGAAAGGGCCTGGAGCTCACTCACTCTTCTGGCAGAAGTGATGGCCACCAGGAATGCAGTCTTATGTGTTAAGAGTACTAAAGGACAGTTGTGAAGCGGCTCAAAGGGAGCGTACAGCAAATAGGTCAAGACTAGATTCAAGTCTCACTGACGCATAACTAAGGAGATAGGAGAAAAGAGATGAGTTATGCCTTTTAAGAAACGATTAACAACCGGGGACTTGGGGAGAGAAGGCTGATGAGGAAGCTGAAGAAAGGTAGGAATGGCCGAAATATAGCCCTTAATACTGCCCAGAGCAGAGCCCTGTTGGGACAAAGAAAGGAGGAACAAGAGAACCTCAGAAAGAGGGGCAGAAAGGGGATCCACAGCCTTTGCTGTGCACCATGCAACAAATGTATTCCACCGGCAGGCGTATACCGTCTTAGTGGAGGGACGCCTGGCAGCCAAGATTACATCACAAACTTTGGGAGGCAAGTCGAATGATGTCAACTGCCGCCGCTCAATCTCCATGCAAGGAGGTGGAGGCTGGACAGGTTCGGTGGAGGACCGTCCCCTGCTGCTGCAACAGAAGATCCTCCCGAAGAGGCAGTTGAATCGGAGGATGGAGGGCCATGTTGAGCAGCTCGGGATACCAGACTCTTTGTGCCCACTCCCAAGCCACCAGAATGACTTGGGCCTGGTCACGCTTGATCTTCTTCAGCACTCTGGGGAGAAGTGGTATTGGCGGAAAGGCGTATAACAGACCGCAACTCTACTCGTGACGAAAAGCGTCGCCTAGCGAGTGCTGCCTTGGAAATTCTTATGCACAGAATTGCTGACATTGCGCATTCTCTTCGGTGGCAAATAGATCTAACCAAGGCTCTCCCCACTGTTGAAAGAGACCTTGCGCCACTTCCAAGTGAAGACGCCATTCGTGATCTTTCATGCACCTGTGGCTGAGTCCGTCCGCCCTGGTGTTCAGAGAACCTGCCAGGTGTTGAACCACCAGGGATATGCCCTGATGTTCGAGGCATGTCCGGAGGTGGAGGGCCTCTTGACATAGGGTCCACGACCCCACCCTGTTTGTTGCAGTACCACATGGCGGTGGTGTTCTCCGTGAACACCTGCACTACTCTTCCCCGGACAGAGGGAAGGAATGCTTTCAGTGCAAGCCGGATCGCCCGCAGATCCAGAAGGTTTATGTGGAGCCCGGACTCCATCGGAGACCAGAGGACTCTGATCTCCACCTCTCCCATATGGCCGCCCCATCCCAGAAGGGATGTGTCCGCCACCACTGTGAGTTCTGGTTGGGGAAGGGAGAGGGATCTGCCGTTTACCCAATCCTGGTTCATGAGCCACCACTGCAATTGGTGTGCAGTGCCCTCCGAGATCTGGACGTAATCGGACAGATTCCCCTGATGCTGCACCCACTGGAACTTCAGGTCCCACTGCAGAGCCTGCATATGTCACCTGGCATGATTGACCAGCAAGATGCAGGAGGCTATGAGTCCCATCAGCCTGAGGGTCATCCTGACCGAAACCCGGGATAGAGGCTGAAAGATTGGCATCATAGCCCGAATATCCCGGACTCGGTGTTTGGGAGGATAAATCCGAAACTGCGTCGTATCCAGAACTGCTCCGATGAAAAGGAGCTTCTGAGAGGGGGTCAGGTGTGACTTTGGCACGTTGATGGAGAACCCCAGCGAATGCAGGAGGTCGGCCGTAGTCTGGAGACGACAGCCTGGGGCGAGCCCGCCTTCAACAGCCAGTCATCGAGATAGGGGAAGACTGCAACCCCTTATCTGTGCAGTTGAGCTGCGATCACCACCATCACTTTCGTGAACACCCGAGGGGCGCTGGTTAGTCCAAAGGGGAGCACGGTAAACTGAAAGTGCTCGTGGCCTACCGTGAACCGCAGGTAACGCCGGTGGGCCAGCAGGATGGAGATGTGGAAATAAGCGTCCTGCAAGTCCAACACTACCAACCAGTCTCCAGGGTTGAGGGCAGACAAGACCTGAGCAAGCGTCAACATCTTGAACTTCTCCTCCCAGAGGAAGCGGTTGACGTTCCTGAGATCCAAGATAGGACGCAGGCCCTTGTCCTTCTTGGGTACCAGAAAGTAGTGGGAATAACAACCACAACCTACTTCTGGGGCAGGAATGCGCTAGATGGCTCACTTGGCCAAGAGAGCCGTGACTTCCTTTGGAGAAGGCCCAGATGATCCTCCGACATACGATGGTACTGAGGTGGAATGGTTGGAGGGGTAGCCTCGAAGGGGAGGGAGTAGCTCCTTGAGACTATCTGCAGAATCCACCTGTCCGACGTGATAGTGTGTCAGTGGGGGGAGTTGATGGTGGATCCTGCCGCCGACTGGCGTTTGATGGGCCTGAAATGTTGGACTAGGAAGGTTTGGAGGCTGCTGCAGAGGGGGGGTTGGTGGACTGGCCCGTCCACTGGCCCCCTGAACCACAGCAGTGGTACCCACATCCCCGGCCGCGTGAAGGTTGGGGAACTTGCGTCAGCCTGTGCCTCTGGGCGGAACGTAGTGGGGCAGAAAACAGACTGCCCCGGGCGGCTGGAGAGGCCCAAGGACTTGGCCGTAGCCCATGAGTCCTTGAAATGCTCTAGAGCGTGATCTGCTTTGTCGTCAAAAAGGTGACGGCCATCAAACAGCATGTCCATAAGAGTGTTTTGGACATCCCCAGAAAAGCCAGTCGATCTCCTCCAGGTGTAGCGTCTAAGGCAGAGGTCTTCAAACTGTTGTAGGTTAAGACCTCCCAGCTCAAATTTTTTAGATGTTGGCTCCCCCCCACCCACCACCACCTGACAGAAATTTCTAGAATCTGGTACACTACATAATCGACCGCCATGCACATATCACGGGCCATATCCGGCAAAAAATGTTCAACACAATAAGAGTGTTTAGTAAACTGCAGGTTTGTGAGTGGGTGTGGTGAAATGACAGAGGCTTATTACACAGCTCAAAACACAATTTTCCAAGATAAAATGGACGTAAATTGTTTTTACTAGGATGCTTTGTTTTACACATGACATATTAATAATAACACAACCAACATAAATGTGACAGGTGTGCCGGTTTTTAGCCACATAGACTGTCAATCTGTGGATAGATTTTTGCTACTGCCATCCTCACGTTGTGCTCCACATCCAGTCTTGAACGGTACTCAGTCTTTAGAACCCAATCTCATATAAATGGGACGAGCTGAAATACAAGGGAGTTTTGATAGCAGTTTCTCTCAAAGCTGAATATTCTGCAGACATTTTCAGCCAAAACAGTGACTGTAACGGAGACCGTGTTACCAGATTTTTCGAGCACTCCCTAGCTCAGAGTTGGTACTCGAGAAACAATTCTTCTCTAGAAACCATTAACAAACATTTTAGGCAGCATAATAATGGGATAATTGCCCACCGACCAGTAATGAATCCAAAGGCAAAGGTGAAAGTCCACAAAGATGGTGCTGAACGAACACCTAATTGAGAATTCCTTAGTGGTACGATAAGTTGCTTGCCTGAAGCAGTGGGGGTTTAGGACACGTCTGGCTTATGTTAAAAAAAATAGAACTGATAATAAATGAATGATGTTGCCTATTTTACTTCAGAGCAATGTTGTCTGACAGACTTTGTGGTGGCAGGGACATGTTTAGTATTTTGGGTGCCCTGGGCCAATATTATTTTGGGGGCCCCTGTTCAGAATAGCTTTGAGATTAAATGATTCACTTTCAGCTCTGCCATACCCTCTTTAGCCCGGCTACTACCGGTGCACAGGCGCTATGGTCAAAATTCTAAAAGTGTTTACATCTAATATTCAGAGATAGTGATGTGTGTTTTCACTGTTGTAACAAAGCAGCAGCCCTCTTATTTTACAGTGAATAATATCTGTGATATCCTCCAATTTCTCATATGTGAGGACCTGTTTTGATCTATAATAAACTTTTTTATGGTTGTTGCATGAAACAAAAAAAATTCTCAGCAAATAGTAATAAACTCTCTCACAATCCATCACATTAAAAAGAAATGAAACAAAACGGTATTTTCAAGAATCTGTTTATGAATTATTCCAAGCCATCAGGGCAAAAACAGAGCTGCCTCTATCAAGGGGCCCCCTGAAAGACTGGATTGCAGTGCATGTAAATGTGTCCTTTTGTAATTTAGGTCGAAAACCTTTATGGGGCACGACATGCCCATACTTGTATACAGGGGCGCAACTAGACCCGAACTTCAGATGGGGGCTAACACTTCTAGCCAGGGCTGGCCCTAGCGCTAGTCGCTCACACTGCAACTGTCTGTTTTGGTGCCCCCTCCCCCATTTCCTCCTTCTCCATGAATTTCCTCACTACCCCTCACCAACATGCCACCTCATCTCTCTATAGCACCTTTCTGGCAAATATTTCATTTTTTATAGCACTATTCATTGTTTACTCACACTCAGTTCTGTGATCTGCATGGTACACATTCTTTGTAGCAGGCACATTAAACCTCTATGATGTGTGGGAGGCAGGAATACCCATGTGAGTGCAGGGTGAGCCATGCAACAGTGTGAGAGTAGGGTAAGATGAGTGACTACAGGGTGAGTGAGGTGACCATATGAATTTGGATGCGGATGTAAGTGCAGAGTGGGACGAATGAATGTATGGTTATTGATGGTCTTATTTGAGTGAGATTGCAGATTGAGCAGTAAGGGGGACAGGTGAGTGAAGTGTCACATGAGTGCAGGGTGAGTAGTGTGCTTGTGTGACTGCAGGGTGAGGTACGGGGTGAACAGCGCAAGTGCATTGTGAGTGCAGAGTGATCACTGTGAGTGCAGGGTAAGCGGGTGAATGGTGTGGGTGCATCGGGATCAGTGTGAGGGTATTGTGATCGCTGTGAGTGCAGGGTGACCATGAACGTGAAGGGCAAGAATGAGGAGCGAGTTGTCTGAATGCAAGATGCATTCCTAGACACTTAAAGTAACTCAGCAGGTTATTGATGGCAGCGTAGGGTTTCAGATATGTTAAACTATTGCTGTTATGGCATTAACCAGGGATCAGGGTGGAGGAAATAATTCTGATGATCTTGCAACAAACTTCCAGTCTTGTGATTACGGTTGCCAGCTCATTATTTTGATGTCCCAGGCAGTACAAAAATAAACAGTCACCTAAAGCTGTATTGTCAGCACTTGTCTGTTCATACTTTGAACAGCAAATATAAATAGAAGCACTTTTAATTATGTTCTAGGGCTGCCTGAATGATCCACGACTGATAATAAAATGGAACAAAGACAGAAACGTCACATTACAAATGTATACATACTCCTTTATTTATAAGCATATTTAGTGTCAAGACAAGCAATTTCCAGGCTGTTGAAACAACACATGGCTGTCTGGCATTTTTCTTTTGGCAACTTTAAGCCGTGTGGGCGTTGCGCGTCTGCCTGTGTAAATTTAAAAGAAACTTTGTCTCCTTTCTGCTAATAGCTAACCCTCCCAGGATGGGGTTAAACTGGTAGAGACTAAATGCTTCAGCTGCAGTGGGAGGCAGGATGTCCCCCTCTGCTAAAACTGAAAGCAAGGAACACAGTCATTTCAGCTGCAGTGGGAGGCAAGAAGTCTCCTCTGCTATGAAATCTTATGGGAAGGAACAGGACTGTCTGTTCATTTGCTTTTGGTTTTAGCAGGAGACTCCCTGCCTCCCACTGCAGCTGAAGCATTTCAGCTCTAAGAATTAACCTCCTCCTGGGACAGTTAACTCAGCTCTTTACATGACAAAAGCATGAGCACATCATGTCTTATCTATTTCTCCTCCCTCCCTCTCCAGCCCTCTGTTACCGGAGTTCTCCAATAAAAAATTCCCATTTGAAATGGGTGAAGACTTGAGATGCGGGACAGTAAAAGACCAACAAAGGTAAGATCTTAATGTGGAGTGCGCGCTGTAGGAGAGTAGGGTCTGCTTTCTATGTTCACCCCCACTTTTTGCTTTTGCTTCACTGGTTTTCGACTTAGATGTGGCTGTGGGCCTGCTAATCAGACCCACAGCCCAGCTGTTCTCTCTCTAAATTCACTATGCACTTTAGGTGCATAACCCAATTGGTAAGGATCACCTTTTTGGACCCTGTACAGTGTACCTTAGGTACCCAGGGCATAGGTGTACCCTAGGCCTACCAGGGGCTGCAGCATGTATTATGCCACCCCTGGCTGGCCTTTCATTATGACACAACTGGCTGATCACTCAGCTGGGGCAAGGTCGTGTAATCACCCCTTGCTTAGGTGTAGTATTCCTATACCTACCTTATATATAGACACATGGGTAACCTATCAGTCACTCCTATGGCAGGCCTTAACAATCCTGAAGGAAGAGTGCTTGGTAACATGTGAGATGGTGCTCTAGCATGAGCTGAGCCTGTCTGCAGCTTTCGGAACCATGTCCTTATAGCTGTTCTATGATATCGCCTACCATATACTTTTAAAGTGCCTTATAATCCTCGCGGTTATGGTAACTATGGTTTGGCTTTATTATCAAAACATGTCGTGTAAGGTGTCTAACACTTTGGAATACTACCCCCACACCATTTCTGGTGGTGAGGATAGTATTCCTCCCTTCTAGAGGGAGAAGACATGTTGAGGACCTACTACCCGGCTAAAGTTAACCAGAGCCCCAGCGTCACAAAATGGACGCTGCTGCCATAGACACGAGTCTGACCTCCTGCTGCTGGGAGACCTTCCAGCGAGAGAGGCTTGGACAATAGGTTTCCTGCCTTGGGAGGTGCTAGCACCACCCTAGACAGGCCTTAGTGTATTGGGGCAGGGAGGGATGAATGAAACGAGACACTGCCTGGGGCACACAAGGTGTCCCATGCATAGTCCAGTTCAAACCGGTGCTGGGGCACTCCAGCCCCAGTCCTGGCGTGAAACTGGACAAAGGGAAGGGGGTGTAACCACCCCCCTCCCTGGTCCCACCCATAGGAGGGACCTAGCAGGTAACCCAGCCCCCCAGATTAGTATAAGAGGGGGAGCTGAGTCCCTAGGACTTTAGATTATCCTGAACCTGCATCTTGAACAGAAACTCTGGACCTTCGACATTCTACTAAGGAAGAAGACTGAAGAATCTCCCTTGTGGCCAAGGAGTGACCACCCTGGGCATCCAGGCACCATCCAGCGACCGCTGCTTGCTTTGCGACTGATCCTACGAGGGACGACTGCAGAGACTGACCAGCGCCGTGACTTCCAGACATCTCTGAACCAGATCCACATCTACAGCAAAGCTGAGACCCGTGGAGGCGACGAGGGACGTGGGACCGGCGACTTGGGAAAAGTGGCTAGTAACTGACTAGCGTGACTTCTGAGGCTTCCTCGAGGCTGTGCTTGGGGAATTGAGAAGCCCCAATCCCGAGCACCATCTGCAAAGAAGATCAGCTCCCCACACTTCACGTGTTCTGCGTGGGGCCCTTCTGCACCTGAGTTGCTCGACGTGTTGTCCGGTTGCTGGCCCGTTGGCTAGTGACCTCGGTGACGACGAACCTTCAATTTTGCCTTGCTGGTACGGCTCCTCCAGACTGGCACCCGCTCCCTCTGTGAAAGGGAAGCACCCCAGACCTTCCTGGTCTGCGACAGAAGCAAGTCCTCCATCCTGCGTGGGTTACGCTTGTCAAGGCTTGTTGGCTCCTAACTCGACATCGACGCCGCCGACAGCAAGAGCCTTCGTGGGACAGCTCGCCTCCTGGTTCTGGTCGTCCTCGACGCCTCCTGGTACCCGTGGCTGCTGCGACAAGCTTCACCTCTTCACCTGCATCTTCACGACATCGCCTGGTTCCTTTCCGGCTCCTGGCTGGTGACCTAGACTCTGTCCCTTCTGCTTGCAGGTATCCTCCTTCCTGATTCCATCCTTGGAATCCACCGGAAACTCTTCACTGACTGCCTGTCAGCAACTTTCTTCAGGCATCCATAGGAGTCGACGACGAAACCCGACGCAAGTTCACACCTATGCACCCGCAGCCCGTGAGCTAGGTAACTTGAGTACTCCGGTGCTCACAAGGGTATTGACTATCCAAGTGTCTAGTTTCCAAATCTCTAGCTCCTAGTTCCTTCCGAAGTGTCCTAAAACGCTTAATTACTAAATACTACTATTTCTATTGACTTTAACGCATTACGCGTGAGTGTTTCCACTCTGCACCTGAATCCCGTGGGCCTCCCACTGCCTAGCAACTGATAAGATAGTGTAGCCCCAGCGATTCCCTAGGCCTAGGCCTAACCTGTGTTCGTGACAGTGGTTCTTATACCACTTACTTAGTATATGGTTTGCGTGGCCCCTAGGGCCTAACTGTATTACTTACCTGTGTGACTTATGTATGCTTAAATAAGACTGTGTTGTACTTACCTCAAATCTAATAAAGAGTGCTGAGGGTATTTAGACTAGAATAAATACATTCTATTTTTATAATATATCTGTTGTGGTGTCCTTTCATTTGGTATTCAAGGGGTTGCAAATGGTATAACAGCTGACTTCACATGCCATACAGAGTTTAGCCTAAGACTTCTCTTGTCCATGCTACCAATAGGATAGCTGGTCTATAAGGTTGACTTTACAACCAATCACCATAAGGGTTGTTTGGACTAATACAAGGTGTACACTAGAACTAGTGACATCATATATCAGGCCAACTTCTCACATTGGTGAGCAGCGGTTGGGATCTGAGCTTGCTGTTGTAATACCATTGCAATCTTGAGATATCAAATTGAAAGATCACAAAGATATTCGTAAGGTACGTATAACATAGCTTATAAATACTTAAGTTCTACTGAACTTAGTTGTTGTAGGTTGAAGGGCCTAGCACACCCTGACTACAACTACTAGAGAGGTTTTAGTAGATACAACTAGTGTAGGTAGGTGCACACACCACACCCTCACTAGATCATGTCTCTGAGAGGAGATCAAGTTGATTCTCTCTCAGGAGGGGGATATCCTAGAAAGATACCCTCTAGATATGATACCCTAACTTTTCAGGAGATGAGACAATTGTGTACCTCCAGAAAGTTAAAACAGGGTTCAAACCCTACCCTCATTTATCTAGTGGAGATCTTAGAAGAGTATGATGCTCAGAGAGCCTCCCAGGATGGTGCCTTAGGTACCAATGAGGACCTGCCCTCTGCAGAAGATTCCCCTCACAATACTGATCAAGAAGAGTCAGCAGGGACTTCAGAAGATGAGGTAGACAGCCAGGTACCAGTTAGGAGACTTAGCCAGGCTAACTTAAGTCTACATGGGAGTCTGACTGGGATCCCCCATTCAGACCCTCAAGTGGACTTAACCAGAGAAGCAGGAGAGGAAGATCCCCTTCAAGGGAATCTATCCACTCCCATGTCTCTAATAGCTCCAATGCCTCTTCTCACAGGGGAATGACTTCTCCACAGAGAAAAGAGCATCAGGCCAGAATGAGGGAAGTCAATCTGAGGATTGAAAGGGAAGAACTTGCCCTTGCCAAAGAGAGACTTGCTCTGGCCAGAGAGCAAAAGTTAAGTGGGCTAGGACCCACTGATGGCAGCAATATCCCTAAGGATAAAGACAGGGCCTATGATAATAGAAACCTGAGCAAGATTGTCCCTCCCTACAAGTGTGGGGATGACATCCACAAATGGATAACTGCTTTGGAGAGAGCTTGCAAAGTACAGCAGGTACCCCAAGGTCAGTGGGCAGCTATCTTGTGGCTCTCCTTCTCTGAGAAAAGTAGAGACAAGCTCCTGACAGTTAGTGATGAGGATGCTGACAATTACACTGTCCTGAAGAGTGCTCTGATTGATGGGTTTGGCCTAACCACTGAACAATACAGGTTGTTGTTCAGGGATACCCAGAAGACACAGACTCAGGACTGGACTGACTTTGTAGATTGTGCCACTAAGGCTTTGGAAGGCTGGTTATTGGGTAGTAAGGTTAAGGACTATACAGGATTGTATAATTTGATCATGAGAGAACAAATACTTAACTGTCAAAACCAGCTGCTGCATCAACACTTGATTGACTCTGACCTAACTTCTCCCCAGGAACTGGGAAAGAAGGCAGATAGGTGGGTCAGGACTCGAGTTAAGCAGAAAAACCATAACCAGAGCGGTGATCAGAAAAAGGCAGACCAGAAGGGTAATGAGCAGAAATCAAAAGACCAGAAGTCTTCACCAGGCCCCCAAAAGGCTCAGGGGGAGGGTGGTCCCAAAAAGGATAAAAAGAAAGATGGCCAAAATAAACCTTGGTGTAACTATTGTAAGTCTAATTCACATTGGTTTAGTGAGTGCACCAAAAAGGACAAACCCCAAATCACCATTGCCCCTAAGGCAACTGTACCCCCTAGTCCAGCTGTAAGTGGTGGTTCCCAGCAAAAGGGTGTAATAGGGTTAACCCTGGGAACTGAAGTGGATTCTGGCCTAGTCAGAATACCCACTCAGGCTGTTCTGATCTGTGGTGGGGACATAGCTTTGTCCTCTACTGTGGGTCCCAGTAACCTGGGCAAATACAGACAGACTCCTTTGATCAACCAAAGAATGGCTCAGGCCTACAGTGACACAGGTGCTAGTGTCACAATGGTGACACCTGCCTTTGTGGACCCTGGACAGATCATGCTAGGTGAGAACTACCTAGTGACCAATGCTAGCAATGCCACTACCTCCCATAGTGTGGCAATTGTTAACTTCTCCTGGGGAGGGGTAACTGCCCTCAAGAAAGTTGTGGTGAGTTCAGATCTCCCTGTAGAATGTCTGTTGGGAAATGACCTTGAAACTTCAGTGTGGGCTGAAGTGGAGTATAGGACCCATGCAGAAATGCTGGGAATAGATGCACATGTCCTTGCTGTGACCAGGTCACAGGCCAAAAAGTGCAACACTGAACAAGTGCTGGATCCTGGGACAATGGACCAGACACAACCCAAGAGAAAGAGCAGTAGGGTTAAGGCTGTGCCTTCCCCCCTGCCTCAGGTAGAGAGTCAGCCCTCGCAGGAGGATGATTCTGAGAGCCCTGGAGGAACTGTCCTAGAAGAACTGGAACCTGACCAGGTTGAGTTTCTTGGGACAGGGGGACCTTCAAGGGCAGATCAAAGGCAGGCACAATTAGACTGTCCTTCTCTTGAACCCCTCAGACAGCAGGCTGCTGCTGAGGCTGCAGGGAATGCTCAAGGTACCCATAGAGTGTATTGGGATGAAGGGCTACTGTACTCAGAGGCTAGAGACCCCAAGCCTGGTGCATCCAGGAGGTTGGTCATACCATTGAGTTTCAGAATCTTCCTTCTTACCTTGGCCGATGATATTCCCCTTGCAGGACACTTAGACCAGAATAAGACCTGGGACAGGCTTGTCCCTCACTTTCACTGGCCTCACATGTCAGAAGATACCAAGGAGTTTTGTCGCTCCTGTGTCACCTGCCATGCCTGTGGCAAATCAGGCGGCACCACAAAGGCCCCCCCTCATACCACTACCTGTGGTGGGGGTCCCCTTTGAGAGAGTGGGGATAGACATTGTAGGACCAATGGACCCCCAAACAGCATCTGGGCACAGATTCATACTGGTGATAGTGGACCATGCCACCAGGCATCCAGAAGCTATACCCCTAAGGACCACAACAGCTCCTGTTGTGGCAAGGGCCCTATTTGGAGTATTCTCCAGAGTGGGCTTTCCAAAGGAGGTTATTTCATACAGAGGTGCCAACTTCATGTCAGGATATTTGACTGCAATGTGGAAGGAGTGTGGTGTGAACTACAAATTTACTACACCCTATCACCCACAGTGCAATGGGCTTGTGGAGAGATTCAACAAGACCCTAAAAGGGATGTTAAAAGGTTTACCAGACAAGCTTAGGCGAAGATGGGACATCCTTTTACCCTGCCTTCTGTTTGCTTACAGAGAGGTCCCACAAAAGGGGGTTGGCTACAGCCCTTTTGAGCTTTTGTTTGGGCATCCTGTAAGGGGACACCTGTGTTTAGTAAGGTAAGGAAGGGAGAGACCTCTCAGACAACCCAAACTGGACATAGTGGATTATGTACTTGGCCTCTGCTCCAGGATGGCAGAGTATATGAAGAAGGCTTCTAAAAACCTTGAGGCAAGCCAAGAACTCCAAAACGCTTGGCATGACCAAAAGGCTGTGCTGACTGTGTACCAGCCAGGACAGAAAGTGTGGGTGTTGGAGCCAGTGGCCCCAGCAGCACTCCAGGACAAATGGTCTGGACCCCACACTATTGTTGAACAGAAGGGAGAAGTCACCTACTTGGTGGACCTTGGGACTCCCAGAAGCCCCCACAGGGTGCTTCATGTCAACAGGTTAAAGGCATATGTTGACAGGGCAGACATGGGATTACTCATGGCTACAGATGAGGGGCAGGAGAAAGAGAGTGACCCTCTCCCAGACCTGCTGACTCAGAACCCTGATGATGGTTCAGTTGATGGTGTGGTCTTTTCTGACAACCTCACTGACCATCAGCAACAGGACTGCAGACAAGTTCTGCAGGCCTACAGACATATGTTCTCTCTGACCCCAAGTCAGACAAACTGGTGCACCCATGAGGTGGACACTGGTGACAGTATGCCTGTGAAGAGTAAAATCTACAGGCAACCTGACCATGTCAGGGACTGCATAAAGATTGAGGTACAAAAGATAATGGAGCTGGGAGTCATTGAACCTTCAGAGAGCCCTTGGGCTAGGCCTGTAGTTCTTGTGCCAAAACCTCACACCCAAGATGGTAAGAGAGAGATGAGGTTTTACGTGGATTACAGAGGTCTCAATGCTGTCACTAGGACAGATGCCCACCCAATACCTAGGGCAGATGAGCTCATTGACAGATTGGCAGCTGCCAAGTTTTTGAGTACATTTGACCTGACAGCAGGCTACTGGCAAATCAGACTAGCTGAGAATGCAAAGGCCAAAACTGCTTTCTCGACCCCAGGAGGACATTATCAATTTGTGGTAATGCCCTTTGGTTTGAAGAATGCACCTGCCACTTTCCAAAGGTTGGTGAATCAAGTTCTTACAGGTCTGGATGACTACTGTGCAGCTTATCTTGATGATATTGCTGTCTTTAGCTCCACCTGGGAGGATCACCTGGTCCACCTGAGGAATGTTTTAGAGGCCCTGCAAAAGGCAGGTCTCACAATCAAGGCCACTAAGTGCCAGATAGGGCAGAGCAAGGTTGTGTACCTGGGCCACCTAGTAGGTGGGGGTCAGGTTCAACCACTGGAGAGCAAGATCCAGACCATAAAGAACTGGACTCCTCCAATTACCCAGACTCAGGTCAGAGCTTTCTTGGACCTGACTGGGTATTACAGAAAGTTTGTTAAGAACTATGGGTCCATTGTGACACCACTTAATGACTTGACCTCTAAGAAGATGCCAAAGAAAGTTCAGTGGACAGTAAGCTGTCAGAAAGCATTTGATGACCTGAAGCAGACCATGTGCACTGCACCTATTCTGAAAAGTCCAGACTACTCCAAAGAGTTAATTGTCCAGACAGAGGCTTCTGAGTTGGGTGTGGGAGCTGTTCTTTCACAACTGAATGTAGATGGTCAAGACCAGCCCATTGCTTTTATTAGTAGAAGGCTGACCCCTAGAGAGAAACGTTGGTCAGCTATTGAGAGGGAGGTCTTTGCTGCGGTTTGGGCCCTGAAGAAGCTGAGGCCATACCTGTTTGGCACTCACTTCAAGATTCAGACAGACCATAAGCCCCTCTTGTGGCTAAATCAGATGAAGGGTGAAAATCCCAAACTTCTTAGGTGGTCCATTTCCCTACAGGGGATGGACTTCACAGTGGAACATAGACCTGGGACTGACCATGCCAATGCAGATGGACTCTCCAGATATTTCCACTTAGAACATGATGACTCAACTGGTCAAGGTTAGTTTAATGTCCCTAAGTTTGGGGGGGTAGTGTAGGAGAGTAGGGTCTGCTTTCTATGTTCACCCCCACATTTTGCTTTTGCTTCACTTGTTTTCGACTTAGATGTGGCTGTGGGCCTGCTAATCAGACCCACAGCCCAGCTGTTCTCTCTCTACATTCACTATGCACTTTAGGTGCATAACCCAATTGGTAAGGATCACCTTTTTGGACCCTGTACAGTGCACCTTAGGTACCCAGGGCATAGTTGTACCCTAGGCCTACCAGGGGCTGCAGCATGTATTATGCCACCCCTGGCTGGCCTTTCATTATGACACAACTGGCTGATCACTCAGCTGGGGCAAGGTCGTGTAATCACCCCTTGCTTAGGTGTAGTATTCCTATACCTACCTTATATATAGACACATGGGTAGCCTATCAGTCACTCCTATGGCAGGCCTTAACAATCCTGAAGGCAGAGTGCTTGGTAGCATGTGAGATGGTGCTCTAGCATGAGCTGAGCCTGTCTGCAGCTTTCGGAACCATTTCCTTATAGCTGTTCTATGATATCGCCTACCATATACTCTTAAAGTGCCTTATAATCCTCGTGGTTATGGTAACTATGGTTTGGCTTTATCAAAACATGTCGTGTAAGGTGTCTAACACTTTGGAATACTACCCCCACACCATTTCTGGTGGTGAGGATAGTATTCCTCCCTTCTAGAGGGAGAAGACATGTTGAGCACCTACTACCCGGTTAAAGTTAATCAGAGCCCCAGCGTCACAAAATGGACGCTGCTGACACAGACACGAGTCTGACCTCCTGCTGCTGGGAGACCTTCCAGCGAGGGAGGCTTGGACAATAGGTTTCCTGCCTTGGGAGGTGCTAGCACCACCCTAGACAGGCCTTAGTGTATTGGGGCAGGGAGGGATGAATGAAACAAGACACTGCCTGGGGCACACAAGGTGTCCCATGCATAGTCCAGTTCAAACCGGTGCTGGGGCACTCCAGCCCCAGTCCTGGCGCGAAACTGGACAAAGGGAAGGGGGTGTAACCACCCCCCTCCCTGGTCCCACCCATAGGAGGGACCTAGCAGGTAACCCAGCCCCCCAGATTAGTATAAGAGTGGGAGCTGAGTCTCTAGGACTTTAGATTATCCTGAACCTGCATCTTGAACAGAAACTCTGGACCTTCGACATTCTACTACGGAAGAAGACTGAAGAATCTCCCTTGTGGCCAAGGAGTGACCACCCTGGGCAACCAGGCACTATCCAGTGACCGCTGCTTGCTTTGCAACTGATCCTACGACTGCAGAGACTGACCAGCGCCATGACTTCCAGACACCTCTGAACCAGATCCACATCTACAGCAAAGCTGAGACCCGTGGAGGCGACGAGGGACGTGGGACCAGCGACTTGGGAAAAGTGGCTAGTAACTGACTAGCGCGACTTCTGAGGCTTTCTCGAGGCTGTGCTTGGGGAATTGAGAAGCCCCAATCCCGAGCACCATCTGCAAAGAAGATCAGCTCCCCACACTTCACGTGTTCTTCGTGGGGCCCTTCTGCACCTGAGTTGCTCGACGTGTTGTCCGGTTGCTGGCCCATTGGCTAGTGACCTCTGTGACGACGATCCTTCAATTTTGCCTTGCTGGTCCGGCTCCTCCAGACTGGCACCCACTCCCGCTGTGAAAGGGAAGCACCCCAGACCTTCCTGGTCTGCGACAGTAGCAAGTCCTCCATCCTGCATGGGTTACGCTTGCCAAGGCTTGTTGGGTCCTAACTCGACATCGACGCCGCCGACAGCAAGAGCCTTTGTGTGACAGCTCTCCTCCTGGTTCTGGTCATCCTCGACACCTCCTGGTACCCGTGGCTGCTGCGACAAGCTTCACCTCTTCACCTGCATCTTCACGATATCGCCTGGTTCCTTCCTGGTTCCTTTCCGGCTCCTGGCTGGTGACCTAGACTCTGTCCCCTCTGCTTGCAGGTATCCTCCTTCCTGATTCCATCCTTGGAATCCACCGGACACTCTTCACTGACTGCCTGTCAGCAACTTTCTTCAGGCATCCATAGGAGTCGACGACGAAACCCGACGCAAGTTCACACCTATGCACCCGCAGCCCGTGGGCTAGGTAACTTGAGTACTCCGTTGCTCAAAAGGGTATTGACTATCCAAGTGTCTAGTTTCCACATCTCTAACTCCTAGTTCCTTCCGAAGTGTCCTAAAACTCTTAATTACTAAATACTACTATTTCTATCGACTTTAACGCATTACGCGTGAGTGTTTCCACTCTGCACCTGAATCCCGTGGGCCTCCCACTGCCTAGCAACTGATAGGATAGTGTAGCCCCAGCAATTCCCTAGGCCTAGGCCTAACCTGTGTTCGTGACAGTGGTTCTTACACCACTTACTTAGTATATGGTTTGCGTGGCCCCTAGGGCCTAACTGTATTACTTACCTGTGTGACTTATGTATGCTTAAATAAGACTGTGTTGTACCTCGAATCTCATAAAGAGTGCTGAGGGTATTTTGACTAGAATAAATACATTCTATTTTTATAATATATCTGTTGTGGTGTCCTTTCATTTGGTTTTCAAGGGGTTGCAAATGGTATAACAGCTGGCTTCACATGCCATACAGAGTTTAGCCTAAGACTGCTCTTGTCCATGCTACCACTAGGATAGCTGGTCTATAAGGTTGACTTTACAACCAATCACCATAAGGGTTGTTTGGACTGATACAAGGTGTACACTAGAACTAGTGACATCATATATCAGGCCAACTTCTCACACGCGCCCCCCCCTGAGATGGTGTCGCGCCCCCCTGGGGGGGCATGCCCCACAGATTGAAGAACTCTGGTCTAAAGGCTACCGACTTGGAAATCGTTCTGCCTAGAGAGTCAGCGGTATCCAGCCCACAGCGGATAGTAAACTTTGCTGCGTCTCTCCCTGTGGCTACAGCTTTGGAGAGTACAGTCCGAGCCTCCTCCGGACACTGAGGTAGCACATGCGCAACCGTGTCCCACACAGAGTGGTAAGCACAAGTTACTTACCTTCGGTAACGATATATCTGTAAGAAACATTAGTTAGTGATAAATTCCTTACCTTAGAATTACCCATAGGTGTCAGACTGGATCCGGAAAGTTTTCGCCAGCAGTACCCCTGCATGACGGAAGATGATGTTGTGCGGCTCCGCGTGCATCGTTGGCATCGTGGTCACCAAGATGACGTCGCGGTAGGTACTTAGACGCCGCCATCGCGCGTTGACGTAAGTTCTGTACACATCAGGAACGCAGAGCCATGCAAGATACTGACCACTGGTGCATTGAAACTAGGGCCGTAAAAGGGATGACCTTAACTCTAGAAATCAGTTCGCACAACGGGGAGGATGGGTGGGGTGGTAAGGAATCTATCACTAACTAATGTTTCTTACAGATATATATCATTACCAAAGGTAAGAAACTTGTGCATCTGAAAGAAACACGTTAGTGATAGATTCCTTACCTTAGAACAGGTACCCCAGCAATACCAACCCCTGTGGTGGGTCTGCGAACCAAGATCACACCAGGAAGTCCCGGAGAACAGAGCGGCCAAAGAAGCCGTCTCTCCGGACTTGGTTGTCCAGGCAATAGTGCTTAGCAAAATGCCTGACAGATGTCTTGTAAGGGGACTCCACGTCCCAACGCCGTAGTGGCAGCCATCGCCCTGGTGGAATGGGCTTGCCCCAACGGAGGCTCCTTTATAGCCAGGGAATAACAGGCTTTAATACAGAAGACGACCCATTGGGAGATAGTCCGCTTGTGTATGGCCCGACCTTTCTTGGTGCCTACGTAGCCAACAAATTGCTGGTCATCCACCCGGAACTGTTGTGTGTGGTTCAGGTAAAATGAAAGCGCATGTTTTGGGTCCAGACGGTGGAGCCTCTCTTCCTCTCTAGAAGGATGCGGAGGCGGAAAGAGGGTGGGCAAAGTGATGGTTTGCCCGATTTGAAAGGCAGTGACACCTTTTGGCAGAAAGGATGGACGGGTTCTGAGCACAACCTTGTCCGGATGGACAGACAGAAAAGGAGGTTTACAAGAAAGAGCCTGGAGCTTACTCACTCTCCTGGCGGAAGTGATGACAACCAGGAAAGCAGTCTTCCAGGTTAATAGACGTGGAGGACAGTTGTGAAGAGGCTCAAAGGGAGCGCACATCAAAAATGTTAGACCCAGGTTCCAGTCCCACTGTGGCATCACAAAAGGAATATGAATGAAAAGGTGAGTAATGCCTTTGAGGAATCTATTTACAACAGGGGACCTGAAAAAAGAGGGCTGATCAGGGAGCCTGAGAAAGGATGAAATAGCAGAAAGGTAGCCATTGATAGTGCCCAGAGCAGAGCCCTGCTGGGCCAAAGAAAGAAGGAACAAAAGGACTTCTGAAAGAGGGGCAGAAAGGGGATTCACAGCCTTTGCTGTGCACCATGCCACAAATTTGTTCCACCTGCAGGCGTACACCAACTTAGTGGAGGGACGCCAGGCTGCCAGAATGACATTACAAACTTCAGGAGGCAAGTCGAAAGGAATCATCTGTCGCTGCTCAATCGCCATGCAAGGAGGTGGAGAATGGACAGGTTCGGGTGGAGGACTGTCCTCTGCTGCTGCGACACAAGATCCTCCCGAAGAGGCAGTTGGATCGGGGGATCGATGGTCATACTGAGTAGCTCGGGATACCAAACTCTTCGAGCCCAGTACAGGGCCACAAGAATGACTTGGGCCCGGTTGTGTCTGATCTTCTTCAGCACTCTGGGCAGAAGTGGTATTGGTGGAAAGGCGTACAACAGACCGCAACTCCACTGGCGACGAAAAGTGTCACCTAGCTAGTGCCGCCTTTGAAATTCCAACACGCAGAACTGCTGACATTGCGTGTTCTCTAAGATGACGAATAGATCTAACCAAGGCTCTCCCCACTGTTGAAAAAAACCTTGCGCCACGTCCGAGTGAAGACGCCATTCCTGATCCATCATGCACCTGCGGCTGAGTTTGTCCGCCCTGGCGTTCAGTGACCTGCTAGATGTTGAATCACCAGAGAAATGCCCTGATGTTCCAGCCACGTCCAGAGGCGCAGAGCCTCCTGACATAGGATCCACGACCCCACCCCGCCCTGTTTGTTGCAGTACCACATGGCGGTGGTGTTGTCTGTGAACAACTGCACTACTCTCCCCTTGACAGAGGGAAGGAATGCTTTCAGTGCAAGTCTGATCGCCCAGAGCTACAGAAGGTTGATATCGAGCCGGGACTACGCCGGAGACCAGAGGCTTGTGAGCCACCACTGCAATTGTTGTGCAGTGCCCTCGAGATCTGGACGTACTCGGACAGGTTCCCCTGATGCTGCGCCCACTGGAACTTCAGGTCCCCCTCCAGAGCCCGCATATGCCATCTGGCATGATCGACCAGCAGGATGCAGGAGGCCATGAGGCCCAGCAGCCTCAGGGTCATCCTGACCGAAACCCAGGATAGAGGCCGAAAGATCGGGATCAGAGCCTGAATATCCTGGACCCGACGTTTGGGAGGATAGACCCGATAGAGCATCGTATCTAGAACCGCTCTGATGAAGAGGAGCTTCTGAGAAGGAATCAGGTGCGATTTCTGCACATTGATGAAGAACCCCAGCAAATGCAGGAGGTCGGCCGTAGTCTAGAGGTGAGAGACGACTGCATGGGGCGAGCCCGCCTTCAACCGTAGGGCTAGGGGAAGACTGGAACCCCTGATCTGCACAGATGAGCTGCGAGCACCGCCATCACTTTCGTGAACACCCGAGGGAAGCTGGTAAGGCCAAAGGGGAGCACGGTAAGCTGAAAGTGCTTGTGGCCTACCGTAAACCATAGGTAACGCCGGTGGGCCGGAAGGACGGAAATATGGAAATATGCGTCCTGCAGATCCAACACTATCATCGAGTCTCCAGGGTCGAGGGCAGAGAAGACCTGAGTCAGAGTTAACATCTTGAACTTCTCCTTCCGGAGAAAGCGATTGATGTTCCGGAGGTCCAAGATAGGATGCAGGCCCTTGTCCTTCTAGGGCACCAGAAAGTAGTGAGTGTAGCAACCACGTCCTACTTCTGGCGCAGGAACACGCTCGATAGCCCCCTGGGCCAAGAGGGCCACAACTTCCTGTTGAAGAAGTGCCAAGTGATCCCCCAACATGTGGTGGTACTGGGGTGGCATGGCTGGAGGGGTATTCTTGAAGGGGAGGGAGTAGCCCCGTCGGACTATTTGTAAAACCGACCTGTCCGTAGTGATGGTTAGCCAGTGGGGAAGGTGATGGCGAATCCTGCCGCCCACTGGCGTTTGATGGGCCTGAAAAACTGGACTAGGAAGGTTTGGAGGCAGTGGTGGCCGGGGTAGAGGTGGACTGACCCTCTGTGGGTCCCACGTCCACGCTGGAACTGTTGCTGCGCAGGCCTGTGGTTCTGAAGCGAACGTGTCGGGGCACCCCTTCCGTGGCCACGAAAGGAGCGAAAAAGCAGAAGGTGGAGGAGGGCGAGTGGCCGAAAGGCCCAAGGACTTGGCCGTAGCTCGCGAGTCCTTAAAGCGCTCCAATGCACTATCTGCCTTGTTGCTGAAAAGGTGAATGCCATCAAAGGGCATGTCCATCAGAGTGTTCTGGACATCTCCAGAGAAACCAGTTGTCCTCAGCCAGGCGTGGCGGTGGAGCGCCACTGTCATGGAAATCGCCCTGCCCAGCGAGTCGGCGGTGTCAAGGCCACATCTAATTGTGAACTTGGCTGCATCTCTCCTTTCAGCAATAGCCTGAGAGAGCACTGTCTGGGCCTCCTCCGGACACTGAGGCAGCACCTGGGCCACGTGTCCCACAAAGGGTGGGAATAACGGCCCAAGAGGCATGCAGTGTTCACAGCCACAGCCCTGAACTGGTGGAAGAAAA
The DNA here is from genome assembly GCF_964204655.1 of Triturus cristatus. Classification (NCBI taxonomy): domain Eukaryota; kingdom Metazoa; phylum Chordata; class Amphibia; order Caudata; family Salamandridae; genus Triturus; species Triturus cristatus. Next base: position 381,478,675 of record NC_140585.1, on the reverse strand, counting down.
AATCTTCTATCCAAACTGTTCCAGTCTCGTGGATTCCCTGTCCGGGGGTGCAGTAGGGAATGCGCTCTGGGACGTAGAGGCTTGGACAACCAAGCTCTCAGGGGCGGGGTGTTGGGAAAGGAAAAAGGGGTCGCCCGGGGCCAGGCGATGGCGTTGGGCCACGCTCCTATCCACAGCAGCCCCTGTGTTGGGCCTAGACCAGGTGCCCAAAAGAACATCGGAAAGTGTCTCATTAAAAGGCAGCAGTGGCTCCGCAGAGGTAGCCGCCGGCTGAAGCACTTCTGTCAGGAGATTAGTCCTGACGGCCACTGTAGGGAGCTCGAGGTGGAGAGCCTCGGCCACCCTACGCAACACCACTGCATAACTCCATAGCCACGGTAGGAGGAATTAGCATGCCAAGATCAGGAGAGGTATCAAGACCACTGGCATCCCCCAGCTCCTCTGCCCAGTCCGGGTCATACTCACATTGAGCTGTGAGAGGATCCTCAGACCCCTCCCAGTCCTCCCCTTCCTCCAAAGGCTGATGAACAGGCCTAAATAAGGAGGCTGGACATAGGGAAAGAAAGGTCCCATCGGCGTCGAGCGACGCCATTCCGGCTTCATGTCCACATCAGGCCTGAAACCGGGGCCGACATCGTCCGGTGCCACAGGTGACGGCGAAGGTGGTGCCGGTGGAGTCGACATCGGTGCAGGTGTTACAAAGTCAACCGGCTTCGACGGGGATCCAGGCCTGGATCCATGGGCGCCAGAGCCGGAGCCAACAGTGATGCCGGAGCCGCCGACATTGAAGGAAGAGGAACCCCAGTCAGGCCCACGGGGCCCGAAGGTGCGCCGGCGGGTCCCGATGGCCTAAAGAGGCGGACCATGGCTGACAGAAATTCCTGCAGCAGGGCCGCAGTCGCCGACGGACCCGGGCAGGACGGGAAAGGTGGGTAGGCCGACGGCAACAGCGTAGGCTCCGCCGGAGCCGCGGGGGAGGCACCACCCGTACCCTCAGCCATGTCACGCGACGGGAAGCCGGTGAGCGATGACGCTTCTTCGACTTCCTGCGATGCTTCACCTTACCTGACCTCTAGTGCGAAGACTTTGATCCCGACGAACGATGGTGATGGCTCCGCGACCGGTCCCTCGACCTACCACGGCACAGGGACCTTGAGCGGCGTGGAGCCGACTGCCGAACTTCAAGCAACTTTCGGGGCCGCTCCCGCAAAGTCTTTGGCACCACGGCCTGGCAGTTGGGGCACAACTTGGGGTCGTGGTCGCGTCCCAGGCAGTAGAGACACACGTGGTGCGGGTCCATCACCGACATCATGCGATGACAGTCCCCGCAAGACTTGAAGCCAGGCATCCCTATGGCACCAGGAGTCGATCGACTCGAAAATAATACAAAAAGGCCTCGAAAAACTCAGTCAAAAAATGACTGGGGGTACCGCTCTCTCCGGATCTGCGCTTGCTGGTGTGGAAAAAGAGAGAACTGACATCAGCGTGCGAGGGTGTTGTCTAAGTAGCTATCGCGATGTCATCTCGGCGACCACGACGCCAAGGACGGATGCAGAGCCGCACGACGTGACCTTCCAACGCGCAGGGGTACTGCTGGAGAAAACTTTCCGGATACAGTCTGACGCCTGTGGGTAATTCTAAGGTAAGGAATCTATCACTAATGTGTTTCTTTCAGATTAACGGCCCAATAGACATGCAGTGTTTAAATACTGACTGCAGCCCCAAGCTGGCGGAAGGGAAAACCTTCTTCCCAAGATGATCCAGCTTCTTGGATTCCCTATCCGGTGGTGCGAAAGGGAATGCGCTCTTGGAAGCAGAGGCTTGGACCACCAAGCTCTCAGGGGTGGGGTGTTGGGAGAGGAAAGTGGGGTCGCCCGGAGCCAGGAAGTGGCGTCGGGCAACCATCCTATCCACGGGAGCCCCCATGTTGGGCCTGGACCACGTGCCTAAAAGGATGTCGGTGAGGGTATCATTAAACGGCAGCAGGGGCTCCGAAGAGGTCGCTTGCGGTTGAAGCACCTCTGTCAGGAGGTTAGTCCAGACCGCCACTGTAGGTAGCTCAAGGTTGAGAGCCTCGGCCACCCTAAGCAACACCACTGCATATGATGCTCCCTCCTCTGTAGCCACGGTAGGAGGAGACAACATGCCAAGGTCAGGGGAGGTATCAAGACCACTGGCATCCCCCAGGTCCTCTCTCCAGTCCAGATCATACTCCAACTGGTCGGTCAGAGGGTCACCTGACCCCTCCCAGTCCTCCTCCTCTTCCTCTGGGTGCCAATCTGGCCTGAAAGGGACCCCAGGAGTGAACAGGGGCACAAAAACACCACTCGGCGCAGGATCCGGCGTCAGGCGCTGCCAGTCCGGCTCTGTTTCCACATCAGGTTAGAGGCCGGGTCGAGGCCGGCCGGGGGCACGACCGGCATAGAATGCGGGAAGCAGCGCCGGTGGAGGCATAATGAGGTCAACTTGTGCCATTCCGGATCAAGGCCTGGATCCACAGGGGCCCTACTGCACGAGGGCCGGAGCCGCCGGCGGAGAAGGCCTAGGGCCCGCTGTAAGAAGTTGGCCTGATATATGATGTCACTAATTCTAGTGTACACCTTGTATCAGTCCAAACAACCCTTATGGTGATTGGTTGTAAAGTCAACCTTATAGACCAGCTATCCTAGTGGTAGCATGGACAAGAGCAGTCTTAGGCTAAACTCTGAATGGCATGTGAAGCCAGCTGTTATACCATATATAATCCCTTGAATACCAAATGAAAGGACACCACAACAGATATATATAAAAATAGAATGTATTTATTCTAGTCAAACCCTCAGCACTCTTTAAGAGATCCGAGGTAAGTACAACACAGTCTTATTTAAGCATACATTAAGTCACACAGGTAAGTAATACAGTTAGGCCCTAGGGGCCACGCAAACCATATACTAAGTAAGTGGTATAAGGACCACTGTCACGAACATAGGATAGGCCTAGGCCTAGGGAATCGCTGGGGCTACACTACACTACCAAATGTTAGGAAGTGGGAGGCCCACGGGATTCAGGTGCAGAGTGGAAACACTCACACGTAATGCGTAAAAGTCGATAGAATTACTAGCAGTTAGAAATTAACAGTTTTAGGACACTTCTGGTATAGCTAGAAAGTCGAGACTCGGAAACTAGACCCTAGGATAGTCAATACCCTTGTGAGCACCGAAGTACCCAAGTTACCTAGCCCACAGGCTGCGGGTGCATAGGTGTGAACTTGCGTCGGGTTTCGTTGTGGACTTCTATGGATGCCTGAAGGAAAGTTGCTGACAGGCAGTCAGTGAAGAGTGTCCGGTGGATCTCAAGGTGGGGATCAAGAAGGAAGGAACCTGCAAGCAGAAGGGACAGAGTCTAGGTCACCAGCCAGGAGCCGGGAAGGAACCAGGAAGGAACCAGGCGATGTCGTGAAGATGCAGGTGAAGAGGTGAAGCTTGTCACAGCAGCCACGGGTACCAGGAGACGTCGAGGATGACCAGGACCAGGAGGTGAGCTGTCCCACAAAGGCTCTTGCTGTCGGCGGCGTCGAAGTCGAGTCAGGACCCAACAAGCCTTGGCAAGCGGAACCCACGCAGGATGGAGGACTTGCTTCTGGTGCAGACCAGGAAGGTCTGGGGTGCTTCTCTTTCACAGAGGAGCGGTTGCCAGTCTGGAGGAGCCGGACCAGCAAGATGAAAGTAAAGGTTCGTCGTCGCAGAGGCTACTAGCCAACGGGCCAGCAACCGGACAACACGTCGAGCAACACAGGTGCAGAAGGGCCCCACGCAGAACACGTGAAGTGTGGGGAGCTGGTCTTCTTTGCAGATGGTGCTTGGGAGTGGGGCTTCTCAATTCCCCAAGCACAGCCTCGAGGGAGCCTCGGAAGTCGCGCTAGTCAGTTACTAGCCACTTTCCCAAGTCGCCGGTCCCACGTCCCTCGTCGCCTCCACGGGTCTCAGCTTCACTGGAGATGTGGATCTGGTTCAGAGGTGTCTGGAAGTCTCGGCGCTGCTCAGTCTCTGCAGTCGTCCCTCGTAGGATTCAGTCGCAAAGCAAGCAGCGGTCGCTGGATGGTGCCTGGTTGCCCAGGGTGGTCACTCCTTGGCCACAAGGGAGATTTCTTCAGTCTTCTTCCTGAGGTCGAATGTCGAAGGTCCAGAGTTTCTGTTCAAGTTGCAGATTCAGGTTAATCTAATTTAGCAGGGCTCAGCTAGCTACTGATATATTGGGCTAGTGGGCTGGGCTACCTGCAAGGTCCCTCCTATGGGTGGGACCAGGAAGGGGAGTGGTTACACCCCCTTTCCTTTGTCCAGTTTCGCGCCAGAGCTGGGGCTGGAGTGCCCCAGCACCGGTTTGAACTGGACTATGCATGGAGCACCTTGTGTGCCCCAGGCATGTCTCATTCCTTTCAGCCCTCCCTGCCCCAATACACTAACGTCTGTCTGGGGAGGTGCTAGCACCTCCCCAAGCAGGACACCTATTGTCCAGGCCTCCCTGGCTGGGAGGGCTCCCAGCAGCAGGAGGTCAGACTTGTGTCTGTGGTAGCAGCATCCATTTTGTGATGCTGAGGCTTTGGTGAGAGTTAAACAGCAAAGTAGGATTTTAACATGTCTCTCCCTCTAGAAGGGAGGAATAATATCCTCATCACCAGATATGGTATGGTGGTATTATTCCAAAGTGTTAGACACCTTACACGACTGTTGTATTTTACATAGCTTGCTTTGTAATAGTTACCATGGTTGTCATGATGTCATGATGAATTGGAATACTGCGGTCCCCTAGCAACATCCATCTGGTTTGTAAACTGGCGACGAGCGTGGAAACAACCCAACCAAGAATGTACTTTGGACACTCGAGTTAAAATTATTTGGACCGTGAGTGACCCCTGGATTATTATTTTTTTTTGTTTCAAGTGACACTAAGTGCTCTTTTGCGTTGATAGAGCTATCATCTATGACTGTACTTTATGCTTTCAACCTGCAATGGATAATTTTATGGATTTGAGCATCTAATTCGGATTGGCTGCAGGCGATTTTCCTACTGAATGTTTCAACTACGTGTGTAGTGTGCCACGGTTGGTTTAAAAGACACACCAACCCAGCGAGTAAAGTTGCAAGCCTTATTCCTAATTTTTCTTCGCGTTCGTGGATATAGTGCTATGGATTTGGGAGACACATTTTGAACCGTGAATTGAGCTATGCCGATGTGTGAAATCGTAAACAAGCGTCTACCCTGTTGAGTGTTCCTAGCTACGTGCATGTTGCTGCTGACGCGTATTCAGTTTGCTGGGTGCACTGGTATCTAAGGATTAAGGTTATACTTGGCCATTTGTGTTTTGCCTTTGTGGATGCGCGAATTCATCTAGTGGCATTATTTAAAAAAAAAGACGCGCACGTACCTGTATTGTTCGGAAGCATTCCTCTCCACACGAGCGTTCGTACAGCTGACTTCATTCGGCCGACTGGAGCGTTTCCCAACCGGGAAGGATTGTGGGTACAAACACAAAGAAAGGACAACATCTACAATAAACTACTGATTTCCAGTCACTAACACTAACAAAGGACTAAAAGTTATGTCCACATAGCACAAGATGCAACCATGTTTTAAAAAAGTGGAAAAGAAAGAGTAAAGAAACGTTGTGATTCCCAAATTAAAATACAATTTTCATATTGATGCTGTAAACAATTTTATAATTTCATTCTTAAAGGATTTTTTATTTTTATTTTTTTTTATTTTATTTATTTTTTTTTCTTTGAAAAAAGAATAAACAAAAATATTTCTATATAGAATATAAACATCATAAAGAGCGCAGCACCATTCAAATTTATTGGAAGTGTATTTTATTTTCATCAAACAATGTCGTCACAAGTGATTCCAGCACCACCTTATTTTCTACCGAGTCCTGGTGAACCGTGCATGTTATGGGAGCACTGGAAGGAAACTTTTGAAACTTATTTAGAAGCCATTGGGGGTGACGACTACATTTCAAAAAGAAAATTGGCGATTCTAAAACAATTTTTGGGATTGGAGGGAAGAAATGTTCTAAAAACATTACCTTCAATGGAAGCCATCGTGACTGAAACCAGCGCGGATAGTGAAGCTTCTGGAGACAGCAACATTGACATTTTTGAAGTTGCGTTGAAAGCATTGGAGGAGAACTTTGGAAAAAAAGTCAGTGTTGTAGTGGAGAGACACAAATTTTTTTCTCGTGTACAAGCAGCGGGAGAGACCATTGAACAATATGTCGCAAATTTAAGAATGTTGGCTGTTACATGTAAATTTAATGATATGAGGGATGATCTAATAAGGGACCAACTAATTAACAGAATGTCTAATTTAAAAATACAGGAAAAATTATTAGGTTTAAAGGATCCCTCTTTAGATAAAACATTGTCGGTAGCCAAACGGATGGAAAACACGTCTAGATATGTAAAAGAGTTAAATACACCTTCCCCAAAAATAGTAAAAGAAGATGATACTATACATAACATAAAAAGGAATACAAAAAAAGTAGAAGTCAAACCTATATCTTCCAACAGACCAGAAGGTGTGAGATTTAAACCTAAAGTTTGTTATAGGTGTGGAAGCCCGAAACACACAGCAGATGCTACCTATTGTCCTGCAATTAAAACAAGGTGCCATAAATGCAAGAGGTTAGGACATTTTGCAAGATGGTGTAGAAGTGTTAGTTCTTCTGCGACATCTAAGTCTGTAAATGCATTAGTTCAAGATGATATGCCTCATAAGGAGGAGTTATTCTATGATAGTGAGGGTGAGAATGAAGATATTGAAGTTATGGTTATTGAGTCAAGTCAAGTTCTCAAATGTGAAACTAACAAACAAGATAGTTATCGTCCTCCCAAATGCATCATCAAAATTAAGAACAAGGATGTACACGTATGGGCAGATTCTTGTTCCCCATTTACTATCATAGACAAGTTTATTTGGGAAGGTTTAGGTGGTAATTTGAATGAATTGCAGCCCACTGATGTTATTCCAGAGGGGTATTGTGGTGAAAAGCTTCCTGTGTTAGGTTGTATAGAAACTGAGATGCGTTTCTTAGACAGGAAGATTACAGCAAAATTGTTTGTAGTAAAACAAGGAAGATCTCTTTTGGGGTGGAAGGAACAGAGAGCACTCAATATAATTTTGAACCCTAACCATCCTCAACAAGTTTTGCTAACCTCACCAAGTACAACTTCCAAATGGGTTAATAAATTTCCAAAATTATTCAGTGAAAAATTAGGATGTTTGAAAAAGTTCAAACACAAAATCATTTTGAAAGCAGATGCTACCCCCAAAGTACATAAGGTAAGAAATGTACCTTTGGTTTTAAGAGAAAAACTTAAAAATGAGTTGGTCAGATTGTGCAATGAAGATATTATTGAACGTATTGAGGCGTCCGAATGGCTAAGTCCAATTGTTTTGGCCCGGAAACCTAATGGCAATATTAGGATGTGTATTGATTTGAGAGATGTAAATGATAACATATGGATAGATCGGTATCCGCTCCCACGAATTAATGAAATGTTAGCTACTATCAAGGGGGGAACATATTTCACCACTTTAGACCTGTCTAATGCATACCACCAAATACTATTACACGAAGATTCAAAGCACATCACTTCTTTCATTACTCCAGAAGGAGCTTTTCAGTTTAAGCGCATGCCATTTGGGTTAGCGTCCGCTTCAGCCGTTTTCCAAAGGGTTATGCAATCAATATTAACTGGTCTTAAAAATGTAGTGGTTTTTCAAGATGATGTGTTGGTATGGGGGAGTGATGTAAACAATCATGATTTGATCTTGGAAGAGGTTCTCATCAGACTTTCTGAGGCTGGTCTCACTATTGCGTTAGAAAAATGTAAATTTGGTGTCAAGGAAGTGGAGTATCTTGGTCATACTTTGTCCAGTGAGGGTGTAAAACCAAAACGTAGTTTGATTGAAGCCATTGAAAAGGCTCCCGCCCCAAGAGATAGAGATCAACTCAGGTCATTCTTGGGGTTAGCAGAGTACTACTCGAAATTTGTTCACCATTTTTCTGACAAGGTACAAGAGCTTAGGAACTTGATGAAGAAAGGTGTCAAATTCGAGTGGACTGATGCTTGTCAACAAAACTTTGTTTCTATCAAGAAATGCATCATAAATGCTGTGTCATTAAGGCCATTTGACCCTAATGACCAAACTATCATCACTACCGATGCCAGTAATAATGGGTTAGGTGCGGTACTAATTCAGATGCACAAGGGACAAGAAAGGGTAGTGGCGTTTGCGTCCCGCACACTAAAAGGGGCAGAACACTCTTATTCAACCATCGAGAAAGAAGCTTTAGCATGTTGGTGGGGCATACAGTATTTCAGGACATTTGTGTGGGGAACTAAGTTCCAATTATATACTGACCACAAACCTTTGATAGATCTTTTCTCCACCAGAGGCGCAAGCAAGGCCACTCCCAGAATAGCCAAATGGTTGTACCGTTTGCAGGAATATGCTTTTGATGTGAAGTATATTCCGGGTGCAAGGAATGTAAATGCAGATTGCATATCTAGATTACCGTTAGAAAATACAGATGAGGAGGAAGATGATGAATGGATGGTTGCCGAAATTAAGGATGTGTGTACAGCCATCAGTGAAGTTGAGTGGAAGAAGGCCATGGAGGAAGATGTTGTACTGGGCATGGTTATAAAAGCTTTAAGTGGTGAACAAGGATGGAAGGTACATAAGGATCTTAATTCTTTCAAATTGATATGGTCGGAGTTGAATGTGATAGAAGGTACACTTAGGAGAGGTAATAGATTAGTGGTCCCTGAGAAATTAAGAAACAGATTACTAAATATCATGCATGAAGGGCATGGGGGTATGTCAGCCATGAAGAGAAGGATTAGAGTAGATTTTTGGTGGCCTGGCATGGATGTGCAAATTGAGCGTTTTGTTCGAGATTGCGTGGCTTGTGCGTGTAGCGACAAGACTCATTCTTCTCAAGAAACTTCTATAAGTGCGTCACCCATGCCTAAAGGTGCATGGGATAAATTAGCCATCGATATATGTGGGCCTTTCGATATCTTAAATGCATCAGAGAGATTTGCCATAGTTATGGTAGATTATTTTTCAAAGTGGCCAGAAGTTGCCTTTGTTAAAGAGGTCAAGGCTGCAAGTGTTATTTCATTTTGTGAAGACATTTTTAGAAGGGAAGGTTGCCCCACTGAGCTAGTTACAGATAATGGACCCCAATTCATATCGGAAGAATTTGAAAGTTTTCTGAGGAAGTGGGGGATCAGGCACACCACCACGCCAGTCTATCATCCAAGGGGAAACGGGTTGGTGGAGCGTTTCAACAGAGTACTGGTTGAATGTATTCAATTGGCATGCAAAAACAATGAGTTATGGAGGCAGTGTGTAAAGGACATGTTGTGGTCGTACCGCACTACTCCGCATTCTGTGACTAGGGAAACGCCTTTTTCTCTACTTAAGGGAAGGATTCCTTGCTCTGTGGCTGTTCCACCTTGGATGAATAGAGCGGGGATATACAATGCAAACTTAGAGGAAATGCGAAGTAGAGTGGAAAAATATCAGAAAAATTATTGTGATCGTTTTAATGAAAACATTGTGAAGCCAAAACGTTGTTTCATGCAAGGAATGTTTGTGAGAGTATTTGTTGGAGACAAGGCTAAAAAGGGTCGGCCTAAATGGTCTTCTCCCAAAAAGATTATTGTTGTTAAGGGTAACAGTGTTAAGTTGGATGATGGAAATTGGTGGAACACTAGGAAGGTATCACCATGTTCTGACACTGAAATTGTCATGCCTCCAAGTACTCAACAAAATATTGTTGCATGCAGAGTTAATACTGATCCTGTTGGATTGCCTGTTGCTAAGGTCAGAACGAATGTAAGACAACGTACAATGCCTACAAGGTATAAAGATTACGTATGTACATAGTTTTATCAGGACAAATGTAAGACAACGTACAATGCCTACAAGGTAAAAGATTACGTATGTACATAGTTTTTTATTTTTTTTATTTTATTATAAAGAGGGGAGATGTGTTGTATTTTACATAGCTTGCTTTGTAATAGTTACCATGGTTGTCATGATGTCATGATGAATTGGAATACTGCGGTCCCCTAGCAACATCCATCTGGTTTGTAAACTGGTGGCAGAGGAGTTGCAGTTGGACTTGTAAGCAGAGGTGTCCCAGGGGTCTGTACTCTACTACTAATAAACTCCTGTTCCATCAAGTAACGTGAGTTACCTTCTTCCCAAAAACGACATGTTTTGATAAAGCCAAACCATAGTTACCATAACCGTTTAAGATTATAAGGTACTTTAAGAGTATATGGTAGGCTATATCATAGAACAGCTATAAGGACATGGTTCCGAAAGCTGCAGACAGGCTCAGCTCATGCTGGAGCACCATCTCACATGTTACCAAGCACTCTGCCTCCAGGATTGTTAAGGCCTGCCATAGGAGTGGCTGATAGGTACACATGTGTCTATATATAAGGTAGGTATAGGAATACTACACCTAAGCAAGGAGTGATTACACGACCTTGCCCCAGCTGAGTGATCAGTCAGTTGTGTCATAATGGAAGGCCAGGCCAGGGGTGGCATAATACATGCTGCAGCCCCTGGTAGGCCTAGGGTACACCTATGCCCTGGGTACCTAGGGTACACTGTACAGGGTCCAATAAGGTGATCCTTACCAATTGGGTATGTACCTAGGGTACATGGAGTCCATTTTACAGAGAGAGCAGACAGCCTGAGACCCTGAATGGCAGGATCTCAGGCCAACTAAGTCGAAAAACCAGATAGACACTAGGCAAAAAGTTGGGGGTAACCATAGTCAGATATCCACCTTGCTACACCCCCAACCAAGTCCGCGGCCCTGAAGGTGCACCAGCGGGTTTGGCTGCCCAAAGATGGCATGCATCGCCTCGTAAAACTGACAAAGCTGGGATGGGGAAGCTCCGGGTCCCAGGAAGGGAGGGAAACTCGGAGTTGGCCCTAAAGGCTCCACACACGGAGCCACAGGAGGGGCACCGCCCGCATCCCTTGTCGCGTCAGCCGACGGACGGGGTGAAGTCCAAGAGCGACGATGCTTCTTTGACTTCTTCTTGTGCTTCGACTTACCTGACCTAGAGTACGAAGACTTAGAGGACCAATGGTGATGGCTTCGCGACAGGTCCCTCGACCTCCCTTGCGACAAGGACCTCGAACAGCGCGTAGCCGACTGCCGGCGCTCTAGAAGCTTCGGGACCGCCCCCGCAAAACCTTCGGAGCCATGGACCAGATTTCGGAGCACGACTTTGGGTCGTGGTCGCGCTCCAGGCAAATGAGGCACACTCTGTGCGGATCCGTCACGACATCAGTCGGGACAGGAACCACAAGCCTTGAAGCCGGGCATCCCTACTTGCACCAGGAGTCGTTAGGACTCAAAAACAGGTCGACAAAAGTCGCTCAAAAAGTTCAGTCAAAAAGTAACTGGAGGTACCGCTCTCTCCGGATCTGCACTGGTTGGCGCAGAAAAAGAAAGAACTGACTTCAGCGCGCGAGGGCGGCGTCTAAGTAGCTACCGCAATGTCATCCCGGTGACCACGACGCCAATGACGGATGCGGAGCCGACCGATGCCACCTTCCGACACGCAGAGGTACTGCTGACGAAAAAACTTGACGCTTGGGGGTAATTCTAAGGTAAGGAATCTATAACTAACTGTTTCTTTCAGATAAAGGGATAATCACGGTGCAGCGTGCCAATTAATATCTTTTAAGCCTCTGAAAATAAGTGCAGCTCCATTGTGATTAGAAGGGTTAGCTAGTGACCAGAAAAAACGCATCAACGTCCACAAACTAGGAAGGGAAGGCAGGAAAATGAAAATGGCAAGCACTCAGTTGGGAACAGTGTTCGAAGTGGGGGGAAAAAAAGTTGGGAAACTGTAGATGGAGAATTAGAGGATTGGGTCAGTGGCCTGAGTCTGAGGTGTGCCCAAAAAGAGCAAAACATCTCAATTTTTAGTAGTTGTTTGGCATTTCACTGATCAGTTACAGCTTATTACGTTATTTAATTCAACCAATGGATACACATATTTATTTAAGGTTTAATATGAGTTATTGACATTAAAATACATTCAAAAAGTGGTATATGTTTCCAATCACAGAATGTCCCAAATACACTTAAATGTGGAATCACAAGCCATTTGTCTCTGAGCCATGGGGTTTCTGTTATCGGCACTTCTCCCTTTTTCCACAAGAGCAGTTCAAACATGAATGGCTAAATATCCTAGTTTGCAAATGTTTTCCACATAATTATGGCTCTGACATATTTGCCACATAAAACATAATCTGCTAGATAATCTGACGATTTTAACTAAAAAATTGTTTGTAGCTCAAACAGATAAAAAGAAGTAACTAAAAACTGTGACTTGTGTTGCTGCGAATTGGAGGGCCATTTGCAAAGGTTGACTGGTCACTTTTCTCACTGCTGCATTTGTATGTTTCACTGTTACTAATGAGGCAAAATCTCTGCAGAGACTGTTAGTATGTGTAAAATGTCTAAATAATAAAGCAGCAGAAAATGTACCACATTACATTGCAGCCTTTCTTTTGCTGCATAATTTAGTCAACACTACGACATAAATGAGTCCTCCATTGCGTAATTCTAGTCCCCCCAAAGCAGGCAGTATGCATTAAAAGTGCTTGTGCATGAAGCAAAGACAATGTAAAGTTTGCCAACTTATGGACATATGTACAATGAACTGGCAGAGTGCAGGTTAGCTCCAAAATTCATATGGCCGCGCTCCGTTAGCTTAAAAAAGCAGGGATGCACCGTATTTACAATGATATGGCGCACCCTGGCGTTTCCCTTAGCGCTGGCGCTAAATTAAGCTGCCTAGCACCAAAGCAGGCACTCTTGCACCATAGTGCATGGGTTCCTGCGTTGGCGATTTGTAACTCCTATGTGTGCTGCATTGTGCAAATCGTCATTTTTTTCATGATTGTTTATGTCTAGGAAGGGACACCTTCCTGCACATAAATATTAATTCATGGCAATTTGCTGTTTCTAAGTGTGCTACACAATGCAGCACACATAGAAACAGCAAAACGAGGAGAAATTAATAATTTCTCCTCATTTTGCCATGTTAAGACCACATTTTTTTGGTCTTCATTTTGGCGGTGCACCATATTTACACCACCCTTGTAAATAGGGGGCAGCGTCAAAATAAATGGGTTTTGCGGTGGAGCGCCCACTGCCCGCCTCTTTCACGCTGAGTGTAGCGTGAAAGGGGGCCTTATTAAGAAGGCGACGTTAAGCCACGTTGTACATTGGGCAATGGACTTAACACCACCAGAACATCTTAAAAAGTGATGTTCTGGCAGCGTTAAGTTCTTGTACACATGCCCCTACAGTTGGTGTGCGTGGAAATCCAGCATTGCCTGGTGAGTTGCACTACTACTGCTGAAACCAGGCCAATGGAGGTACCAATGGCTAGGTCGGACTGGCCTCAAGCGTCCTTTGAACTCAGTGACAGAGTTACTGTTGCACTAGGGTGTGCTGCTTCGTAGGCCTGCCCGCAAGTCTAGAGGTGAACTTCAGTGTGGGTTGTGGTGGACAGGCCTTCACGGTTAACCCACACTTGCCATTGCTAGGGTCTACCTGCTGGTGCTAAGACACCAATGCTTATAAGGGCCAGCGGAGCCTTCTAAGGTCTAGCATGGGAATCTGCTCCCTCAGGAGTGGTCTGGTGTACTGGTCATGAAGGATGAACCTGGTTCCCCAGTTCCAAATTCAACAGCTCTGTCCATAGTGCCACATCCTCTCTCCCACTGAACACCGTACTGCCACTGAGAGAAACTCGCACTGACTTCAGCTACAACCCAATTGTTCCCCGCTATAAACACCTGGATGCAAATCAATTCAAATTATGCACTAGACGAGAGTAGTGTGCTGACTGAAAAAATTTAACATCCTGGAAAAAGCAAACACTCATAGGAAATGCAAGATTAAGTAAAGCAAGTGAAATGTAAGCAGGAACAACATGGTTACCTTTATGCTTTTACACTCATTATTCAGAAATCAATTAGTGTTTTCGCCTGAAGAGTTAAGGACATGACTACAGGGCCCGGAAGTTACCCGTTTCAATATCCATTGCTTATATCCTTACAAAATGTAAGTAGTATGGTTATTAAAAATACCACATCCCTAAACATAAAGCCACAGTACACATTTTATAAACGAAAATAAGGAAAATAGCTCATCAGGATCACATTAAATATTTTCCATTCCACGGATCGACCTGTATTGCAGTACCTCCACGAATGGTGCACTTCCCCACCCAGGGAAAACAATGCTGTTCAAAGAAAGACGAGAGAATGAAAGTAGCGCTTCACAGGCAAACTCTGTAAAGTGGCACTAATGTGGTTGGGTCTGAATAAAACCGATATGGCAACTGTGTGACTACTCCGTCCTGCTTTATTTAGTTATTTATTTATTTTTCATATTTTTACCTTTTTTTTCTCTCCGTCCAGAGGCTGCACTTTGGGGGGAAAAGTCAGAAAAAAGATGACATTTCCAGTATAAGTGTTTCTTCTGTTTTCTGACCCATTTCACAGGGTAGGGAATGAAGGAAAGGATACAAAAGAGAGGGTAAGAGCTGTTTCTTGAGGTCTTGGTTGTCAGCAAGGGAGGAGGAGCGAGACAGAGACAGACAGAGAGGGAATTAGAGGAAGAGGAAGAAAGAGAGAGAGGGTGGGCAGCGGCAGAGCAGGAGAAGTGGATATTGTCCTTGTCTTCTCTGGGCAAGAAAAAAAGACAGAGCCCATTTCCTTCTCTGCCCACCCCTCACGTTTCCAAACGGCTGAGCCATATCTATAGGCCTTGGCTATTTCTGCTGTCCTGGGATCATTTTTAAAATAAAAAAGTAGGGGAATGGATTCTATTAAATGAAAATGTAGGGGTGCTGCCGATCCCGCCCACTTCAACCCCTGGTAGGGAGTAATGTACAGCAGTAAAAAAATAATTGAAATGACTAATTATTGTTAGACCCGGGATCCCTGGTTGACTGAGGTAAGTACCTTAGGCCAAATAGGGACCTGCATTCCAAAGTCAGAGAAAGGAAGGTCACCTTCTGAGATAGCCCCGCTCACCCCCTTGGTAGCTTGGCAGGAGCAGCCAGGCTTATCTTCAAGGCAAATGTGTAAAGTATTTGCATCCACGCTCACAGCAACCCAATGATGACACCACAAATAGATTCCACACGAGTTTTAAAAAAACAAGTATAAACTTTATGTAAAAAGATATACGATAAAACCACACGATATAAATCCAACATATGCCTATTTGTCATATTCCTCCTGGCCGGTTGTTAGGCCAGCCAGCCCTTGTAAGTTCTGGCTATATTAATGAGCACTAAACATTCTACTGTAATCCTAACACCATGTTATGCAGATCGTAATGCTAGAATCAGGCACTTTTGCAATGTCAAAATAATGTAATGCGTACGCAACAATCAGGCACTTTGCAATGTAAAGATAATTCGAAGCGTAACACAACAATCAGGTACTATGCAAAGTAATGCAATGCGTAATACAACCACCAGGTACGTCGTTATACAGATTTATTTATTTTTACAATTTATTAAGCGCGACGTTTGCCCGTAGGCGTCTTGGCGCTAAGACTTTCAGCAATAATCAAAGGGGATGAAATATAGCAGAAACAGTAGGCATAATTATTGGTTAAATAACCAAGTTTTCAGTAATTTCCTGAACTGAAGGAGAGTTTGACTTAATTTGATGTGTAGTGGTAACATATTCCACATTCTAGCTGCTGATACCACAAAACGTCTGTCTCCCCAAGACACAGTTTTTGTGCGTGGGACAATGATTTGTAAACTAATCACAGATCTCAGGGACCTGGTGGGTTGATATAAGGTTAATTGATCTTGAAGAACTTGTGGGCCTTGCTTGTTTAGGGCTTTAAAATTAAGACATAAGGTCTTAAATTTGATCCTGTTCCTGATTGTAAGCCAATGATAATCCCTAATGGTTTGACTAATAGAAGCAAATTTGGGGGTTTTAGAAAGCAATCTTGCCGCCGCATTCTGGATTGACTGCATTTTCGCTATCACCCGGGTTTGAGCATTTGCAAAAAGGCCATTGCAGTAGTCTAAAGATGAGAGAACTAAAGTGCTCACCACTGTTTTAGCCGCATTGTCAGGTAGGAACGGAATGACTTTTTTAATAATCCTTAATTTCTGAAATGCAGTTGAGGCCGTCTGATTTGCATGAGAGGCGAAATTAAGTTTATCATCGAAGACGATACCTAAGTTCCTAACTTTAGATACCGGAGTCGGCAGCGTTCCCATAGATGGAGGCCACCAGACGGATGACCACCCTGGGGAAAGTTTCCCAAAGATGATCACCTCAGTCTTCTCAGAATTTAATTTCAGGCAATTCGCAGATGTAAGGCACTGTGTAATACACTAATCAGGTAGTTTGTTATGCAGGAGTAATGCAATGCGTAATACGCTAATCAGGTAGTTCGTTATGCAGAACCAATGCAAAGCGTCATACGACAATCAGGTAGTTCGTTATGCATGAAAGATGCAATGCGTAATACACTAATCAGGTAATGATGTAATGTGTAATACAACAATTAGGTATGGAGTAATCCGTAATACACTCCGGCACCGATCACGGTGCCTCAGGCGGTCTCTCCGCCACTCGTGCTGACTCGCAGGTAGCCTCTGACAACAGTTGCCCCCAACATTGGTATGATATAACACAAAAAGTGCAGCTCCGCACTCTGGCCCCGGTACTGCCACTCCCTTGGCAATACGGGCCGCGATACGAGCCGAAGCAGAGGCTCGCGCTGCTGAAATGAGAAAGAGGCTGAGAGTGTCTCCCTCCGAGCCCGTGCCCCGCCCCAGGAGTCGACACACGTTACCTGGGGGGCACTAACTCACTCTCCTATCCTCGTCCAGCGTTTTGGGCCTCCGATGCAATCTTTGGAACTTGCCAATGGCGTGCTCGGGCCGGCGGCTCGGCTCCTCCGGGGCTGCCGGTCCGGGCCGCTACTGCTACGAAGATCTCAAGCTGCCACAGGGTACACGCACACAGCATTGCTGAGACTCCCTTGAGCTTCGGGTGCACGATCACCGGGCACTCCAAATGAAGGTCTCAGGCTGCATGAAGATCATGGGCACAGCGTCTCATGTTGCACAAAGCACACGCACAAAGCGTTGTGGAGACTCACTTGGATTCCGGGTGCACGATAAATAGGCAATCCTCTTGAAGGTCTCACTCTGCACAAAGCATATGCACATCGCGTCGATGAGACTCACTTGGATTCCGGGTGCACGATAACAAGGCAATCCTCACGAAGGCCTCACGCTGCACAAAGCACACACACACACAGCATCGTAAGACTCACTTGGATTCCAGTGCACACAATACTGGACAATCCTCACAAAAGGTTCAGGCTGCACGGAGCACACGCACACAGCGTCGCTGATCCTCACTTGGACTCTAGGCGCCCACGATCACAGGGCACACCTTACGAGGGTCTCAGGCTGCAACAAACATGTGCACACAGCGCCGCTGAGACTCTCCTGGAAACGTTTGTGTTCCTGAGTTTCCGCAACAGGGAGCCAGCTCAACTCGGGCCCTTGGGGATAAGTTACTTGTGGACACAGCACACAGCAAAGTCCTTTCAAGCAGGGGGACACAGCACACAGCAAAGTCCATTTAGCCCTTCTTTGGTTAAAACAGCAAACTGCAGGCCAGCCCCAGAATACACAGCAAGGGTCAGTCCTATCCTTCAGTCTCTTCAGTTGTTTCTTCCTTGGCAAAGGTCCTCTTGACCACGAAGTAGATTCAGTCTTGTTCACACTTGATCAAGCCATCATTCCAAAGTTCAGGGGCTTCAGCTCTCATAGTTATACCCCTCAATGGCTTTGAAATCTTTGTGTTCAGGGGGCACTGACCCCTGTTCAAACCAGTTCTGGGTGCCTCCCTGCCAGTGACACCTTCTTCCTTTGATTAGTGAGGGTCTGGATTCTCAATCACTCAGCAAGAGATGGGACAATGGTTTTATAGCAGCAACCCAGGCCTCTTCACCTCTAGGGGCTTCTACAGTCCAGATGCAGGTCAGCCTGTTGCTGTCTCATCTCCTCCCCTGAGTCAAGACATTCCCCAGATCCTATCACTTTCAAATCCAGACAGTCAATCCACAGCCAGGCAGAGACACACAGAAATGTTAGAGCACAAAAACTCAGCCACTTCTGAAAGAGTGGCTTCTAAACACATAATGCAAAAAAAAACCTTCATAAAAAGATGTGTTATTACATTGTGAGTTCAGGCATACTAAACTTCACCTCTCCATCTTAAGCCTTTAGGAAAATAGGCTAGAAAACATATTGCACAGCCTTCCCATTCTAACCTATGGGCAAGATGGCCTTTCAACAGTGAAAAACGAAATAGAGATTATTTCACTGTCAGGACATGATACACACCTTAGTTCATATCCTACCTTTCCCATGCACTACACCCTGCCCAGGGGGTACCCTAGGCCTACCATAGGGGTGTCTGATGTGTAGAGAAAGGGAAGGGTAAGGTCTGGCAAGTGGGTGCACTTGTCAGACAACATGGCAGTTTAACAAACTGCGCACAGGCCCTGCAATGGCAGTCCTGAGTTCCCTTTTTAAAGCTACTTGTGTGGGTGGCACTTGGAGTACCACCCCTGGCACACATAGTGCACTTTACTAGGGACTTCACTAGTAAGGCAAACATACCAATAATGGACAACCAATTGCCATTACACTTTATACAGGGAGCACTTGCACTTTGACACTGTTTAGCAGTGGCAAAGTGTCCAAAGCATCTAAGTTGGCAACATAAAATCTATCACAGTACCAAAAATAGAGGAAGTAGATGCAAAACGTCAAGGGGAATCAAACAAGAAATGCCAGGTCTAACAGTTATCATACCTTATTCTTGTAAGAGTGTCTTAACCAGAAGGTCCTGTAGGTGGGGATGGCTCACACTGTGTCTCAGAGAAGCGATTTCTTGGAGCTGACTGGCTAGCTTAAAAATTACCAGCATTAGCAAAGTCAATAGGTCTCGCCTATGGGAGAGCTATTGGCTTTGTCAATTTTATTTAGCCATATTGTACTGTAGTGTGGCTGAAATTTAGAGGGAAAAAAGCACTATGATGCAGCCAGCACTGACGCGAGGGGCAGTGATCCATTTTCTTAGTATGGGATTATTCTCTGCCTTCACAAAAAAAGGTTTCAATATCTTACATTGGAGCTGAGGTTCAATTTTTTGGCCCCCTAAGAATACAGCACCAAAAAGGCTATGCAGAGCAGGAAATGCAGTCCCATTTCCATCTTTGTAGCATCTTGACACTCATTAGCGTGACTTTTGGGCACGCTTTTTCTGGCAGGACAGGAGGGGGGGAAGCAATGAAGAGGGATGAGGTGGAGGTGTGAATGGGGAAGCAACAAAGAGGGAGGGGCTGAGCAAGCAACGATAAGGGAGGGGGAGGGAGGAAGAGGATGTAAGTAAAAGGAAAAAAAGTACTTCTAAAAGTGGCTAGTTGTGTAAGGACACAGGGCAAGGGAAGCAATATGTGAGGCATGCTCCAGAGTGGGGCCAAACACACAAAGAGGAAATAAAACTGGCACTTGCTGACCAAAGAGAAGCAAGGTAATGAGTGTATCGATGAAGCCAACCAATTTTGAGCAATGGGTCTGCTCTAAGCCCACTAAGTAAACAAAATGTCTTGCAAGCGACAGCACAGGTGCTGTCTCAGGCGTGATCTACAGTATAGGGTGTTGGGGGGGGAATTGTCAAAAAGGCGACACACACACAAAGACTTTACACATTGCCTCTGAGATAAGCCTGACTGCTTGTGCCAAGCTACCGAGGGAGTGAGTAGGGTATCTTAGCTATGTGACTCCCTTACCCTGACTAGAGTGAGGGTCCCTACTTGGACAGGGTGCAAACCACTGCCAACTAGAGATCCCTATTTCCAACACTCTGCCTCAGGAAAATAGCTGTCACCATGCAGAACATTTACCACGCAGTCTATACCACACATGTATTTGTACCTTTAACACGCAGTACTTTACCGCACAGGTTTTCTTTTTTAAAATAACATACGTTTTATGTTATTTAGGATAAGTAATTTTGGAGTTTAAGGATGAGAATGTGAGGGTGGCTTAAGGGTTGTGGGGTGTGTAGAGGTAAAGGGAGGTGAGGGTGACTTGGGGGTTGGTAGGGACATAAGAATAAAGGGAGATGAGAGTGACTTGAGGGGTGGGTATATGTAAAGGGAGCTGAGGGTGACATGAGGGCTCAAGGTTTGGGGCGAGGTAAAAGGAGGTAATGGTGACTTGATGGTTCATGTGTGGGTCGAGGTAAGGGGATGTGAGGTAAGGGTGACTGGAAGGTTGGGTAGAGGTAAAGGGATGTGAGAGCGATTTGAGGGGCGGGTAATGGTAAATGGAGGTGTGAGTGAATTGAGGGTTAAGTAGAGGTAAAGGGAGGTGAGGGTGACTTGAGGGCTCAGGGGTGGTTAGAGGTAAAGGATGTTATAGTATATTAAGGTATGAGTAGGGCATGGAATGTTATTGAGGCGTACAACCCATGAACTGCTAACAGTACGCATACACATGCATTTAGGCAAGCATAAATATCACCGTTTGGTACAATTTACGTCGCCTTTCCCAAATTGGTAAGGAAGCCAGCATTACATGGAATGCAACCAAAAAAGGGAGCCCCATAAACAAACGTTCCCTAGTGAATGCTGCCATCCTTCGTGAATGGTGCCACATGTAACTATTAATATTTCATAAATTGTGTTGTGCCTTAAGGCGGCTCAGACAAGACTGGCTGGAGAAAAGCAGCTCACTGGAACGTGAAGTTTGAAAAATCTGAAAAGCAAACGAGCCGACCCAAGATAAAAAGCAAAAATGAAGGTACAGATAGAGTGGCATAGGACCGTGTAAAAAGAACATTCAAACAAACAATACACACAAAAACAAAAAAAGGTACCACAATCTGGGTACAAGCACCGCAGAAGAACACTAATCAAGAAATCAATCAGTACCTGGACCAAGCTACAGGGAATAACACAAAAACAGGAAGATGAAGTGAAGCTGGAATCCGACTGCATTGTTACCCCCACTTTTTTCCTGGTGTTTTGCTGGTTTTCGAATTAGTCTGACTGGGATTCTGCTAATCAGGACCCCAGTCTATCTGCTTTCTCCCTAAATTGGTTGTTCATGTACTTTAGGTACACTCCGGATTGGGTTCTGGGGTACCCTTATAAGTCCCTAGTAAATGGTATACTATATACCCAGGGCATAAGTACCCCAGAGGCCTCTCAGGGGCTGCAGCATGTATTATGCCACCCCTGGGAGACCATTCAAAATGACACAACAGGTCTGCTACAGCAGCCTGTGTAAGGTGGTGCATGCACCCCTTACTTAGATATAGGTTTACTATATCTACTCCATATCACTGCACATATAAACCTATCAGTCACCCCTATGGCAGGCCTTAACAATCCTGAAGGCAGGGTGCTGGGTTTTATGTGAGAGGGTGCCCATGCATGAGCAAAGCCCCTCTGCAGCCTTCGGAACCTATATTCCGGGGTTGTTTGTGATGCAGCCAACCATATATACTTAAATGCATTATAACCTCGCGGTAAATGCTAACTTTAAAACGGCTGCATGGAAACATGTTGTGTTTGGTGTCAAACATCTTGGAATCATACCTCCACACCAGTGTGAGGTATGATTCCACCCTCCTAGAGGGAGAAATATGACAACACCGGTACACTCGGTACCAGCTTTCCTGACCTTGACATCACAAGATGGATGCTGCCAGCCACAGACACGAGTCTGCCCTCCTGCAGCTGGACGAAACTCCGGCAGGGGAAGGCTGGACAATAGGTTTCCTGTCACAGTGAGGTGTGACCCCCTCCCAGACAGGCTTTAGTGTATTGGGGCTGGGTGGGTGCACTTTGAGAGTGCTTTAATGTGTGCACTGGGGGCACATTTGGTGTCCCTGTGCATAGTCCAGCTCAAACTGTTTGCAGGGGCTATCAGCCCTTGCTCTGGCACGAAACTGGACAAAGGACATGGGTGTAGCCACCCCTCTGTCCTGACCCTCCCATAGGTTGGTCCCCAGAGTGTGTCCCACCCCTTCCTTGGGTATAAAGTAGGAACCCCTGACTACAGGACTTTAGATTTTACCTGGACGAAACTCTGCTACAGAAACCAAGTACTTCGACTATCTACACTACGTTGGATGACTGAAGAATTTCCCTTGGTGTAAAGGAGTTACTGCCCTGTAAGACAGGCACCTGAAACGCATCTGACCGGTTTGCATCTACGCAGCTCCTGAAGGACTCCGATGATTTCTGCAACACAGGAGGTGGGTTCCTGTGGTCTCTGAGGTTGAGCCGTGCTCTCAGCAATTCTGAGACCCGCATCCCTCGTGGGGACCGTGCAACCCGAACCCCTGGGCACCATGTACATTTGCAGCAGCATATGCTTTTTGGCGACCCCTGAGGCTGTGCTTTGGGCTGCTTGTAGTCCTGACCACGAGCAGTAATTCCACTGAAGATTTCCGGCCTACACACCACAAGTGTTCTGTGGGCTGGTATTTTGTGATTTAGCTCGAGGTCCCTTCGCGATCCCTGGTCCGTTGGCCTGCGGGTGCCTGTGAAGGCAACTTTAACTTTCAGTGGGCTTTCCTGGTTGCTCCAGATGTGCCCTAACTTTCCATCACTTGGGGAGTCCCCAGGACCTTGCTGGTCCACACCGAAGCATCTTTTCTCTGACCATGTGGGTTGCAGTTGCCAAGGCTTGTTGGTGTTCAATCCAGACACTGACCCACCAGAACTCGACATCCTTCGTGGGACAGCTCACCTGCAAACTTTGGTCATCATCGACGTCTGATGGTCCCCATGGCTGCAGAGTCAAGCTTCACCTCATCTCACCTGAAACACCCGAAGTGACCCAGACTCTGTCCCCTCTGCTCTCAGGTTCTTCTCAGCTCCCATCCAGGCTTGGATCACACCGGACGCTTTTCATCTTCCCGGCAGCCGCACTTCTTCGCATCATACCGTTGAAATCAACTAGCGTATCCGACACCACTTGACCCCTAGGCACCCCGCTCCTCTGGGATAGGTAACACGGGTACCTCGGTACTCTCAAGGGTGCTGGCCTTAGAACCTTCTATGTTCCAAAGGGTTTGCCTGAAGTCCTCTCCTAAGTGTCCTTCATCTTTAAAATTCCAACTGCGTCTTTCTCATAGAGTTGTACAGAACTCGCCTCTGTGTTCTCACACTGCACCTGTCCTCCGTGGGTCCCCTGTGTCACTACCTTGGCTGGTTCCTTGGAGTCACAGCGATTCTACGTGCTCTAGGCACTGTATATAGTCAAGTCCGGGTTGTTATACCACTTTCTTAATATATGGTTTGGTCTCCCCTGGGGCCCACTGTCTATTGTGCTATCTACTGTCTATCTAGTGCTTTAATATTGTGTATCTTGTTCTCTAATCTCATAAAGAGGTTAGTAGAGAGTGTTTAGTAATAAATACATATATTTTATATATACCTTGTGTGGTTCCCCTTTCATTTCGTCATTCAGGAGATTATAATCTGGTAAACCAAGCTGCTTTACATTCCTTCGAGACTTAGCCTGAGGGCTGCTCTCCATAGCTACCACTAGGATAGCTTTCAATAAAGGTTGTCTTTAACCTAATCATCAATAAGGGTCGTTTGGACTGTTGCAAGGTGCCCACTATAATTAGTGGACAGCATATACCAGGCCAACTTCTCACACCCCATTTGAAAGTTTTTAGTTTTTTTCCAGCAGATCGTCGCACGACACAATGCATGCAAGCGGTCTAAGGTGAGACCTAACTAGCTGATCAATAAATTACTGTACTGCACTCCTAGCAATAAAATACTGCTCACTTTACGAAAGACATATGCTCAGATGACAGTATGAAACTGAAAACTTCTCTTTTGTACAGTTTTCCAATAAAAATGGCAGTATTTTCTTACTATGTTCATACAGTATTTAGTGTTTACAATCATTTTACAATCAGTAGGTGAGCAGCGAGTAGCGCAGCAGCAATGGGGAGCCAGTGTTCATAAAAGCATCTGAAAAATGGATGCAACATAAAATAAAACAATCCTTTTCTTCTGTAGACTCCATTGTTTCATGTGGGTTTGTTAGTTTTTACTCACCAGTACTAGAGGGCGGCTTTCCAACTGATTTTTTTTTGTAAACAGATTTTATTAGTCGGTAATAAAGCAGTCAATAGCATTACATGGATGATCCTGCACCTACAAGCCACTTCCAGCAATTAGCCATTTATATCCATACACAATAATCTTGGTTCGACGACCCCCAGGATCCATTGGTCTTGTTGTTGTGCAAGGAGTTAATAATGCACTGAGTATAGTTCAGGGTCCTCAGGCTGATCAGTCTCTGTACCCCCTTAATAGACCCACATCACCCCACCATTCTGTTCCATTACTAACCTGTAACAACCAACAAAGTAACCTTCCCTCTCCGCCCCTCCCCACCCACCAAACACCCACCCTCACCCACCCCCTAGGCATGTCACTCAGTCATCCAATTCCCCGCATGGTAATGCATTCAGTTCTTACAGAGCATCAGGCATGCAATTCCCAGTAAGGTTGTTCCCTAAAAGGGCCTGCTCTCATCTAGTCTACCCATGGGCATCACGATCTCTTGGATGGTCACCATAGTCATGCAATTAGTCAGGCACTCCATTCTCCTTACCGAGGTTTGTTCACCCAGGGGGTGTTCCGTTGCCGCCACTTGGCTGCTTTAACACCTCCACTAACGCCACCTACGCTCTCGCTGCCTCCAGTGTCTTTTCACTTCCAGTCCTCTGGGCCATTTGCAGTCTGAAGATCCCTTCGTGGTCTGCCTACTTTATAAGCTCCCTTAACCATCTCAGTACGCTAGGGTTGCCTTTTGGCCAATACCAACCCTAGGTCTATAAATTTGCTGATGAGTTTATTCCTGGCGGTATAAGGGAACCAGTTTAGTAGGCAATACCCTGGTGTCCGTGCTATGTCTCGCTCCGTTGTGTCCCCTAATCTATCAGTTACCCCTCTCCAGAATCCCCCCAGTACCGGGCAGTCCCAGAACATATGTAGAAACCCCGCGTTTTCCAGGCTACACCGTGGGCAAGCGGATCGGGCCTCCGGCGGCTTTCCAACTGATGTCAATCAATCAATCAATCAATCACGACATTTGTATAGCGCGCTACTCACCCGGAAGGGTCTCAAGGCGCTGGGGGGGAGGGGTACGTTACTGCTTGAACAGCCAGGTCTTGAGCTGCTTCCTGAAGGAGAGATGGTCTTGGGTTAGCCGAAGGTGGATGGGGAGGGAGTTCCAAGTCTTGGCTGCCAGGTAGGAGAAGGATCTTCCTCCGGCGGTGGCTCTGCGGATGCGTGGTATGGTGGCGAGGGAGTGGCTGGTCGATCGTAGCTGGCGGGTGGGCGTGTAGAAGGTCATGCGGTCGTTGAGGTACTTGGGGCCCAGGTCGTGGAGAGCCTTGTGTGCGTGGGTGAGGTGTCTGAACGTGATTCTCTTGTTGACGGGGAGCCAGTGCAGGTCTCTCAGGTGTCCGGTGATGTGGCTTTGTTGGGGGATGTCCAGGATGAGTCGTGCGGAGGCGTTCTGGATGCGTTGGAGTCTTTTTTGAAGTTTGGCTGTGGTTCCGGCGTAGAGGGTGTTCCCGTAGTCCAGTCGGCTGGTGACGAGTGCCTGGGTAACGGTCTTCCTGGTTTCTGTGGGGATCCATCTGAAGATCTTGCGGAGCATGCGCAGGGTGTTGAAGCATGATGAGGAGACGGCGTTGACTTGTCTGGTCATCGAGAGGGAGGAGTCCAGGATGAAGCCCAGGTTGCGCGTGTGGTCCGTTGGTTTGGGAGTGGTGCCCAGGGCAGGGGGCCACCAGGAGTCGTCCCAGGCGGAGGGGGATGATCCCAGGATGAGGACTTCCGTCTTGTCTGTGTTCAGTTTCAGGCGGCTGTTCTTCATCCACTCGGCGACGTCTTTCATCCCTTCGTGTAGGCTGGCTCTGGCGGTGGCGGGGTCGTTGGTGAGGGAGAGGATCAGTTGGGAGTCGTCGGCGTAGGAGATGATGTTGAGGTTGTGTTGGCGTGCGATGGCTGCGAGGGGGCTCATGTAGACGTTGAAGAGGGTTGGGCTGAGTGATGATCCTTGTGGTACGCTGCAGATGACTTCGGTGGCCTCGGATCTGAACGGGGGGAGGCGGACACTCTGGGTTCTTCTGGCGAGGAACGAGATGATCCACTCCAGTGCCTTCTCTTGGATTCCGATGTTGCTGAGGCGCTGCACTAGGGTGCGGTGGCAGACAGTGTCGAACGCAGAGGAGAGGTCCAGGAGGATGAGGGCCGCTGTTTCCCCGTTGTCGATCAGGGATCTGATGTCGTCGGTGGCTGCGATCAGGGCGGTCTCGGTGCTGTGGTTGGCCCGAAACCCGGACTGCGAGGGGTCAAGGGATCCGTTTGTCTCGAGGAAGGCGGCGAGCTGTCTGTTGATGGTCTTCTCGATGACTATGGCAGGAAAAGGAAGGAGCGAGATGGGACGGTAGTTCTTGAGGTCGGTGGGGTCTGCCGTTGGTTTCTTCAGGAGGGCGCTAAGCTCGGCGTGCTTCCAGCTCTCCGGGAAGGTTACGGTGTGGAAAGAGGTGTTGATGATGTCCCGGAGATGAGGTGCGATGATGGCGTCGGCCTTGTTGAAGACGTGGTGGGGCAGAGGTCGGTGGGGGATCCGGAGTGGATGGTGTTCATCGTGCGGGTGGTGTCTTCGGTGCTGATCGGGGTCCAGTTGCAAAGGGTGGTGGTGGCGGGCGTTGGTTCGGTGGTAGGGTGCGTGGTCTGTGCGTCGAAGCTGTTGTGTATGTCGGCGATCTTGCGGTGGAAGAACGAGGCGAGTGAGTTGCAGAGGTCTTGCGAGGGAGTGATGTCGTTGTTTCCGGCGCTGGGGTTGGAGAACTCTTTGACGATGCTGAAAAGTTCCTTGCTGTCATGGGCGTTGTTGTCCAGTCTTTCTTTGAGTGCTGTCTTCTTGGTGGCGCGGATCAGCTGATGGTGTTTGCGGGTGGCGTGCTTGAGGGCGGTCCTGTTGTCTGTGGTCTGGTCGAGCCGCCAGGCTTTCTCGAGGGTGCGGCAGTTCTTCTTGGAGTCCTTGAGTTCGTTGGTGAACCAGGGGGTTTTCTTGCTGCCGGATCTGTTGGGAGGGTTCTTTAGTGGTGCGAGGTCATCGGCGCAGGCGGTCAGCCACTTGGTGAGGTTGCTGGCTGCTTCGTTGGGGTCCGTTGTGCTGGTGGGAGGGTTCTGGCTGAGGGAGGCGGTGAGCTGCTCGGCGGTGATCTTGCTCCAGCTCCGGCGAGGAACCTGTTGCGGGTGGTGGTGGGTCGTGGTTCTTCAGAAGCTGAAGTGGATGTAGCTGTGGTCGGTCCAGTGGAGTCCGGTGGAGTGGCTGAAGGAGATGTGCTTGCTGGATGAGAAGACGGGGTCAAGCGTGTGGCCGGCGTAGTGGGTGGGGGTGTTCACCAGTTGCTTGAGTCCGAGGTTGGCGAGGTTGTCCAGCAGGGTGGTGGTGTTTCTGTCATTGTTGTTCTCCAGGTGGAAGTTGAGGTCCCCTAGGAGGATGCAGTCAACGGAGGGAAGGGCGCGCGGGCTGATGAAGTCTGCGATGTCTTTGCTGAATTGTGTGAGTGGTCCCGGGGGTCTGTAGATGAGGGTGCCTCTGAGGGTGGTCTTGGGGTCGGTGTGTATCTGGAAGTGGAGGTGTTCGGCGGTGGTGAAGGTTTCGTCGGAGTTGGTCGAGATGCGGATGGTGTTCTTGTCTACGATGGCGATGCCTCCTCCCGTCTGGTTGACGCGGTCCCTCCGGGTGATCTTGTATCCGTCCGGGATGGCTATGGCGATGTCGGGCGCTGAGGAGGCGTTCATCCAGGTTTCAGTGAGGAAGGCGACGTCTGGTGCTGTTGCGTCGAGCAGGTTCCAGAGTTCGACGGCGTGCCTGTGGACGGAGCGGGTGTTGAGCAGGATGCACTTGAGGTGGGTGTTGCTGGTGTCTGGCTTGGCAGGAGCGGTGCAGGTCCGGAGGCAGGTGAATTTGCAGTCTTGGCAGGTGAAGGGTCCGTGGGTGCGTCTCGGGGTGGCACGGTAGCAGGCGGGGTTCCGGCCGGCGTTGAGTGCGTTGAGGGTGGTGGGGTCGTAAGTCCGTCGTGTTGGCTGGTGTTCACAGGGGCCAGGGGTCCTGGCGCTGGGCGCGGTCCAGGGGCGGACGGGCGCAGACGGGCTTGCCTTTGGCGTGCCTTCGGCGCACAATCGGCGCTTCCGCAGCGCGTCAGCTGCGCGGTCGCTATGGGGGCGTCATAAGTAAGGAGCCGGGAGGGAGGAGCAGCTGGGTGGCGGGAGCGGGGCGGCGAATGGAATCACAGGGAGGCGGGTCCGCAGGGAGGCAGCGGCGGGAAACTGGAAGAAGCAGCGGGCAGCGAGCGAAGGACGGGGGAATCTGCAGGCAGGAGGTGGCAAAAGGCAAGGCAGGAGCGGCAGCAGTGAGTGGGGCGACCAAGCCCTGTGAAAGGCTGAGCGGTCACACTCTGTGGTCCCCTACGGTCCCCTTAAGTAAGGAGCCGGGAGGGAGGAGCAGCTGGGTGGCGGGAGCGGGGCGGCGAATGGAATCACAGGGGGGCGGGGCCGCAGGGAGGCAGGGGCGGGAAACTGGAAGAAGCAGCGGGCAGCGAGCGAAGGACGGGGGCAGACAGTGTCGAACGCAGCAGAGAGGTCCAGGAGGATGAGGGCCGCTGTTTCCCCGTTGTCGATCAGGGATCTGATGTCGTCGGTGGCTGCGATCAGGGCGGTGAAACTATTCTATCATGCATTTCAGTGGAGGCAGAAAGACACACTCACACATCCAATAGAAAAACGGTGAAACTGTGGTCTGATCCAAGATGTGATTGACAATGTGTCAGACCAGTGACTGAATACTGCAGAGCAAAAGAAGCTAATGGTTCAAGAAGGCTGATCCAAAGCCTCTTAAAATAAGGGTAGGATTCAATATGTTTGTTGTAAATGGCACAATCACTATACATAACGCTCAAGCTGTTCACTCTTTAAAGAAGAATGAACGTGGTGCTAAGTGGAGATCATATTGCAGCCAAGGTGAGTTAACTAATTGTCGGAGATTGTTATAGGATTACTGGAAGGGAGGCCTATGGAAGCATTTGGCTTGTTGTGTGGGTAAAGTTGATAACAGTGAAAGTGACATCTTTCAAATGTGGGCTAGCTGAGACACATTACAAGCCAATGGCTGTTCAAGCCCTGAGTATTCACATTAGTTTGGGGACGACCTTCTCTATGCCTAGTCTGGAATAAAAAAGACGAAAGAGCCAAATACTTTGGAAGAGCATGATCCCTATATGCAGTGTAAAACATGAACCCCAGGGATAGTACTGTGGGGCCTCTACTGTCCATTTTCTAGCCAAACAATATTTCACTATTGTGAAATATTGCTTCTTTATATAACAAGATGATGGATGGAGTGCTGAAAGAACGATGGATTAAACCTAGATCTCTTGACTAGGGGTGAGTGGTTAAAAGGTTTCAGCACTACGTCCATCATCTTGTTGTGTTTGCAATATTTGCTCTAAATGGCAAGGGTATGCCCGGACGTGGGTCTGTTGCTCACTGTGCCACTAGTCTGGCTGATGAGCGGTGATACCCTGAAACCGGTCCCAGTATGCTTGTTGCCCGTCCAGGGAGGATCCTGCCTGGCAGTTAGGGCTGGACTGTTCCCATGAGGAGCAGGGTCAAGACTGCATTGCATATGGCCGGGTCCAAACTGGTGTGGCATAGTGAGCAAAAGAATGATGAAATAAACCCTTATCACTTGACTGGGGGTGAGTGGTTAAAAAGTTTCAGCACTCAGTCCTTCATCTTGTTGTGTTTGCTATGTTCGCCCTGTGGGATGGGTTTGCCCAGATGCGGGTGCCTTGCTTGCTGTGCCACTGGATTCAAGGTAGCCTGACTGATGAGGGGCGATACCCCGAAACCGGTCGTAGGATGCTTGCTTCCGGTCCAGGGAGGACCTGGCTAAGCAGTTCAGGACTGGACTGTTCCCATGGGCCAAGGCTGATTTCCATATGGCTGGGTCCAAACTGGGGTGGCATTGTGAGCAAAAGTGGGTGAGTGGTTGAAAAGTTTCAGCACTCTGTCCATCATCTTGTTGTGTTGCTTCAGCAGCTTTATGCCATCCTTTATGTCACATTCTTTTTATTCATTGACACCAACTGTGTCTATAATGACATTATATTTTTACATTGCAGCCGCTGCACTGATAATATAGATGCCTCTAAACAACCAAATACAGCTCTACGGTCTACTTACTCAGAAGCCCTTCTAACACCAATTCTACTCCTTCTGATGGCATTGTTTCTGCATCGAGGAAGGAACTGATGCTTTTGTGTAGATCTCATGTCAAAAGTAGTTGTAGGCTTGTCTGTTGTGACTCTCTCATTTCCTTCCACAAAATCAGGGAGTGGAGACACTGTAGCTCTACGTCTTGGCGGTGCAGGTGTTTTGGGTGGTGGAGCTGAAATGTTTTCAGACTGTATATCTGACCGAGTGTCCTGATTTTCCTCCTGTTCAGTTTCTTCTGTAATTGTTTCAGGGAGTTCTGTCAGCTATGTGATAGTTTAGTTCAATAAATGTTTTAGTATGTATAATTTTGCTTAAAGTTTGTTTCAAATAAAAAAACTACATTATTAAGTTCTTTCATTTTATTTGGTATCTCACTTTAGGTAGGACTACAAAATGCTTTCGCTTCACACCTTTTTGTGGCGCAGTGCACCGGTGTCCATAATAGGGCCTGGGTGCAGACGAAAAGTGTCACCTTCATTAGCAGAGGGCAGCACCCCCAAGTCAATGAGGAAAGACCCCCCTTATGATAGAGCCAGCTTTCTATGTGCACCAGCGGTATCTGTATCACAGAAAAGGTCGCACAAGCATCTATGCTTTCTTTTGTAATAGTACAATGCCCCCGGGGTGCAGAAAGTGGGTGCACATGCTCATTCCACCCCCAGAGCACTGTTTGGAATATGGCCCTGGGCCACTGATGAGCTGCCCTGAGCTACTTGTTATCGCTCCAAATTCAACTCCATGTTTGTAAGTTGATCCAAATTTGTGATATCATACCAGCAAGAAGGAGTAACACAAGAGTTCGTATTTTGCCAAGAGAAAATTTCAAGCAGGCTCAGCATTGCAGACACAGAGTAGTGTACCTTCTTCTCAGAATAAACAAGGAGTCAGTGAGACTTGGAATACAATATATGTGTTTTATTCTACAATAATCTAATGCAGATAGGATAAAAACGTGTTAATGCCTTCCTCCAGAATGTATTTACGCCAGCAAAATTCCCAAGTTTAGCATCACATGAAATTTGCAGCATTTTTCAAAATTTCACATTATGCAATTTCGCATAACTTTTTTAATTGAGAGCACACCCGATGATAAGAATACTTGCGACCTACCTGCCAACCATACCTCTGAATGCCTAATTTCGTAAATTATTCATGGGATTTTGTGAAGTTTTACAGAATCAAATTGCACAATTTTATACACCCCTAATTTTTCGACCATTTCAAAGTCCCGATGCTTTCTGTATGGCTAAAATTATAATTTGAAAGACGGGCCTGTAAATTTGTACCGCTCCCTCACACCCACTGAGGGAGAGTCAAGGATACATGAAAACTTTGTGGCCCCAGAATAATATCCATCCAAATGCCAGCTGACCATTAAATAACCTGCACTACCTTGATATTCCTTAAACAACACCAACAGCTCTGCCACAGGGCAAGGAACTTACAATTAAACAGTCACCCTTCCTGTTTCACTAAAACCGGTTAAAACTGGGGACTCGTTCCGTCCTAATATGCAGAGAACAAAAGTTCTAAACATGCAACAGCAATTATTACTGCCAAATTATCCCTGTAAGAGCTTTTCTACGTGGACCACATGTGAGGTTCTCACACTCCGAAGCCACAAGTTCCCGCCACATGGGAGGAGCCAACATCTCTGGAGGGCATGGCGGGTACGGTGCCCCCTCCAAGGTCTCCAAACATTGCCCCATGACTTGGGGCGTAACTTGCAATTAGGTTGGGGATGTGCACTTGACCAGAAGTGGGAAGGTCTTGTGACGGCGCGAGGAAGCAGTTGGTGTGGCTAAGGGCCCCGTCATTAAAAGAGTGATGAGGCTGACCTCGAACTCTTTGTTCCTGTCCACTTTTCCACAATCAGTGTTGCTGGATTGGGCAGTTTCCTGCACAAATGGGTGACATTTTTTCCATTTTTGCTGTTAAAAGCCACCCCTGGCGGGTTGTGTAAATTTGGGTGATATTTTCCCTTGTGTGCACAATATTTGAAGCATCGGTGGCGCACGCATAAGCTCTGCAATTTCAGGCAGACTCCTTGGGCAGTGCGCAGCCCATGGTTTCAAATCAGGGCCATTCAATCATTCATAGCGTGAACGCACTACTGATGACGGCCCTGCTTCTTATAGCTGGCCTGCCCCCACAGAGAATGGACAAATGATGTTACGAGGGGCAGGCCTGTCATTATCAATTTTTTTGGGGGGGGGGAGGGGGGGGATTTGAATCATTGCCTCTTGTGGCGCGGACTTGGAGTGCTGTGGAGTTTGAGAGAGGAAGAGTCTGGAGGGTCAAGCCAAGGTTAGGTTGGCCTACCCTACAGCCTGGTTCTGTTGTGAGTGAGAGTCCCTAGGTGCCCAGCAGTTTTATTAAGGTATGATTAGTGGTTGAAGTGGGCATGCCCCTACTTTAATAGAATCCGTTCTACTACTTTTTTATTGTTAAAATGCGTCCCAGGACGGCAGAACTAGCCAAGGCCTCTAGATTAGGCTCGGCCCTTCGGGAGAAGTAAAAGGACTCTGGGGCATATTCTCAAGGACTTATCGCCGATTTATCGTCACGTTAGCGCCGCAAAAGTGGCAATAGATTTTTCGCCCTATTCTCAAGCTGGTGCTAACTGTCGATATCGCCAGTTTTCCAGCGATAGCTGCCGCAAAAAACATCGCCACTGATGAGAGTGACAACTAACGCTAATGATATGCAGTGTAGGCGTTCCTGTGCAAAAACACACAAAAACACTACTTCGCGAGATTCTCAACGACCAGCCAGATCGGCGAAGCGATCCAAAAACAGGCGATAAGGCGCGTTAGCAGCAGGGATTTAACACCTGCCTTTTACTGGTGTTAAGCAGGACGACAACTTGCGGTATGAAAGGGAGCCCAGCCCAGAGCCCCATCTGAAGACCATCACGTCATGGAGCTACTAATCTTGCAGTTCGGAGACCCAAGAGGGCCACAACACCCACCGCCACCACCCCCAGACTACATCAGTGCACTGCAAGTCATGGACCCTTTATGATTGAATCCTTTGTGTGTGATTCCAGATCCGGTGCCACTAACTCAGTGCACCACAAGTCATGGACCCTTAATGATTGAATCTTTTGTGTGTGATTCCAGATCCGGTGCCACTAACTCAGTGCACTGCAAGTCATGGACCCTTTATGATTGAATCTGTGTGTGTGATCCGAAGATCACTGTTCTAGTTGTTGCCAGCACCAACCACTCCCTGAGGGCTGGCTTACACTCACCCCACACCCATCCAGCACAGGTGTCACTGCACATGTGACCCTGGTAATAAAAAGGGTCCGGACGCATGTGCCCGTAGCCAGTTCCACTATCTATCTAAGTGTGTCCGTGTGGTCATTAGGTATGCATGATGTCCTTGGATACTACCACATTACATTGTGCTGTGGACAGCACACAGACCCATGTCACCTCAGGCAGTGGCTAAGACCTTGGACATGAAGCTTTGTTGTCGTCCCTGTAAGCGTAAACGGAGTGGGCTGGGCTGGCGTACGCCAGTCCAGCGTAGGGGTGTGAAGAATTTGCCCGGGGCTCTGGGTGTGGTTCAGTTCTGGCCTGGACAAGGCAGTAACTAATGCGTGTGTCTCTGTTGTAGTGTTGCAGCCACCCGGCCCGCATTCGACAATGTTTCAATGTAGCATGCGCCCTGGGGGCGGGCTCGCACGGACGGAGAAATGAAGGAGCGCAAGACTGCTCGGGGTCTTGGCTCATATATACCAAGTGTTGTGTGTATCTGTAATGCCGCAGCATGAGCCAAATGCCTAGCCCTACTCGCAGCGCGAGTTCAGCCACGCATGGACTCTACATCTGTGTCTGCCCTATCCTTAATATAGGCCTACACTCACTTGGCCGCCCACCTTCAATGACCAACATCACAGTGCCACAACAGATTGGAACCCACTGCACATGTCCCAACACCTATCAGGCTTGTGGACATGCGCAGACAGGCATGACAATGGTGTGCAAGTGATGCAACTGCACAGCGCACACAAGTAAATAGGCTTGGGGGAGGGAGGAGCAGCTGTGAGGCAATGTAACACACAGTGATGCCACACATTTGCCACATGCAAGACATGTCAAACATGAATCCCAAAGTCGCACACATCCCACCCCACCCCCAACAAGCCACACCACATTTCCTGAATGCAAGCAGATGACAAACTAACACTAGTGATGAAAACTCCTTTGTCTGAACTGTGAGAAGTTGGCCTGATGTATGATGTCACTAGTTCTAGTGTACACCTTATATCAGTCCAAACAACCCTTATGGTGATTGGTTGTAAAGTCAACCTTATAGACCAGCTATCCTAGTGGTAGCATGGACAAGAGCAGTCTTAGGCTAAACTCTGAATGGCATGTGAAGCCAGCTGTGATACCACATATAATCCCTTGAATACCAAATGAAAGGACACCACAACAGATATATATATAAAATAAAGTGTATTTATTCTAGTCAAACCCTCAGCACTCTTTATGAGATTAGAGGTAAGTACAACACAGTCTTATTCAAGCATACATTAAGTCACACAGGCAAGTAATACAGTTAGGCCCTAGGGGCCACACAAACCATATACTAAAGAAGTGGTATAAGGACCACTGTCACGGAAATAGGATAGGCCTAGGCCTAGGGAATCGCTGGGGCTACACTACACTAGCAACAGTTAGGAAGTGGGAGGCCCACTGGATTCAGGTGCAGAGTGGAAACACTCACGCGTAATGCGTAAAAGTCGATAGAATTACTAGCAGTTAGAAATGAATAGTTTAAGGACACTTCTGAAGCAGCTAGAAACTCGAGACTCGTAAACTAGACCCTAGGATAGTCACTACCCTTGTGAGCACCGAAGTACCCAAGTTACCTAGCCCACGGACTGCGGGTGCATAGGTGTGAACTTGCGTCGGGTTTCGTCGTGGACTTCTATGGATGCCTGAAGGAAAGTTGCTGACAGGCGGACAGTGAAGAGTGTCTGGTGGATCCCAAGGCTGGGATCAAGAAGAGAGGATACCTGCAAGCAGAAGGGACAGAGTCAAGGTCACTAGCCAGTGACCACGTGGAACCAGGAAGGAACCAGGCGATGTCGTGAAGATTGCAGGTGAAAGGTGAAGCTTGTCGCTGCAGCCAGGGGTACCAGTAGACGTCGAGGATGACCAGGACCAGGAGGCGAGCTGTCCCACGAAGGCTCTTGCTGTCGGCGGCGTCGAAGTCGAACTAGGACTCACCAAGCCTTGGCAAGCAGAACCCACGAAGAACGGAGGACTTGCTTCTGGTGCAGACCAGGAAGGTCTGGGGTGCTTCTCTTTTGCAAAGAAGCGGGAGCCAGTCTGGAGGAGCCAAACCAGCAGTGAAGATTTCAGGGAGCGTCGTCACAAAGGCCACTAGCCAACGGGCAAGCAACCGGACAGACGCGGCAAGCAGGAAAATGCAGAAGGGCCCCACGCAGGACTCGTGGAGTGTGGGGGGCTGATCTTCGGTGCAGATGGTGCTTGGGGTTGGGGCTTCTCAATCCCCGGTGCACAACTTCAAGGGTGCCTCAGAAGCTGCGCTGGAAGATACTAGCCACTTTTCCCAGGTAGCCGGTCCCACGTCTCTAGTCGTCTCCACGGATCTCAGCTCGGCTGTGGATGTGGATCAGGGTCGGAGAAGTCTGGAAGTCAAGGCTCTGGTCGGGCTCTGCAGTCGGTCCCTCGTAGAACTTCAGCAAAGCAAAGGGTAGTCTCTTGATGGTGCCTGTTTGCACAGGGTAGCCACTCCTTGGCCACAATGGAGATTCTTCAGTCTTCTTCTTTCGTTGAATGTCGAAGGTCCAGAGTTTCTGTTCAAGTTGCAGGTTCAGGATAATCTAATCTCCTGGGGCCCAGCTACCACTCTTATACTAATCTGGGGGGCTGGGTTGCCTGCTAGGTCACGCCTTATGGGTGGGACCTGGGAGGGGGGTGGTTACACCCCCTTCCCTTTGTTCAGTTTCGCCCAGGACTGGGGCTGGAGTGCCCCAGCACCGGTTTGAACTGGACTATGCATGGGACACCTTGTGTGCCCCAGGCATGTCTCATTCCTTTCAGCCCTCCCTGCCCCAATACACTAAAGTCTGTCTGGGGAGGTGCTAGCACCTCCCCAAGCAGGAAACCTATTGTCCAAGCCTCCCTTGCCGGGATCACTCCCAGCAGCAGGAGGTCAGACTCGTGTCTGTGGCAGCAGCATCCATTTTGTGATGCTGAGGCTTTGGTTAGAGTTAAACAGCAAAGCAGGATTTTAACATGTCTCTCCCTCTAGAAGGGGGGAATAATATCCTAATCACCAGAAATGGTATGGGAGTATTATTCCAAAGTGTTAGACACCTTACACGACATGTTTTGATAATGCCAAACCATAGTTACCATAACCGTTTAAGATTATAAGGCACTTTAAGAGTATATGGTAGGCCATATCATAGAACAGCTATAAGAACATGGTTCCGAAAGCTGCAGACAGGCTCAGCTCATGCTAGAGCCCCATCTCACATGTTACCAAGCACTCTGCCTCCAGGATTGTTAAGGCCTGCCATAGGCTGATAGGTACATATGTGTCTATTTTAAGGGTAGATATAGGTATACTATATCTAAGCAAGGGGTGATTACACGACCTTGCCCCAGCTGAGTGATCAGCCAGTTGTGTCTGATTGGAAGGCCAGACCAGGGGTGGCATAATACATGCTGCAGCCCCTGGGAGGCCTAGGGTACACCTATGCCCTGGGTACCTAGGGTACACTGTACAGGGTCCAATAAGGTGATCCTTACCAATTGGGAATGTACCTAGGGTACATGGAGTCCATTTTAAAGAGAGATCAGACAGCCTGAGACCCTGAATGGCAGGATCTCAGGCCAACTAAGTCGAAAAACCAGCTAGACACTAGGCAAAAAGTTGGGGGTAACCATAGTCAGATATCCACCTTCCTACATGAACTATCAGGCGGAAGCACATCAGCACCTCCGAACTCCCACACTACGCACAGCCCGACGAAAGACCAAAGTATACACACCCCACAAACAGAAGTCCTTGCTCAAAGTTATCTTGCATGGAATGGCCTTCACACTTACTCCCACACCATCCCAGGCGTACAACCGTTGCACACTAAAACTCATTGATCCGAGCTGTGGCATTTTCATCCACAGAACTGGCGCAGGTCAAAACAGTGCCGCTTCAACCAGAGCCACTAACGAAATGGCAGAACATCCCGGACACATGCACAACCCCTGTCACATGGAACTGTACCGTGCATGTATGCTGCATTTACTGGGGGCACTGCCATTGACACTGCTGCGGATCACCGGCTAAGCTTCCGCCTTGCCAACTTCACCTGCATTTAGCCTGTGTTGCATTGTCGATCGTGCATATTTGAGTGGTCCATGGATGTCTGCCTATCCAACAGGGCGGTAGCTGAACTGGATGTTGACATGTGTGTGGGCCCCCTGTTGGCCCACGACCAGGAGTGTCACCGTGATACTCGTTTATGGGATGCCTTGATACTTGGCATACATGCTGGCAGCTGGACCTGGGAGATTGCACAAATCCTAGTGTGCAGTGACCACATTGAACCGCTCCCCTATTGGGCTGTAGTGCTAATTAGTGAAAGGGGGTGGACGCAGCACATCTGTCCGGACCTGCTAATGGATCGACTTGCTGTCCTGTTTGATGAAGTCGACAACGACCTCATGTTGGAAATTATAGCCTACAAAGCTGCAATCGCTTTCATGGACGAGTAACAACGTACCTGCAGCCACAACAGATTGGAATCCACTGCACATGTCCCAACACCTTGTTGCATCTTGGAGGTCTGGTCACATATCCCATGACAACAGTGGACACGGCTGCATTCGCCTGGACTCCGAATACATGAGCGAACAACAACGCAGGTTAACACATACCTGTGAAAGGTGAGGCACTCCCCCGGAGTGGACAGCGGCGCTTGGCAACGTTCCTCATTCTGACATACTGCTGCATTGGTCTGCATATTGTGGCACTTATCTTGCCCATACTGACACGCATATGCTAATAAAGTATACGCAACTTCACTTGTATTCAACTGTGATGAGTGTTGATTTCAATGACAATGTGTGTCTCACTGCCTATCTGGGTCACAGCCATACATGCGCATTGATAGCATTACCCAGGGAGTACCTTTTTGTGGAAGCACTGTCCCTACATTCATCCATACTTTCATACTTGATTGATCATAGTCATGACACATTTGTGTGAATTAGAATGTTTTATTCACATAATTCAGTGGAGTGTTGAAGCTGGACCAGTACAGGGCCATGCAAACCCCACTTTACATTGTTGCCCCGTGGAGGGCCAGACAGAGTCATTTAGGGATTGTCAAGTTCATCGGGAGTGGATGACTTCAGTCCGCAGTGTGATTGCTGTGTCATAGGTATCCAATCAAAATATGGAAGTCCATGTCGAGATCCAAGCTGAGAGTAGCTGAGTGTATCGGGGCACAGTGGAAGGTGTTATTCCAGGGCATGATGCTGAGGGCAGAACCCAGCTGAAACCGGCCATATGGCGGAGATGAATACTACCACTTCATTCTTACCACAAAGCCAGATTCATCAGCATCTTCGCCCTCTGATGTGTCAGGTGCCTCACAAGCGGGTGGTGGTGTTTTGTCTGCATCACTGTGTGGCAGTGACACATCAGGGGCCGGAGGTGGAATGTCTGCCGCACTGTGTTGCACTGACACTTCAGGGGGCGGAGATGTGGAAGGAGTAGTAGCACAGCATTCATCCGCGTCAGGCCTTGTGGTGGCAATGCCATGACGAGGATCTGCAGGGCATGGAAGATCACAGCTACATCTCGCTGGTGTGCAGCCGTGGCAAACATTTTTCCGCCTGCATCCGCTCCAAGCTCTCCATCATTCTCCTTATGTGTCCCAACTCCCGGCTGACATCGCTGGAGCCACTCTGACAAGACAGTTGTTCTTGGCTCAGAGTCATGACTCCAGCGATGTCAGCCATGGATTGTTGGAGAGCATGGAGCGGACAGTGGGTGTCCGTTAGGGACTGTAAGTCGTCCCTGATGGGACTTAGACACCCACATATGGCATCAGTTTGGCTGCCATGAGGTTGAACCTCACCCGCAGCTGGTCAGCCATCTTCTCCTGGCACCCTAACACACGGCATTGGAATGCCATGTGTTAGACGTGGGGGTCCTGAGAGACATCCGTGGTGGTGTGTGCTTCCTGCTGTGTGGTCTGTGCAGGGGGTGGGGTCTTATCGATGCAGCTGGGCTGTCCTGCTCATGGAGGTGGGGTGCCGGAGCTGTCCATGAGCTGTTGGAGGGCATCGGTGTCGATGTTGGGGAGGTCTTCTTCATCATCAGTGCTGTGTTGTTGGGTCTGCCTGCAGGAGGTGTTGATTCTCCCTCTGCAATGTGAAGGGGAGATGCAGGTTGACATTGTGTTCACATGTATGTTTACGCATTGTACAAGTTTACTGTCAGACTGCATGACAATGTACATTGTGACTGTTTGTGAGGAGATGCCTATTTGATGCGGGACAGTTGACCTTTCTACACCATCAGGGACATGAGGTTGTACTTGTACATTATCATCTCACAGTTTCCTGCTATTCAAAATGCGAATGACCATTTCCTACACACAAGCGGCAGCAGTTGTGTCCTCTGTTCTGTTGTGAAAGTGTTGCAGTTTGTACCACATTGTTGTCAATGTTGAGGTGCTCTGATTCTTATGTGTGTGTGCTGCATTGTGGGTGAGTTGCCCCTTCAGCTCTGATTTGGCTGGCCCTTATCCCTTTCAGGCGGTGTCCCTTTCACTTCTGTGCTTATACAGTGCTGAGATGTTACAGACTTGGGAACATTGGGGTCTTGGTCGGAGTTAAGACTCTTGGGCATGGTTTGTCCGCAGATGTGCTATACTTAATTGTGCATGTGTGCCATTCCCCCCGTCCCCCTAGTCCCTGGTCATCACTCACCCTGTTGCTATTGGCTCAGGTCATGTAGTGCAGTGTCCGGTCCCCCAACTCCTGCCACCGTCTCTCCAAAGATAGTTCCAGGCTGGTCCTCCATGGGGCTTGTGGGGTTCTGGTTGTCCTCTGTACTTGCTCCGGCTACCTTCATGGTGCTTCGCAGTTGTTTGTGTTTTTGGTTGTCGCTTTTATAGTGATTTTGCCCACCTGACTTGTGGGACTTGTAGGCCTGGCGCTGCTTATCGTGGAGATTTTTTATTGCAGTTGGGCCCATCGCAACTTTTTTTCACGTTCGGGTTTAGATTTTTATCGCCGTCCCGGTAATTTTATCACTGACATTTGACGCGTTATCGGGAAGCTATCGCATGTCACCTCCGTGTTGTGAATACGATGA
Source organism: Triturus cristatus (assembly GCF_964204655.1). Taxonomy (NCBI): domain Eukaryota; kingdom Metazoa; phylum Chordata; class Amphibia; order Caudata; family Salamandridae; genus Triturus; species Triturus cristatus. Next base: position 381,437,781 of record NC_140585.1, on the reverse strand, counting down.
TAACACAGAGTTTCTTTCTCGCGATAGACAGCGATATGAAAAATTGCATTAACCTATTTTGGCAATGATTATCGCACGTTCTTGAGAATATCCCCCCATGTCTCTTCATCCTTGCCCAGAGAAGACAAGGTCAGTGTCTACTTATCCTGCTCTGCCCTTGTCAGTTGCCCCCCTCTTTCTTCCTCTTTCTCTTATTCCCTCACTTTCTGTCTCTGTCTAGCTCTTCCTCAATTGCTGAAAACCATGACTTCAATAAATGGCTCTTACCCTCACTTTCCTTAACTTTCCTATATTTGTTCCTGGATTAAATGGACCCGAAAAAGAAAGAAACACTTTTGCTGGAAATGTAATCTTTTTCTGACATTTTTCTTTTCCAAAGTGCAGCCTCAGAACAAAAACAAAAAAGGTTCAAAATACGAAAAATAAAGAATTGATAAATAAAGCAAGACAGAAAAGTCGCAAAGCGGCCAGATTGGTTTTATTCACACCCAAACACATTAGCGCCACTTTACAGTGTTTGCCCGTGAAGCACTACTTTTGTTTTCTCGTCTTTCTTTGAACAGCATTGTTTTCCTCGGGTGTGGAATTGCACCATTCCTGAAGGTACTGCAATAGCTGGTTGATGTGTGGAGTGGAAAATGTTTAATGTGATCCTTATCAGGTGTTTTCCTTATTTTAGTTTATAAAATGTGTACTGAGACTGTGTTCAGGGATGTAGTCTTTTTAAATCATACTGCTTACATTTTGTAAGGATATAAGCAATGGACATTGAAACGGGTCCCTTCTGGGCCCTGTAGTCATTTCCTTAACTTTTCAGCCAAAAACACTCAATGATTTCTGAATAATAAGTGTAAAAGCCTTAAGGTAACCATGTTGTTCCTGCTTACATTTCACATGCTTTACTTAAACTATGAGTGTTTGCTTTTTCCAGGGTGTTGTTACATTTCTTTTCGGGCAGCACATTACTTTTGTCTAGTACATAATGGAGCACCCAGGTGTTTATTACGGGGCACAATTGGGTGGTAGCTGACGTCAGTGTGAGTTTCTCTCAGTGGGGCAGTATGCTGTTCAGTGGGAGAGAGGATGTGGTACTATGGACAGAGCTGCCGATTTTGGAACTGGGGAACCAGGTTCAGCATTCATGACCAGTCCACCAAACCACTCCTGAGGGATCAGATTGCAATGCTATACCTTGGAAGGCCCCACTAGACCATAGAAGCCCTGGTGTCTTAGCAATAGCCGGTGGACCCTAGCGATGGCAAGTGTGGGTTAACCTTGAAGGCCTGTCCACCACAACCCACAATGAAGTTCACCTCCAGTCTTGCGGGCAGGCCGAAGCAGCACACCCTAGAGCAACAGTAACTCTGTCACTGAGTTCACAGGACACTTGAGGCCAGTTTGCCTCACCCATTGGTACCTTCATTGGCCTTGTTTCAGCAGTAGTAGTACAACTCACCATGGATCGGCAATGCACGCACAGCAAACTAAGTTTGCAAACTTCACAGTCTCTATGCTTTATGCACAATCACGTTTAACATGTGCTGCCTGCTTTGGGGTGATTGGAAATATGCAGCAATTGAGTACAAATTTATGTTGTAGTGTTGACTAAATTATGCAGCAAAAGAAAGGCTGGAGCGGAATGCGGTACATTTTCTGATGGTTTATTATTTTGACATTTTTACATATACTAACAGTCTCTGCAAAGATGTTCCCTCATTAGTAACAGTGTAACATTATTGAAGATCCGACCAAGTTAAAGCTATTCCTACAATCCATCACCAGAACACATATGGACACAAATGCATAATCTTTCTAAACTGTTAAATTGTTGTTGCCAGTACAAATACAGTAGTGACAAGGTCGACCAGTCAACCTTTGCAAAGGGCCCTCCACTTCGCAGAAACACAAGCCACACTTTTTATTAACTTTTGATCCGTTTGATTGACCACTGGGTATGATAAAATTAGTTATCATGCCAGAAATATTTTTTTTTCTTTAGTCCAAAAATATAAAATGTAGTCTCTGGCTATTGTGAAGTGCTTGCTCTTATGTCCTGGAACAAGCTTTGTGCTATGTAAAACTGCCAAGGAAAAATATTAAATACTGACAATATTAGATTAGATTCTACTGGTTATCTGTGCTCTAATCTCATCCTCCTAGAGTTAGAGTAAATTGTTAAGGTTTTACGGTGAAAATAGATACCCATCTAGTGGTCCTATTCCTGCTTGTTCACATTGTAGGATCCTGGGCAAATACTGTATTTCACTGAAACTCTGTTTTTTTTGGTTCAGTGTCACATACACAAGTGCAGAATCTACGCTGTACAAAGACCTACTGTTTAATGTAATTGTCCATAATGTTGCACTATCTGTAGTTAGGATTTACGCTACATTTAGGTTTCACATGAACCTTGGCTTGTCTCTTAGTTCATTAACAGCATTTTTCATCAGGGCGGAGGCAGGAAAATTTCCCAGTTCATGTGCAGGAAAATTTCCCAGTTCATGTTTAAAAACATTCACATTTAATAAATACATCCTCAGGTGGCTTAGGCGCCGGAACGAGATGGCGGCATTTCCCTAAGCTACGTCTCTTCACGGAGTCGCTAGTGCAGTTCTCAGCCACACCGAGACCATATACAGCGCTTCCAGAGCTGGTCTCCGACGCTTCACTGGTATGGCACAATTCTGACTTGACGGGAGACATATTAAGCCCATTTTTCATTGCTTTTCGCCGCAATGACGTTTCTCCTCAGTCGCGGGCAGCCGCCATTTTGAATGGCACCTCGCTCGAGTTTCTGCTTCTCCATTCCTTCATGCGGCCAATATACTTCTGGGTGAGCACTCTTCAACTTTCTGCTAATCTCACCATTTCCTTGCACCTTTGATGTATGCCATGGTTTTTCTCCTAACCTGCGTTACGGTGCTTCATTTTGTTTGGTCTTTTCATGCCTTTACCTATAATGACCGTCAGTGATATATTTTTAAAATACTACAAGGCGAAAGGAATTAATTTTCTGCAATAAGTATACTTTGGATCCAATGAACTTTTGGTGCATATAATTCACATATCGTGGAACAGGTTTCTGATATCTACACACTGTGTTACATAATCCTACTATGCTTAAGGGTTATAAACAGTTGTTGGATCAACTCCACTTTCACCTCTTTTGATGCTCCTTGAGAAGAAGTGAACGTGACTACATGTGCTGTGAGGTGTTCCTTGCATGTGTATCTACCAATGAACTCTTCACCATATCTCCTCACTTCTCAGCGGTGCTTTCATCATTGCGCATTTATACTGAATTATCATTAACTGTATGGGCAGACTTGTCGCCATTTAAGAGATTCCTCAACGTCAGTCAGGCTTCAATAAAATGTCTAGTGAATCGCTTAACCCTACCAAGGCAGCCTCCTTTGGCATTAAACCTAAAAGGGCCAAAAATGACCCACCATCTCCGGTCCAGTCATCTTCAAATCCTGTCCTGGATGCAATTTTGGACAAACTACGTGCACTCAAACCATTCTTGAATGCCACGAACGAAAAACTGCAGTTGATTGAGGACCGATAGATTAATATGGAAGGCAAAATAACTGATATGGAACAATGTATTGGCCACCTTCAGGACGTAGCGACTAAAATTCCTCTGCTGGAAAAAGAAATCCAAAAGCTTAAACTCCACACAGAGGACCTTGAAAATCGAACAATTTACGTCTTTATGGTCTAACGGAGAACATTGAGGGCCCTGATCTACTCTCCTTTTTAAAGACATTTTTGCCTGACCTTCTAAGTCTTCAGTCCTCTGCACCTCTAAACATCCAACGAGCACATCGGCTTGGTCGTTTTCAGCTTCACTCTACCAGACCGCATGGTATTATAATGCTCTTTTTAGAATTCACCGACCTGACGCGTGTATTGAAAAGCGCCAGAGAGAAACTCCGTCTTGTTTGATCTGGTCACAATGGGGCAGATTTATATCAGACTTGCGCCACTTTTACGCCGCCGTTGCGTCACTTTTGTGACGCAGCGGCGGCGTAAATCCTGCGCCATGTTGCGCCCCATTTACATCGTGACGCATCTATGGAGATGCGTCACGGTGTAAAGCCCTGCGCCACATGAAACCTGCGTCAGGTTTCATGTGGGCGTTTCTACTCAGGGGGGGTGTTCCGTCGCAGGAACGCCCCTGAAAAGTGACTCCGTGAAATCTATAAGATTTCACTGAGTCACTTTCCCAACGCTGATGCGTCAAAACCCTGCGCCTACTTGAAGCAGGCGTAAGGCTTGACGCACCATGTTAGGGATAGGGTAGGTTAGAACAGTGCTGGAGTTGCGTCGCGCTTGCGACGCAACTTCAGCACTGCGCCAACCTTACGCCGGCAGATGCGTCACGTATCTGCTTGTCCTTGCGCCACGATGCACCGCATTGTAAATGCGGCGCATCTGCGTTGGCGCAAGGGCAAACTTGCGTGATGCATCTTCCCTGGCGCATCCATGCTGATTTGCAGGGATGCGCCAGGGAACATAAATCTGCCCCAATACCTTTATCTCTCAGGATCTTTCTAATACAACCAATGCTAGACGTTAGGAATTCTTGGCACTTCGTCCTCAAATGAGATCTCTAAATATCTGTTATGGCATACTACATCCTTGCCTATGCAAGATTACCCATGAAGGTGTTTCCCGCTCATTTGAAGATCCGACCAAGTTAAAGTTATTCCTACAATCCATCACCAGAACACCTATGGACACAAATGCATAATCTTTCTAAACTGTTAAATTGTTGTTGCCAGTACATTGCTTCTCGTTTTTAGTTTTATTACCTAGTGATGCTCTCCAAAAACGGGTTAGGTGGCTGGGTTATTTCTATAGTATAATTATCTTTTTCTATTCAGTTGCTGTTCTTGTCTCTGGGTGCAGACATGCCAGTTTCTCATCTTATTGTCTCTTCGCTTCAGATCGGCTTTGTGTTCTTGATCTGTCTCTTCTCTTTTCTATCATCCTCATTCTTCTTACATTCCCTTTCTTGCTGTCCTCGTTTCTCCATTCCCCTCTTTCCCTTCCTTTTCCCTTTTTCTCCCTTTATAATTACGTAAGAGTCTTTTTCTTTTTCCTTTTCATGTCTTTTATAATCCTTTTACGTTATCCTATTGTTGACAGACGGTGTCTTTTTGTTTTCGTTGTTGTCTCTGCAGTGTGTCATCATTGTCCCTGTATCCTTGTCTTTATGCTACAACATGCTTAATGTTGTGTCGTGGAACGTTCGTGGTTTGAGTCATCCTGTCAAGAGTCAAAAGGTACTCTCTCATTTATCGAAACTAAATTGTCAAATTGCTTTCTTACATGAAACTCACTGTAATGACATTGAATCACTTAAACTGAAATGCCAATGGGTGGGCCACGTTGTTTTCTCACCTGCGTTCAACCGTAAGGGTGGTGTTGCAATCTTTTGCCACAAATCCCTAAAGTTTCAAATTGTATCTACTGAATGTGACACAAATGGACGATGGGCAATACAACATGCTATGGTCTATAATAAAACAATCACTTTTTAAAATATTTATGGAAACGTTAAATCTGACCCTGATTTTTGGCATATGATCAAATTAAAACTATCATCTATTACTAATCCCAACATCATTGTTGCTGGTGATTTTAATAATTGGCTAGACCCTTTTTCTGACAGAAAATCAAATTGTAAGTTCAAACCAGATAAGTCGCATAAATTATTTCAGTCTGCTATTTCCTCTCGTCCACTTTATGATGTATGGAAGACTAGTAATCCTGATAAATATGAATTTCATTTTTTTTCTAATGTTCACCATACTATGTCACGTATTGATTATGTTTTGGTTTCAAAGTCTCTACTCCCCTCTGTCCAATCTTCGGAGATCGGATCCATCTTTATTTCTGACCATGCCCCTGTCTCTTCGTCATTTGATTTGTCCCTCTCCACCTCCAAATATGTCCGATGGAGATTTAACATCTCCCTATTATCTGATCAATCCTACATTTCTGAGGATACCTGAGAGAAGTTGGCCTAGTATATGCTGTCCACTAATCAAAGTGGGCCCCTTGCACAAGTCCAAACAACCCTTATTGATGATTAGGTTAAAGACAACCTTTATTGAAAGCTATCCTAGTGGTAGCTATGGAGAGCAGCCTTCAGGCTAAGTCTCGAAGGAATGTAAAGCAGCTTGTTTTACCAGATCAGAGCCTCCTGAATGACCAAATGAAAGGAGAACCACACAAGAGATATATAAAATATATGTATTTATTACTAAACACTCTCTACTAACCTCTTTATGAGATTAGAGCACAAAGCACACAATATTAAATCACTAGAATGACAGTACATAGCACAATACACAGCGGGTTCCAGGGGGAGACCGTACCATATACTAAGAAAGTGGTATAACAACCACAACTTAACTAGACACAGTGCCTAGAGCACATAGAATCGCTGGGACCCCAAGGAACCACCCACAGTAGTGACACAGGGGACCCACGGAGGATGGGTGCAGTGTGTGAACACAGGCACGAGCTCCGTACAGCTCTATGGGAAAGTCGCGGTTGGAATTTTAGAGTTTAAGGACACTTCGGAGAGGACTTTAAGCAAAACCTTTCAAACATAGAAGGTTCTAAGACCATTACCCTTGAGAGTAATGAGGTACCCGTGTTACCTATCCCAGAGGAGCCGAGTACATAGGGGTCAAGTGATGTCGGAAACCTTTGTCATTTTCAATGGCGTGATGCGAAGAAGTGCTGCTGTCGGGAAGATAAAAAGTGTCCGGTGGAATTCAAGCCTGGATCCGAGGTGAGAAGAATCTGAAAGCAGAGGGGACAGAGTCTGGGTCACTTCAGGGTGACCAGGGGCACGATAGACGAATGCCCACTGATGTCGGGTGATTCAGGTGAGAAGATGCGATGCTTGACTCTGCAGCCATGGGGACCAGGAGACGTCGACGATGACCAAAGTCCAGAGGTGAGCTGTCCCACGAAGGATGTCGAGTGCTGGGGGTCAGTGTCCAGATCGAACACCAACAAGCCTTTGCAACTGCAACCCACGCAGGCAGAGGAAATAAGCTTTGGTGAGAACAGCAAGGGCCTGAGGACCCTCCAAGCTACGGAGAGACAGGGCACGTCTGGAGCAACCAGGAAAGCCCAAGGAAAGTCAAAGTTACCTTCACAGGGACTCACAGGTCAACGGACCAGGGATCGTGAAGGGACCTCGAGCTGAATCACAAAATACCAGCCCACGGAACACTCGTGGAGTGTAGGCTGGAAATCTTCAGTGGAAATACTGCTCGGGGTCAGGACTATACATAGCCCAAAGCACAGCCTCAGGGATTGCCAAAAAGCATATGCTGCTGCAAAAGTACACGGTGCACAGGGGTTCGGGTTGCACGGTCCCCACGAGGGATACAGGCCTCAGAATTGCTGAGAGCGCAGATCAACCTCAGAGACCTCGAGAACCCAACTCCTGTGTTGCAGAGTCCTCAGGAGCTCGGGAGATGCAAACCGGTCAGATGCGTTAAAGGTGCCTGCCTTGCAGGGAAGTAACTCCTTTACTCCAAGGGAGATTCTTCTGTCATCCAGCGTAGTGTAGATCGTCAAAGTACTTGGTTTCTGTAGCAGAGTTTAGTCCAGGTAAAATCTAAAGTCCTGTAGTCAGGGTTCCTACATTATACCCAAGGCAGGGGTGTGAGAAACTCTGTGGACCCACCTATGGGAGGGTCAGGACAGAGGGGTGGCTACACCCATGTCCTTTGTCCAGTTTCGCGCCAGAGCAGGAGAAAATGGCTCCTGCAACCAGTTTGAGCTGCACTATGCACAGGGACACCAAATGTGCCCCCACTGCAGACTTTCTGGCACTCTGAAAGTGCACCCACCCAGCCCCAATACACTAAAGCCTGTCTGAGAGGTGGTCACACCTCCCTGTGACAGGAAACCTATTGTCAGGCCTTCTTCTGCTCGTGTCTGTGGCTGGCAACATCCCTTTTGTGATGCCCAGGTCGAGAAAGCTGGTTCCGGGTGTACCCGTGTTTCAAATAAGTCCCTCTAGGAGGGGGGAATCATACCTCCTCCGCCAGTTACTGGTGGAGAGGTATGATTCCAAGGTGTTTGACACCAAACACGACATGTTTCCATGCAGCAGTTTTAAAGTTAGCATTTACCGCAAGGTTATAATGCACTTAAATATATATGGTTGGCTGCATCACAAACAACCTCGGAAAATAGGTTCCGAAGGCTGAAGAGGGGCTCTGCTCATGCATGGGCACCCTCTCACATAAATCCCAGCACCCTGCCTTCAGGATTGATAAGGCCTGCCATAGGGGTGACTGAAAGGTTTATATGTGCAGTGATTTAGGATAGATATAGTGAACCTATATCTAAGTATGGGGTGCATGCACCACCTAACACAGGCTGCAGTAGCAGACCTGTGGTGCCATTTTGAATGGTCTCTCAGGGGTGGCACAATACATGCTGCAGCCCCTGGTAAGCCTCTGGGGTACCTAGGCCCTGGGTACATAGTATACCATATACTAGAGACTTATAAGGGTGCCCCAGAATCCAATCTGGAGTGTATCTAAAGTACATGCAATTAATTTAGAGGAGAAAGCAGATAGACTGGGGTCCTGAGTAGCAGGATCCCAGTCAGACTAAGTCAAAAACAGTGATACATCAGCAAAAAAGTGGGGGTAACCATAAGAAGCAGATCCTACTCTCCTACACCCCCCGCCCCCAAACGCAGGGACATTAAACTAACCTTGACCAGTTGAGTCTTCATGTTCTAAGTGGAAATATCTGGAGAGTCCATCTGCATTTGCATGGTTACTTCCAGGTCTATGTTACACTGTATAGTCCATCCCCTGTAGGGAAATGGACCACCTCAAAAGTTTGGGGTTTTTACCCTTCATCTGTTGTAGCCATAAGAGGGGCTTATGGTCTGTCCGAACAATGAAGTGAACGCCAAACAAGTATGGCCTCAGCTTCTTCTAGGACCAAACCACAGCAAAGGCCTCCCTCTCAATGGCTGACCAACGTTTCTCTCTGGGGGTCAGCCTTCTGCTAATGAAAGCTACTAGCTGATCCTCGCCCTCATCATTCAGTTGTGATAATACAGCCCCTACCTCCAACTCAGATGCATCAGTTTGAACAATGAATTGTTTGGAATAGTCAGGACTTTGCAGAATGGGTGCAGTGTACATGGCCTGCTTCAGGTCATCAAATGCCCTTTGACAGACAACTGTCCACTGAACTTTCTTAGTCATTTTCTTGGAAGTTAAGTAATTCAATTGGGTCACTATGGATCCATATCCTTTGAAAACCCTCCTATAGAACCCAGTCAGGCCCAAGAAAGCTCTGACCTGAGTCTGGGTGGTTGGAGCAACCCAGTCCATGATGGCCTGGATTTTGCTCTGCAATGGTTGAACCTGACCTCCACCCACAAGGTGGCCTAGGTATACAACCTAACTCTGCCCTATCTGGCACTTGGTGGCCTTAATAGTGAGGCCTGCTTTCTGCAGGGCCTCCAAAACATTTCTCAGGTGGACCATGTGATCCTCCCAGGTGGAGCTAAAGACAGCAATATCAATTTCAATTTTGCATCTAGATTTGGCAACAGACCCATTGGGGCCCTCGTGCAGATCTATATGGCCAAATGTATCACTAATGGGGCCTGCGCTAGTGAGATCAGGGGGTATATGGAGCACGAGGAACTCCAAACTGTCGAAAACATATTTTTTAAACGTCTTTTATGCTTACCGCAGTGTATCCCCTCTATTTTAGTCCATAAAGAACTGGGGATGGTCTTTCTTTCTGACCTGCTGTCTTACTGCTCCCTATCATTGTGGATTAACTTATGGCTCAGGGAGGGAATCACTCAAAGCAAGTATATTTTAACTGACTGCCTTTCTCTGGATCATTATTACCATATTCCCTGGCTCAAGTATGTCAGGGATTGTTTCACGGGTTTAGGAAGGGTCGACCTATTTACCAACCCAGAGAGTATGTGTAGAAGAGACAAGTACTGGGTGAAGGAGAACTTTTTTTAAAAATGGCAGCTGGACAGGGAAGAAGGGGAGCTGAAAGCCCAATGTCCGTAGGTATGTTTTTTTACTGAAAACTGTGCCTTTGACTGAGCCCTATCTTCTATGGCTTAAAAGTACTCCCGACTGATTCTTAGTGACAAGATTCCGCTTGGACCTTTTTAATTATTTGCTGGCCCACCCGGGTGGGGCACATATGTTGCTGCGACGGGAAGTCTCCACAGGACATGATGCATTTTTTAAAGTTTTGCAGTTTTTATGAGGCCCCAAGAAAGTCTTACCTCATCCCATTTTTCAAAAAAAGCAAACTTGAGACAGGTTAGACCTGCTTTTATGTTTTTTACAAGTGCTATATGTCCTTGGCTTCTTGAGGTCAGCGGTCAGGCTTAGATCTAGTTGTGACTAACCTACATGGCTGTGGCTACTAAGGAATTGTGGTGATTGTTATATATGATTGTTTTAGTTTGTGTCAAAGCCCGCTCTATTATTCCTGTAATCTGGGGGGCCGTTGTCTATGAACTGTATCGCTAAAGGCATTTAGATCTTAACCCAACCCCGGCTCTACTTTTTTGGATATAGCCCGGTGCATTAATTTTGTAAATTATGGGATATGGTAAACGACCTGTACCACTACAAGTCTTTTATATGCTGTATACTGTGTGGTTTTAACTTAACGTATTTTTGTTTTCCTTTTTCGTTATAAACATTGTACATAGTTTCAAATGAATATTGGTGATCCTAAGAGAAATGCAGGTAGGTAGGTCTGTATAGCGGATCCCTAGCTGAGGTTTTTGTTTTTTCTCCCTCCCTTCCGACCGTAGCTCCACATGTAAAACTATTACTAGGATGTCTTAGAAAGGGGTGTGATGAAAGATTTGATCTCATTATTTTATCAAGCATTTTTATAATGTACTGGAAATTATATCTTCATCTATTTTTTTGTGTGTAATATGTTTCCTTTCTATGTACTTTTGTGGTCTATTTTGATAGATCGAATAAAGTTTATTAGGATGATATATATATATATATATATATATATATTTTTTTTTCATCATTTTACAACAGGATTCGTTTCCGGGATCCATCTCCCATAGTCAGGTGGCGTGTTGTACTCGGCCAATCCCACCGCCGAGTTTAGATTCAATAAAGTTTTCAGCTCCAGTAAGCAAAACACGCACTCAGAAAGGTACAGCTCGTTGGCGATTTATTCACAAGGTAACGCTACGCGTTTCAGCACAGAAGTGCCTTGATCACACGTTAAACCTTCTACCAATCAGAAACATCTTATGTACAAACACCAGGACTGGTCAATTGAAAACAACATAGTGAAAGGACACTCGCAAGAGAAATAATGATTCGGCCATATTGAAATGGTTCCTTTCCATTGAATCCCTATTACATCATAGAGATATGTAATGCAGAACAATGAGTCCGATAATTCAAGTGAAATATCCGGACTACATCTGATATGAAAAATACGAAAAAATACAAGAATAACAAGATATGCGCATACTAAGTAATATCGCATATATGCATCAGAAACAACATTGTACTCGGTCTAGTGCCCGAAAGGAATCAGTATCTGTAACACAAAAATTGATCAAGCCCAATGGCGAGTAACTAGCGTGTCCAATATCAATGAGGTGATCCCGATGGGTGTGACTAGGGATGTTCCAACATGGTAATTAGAGTGCATCTAGATCCAAGGATCAAGATAATTTCCAACGAAAAAAGGAAGGAAAAAAAAAAAAGAAGGAAAAAAGGGGGGGTAAAAATAACAAAAGTGACAAAGTGTATCTTAGCTTTATCGTGGTGAGGTGATAGTCTTCTATTCAGTTCAGAATGTGAAGATCAGTGCAGTGCTCAGGTTTTCTAAGGAGTGACGTGCCCCCAGCTGACTCCTAGAAAGAAGTGACAAAAACATAGATTAAAATGGATTAAAAACAATTTTGATTGGTGTACATTTTGGAAATGTCTGGCAATGGGATATTTGGGGTCTTTGTTATAGATGGCTCTCAAGTGTTCCTGGACTCTCTTTTTGGCCATGCACGACGTGCTGCCCACATACTTTTTTTGACAAGGACATTCCAAAATGTAGATTACATAGGTGGAGCTACAAGTAAGAAATTGTCTGATCTGTTTTTTGTTTGGGTCCCTGGTATTGCAAACTCTTTAACCATCACACTAGACCGGCAGGCCCTACAATGTCCACATGGATAAAATCCACTAAGTCCTTGGATATGTTGGCCCCTTTTATCAGTGATGTCACTTTTCACCAACATGTCCCTAAGGTTGCCAGACATTTCCAAAATGTACACCAATCAAATAGCGATCTATTGAGATACTATGCGATTGAACAGGTCAATGTGGGTAGGCGTGGAGGGAATCGAGAACTTGCCCTCAGAACTAGAGAATCTAAATGGATATTGGAATTAGAGACCAAATTCCCTGGGGGGCATAATTTGGACGAGGAACTTGCAACCCATCTACATACTGATTAATTCATCCAGTTATTGTCCATAGTTGTCCAGGGTAAACCTTCATGTCCTGATGCTTGATTGTTTTCTGATTGTTCTTGCTAATTATTAACTGATGATATTGTTTTTAATCCATTTTAATCTATGTTTTTGTCACTTCTTTCTAGGAGTCAGCTGGGGGCACGTCACTCCTTAGAAAACCTGAGCACTGCACTGATCTTCACATTCTGAACTGAATAGAAGACTATCACCTCACCACGATAAAGCTAAGATACACTTTGTCACTTTTGTTATTTTTACCCCCCCTTTTTTCCTTCTTTTTTTTTTCCTTCCTTTTTTCGTTGGAAATTATCTTGATCCTTGGATCTAGATGCACTCTAATTACCATGTTGGAACATCCCTAGTCACACCCATCGGGATCACCTCATTGATATTGGACACGCTAGTTACTCGCCATTGGGCTTGATCAATTTTTGTGTTACAGATACTGATTCCTTTCGGGCACTAGACCGAGTACAATGTTGTTTCTGATGCATATATGCGATATTACTTAGTATGCGCATATCTTGTTATTCTTGTATTTTTTCGTATTTTTCATATCAGATGTAGTCCGGATATTTCACTTGAATTATCGGACTCATTGTTCTGCATTACATATCTCTATGATGTAATAGGGATTCAATGGAAAGGAACCATTTCAATATGGCCGAATCATTATTTCTCTTGCGAGTGTCCTTTCACTATGTTGTTTTCAATTGACCAGTCCTGGTGTTTGTACATAAGATGTTTCTGATTGGTAGAAGGTTTAACGTGTGATCAAGGCACTTCTGTGCTGAAACGCGTAGCGTTACCTTGTGAATAAATCGCCAACGAGCTGTACCTTTCTGAGTGCGTGTTTTGCTTACTGGAGCTGAAAACTTTATATATATATATATATATATATATATATATATATATATATATATATATATATATATATATATATATATATATATATATATCCAATCGAGTTGTGCTCTAAGCTTGAAGACCCCACACACGACGTGTAAGTGAAACACTTTATTCTCTAACAGGCAGCAGCAAATTCACAGATTGTCAGCTCAGCGCATTTTCTGCCGGTAAATGCCATACGCGTTTCGGGAGTCGTTCCCTTGTTCACTGGCTTCGGCAAATGGTGGAGAAAGCCTTTCACATTGTGCACTCGCGATGATATTGCCAAAGTCCCGCCCCCTGTGGGCGTACGCCTTAGTGCATTCTGGTTATGGTGGTTTGTTCTGTTAAAATCCGTAATGGCAACAGACTCACGTTCTCCCTTAAGTGGTGATAACCCATCGGGTCGCTGTTGCAGGCAAGGAGTGGTCCGCTGCTTCGTTTCTGCCTGATAGAGAGGCCACGTCGTTCTCGGTGTGCACCTGATAGTGCAAGTGCACAGACCTGCTCTGTCGGCAGTGGGGAGTCCTCGTGACCGGAGCAGGCCACTATATATCCAATCGAGTTGTGCTCTAAGCTTGAAGACCCCACACACGACGTGTAAGTGAAACACTTTATTCTCTAACAGGCAGCAGCAAATTCACAGATTGTCAGCTCAGCGCATTTTCTGCCGGTAAATGCCATACGCGTTTCGGGAGTCGTTCCCTTGTTCACTGGCTTCGGCAAATGGTGGAGAAAGCCTTTCACATTGTGCACTCGCGATGATATTGCCAAAGTCCCGCCCCCTGGCGGCGTACGCCTTAGTGCATTCTGGTTATGGTGGTTTGTTCTGTTAAAATCCGTAATGGCAACAGACTCACGTTCTCCCTTAAGTGGTGATAACCCATCGGGTCGCTGTTGCAGGCAAGGAGTGGTCCGCTGCTTTGTTTCTGCCTGATAGAGAGGCCACGTCGTTCTCGGTGTGCACCTGATAGTGCAAGTGCACAGACCTGCTCTGTCGGCAGTGGGGAGTCCTCGTGACCGGAGCAGGCCACTATATATCCAATCGAGTTGTGCTCTAAGCTTGAAGACCCCACACACGACGTGTAAGTGAAACACTTTATTCTCTAACAGGCAGCAGCAAATTCACAGATTGTCAGCTCAGCGCATTTTCTGCCGGTAAATGCCATACGCGTTTCGGGAGTCGTTCCCTTGTTCACTGGCTTCGGCAAATGGTGGAGAAAGCCTTTCACATTGTGCACTCGCGATGATATTGCCAAAGTCCCGCCCCCTGTGGGCGTACGCCTTAGTGCATTCTGGTTATGGTGGTTTGTTCTGTTAAAATCCGTAATGGCAACAGACTCACGTTCTCCCTTAAGTGGTGATAACCCATCGGGTCGCTGTTGCAGGCAAGGAGTGGTCCGCTGCTTCGTTTCTGCCTGATAGAGAGGCCACGTCGTTCTCGGTGTGCACCTGATAGTGCAAGTGCACAGACCTGCTCTGTCGGCAGTGGGGAGTCCTCGTGACCGGAGCAGGCCACTATATATCCAATCGAGTTGTGCTCTAAGCTTGAAGACCCCACACACGACGTGTAAGTGAAACACTTTATTCTCTAACAGGCAGCAGCAAATTCACAGATTGTCAGCTCAGCGCATTTTCTGCCGGTAAATGCCATACGCGTTTCGGGAGTCGTTCCCTTGTTCACTGGCTTCGGCAAATGGTGGAGAAAGCCTTTCACATTGTGCACTCGCGATGATATTGCCAAAGTCCCGCCCCCTGTGGGCGTACGCCTTAGTGCATTCTGGTTATGGTGGTTTGTTCTGTTAAAATCCGTAATGGCAACAGACTCACGTTCTCCCTTAAGTGGTGATAACCCATCGGGTCGCTGTTGCAGGCAAGGAGTGGTCCGCTGCTTCGTTTCTGCCTGATAGAGAGGCCACGTCGTTCTCGGTGTGCACCTGATAGTGCAAGTGCACAGACCTGCTCTGTCGGCAGTGGGGAGTCCTCGTGACCGGAGCAGGCCACTATATATCCAATCGAGTTGTGCTCTAAGCTTGAAGACCCCACACACGACGTGTAAGTGAAACACTTTATTCTCTAACAGGCAGCAGCAAATTCACAGATTGTCAGCTCAGCGCATTTTCTGCCGGTAAATGCCATACGCGTTTCGGGAGTCGTTCCCTTGTTCACTGGCTTCGGCAAATGGTGGAGAAAGCCTTTCACATTGTGCACTCGCGATGATATTGCCAAAGTCCCGCCCCCTGTGGGCGTACGCCTTAGTGCATTCTGGTTATGGTGGTTTGTTCTGTTAAAATCCGTAATGGCAACAGACTCACGTTCTCCCTTAAGTGGTGATAACCCATCGGGTCGCTGTTGCAGGCAAGGAGTGGTCCGCTGCTTCGTTTCTGCCTGATAGAGAGGCCACGTCGTTCTCGGTGTGCACCTGATAGTGCAAGTGCACAGACCTGCTCTGTCGGCAGTGGGGAGTCCTCGTGACCGGAGCAGGCCACTATATATCCAATCGAGTTGTGCTCTAAGCTTGAAGACCCCACACACGACGTGTAAGTGAAACACTTTATTCTCTAACAGGCAGCAGCAAATTCACAGATTGTCAGCTCAGCGCATTTTCTGCCGGTAAATGCCATACGCGTTTCGGGAGTCGTTCCCTTGTTCACTGGCTTCGGCAAATGGTGGAGAAAGCCTTTCACATTGTGCACTCGCGATGATATTGCCAAAGTCCCGCCCCCTGTGGGCGTACGCCTTAGTGCATTCTGGTTATGGTGGTTTGTTCTGTTAAAATCCGTAATGGCAACAGACTCACGTTCTCCCTTAAGTGGTGATAACCCATCGGGTCGCTGTTGCAGGCAAGGAGTGGTCCGCTGCTTCGTTTCTGCCTGATAGAGAGGCCACGTCGTTCTCGGTGTGCACCTGATAGTGCAAGTGCACAGACCTGCTCTGTCGGCAGTGGGGAGTCCTCGTGACCGGAGCAGGCCACTATATATCCAATCGAGTTGTGCTCTAAGCTTGAAGACCCCACACACGACGTGTAAGTGAAACACTTTATTCTCTAACAGGCAGCAGCAAATTCACAGATTGTCAGCTCAGCGCATTTTCTGCCGGTAAATGCCATACGCGTTTCGGGAGTCGTTCCCTTGTTCACTGGCTTCGGCAAATGGTGGAGAAAGCCTTTCACATTGTGCACTCGCGATGATATTGCCAAAGTCCCGCCCCTGTGGGCGTACGCCTTAGTGCATTCTGGTTATGGTGGTTTGTTCTGTTAAAATCCGTAATGGCAACAGACTCACGTTCTCCCTTAAGTGGTGATAACCCATCGGGTCGCTGTTGCAGGCAAGGAGTGGTCCGCTGCTTCGTTTCTGCCTGATAGAGAGGCCACGTCGTTCTCGGTGTGCACCTGATAGTGCAAGTGCACAGACCTGCTCTGTCGGCAGTGGGGAGTCCTCGTGACCGGAGCAGGCCACTATATATCCAATCGAGTTGTGCTCTAAGCTTGAAGACCCCACACACGACGTGTAAGTGAAACACTTTATTCTCTAACAGGCAGCAGCAAATTCACAGATTGTCAGCTCAGCGCATTTTCTGCCGGTAAATGCCATACGCGTTTCGGGAGTCGTTCCCTTGTTCACTGGCTTCGGCAAATGGTGGAGAAAGCCTTGTTAGCGGCCCGGCTCGGGTCGCGAGACACCCCGCTGCAGAAAGCGCAGCTCCACGACGCCAAGAAAGATGATGGCTTCGACTGGAACAGCGTTACCGATTTCTGAAGTGCAACTAAGCTGAGACTCAGATCTTCAACACTCGCAGCAACCTACTAAAGGATTTTAAATATTTGGTGAAAGACACAGTGGCATTCCAATATGGATCTTAACTATGAACTACAGAAACCACCATGCACTTTAGCCACGCCCACTACGGCGGAATTCAAAAGTAGCGCTCTGGAAACGGCGCGAGATTGTGCAGCTGTGCCTCCAGCATAGACCAGTGACCAAGGGCTCAACTCAGCCCGAAACGCGTTTGGACTTATTGCTGTGGTGATAAACTGATGTCCCGGCTACCTACAGAATAAAAAGGTGAAACAACGCTCGTGTGTGGTGCCTCAATTTCAGGGCAGTTTCGATTGGATATGTTAGCGGCCCGGCTCGGGTCGCGAGACACCCCGCTGCAGAAAGCGCAGCTCCACGACGCCAAGAAAGATGATGGCTTCGACTGGAACAGCGTTACCGATTTCTGAAGTGCAACTAAGCTGAGACTCAGATCTTCAACACTCGCAGCAACCTACTAAAGGATTTTAAATATTTGGTGAAAGACACAGTGGCATTCCAATATGGATCTTAACTATGAACTACAGAAACCACCATGCACTTTAGCCACGCCCACTACGGCGGAATTCAAAAGTAGCGCTCTGGAAACGGCGCGAGATTGTGCAGCTGTGCCTCCAGCATAGACCAGTGACCAAGGGCTCAACTCAGCCCGAAACGCGTTTGGACTTATTGCTGTGGTGATAAACTGATGTCCCGGCTACCTACAGAATAAAAAGGTGAAACAACGCTCGTGTGTGGTGCCTCAATTTCAGGGCAGTTTCGATTGGATATGTTAGCGGCCCGGCTCGGGTCGCGAGACACCCCGCTGCAGAAAGCGCAGCTCCACGACGCCAAGAAAGATGATGGCTTCGACTGGAACAGCGTTACCGATTTCTGAAGTGCAACTAAGCTGAGACTCAGATCTTCAACACTCGCAGCAACCTACTAAAGGATTTTAAATATTTGGTGAAAGACACAGTGGCATTCCAATATGGATCTTAACTATGAACTACAGAAACCACCATGCACTTTAGCCACGCCCACTACGGCGGAATTCAAAAGTAGCGCTCTGGAAACGGCGCGAGATTGTGCAGCTGTGCCTCCAGCATAGACCAGTGACCAAGGGCTCAACTCAGCCCGAAACGCGTTTGGACTTATTGCTGTGGTGATAAACTGATGTCCCGGCTACCTACAGAATAAAAAGGTGAAACAACGCTCGTGTGTGGTGCCTCAATTTCAGGGCAGTTTCGATTGGATATGTTAGCGGCCCGGCTCGGGTCGCGAGACACCCCGCTACAGAAAGCGCAGCTCCACGACGCCAAGAAAGATGATGGCTTCGACTGGAACAGCGTTACCGATTTCTGAAGTGCAACTAAGCTGAGACTCAGATCTTCAACACTCGCAGCAACCTACTAAAGGATTTTAAATATTTGGTGAAAGACACAGTGGCATTCCAATATGGATCTTAACTATGAACTACAGAAACCACCATGCACTTTAGCCACGCCCACTACGGCGGAATTCAAAAGTAGCGCTCTGGAAACGGCGCGAGATTGTGCAGCTGTGCCTCCAGCATAGACCAGTGACCAAGGGCTCAACTCAGCCCGAAACGCGTTTGGACTTATTGCTGTGGTGATAAACTGATGTCCCGGCTACCTACAGAATAAAAAGGTGAAACAACGCTTGTGTGTGGTGCCTCAATTTCAGGGCAGTTTCGATTGGATATGTTAGCGGCCCGGCTCGGGTCGCGAGACACCCCGCTGCAGAAAGCGCAGCTCCACGACGCCAAGAAAGATGATGGCTTCGACTGGAACAGCGTTACCGATTTCTGAAGTGCAACTAAGCTGAGACTCAGATCTTCAACACTCGCAGCAACCTACTAAAGGATTTTAAATATTTGGTGAAAGACACAGTGGCATTCCAATATGGATCTTAACTATGAACTACAGAAACCACCATGCACTTTAGCCACGCCCACTACGGCGGAATTCAAAAGTAGCGCTCTGGAAACGGCGCGAGATTGTGCAGCTGTGCCTCCAGCATAGACCAGTGACCAAGGGCTCAACTCAGCCCGAAACGCGTTTGGACTTATTGCTGTGGTGATAAACTGATGTCCCGGCTACCTACAGAATAAAAAGGTGAAACAACGCTCGTGTGTGGTGCCTCAATTTCAGGGCAGTTTCGATTGGATATATATATATATATATATATATATATATATATATATATATATATATATATATATATATATATATATATATATATATATATATATATATATTCACTGAAAAAACCATAGGTTTCACACACGTTATAGTTAGGAATTAGCATTTAAAAAACCTTGCAAATTCACTGAAAAAACCATAGGTTTCACACATGTTATAGTTAGCGGAAATTTTACTGATAAAAAACCAGTGAAATTCCCCCGTTATAGTTAGTGCAGGCAACTATAACTCACGCGACCGCAATCCTCTGCTGATGCTAATACTGTATTTAGACACTTATTTGCCCATGTCTTCTTCCATACATTTTTAGCTATACATATATTACAAATATTTTTTTTTCATAAAGACACATATGTCATCAGCAGAAGATTGCGGTCGCGTGAGTTATAGTTGCCTGCACTAACTATAACGGGGGAATTTCACTGGTTTTTTATCAGTAAAATTTCCGCTAACTATAACATGTGTGAAACCTATGGTTTTTTCAGTGAATTTGCAAGGTTTTTTAAATGCTAATTCCTAACTATAACGTGTGTGAAACCTATGGTTTTTTCAGTGAATTTGTACGGTTTTTTAAATGCTAAGTTACTTTACGCCATTCGTGGCGTGCGCGCCCACTTAACGCAGTTCGTTCCGTGCGCGCACAGTAAGCACGCGGTGCTTACTGTGCTTACGGTGCTTATAAGCCATGCACAAATGGTGCCCTTCGGGCACCATTTGCACACGGGGTGGAGAGAGTGTGGATAATTTTTTCTTTTATTATTTTTGTTAAAAATATAGTGGTTTTTCACACCACTGATAACCCCTGCACATTTGGTGGCCTGCGGCAACCAAAAGCACAGGGGGTGGGGAGAGTGTGGATAGTGGTTTTCTTTTTACATTTTTTACCGTACGCGTACGGTAAGCGTAATCGGCGAAATTAGCGAAAAAATAAAAATGGTATTTTTGGCCTTGGGGGGTCTTGGGGGACTCCCTCATCATGGCTATGTGTGTGTGAGCTGTCAAAACAGCTCCTTTACATGTGTATTGGTTTTATTTAACAACCTAACTCTCAGTGCGAGAGAGAAAATGGCGGCCGCCGCTTCCTGGTTTCGGCCGATTCGAATGTTTACTAAGATCTAAGAGCCAATCAGAATCGCGCTCGCGCACGCCACCGTACGCGTACGGTAAGCTTACGGTAAGCGTACCGTAAGCTGGCTCAGATATATATATTGATTTAAAGGCTATTTTCTAAGAATCTACTGAACAGATTTACACCAAACCTACAAAAGGCGCTTCCTTGACCTGAGGACTACCTCTCTGCCAAATTTCAAGTAATTCTGTTCAGCCGTTCGGGCTGTAGCCCTGTCTAAAGGTCCTATGGAAAAATGCATGGGAAAAACGCGTTTTGGGACCCCCCTTTTATCTCAGCCCCCGCTTGACGAATCCTCCCGAGACTTTCAGGGTAGGAGCGGAGCGTAGCGCCCCACCTATTTTGAGAAATTCGCGAGGATTCATCGACCGGCGCCAAAGTTATTCAAAATAGAATGTTGCGGATTTCCTATGGAAAAGGGGTCCTAACTATAACTACCTACTGGCGACCGCCAGTAGGTAATATATATATATATATATAGTAACAGCGCAAAGTAAAACCCTGAGAAAATGCCAGGGTGATAGTTTCAGGCTCGGCAACATAATTGCAACGATAAAGGATGCTCTACGGAGATGCAGGAGACAATGAGACTAATGCTGCAGTACAGCAGGCTCTATGTATTCTAAATATGGAATGCACTGCAAGCCCACATGGAGAAGCTTGGCAGACATGCAAGTGTTGCAGCCCTCAAAATGGAGAGGCAAATCATTTGGAATATTTGAGAGATGATCAGTGTATGCCAACAGCTTAAAACCACTTGCAAAAGTAGCTCAACTAAACAGCTGGCTAACCTCTGCACTCCATAAACAACACAAATACAACAGAAATCCTGCCCTTGCACTGTACTGTAGAAGAGATGCAAACATTATGCATACCATTTTCTCATTCCATCCTCATTGCACTTCAGGTGCAACATACAAAAGATCAACAACAAAACAGACAACACATTGCGGACCACACAACGTTCAACGAAAATCATGTATACGACAAACATAATCACCACCAACAGCATCGCCTAATATGCCAGTCTATAACAGCCAGTATGCAGAAACAGCACAGGCACCTCCTTTACCACATGGAATCAACAGTAATCCTATTACATTTTCAAAGTTGCAGGTTCAAGGGAGACACGATCGATCACAGTAACAAGTTGAGTGTTTTGAAGCACTGGCAAAGTTTTCATTCTGAAAGAATGTATGGAAATATATAGGAATTGATGTCATCCTGGATTTTGGGGCTAGCAAGCTCCAGAATTTGGGTGCCAGGATAGAGGATGTTAGATCCCTCCTCCATCGAGATCCGGACATGAGAATTTGGAGAAGAGCCTGTTTGCTGCACCCCAGTGTGTGGATTGGACTGTACCTCTGGAGTATCCCTCAAACATAGACTGGAGCAGGCCCACGCCCATTATTAATAGAGCAAGAAAACAGCTTGAACAAGATTCTCTATACAGCCCACGAATGCCTACATGGTCAGATTCATATTTTTTACTTTTAGAATTAGGCGCATTGGAGTTTTTTAGGTCATGCACAGATACCCAGCCATTTAGCACTCTGGAAACTTCTAAATTAGATTCTGGTAGTGTCCAGTTTGGAATTAATGGGGGCTTTCACCATATCTTTATGATGGATTGTGTATAGGAATGAAAGCACCTACTATGGATGTTTAAACCACTGGACCTTTGAGTGTGTCAAAAGTTGGTTCATCATGACAGATGACAAGGGGCGTGAGGACTTTTTGGGCAAAACTGGTGGATATTCCGAACAGAATCAACGGGATAGAAATGTATTGGTGAAATGTAGAACTTGCATTAGTATTTGAACCTTTCGTTTTTAACTCCACTATGGTTCATTCTCTTTCAACTCCTTCGCCAAAGTCATTTTAAGGTCTATTGCCACACAAATACATATGTGTGTTTACAATGTAAGAGTGAAACTAAAATATTTTCACTAATCAGAGTTGCTTTGAGTCATGTGCCAAATGTGCAATGAATCAATGCCCCCTGTTAGTCTTTTCTCACTTTTCATCATCTGCTTCTTTATCTTTATAAATCTCTCTCCCTCTCTCTGCCTCCTTTAGCTTTGTTAATTGTGCAGTGAGATTGAATTATGATTGTGAATATCTGACAAAGTTCCTATTTCACATGCTTTGTGCATAGTTTTTATTTTAATATTATTATGCAGTAGTTCCTCCTTCATCAAAATAGAAACTGCCATTTGGTAGCATTGGAAATTTGGGAAAAGGAAATCTTCTGGCTCATACTTGAGAGACAATATCCTTTGAAGGCTGTCTCTTTAGAAATGAAACACTGTAATGCAGCGGCTTCATTGATCTACATGATGTCATCATTGCATCCATTGGTGATTTAGTGGAATCAATTATTAAAACTCTGTAAATTCTATAGAAACCGAAATGATCAGAATAGGGCCTCACACTGGTTGTGCTAGGAAGGCTTTGTGTGCAAGAAAAGTGGCTGTTTTCAAAATGGGTTACCAGAAATTTCTCTTGAATACCAACTTGGTAAGTGGTAGAATGCATCTAAAATCTAGCCTGCTGTTAAGATGGCGGCAATTTGTAATGTGGTAGAGCGAATCATTATGAGTTTGCAAGTCTTACACAAGGCGATACTTCAGCAATAGGATGGCTGAACGCTTTATATTTGTAAACCTTCTTAGTAGTATGCAATGAGCAGCAGGTGTGGTCTCAGGATGAAAGATTAATGCTTGCCTGAGGCTATGACATGGTCTTATAGGTTGTATGTACTGCAGAGGGTATATATACACAAAGACTGATCTAGAGAATCTGAGGAAAAGCTAAATAATGATCTTAATAATAAAAATTATCTTATTCTGGATGCATTCTATGCCAAGCAACTCCCTCTGGGTTTCCTACCGTTTGCATACTGTCTGGTTAAGTGAAAGGTGGTATCTAAGACCTAGCCTGAACTTAAGATGGCGGCCATTTCTGATGCAGCGCAGCAATTTATCATGATCATAAAAGGCGACATGACAGGAATAGGACGTCTGAACACTTTGGGCCCGATTCACAGAACTAACTTAAGACAAAATCCAAAACTTACTATCATCTTGGTATTCACAGAAGGCACTTACTCATTTTGGTATTCACAGAAGCCACTTACTCATTTCGGTATTCACAGAAGTTAGGAGTCCTAACTTTAGGACTCCTAAATGCCTTCTGTGAATACCGAAAGCCTTAAAATTAGGATTTTTCTCAGTTTAGTAGTAGTATAGTTAGGACTCCTAACTTTAGGACTCCTAAATGCCTTCTGTGAATACCAAAAGTCTTAAAATTAGGATTTTTCTCAATTTAGTAGTAGTAAAGTTAGGACTCCTAACTTTAGGACTCCTAAATGTCTTCTGTGAATACCGAAAGCCTTAAAATTAGGATTTTTATCAGTTTAGTAGTAGTAAAGTTAGGAGTACCAGCTTTAGGACTCCTAAACTGAGAAAAATCCTAATTTTAAGACTTTCGGAATTCACAGAAGCCATTTAGGGGTCCTAAAGTTAGGACTCCTAACTTCTGTGAATACCGAAGTGAGTAAGTGTCTTCTGTGAATACCAAAATGAGTAAGTGCCTTCTGTGAATACAAAAATGGCAGTAAGTTTAGGATTTTGTCTTAAATTAGTTCTGTGAATCGGGCCCATTATGTTTATAAACCTTATTTTGAGAATGCAAGGAGTGGATTTTAACAGCAGGTGTGGTTTCAGGGTGAATAAATAAAGCTTGCCTGAAGCCTTTATGGTAGTCCTATGTGACATACAGCAGAATGTATGTATAAAAATGGTAATTTTGAGAATTTTAGTAAATGCTAAATAGGTAAAATAGGATTTTAAGACATGATCTAGAAATGTATATAATTATTTGGATGTACTTACTTACATGCAGAGTAAAACATGTTTTCTCAGACCGGTCCTGTCATTACAACCCAGCAGAGGAAGCAGTGACTCGATTTAAGTCAACTAGACTTAATTATTGGTGGAAGCTGGGCTTGAGAATTGGAAACTAGTGGCAATGGAAATGTGGACAGGCAGACCCAAGAGACGTGGATGTGTAATGAGATTGTGAGCCACAAGTACGTCTCATTGGTGGAAAGTATATTAAGGAGCATTATTGATTGATTGTCTGTTTCCTGTTTCTTTGCACCTCACTCGTGTAGTGAGCATTAGCCATCATATGAAAATTAGGTAGGAATGCAGAAATGTTGTTTGGGTTAGGAGGCGAAATCGCCCCTGTGGCAAAATGTGCATTTTCCTAGGTGATTGGCCCATTTGGATAAAGGTTTTTGTATGTTATTCTATCATTTTGCCCCTATTCAGGGAGAGTTAGCGTGATCAAGAAGAGAAAAGATTAAGAAAAGGTTTCCACATGGAATGGTGTTATTAAGTGTAGGCAATATTTCAGCCGGCCAACATTTAAGGTAGGGGAGTGTGATATGGTTCGAGGGCACGATATCGAGATGAAACATTATATAATGTGATGTCCTTTTTTATTAGCAGCTACAGGATCAATTCCACCTCAGGGGGATGATGGTGTTGAATGCATGCGATCACTTTACGATGAGTCTCTCGTTAAAGAAATAAAGCCTTGAGGGTAAGGTGAATGTTCAATTTTGAACATTCTTGTTACTCTAAAAGTAAAGATTAATATGCATATTACATCACATGGCTTAGGTTGGTGGATACTAGCTTTTTCTACACTAATGAAAGAAACAGTGGCCCTAAATTTACTCTGGTGAAGTTTTAGTATTTGTCAAGGTGACTAAAATAGAGGAGGTCGGTGCTGACAAGCAAGTGTACTTAAATTAAATAATATGAAAGAACTAGCTCCTTCAGCAGTCTCAATACCATCTTTCTTCTTGGAAGTTAATGGATTCAACCACTGACTTGCTGTCTAAGCAAAAGGTAACTGATTGGTTCCTAAACCGGTCTGTCTAACTATACGGTGCCACTAAAATGGGGAAAAAAATTAAGAAAAATAAAATGTTCACTAAACCAGAAACAAACCGGCTTTGTGGCCAAGGATGCGCACACCACTTGGAGTGAATATGACACCACAGCCCAAACTACCCACTGCATCAGTGGGCAGACCACATTCTTGACCTGACTGCACTGGACCTGCCCACACCCGTGAACCTGTAAAGTCCTCTAGAAATGGCACCAGATCCCCATGTCTGAGTATGGCACAATACAAATTATTTCTCAGTAGAATCCACTGCAACCCTTTTTATTGACCAGAAAATACGTAACCTTTGAGAAACCTCAATTCGAACCGTTAAACCTCACAGTGAAAGTGTAAGACCACAATCTCTACTTCCCCTGACTGCTCTGAAACCCAGGCTAATGCCCGGGACGACGAGCTCGTGTGTGATTACAGTTCAAATCAAACTAGGTTCCCTTATGCCTCACTATACGGCCTCTGTGTGAGTTTAAAACGGCCCAGGTCGCCCCCCAGTGAGCGCCCTACGCAGATGCGACCAGAGAGATATTAACAAAAAATTCCCAAACCACCCAGCGGCCCTCGTCCCAACGCAAGCACAATGGATGTCGGCGATAGCACAGCCAGGCGATAGAGCTGCCACTGAAAGGACCAGGACGCGAAGAGGGGGGGGGGGGGGCAAGGGGCAGCAGGACTGGCAGCCAACATTACCAGCAGGTCACCGGCCAAACCGGACTTCTAGGTGCCAAGAAGCAGTGGGCACTCAAGATCGGCAGGGACATCGGGGAGGCCCACCAGCCTTGTGACCCTGGTGCTACAATCACTTTTGGTGCCCCCACAATCCTTGACTGCCTCCTCGGATTCTCTCACTATCACCTGCAAAAGATTCCACATATTCTCTCATATCATAAAATATTGCTAAACACAGCGCCCCCCTCAGGTCACAGCGCCCAGTGCGGCCTCACCAGTCGCACTGCCCTAAAGCCGGCCCTGCCCACCTTAAAACACCTGCAGAGTCCCTGCCTACCACACCACTGTCCTGCTGCATATATTTTCTACACTTGTTCTTTGTGTGAAGCTCGGATTTTTCACAATCCCCGTGATTTCAGTGATGTTACACTGGTGCTAGCACCTCGGCTATATATTCCATCACCACTGTGGATGCCACTGATCTTCCAAGTCCAACCATAAGGTTTATTATTCCACCTGCGGTCGTAGGACGCACGTCACAGCAGTGCACGTGCCAATGTCCTGCCACGAGACATGGATGTAGCTAACGAAACGTCACTTTCATGACACAACACAACCGTTGCATCAATTCTTTCCATGTTCTTTCCTTTCTTAGGTTATAGACTAAGGTAAACGCGCCAGCAGACAGTGATAAACCAACGGAAACACCACGGCAGCAAAACAGTAGTGTAAAAACAGCGGAAGACGTTAGACGCACCGTGTGACAAGTTACGAACGTGCACTATTCAAAACTGACTGAATAACTCCTCCACAGAGGGAATTTACATCTCAAGGAGTAACCTAGCGCGAGGGTCGGGGACTCATTCCAATGCTAAATACAATTATCTCTCCTAACAGAGGGATAACAACTTGTCTCGATGGAAAGAAGGGAGGGTGTTCTTCTGAAAGTGTCACGTCTTTTAAAATGTTAAACTCATCAACGGGGGCTAAGTGGGCACCCCCGGGTGCTGGGCGGGCTCCTCTGCCCACAGCGGCTGCTGATAGCTGGGCGTTTCTGAGTGGATGCCTTTCAATCAGACGGATGGCACCCGCGTCGAGATGCCATTGTTCGCCCAGCAAGAGGTAACGGCCCCACCCAAGGACGCCCATTGTCGCCTGGTTCTTCCCACGGAACCCTCCCCGCCCTGTGCGGGGGCCCTCGGCGGTCTGCTGACCTGCCTGCAGGCCTGTGTGACCGGAGTAACCGGAATGAGCCGACCCTTGACCCGGACACTGAATGTACACCTCAATCCGGGCCTGCAGTCCGTTATTCCTGCACGCTGGGAATGCAATGAGCGCCAGGCCTCGCTGCCCAGGGGGTCGCCAAGTGCATTTTACACATACAGACAGAAAGGCAATAGATAGTGTTGTCTCAATAAGGGATGGTGAAGCGGTCCTCATAATGTTAAAAACCATAGAGTAGTGGCCGTTCGCGCAATCGCAAGTGCGCACATGGACCCCGTAGGCTCTGGAGAAAATTGATAAATTAAGAATCGCGGATTGTTTTTTTATACCTGTTGGTTACTCTCTGGAAACACTCAGGCGCTAGCATTATCATTTGAAATAATACTGAACGCCTTTCTAGAGTATACGCGAGGCAGAGTCGCCCTTCCAACCTGTGTCCTGTAGATGTGAGCAAGTAGCGTAGGGCACACTGCACACGCTTAAAGGCCTCTTGGCGCTTTAATGACAGATTCCGTTACTAATTTCTGGCACCTATTTTGCCAGCCTCGAACAGATGAGACCGCCGAGCTATCATTTGAATTTGTAAACCTGCAGAGTAGACGCAAATCTCTCTCTCAGATCCATAACCCAGCGAACTCCCGTACAAACGATTGGGTTTTATGTTTTGGGTGTCGATAATTTAAAAACCTCTAGGGGCAGCAGATATACTACATGTTCACGCAACGCGGTGCGCTGCATAGAAGGGAGAGAACAGAACAGGGCCATGTCTCGAAAGAGGTGGCTCTGTGGCCCCCTCGCCCTGCCATGGCGCACTTCAGGCTGGAATGCGCCAAGGCACGCGCCCGTCAACCATGGTGTAGGCCCGGGCATGTGCGTTTTGTCAAGCATAGGTTTTTGTACTGGAAGGGGACCCTTGCTGTACTAAAACTATGCTTAAATACTTTTCCCATTTTGCATGTGTGCCATACACCGCAGCACACATGCAAAGCTGGATAAATGTGGAGAATTTAAAAAGTTTCTCCAAAGTTACGCCTGCCTCAAAGAGGCGAAAGCTTTCGCCATGTATGCCTGTCTACTATTAGGAATTTGCACCAAAGTCCATGGGTGGTTGCCTAAGAACTCCATGTACCACCCATGGTACGCCCCCTTGAGGCGAAGTAGTGCATATCGCTACTTTGTGTTACTTTAGCTAATATTCCAACCCGCATCTTGATTGGCATTGGAAAGTCAATCACACCACAGAACTTTCTGCCAGGTTTTGTGTACCAAAGTAATGTATAGCTGGCGCAAAAGGTTAGTAATTCTGGGCCCTAGTGCTTACATGGTGGGTGGAGGAGGGGACAGGGGATGAAACTCTGCCCCAGGGAGTCGGGTAAGGCTTCCTCAAGTGTTCCTATATGGCATTCATGAAGGGTCACATGAATAGGCAGGGACTCACCCTCATTTGGAAGGTGCAGAGATTTCAAAGGTCACACCCCAACAGAACAACTGAAGCCAACCCCAAAGTAGGCAGTCCCCATTGCAGTTAAATCGCTTACAGGGTGCATGCACCCTCTCAGAAGTAGCTTGCCTCCATTTGCTTCAATGGGAAAATCTCACCTAGCCTTTCTCGGAGAGTCAACAATTTGAGATGTATGCTGACGAGCATGCCGTCATAAATAATCAGTGTTTCCATTATCTTACAACCCACATGAATCGTCCGGTAAACAAGAGAATTCCTGACACTTTTGACAGATTCCGTGCTCCAGTGTGCGCACTAATAGATGCAGGCATGTGAGGTCAAGTGAAAGTAGCCAACATGGCTCTAGTGCGTCGGGTACACCTGGCTACCACCATGTTCACTGACATCAGGTGAAGTCCATTACATTTCACTAGTTTCTATTCAGTTCCTGTGCCATGGGGTCACCTATATCAGCCCAGGCTTATTTTAGCCGGCAGCATTCAGGTTTCTGGCACTTGACCTACAAGTCGCAGAAAGCATTATGCAGGTGGCTAAAAAAAAACACAACTAAATTTAGCTCTCCTGAGTTAAGGATTGTGAAGTTGATGGCTCGTACTCAACTGGCTGAACTCTTTAACGTTGAGTCTGCGTGAGCCATTTGGTAGGGCATTGGCTCTCACTTGCTAGACACTTTGGGGCAGATTTACAAGCCCCGTGCGTCACTTTTGCACTGTTGTTGCGTCACTTTTGTGACGCATCGGCAGAGTAAAAGTTGCGGCCCATTTACAACGTGACGCATCTAGGGAGATGCGTCACATTGTAAAGCCCTGCGTGACATTAAACCTGCATCAGGTATAATGTATGCAGGGTAGGCGTTCCCACGCAGGAAAGCCTCGTAAAAGTGATGCAGTGAAATCTACAAGTTTTCACTGCGTGACTTTTAGGACGCCACTGCGTCAAAACTTACGCCTGCTTGAAGGAGGCGTAAGGAGTGACACAGTGTATTGGGAATAGGCCGCAACACGCATTGCTGGAGTTGTGCCGTGCTTGCGACACAACTCCAGCAATGCGTGACTTTTCCATCAACAGATGCATCAGAATTTCTGCCGCATCTATCAATCTTTGCGCCATGGTGCGCCGTATTGTAAATACGGTGCTTCCATGATGACGCAAGGGTTTCGCATGGTGGCGCAGGGAAAGTGACGCATATATACAGATGCGTCCCTTTCTTGTAAACTGGAGAGGTGTGGCTCACTAGTTAGAGGCGGCGGACCCGTAAGCAGAGAATCGGCCAGGGACCAGGGTTCAATTCCCGACGCGGCAGGGTCGTGGACCAGGGTCAAAACAGACTTGATAATTCTCGCCTCGGTACCTACTCTAACCAGGAACACACTCGGCAACTCTGGGCATTAAGCTTGCCTCATCTCTACAACGGCCCCCCACAGACGCTGGGGATGCCTGGTTTCACCTTGGAGATACCCAGTAAGGGACCATCTCACAGGGATAGCCAGGATGGGTTCCCCAGCGGTCTACAGTGCCGGGACGCCCCGTTGCTGGGGCAGCTGTGCGCTTTACAAGTCTACAACATTTTACATTTAAATCTGCCCCTATTGCTTAATCATTGTTTACCATTCCTTGGCATCAGTCACTTCTTCTTTGCTGCCTCCTACAACGCAGGCCGAGTGTCACTTCTTGTTTCTTTTCTGGTGCACGGGCCAAGCACAGATTGGTTCTTCTTAGTTAGAAAGATACCGTTTCCTGCTCCACAGAACTTGGCTCCCCCCTAACAGACTGAGAACTTGTACTTTTCCAGCTGTTTTGTAAAATATGAAAGCTTCTTGGCGA
Source organism: Triturus cristatus (assembly GCF_964204655.1). Taxonomy (NCBI): domain Eukaryota; kingdom Metazoa; phylum Chordata; class Amphibia; order Caudata; family Salamandridae; genus Triturus; species Triturus cristatus. Next base: position 381,407,024 of record NC_140585.1, on the reverse strand, counting down.
TGCAGTCCTTCATAGACCACCAGGATATCAACCCGAAATGCTCGCCATCCTCCTGGCACTGCTAACCCCACTAACTATTAGGCACAAGCAATACATAGTTATTAGTAATTTTAATTTACACTTTGAGAACACCGAAGATCCCCTTTGTAGACAATTGGGTAATAATATGAAAATGCTCCAACTCAAACAATGGATCACAGGCCCCGCCCATAGAGCTGGCCATACTCTAGATCTCCTTTTTTCAAACATTAAAGCACAAAAATGTTGGACTTTGTTCCTTTACCAGACCATTCACTGATTACTTTCTCTCTTACGTTATTAGCAGATCAAAAAAATTCTTATACTTTCAGAATTGTCAGTAGCACTCAAAAGAGAATATATGACGTTACAACGCGATCATTTTCACTGCGGTATGTTACATCACGGTTATTACAACCCGAGTCGTTACAACGACGTGCGCTAGAGGCGCTGGACTTAGGAATAGTATGATTTACTATTCCCACTCCAGTGTGTGTAACAGCAGGGAAGGTGCTGGAATAGTAAATCATACTATTCCCTAGTCTAGAGCGCCATCCAGCGCAAGTCGTTGTAACGTCTTGCGTTTTAATGACCGCGATGTAAATGTATTGCGGTTTAACGACCGCGTTGTGAAGGTCCTTCTCCGTCAAAAGACCATGGTGTTGTATGAATGCTGAAACTTTTCACAAGCCCTTTACCCCTTCTCCTACTGATTATTTGAAACCTCCAGAGGATTACATTGAAAACCTTAATACAGCGTTTTCATATTCTTTAGATATTTGCGCCCCTTTGAAAACCCATGGGCAAGTAGCAATATGTAAACGTTCAAAAAATGTTAGAACTACAGGAATGGTACTGACAACACGCCCCCTTTAAAAAAAATATATTTCTGGTACCATATGAAGTTGTTTTTGTGTAAGAGAAACTATGGCAAGCTTCTAAATACAAAAACGACTCATATGTTCTAGTTGTGAATACAAATCAATTATCGAAAATTGTGCAAAAACCACTACAACTTTAAAGAAATATTTTCATTTTATAAATTTTATACTTTAAAAAAAAAACAATTCATAAATTGATTGATCATTCATACAATACTTTTTTTCTCTTTCTTCATATGTTTTTTTATATACAGACAGGAATATATTCATATACATATAGACTTATAGCTAATAACAGAGACAGTCGTATGGCTTTCCAATCAGGATGCGCAATGATGGTAACTAGCATGTATTAACATATCTGAAGGATGATGATTTGATGATGGCAGGCGGCAGAATAGAAACCACGCTGCCTTCATCGGGAACACCGTCTATGCACATACATTGGAAATTTGAGGCTTGACAAAAGTGACAGAGCTTTATTTGATGTCAAGAATGTGACAGGACCAAGGATCGCTTGATGAAGCACACCTTAGGCTGTCCTATTATTAGTCATATCTACATAAATCGTGATTAGAGTCAATGTCGTTCTTATACACAAAGAAAGCAACTTTTTGTTCTCTCGCGCTTTTGATAGGCGTGGTACCAATTCCACCCTGTAGAACAACTCTACCGGACCGCAGGTAAATTACAAACACTCACCCGGGTATATATAACGGAAACAAGATGTGGATCGCTGCTAAAGAGTCCTCGCAGCTTGATCGCGACTACTGCAGCGCTGAACCAAGATACACGGCAGCAGAAGGAAAACATGCCTCACAAATCGGCGATCTTTCTAGGCATATATCCGACTTCTGCGGGGAATTGGTCGCGTATAAACCGTCGAAGTTGTTGGCACATTCCCTGGTGGGTTGCACTCAGTATTTTGTTAAACTGTGAAAACTGCTTTTATATTGCATTATTATTAAAATACATGTGCACTCATCTCATCCCGAGCGTCTGTTTTCCGGTGCTTGTTGCCATTCATTTGTTTTGGGGTGTATATGCACTGCATGCACAGGTTAGCCTCTCCATTGGCCCACTTTTGTTTGCATAAGGTTAAGCTTGCTATACATTTTTATAGCGGGTGTCCCATTGTGCTGGCTAATGCATCGCAGCGCCCCCTCGCGTAAAAACTCTAAAATGACCTTGGGTATTGCAAACTGCTACTGCTGTCTGAGTTAGAGGAAGCGTATCAGGGCTACACGGCCGTTTTCTGGACCCCACTCATCATTAAAGCATAGCCGTTCAATAGAGTGGCCCAAACACACAGCACCAATCAATCCCACACTGGAAGAACAACGAAAGGGCAACTGCTGGAAGCTGCAGGAGACAGCTCGCGCTCGGAGACGCTGGCAGCAGGTGACGGCGGGAGTGAGGCGCTGCACGCGCACCCCACCACCTATGTTCGCCATTTTTATGAGGCAATCAAAGTCCTATTTTTCACATTGCACTCCTCTACATCTCTTTCTCATTCCTGCCTTCTCCCCTCCTCCTCTCATTTCTCCTTAAAATGCTCTCCTCTTTATTCTTTTCCTCTCGCTGTTTCCGTTATTCTTGCAATTTACATCCTTTCGTGCTTCCATGTCCTCTTTTCTCTCCTTGTCCTCCTCCCCCCTGTCCACGCCCTTCCTTCTCTACGTGCTTGCCCTCGCCCCCCTCACACCTCTCCGAACAGGTTCTGCCAGGATGGCTGGAACTGGCAAGGGGAGGAGGGTCAGTGACTTGTGACCTTCCCTCTGCCCTTGTGCCCTTTAGCCCCGCCCCTCGGTTTCAGCAGATATTGCCCGGCCTCCGCGGCCTCGGTGTACTCTCTCACAGCCTCGCGATGAAGATGCTCGCCCTCCTGTGCCTCGTGGCCGTCGCTGGACTGGGGTCGGCGGTGCCCTTCTCCTCGTTAACCACCCTCCGTAAGTACTTTTACAATGGAAGCGGCCAGGAAAGCCCGCTCGCTAGCGGTAGTAAACAGGGAATGGGCAAGTGCGCCTATAAGTGAGATGACACAACTTGTATAACGGTCACGCAACGTTAGATATAGCGGTTGGTCTCGGCACGTCATAAGATTCCGTGTTTATAACACGATGTACAAGTGGGCGACAGCAAACAACATATCCTGGTGGGCAAGCGCGCGCTGCTGAACATTGTATACTCATTCTGGCAGGGTTCACTCAGCGTTGCATCCTTCGGAGTTAATTCCTCCTCCAAGGACAGGCGTGAGGTGAACGTATTAGTGAGGGCGCTACTGGGCTCGCTTATGTATACACTATGAGACTGCATCTTAAGCCCCCTTCTATGTAGAGTGACCGTATGTCTGGCTGACACAAGACATGGTGATGTGCGCACAGCTACAGAAATCCGTCGGAAAAGCCAGATTTGTAGATACAAGTTGCCCTTCACTGTTCACCACCGATGTGTGTTCACGGTACACACTGGCCTCGAAGCGCAGAGTGGCATGAAAGAGCTCGATCAAATGAGAAAGAAACCACGTGTATATTTAAAGATTGCGACGCACTTCCGCTTGCATTGATCCCGCAGTCGTATACAATTAATGAGTTTGTCAGCACTATTTTCAAATCGTGGGCCTGAGTAATCGCGTTCTTATCATGTGGCGGCGAATTTTAGCTATAAAGCCTTCCAACGAAGTTTTTTCTAACTTTTATTGTCCTCTCTGTTTAATTTTCAGCATCATTCAATTTCTTTGGAAACCAAACCAGAATGATCGGCAATCGCCTGGGACGTTCCTTTGTCGCCAACATCCCGAGCTGCATCTCTGGCGCGGGGTACACGCCCACCTCCGTGCTGGTCGCGGTCTCCACCATCGCCATGCCAGGTACGGGTTCAAGGCCGCCCGTTATGCTTTGCATCCGCTTTAGTCACCCAATCGCTTTTTCCCGCACCTGCGACCTGTAGCTGCAAGTGGGATATGTACGGTCGCCAAAATTACGGTACCTCTTTGACTAGCCACATGGCGCGACACTACCCAACTTAACCCCCACCCCCGCATATCTGTCCGGGGTTTCAACCCTTATGTACCCTTCTCCAATGTGTGTTCTGGGCAGTGCTTCCCTTCCTTGATATTCATTGGTCGCAATGACGAGCAGATCCTAGTTCTGGCCCTGCTAGTAGCTCTGCTGGGCAGCACTGCACGCGCTGACGGTCACTGCTCTCTGCGCGTCGCACGCGCACACGCACCATGCTCACTGTAATCAAATCTGACGCTGTGGCTACTCTTGCAGGTGTGACGGACACAGATGCCATCAGATCCCTCCTGGTCGTCCCCACGGCGCAGGTGTACTATGCTGGGCAGTTCAGGGCCGTGCCCTGCAGGGCGGCCCGAGACCTGGTCCAGGTCAGCAACAAGGGCCTGAGCAGCAGCTTCACTCTGACCACGGTCCTCGGCTACCAGGTGGGGACGGAAGACTGCGCCGCGGCGCAAGGGCCCTACTGCAACCAGGTCCTGCAGCCCTCGTCGTCTTACAGGTATGAAGGGGCCCTCTGGCCGCTGTGTGCTTATTGGCGTGGCCTTGGAATAAAGGCCGTAGACAAGCTATGATTCGCAGAGAGCCAACCCCAGCGGCATACTGAGAGGGGGCACACGCACTCGAACCAGCTTACTGGTGGAGGGGCCCACGCACTCGAACCAGCTTTACTGAGGGAGGGGCACACGCACTCAAACCAGCTTTACTGAGAGGGGGCACACGCACTCGAACCAGCTTACTGAGGGAGGGGCCCACGCACTCGAACCAGCTTTACTGAGAGGGGGCACACGCACTCGAACCAGCTTACTAAGGGAGGGGCCCACGCACTCCAACCAGCCTTACCGAGGGAGGGGCACACGCACTCGAACCAGCTTCCACAAGGCCATGCATGGCTGGTGTAACCCCCCACCCCCACTCCCAAGGCATTTCTATGTAATCACGTATTGCAACCCTGCTTCAGTATTTGCCGTCCTTTCAAAGTGCCCCTTGGAATTGTTAGTTATTCAGACGTCTCATGTGTCCAGTTTGAGACGGGTCTTACACGGATGACTGTTCACCCTAACTGCTGCAGCCTTCTGCCCAGTGTATGCCGATCCTCAGCGTGTAGACCCACTCATACCCCCACCCTCGTGTTCAGCGCCAGAAAGCACCTCTTCACAGGAAGCATCCCAGGTTCAAAGAATACGCCTTGCTCAAACCACACTGGATCGCAGTGGTAGGAAATTCTACCGTCTCATGACCAAATCCGCATGTCTGAGTGTTCACAACACGTCACTTCCTGCTAGCGGGTGTCTCGGCCTTGTGTCTGACACTTCCCATAACAACCTGCAAACCCCTTCCCACGGTAGACCTCTAAGGACTGTTTGCTTATTTGCCACCTTGTGTGGCGGATACTTTTCTGACGTCATTCGTTTCTATTCCAGGGTGAATTTCTTTATTTTGGATGAAAACAACGCAACACGAGCTTACACTGGCTGGTCCGACCCCATAAGTACTCTTAACGGTAAGTTTTAGAATAAAACCCAAACCTTATACACCCACTGTACGAGGGCGTGCGTGTGAGTGACTGCTGCAGCATGAGGTGTGCGTGAGCTGTCAGTGGGGCGAGACTGCTACTCGTTAAACGGGACTGAGAGTACTGTGTTTTTGGGGTGCTGTCGGGACAGAGAGGCCTGTAATCTGGAGGAGTCTGAGATGCGAGTGTTGTAAATGGCCATTTGTGGGGTACTTGCTTTATTATGCGGGGGGCGTCAATGACCAGGTACCCGACAACAATGCACGTGTGTACCTGCGCCAAGCAACCCCTGAAAACAGCGAGATGTCTCTAGCACGGGCATAGGGTACAAGTCGAGCCCTGGTGAGAAGTATTCCCCAGCAGTGAAGTCACTCCTCACGCGCACATCTTTTCTATTTCAGTGACTGACGTGGTGGACATCGACCTCGGCCTCTCGGGGCGCTCCGGCGGGATGGTGACCATCACGGTGCTGCTGGCAGTGGCGCTCTTCACTCTGGTTCCGGCTTTGATTGCGTCACTGGTCGTTGGGCGGGAAAAATCACCGCTCCCCTAAAGGTGGCATCGGCCATCACAGTGACGTGACAGACATTTGCATCCCTCGCACACCTATGCATGGAAATCGCGTGTTGTGCTTAGGTGGGACGTTTAGGGAAAATATCACAGGAATAGCGCAGTGAGAGCTGTTTCTTCCAAAAGCATCCCCCTGTTCAGAGCATGGACCAAGCAGATTCATGTAGATTAAAGATCAGCTTCTGTTGTGCAGAGCAATGCTTCACGAGTCGACGCAGCCCGGTTCACTGTCAATGGCGGGGTAAACGTTTACTTACTGCCGCATCGCATATTTAAGTGTACACTGCAGCTCGCAGGGGATTCTTCTGATAACAGCTTCCCAGCAGTGCACGAAACCCGCATGCACATAGTCGAAATGGACCTGTCTCCCAGCGCCAGATTCTTGATAGGACCTCTCACTTGCTGTGGGGGGGGGGGGGGGGTGTATGACAGGGACTCGTGACCTCTTGACATCCCTGCTGGGGTGGGGGGTTATATGACAGGAACTCGTGTCCTCACTATAGAAGATGATCTTATATGGGTACAACCTCAGGTTACCGCATCTACTTTTATAAATGTACAAATTGTTTATGTGTATCTACCCACGAAATAAAGATGCTATTTACTTTTACCAACTTCTGCATGTTTCAACTTATTTCTCACCACGTTTCTCGATCATACTTTCGATACATATTTAATAGACATACGGTGCATGGCTGGTGCAAGAGCCATCCGCACCTCAATGTACTTAAGTTATGGTTCCTGGCCCCCAACAGGTAGGCTGCCAGAGGCAGTGGGAGTTCAGCTCCCCCTCAGTGACAGACACCGCTCCTAGGGTGGCCCCTACCAGCCGTCATGGCAGTATGTCCATTCCCGAGAGCAGTCCTTTGATGTCAGGCAGTCCCTGTTCTGAGACCCGCCCCTTCCTGTCAGGCCGCTCAAGTTCTAACTGGCAGCATATATCATCGCCTTTGCTCGGTGTACTGGTACTCAGTACCGGTAGCTCCAGCCGTGTAGGCTCCAGTTTTGCCCTAATCTTGCCCGATCCTTGGCCCCCGGCCTTTCCCCTCTGGGGCGGCCAGACCCTCTTTTCAAGGGGGTCCTATGTGGCTTCCGGGAGGAGGTATCACATTTTCTCCACATTTGAAAAGAAGACTCATGTCCGCCCTGGCTGCCTGTCGCCAACCACACGGGTCTAGGGTCAGTCTCACACGAATTCATTAAAGCCAGGTCCACAAGTGCCCTCTTGGGGTACCTTCTGCCCTTGGTGCGACCTCCGCGCCTTCAATGATCATTCTGAGGCTGACATAGAACCCCAGGATTTTGGAGTCAGTGGCAGGCGGCCTCTCACCCCCTCTCTGGGAAATGCTCATCAGTAGCACATCTCATAAGCTCCATGACGTAAAATGCGAATACCGTACGAAGAATGCTCAATGTGTGTGTGTGGTGGGGGTTGGGGGCATCACAGCTGATTTTCAGAGGATTATGGACTCACTCCCATTTTTATTGCAGCCCGATGTAGGCAATGGCCAGTTAAAACGTGTAATCAAACGAATCTCTACTCTCGAATTTTTCTAATTTAAGCATGTGACATTAGTCACATGCTTAAATCAGAAAAATTCGACACTCTTTTGCATAAGTTAAAGATAACATTCTAGCTCAAACAGCAAAAATGACTAAAGTAGCAATCAGTCACCTTGCAGTTATTTGCTGTATTCCGGTAATAGGCTGTCAATATATTTTTTTGAGTTTGCTGCATTTTACAGAGCACTTGGTCACAGTTTCTGCCCCGAATGCGGTGCATCATCGTCACCTGAAAAGAGGCGTGCGCTTTTGTAGTTTTCTCATCTGAAACCTCAGGCAGCTGCAACTGTTGAAACTTGGACCATCTTGAGGGAATTATACATCTGGTCCCAATGCTTTGTACTGTAGAAGATACGGTAGAAACGGGTCCAAGTTCATTAGACCAGAAGCTGCATGTCCAAGGCACCAAGGGTAGGTCCCTATCAGAGTTTAGGTTCAGCCAGCCTTTGATATCTTCTAGGCATTGACGAAGTCTTGGAGAGGTGTCAGGGACAACAGCCGGGCGTCTTCTGCATATGTGTAAAAGTGCAGTCCAGGCGTGTGAATCATTTTGCCTAAGGGTTGAATATAGATGTTGAAATGATAAAGGAACAACGCAGATGCACAAATGACCCCAAAGTGACCATTGGGGGTTTGGAGGAAAAGCTGTGAGTTACTTTGATAGTGGTGTTCCCAAAAGGATGGTAAGCATCTGTCCTGATGTGCTGGTGTTGGAAGCCTTTTTAGGTCGCTGCTATGTGATAGGCATCTTGGGGACTTTCAGAAAGTTGACCTAGTAATGCAGTCCACCCATGGCTACTGGCTTTGTGATTTGTGTAGGAAGCTGGCTTTGTGTATATTATACCAAAGTAAGGTATAGTGTTCACAGAGTCCAGATGCTAAATTAGGTGAGTACTAACAGCTCTCTTTGTTGTAATGTGGGCAAACAGTTAGGCTTATTCAGAGGGTGTTTTAAGCATTTATAGTATTCACTCAATCAAGACATGTATGTCCCCGCCCACAACTTTCAGGTCCTGCTTGGGAGGCCCTTAAGATTTGCCTATTGGACCTCCAACACAGCGTAATACTTCTGGGGGGAGACTTTAATGGAGTCATGCATCCCCAATGGGACTTCGCAGGTGTAGGGGGGAGATCAAATGAGGAGACGAGACTTGGCAAGTGGACGGAGGATTTAGGCGTATGCGATGCCTAGTGTACATGGGACCCCAATATTAGAGAGTACACCTACGCAGTTCACAAATCTAGATCACGTATAGACCTTTTCCTTTTGCTGGGCGCAGATCTGCCCACACATCATGGGTACATATTCTCCCATGGGGATCTCTGACCACTCACCATTGGGTGGAAACGCCCGTTCTGGCGACTTAACATCTGCCAGCTGGTGGATAGGGAGCGTGTCGGCTTCCTGGCGCAAGATATACAAACATAATTTGAATTGAGTGGGGGGGGGGTAGTCTGTGGACTTGCCAGTCCTATAAGAGGAGTACAGAAATCCTTAATCAGAGGCATAGAACAGGAAAGGGTGAAAGAGATAATGAACCTGGAGGCCCAAGTCCTCTGCTTCAAAAGGTGATATGTGTAGGGAGCTAGATTTTTATGTGGTAGTACCAATGCAAGGGCACACCATGCAAAAACTACAGACAGCTCTTATTGGTTGACAGGGCTTAAATTAATCCTGAGTGCTCTATTTGCCGTAGAGTGGTCGAACAGCATAGCCATATCAGAGGGTAGTGCTATGCATTTGTTGTACACGCAGAGTCAATAAATGAGATCTATTCACAAGAAAATCAAGACCAATGTAGAAAAATAACATCATTTTAGACACCAAGATCATCAGAATCCGGTCAGTACTTTCAGAGTAATATATTTTCGTCGTTTTAGGAAAATAACGTCAAATAACGGTTTTGAGGTATTAGCCTCGAACGCTGTAATGTTATCCTACGGGAGAAACACACTGCATGGATACACAGTTGCAAACAATTTTGGAGGACGAGTTCTTAGACTTGAGGTGCGTAGGGGCCACGGTCCAAGAGAGCGCCTGCAGTTCGGGTTTACCTTCCCTGCGTGAGTGGAGAGGGCTCTTGAGTGCAATCTGAGCAGTCTCGAGGAGGAGGAGCGCCGTCCGCATGGCTGGGAAACATTGACGTGGTCCTCAGTTCACACATGAGTGCTTGAAGGGCTACAGGCGGCTAAACACAACCCCTAATTCAATACGAAAGAAGCAAATATTTAAGGAGGAGTCCAGAGCGCCTCTCTAGCTTGTAAAATCAGCTCCTCTTGTTTTTCAAGGGGTGATTAGATCAGCCTCCACCTGAGTGCTGGTGCCAGAAAACAACATATCTTTAAGAGGGAGGGGAGCCAAACCCTGAGAGCCCTCACCTTTTTATCGTGCACTAAAGGCAAGAAGAATGCGATTCCTGCTCTGCTGCATTCCACCCGGCACGAGATATGGATCGAGAAAATAAGAATTGGGAAGTCATTTCCACAAACCTTTGGGCAAAAAAGATCGTTTGTTACTGCCCAGCCAGAGTCTGCTGCCCCAAGTCAGGAAGCAGGCCTTACAGAGTGCTTATCTCTGAGAGTGAGAGCAGGCCTTACAGAGTGCCCATCTCACAGAGTGAGAGCAGGCCTTACAGAGTGCCTATCTCACGGAGAGTGAGAGCAGGCCTTACAGAGTGCCCATCTCACTGAGAGTGAGAGCAGGCCTTACAGAGTGCCCATCTCACAGAGAGTGAGAGCAGGCCTTACAGAGTGCCTATCTCACTGAAAGTGAGAGCAGGCCTTACAGAGTGCCCATCTCACTGAGAGTGAGAGCAGGCCTTACAGAGTGCCCATCTCACTGAGAGTGAGAGCAGGTCTTACAGAGTGCCTATCTCATTGAGAGTGAGAGCAGGCCTTACAGAGTGCCCATCTCACAGAGTGAGAGCAGGCCTTACAGAGTGCCCATCTCACAGAGAGTGAGAGCAGGCCTTACAGAGTGCCCATCTCACTGAGAGTGAGAGCAGGCCTTACAGAGTGCCCATCTCACTGAGAGTGAGAGCAGGCCTTACAGAGTGCCCATCTCACAGAGTGAGAGCAGGCCTTACAGAGTGCCCATCTCACTGAGAGTGAGAGCAGGCCTTACAGAGTGCCTATCTCTGAGAGTGAGAGCAGGCCTTACAGAGTGCCTATCTCTGAGAGTGAGAGCAGGCCTTACAGAGTGCCCATCTCACTGAGAGTGAGCGCAGAGTTCGACCCTTTCTAAACCCTCTGCAGGTCTCTGAATAGTCGAGTAGTGTAGCACACTTTCCCAAAGCACACTGTTTTATGTGGACGGGCCATGTTGATTTATGTTTTCAACGGATAAAACTTTTTGGGATATTTGCGGTTGTATGTTCTTCAGCGGTTGTCTGTGCATCGCGTTGCATTGCTGAGATTCGTTGCAGAAGACAAGGAATCAACCTCTTATGTTATAGGATAGCAGACATTTGTACGGTGCTGTTTTTATAAAATACTTTTTATAGGCATTTTGCAAACAACATAGTAGCAGATGCAACAGTTCAAGAAGATAAAACCTAGGGTCACACATACAAACCATAACAAGCCGACCTTCCCACGCCTCCTCATTCGCCCGGGCCCCGCCTGTAGTTCAAGGTGGACACTGTTAAGTGATCGGGCTCAACAAAAGATCCCGCTTCATATGGAGCCGTGGTACCCCACCCCTCCCCATCCTTGGTCAATCATTAATATTGCATTATTTTAAACTGTGCGTTAGAAGAGGTGGATTTCACCCCTTCATGCATCCCCTCTCAATATTTGTATAGTGCTGTGTTGGCAATAATAAGGCAATGGATTCCGTCAAAGACCACAGTCTGCTTTCTGCTTTTGCAGATCAATACTAGTCCTTTGATATGTGTAGGAAAGTGCTTTTGGACATGGTTAGCCCCCACTTTTTGCCTGGGAAAATTATGTAGTTTCGACCCTGTACCAGATCTCATTCCCTAAACTGTACTTTTGTTTCCACAATTGGCACCCCTTTAGCTCACATATAAATCCCCCGTAAAATGTACCCCTTGTACCAAGGGTCTTGTGGTTAAAGAAGCCCCGAAACCTACCACTCCTTAGTGTGGTCACCTACTGGCCTGAGCCATGGGGAGAGTGCATGTGCACTCTGAGGCCAAGAACAAAGCCTTACCTGGGTGGAGGTGTTCTTACCCCCACTTGGTCAGAAAGAGCCATTTGTGGAGGGGAGCTGCAAAGGCCGTGCCACCTTTGTAATGCAACTCCAGCCTCTCCAGTTAGAGGGAGCAGGCCCCCTTCCTATCCTCATCCCCTTTTTGGCGGGAGGACAGATGGAAAAAGGTAGATAGAAGGTGTGCCCCCTCCCCCCCCTCTGCCAGCTCCACCCCTCAGGTGCTAGAGGCGAGGTGAAGTACACTTTTCTGTGCCTACCATCTTGAAGATGGTGGGAATCCTCCAATCAGCATCAGGGATATGTGCACCTCCCAAGTGCGGTGAGCATTTAGAGGGTGTAGTCACCCTTAAGGTAAGTATCCCATTGGCTACTACCTGGCACTCCCTATAAACACTCCTAAATGCAGTATTTAGGTGGCCCCCCTAAGCCCTGAATTTCAGTTCCCGATGATCTAAGAAGAGCCAGCCACTACAGAGTCGCACCAGCAGAGAAGACTGCAGAGACCAACTGACTTGGCCCCAGACCTACGGGCCTATCGGCAGCCCTTGACAGCAGCTGCGGAGCCCAGACGATGGTGTAGGAGCCACATCATTGTCAATGTTATTGTGCTCTGCATGTGTTGTGTGTGTGCTGCATTTTGGGAGAGTCGCCCTTGCAGCTCTGATTTTTCTGCCCCTTATCCCTTTCATGCGGTGTGCCTTTGACTTCTGTGCTTATACAGTGCTGAAAAGTTGCATACTTGTGCACACTGGTCTCTTGGTGGGAGTTGAGGGCTGGGTCATGGTTTGTCCGCAGATGTGCTATGCTTACTTGTGCATGTGTGCCACTGTGCCCATCTCCCCCTGTCCCCGGTCGTTACTCACCCTGTTGCTGTTGTGTCCGGTCCTGTTGAGCAGTGTCTGGGCCCCCTACTCCCACCACCGTCTCCCCACTGATGACTGTGGACACCATTTCCTCCAACTCATCCAGCTCCTCCTGTGGCGCAGGACTCCCACCTCCAGTCTGCATTGCTGCCTTCCGGTTGTTTGCGATTTTCTGCTTGGTTTTGCGCTTGACATCATTCCAGCGCCTCTTGACCTCTTCCATTGTCCTCTTCAGCACTCCGACTGCATTCACCTTGTCCACGATGGACTGCCATAGTCCATTTTTGGTTGCCAATGACACAGTTGAGGTGACGAACAGTAGTTGATTTGGTTCTACCACCTCCGTTATCAGGATCCTGTTTTCCTGCGGACTGAACCTTTTCTTCCTACTCTTCTTCTCCTTGGCCTTCCCTGACCCCGAAGTCCCGTGCAGGTCCTCCAGGGGGCTTGTGGGGTTCTGGTTCTCCTCCGTACTTGCTCCGGCGACATCCATTGGGCTTCGCTGTTGTTTGGCATTTGTTTGTCTGTTTTTTTCGGCTTTTATGGTCATTTTCCACCTGACCCATGTGAATTGCAGGCCTGTCGCTGGTTTTCGCAGATTTTCGTACCGCGATTGGCCTCATCGCAGCTTTTTTGGCGTTGTTGCTTCGCATTTTTGCAGCGTGGCGTTGAGTTTATCGTGGCCATTTGACGCATTATCTGGTGACTATCGCATGGTTCTGCCGTGTTGTGAATACTTGGTTAACATGGCATGAATTTCCCCCGACAGACTGCGATGTTGAAAGTTGCGTTAAGTTACTTTTGCGATGGTTATCACACGTTCTTGAGAATATCCCCCCAGTGTACTACAGTCAAAACACATTGACATCAGGCAAAAAGTGGGGGTAACTAAGCTAGAAAGATCCTACTTCCCTACACAGAATGCCTGAGCTCTACTGGAGATTAAAAGCGTCTCAGAGGGAGAGCCGCTTTGGAAACTCCAGCATGCAGAACTGCTGACCTTGTGTGTTATCGGCGGTGGGGAAAAGGTCTAACCAAGGTTCTCCCCAATGCTGGAAGAGACCTTGCACCGAATCTAGATGTTGAACCACTAGGGATATGCTTGTCTAGTGACGCAGGGCCTCTTGACAAAGGGTCTATGGCCCCATCCCACCCAGCTGGTTGCAGTATCACATGGCGGTAGTGTTGTCTGTGAACACTTGCACTAGCCTTCCCTGGATGGAGTGTTGAAAGTCTGTCAATGCCAATTGGATCGCTTGGAGCTCCAGCAGGTTGATGCGGAGTCCGGATTCCGCCAGAGACTAGAGTCCTCTGATCTTCACCTCTCCTAGATGGTCGCCCCATCCCAGGAGTGACACATCCATCAGTACGGTCAGATCAACTTGTGGAAAGAAAGAGGGGTCTGTCACTGAGCCAAACGCCGTCCATAAACCACCACTGCAGGTCCTTCGCAGTTCCGGCAGAGATCTAGACCATGGTGGAGAGATTCCCTTGATGCTGCCCCCACTTGAATTTCGGGTCCCACTTCAGAGCCCGCATATACCAATGGGCATGAGTCACAAGCAGGATGCATGAGGCCCAGCAGCCTCAGTCAGTCTCACTGAAATCCAGAATAATCAATCTATCAATCAATCAGGGTTTATAAAGTGCACTACTCACCCGTGAGGGTCTAAAGGAGCTGGGGGGTGGGTGTGAGCAACTCCGTTGGGGTCATTCAAATAGCCAGGTCTTGAGATCCTTCCTGAATTGGTGCAGTGTCTGGCTTCATCGGAGGTGATGGGGAAGTTCGTTCCAGGTCTTGGGTGCGAGGTAGGAGAAGGATCTTTCACCTGCTCTGATCCTGTAGAAGCGAGGGGCAGTGGCTAGGGAGAGGTCGGCTGAGCGGAGGCATGGAAGGAGATTCGGTCATTGAGGTATTGGTATCCAGTGTTGTGGAGGGCCTTGTAGGCGTGTGTGAGCAGCTTGAAAGTTATTCTTCTTTCTACAGGGTGCCAGTGGAGGTCGTGGAGGAGTTGGCTGATGTGGTTGTGCTGTGGGATAACAAGGATAAGTCTGGCTGTGGCGTTCTGGAGTTTTTTGATGATTCTGGCATATAGGGCGTTGCCATAGTCCAGTCTGCTGGTGATGAGTGTGTGAGTGACAGTTTTCCTGATGTTGGGGCGGATCTACTTGAACATCTTGCAAAGTATAGGGAGGGTGTTGAAGCATGCAGAGGATACAGCATCGATCTAGCGATACATGGTGAGTGATGAGTCGAGTATGATGCTGAGGTTGCATGCATGGTCAGTTGTGGTGGGTAGGTCTCCGAGGGCGGGGGCCACCAGGTGTTGTCCCATGCAGAGGGGGTGGAGCCGAGGATGAGGACTTCTGTTTTCTCCAAGTTGAGTTTCAGGCAGATGTTCCTCATGCAAGTCGCAACAGCTTTCAACCCTTATTGGAAGTTGTGCCTGGTGATGTTGGGTTCCTTGGTGAGGGAGAGGATGAGCTGGGTGTCATCTGTGTAAGAGACGATCTTGAGCCTGTGGTTTCTGAAAAGGGTTGCGAGGGGGCCATGTAGATGTTGAAGAGTGTGTGGCTGAGGGAGGATCCTTGAGGTACTCCGCTCCGCATCTGATCTCTGTCAGTTCTGAGAGGAAGGGCAGGAGTCTTATTCTCTGTGTTCTGCCTGAAAGGAATGATCATGTCCAGTCTCAGGTCTTTCATTGGATGCCGGCGTCGTGGAGCCTGGTGGCTGGTTTGCGGTGGGAGACGGTGTCGAAGGGAGCTGATAGGTCCAGGAGAATGAGGGCTGCCGTATGGCCTTGGTCGAAGAGGGCGTGGATGTCGTCGGTGGTGATGAGGAGGGCGGTCTTAGTGCTGTGGTTGCTGTGAAATCTGGATTGAGAGGTGTCTAGAATGTTGTTGGTTTCTATGAAGTGTGCTAGCTAGGTGTTGAAGGCTTTTTCGATGACTCTGGCTGCAAAAGGAAGCATTGTGATGGGCCTGAGGTTCTTGAGGTCCGTTGGGTCTGCGGAGGGCTTCTTTAGGAGTGGGTTGACTTTGGTGCATTTCCAGTTGTTGGGGAATGTGGTTGTCTCGAGGGAGAAGTTGATACTTCGGCGTAGCTTGGGTGCGATTGCAGTGAGGCCCTGTGGAAGATGTGCGGTGGGGAGGGTTCAGAAGGTGATCTTCATTGTCTTTAGGGTGTTTTCTGTGGTGAGAGGGGTCCAGGTGAGAAGGGTCTGTTGGGTGGCGTCGTTGGGGGTGGGGGTTGGGGCGATGCAGTGGTCTTGATTGTCGAAGTTGTCGTAGAGCGTCTTGATCTTGAGGTTAAAGAAGGAGCTGAGTTTGTTGCCGAGCTCTTGGGAGGGAGGGGCGTCGGTTGTTTCGCTGTTTGGGGGTTTGGCAAATTTCTATATGATGGCGAAGAGTTCCTTCGAGTTGTGGGCATTGGGGAGGATAATGTCTTGGATGAAGTTTTTCTTTGTTGATTTGATGAGTTGGTGGTGTGCTGTGATGGCTGTTTTATAGGCAGAGCGTGATTCCGGAGTTTTGCTGTTTCTCCATGTCTTTTCCAGCCGTCGGCAGGAGCGCTTAGATGCTTGGCGAGCCGTGTTGAACCAGTTGGTTTTCTTGTTGTGTTGTCTCGTGGTGTTCTGGAGGGGAGTGGAGTGTTGGCGCAGTTGGCAATCCATTGGTGGAGGTTGCTTGCTGCTATGCTGGCATCTGTCGTAATTGGGGCTTGAGGCTCAAACATTGGTATCATAGTCATTTGGGAGAATAGGCCTGAAAGTGCACCGTGTCCCGAACAGCTCCGATGAAAGGGAGCATCTGAGAGGGAGTCTGTATAACTTCAGCATGATGATAGTGAACCACAGTGAATGTAGGACGTCCGCCGTAGTCTGGAGATGGGAGAAGACAGACTGGGGCGAGCTCGTCTTCAACAGCCAATTGTCGAGCTTTGGGAAGCTTGGCACCTCTGATCTCTGCAGATGGGCTGCAACCACCGCCATCACCTTGGTAAACACCCAATGGGCGCTGGTAAGGTAAAAGGGAGCACAGTGAACTGAAAGTGCTATTGGCCCACCGGTAAACCGCAAGTAAAGCCTGAGGGCAGGCAGGATGAAAATGTGGAAATATGCAAGTCCAACACTAGCATCCAGTGCCCCGGGTTCAGGGCAGACTGGACCTGAGCAAGAAAGAGCATCTTAAACTCCTTCTTGAGGAAGAAATTTAGAGAGCGCAGGTCGAAGATAGGACAAAGGCCTACGTCCTTCTTAGGCACCAGAAAGTAGCGGGACTAGCAACCATGACCTACTTCTGGTGTCGGTACAGCAGAAGAAAGTGGTCCCAGTAGAATAACTTCTAAGAACATACGCAATTAAATTACTTGTACTGCAAATTCATGCTCAATATTATTTATTCATATTGAACATCCTTGGATGTTATCAAACCAGTAAAACATCTGGAAGTTATGCAAAACAGATGTGCCCCAAAAAAGGAAAGGAAGGGGAGAAAAATATTGTGCGTCAAGTGAGGGTTGGGAGTGAGAGGAGAGGCAGTGACAATATATACATCACAATGCTATTTACAACAAAAAAGTGCTAGTCTCGCCCGACAGTTAAGTGACAGCAGATTAACAGCCATTATCTATATTACATAGGCACAGTGAAAAACCACTGTTGGCCCTACTGCAATCAAAATATGGCAAAGTCGACGTTTCGACCCCAAAATTACATAAGTGACTTCAATCCTTACAAAGGGGTCTTCCTCAGGACTGGGTATGGGGGACCTGAGAATTAACAAGAGAGCAACTTAAAATCTAGTGTGATTCCCATGTTAAAAAACTTAATGTAAGGGACAGACAACTGAATTACCAAGCGCCACCTTTCACTGGGTGGACAAAATAATGGTGATGGGCCTGTAGGCTCCTCATGCAGTGAAAGGGAAGATGGCAACCTGAAAAACAGGATGGATGCCATCAGTCATATATGCCAGGAAAAACCTACTAATTAAACTGGTCCGTTTAAGTTAGCATGATCCGATAGACTTACTTCAAACATGTGAATTCTCCATTTAAAATCTTTAAGTCACTTCATAAACTTGCAAGGGCCAAAATAACATCCAAGGTTCCAAATAACTTTAGAAGACAGAAACAGAAGGGGGATCCCTGAGGCACTCCAGCAAGGATTGGGCGTGACGTTGAGCATTCGTCTCATACCGCCACGTGAAAGGTCGTTTTGACAAGTAGCTAGACAGCAGTTTAATCAGGTAGCTTGGAAACTTGAGCTTGATAAGTTTGTAAAGCAGTCCCTCATGCCATACTCGGTCGAATGCTTTGGCTACATCCAGAAAGACTACTCCAGTAGACTTGTTGATGTTGAATCCATGGCTGATGATGTCCGCAACTCTGAGGAGTTGGTGATTGGTTGAGTGGCCTTTCCGGAACCCAAACTGTTATTTGGCGAGGAGGTTTTCGCTTGTCTCAAAGTCCACAAGACAGGCAAGGATAACTTTTTCGAAGAGCTTTGATAGGCCAGATAGCAGACTTATAGGGCGGTAATTTGCCGGATCTCGTAGTGGTTTCCCAGCCTTGGGGAATACGATGACTCTTGCTTCTTTCCAGGCATTAGGGAAATACTGGTGCTGCATACACAAGACATGTTGTTTGTGAATGAATTGTTTTGTCTGGATGGTCATTTTGAACGCCTTGCATCAGCCACATTTAAAATGGCCCATGGTTGTAGGAAGGTGCCAGTGGCTTTATTGGATTATACCCTTTTTTGTAACTACTTCTGATGTCGGCACTCTCTCTATGGCTTCTTTGCCCAAAGGAGCTGTGACTTCCTGGCGAAGAAGGGATAGGTGTTCCTCTGTCAGTCTGTGTTAAGTAGGTGGCATAGAGGGAAGGTAGTCTTGAAGGGGAGAGAGTAGCCCATTCGGACTTTCTTCAAAACTCACCTTCCATTGTTATGGACCACCAGTGGGGCAGGTGTTGGTCAGTCCTGCCGCCCACAATTGTAAACAGGCAGACTAGGAGGTTTTGGAGGCTGCGGCTGCTGGGAGAGGGGAGGTAGACTGATCCGACCGCTGGCTACCCGACCCACTGGACTGGTAGGAATCGCATCCGCAGCCACGCAGAGGCTGTAAACCCTGCATGCCGCAGTGGGTAGGTGGCTATGGATGACGTTGTACGCCCCTTCAGTGGATACAAAAGTAGCGAAAGGCGTTTTGAGGATGACGAGGGGCCATAGAAAGGTTCAAGGACTTGGCCGTAGCCCTGCTATCCTTAAAGCGCTTCAGCGCCAAATCCACCTTATCTCCGAAATGACGGGAGCCATCAAAGGGCATGTCCATGAGTGATCACTGGACATCCCATGAAAAGCTAGTAGTCCTCAACCAGGCGTGGCGCCACAGAGCCACTGTCAACAAAACCGCTCTGCCTAGTGAACCAGTGGTGTCTAGTCTACATCTAATGGTGAACTTTGCTGCATCCATCCAATCAGTAAAAGCCCGGGAGAGCACAGGTCAGGCCTCCTTTGGGACCACACCAGCACCTATGCAACTATATCCCACAGACCATGGGAATAGCGGCCCAAAAGACATTTGGTGTTCACCGACTGCAATGCCAGGTTTTAGGACGAAAACATTTTCTTGCCTAAATTGTCCTGCTTCGTGGATTACCAGTCAGACGGGCGGTTGGAAATGTGCCAGGATTTGCGTGCGAAGTGGAGGCTTGGCCAACCAAGCTCTCCAGGGTTGGGTGTTCTGTGGGGAATTTGCAGTTCCCTGGAGCGGGCGATGGTGGCGGGAAATTGTCCTGTTCACAGGAGCCCCTGTGCTGGGCTTAGAGCACGTCCCAAGCAGGACATCAGTAAGTTCTTCGTTGAATGGGAGGAGCAGTTCAGAAAGGGACACTCCCTGTTAGACCTGGCACCTTGACGTGAGTCTCCCTTCCTCTTTTTGTCGCTGTGCCTCATGTGCTTTTATGGTGTTGGCCGCTCAGCGCGCTGTGCCACTGCCAACCAGTGTCGCGGTGCGAGTGCTCCCTTGTAAATTATATATGTTGGTTGGATTCCATGATTGGATTGTTTGGTTTACTATCAGACCCCAGTAAAGTGCGCCAGGAGCGCCAGGGCATGTAAAGGCAAACACCGCTGGTGGGCTTGCAGCACTGGTTGTGCCACCCACAGAAGCGGCCGGTAAAATACGTCTAAGGTCTGCCATCGCAGAACCTGCGTGCAGTCTGGTACTGACATGCTGACTGGCAAGTGCCCACACTTGCCGGTCCCTAAAACCTTCCCTTAGCTGCATGTTAGTCACCCCTCTGGTAGGCCCACGGGCAGGGTGCGTTGTGAGCCTGAGGTAGGACAAGCCTAGATGCGTGGCATGTCCTGGTAGTGAATGACCGCCATTTTGTTGTTCACTGCTGTAAGGCTACCCTGTTCTCATAGGCCAGTATGGGCGGCTTGGATTGTTACACCCTATGATCCTAACCGACCCAGGGAACATGGTAGGAGATCGAGTTTAGTATGCCTGAACTCGGAATAATAAGGTACATCTTTTCGCAAGGTTTATTTTAATATTCCGGGTTTGCAAATGCCGCTTTTAGAAAGCTGGCCTTTGCTTGCCTAAACATTTCAGCCCGCCTCTGCGTGATGTGTATCTGATGTCTGGCTGGTGTGAGTGATAGGGCTGGGGGAACCCAGATGGGCAGGGCTAGGTAGCCTGGTGGTGAATAGGACGATCGACAGGTAGATGGGTGGGAGGAGTGCTCCTAGGCTCTGAATAGGACAGTGCTCTGCCACCTCAATGCCGGCTCCGCCCCCTGTGGAGCGTCTGATGACTCTGCCCTGCACTCTGAAAGAAGAAGCCTGCATCGCGTAAACAAAGTGCTCAGAAACCGGACTGGACTAGGCAAGGGCCCCCCTGGCCTGGGAGAACAAAAGATTTGCTGTATAAATGTAGGAGCCCTGCTCCTGAGAAACTAGATCCGCTTTTGACCAAGAAGAATCTCTGCCTGAGGAGGAGGCACCGGGAAAGCTGTAGGAGGAAGACTGTCCCTATCCTGGGGGATTGGCCTGCAGTGGTGACCTTGCTGCCAAAGGGGAGAAGAGAAACTGTTGCTGAAGACTTTGCTTTATTTTTACTTTCAAGACTTGTGCTTTTCCAAAACGATCTCCAAGGGCTTGGAACTGAGCTTGCCCCCTGAACTGAGCCCCAGGACCATTGGGCTCTACCTGATCTTCACTCGCCTGCCGCTGGACTGTGGTGCCCTTTCCCTCGCCGGAGCTGTGACCCTCGTGCCCCAGTCCCTCCCTGAGCCATGACCAGGACTGCTTAGCCGCCCCCGCCTTGGGAGGAGCCTCGCTCGATCGGAGCCGCTCCCCCTACGCTGTGCTGGGCTGCCCCTTGTCACCTCGCTCGCTGGAGGCTCGCTGTGCACCTTCACCCTCCCGCCGGAATCGGCGTTGTGAGCATCTCCAAGCCTCGGACGGCCCGGACGTAATCTGCGTGCCCGGCTGCCCCGCTTTGTTCACCCGCCACCTGCAACACCCCGCTCTTGTCGTGAGCCTGAAGATCAGACACCCATCGTGAAGTGTGGGAGCCTCGGACGCCTCCTCGCCCTTCTGTCGAAGAGCCGCTGAAATCCCGCACCCCCTTCGCGTCAAGAAACAAGGTACTGTACTTACGAACTCGACCGCGAGCTCGCATCGGATCCAGGGTCCGCAACGTTCTGATTTCCCTGTCATCTGCCGTGTGCTTCCCGGTCGCCGCCTCAGCACGAAGTGCGCTGAGGCCTACAGTTACCTTGTGCCCGCCTTAAGAACTTTCCGTAACAAAGAGACTTTACCGTATTCCTAAGAATTGTGGCCCCATCAGTTCAACGTTACTGGGCCTTGTATTTGAATCTGCTGAATCTACATAAAAGCTTATTTTTATATACTTCCTGATTGGTGTCCGTTTGTGGTGCATGCAAGGGGTTTACTGTATGTGTAATTGCATTTGCTTAACCGTGTACGCCTGAGACTTAGCCTAGACTGCTCGCGACATGCACCTAGAGGGTGAGCAGGGGTTATTCTGGGGAGTCATCCTTCGCCCTGACAAGAAGTAAAGGGTCCCTGCTTGTTGTGGATACACACCTGCGTCAACCAGAGCCCCCTCATTTCTAACATTGGTGGCAGCGGTGGGATTTACGGATTTGCATTTGTGGTTTGCGTATAGTGAACCACTGATCACCACGTAGTGAGAGCAGACCAGTAACACAGCCACAAGACTAGCAATTGTTTTGTTTTGCCAAGAATCTCCGTTGTTTAAGCCATGCCTGGTTCACTCCCCGCCGGAAGGGCAGCCTCTATAATCTCTGGATTAGATGACATAGATTGGGGAGAAGGCGCACTTGAGGGCTATACAAATGAAGAATTGAAAGGTTTTTGCTCCAAGTTCAGAATTGCCCAAACTGGATTGAAAAACAAGACCCAACTCGTGAAGGCGCTGAGGGCCTGGTATGAGTCAAAGGCACCAGAGAATCAGGTGGAAATGGTTCCACCAGAAAGTGTCCATGAGTTTGGCAGAGGCCTGTCGCCAGAAGAGTTGGCAGACAGGGCAGCAACCCGGGCACATGAAGTGGAGATGGCAAAACTTCATGGGCAAATGGATATGGAAAAACAAAGATTAGCTATGGAAGAAAAGAAACTACAATTAGAGCATGACATGAAGCTGAGGGAGCTGGAGCTGAAAGCAAAAAGTTTGGAGCTTAATCCCTCTGGTGGCAGCACACCGCCAGTACCGGCGGAACCAAGAGTTTATATTCCCAAGGATGTAGTGAAGGAGTTCTTCAAGAATGACGACATCGGGCAGTGGTTCAGAGCCTACGAGGTAGCCATGTCTTCCCACCGGGTCCCTGAGAGAGATTGGGGAGCGGGGTTGTGGGGACGGTTCCTGAGTGAAGGGCGGGACACACTGTTAGATTTACCTGCTGATGTTCATAATTCTTACGCCCATATGAAGGAAGCATTGATGACTAGGTATGGGTTGACCCTTGAGTTATATAGACAGAGGTTCAGGGGTTGCACTAAGATTCCCAATAGTACGTATGTGGAGTATGTGACTTTCTTTTGCAGAGCGCTGGATGGTTGGGTAAAGGGTAGTAAGGTAAATGATTATCAAGGGCTTCTTGATTTAATGGCATGGGAGCACTTGTCCAGTAATTGTTTTCCTGAGCTACGCCAGCACCTGATAGATAGTAGGCTGACTAACCCGAGGAAGCTTGCTGAGGAGGCGGACCGCTGGGTCAGTACCAGGGTCCACAAGGGTACAGTGGGAGATTCCGCCAAAGGTGGGCAGGGTCCCCAGCAGAAGAGTGGGGGGGACAGGGGTAAACAGAAGCAGTTCCAAAAAGGGCCCCAAAATAGACCCCAAGGGAACCAAGGGAAGGGTTCTCAGCCTCCCCCACCCCAGAAACCGACCGGGGCCCCGACAGGTCCTCCTGTTCAGAAGGGGCCCGTAAGATGTTACAGGTGTAACATTTTTGGGGCATTTTGCCTCTGATGTAAAGTGTCCATTGTTTGGTAAACCAGCACCCACTGGTGCTCCACCCCGGCAGGTGACTAGTGTAGCCTTGGAGGAGGAGAGGGATGTCCAAGGTGGGTGGGGTCCCGCAGAGATGTCCCTGGTCTCGCTAGGAGACCGTGAAGTGGTCCCTCCAACCCAGCTGCCTGAGAACACTAAGAAGTACAGGCAGTGGGTGACCATAAATGGCCATAGAGTGGAAGCTCTTAGAGATACAGGAGCCAGTGGGACAGCTGTCAGGTGTCACCTGGTGTCTCAGGAGCAGGTGGTCCCCAATGCATTCTATCCCGTTGTTGCCGCTGACAACACAGAGAGGCACTGCAAGGTGGCTCAGGTTCCCTTTGAGTGGGGGGGGGGTCTCTGGTACTCTTCAGGTAGCTGTGAGGCCCGCCATGCCTGTAGACTGTTTGTTAGGGAACGATTTGGAGAGCTCACATTGGGCTAAGGTGGAGCGGAGTGCTCACCTGGAGATGTTGGGTATGCCGGATTGGGCGTGTGTCACCACACGGTCCATGGCAGCCAGTAGAGGTACTCAAGAGGTCCTGGAGCCTGAGAGGGAGGCCCAGGAACCGGCCTCAGAGAGAAGGAGCAAGGGGCGCGGGAAGCCGGCCCCTGAAGTTCCCACGGTCCAGGAGGAAGCAGACCTTGAGGGGGATGCCCTGGAGCCTACAGGGGAGCAGATAGCTGAACTGTGAGTCCTGCCGGAGCTGACCCATTGGCAGCAGGAAGGAGGTCCCACCAGGGAGGACTTTTGCAAGGCACAGAAGGAGTGCCCTTCTCTCGTAGGTATGCGGCAGCAGGCTGCAGACCAGGCCGCAGGCGATCAGTCAGGATCACATTTCGTTTACTGGGAGAACGACCTCCTATATACAGAGCCTAAGGTTGCTGAGCCTGGGTCAGCCCGTGCGCTGGTGGTACCCCAGGACTTCAGAGCCTTCCTACTGGGGCTGGCTCACGATGTGCCATTGGCAGGGCATTTGGGGCAGGACAAGACCTTTGAAAGGCTTGTCACCCACTTTTATTGGCCTCAAATGCGCAGGAGTTCAGATACTCACTGCAGGACATGCCAGACTTGCCAGGCAAGTGGAAAGAGTGGAAGGAAGCAGAAGGCTCCACTCCAGCCATTCCCTGTGGTCGGAACCCCATTCCAGCGAGTGGGGATTGACATTGTAGGGCCACTGGACCCCAGGACAGCGATGGGCAATAGGTTCATCCTGGTGGACCATGCCACCCGGTACCCGGAAGCCATTCCTCTGAGGACAGTGACGGCCCCCGTGGTGGGACGTGCACTGATGGGAATTTTCTCCCGAGTGGGATTCCCTCTAGAGGTGGTGTCTGACCGAGGTACAAATTTCATGTCCAAGTACATGAAATCTCTTTGGCAAGAGTGTGGTGTAACCTACAAGTTCACCACACCTTACCACCCCCAAGGAAACGGGTTGGTTGAGAGATTCAACCGAACCCTCAAAGGCATGATAATGGGCCTGGAAGGACCCATGAGGCGTAAGTGGGACGTCCTCTTACCATGCCTTCGCTTACCGTGAAGTGCCACAGAAGTCTCTGGGGTTCAGTCCCTTTGAGCTTCTGTATGGTCACCCAGTCAGAGGACCTCTAAGTCTGGTCAAGGAAGGCTGGGAGCAATCTCCCAGGAAACCTCCCCAGAATGTATATAGTTACATGCTGGCCTTCAGGAATCAGACTAGGCGATTCAGGCAACTTGCTGAGGCAAATCTGGAAGCCAGCCAGGAGGAGATGAAGCGGTGGTACGACCAGAATGCCACTCTGGTAGAGCTTCAGCCTGGACAGAAGGTATGGGTCTTGGCCCCCGTGGAGCCGTGTGCGCTCCAGGATAAGTGGACCGGTCCCTTTGAGGTGGTGGAGCGCAAGAGTCTTGTTACCTACGTGGTGGACCTGAAGTCTCCGAGGAACCCCTTAAGGGTCCTACATGTCAACCGCCTCAAGCCCCACTTGGAGAGGTCCCAAGTGGGCATGCTCTTGGCAACAGATGCTGGGATGGAAGAGGAGACAGAACCTCTTCCTGACCTCCTGTCAGCCAAGGAGCAAGATGGGTCAGTGGATGGTGTCATCCTCTCTTCCACCCTGACCCCTGAGCAACAGAATGATTGTCGCCAGTTGCTGGGACAATTTTCTGATCTGTTTTCCCTGGTCCCTGGTGTCACTGATTGGTGCGTCCATGATGTGGACACTGGGGATAGTCCACCTGTGCGGCACAAAGCCTACAGGGTGACTGACAGGGTGAGGACATGCATCAAGGAGGAGGTCTCCAAGATGTTTGCACTCGGGGTAATTGAGTCTTCCAGCAGTCCTTGGGCCAGCCCAGTGGTCTTGGTCCCAAAGGCTGCAGCGCTGGGAGCCACACCCGAACTCCGGTTCTGTGTGGACTACAGAGGACTCAATTCGGTCACTAGGACCGACGCACACCCCATCCCCAGAGCTGATGAGCTCATCGATCGGCTAGGGGCTGCCAACTACCTCAGCACGTTTGATTTAACGTCTGGGTATTGGCAGATCGCCTTGAACGAGGGGGCCAAAGAGAGGTCAGCATTTTCCACCCCAGATGGGCACTACCAGTTCCGGGTTATGCCCTTTGGGATGAAGAATGCCCCTGCCACCTTCCAGAAATTGGTCAACCAGGTGTTGGCTGGGCTGGATTCGTTCAGTGCAGCCTACCTGGATGACATCGCGGTGTTCAGCTCCACTTGGGAAGAACACCTGCGACACCTCTGGGAAGTGTTGATGGCGCTGCGCAAGGCAGGCCTCACGATCAAGGCCAGTAAGTGCCAGATCGGGCAGGGTTCCGTGGTGTACTTGGGAAACCAAGTTGGGAGTGGCCAGGTGGCACCCCTTCAGCCCAAGATAGAAACCATCCTGAATTGGGAGGCGCCCAAAACCCAGACAGAGGTGAGAGCCTTCCTAGGTCTCACTGGGTACTACAGGAGGTTTGTCAAGGGGTATGGCAACATGGTTGCCCCCTTGACAGCGCTGACTTCGAAGAAGCAGCCCAGGAAAGTGATTTGGACTGACACCTGTCAGAAAGCTTTTGAGGCCTTGAAAACTGCTATGTGCACGGCGCCCGTGCTCTTGGCTCCCAACTTCTCCAAAGAGTTAATCGTTCAGACAGATGCTTCAGAGCATGGTGTGGGGGCTGTTCTTTCACAGATTAATGAGGAGGGCCTAGATCAACCCGTAGCCTTTCTTAGCAGGAGGTTACTTCCACGGGAACAGAGGTGGAGTGCTATTGACCGTGAGGCATTTGCTGTGGTCTGGGCGCTGAAGAAGCTAAGACCCTACTTGTTTGGGTCTCACTTCCGGGTTCAGACGGACCACAGGCCCCTCAGATGGTTGATGCATATGAGGGGTGAGAATCCAAAGCTGTTGAAGTGGTCCATTTCCCTACAGGGTATGGATTTCACGGTGGAACATCGCCCTGGTACAGATCACGCCAATGCTGACGGTCTGTCCAGATTTTTCCGCCTTAGTGATGAGGAACTCGCTGGGGTAGGGTAGTTCTCCCCACTTTTCAGCTGGAGGGGACAAGTGTTAGACCTGGCACCTTGACGTGAGTCTCCCTTCCTCTTTTTGTCGCTGTGCCTCATGTGCTTTTATGGTGTTGGCCGCTCAGCGCGCTGTGCCACTGCCAACCAGTGTCGCGGTGCGAGTGCTCCCTTGTAAATTATATATGTTGGTTGGATTCCATGATTGGATTGTTTGGTTTACTATCAGACCCCAGTAAAGTGCGCCAGGAGCGCCAGGGCATGTAAAGGCAAACACCGCTGGTGGGCTTGCAGCACTGGTTGTGCCACCCACAGAAGCGGCTGGTAAAATACGTCTAAGGTCTGCCATCGCAGAACCTGCGTGCAGTCTGGTACTGACATGCTGACTGGCAAGTGCCCACACTTGCCGGTCCCTAAAACCTTCCCTTAGCTGCATGTTAGTCACCCCTCTGGTAGGCCCACGGGCAGGGTGCGTTGTGAGCCTGAGGTAAGACAAGCCTAGATGCGTGGCATGTCCTGGTAGTGAATGACCGCCATTTTGTTGTTCACTGCTGTAAGGCTACCCTGTTCTCATAGGCCAGTATGGGCGGCTTGGATTGTTACACCCTATGATCCTAACCGACCCAGGGAACATGGTAGGAGATCGAGTTTAGTATGCCTGAACTCGGAATAATAAGGTACATCTTTTTGCAAGGTTTATTTTAATATTCCGGGTTTGCAAATGCCGCTTTTAGAAAGCTGGCCTTTGCTTGCCTAAACATTTCAGCCCGCCTCTGCGTGATGTGTATCTGATGTCTGGCTGGTGTGAGTGACAGGGCTGGGGGAACCCAGATGGGCAGGGCTAGGTAGCCTGGTGGTGAATAGGACGATCGACAGGTAGATGGGTGGGAGGAGTGCTCCTAGGCTCTGAATAGGACAGTGCTCTGCCACCTCAATGCCGGCTCCGCCCCCTGTGGAGCGTCTGATGACTCTGCCCTGCACTCTGAAAGAAGAAGCCTGCATCGCGTAAACAAAGTGCTCAGAAACCGGACTGGACTAGGCAAGGGCCCCCCTGGCCTGGGAGAACAAAAGATTTGCTGTATAAATGTAGGAGCCCTGCTCCTGAGAAACTAGATCCGCTTTTGACCAAGAAGAATCTCTGCCTGAGGAGGAGGCACCGGGAAAGCTGTAGGAGGAAGACTGTCCCAATCCTGGGGGATTGGCCTGCAGTGGTGACCTTGCTGCCAAAGGGGAGAAGAGAAACTGTTGCTGAAGACTTTGCTTTATTTTTACTTTCAAGACTTGTGCTTTTCCAAAACGATCTCCAAGGGCTTGGAACTGAGCTTGCCCCCTGAACTGAGCCCCAGCACCACTGGGCTCTACCTGATCTTCACTCGCCTGCCGCTGGACTGTGGTGCCCTTTCCCTCGCCGGAGCTGTGACCCTCGTGCCCCAGTCCCTCCCTGAGCCGTGACCAGGACTGCTTAGCCCCCGCCTTGGGAAGAGCCTCGCTCGATCGGAGCCGCTCCCCCTACGCTGTGCTGGGCTGCCCCGTGTCACCTCGCTCGCTGGAGGCTCGCTGTGCACCTTCACCCTCCTGCCGGAATCGGCGTTGTGAGCATCTCCAAGCCTCGGACGGCCCGGACGTAATCTGCGTGCCCGGCTGCCCCGCTTTGTTCACCCGCCACCTGCAACACCCCGCTCTTGTCGTGAGCCTGAAGATCAGACACCCATTGTGAAGTGTGGGAGCCTCGGACGCCTCCTCGCCCTTCTGTCGAAGAGCCGCTGAAATCCCGCACCCCCTTCGCATCAAGAAACTAGGTACTGTACTTACGAACTCGACCGCGAGCTCGCATCGGATCCAGGGGGATTGGCCTGCAGTGGTGACCTTGCTGCCAAAGGGGAGAAGAGAAACTGTTGCTGAAGACTTTGCTTTATTTTTACTTTCAAGACTTGTGCTTTTCCAAAACGATCTCCAAGGGTTTGGAACTGAGCTTGCCCCCTGAACTGAGCCCCAGGACCATTGGGCTCTACCTGATCTTCACTCGCCTGCCGCTGGACTGTGGTGCCCTTTCCCTCGCCGGCGCTGTGACCCTCGTGCCCCAGTCCCTCCCTGAGCCGTGACCAGGACTGCTTAGCCCCCGCCTTGGGAAAAGCCTCGCTCGATCGGAGCCGCTCCTCCTACGCTGTGCTGGGCTGCCCCTTGTCACCTCGCTCGCTGGAGGCTCGCTGTGCACCTTCACCCTCCCGCCGGAATCGGCATTGTGAGCATCTCCAAGCCTCGGACGGGCCGGACGTAATCTGCGTGCCCGGCTGCCCCGCTTTGTTCACCCGCCACCTGCAACACCCCGCTCTTGTCGTGAGCCTGAAGATCAGACACCCATTGTGAAGTGTGGGAGCCTCGGACGCCTCCTCGCCCTTCTGTCGAAGAGCCGCTGAAATCCCGCACCCCCTTCGCGTCAAGAAACAAGGTACTGTACTTACGAACTCGACCGCGAGCTCGCATCGGATCCAGGGTCCGCAACGTTCTGATTTCCCTGTCATCTGCTGTGTGCTTCCCGGTCGCCGCCTCAGCACGAAGTGCGCTGAGGCCTACAGTTACCTTGTGCCCGCCTAAAGAACTTTCCGTAACAAAGAGACTTTACCGTATTCCTAAGAATTGTGGCCCCATCAGTTCAACGTTACTGGGCCTTGTATTTGAATCTGCTGAATCTACATAAAAGCTTATTTTTATATACTTCCTGATTGGTGTCCGTTTGTGGTGCATGCAAGGG
Source organism: Triturus cristatus (assembly GCF_964204655.1). NCBI lineage: Eukaryota > Metazoa > Chordata > Amphibia > Caudata > Salamandridae > Triturus > Triturus cristatus. The sequence continues at coordinate 381,377,604 of NC_140585.1, read as the reverse complement.
GTTTACTGTATGTGTAATTGCATTTGCTTAACCGTGTACGCCTGAGACTTAGCCTAGACTGCTCGCGACACGCACCTAGAGGGTGAGCAGGGGTTATTCTGGGGAGTCATCCTTCGCCCTGACAAGAAGTAAAGGGTCCCTGCTTGTTGTGGGTACACACCTGCGTCAACCAGAGCCCCCTCATTTCTAACACTCCCGGTTGAAGAACTTCCATCGAGGCATTAGTCATGACAGCCACCGAGGACAAGTTGAGGTCCAGGACCTCAGCCACCCTCTGCACCACCACTGACAATGACACTTCCTCCTCTGTAGCCACAGTAGGGGGAGATGCATGACAGTATCTGTACAAGTTTTCAGTCCACTGGCCTCACCCAGATCCTCACACACACCAGTGCAAGGAGTCATAAGGCTGGTATTCTTCAGGGTCCAGCGACCCCTCCCATTCTTCCTTGAGTCCTAGCTCATAGGAATAGGGCCCAGGCTCTGGACTGGACAGCATGGCACCAGTCAGCGCTGAAGACAGCATCAGGTGGCGCACCTCTGGCCCTGTGTCAGAGTCGGGGATATAAATGGGGAGGGCGCCGTCGGTGGACACCAGGAGAGTCAGCCTCAGGCCATCTGTGGATACTCGGGGCTCGACTGGGACCAGAGCCATTGGCATAGGGGCCCCTGAACAACCCACGGGCCCAAATATGAGGATCATAGCCTCATAAAACTCTTTTAGTTGGGTGGGGGGTCATTCTGGCTCCCAGAAACTCAGGGAGGCTCGGAGCCAGGCACAGGTTCAACCACAGAGCCAGGCCTCCAGTGATGCTTCCTCAACTCGTCAACCAACAGATGAGGTGAAGTCGAAGCATGCTTCAACTTCTTCTCGTGTTGGGACTTACCCAAATTACCCAGCGACTTCGAGGGCGACGTGCTTCTCGGACTCCGTGACAACTCCTGGGACCTTCTTCTTGACCGGGATCTGGATCGTCGCGGCATCCTATGTCAAGCCACCAGGAGCTTGAGGGATCGCTCTCTCAAGGCGTTTGGGTGCATGGCACAGCAAATGGAGCAGGCCTTCGAGTCGTAGTTGGGCTTGAAGCACCAAAGGCACACAAAATGCGGATCCAACACTGATCAGTGACAGGCGCTGCAGGGCTTGAAACCTTATAAGGTAAACAGTGGTTCCGTTGGGTGAAAGAATTACTTTACACAGTAGGCATAGTCAAGCGTTATTCAGAAAATATACGATATTCCACTGTAAGCAACACACAAGACAGTTCATATGCAAATCAAATTCTTTATATATAAATTACGTCATTCATATATGTATGCATCGATATTTCATGAAAGACCGTCAAGCAATAGTGTGATGATACAAGTGACACAGTGAATAATAAGTGCTCGTGACAGTGTGCGTGATATGTACAGTAGTTTAAAATCGAGGATATTCGAAAGTGGCCAGAAGGTTCAATAGTAAAGCTGCGTGATGGAAGAGTTCCTTTTGGCGCAGATTCTATGTAAAGGTCCACATAATAGTCGACGTTTCAACCCTAGTACTGCACTCTTGATGGGTCAGTGCGGGTCTTCATCAGGACTTGGATAAAGGGTGACGGCCTGTTAGTGACAAAAGGACTTGGTCAGGTGTGTTGGCATCAGTGAAAGGACAAAAGTACTAAGGGTGGCAGGTGACTCACCTTAGTAAGAGAGAAATTCAAATTCAAAATAGTCTGGGCCTGTGGAGTTCATAAGCATCCAGCATGAATCTCAGGATGGGGTTCCACTTAAGTATTCTGTGTTGGTGAAGGGCCTGTAAATAAATCGGGGTCAATTAAAATCATCCCAAAAATGGGGGGGTAGCAGGGGGGTGGAAAAAGCGATCAACGTGATGGGGGAGCCTGACTTGCTCACCTATGTTGATTCACTGGTCCCGTCGCATTCGGGGCTCCACAGTTGTATCTAAAAATGGTTGCATCTAGAAAATAATAAATAACGGGACGTTAGAGTAAACAACCGCTGCAAATCGACCGATAAATGGATCGAATAGTGCAGGGTTGGCGCTCACCTAATTTCATGCGAAGTGCTGTCTAAAATCCAGGCGCTTCTAATCCCTTAGTGTGGGTAAAGTTGGCTCTTCAACCGAAGTTAACTGTAAAGAAGCAATAATCAGGTTTGAATTAAAAGCCTGAGAGCCAAATGGGAGCACGGACTAAGAATATACGGGTCACTTTGGGAATTCACAATTACTATGACTATTACCAGCAAGACAGCCAAGGTTTCTTTAGCAATAGAAGTCGACAGGGACCCAGAAGATTTTACACCTTCTCGAATTCCTCTGCAGGCAGTGGCTCAGATATTGAATCTGACGGACCTTCTTCTAACCCACAAACCAACCAGGGTGCACGTTTTTTAGGAGAGGGCTACCGCCAAAACAACAGGGGCGGAGGGAGAGCTCAGAACTGGGAGAGACCGAGAGGATGGAACAGGGGCAGGAACACTCAGCAAGGCACATCACGAGTTCGGTTCTACCAACCGGAAACACACGGGGAAATCTCTACACAGAGGCAAACTTACAGATGGTAGAGGCTCATACACCCCTTGTCCAGTCCCTTGACCAATCGGGGACCATCTTGCAACCCATACCCCATCTACCTGTAACCAACATCATTGTTACAACGAATCAGAACAGCATTAATTCATCTGATCCAATCATTAACTTATCAAACCACACTATGTCTCAGGCTGAAAGGGATGTGCTTTCCAAAGGACTTTCCTTTGTCCCCACAGTCATCCCTGACTCGTTCCAGATTAAAATTCAGCTACAACGCTTCTTTCGCAAAATCAGATTGAAGTACTATTTCAGCAAGAATACCTACAACCCTTTGCCTTCTGCCACAGGATTTAGACCTATCTCAACTTTCACCCCAGGGGCACACATGGTGAGTGACAAAATACTTGCATATGAGAAAATTGTACTCCAAGAAACCATGCAAATTATGGCTGAAAGGAAGTACATAAAATACAACATCAGCAAAGAAGAAAAATGTGCCTTACGTTCCTTGAGTGATAACAAAACCATCGTCATCAAGTCAGCTGACAAGGGTGGTGCAGTGGTACTACAAAACACAGACGATTATGTGGAGGAGCTTGAACGTCAACTAGGAATGGAGGATAGTTACCAACCAACCCCACGTGACCCCACACCTCTTCTGAAATCTATGATAGAAAAAGTGACCAAAGGAGGTCTCTCTAAAGGATTCCTAAGCCAGCATGAATATGATTTCCTCAACAGCAAAGACCCTCGAATACCGACCATCTATACTTTACCTAAAATACACAAACAAATGGAGAAGCCACCTGGAAGACCCATTGTCTCGGGATGTGGCTCGATCCTGGAACCACTCAATCAATTCATAGACTATTTTTTACAACCCTTCGTATCAAAAACGAAATCATTCGTAAGGGATACGACGCACATTATACAAATACTAGAAGGTCAGGCATTTGATCCCCAGACTCAACTCTTGGTCACACTAGATGTGTCCTCCTTGTACACTTCAATTCCCCAAGACGCTGCGTTGGATGTTATCAGGAACACATTGGACTCCAGATCAAGACCACATTGGATCCCTACAGAATTTTTGATCTCTCTACTGGATATTGCCATGAAAAAGAATTATTTCACCTTCAAAAAACAATTCTATTACCAGTGCAAAGGCGTAGCCATGGGTGCTACATATGCCCCAAGTCTAGCTAATGTGTACATGGACCATTACGAAGAGGAACATTTGTATAGTCTGGACAACCCATACTTGAATGCCATCTCAGTATGGAAGCGTTATATAGACGATGTGATAATGATTTGGAATGGGGACAACATCGAACTCAATAATTTCTTCACCTGGTTGAATATGAGATCCACAGATATCCAGTTCACAATGACATGTAACAACGAAGCAATTGATTTTCTGGACTTAACATTCCGTTCACAAGATAATCTGCTATACTGTGATTTGTATCGTAAACCCATGGAAAGAAACTCATTACTGAAATACCAGTCCCATCACCCACGCAGCCTGCGAGACAATCTCCCGTATGGCCAATTCCTCAGACTGAGGAGGAACTGCACAAGAAGGACAGACTATTTCAGGGAATCTGAAATATTAGTGTCTAGACTCAGAGAGAGAGGTTACCCTACAGGTCTACTCAAGCGGGCAAAGAAACGGGCATGGTATTGCCCCCGGGAACAATTGTTAGAGATTAACCAAAAACAACTGGAGACAGACAAGATAGTCTGTGTGACAACATTCAACAGCAAAAGCAATGAAATAAAGAAAGTCGTAAAGAAATATTGGAACCTAGTCGCGAGTGAACTACAGATATCGCAGGATCCCACATTTGCTTTCAAAAGAGGCAAGAACATTAAGGATTCGGTGGTGAATGCATACTTGGACACACCTAAACAACCTGACCTTAGGGATCTCCTGGGGCTGGCACCTGTATCTGGACACCACAAATGTGGGCAATGCAAGGCATGCGACTTATGCTATGAAGGAACTACATTCACGTATACTGGTAGAACATACAAACTTTCCCAGTTTACTAATTGCAATAGCATGAATGTTATATATGCTATCCAATGTCCCTGTGGACTCACATATGTTGGACAAACAACTCAGAAAGTGAAAGTCAGAATTTTGCAGCACATGAGTAGGATAAGATGTAAGGTACACGGGGCACCCATGGTTGACCATTATGCATCACACAATCACTCTCCCAACAACATCACATGGTGGGTACTAGAAAAAATCATCCCTAGTAGCAGAGGTGGGTCGATTGCGAGGATACTGAACTACAAGGAGTGTAGATGGATCCATTTGCTTAACTCGGTCCAGAACGGGTTGAACGAGATGGAGGAGATCTCGAAACAAATGGGCCTACTTTGATCAGCCCCCCCATGCTCAGTCAGACCCATTGCATTATACATGGTTTTTTGACTAAAACATTGAACTGTCTGAAATCCATCACTTATGTACGAACTTGCACTTTCTGAATCCTACTTTGGGCCTACTTTGATCAGCCCCCCTATGCTCAGTCAGACCCATTTCAGTATACATGAGTTTTTGACTAAAACATAGAACAGTCTGAATCTTTCACTTATGTACGAATTTGCACTTTCTGAATTTTCTAATTTCTATTTGCTGACATGAATGTACGTTTTTATGTTATGTGAATTACTGCTGTGAACCGTACAATGTAGCACGAATTATTGGTATCTTGTTACTTGTACCTCGGCAACTTACCCGAGCACATTGTAAACTTTGAATGGAGACTTGAATCTTATGCTGACCTCTAAAATATGTGTTCGTATGGCACCTTTCTTGAAAGGTATGGAGCTCTCATTAAATCAGGTTGCCTGCACTGGGTATCATTGACTCTGCACCTCGATCTTTAATTGTGCCTCGATACTCCGCATTTGGTGCATGAATTCCCCTTTTGTGACGTAACTGTTTACTTTGTTACCTTAGTAACATATGATGACTAGTCACGTTCGTTGGCGCCAGCGCCACGCGTCACTCGTTGCTCAGCAATTGGTGCATGAGTTTCCACGAAGCCGATTTTCCTTATATGACGTATTTGTTTACTTTGTTACCATGGTAACACATGATGATTAGTTACGTTCGTTGGCGCCAGCGCAACTCGTTGCCTAGCAACCCACAGCGTTTGGCGTACACGCGCACGTTTCTCTCGGCCTTTTATGCAGACTCACTGCAGACGTTACTGCCGATTCAATCAGATGAGCCAGGACCCCCGGCCTGCCGCCCGATCTTCCGAATTAGGTAATTGTGAATTCCCAAAGTGACCCGTATATTCTTAGTCTGTGCTCCCATTTGGCTCTCAGGCTTTTAATTCAAACCTGATTATTGCTTCTTTACAGTTAACTTCGGTTGAAGAGCCAACTTTACCCACAAAGGGATTAGAAGCGCCTGGATTTTAGACAGCACTTCGCATGAAATTAGGTGAGCGCCAACCCTGCACTATTCGATCCATTTATCGGTCGATTTGCAGCGGTTGTTTACTCTAACGTCCCGTTATTTATTATTTTCTAGATGCAACCATTTTTAGATACAACTGTGGAGCCCCGAATGCGACAGGACCAGTGAATCAACATAGGTGAGCAAGTCAGGCTCCCCCATCACGTTGATCGCTTTTACCACCCCCCGCGCCCCCCCCATTTTTGGGATGATTTTAATTGACCCCGATTTATTTACAGGCCCTTCACCAACACAGAATACTTAAGTGGAACCCCATCCTGAGATTCATGCTGGATGCTTATGAACTCCACAGGCCCAGACTATTTTGAATTTGAATTTCTCTCTTACTAAGGTGAGTCACCTGCCACCCTTAGTACTTTTGTCCTTTCACTGATGCCAACACACCTGACCAAGTCCTTTTGTCACTAACAGGCCGTCACCCTTTATCCAAGTCCTGATGAAGACCCGCACTGACCTATCAAGAGTGCAGTACTAGGGTTGAAACGTCGACTATTATGTGGACCTTTACATAGAATCTGCGCCAAAAGGAACTCTTCCATCACGCAGCTTTACTATTGAACCTTCTGGCCACTTTCGAATATCCTCGATTTTAAACTACTGAACATATCACGCACACTGTCACCGAGCACTTATTATTCACTGTGTCACTTGTATCATCACACTATTGCTTGACGGTCTTTCATGAAATATCGATGCATACATATATGAATGACGTAATTTATATATAAAGAATTTGATTTGCATATGAACTGTCTTGTGTGTTGCTTACAGTGGAATATCGTATATTTTCTGAATAACGCTTGACTATGCCTACTGTGTAAAGTAATTCTTTCACCCAACGGAACCACTGTTTACCTTATAACTTACTGCCCAGGTTCTGAGGGATACTGGGTTACCCCATTATTTGTTTAACTATAATTGGTGCAGGTTTTTACCTGCGAGGGTTTTTACTCTCATTTAATGTTTTTGGACTAATTTTCAATTTGTGTTTAATTTTGTGTATTGTCGTAGTATGTCTGAAAGAGAAACCTTGTCAAATAGTGAAGACTATATAGCCAAATTGATACATGACCAGGGAGCCTCTGGCTTTCTACTAGGCTCGGATAGAGTGCCAGCAGACACCAGTCTGAATGAGAAATTGGCTAAAATTGAGAGATTGGAGAAGAAGCTAATCAGAGCACGCCTTCACGGGCATGTATTCACAAAATACCTCCAGTCTAACATAATTCCCAAAGGCCTACAGGTACGTAATGAACCCGCTATATTCATAGATATCCCGAAATTCAGAGAAGGATTCAGTTACGTAGCGAACAACTGCTCCAGGCATTGGATGGTCCTTGGGGTAGAAACAGCATTAGAATACGTAAAAAAACTAACACAAGAAATAGCGGACCTTAAAAAGGAACTTATTGATGACACTTCCCTTACCAACGCCAGGGAGGCATTAGAAAGAGCTGAAAAGACACTCTCTGACTTCAATACCATCACTCTGAATTGGAAGCTAGATAAGCTATCCAAGGATATAAGGAACTACGACAAAAACATTACTTATCCATATTTATCAGACGACTATTACCAGCAAGACAGCCAAGGTTTCTTTAGCAATAGAAGTCGACAGGGACCCAGAAGATTTTACACCTTCTCGAATTCCTCTGCAGGCAGTGGCTCAGATATTGAATCTGACGGACCTTCTTCTAACCCACAAATCAACCAGGGTGCACGTTTTTTAGGAGAGGGCTACCGCCAAAACAACAGGGGCGGAGGGAGAGCTCAGAACTGGGAGAGACCGAGAGGATGGAACAGGGGCAGGAACACTCAGCAAGGCACATCACGAGTTCGGTTCTACCAACCGGAAACACACGGGGAAATCTCTACACGGAGGCAAACTTACAGATGGTAGAGGCTCATACACCCCTTGTCCAGTCCCTTGACCAATCGGGGACCATCTTGCAACCCATACCCCATCTACCTGTAACCAACATCATTGTTACAACGAATCAGAACAGCACTAATTCATCTGATCCAATCATCAACTTATCAAGTCACACTATGTCTCAGGCTGAAAGGGATGTGCTTTCCAAAGGACTTTCCTTTGTCCCCACAGTCATCCCTGACTCGTTCCAGATTAAAATTGAGCTACAACGCTTCTTTCGTAAAATCAGATTGAAGTACTATTTCAGCAGGAATACCTACAACCCTTTGCCTTCTGCCACAGGATTTAGACCTATCTCAACTTTCACCCCAGGGGCACACATGGTGAGTGACAAAATACTTGCATATGAGAAAATTGTACTCCAAGAAACCATGCAAATTGTGGCTGAAAGGAAGTACATAAAATACAACATCAGCAAAGAAGAAAAATGTGCCTTACGTTCCTTGAGTGATAACAAAACCATCGTCATCAAGTCAGCTGACAAGGGTGGTGCAGTGGTACTACAAAACAAAGACGATTATGTGGAGGAGCTTGAACGTCAACTAGGAATGGAGGATAGTTACCAACCAACCCCACGTGACCCCACACCTCTTCTGAAATCTATGATAGAAAAAGTGACCAAAGGAGGTCTCTCTAAAGGATTCCTAAGCCAGCATGAATATGATTTCCTCAACAGCAAAGACCCTCGAATACCGACCATCTATACTTTACCTAAAATACACAAACGAATGGAGAAGCCACCTGGAAGACCCATTGTCTCGGGATGTGGCTCGATCCTGGAACCACTCAATCAATTCATAGACTATTTTTTACAACCCTTCGTATCAAAAACGAAATCATTCGTAAGGGATACGACGCACGTTATACAAATACTAGAAGGTCAGGCATTTGATCCCCAGACTCAACTCTTGGTCACACTAGATGTGTCCTCCTTGTACACTTCAATTCCCCAAGACGCTGTGTTGGATGTTATCAGGAACACATTGGACTCCAGATCAAGACCACATTGGATCCCTACAGAATTTTTGATCTCTCTACTGGATATTGCCATGAAAAAGAATTATTTCACCTTCAAAAAACAATTCTATTACCAGTGCAAAGGCGTAGCCATGGGTGCTACATATGCCCCAAGTCTAGCTAATGTGTACATGGACCATTACGAAGAGGAACATTTGTATAGTCTGGACAACCCATACTTGAATGCCATCTCAGTATGGAAGCGTTATATAGACGATGTGATAATGATTTGGAATGGGGACAACATCGAACTCAATAATTTCTTCACCTGGTTGAATATGAGATCCACAGATATCCAGTTCACAATGACATGTAACAACGAAGCAATTGATTTTCTGGACTTAACATTCCGTTCACAAGATAATCTGCTATACTGTGATTTGTATCGTAAACCCATGGAAAGAAACTCATTACTGAAATACCAGTCCCATCACCCACGCAGCCTGCGAGACAATCTCCCGTATGGCCAATTCCTCAGACTGATGAGGAACTGCACAAGAAGGACAGACTATTTCAGGGAATCTGAAATATTAGTGTCTAGACTCAGAGAGAGAGGTTACCCTACAGGTCTACTCAAGCGGGCAAAGAAACGGGCATGGTATTGCCCCCGGGAACAATTGTTAGAGATTAACCAAAAACAACTGGAGACAGACAAGATAGTCTGTGTGACAACATTCAACAGCAAAAGCAATGAAATAAAGAAAGTCGTAAAGAAATATTGGAACCTAGTCGCGAGTGAACTACAGATATCGCAGGATCCCACATTTGCTTTCAAAAGAGGCAAGAACATTAAGGATTCGGTGGTGAATGCATACTTGGACACACCTAAACAACCTGACCTTAGGGATCTCCTGGGGCTGGCACCTGTATCTGGACACCACAAATGTGGGCAATGCAAGGCATGCGACTTATACTATGAAGGAACTACATTCACGTATACTGGTAGAACATACAAACTTTCCCAGTTTACTAATTGCAATAGCATGAATGTTATATATGCTATCCAATGTCCCTGTGGACTCACATATGTTGGACAAACAACTCAGAAAGTGAAAGTCAGAATTTTGCAGCACATGAGTAGGATAAGATGTAAGGTACACGGGGCACCCATGGTTGACCATTATGCATCACACAATCACTCTCCCAACAACATCACATGGTGGGTACTAGAAAAAATCATCCCTAGTAGCAGAGGTGGGTCGATTGCGAGGATACTGAACTACAAGGAGTGTAGATGGATCCATTTGCTTAACTCGGTCCAGAACGGGTTGAACGAGATGGAGGAGATCTCGAAACAAATGGGCCTACTTTGATCAGCCCCCCCATGCTCAGTCAGACCCATTGCATTATACATGGTTTTTTGACTAAAACATTGAACTGTCTGAAATCCATCACTTATGTACGAACTTGCACTTTCTGAATCCTACTTTGGGCCTACTTTGATCAGCCCCCCTATGCTCAGTCAGACCCATTTCAGTATACATGAGTTTTTGACTAAAACATAGAACTGTCTGAATCTTTCACTTATGTACGAATTTGCACTTTCTGAATTTTCTAATTTCTATTTGCTGACATGAATGTACGTTTTTATGTTATGTGAATTACTGTTGTGAACCGTACAATGTAGCACGAATTATTGGTATCTTGTTACTTGTACCTCGGCAACTTACCCGAGCACATTGTAAACTTTGAATGGAGACTTGAATCTTATGCTGACCTCTAAAATATGTGTTCGTATGGCACCTTTCTTGCAAGGTATGGAGCTCTCATTAAATCAGGTTGCCTGCACTGGGTATCATTGACTCTGCACCTCGATCTTTAATTGTGCCTCGATACTCCGCATTTGGTGCATGAATTCCCCTTTTGTGACGTAACTGTTTACTTTGTTACCTTAGTAACATATGATGACTAGTCACGTTCGTTGGCGCCAGCGCCACGCGTCACTCGTTGCTCAGCAATTGGTGCATGAGTTTCCACGAAGCCGATTTTCCTTATATGACGTATTTGTTTACTTTGTTACCATGGTAACACATGATGATTAGTTACGTTCGTTGGCGCCAGCGCAACTCGTTGCCTAGCAACCCACAGCGTTTGGCGTACACGCGCACGTTTCTCTCGGCCTTTTATGCAGACTCACTGCAGACGTTACTGCCGATTCAATCAGATGAGCCAGGACCCCCGGCCTGCCGCCCGATCTTCCGAATGAGGTAATTGTGAATTCCCAAAGTGACCCGTATATTCTTAGTCCGTGCTCCCATTTGGCTCTCAGGCTTTTAATTCAAACCTGATTATTGCTTCTTTACAGTTAACTTCGGTTGAAGAGCCAACTTTACCCACACTAAGGGATTAGAAGCGCTTGGATTTTAGACAGCACTTCGCATGAAATTAGGTGAGCGCCAACCCTGCACTATTCGATCCATTTATCGGTCGATTTGCAGCGGTTGTTTACTCTAACGTCCCGTTATTTATTATTTTCTAGATGCAACCATTTTTAGATACAACTGTGGAGCCCCGAATGCGACGGGACCAGTGAATCAACATAGGTGAGCAAGTCAGGCTCCCCCATCACGTTGATCGCTTTTTCCACCCCCCCGCGCCCCCCCCCATTTTTGGGATGATTTTAATTGACCCCGATTTATTTACAGGCCCTTCACCAACACAGAATACTTAAGTGGAACCCCATCCTGAGATTCATGCTGGATGTTTATGAACTCCACAGGCCCAGACTATTTTGAATTTGAATTTCTCTCTTACTAAGGTGAGTCACCTGCCACCCTTAGTACTTTTGTCCTTTCACTGATGCCAACACACCTGACCAAGTCCTTTTGTCACTAACAGGCCGTCACCCTTTATCCAAGTCCTGATGAAGACCCACACTGACCTATCAAGAGTGCAGTACTAGGGTTGAAACGTCGACTATTATGTGGACCTTTACATAGAATCTGCGCCAAAAGGAACTCTTCCATCACGCAGCTTTACTATTGAACCTTCTGGCCACTTTCGAATATCCTTGATTTTAAACTACTGAACATATCACGCACACTGTCACCGAGCACTTATTATTCACTGTGTCACTTGTATCATCACACTATTGCTTGACGGTCTTTCATGAAATATCGATGCATACATATATGAATGACGTAATTTATATATAAAGAATTTGATTTGCATATGAACTGTCTTGTGTGTTGCTTACAGTGGAATATCGTATATTTTCTGAATAACGCTTGACTATGCCTACTGTGTAAAGTAATTCTTTCACCCAACGGAACCACTATTGACCTTATAACTTACTGCCCAGGTTCTGAGGGATACTGGGTTACCCCATTATTTGTTTAGCAGGGCTTGAAACCAGCATTTTTCAATGACATTCCTACCACACCAGGTGGAAAAAAACCCTCAAAAGTTTTGACAAAACACCAGGGAAAGTTCGACAAATATCGATTAAGGGGTAGCTCTTTCTGGATGTGCGCTGACTGGTGCGGAAAGAAAAGAACTGACATCAGCGTGTTGGGGTGGCGCCTACACAGGCACAGCGCACGCCATGCGAAGCAGAACAATGCCACCTACCTGTGAACAGAGGCACTGCTCAATAAAAGTTTCCGGATCCGGTCGGATTCCTGGATATAATTCTAAGGTAAGGAATTTGCAGCTAGAAGTCTCTATCACTGTGGAGTCTTGTTAGGGACATAATATTTCTTTAAATATGTTGAGATGTGAGGTGTTTGATGGATGCTGCGTTAAGGCTTGTCTTGGAGAGCAACATTATGTTATGAAGAGTGGCATTCTATTTTGATTTTGGGGTGGTCCATCTGGCATCTTTAAGATGTATTGGATGTGTGCTTGCTGTTCTGATTAATTTGGCCTAGTGGAGGTTGAAATTGTTTATTATTATGGTTGCTACTGTTACTGTGGCACCACCCGCACCAAGGTGATCCCTCCATCCTGCCAAACTACTCCAGTGCCTAAGACCCACTGAATGCAGTCCTCTACAAAACCTGTGCCTCAAGCCCACCATCTGACTAACACCATTCCCTCTCTGCACCTGCCACAGCACTCACTAGCCCTCTAAACCCACTGGTCCAGGGCCCATAAAGCCTAAACCAGAAATGCGCTCTTGAAGCATCAGTCCCCATCCAATCACAGAGTAGCTACTCCCAGTTTTTTTTGTGCTGAAATTCTTGTGGGGGAGCATGATAATTGTGATCCACCCAGTGCAACCCCTTGCTAGGCAACAGGTACATATTTCTGAAGCACATCATGAAATCCCCCAAACCTCTCACCCTAAACTTTGGCCTTGGTTCTGTCACAATGAGAGTGAAACTATATGCTAGTTCTGCAGAGATTGGGAAACACTGTAAATTTTGGGAGAGTAAGGTCTCAGCCAGGACAGTGATGGTGGCCACACTTCTCTGCCGATACATGGGATGTGTCATTGGCTCCGGGAGACTGCAATGATCGATGGCTGACCTGAGCAGTATAACTCAATCACGTTGGAAAAAACAGCCTGCCATGAAGGTAAATAGCTCTAGAGAGGAGGATATGCAGAAGGCCATATCCGTTCCCCTAGAACCTTTCTGTGCCACTTACAACTCTGACATCGCCATGCCCAGACTTCTACCCTAGAGATCCTTGTGCCCCCAGGGTCAGGAAGGTGCAACGTATAGCAGCCCAGCGCTTCCAATCACCACTACCAGGAAGGATGATAGGTGCTGCCCATTCTTGAGTAGCCTGTGGTCAGTGGGTTATGGTGGTAGAGAGTGGTGACAGTCCTCAGCGTGCCCAGTGGTGAGTAAGGATAAGTTACTTACCTGTAATTCTAGTTCTCTTCCAGGGGTATACTCATCAAATTCATTAGCACTGAATAGTTCCGCCAATGTGCTGGGACCCTGGAGCACATATCAAATGCAATATATATGTAAGTTTAAACCTTTGAAAGTACGTAGTACCCTAAAACAAATTTTATATATATATATATATATATATATATATATATATATAATTTTGATTCCTGAGTTGCTGTTCTGTTTCAACACACAGGTACGGACCTCTTAAGTTCTGCAGAAACGTTGAAATAACGCCGCTTCAAACAACAGGGATAGCTTCTTGATGTCTTTATTCAGCCATAGTAAAAAACAGACAAGTGTCCGCCCTGGACGCGTTTCGATCGACAAAGCGATCTTGATCACCTGACGCGCCTGTGACGAATTGCCTTATTTAAATTACTTCCAACCAATAACAGCCTCTCAGCAATTTAACCCACATAGAGATTTAAAGGGATAACATCATTCCCAATGACACAAAGTTTTAACAGATCACTTTAAATCTGAGATGGTTACAAAGTATCATACAAGTTGTAACAAAATCCAATACCAAGCATGTGGAAGTCAGTGTCCTTCAACAGAGATGCATTGTATAAAAAAATACTTATTAGCTCAGAACTCACAACCCAATCATAATGTACGCAATGGCTACTAATTGGTAACAGCGAACATGTGAACACTGTCCCCCAGCTGAATTTAAGTATCAAAGGGTTTAAATATACGTATCGCCCAACAATAGTTCCTAAAATGTAGCAAATGTTGTGCTTTAGACAAGTGCCTAATGAGTCTTTATTGCTAAAATAACATGACTGAGTTGGCATTGCTATTGTACAGGGCATGTGCCCATTGTTTGCTTTTTAAGATAATTAAAACCAATGCATCAATGAACTAATTCACCCGTTTGTCATGTAGGACTATAAACTGATGCCCACTATTATTCGGTATGTGTTTCCATAAGCATGCTAATATGCCAGTTTGTGTCAAATTTCATACTGTGGGACCCATTTTTGAGAGGATACTTCTAGGTTGGTTATTTACATTAAAAATTTACTTTGGGTGTTGCTGCTGGCAACAATGTTTGTGAATTACATATATTTGAGTTTTATGACAGTTGATATTCGGATACGGGCATCAAGCATACAAATTTGATCATGTGAGCTATAGCGACATCGGGAAGTTTTACTACTAGCAAAAGTGGCACCAATTCCACTTATCAAGTTTAACATCATCAGACAGGAAGAAAAGGGGGAATAATTCCCCATGTGACATTGCCTAGAGCTTGACAGATTTCCATAAGCATACAATATCCATGTTTGAATGGATCTCCAAAACACGTATAGTATATATACCTTATGTTTATGTCATTGAGTTTCCAAACTTAGACCTTGCACTTAGTTTATAGAAAGTGATGTAAATCTTCACTGGTGTTTAGTCCATGTGGAATACGCGTATCCAACATGAGAATGAATGAGGACTCTAACTGCCTCAATCTTTTTTCCCTGTTTCCACCCCGAAAATAGGGAGGGACTGCCCCAATCACGGAATATGTCAGATCTTGTAACCTATTATTGTGAACTGCTTTGAAGTGCCGTGCTACAGGATAATTTTCATCCGAATTTACAATGGCACGCAGATGTTGAAGAATTCTATTAAACACCGGAAGCTTAGTGCTGCCAATATATTTTAATTGGCATGTACACTGCAATTGATATACGGCGTAATCAGTTCTACACGTATAGTGTTCCTTTATGTGAATTGGAGAATCACTGAAGGCTGTGCAATATTCCGATAGATTCAGACCAAATTTACAAGCTCGACATGACGAGCACTTAAAAAAACCTGGTCTGACCAACCAATTGGTTTTTGGTATGATCTCAGGACATGTCTTGACTAGTGCATCCCTCATAGAGGGTGCCCTCCTGAAAGTTATTGCGGGAAATTTTGGCATCAGGAATCTCAGAGTTAAGTCTGTCAAGACTATAGGCCAATGTTTGTAAATAATGTGTCTTATGTTTTTTTCCTGTCTGCTAAATGTGGTAATAAGGCGAATAGTTTGATTGGTTTCTGGAGTGGGTTCAGCTTGTGCTGGTTCATTGAGGCTTTTTTTTGGGATTAAGCATACTTCCCGTGATTGTGAGTGGGCTTTATCCAGAGCCTTAGTTAGGTCTGAATGTACATAGCCTCTCATCAAGAACCGCGAGAAAGCCTCTTTCTGACACTTAGCTAGATCTGATTCTAGACTGCATATACGTCTTATACGTAAAAATTCCCCATATGGGATACTTTGTATTAAATGACGTGGGTGGGCACTGCTGGCATGTAAGATGGAATTGCCAGCAGTGCCCTTCCTATGTAGTCGAGTTTGAAGATGGTTCTCATGTATGTATACCTCAACATCCAAAAATTCTACCTTATTTTTATTGATTGAAGCTGTGAACTGAAGATTCATAGAATTGGTATTGATAGAAGAAACAAACTCTTTTGCTTCATCTTCTGTACCCTCCCAGATGACAAATATGTCATCGATGTATCTGCCATAGTATCTCACATGGTCCTCCCAGGCCTGTTTGTGTTGCACTCTGAGGACGTGCTCCTCCCACCACCCTACCAACAAACAGGCATAGGTGGGTGAGAAACACGCCCCCATCGCAACACCCCTCAATTGTTTATAGGGAACTTTGTTAAAAAGAAAGAAGTTGTTATTCAAACATAACTCAATCATCTGGAGTAACATGTTATTGTGTTCTTTGAAGCCTATATTGCGACTATTAAGGAAGTGTTCTACTGCTATTAGTCCATGTGAGTGGTGAATACACGTGTATAGCGATGTGATGTCTAAAGTCATCAAACACCAGTCACTGTGCCATTCAATTTGGTTGATTTTCATCAGAAAATCACCAGTATCTCTTATGAAGGAGGATAAATTAATCATATGCGGTTGGAGGAAATAATCTACATATCTGGAAATAGCCTCTAATATGTTGTTTCTTGCAGATATTATTGGCCTGGCTACAACAGGAGATATTCCCTTGTGCACTTTAGGAATAAAGTACATTACCGGGGTTGTAGGGAAATCATTTTTAAAAAAAAGAAATTCCTTTTTAGTAATCAATCCCAGTCGTTTCCAGGTTAGTAGATTCTTTTTAACAGTTTCCTTAACCTGATTCAGATCCAACTTACTAGCTTTCGCATAACAATTGATATCTGATAGTTGTCTGTCAGCTTCCTTCAGATAATCCACCCTTGGCCATAAAACAATATTACCTCCCTTGTCGGCATTCATCACAACAACATCATGTTTGCTCTTCAATTTATTAATTAAGGCCCAATACTTTTTTGCCTGATAGGTACATTTGGTATGTCCATGGAGGACCGATGTTTGTAACTTTTTCAAGTCATTGATGACCATATCACTGAAAATGTCCACACTGTCTTTGGGCATCAATGGATAAAAGGTAGATTGGGGACCAAAAGGACTAGCAGCCGCCATGTCCGTGTTAATTCCCAATTCAAAGGATTCATCCGAGTTATCATCTTGTCCTGTATTTGTGTTCCCGGCAAGGGATTGTACAACCCCCAGCATCGAAATGTCAGCTACTGTTAAATTCGAAGGACCAGAACTATCAGCACTCTTAGTTACAGGTGGTTTACTAAGTTGGAAATGCTTGCGGAGTTTAATCTTACGAATGAATTTGTAAACATCCACACGCGAGTGTTTGTATGAGAAGTTTGACTCTGGGCAGTAAGACAACCCCAATGTCAATAGCTGTTGTTCCGCTGTTGTTAAAGTCAGATTAGTCAGATTTATAATGGTATTGTCCTGTTGTGTTAGCGGTTCCGTTTCCACCAACCTCTGCCCCTGTTGCCTCTTGTTACGCCCCCGCTATATATATACATATATATAGAGAGAGATAGATATAGATATATATTATCTACTGGCGGTCGCCAGTAGATAGTTATAGTTAGGACCGTGTTTCCATAGGAAATCCGCAACATTCTATTTGGAATAACTTTGGCGCCGGTTGATGAATCCTCGCGAAATTTTCAAAATAGGTGAGGCGCTCCGCTCCGCTCCTACCCTGAAAGTCTCGGGGGGATTCGTCAAGCGGGGGCTGAGAAAAAAGGGGGGTCCCAAAACACGTTTTCCCCATGCAATTTTCCATAGGGACCTTTAGTCCAAGGTACAGCACGAACGGCCGAACAGAATTACTTGAAATAAGAGGTAGTCCTCAGGTCAGGGATGTGCCTTTTGCAGGTCTGGTGTCAATCTGTTCAGTAGTTCCTGAGAAAATCAAAAGTAAAATCATATATATATGTGGGCGGAGCCTAACCACACATCTCATCCTGAGATCTGATTGGCTGTCAGCACTTCATCCAAGAAGTGTTGGCAGCCATCTTGGGACCAATATACATGATAGCACCTCATTAAAAAGCATTGCAGTTAATAGAAGGTTTTAATACTTTAGTTACATTATAAATCATTTGTTGATGGTGCCATACTCATTTTAGGAATTGTGGTATGTTCTAAATTGATTTCACCATGTGAAAAAGCCTTCTGCTGGGATATCATGATTGAGAGAAAAATATTTTCTCATGCTTTTCCCACAGAGGTTTGGAAGGTGATCTATAAGCTAAACTTGGAGCTTATTTTCTGTAAATTCACATTATCTTTCTCAGTCATGTGAGAATGAAGTCTGACATTTTCAGTAAAACATGTACATCCAACAAGGGCAGAGACTGTCAGTTGATTCCTTTGTGTTCTACTGCAGCTTCCCAGAGTGTTCCAAAGAACAACTAGAGCGCTAACAGTCCTACTTATTATAAACGTATGGCACACCTGAAGCCATCTTGCTTGGATTAAAGTGGTAACTCTTAAAACATTTAATTTAAAAAGGAACAAAATGAGGGGGTTCATTATTCCATAAAAAGTATGATTAGTGCTGCAGAAAGAAAAATTAGGGCACATTTTGAGTGACTTCTCAAATCCTCTTCTATTTCATTAAAAAATTCTGACATGCAGACTGAAACATGCACTTTCAATACCAGCAGCAGTTTTCCCTGGTGAGCAGTAGCTTCACTACAGTGATCTAATGAGCAAAAAGAGTGCTAACATTCTGAATTTATGGCAAATGTGTGACACATCTGAATGCCTTTGGAATCAAAGTAAAAAACTGAAAGTGTTCTACTGAGGAGACTGCAGTAAATGAGGAAATTAGGAAACTTCATAACAAATAAGTCTGCCAAGATGGCCACCAGAGACAAAAGAGCCCAAATGTAGCCCACATATCACCCAGATGTAGCCCAAGTATAGCCCAATGACAGAATGTCCCAGAGTGTTCTTAAAAACAACTAGAGCGCTTACTGTCTTCATTATGACAAAAGTATGGCACACCTGAAGCCATCTTGATTGGAATAAACTGGTAACACTTAAAACATTTAATTTAAAAAGGAACACAATGAAGGCGTTCATTTTGCCATAGAAATTATGAATAATGGTGAAGAAAAAAAATGAGGGCACATTTTGAGTGACTTCTCAAATCCTCTTCTATTTCATTAAAAAATTCTGACATGCAGACTGAAACATGCACTTTTAATACCAGGAGCAGACTTCCATGGTGAACAGTAGTTTTACTACAGTGATCTAATGAGCAACTAGAGTGCTAACATTCAGAATTTATGGCAAATGTGTGACATATCTGAAAACCTTCATGATGGAATCAAAGTAAAAAACTGAAAGCATTTCCTACTGAGGAGACTGCAGTACATGAGGAAATTAGGAAACTTCATAACAAATAAATCTCCCAAGATGGCCACCGGAGACAAAAGAGCCCAAATGTAGCCCAAAATCACCCAGATGTAGCCCAAATATAGCCCAATGACAGAAGTGTGCAAAACACTTATTATCTTGTGTTGTTGCAGTGTTATATAGTGCAGACTTGTCAGGTATTGGAGTGCTTTACATGAGCATTGGTTACATCACACAAGAACAAATTCATTTTGGTTGTAGACATGGGGAGACTAAGTGATTTGACCAGAATCATAGAATGTCGAGCTGAAGCAGAAACTCCAACCTGGTTCCCCAGTTGCAAAGTCTGCAGTTCTGGAAGTAACACCACATCGTCTCCCCTAAGTGCAACATTTAATCAAGTGGTCAACTGGATAAAAAAACATAAAGGTAACAAATAATTTAAAAGTGCTTTCTCGCTATTTGAAAACTCAGAAAATATGTCCTTATTTTAGTCTTTTAGAGCACTAACCATAATTTTGATGCCAATAAGACCCTCTCATATATGTAATTTCTAAAGGAAATGCTCTAGGTATTACAGTTTTGATTACATCAAGATGACGTCAGGCGTTCCACACTTTTGTAATAAATATAGAATGTTAGCAATCTAGTTGTTCATTAGGATACTGTTGAGAGGCAGAGGCCAGGGGCACGGACTCTGAAAATTGAAGGCAGGTAGGAGAGTGCAAAGGCAACAATTCAACCACACTGAGCAGGCAGAAAGGGCCGTGGCAGCACAACAGACTATGGAGGGCAGTGGAAAGCGGGGCAGGGGCAACAAACCAACAATACAGGACTGGCAAGAGAGGCTGTGGCAATATAATAGACCATTGTGGACAGAAGGAAGAGGCAGTGGTAGTACAACCATACATGCCAACAGACCCGTTTCAGCCAGGAAACGTCCAATGTTTTTAAGCTCAAATGGGCTTTATTTTATCTGTCTCCTGTCTACAATCTCCTCTTTTTCAATGTAACTCAAAGGGGAAAATCAATACCCCAGTTTTTTTTCCAAATCTCCCTCTTACCAAGTTCAAAATGTTCGCAAGTATGGTACATTGAATCATGGTAGGCAGGAGGAATTGGGGTAGGGACATGGACTCGGATAACAGAGGACAGGAGGGACATGGAGAGGTGCACCAAACTGACCCTACAGGGCAGACATCAGGGTTTGCAGCAGCACAATACACCACACAGCGCATGTGGGACGGGAGTGCAGCAAAACAATCCATAGAAAGCAATAGGGAGGGGACAGGACCATGCACATGGACAACAGAGAACAGATGGGAAAGAGGCAATGGTAGCTAGCTGACCATAATAGACAGACAGGAGAGAAAGCTGCAGCATAACAGACCATAAAGGGCAGGAGGGACGGATCAGGGGCATTACAATGGAACAGACAAGCCAAAGAGGGAGGGAAAAGGGGGTCTGCACATTAAAACAGAGGGCTGGGGGCAATGTGGCAGGGCAGGAGCAGCAAGATGACCATGGAGGTCAGGCAGGATGGGCACTAGAAACAAGACTCACCATGGAGAGCAACAATGAGACTATGGTGGCATACACACAGACCATGGAGGGAAGGTGGGAGGGGGTCAGGGGCAGCTAGCTGACCACACAGAGAAGGTGGGAGGGGCCATGGCAGCACAGAAGACCATACATGGCAAGCGGGAGGGTTAGTGGTGGCACAATGGCTATGTGGGCAAGAAGGAGGGTACAGGGGCATGCACAAAGGACCATGGAGGATAGAAGGGAGGGTCAGGACCTGGGCACAGACAAGAGAGTTCAGGGGAAGGGGCCTCACAACAGACCGCGCGGGCAGGCAGGAGGAGCAGTTGCAGCACAACAGATCAGGGAGGGCAGAAGGGTGTGGCAGTAAAATGGACCATGGAGGACAGGAGGAAGGGGATAGGGGCATGGCATGTGGACAGGCAGGGTGGAGGTGGCAGGGACAGGTTACAGTCATCTGACAATGCTAGGCAGGTGGGAGGGGAGTGGCAGCTCAACAGAACACTCAGAGTAGATAGGAGTGGCAGGTCAATGGAACATAGTGGACAAAAAGGATGGAGCAGGGGCATGCACAAAGACATCGGAGGGCAGGGGGAATGAGAATAGGGGCAGCAAGCTAAGCACAGAGGCTAAGCAGGAGGTCAATGATGGGCCATAGAATTGGGCAATGGAGGGCAGGAGGAGTGGACTGGTACATCATGCTAAATGGAGGGCAGTGGCAGCACATCAGACCATGCATGGCAGGAGGGAGGAGGCTAGTCCATGGATTCAGACAACAGAGGATAGGGAGGAGGTGGATGGGGCAACAAGCTAACTGTTCAGAGAAGGTGGGTATTAGGAACTTTATTGTTTTTAAAATGTGTGTCTGTGCGAACTACTTAAAATATGAACAAGTATGCAGCATAATCTCACTTTTATTCAGGAAGAAGAGGACGTTTGTGACTGTGACTCCGGGCTCACTTGGCAGAAACACCCCCTGACCCTCCACCCCATCGCAAAATGTAATGCCCGTGAAAAGGGTAGGTGGACGCAGTGTTATATAGAACATAGTCCTGAGAACAAGATTGGAAATGAAAACTAGATGTAGTATATGGTATAAACTATGCACCAAAAAGTATGATATAAGATGAACCGGGGCGTGAAATATAATATGCAATACATTGTGCGCAATGACAGATTCATTGGAGAGCGCGAGATAGCACAGGCACTAGCGCGTGCTATGCGATATGCGCCTTGGAGTGTAATATGCACAGGGCAGTGTTGTGTAACATAACTAGTCTCTAAAGTTGTAATATAAAATATGTGCTGGGGAGTGTAACATTACATATGCACTGTGAGAAAGATATGGATCCCAGATTGTAATATGTATGGCATAGCGCTGTGCGTTATAACATACACATCGAGGAAGGCACGTTAGATGGGGCAATATAACCCGTGCGAAGGCAAGTGTGGCATGACATATTCACGGGGTGGTGTTACATTGCACATGGGCTAGAGAGTGTCATAGCATACGCACTAGCTGGTGGAATACAACACAGAGGTGTGAGGCAATCGGCGGGCACTGGTGGGTGTAACACAGCATTGGGCTCAGCCAGGAGCATGCTGTGACTCTCAAGTGAGGTTTGTCTCCTTTCCAGAGAGTAAAATAAAAAGTATTACACATCCGGCGGTGGATGTGTTTTTTATTAACCGTGAGGGGGGTTTATTGCATAGTTTGGTCGAATTTTTGTCGAATCCCCTTTGAATGGCTTGGTGTGCGTGTATATTGAATGTGCCCATCAATAGCTACCCATGTTTGTATAAATAAACGACAAGGGTGTCTACTTGGAGAGTACCCACTGGCGGGGGTGCCGGGGTTAGGCACGGTAGGGCGTCAGACACGTCAGAGCTTCACTAGCGGTGCACATACATTCCATGTGGATTCATTCTATGCATAGTCGCCTTTTAATGAATATCACGCAAATCGTCATGGTGATAGGTACATACGGTTTGTCCAGCATGTCCTAGGTGTTTCTATAAATATATATATTTTTTAAATAATAAAAAACAAAGGCCGGCCCCGGGGGATGGGGTCCCCGGAGCCATAGGTGGCCAGAGGAGGGTGGCAACGCAGCTCCCTCCTAAAGAATTTAAATTAAAAAAAGGCCATGACCCGGGGGTTGGGGTCCCCGGGGCCGATTAAGGCCTTGGGAGGGCCAAATTTATTTTTTTCAACAAAAAAAATTAGGGTGCAGGCCCTGTGGGATGGGGTCCCCAGGGCCAGTAAATTAGAAAAAGAAGGGGGCCACACAGCCCTCCTTCTTAAAAAAATAAAATAAATAAAAGACCGGCATCACGCTGGAGGCCACGCCCCCTCCTTGCAGCACTCTGCAAACGCGCCCCCTGGCCAGTTGTAAGTTGGGGAATTAATTCCCCTTCAATACTGAGGGTCCCTGAGGGCCAACTAGCCCAACAGGTATCTCCAGTGTGCGCCAGGGAGCTGTGTTGCAGAAAGGTGTTCTGAGGCCACGCCCCTTTTTACACCTCTATGCAACGCAGCTCTGTGGCGCTTACTGGAGGTACCTAGTGGGCTAGTTTGACCCTAGGGACCCTTAGGATTCAAGGGGACTTAATCTCTCAACTTAGAACGGCCACAGGGCGCGTTTACACAGTGGTGAAGGGAGGGGACGGGGCCTGAGGTGACGTGTGCAAACACGCCCTGTGGCGCGTTTTAAGTTGGGGAAATAATTCCCTTTCAATCCTGAGGGACCCTGGGGGCCAACTAGCCCACCAGGTGCTTCCAGTAAGTGCCACTGCTCTGCGTTGCAGAGAGGTGGTGCAGGCCGTGCCCCTTTTTACACCTCTCTGCAATGGCGCTTACTGGACGTACCTAGTGGGCTATTTTACCCCTTGGGATCCTCAGGATTCAAGGGGACTTAATCTCCCAACTTAAAAAACAGCCACAGGGCATGTTTATACAGTGGGGAAGGAAGGGGACAGGGCCTGAGGTGACGTGTGAAAACATGCCCTATGGCGCGTTTTAAATTGGGCAAATATTTCCCCTTCAATCCTGAGGGGCCCTGGGGGCTAACTAGCCCACCAGGTGCTTCCAGTAAGCTCCACTGAGCTGCGTTGCAGAGAGGTGGTCCAGGCCGTGCCACTTTTTACACCTCTGTGCAACGCAGCTCTGTGGCGCATACTGGAGGTACCTAGTGGGCTAGTTGGACCCTAGGGACCCTCGGGATTCAAATTAACTTAATCTCCCACCTAAAAACGGCCACAGGGCGTGTTTACACAGTGGTGAAGGGAGGGGACGGGCCTGAGTTAACGTGTGCAAACAAGCCCTGTGGCGCGTTTTAAGTTGGGGAAATAATTCTCCTTCAATCCTGAGGGCCTCTGGGGGCTAACTAGCCCACCAGGTGCTTCCAGTAAGCGCCACTGAGCTGCGTTGCAGAGAGATGGTGCAGGCCGTGCCCCTTTTTACACCTCTCTGCAATGGCGCTTACTGGACGTACCTAGTGGGCTATTTTGCCCCTAGGGATCCTCAGGATTCAAGGGGACGTAATCTCCCAACTTAAAAAACAGCCACAGGGCATGTTTACACAGTGGGGAAGGAAGGGGACGGGGCCTGAGGTGACGTGTGCAAACACGCCCTATGGCGCATTTTAAGTTGGGGAAATAATTCCCCTTCAATCCTGAGGGCCCCTGGGGGCTAACTAGCCCACCAGGTGCTTCCAGTAAGCGCCACTGAGCTGCGTTGCAGAGAGGTGGTCCAGGCCGTGCCACTTTTTACAACTCTATGCAACGCAGCTCTGTGGCGCTTACTGGAGGTACCTAGTGGGCTAGTTCGACCCTAGGGACCCTTCGGATTCAAGGGGACTTAATCTCTCAACTTAGAACGGCCACAGGGCGCGTTTACACAGTGGTGAAGGGAGGGGACGGGGCCTGAGGTGACGTGTGCAAACACGCCCTGCGGCGCGTTTTAAGTTGGGGAAATAATTCCCTTTCAATCCTGAGGGACCCTGGGGGCCAACTAGCCCACCAGGTGCTTCCAGTAAGTGCCACTGCTCTGCGTTGCAGAGAGGTGGTGCAGGCCGTGCCCCTTTTTACACCTCTCTGCAATGGCGCTTACTGGACGTTCCTAGTGGGCTATTTTGCCCCTAGGGATCCTCAGGATTCAAGGGGACTTAATCTCCCAACTAAAAACGGCCACAGTGCGTGTTTACACAGTGGTGAAGGGAGGGGATGGGGCCTGAGTTAACGTGTGCAAACAAGCCCTGTGGCGCGTTTTAAGTTGGGGAAATAATTCTCCTTCAATCCTGAGGGCCCCTGGGGGCTAACTAGCCCACCAGGTGCTTCCAGTAAGCGCCACTGAGCTGTGTTGCAGAGAGGTGGTCCAGGCCGTGCCACTTTTTACACCTCTCTGCAACCCAGCTCTGTGGTGCTTACTGGAGGTAACTAGTGGGCTAGTTGGACCCTAGGGACCCTCAGGATTCAAATGAACTTAATCTCCCATCTAAAAACGGCCACAGGGCGTGTTTACACAGTGGTGAAGGGAGGGGACGGGGCCTGAGTTAACGAGTGCAAACAAGCCCTGTGGCGCGTTTAAAGTTGGGGAAATAATTCCCCTTCAATCCTGAGGGACCCTGGGGGCCAACTAGCCCACCAGGTGCTTCCAGTAAGCACCACTCCGCTGCGTTGCAGAGAGGTGGTCTAGGCCGTGCCCCTTTTTACATCTCTCTGCAACGCAGCTCTGTGGCGCTTACTGGAGGTACCTAGTGGTCTAGTTGGACCCTAGGGACCCTCAGGATTCAAGGGGACTTAATCTCTCAACTTAGAACGGCCACAGGGCGCGTTTACACAGTGGTGAAGGGAGGGGACGGGGCCTGAGGTGACGTGTGCAAACACGCCCTGCGGCGCGTTTTAAATTGGGGAAATAATTCCCTTTCAATCCTGAGGGACCCTGGGGGCCAACTAGCCCACCAGGTGCTTCCAGTAAGTGCCACTGCTCTGCGTTGCAGAGAGGTGGTGCAGGCCGTGCCCCTTTTTACACCTCTCTGCAATGGCGCTTACTGGACGTTCCTAGTGGGCTATTTTGCCCCTAGGGATCCTCAGGATTCAAGGGGACTTAATCTCCCAACTAACAACGGCCACAGTGCGTGTTTACACAGTGGTGAAGGGAGGGGATGGGGCCTGAGTTAACGTGTGCAAACAAGCCCTGTGGCGCGTTTTAAGTTGGGGAAATAATTCTCCTTCAATCCGGAGGGCCCCTGGGGGCTAACTAGCCCACCAGGTGCTTCCAGTAAGCGCCACTGAGCTGTGTTGCAGAGAGGTGGTCCAGGCCGTGCCACCTTTTACACCTCTCTGCAACCCAGCTCTGTGGTGCTTACTGGAGGTAACTAGTGGGCTAGTTGGACCCTAGGGACCCTCAGGATTCAAATGAACTTAATCTCCCATCTAAAAACGGCCACAGGGCGTGTTTACACAGTGGTGAAGGGAGGGGACGGGGCCTGAGTTAACGAGTGCAAACAAGCCCTGTGGCGCGTTTAAAGTTGGGGAAATAATTCCCCTTCAATCCTGAGGGACCCTGGGGGCCAACTAGCCCACCAGGTGCTTCCAGTAAGCACCACTCCGCTGCGTTGCAGAGAGGTGGTCTAGGCCGTGCCCCTTTTTACATCTCTCTGCAACGCAGCTCTGTGGCGCTTACTGGAGGTACCTAGTGGTCTAGTTGGACCCTAGGGACCCTCAGGATTCAATGGGACTTAATTTCCCAACTTAAAATGGCCACAGGGCGTGTTTCCACAGTGGGGAAGTGAGGGGACTGGGCCTGAGGTGACGTGTGCAAACACGCCCTGTGGCGCGTTTTAAGAGGTAGTTTTAATCCCCTGCCCTATTATATACTAGGGGCTTACAGAGGAGGTCATGCTGGTCACAGGGAGACCCCAACGCATAGTGTTCCCTAGTGTATGTAGGTGTTTTCACTGTATTCTGAGTGTCTTTTAACATAGCACTGGCTCTAGGACTGGTTAGTCAGACTCAGTTACCACCAGTATCCGTCTGAAAAAGTTGAGGGTACAGGATGATTTTGCAACAAGGCTTCTTTCTGCTCTTCTGTTTGTTCTTTCTTCACATTATCCTTCTTCCTGCACTGTTCTTCGTCTCTGAGGACTTCTGTTGCTTCTTTCTGCATTTCTTTTTTTTCTTTCTGTGCGTTTTTTCTTCTTTCTTCACATGTCCTATCTCTGTAGGCACAGCTAGAAATTAGCATTTAAAAAACCTTTGAAATTCACTGAAAAAACCATAGGTTTCAGGGGCGTTATAGTTAGCTGGACTTTTCACTCGTACAAAACCATTGAAATTCCCCCGTTATAGTTAGTTCAGCTAACTATAACTCACACCCCCGCAATACACTGCTGATGACGTCACATATTACATCACTCATGACATGGTCAGTGACATCACTCATGACATCACTGATGACATCTCAAATGACATCACTAATGACATCACTGATGACATCATCCTTGTGATAGAGTGGCAGACCTCCTCTTCCCCTAATATAACCTTTGATACACACATTCAAAAATAGAAACTACAATGTTCAAAACAATGGACATACCAATACCAGTTACAACAACCTATTCAGTAATTCTAAGATCCACATACACATCCACTCATTCACCAACAGTCCTATACAGTCACTCATACATGTACTCACTCATCATATGTACTCACACACCTATACATCCTGTTACACAACGCCACTCATCCATAGAGTTACTCACACACATAGTCACTCATGCTAATAGAGAATCAAACATCCATTTACTTGCATATACAGTTATACACACACCACCACACTTACTTCTACAGAAACGTACACATACTTAGTCTTTTAAACAATCACTTATAGAAACACATACTTATTCATACAGGAACTCTTTCAATCTCTCACTCTCACATATACTCACTTATATACACCAATAGTCACATATACTAGTTTAAAACATATGTAGTTACTCATAAAGACACTATTGAGACAGTCATTCACTCACTAACACACCCATACACACACTTATCCACCCATACAGTCCTGCACACATGCTGTCTTCAACACATACAAACAGTGAGTCAATCATTCATGCACCTATGCACTACGTAATACCCCCCACCGAACCATACAGACACTCAGACACTCATACTGATACTCAAAAAACCAACTAATAACCTTTATAGACACTCATATAGCTACTCAACAACCCATGCAGCCACTTATACACAAAGTGAGAGACTGATACAGATATTTACATATTTAAACATTACTCACTAAGCCATGTATTCACTAAGATACACTTAATCAGTCAGTTATACAATCAACTTTTCAAAAACAAATCATCCATTTACACACTTATATACCCATTTATTCTTCCATCGACCTTGAGATATACATATATAAAACATATGTAATTTTCAGAAAAACACACATTCACTGGATGATGTCATCAGTGATGTCATTTGAGATGTCATGAGTGATGTCATGAGTGATGTCACTGACCATGTCATGAGTGATGTAATATGTGACGTCATCAGCAGTGCATTGCGGCGCGCGAGTTATAGTTAGCTGAACTAACTATAACGGGGGAATTTCAATGGTTTTGTACGAGTGAAAAGTCCAGCTAACTATAACGCCCCTGAAACCTATGGTTTTTTCAGTGAATATATGTATATATATATTATCCAACAAATTGCCCCAGCATTTTGAAAAGGTCACTCAACAGCGCCCCATACCAAAGGTATTGTCATGCCTCGCTGCAGCTTGCCTCTTCACCAGCCATTTGTTCTCCTCATGTTGCCGACGCGTTTCAAGGTTGACACGCCACTTCTTCATGGGCTTCAAGAAAACGGGCATTAAGTATTCACTTCATACAGGTGTGTTTTTATTTGACAATGCCGCAAGTGGGTTGGGCTTAGTGCCATCGTCTGTTCCTGTGCATTATGGGACTCGCGGTCCTATGAAGTAAATAAAATTATTATCCTTTAGTAGGTTAATGTCCTGTTTATTTATAAAAAGCATTTTTTATCCTTAGTAGGTAGGCAGGTTTAAGGCAGGCTCTGTATGAGTGGTAACTGAGTCTGACTAACCAGTCCTAGAGCCAGTGCTATGTTAAAAGACACTCAGAATACAGTGTAAACACCTACATACACTAGGGAACACTATGCGTTGGGGTCCCCCTGTGATCAGCATGACCTCCTATGTAAGCCCCTAGTATATAATAGGGCAGGGGATTAAAACTACCTCTTAAAACGGGCCACAGGGCGTGTTTGCACACGTCACCTCAGGCCCCGTCCCCTCACTTCCCCACTGTGTAAACACGCCCTGTGGCCGTTTTAAGTTGGGAGATTAAGTCCCCTTGAATCCTGAGGGTCCCTAGGGTCCAACTAGACCACTAGGTATCTCCATTAAGCGCCACAGACCTGCGTTGCAGAGAGATGTAAAAAGGGGCACATCCTAGACCACCTCTCTGCAACGCAGCGCAGTGGCGCTTACTGGAAGCACCTAGTGGGCTAGTTGGCCCCCAGGGTTCCTCAGGATTGAAGGGGAATTATTTCCCCAACTTAAAACGCGCCACAAGGCTTGTTTGCACACCTTAACTCAGACCCCGTCCCCTCCCGTCACCACTGTGTAAACACGCCCTGTGGCTGTTTTTAGTTGGGAGATTAAGTTTATTTGAATCCTGAGGGTCCCTAAGGTCCAACTAGCCCACTAGGTACCTCCAGTTCCAGTAAGCGCCACAGAGCTCCGTTGCAGAGAGGGGTAAAAAGTGGCACGGCCTGGACCACCTCTCTGCAACGCAGCTCAGTGGCGATTACTGGAAGCACCTGGTGGGCTAGTTAGCCCCCAGGGGCCCTCAGGACTGAAGGGGAATTATTTCCCCAACTTAAAATGTGCCATAGGGCGTGTTTGCACACGTGACCTCAGGCCCCGTCCCCTCCCTCCCCCACTGTGTAAACACGCCCTGTGGCCGTTTTTTAAGTTGGGAGATTAAGTCCCCTTGAATCCTGAGGATCCCTAGGGGCAAAATAGCCCACTAGGTACCTCCAGTAAGCGCCACAGAGCTGCTTTGCATAGAGGTGTAAAAAGGGGCGTGGCCTCAGAACACCTGTCTGCAACGCAACTCCCTGGCGCATACTGGAGATACCTGTTGGGCTAGTTGGCCTTCAGGGACCCTCAGTATTGAAGGGGAATTAATTCCCCAACTTACAACTGGCCAGGGGGCGCGTTTGCAGAGTGCTGCAAGGAGGGGGCGTGGCCTCCGGCGCTATGCCGGTCTTTTATTTATTTAATTTTTTTAAGAAGAAGTGCTGTGTGGTCCCATTTCTTTTTCTAATTTACTGGCCCTGGGGACCCCATCCCCTAGGGCCTGCACCCTTATTTTTTTTGTTGAAAAAAGTAAATTTGGCCCTCTCAAGGCCTTAATCTGCCCCGGGGACCCCAACCCCCTGGTCATGGCCTTTTTTTTTTCTCTATTCTTTAGGAGGGGCCTGCGTTGCCCCTCTCCTCAGGCCACTTATGGCCCCGGGGACCCCATCCCCCGGGGCCGGCATTTGTTTTTTATTATTTTAAAAAAATATATATTTATAGAAAAACCTAGGACATGCTGGACAAACCGTATGTACCTATCACCATGACGATTTGCGTGATATTTTATATTACAACTTTAGAGACTAGTTAGGTTACACAACACTGCCCTGTGCATATTACACTCCAAGGCGCATATCGCATAGCACGCGCTAGTGCCTGTGCTATCTCGCGCTCTCCAATGAATCTGTCATTGCGCACAATGTATTGCATATTATATTTCACGCCCCGGTTCATCTTATATCACACTTTTTGGTGCGTAGTTTATACCATATACTATATCTAGTTTTCATCTTCAATCGTGCTCTCAGGACTATGTTCAATATAACACTGCGTCCACCTACCCTTTTCACGGGCATTACATTTTGCGATGGGGGGTGGAGGGTCAAGAGGTGTTTCTGCCAAGTGAGCCCGGAGTCACAGTCACAAACGTCCTCTTCTTCCTGAATAAAAGTGAGATTATGCTGCATACTTGTTCATATTTTAAGTAGTTTACACAGACACACATTTGAAAAACAATAAAGTTCCTAATACCCACCTTCTCTGAACAGTTAGTTTGCTGCCCCATCCACCTCCTCCCTATCCTCTGTTGTCTGAATCCATGGACTAGCCTCCTCCCTCCTGCCATGCATGGTCTGATGTGCTGCCACTGCCCTCCATTTAGCATGGTGTACCAGTCCACTCCTCCTGCCCTCCATTGCCCAATTCTATGGCCCATCATTGACCTCCTGCTTAGTCTCTGTGCTTAGCTTGCTGTCCCTATTCTCCTTCCCCCTGCCCTCCGATGTCTTTGTGCATGCCCCTGCTCCATCCTTTTTGCCCACCATGTTCCATGGACCTGCCACTCCTATCTACTCTGAGTGTTCTGTTGAGCTGCCACTCCCCTCCCACCTGCCTAGCATTGTCAGATGACTGTAACCTGTCCCTGCCACCTCCACCCTGCCTGTCCACATGCCATGCCCCTATCCCCTTCCTCCTGTCCTCCATGGTCCATTTTACTGCCAAACCCTTCTGCCCTCCCTGGTCTGTTGTGCTGCAACTGCTCCTCCTGCCTGCCCCACGCGGTCTGTTGTGAGGCCCCTTCCCCTGAACTCTCTTGTCTGTGCCCAGGTCCTGACCCTCCCTTCTATTCTCCATGGTCCTTTGTGCATGCCCCTGCACCCTCCTTCTTGCCCATCATAGCCATTGTGCTGCCACTAACCCTCCTGCTTGCCATGCATGGTCTTCTATGCTGCCATGGCCCCTCCCACCTTCCCTGTGTAGTCAGCTAGCTGCCCCTGACCCCCTCCCACTTTCCCTCCATGGTTTGTGTGTATGCCATCATAGTCTCATTGTTGCTCTCCATGGTGTGTCTTGTTTCTAGTGCCCATCCTGCCTGACCTCCATGGTCATCTTGCTGCTCCTGCCCTGCCCCCTTGCCCCCAGCCCTCTATTTCCATGTGCAGACCCCTATTCCCTCCCTCCTGGCTTGTCTGTTCCATTGTAATGCCCCTGACCCGTCCCTCCTGCCCTTTATGGTCTGTTATGCTGCATCTTTCTCTCCTGTCTGTCCATTATGGTCAGCTAGCTACCATGGCCTCTTTCCCCTCTGTTCTCTGTTGTCCATGTGCATGGTCCTGTCCCCTCCCTATTGCTTTCTATGGATTGTTGTGCTGCACTCCCGTCCCGCATGCGCTATGTGATGTATTGTGCTGCTGCAAACCCTGATGCCTGCCCTGTAGGGTCAGTTTGGTGCACCTCTCCATGTCCCTCCTGTCCTCTGTTATCCGAGTCCATGTCCCTACCCCAATTCCACCTGCCTACCATGATCCAATGTACCATACTTGCAAACATTTTGAACTTGGTAAGAGGGAGATTTTGAAAAAAAAACTGGGGTATTGATTTTCCCCTTTGAGTTACATTGAAAAAGAGGAGATTGTAGATAGGAGACAGATCAAATAAAGCCCATTTGAGCTTAAAAACATTGGACGTTTCCTGGCTGAAACAGGTCTGTTGGCATGTATGGTTGTACTACCACTGCCTCTTCCTTCTGCCCACAATGGTCTATTATATTGCCACAGCCTCTCTTGCCAGTCCTGTATTGTTGGTTTGTTGCCCCTGCCCCCCTTTCCACTGCCCTCCATAGTCTGTTGTGCTGCCACTGCCCTTCCTGCCTGCCCAGTGTGGTCAAATTGTTGCATCTGCACTCTCCTACATGCCTTCAATTTTCAGAGTCCGTGCCCCTGGCCTCTGCCTCTCAACAGTATCCCAATGAACAACTAGATTGCTAACATTCTATATTTATTACAAAAGTGTGGAACGCCTGACGTCATCTTGATGTAATAAAAACTGTAATACCTAGAGTATTTCCTTTAGAAATTACATATATGAGAGGGTCTTATTTGCATCAAAATTATAGTTAGTGCTCTAAAAAACTAAAATGAGGATATATTTTCTGAGTTTTCAAATAGCGACAAAGAACTTTTAAATTATTTGTAATCTTTATGTTTTTTTATCCAGTTGACCACTTGATTAAATGTTGCACCTAGGGGAGAGAATGTGGTGTTAGTTCCAGAGCTGCAGACTTTGCAACTGGGGAACCAGGTTGGAGTTTCTGCTTCAGCTCAATATTCTGCGATTCAGGTCAAATCACTTAATCCTCCCATGTCTACAACCAAAATGAATTTGATCTTGTGTGATGTAACCAATGCTCATGTAAAGCACTCCAATACCTGACAAGTCTGCACTATATAAAACTGCAAATACACAAAAAATAAGTGTTTTGCACACTTCTGTCATTGGGCTACATGTGGGCTACATCTGGGTGATATTTGGGCTACATTTGGGCTCTTTTGTCTCTGGTGGCCATCTTGGGAGATTTATTTGTTATGAAGTTTCCTAATTTCCTCATTTACTGCAGTCTCCTCAGTGGGAATACTTTCAGTTTTTTACTTTGGTTCCATCAAGAAGGCATTCAGATGTGTCACACATTTGCCATTAATTCTGAATGTTAGCACTCTAGTTGCTCATTAGATCACTGTAGTAAAACTACTGCTCACCGGGGAAGTCTGCTGCTGGTATTCAAAGTGCATGTTTCAGTCTGCATGTCAGAATTTTTTTATGAAATAGAAGAGGATTTGAGAAGTCAAAATGTGCCCTAATTTTTCTTTCTGCAGAACTATTAATAATTTCTATGGCAAAATGACCCCCTCATTTTGTTCCTTTGTAAATTAAATGTTTTAAGTGTTACCACTTTATTCTAATCAAGATGGCTTCAGGTGTGCCATACTTTTGCCATAAGTAAGACTGTTAGCGCTCTAGTTGTTCGTTAGAACACTCTGGGACATTCTGTCATTGGGCTATACTTGGGCTACATCTGGGTGATATGTGGGCTACATTTGGGCTCTTTTGTCTCTGGTGGCCATTTTGGGAGACTTATTTGTTATGATGTTTCCTAATTTCCTCATTTACTACAGTCTCCTCAGTAGGAAATACTTTCAGTTTTTTACTTTGATTCCATCAAGAAGGCATTCAGATGTGTCACACATTTGCCATAAATTCAGAATGTTAGCACTCTAGTTGCTTATTAGATCACTGTAGTAAAGCTACTGCTCACCAGGGAAGTCTGCTGCTGGTATTGAAAGTGCATGTTCCAGTCTGCATGTCAGAGTTTTTTTAATGAAATAGAAAAGGATTTGAGAAGTCACTCAAAATGTGCCCTCATTTTTCTTTCTGCAGCACTAATCATACTTTCTATGGCAAAATGAACCCCCTCATTTTGTTCCTTTTTTAATTAAATGTTTTAAGAGTTACCACTTTATTCCAACCAAGATGGCTTCAGGTGTGCCATACGTTTGTCATAAGTAGGACTGTTAGCGCTCTAGTTGTTCTTTAGAACACTCTGGGAAGCTGCAGTAGAACACAAAGGAATCAACTGACAGTCTCTGCCCTTGTTGGATGTACATGTTTTACTGAGAATGTCAGACTTCAATCTCACATTACTGAGAAAGATAATGTGAATTTACAGAAAATATGCTCTCAGTTTAGCTTATAGATCACCTTCCAAACCTCTGTGGGAAAAGCATGAGAAAATAGTTTTCTCTCAAACATGATTCATGATATCACAGCAGAAGGCTTTTTCACATGGTAAAATCACCTTAGAACACACCACAATTCCTAAAATGAGTATGGTACTCAAGTAACTACAGTCTTAAAACCTTCTATTAACTGCAATGTTTTTTAATGAGGTGCTATCATGTATATTGGTCCCAAGATGGCTGCCAACACTTCTTGGATGAAGTGCTGACAGCCAATCAGATCTCACGATGAGATGTGTGGTTAGGCTCCGCCCACATATATATGTGATTTTACTTTTGATTTTCTCAGGAACTACTGAACGGATTTACACCATTTAAGCAAAAGGCACGAGTCTGAACTGAGGACTACCTCTTTGCCAAATTTGGTGTAATTCCGTTCAGCTCTTTGGGCTGTAGCTGCGTCAACAGGTCCTATGGGAAAATGCATGGGGAAAACGCGTTTTGGGACCCCCCTTTTTCTCGGCCCCCACTTGACAAATCACCGTGAAATTTTCAGGATAGGAGCGGACCGGAGCTGGCCAAAAGTTTGGAAAATTTTGCGAAGATTCATCAATCAATTACATTGGGTTTTCCATTTAAGATGAACCTTACACACATGGTTCAGAACCCTATACCGGGCTGTCTTTCCATCTGGCAAGCATCACTTTCCCTGGTCACCCGTCCGCTAGCGCTGGGACGCCCCGATGTTGGGTCAGCCATGCGCTATACAAGTACATCTAACATAACATGTTCAGAATCCTGTATGGCTTGCATCAAGACCACTCCAATAAAGGTCAATGGCAAGGGACTACTGATACTGGAACTGGACTGGATACTGTTTTTATTGTTGAGGCAAGTGCTTTTTCAGATTCTGCTGGTCCCCTTAACTGGCTCCCTGCTGGAGTTTGTTGCCCAAAGTAACTTCTAGTAACTGCATTACAACTTACCCAAGTTTTTCTTGAAAAAGTTTCTAAGTGGCAAATTTATTGAATTTGCCAATGCTTTTTCGTAGTTAAGTGAAAAGTTGTGATTTATTATACCTTGTAAATTCTTTATCTCCAGAACCCACCAGTGGATCATTTCCATTTTGATGTCTAAAAATTCATAAAATATCATCTATGTTTTATAAATTGGTGTCTGATTGGGGTCTCATTTCTTCTACAATGGTTTTGATGTTATTTAAATGCTTTACACATGTATGTATGTATGTATTTAATGCTTGTTAAGCGCAACTGTCACCCGAAAGGGTATCCTGGCGCTGAGACCATATCTAACCATCAAGAAGATGTATTACATTGCTCTTGGGAACAGGTAGGTCTTAAGATCCCTTCTAAAGGAGAGCAGATCTGGACTACTCCTCAATGTCAGAGGTAGAGTATTCCATAATGTGGCGGCCGTATAACTAAAAGCACGGCCGCCCATCCTCACTCTATTAATCCTGGGAATCCTCACTAGGAACGCCGAGGAGGATCTCAAAGGTCTGACAGCTTGATACCAAGAAAAAAGATTTTGGAGTGGAATTGGTCCTAGTCCATGCAGAGCCCTGAATACAAGGCATAACGCCTTGAAGGCAATCCTCTGCTGGACCGGCAACCAATGCAGATTGACAAGTGCTGCAGATGAAGAAGCAGAGCGCGGCTGAGATAGAGCCAATTTCGCAGCCATGTTCTGGATCCTCTGCAACTTTAGGATCAAGATCTTAGGAGCTCCCAGAAGTAGTGCGTTGCAGTAGTCTAACCTACTGAGAATTGAACTACGCACTACCTCTGCTCTGGCTCTCCGCGGGAATATTGGTAGGAGTTTACGTAGGGCACGGAGCAGGCCCATGTAGGTCGCCGCAGTCTTATTTACGGAAGCATCCAGCTGTAAACTAGGTTCAAACAAGACTCCTAGATTACGAGCCGATTCTGCGGCTTCCACTGAGCCCGGAATAGAAGTTGGCCAAAAGTCATCCGGTAGCACGCGAGGGAGATGGTCTAGGGAGCAATGGAGTACCTCAGTTTTCGACCCATTAAATTGAAGAGAGTTAGCTCGCAGCCATTCTGCTGTGGCCGACATGCAACGGTGAAAGGTGTCCCTCGAAACTGTCTCAGTTCCCTCAAATGAAAAAATCAATTGCGTGTCATCGGCATAGTTGATGACTGATATGCCGAATGACTTGATCAGATCTATCAGGGGTCGGAGATATAGATTAAAAAGAATCGGGCTGATCGCTGACCCTTGGGGGACACCATGATTCACCTGTCGTATGGCTGATCGAAATGGTGGTAATGCCACAGCTTGCTGTCTATTGCAGAGATAAGATGTTAACCAACTTAGAGCCAGACCGTTTACTCCCACGCTTTGAAGACGGCCCAAGAGAACCTCATGGTCCACCATGTCGAACGCGGCCGACATGTCAAGCAGCACTAAGAATGCTGACTTACCCCTGTCGACACGCGTTCGAAGATTGTCCAACACGGTAACCAATGCGGTCTCAGTGCCGTGGGCCGGTCTAAAGCCAAATTGGGCTGCATCCAGACAGAAGTTTGTTTCCAGGAAGTTGGACAGGGCTCTCGTGAACCA
Organism: Triturus cristatus; assembly: GCF_964204655.1. Taxonomy (NCBI): domain Eukaryota; kingdom Metazoa; phylum Chordata; class Amphibia; order Caudata; family Salamandridae; genus Triturus; species Triturus cristatus. The sequence continues at coordinate 381,340,263 of NC_140585.1, read as the reverse complement.
CCTCTCGAGAATTTTTATCGCAAATGGTAGAAGCGAGATGGGTCTATAATTAGCCGAGCATAGAGGGTCTAGAGAAGCCTTTTTTAGCAATGGTGTTACTATTGCCAACTTCCAGCTGTCTGGAACTAGCGCTGTCGTCAATGACTGACAGCAGATGGAATAGAGTGGAGGAAACAACTCATCTTGAAATGCCTTCCAGATCTTATGAGGCATTGGATCAAGTGGTGAACCTGAGGATACGCCATTGGCCAAGGCACAGAATTCCTCTAACGAGAAAATAGGAAAACAAGACATCTGAGAGGAGTCTACCTTGTTGTTATCCCATACGGGCGCCAAATGGCCAGGGAATTCCAAGGGGAGAGATAAAGACGGCACAGACTGTCCGGATACTGAGAGTCCATTCAAAATGGTCCTAATTTTCTCCTCGAACGCGAGGGCCAAAGAATCATGTTCCTTTGTGTAAGCTTGACTGCTCAGAGTCACAACTACCCAAGGTTGAATTAAACAAATGTAACCTAACGGGTCCTTGAGGGATTGGTAGTGTATTACATGGTGAGGTCACATAACCACACCATATAATACAGCCCATTTCCTCACAAACCTTAACATCTCAAAAATAATTTTACAAAATGAAATAAGAGCAGAAAATAAAGCATTGAATTGCCACCCGCATTGGCACTGAAGTAGTCTACTTTTTAGGTAGATGTGCATAAGCAAAATGCCATCATTCAACAAGAAGAGAGCCAATGGCTGAAGTGGGCCAATCCAATGTCCATGCTGGATTCTGTGGTGGGCAGAAGACCACCACAGCATAGTCTTAGGGTAAATACTTTTGGCATTGACCCGAAGCCCCATATACAGAGAGTCTTTGAGTCAGCCTCTTCTTCCATTGGTCTGTTCAGCAGTCATTCACATTAAGCTTATGGTCATTGGGGATGAAGCTCAGTTCAAGTTATACAGTGGATTGTATTGAAACACAAAACATGTTGACTCTTTTCTTGCTATTGAAGAGGTGCCATCAATTGCTGCAACGAACCTTAAGACAAGTTTAAAGAATAAGTTACTTACCTTCGGTAATGCTATTTCTGGTGGACACTCTAACTGCAGATTGCTCACCATAAGAATAACCATACATGCCAGACTAGCTTTTGTGAATTCTTCAGCAATGCTCCTGCGTGCCAATAGGTGGCACCATATAGTACCACAGGGTCTCTGTATCTCTCCAAAAGTAATGTACTTTAACCACTTACACGCACCACATCGAAGGGCTGACATTAGGTTCTAATAACTTTCTCCATTTGTGGCCCCAGACATGGAGCATAGTGCAAACGGTCTGAGACAGTGTGCAGATTCCTAACTTGGGGCCTTTTTAAATTTAACAAGAGGCCACTCCATAGAAAGAGAAACTTGAAGGTCAGTGTGGAATCTGTGGTCGGATAGACTATCCACAGGAATGAGCTTTACCAAAAGTAAGTAACCTTTTCTTCTGATAGTTTCTTCTAACAGCAGACTCCTCACCTTTATAAAACACCACAACGGCACCTCCAAAACGTGGAGGATCTGGGCAGTGGGAAAGTCCTACAGAACCAAGTAGTCAAAGTGACCTCTCTGCTGAAACTGACTGTTAAGGCAGTAGGGTTTCATGAATGTATGAAACCAAGTGGTGCAAGGTGCCCACTATAACTAGTGGACAGCATATACCAGGCCAACTTCTCACATAACCTTTCCCTAGAGAGTCTTCATTCTCTAAGTGGAAGAACCTAGAAAGCCCATCTGCATTGGCATGGGCAGTCCCAGGTCTGAGTGTCACTTCAAAGTCCATTCCATGTAGGGATATAGACCAACTTAGCAGTTTAGGATTTCCACCTTTCATTTGTATTAACCATCTGAGAGGACTGAGCTCGGTTTGAACAAGGAAATTTCTTCAGGGACCAAACCACAGCAAATACTGCCCTCTCAATGGCACTCCATCGCTGTTCCATAGTGTGTAGCCTTCTACTGATGAAAGCCACAGGCTGGTCTTGACCTTGGTCATTTATTTGGGATAGGTCCGTTCCTCTCCCATGTTCAGAGGCCTCAGTCTGCACAATGAATTGATTGGCATACTCAGGAGCTTTCAGAACAGGTGCAGAGCACATTGTTTCCTTCAGAGTATAAAAAGCCTTTTGATAGATCACTGTCCAGTTCACCTTTTCGGGCATTCTTTTGGAGTTCAGTTCTGTGAGGGGTGCCACAATGGTGCCATAATCAATCACAAACCTCATGAAGTACCCAGTCATGCCAAGGAAGGCCCTGGCTTGAGTCCAGATTGTTGGAACCACCCAGTCCAGAATAGATCTTGGGCTGTAAGGGTTGCACGTGGCCTCCACCAACAAGGTGGACCAAGCATACAACCTTTCCCTGACCTATCTGGCACTTGATTCCCTTGATAGTGAGGCATACACTTCTCAGATGCAAAAACAACAGTTGATGGACAGAATGCAGAACAATGTCATACGTTCACCCCAGTTCAGAGATCTGGGCCTAAATCCATCGTTTTTTGCTCACCATGCCATTCCAGTTTGAACCCAGCCATTTGCAAATCAGTCTTGACCCTGTGCCTCATGAGAACAGTCCAGCCCAAACTGCCAAGCAAGGTCCTCCCTGGACTGGAAACAAGCACCCCAGGACCGGTTTCAGGGTTTCACTCCTCTTCAGCCAGGATAGTTTGATACCAGTGGCATGGGGAGCACGGGACCCACGTCTGGGCATACCCGTCCCACTCGGGTGACAAATGCCAAAACAACAGTTGATGGACAGAATGCAGAACAATGTCATACGTTCACCCCAGTACAGAGATCTGGGCTTAAATCCATCGTTTTTTTGCTCAGTATGCCATTCCAGTTTGAACCCAGCCATATGCAAATCAGTCTTGACCATGGGCCTCATGGGAACAGTCCAGCCCAAACTGCCAAGCCAGGTCCTCCCTGGACTGGAAACAAGCATTCTAGGACCGGTTTCGGGGCTTCACCCCTCTTCAGCCAGTATAGCTTGATCCCAGTGGCATGGAGAAACCGGGACCCACGTCTGGGCATACCCGTCCCAATTGTGTTTGCTTTGTTTGCCCTAAGTTGGCAGGGTATGCCCAGACGTGGATCCCTTGCTCACTTTGCCACTGGATACAAGCTAGCCTGGCTGATGAGGGCTGTTAGCCCGAAACCGGTCCCAGGATGCTTGTTTCCGGTTCAGGGAAGATGCTTGTTTCCGGTTCAGGGAAGACATGGCTTGGCAGTTCGGGCTGGACAGTTCCCATGAGGCACAGGGTCAAGACTGATTTGCATATAGCTGAGTCTTAACTGAGGTGGCAAAGTGACCTAAAGAATGATGATGGATTCAACCCAAATCTGTGACTGGGGGGAGTGTCTGAAAAGCTTCAGCACTCCGTCCATCATCTACTTGTGTTTGCTTTGTTCGCCCTAAGTTGGCAGGGTATGCCCAGACGTGGGTCCCTTGCTCACTTTGCCACTGGATTCAAGCTACCCTGGCTGATGAGGGCTGTTAGCCCAAAACCAGTCCCAGGAGGCTTGTTTCTGGTTCAGGGAAGACATGGCTTGGCAGTTTGGGCTGGACTGCTCCCATGAGGCACTGGGTCAAGACTGATTTGCATATAGCTGGGTCTGAACTGAGGTGGCAAAGCGAGCTAAAGAATGATGATGGATTCAACCCAGATCTGTGACTGGGGGAGTGTCTGAAAAGTTTCAGCATGCCGTCCATCACCTACTTGCGTTTGCTTTGTTCGCCCTAAGTTGGCAGGGTATGCCCAGACGTGGGTCCCTTGCTCACTTTGCCACTGGATTCAAGCTAGCTTGGTTGATGAGGGCTGTTAGCCCGAAACTGGTCCCAGGATGCTTGTTTCCGGTTCAGGGAAGACCTGGCTTGGCAGTTCGGGCTGGAATGTTCCCATGAGGCAGAGGGTCAAGACTGATTTGCATATAGCTGGGTCTGAACTGAGGTGGCAAAGTGAGCTAAAGAATGTTGATGGATTCAACCTAGATCTGTGACTGGGGGGAGTGTCTGAAAAGTTTCAGCACTCCGTCCATCATCTACTTGTTGTTAGAACTGGGGGTCTCTAGTTGGCAGAGGTAGGTACCTTTGACCAAATAGGGACCCTTGCTTCTAGTCAGGGTAAGGGAGTACACTCCTAAAATAACCCCTGCTCACCCCCTTTGTAGCTTGGCACAAGCAGACAAGCTTATCTCAGAGGCAGTGTTTAAAGCATTTGTGAACACATACAGTAACCCAGTGACAACACTACAGATGGACACCACACAAGTTGTAGAATAAAAATAAGTATTTTGTATATAGACCTAACACAAGACCATAAACGACAAAAATCCACAATACTGTACTTTTAAAAATGGTAGAAATAGCTTAGTTCTCTTTTAAGGTTGTAAAATGCGACACTTTCAGTTCAATGTACCTTAGGATGCGTAACGCTAAACAACGAAAATGTTTCAGGGAAGGTGATGTGTCGGTTCCTTACACGCAAGAACAGTGATGTGTCGGGTCCCTACTGATGCATAGGGGATGCGTCGGTTCTTCTCTGCGAGGGGAGGTTATGCTTCGATTTCTTACTGCGCCTTCGTGGCGATGCGGCCCGCAACGCCGTGATGCGATGAAGATCCGGTGCGATGAAACAAAGATGGCGTCTTCTTCTTGATGCGACACAATGCGTGCACGCCCGACGGCCGTGTGGCGACTCAACGATTCTTCTCAGCCGCGACAGGCCCTGCGATACGCTTCTCCGATGATGCGGCGGCGTCTGATGCGACGTCGATCCTCTTCTCTGGTGATGCAAGGCGCTTTTGCATTGTGAAGCGAGAGCGGCAGTTCGGCGACACGCTTCTTCTCAGTGCGTCGCGCTTCCAGCTCCTTGCCACACGTAGTCCCTCAGAAAGCCCAACACAACTGCAGGCACTTCCAAAGAACTCTTGGGGAGCTGGTGGGTGAAGTCCGCTGTCCCTGAGACTTCAGCAGGAGGCAAGCTCTTTCTCAAGCCCTTGGAGATCCTTCTCAAGTTGAATAAAGTACACACAAAGTTCCTCTCTCCTTTCTTTGGCAGTCAGGCAACCACTGCAGACCAATCTTCCAAACAGCACTCAGTTAGGGATAGTCTCTCCTCAGTTCCTCTGATTCCTCTCCTCAGCAAAGGTTTCTTCTTGTTTCCCAAAAGTGATCTAAAGTTCTGGGGTCTGGGTCCCCCCTTTTATACTCATATTCTCTTTATTCTCTGAAGGCAGAGAGGCCTTTGCCTAGCCCAAACCAGTTCTGGTCAGTCCTGGAGCACTTTGTTGACAAGACTCCTTCTTTCCTTTCACAGTGCAGGCCAGGGAGATCAGACGCACCACAGGATGTGGAGCCAGCATTGTGGAGGGAAGGCACCGCCCTATTCAGGTCCCAGGTGCAACTCTTCCCACCCATCTACATGCAGATCTCTGTATTCAGCCCTGTACTGACTCAACCTGTCTCCTGGAATCCCCCCGCCCCTGTCACTCAAACTCCAGACAAGGAATACACAACCTAGCAGAGGCAGGCTTGGATGGTTAGACCAGAAAATATCTACTTTCTAAAAGTGGTATTTTCAAACACAGAATGTTAAAACCAACTTCACTAAAAGATGCATTTTATCATTCTGAGTTCAGGCATACTAAACTCGAATTTCTACCTAGTTCCCTGAGTCAGTTAGGATTATAAAATGTAATAATCAAACTGGCCATTCCGGCCTATGGGGAACAAGTAGCCTTGCAATAGTGAAAAACGAAAATGGATGTAATTCACTATTAGGACATGCCACACACACCAGGGTATGTCCTACCTTATACTTACAATTCACCCTGCCCTTGGGCCTACCAGAGGGGTGGCTGATATGAAGAAAAGGGAAGGTTTAGGGACTGGCAAGTGGATGCACTTGCCCAGTCAACTTGGCAGTACCGGACTGCACACAGGCTCTGCAATGGCAGACCTGAGACACACTTTTACAGGCTTCTTCTGTGGGTGGCACAACCAGTGCTGCAAGCCCACCACCAGCATTTGGTTTACAAGCCCTGGGCACACTTAGTGCACTGTACTAGGGTCTGACAAGTAAACCAAACCAGCCAATCATGGAATCACTAATCCATACATCAATTTACCATAGGGAGCACTTGCACTGTGGCACTGGACAGCAGTGGCACAGTGCCCAAAGCATCTATAACCAGCATAAACACATGAGGCAACAGAAAAAAATGGAAGGGAGACCCACGTCAAGGTGCCAGGTCTAACACGTGTCCCCTCCAGCTGAAATGTAGGGAGAACTACCCTACCTCCTGGGAGTTCTCGTCACTAAGGCGGAAAAATCTCCACAGACCATCAGCATTGGCGTGTTCTGTACCAGGGCGTTGTTCCACCGTGAAATCCATCCCTTGTAGGCAAATGGACCACCTCAACAGCTTTGGATTCTCACCCCTCATCTGCATCAACCATCTGAGGGGCCTGTGGTCTGTCTGAACCCGGAAGTGAGTCCCAAACAGCTATGGTCTCAGCTTCTTCAGCGCCCAGACCACAGCAAATGCCTCATGCTCAATCGCACTCCACCTCTGTTCCCGTGTAAGTAACCTCCTACTGATGAAGGCTATGGGTTGATCTATGCCCTCCTCATTTATCTGTGACAAAACAGCTCCCACACCATGCTCTGAAGCGTCTGTCTGAGCGATAAACTCTATGGAGAAGTTGGGTGCCAGGAGCATTCCGGCCTACCAACTTCACCGCCTTCAATTGGTTCAGAACCAAGCTGCTCGTCTTATCTTTCAACAACCAAGACATCAACATGTCCGTCCCCTGTTGAAGAGCCTTCATTGGCTCCCAGTAGCCAAGCGCTGTATCTTCAAACTGGGCTGTACCATTTTCAAAGCCTTAGCCGGCCTTGGCCCTGTCTCTATTTCTTCGTTGGTTCTCCGCTATACCCCTTCTCGTGCCCTCCGCTCCTCTCACTCTAATCTTCTTGTCATCCCCCTTTTTAAACGGAAAAAACACGGTGGACTTAGTTTCTCTTTCCTCGCTCCCCAACTTTGGAATTTTTTCCCTCTTGAGTTTAGACTTGAAACCTCCTTTCCTCAGTTCAGAACTCTTCTTAAAACTCTCTTATTCACACAGGCTTATCTGTAAACTTCTGGTTCAGTATATTTCTGCTGCATCCTTTCCAATAGCGCCATGAAACCGTTGTGGTGTACGTGCCCTTTACAAAAACTTTTAACATAACATAACATACACATGGCAGTTTTCAGGGCCTCAAAAGCTTTCTGAAAGGTGTCAGTCCAAATCACTTTCTTGGGCAGCTCTGTCTAGGGTGCAACAATGCTGCCATACCCTTTGACAAACCTCCTGTAATACCCAGTGAGTCCTAAAAAGGCTCTCACCTCTCTCTGGGTTTTGGGAGGTTCCCAAGCCAGGATGGTCTCAATCTTGGGCTGTAGGGGCGCCACCTGGCCGCTCCCAATCTGGTGTCCCAAGTACACCATGGAACCCTGCCCGATCTGGCACTTACTTGCCTTGATCGTGAGGCCTGCCCTCCGCAGCGCCATCAACACTTCCCAGAGGTGGCGCAGATGTTCTTTTGAACTGGCGCAGAACACTGCAATGTCATCCAGGTAGGCAGCACTGAACTCTTCCAGTCCAGCCAACACCTGGTTGACCAACCTCTGAAAGGTGGCAGGGGCATTCTTTATCCCAAAGGGCATAACCTGGAACTGGTAGTGCACATCTGGTATGAAGAATGCTGACCTCTCTCTTGCCCCATCAGTCAAGGCGATCTGCCAGTACCCAGATGTTAAGTCAAACATGCTGAGGTACCGGGCAGCCCCTAACCGATCGATGAGCTCATCAGCTCTGGGGATGGGGTGCGCATCAGTCCTCGTGACTGAATTGAGCCCTCGGTAGTCCACACAGAACCGGACTTCTGGCGTGGCACCCGGTGCGGCAGCCTTTGGGCCCAAGACCACTGAGCTGGCCCAAGGACTGTTAGAGGACTCAATCACCCCTAACACCAGCATCTTTGAGAATTCCTCCTTGATGCAAGCTCTCAACCTGTCAGTCATCCTGTAAGTTTTGTGCTTCACAGGAGGACTATCTCCAGTGTCCACATCATGGATGCACCAATCACTGACAATGGGAATCAGGGAGAACAGATCAGAAAACTGTCCCAGCAACTGGTGACAGTCATTCTGTTGCTCAGGGGTCAGGATGGAAGAGAGGTTTACACCATCCACTGACCCATCTTGCTCTGTCGCCAACAGGAGGTCAGGAAGAGGCTCAGTCTCCTCCTCCATTCCATCATCTGTCGCTAAGAGCATGCCCACTTCGGACTTTTCCAAGTGGGGCTTCAGGCGGTTGACATGCAGGACCCGCAATGGTTTCCTGGGAGACCGCAAGTCCACCAAGTAGGTAACAGGACTTTTGCGCTCCACCATCTCAAATAGTCGGGTCCACTTATCCTGGAGTGCACAAGGCTCCACTGGGGCCATGACCCACACTTTCTGACCAGGATGAAACTCTACCAGAGTGGCATTCTGGTCGTACCACCGCGTCATCTCCTCCTGGCTGGCTTCCAGATTCGCCTCAGCGAGTTGCCTGAAACGCCTAGTCTGGTTCCTGAAGGTCAGCATGTAGCTATATACATCCTGGGGAGGTTTCCTGGGAGATTGCTCCCAGCCTTCCTTGACCAGACTCAGAGATCCTTTCACTGGGTGACCATAGAGAAGCTCAAAGGGACTGAACCCTAGAGATTTCTGTGGCACCTCACGATACGCAAACAGCAGGCATGGTAAGAGGACATCCCACTTATGCCTCATCGGTTCCTCAAGACCCATAATCATGCCTTTTATGGTTCGACTGAGTCTTTTAACCAACCCATTTCCTTGGGGGTGGTAAGGAGTTGTAAACTTGTAAGTTACCCCACACTCCTGCCACAGGGACTTCATATACTTGGAAATGAAGTTTGTACCTCGGTCAGACACTACCTCTTGAGGGAATCCCACTCGGGAGAAAATTCCCATCAGTGCCCGTCCCACCACGGGGGCCGTCACTGTCCTCGGAGATATGGCTTCCGGGTACCGGGTGGCATGGTCCACCAAGACCAGGATGAACCTGTTGCCCATGGCTGTCTTGGGGTCCAGTTGCCCCACACTGTCAATACCCACGCGTTCAAAGGGGGTGCTGACCACAGGGAATGGCTGGAGAGGCGCCTTTTGCTTCCTCCTACTCTTTCCACTTGCCTGGCAAGTCTGACAGGTCCTACAATGAGTGTCTGAACTCTTGCGCATGTGGGGCCAATGAAAGTGGGTGACAAGCCTCTCAAAGGTCTTGTCCTGCCCCAAATGTCCTGCTAACGGCACATCATGAGCCAGCCCCAGTAGGAAGGCTCTGAAGCGCTGGGGTACCATCAGCACACAGGCTGACCCACTCTCAGCAACCTTAGGCTCACTATACAGGAGACCATTCTCCCAGTAGATCCAATGTGATCCAGACTGATCACCTGCTGCCTGGCTTGCAGCCTGCTAACGCAAACCCACAAGAGAAGGGCATTCCTTCTGCTCCTTGCAGATTCCTTCCCTGGAGGGTCCTCCTTCCTGCTGCCAATGGGTCAGCTCAGGCAGGTCCCCCAGTTCAGCTACCTGTTCCCCTGTAGGCTCCAGGGCATCCCCCTTAGGGTTTGCCTCCTCCTGGACCGTGGAAAGTTCGGGGGCCAGTTTTCCACGCCCCCTGCCTCTTCTCTTTAAGGCAGGCACCTGGGACACCCTCTCAGGCTCCAGGTCCTATTGAGTACCCTTACTGGCTGCCATGGACCGTGTGGTCACACACGCCCAGTCACGCAGACCCAACATCTCCAAATGAGCACTTCGCTTCACCTTCGCCCAAGGTAAGCTCTCCAAATCGTACCCTAACAAGCAGTCAACAGGCATGGCGGGCCAACAGCTACCTGAAGAGTACCAGAGACACCCCCCCACTCAAAGGGAACCTGAGCCACCTTGCAGTGGCTCTCTGTGTTGTCAGCGAAACAACTGGGTAAAATACATTGGGGACAACCTGCTCTTGAGACACCAGATGACACCACTTGACAGCTGTCACACTGGCTCCTGTGTCTCTAAGAGCCTCCACTCTATGGCCATTGATGGTCACCCACTGCCTGTACTTCTTAGTGTTATCAGGCAGTTGGGTCCTGGGGACCACCTCACAGTCTCCTAAAGAGACAAGTGACATCTCTGCGGGCCCCCACCCACCTTGGACACCCCTCTCCTCCCCCAGGGCTACACTCGCCATCTGCTGGGGTGAAGCACCAGTGGGTGCTGTCTTTCCAAACTGTGGGCACCGGGGATGACTAGACTTATGGCCCACTTCACCACACTTGTAGCACCTCAAGGGTCCCCTAGGAACAGGGCTACCTGTTGGGGCCCTGTGCTTTTTCTCAGGGGGAGGCTGGGAACCTTTCCCTTGGGAATTACTTTGGGGCCCTCTCTGGAACTCCCTCTGTTTACCCTTGTCCCCCACTCTTCTGTTGGGGACCCTGCCCACTCTTGGCTGAGTCTCCCACGTGACCCTTGTGGACCCGGGTGCTCACCCAGCGGTCCGCCTCCTTAGCAAGCTACCTAGGGTTAGTCAGCCTGCTATCAATTAGGTGCTGGCGTAGCTCTGGAAAACAATTACTTGACAAGTGCTCCCATGCAATTAAATCAAAGAGCCCCTCAAAATCATTAACTTAGCTACACTTCACCCAACCATCCAATGCTCTGCAAAATAAAGTTACATACCCTACCCATGTACCTGACTCCACCTTCTTGCAATTTCTAAACCTCTGTCTATACAATTAAGGAGTCAACCCATACCTGGACATCAATGCATCTTTCATGTGGCTATAAGAATTATGGACTTCAGAAGGCAAGTCTAACAGTGTATCCCGTCCCTCACTAAGGAACCACCCCCACAACCCCGCTCCCCAATCCTTCTCAGGGACCCGGTGGGAAGACATGGCTACCTCATAGGCCTTGAACCACTGCCCAATATCATCATTCTTATAAAACTCTTTCACCACATCTTTAGGAATATACACTCTAGCTTCCACAGGCATTGATGGTGTAATGCCACCAGAGGGAGTAATTTCTAAGCTTCTTGCTTTCAATTCCAACTCCCTCAAACTTTTCTCATGCTCCAACTGCATTCTCTTTTCCTCTAGGGCCAATTGCTTATTCTCTAACTCCAATTGCCCACCCAACCTGAGCTTGGCCAGCTCCATTTCATGCATCCTACACTCCTTCCTGTCCGCCAACTCCTCTGGGGACAGGCCTTTGGCAGAAACACTGCTACCTGCTGAGGAAATTACTCTCCTTCCCTCCGGACCCAATGGCCCTTCCAGCTGCCCATCTGCATTCTCATCTCCTTCCTCATCCTCAGGGGTATTCCTTGCTTCGATCCAGGCCCTCAGCGCCTTCTGGAACTCACCCTTCTTGGTGAGACAGGTCATAACAATTTTAAATTTCCTGCAGAAGTGCTTTAGCTGTTTTACATTGTAGCATTCCAGTTTCTCCTCTTCCCATTCATAATCAACAGATGCTATGGATGCTGCTTTCACCATGGTGGTTAAACTTGGCAGTTCTTTGTAAAAATAGAAAATCCCAGGAAAAACAATCTACCAAAATTATGTGGTTGCGTTTTGTCTGCACTCACTAGTAGTGTTCACCAATCACTGCATATGAGTCACAAATGCAAGTCCAGAATCCCACCGCTGCCACCAATGTTAGAACTGGGGGTCTCTAGTTGGCAGAGGTAGGTACCTTTGACCAAATAGGGACCCTTGCTTCTAGTCAGGGTAAGGGGGTACACTCCTAAAATAACCCCTGCTCACCCCCTTGGTAGCTTGGCACGAGCAGACAGGCTTATCTCAGAGGCAGTGTGTAAAGCATTTGTGAACTAAAGGTAATGTGGGAGGTACCCTTCTTTGGAAAAGGGATGGGTATATGGACTCAAAAAAACAAAAGTTCCCTTCTCCTGTTGATGTGATTAGGAAGAGATTATCTCCTCCTGGGCCTCTCTTTTCTCAACGTGAGAAAAAGGGACTAAGTGTGTGATAGAGTCTTATGCAGGTTACTTTACAATAAAGTAATTCAATGCTTTTGATAAAAAGAAAAAAATACTATCTGGTAAAACAAGATGTGTTAGTTCATATATATATAAAATTATTATTATTTTTGTTGTTGTTTTAGAACAAAAGAGAGGAACCTAACCAAGTGGAATCCATCCCGCATATATCCCTCAGAAATGAATAAGATAAGGGGTGAATAATGAAGCCTGGAATAACTAGAATAGGATATAAAATTGAAGGATGTATTAGGTAGCGCAGACTAATAGAAATAAACTATTTTGTCGGCAGATAACAGACTTCCTTGAATGATGTTAGAAACAAGAAGTTTGAAGTAAATTGAGATAGCGATATATAAAACGCACTCTATGCAACAAGGTACCTAGATCTATATACCCTTGATATTAAATGTAAATGAATAACTTAGAGATGCAATAAAATTGGATGGTGAGAATAGATCTTAATTTTCCTATTATATGTAAATTCTCTCTGTCAGTTAAACAGAATCCATTAACATTAGAAGATAGCCATACATGGTGAAAATACTGAATGAGGATACAGAGAAACTTATGAATAATAGGCAACTAAAAGGTATTTTTTCCTCTACACGACAATTAATAAGCCTGATGATTAAGTTTTATTAATATAAGTCATAAAAACATTTAGAGATGACTAAGTTACCAGCCCCTCTCTCTCTTTGTAGCGCCATTCTATCTTTTATCCGAAAGTACTGAAGGATTGCAATAATATCTTTTGCCGATTGATTGAGGCTTCAAAACAGTAGCAAATTCAGGTATGCAACAAAACATACAGTCTTTCGGGGATAGAAATAATAGTTAAAAGAAAAATCCTCTCCCAAGGAGAGTGATCGACATGATACTGTCTACACGGGAAGAGGTGTGGCGCCGCAGCCAGGGCGACTGACGCCGGAATCTGGGGATCACGGTTCGATCGTCGGCGGCAGATTAGCCCAGCACCATGTGACTCTGGGAAATAGCTTGTTTAATCTTCCCAACGGCCCCCAGCGCCTAGAGACCCTTACGGGTGATTGTTCGCGCTTTACAAATGTGGATTATTATATTATTATTATTACAGGTTACCAAATATTAATATGATTATTTGTAAATATATATCGAATAGTGTTGATGATGTTCTTCACCATGGTATAGAGATGTTTTAATGTAAAGTAAATTATACAATTGTGGTAGAACAACTTTGGTCTAATGAAAGGGGTAAGACCCCAAATGTATTAAGGAGCCGTTCTTAAGATAAAGTGGGGATAAATAGATGGTTGTATGAATATACAATGTCAAAAGAAAAGTTTGTTAGATTGTTGCATGTATTTTCTGAAAACGAGCAAAGGAATATAAACATAAGATTACCAGTTCTTTCTTTACAATAATTCAATGTTCATATTTTTGTCTAGATGTTTTTATAATTGGAAATTGTTGTCCTGAAGAAGGTGACGATATTTTAGAACACTGAAACACCGCGTCGACAGTCTTTTTTCAAAATATCTTTGTTTTATTATTATGTATTGCATATGTTTTCTTAATAAATAACTAGGAAAAGTGTTTTTAAGTGATATGGATGAATAATGAAGAATGTACTGGTTAATAAAATAGGTAAACATCTTATTCCTTTGCATCTGTGTAGTTGTTTCGTTTGACTGTGTAATCACAAAGCATTGAATTACTTTATTGTAAATTTGGTAACCTGCATAAGACTCAATCGCACACTTAGTCCCTTTGTCTCACGTTGAGAAAAGAGAGGTCCAGGAGGAGATAATCTCTTCCTAATCACATCAACAGGAGAAGGGAACTTTTGTTTTTTAAAGCATTTCTGAACACATACAGTAACCCAGTGACAACACTACAGATGGACACCACACAAGTTGTAGTATAAAAATAAGTATTTTTATATAGAGCTAACACAAGACCACAAACGACAAAAATCCACGATACTGTACTTTTAAAAATGGTAGAAATAGCTTAGTTCTCTTATGATGGAAATGGGACACTTTGAGTTCAATGTACCTTAGGATGGGTAACGCTATACAACGAAAGTGTTGCAGGGAAGGTGATGCGTCGGTTCCTTACACGCAAGAATGGTGATGCGTCGGGTCCCTACTGATGTGTAGGGGATGTGTCGGTTCTTCGCTGCCAGGGGAGGTGATGCATCGTTTCTTACTGCACTTTCCTGGAGATGCGACCCGCAACGCTGTGATGCGATGAAGATGCGGTGCGATGTAACAAAGTTGGCGTCCTCTTCTTGCTGTGACACGATGCGTGCACGCCCGACGGCTGTGCGGCGACTCAACAATTCCTCTGAGCCACGACAGGCCATGCGACCCGCTTCCCGGTAATGCGGCGCCTTCTGATGCGACGTCGATCCTCTTCTCCGGCGATGCGAGGCGCTTCGGCAACGATGCGACAACTGAAGCTGCGACACGCTTTCCCAGCGATGCGACGACAGAGGCTGCGACAGGCTTCTCCGATGATGCGGCGGCATCTGATGCGACATCGATCCTCTTCTCCGGTGATGCGAGGTGCTTTCGCGTTGTGAAGCAACAGCGGCAGTTCCGCGACACGCTTCTTCGTGCGTCGCGCTTCGAGCTCCTTGCGACACGCAGTCCCTCAGAAAGCCCAACACAACTGCAGGCACTTCCAAAGAACTTTTGGGGAGCCGGTGGGTGAAGTCTGTTGTCCCTGAGATTCCAGCAAGAGGCCCGCTCTTTTTCAAGCCCTTGGAGATCCTTCACAAGTTGAATAAAGTACACAGTCAAGCAACCTCTGCAGGCCAATCCCCCAAACAGCACTCAGTTGGGGATAGTCTCTCCTCAGTTTCTCTGGTTCCTCTCTCCAGCAAAGGTTTCTTCTTGTTTCCCAAAAGTGATCTAATGTTCTGAGGTCTGGGTCGCCCCTTTTATACTCATAGGGGCAGATTTATAAGCCCTGTGCGTCACTTTTGCGCCGCCGTTGCGTCACTTTTGTGACGCAGCGGAGGCACAAAGCCAGCGCCATGCTGCGGCAGATTTACAACGTGACGCATCTAGAGAGATGCATCACGTTGTAAAGCTTGCGCCACATGTGGGCGTACCTGCACATGGGGGGGCGCAGGAACGCCTCCGAAAAGTGGCTGAGTGAAATCTACAAGATTTCACTCAGTCACTTTTCCGGCCATGCTGAGTCAAATCCCTGCGCCTGCTTGAAGCAGGCGTAAGGATTGACGCAGCATGTTAGGGATAGGGGCACCCCGAGCCTTGCTGGAGCTGCGTCGCGGTTGCGACGCAACTCCAGCAATGCGCCAACCTTACGCCAGCAGATGCGTCACGCATCTGCTTGTCCTTGCGCCACGATGCACCGCATTGTAAATGCGGCGCATCTGCGGTGGCGCAAGGGCAAACTTGCGTGACGCATCTTCCCTGGCGCATCCCCGCTGATTCGCAGGGATGCGCCAGGGAACATAAATCTGCCCCATAGTCTCTTTGTTCTCTGAAGGCAGAGAGGCCTTTGCCTAGTCCAAAACAGTTCTGGTCAGACCTGGAGCACTTTGTTGACAAGACTCCTTCTTTCCTTTCACAGAGCAGGCCAGGGACATTAGACGCACCACAGGAGGTGGAGCCAGCATTGTGGAGGGGAAGGCACAGCCCTATTCAGGTCCCAGGTGCAACTCCTCCCACCCATCTACATGCAGATCTCTGTATTCAGCCCTGTGCTGACTCACCCTGTCTCCTGTAATCCCCCAGCCCCAGCCCCTGTCACTCAAACTCCAGACAAGGAATACACAACCTAGCAGAGGCAGGCTTGGATGGTTAGATCAGAAAATACCTACTTTATAAAAGTGGTATTTTCAAACACAGAATGTTAAAACCAACTTCACTAAAAGATGCATTTTATCATTCTGAGTTCAGGCATACTAAACTCGAATTTCTACCTAGTTCCCTGAGTCAGTTAGGATTATAAGATGTAATAATCAAACTGCCCATTCTGGCCTATGGGGAACAGGTAGCCTTGCAATAGTGAAAAACGAAAATGGATGTAATTCACTATTAGGACATGCCACACACACCAGGGCATGTCCTACCTTATACTTACAATGCACCTTGCCCTTGGGCCTACCAGAGGGGTGTCTGATATGAAGAAAAGGGAAGGTTTAGGGACTGGCAAGTGGGTGCACTTGCCCAGTCAACATGGCAGTACCAGACTGCACACAGGCTCTGCAATGGCAGACCCGAGACACACTTTTACAGGCTGCTTCTGTGGTTGGCACAACCAGTGCTGCAAGCCCACCAGCAGCATTTGGTTTACAAGCCCTGGGCACACTCAGTGCACTGTACTAGGGTCTGACAAGTAAACTAAACCAGCCAATCATGGAATCACTAATCCATACATCAATTTACCATAGGGAGCACTTGCACTGTGGCACTGGACAGCAGTGGCACAGTGCCCAAAGCATCTATAACCAGCAAAAACACATGAGGCAACAGCAAAGAATGGAAGGGATGCCCACTCCAAGGTGCCAGGTCTAACACTTGTGTTTGCTTTGTTCGCCCTAAATTGGCAGGGTATGCCCAGATGTGGGTTCCTTGCTCACTTTGCCACTGGATTCAAGCTAGCTTGGCTAATGAGGGCTGTTAGCCCGAAACTGGTCCCAGGATGCTTGGTTCCGGTTCAGGGAAGACCTGGCTTGGCAGTTCGGGCTGGACTGTTCCCATGAGGCACTGGATCAAGACTGACTTGCATATAGCTGGGTCTGAACTGAGGTGGCAAAGTAAGCTAAAGAATGATGATGGATTCAACCCAGATCTTTGACTGGGGAGGGGGGAGTGTCTGAAAAGTTTCATCACTCCGTCCATCATCTACTTGTGTTTGCTATGCACTTCTCAGAGCCTCAAGTACTTTTCCAAGGTGGAGCGGGTGTTCCTGCCGGTGGAGCTAAAGACAGCAATTTCATCTAGATATGGTGCACTAAAGGATTCCAATCCAGCAAGGTTTATTCAACAACCTTTGAAAAGTGGCAGTTGCATTTTACAACCCAAAGGGCATCACAGTGAACTGATAATGCCCATCTGGGGTTAAAAATGCAGATTTTTCTTTTGCGCCTGGAGTCAGGCCTATCTGCCAGCACCCTGATGCTGTAGAAGCCGCCTTTTTAATGTGATACCAAATATCTACTTTAAAGGCCTGTAGAACGTTGACACAAAAGAATTAATTAAAAGTTACTGAAGCTGCTGAAAATAAAAGATTATTTTGTAATGCAAGGCTTGCCTAAGAGAGATACCAGAACAGCGCAGGATGCTAGCCTAGCCACATGTATTTTAGCATATCACATTTAGAAATATGTCTGGTACGTGCTATGATATTGCAATTATTTCTATGGAAAATTACCAAGGCTAATACATTGCATTACAGTGAAAAGTCCCAAAAGCTGCCTACTTGAGACACGTGGTCAGCAACAGTATATTTCGGATCATAAATGGTATAGCGCAGCCTTTGCTAATTGGTCAAGTATTTGATGCTTAATTTGTGTTACAGCGATTATGATGCTTTATCCTCTGTGGGTTGTGTCAATAAAAGCTGTCAGAGACGTTACCTCTTTGGACACTCAGCAGCAATGCTGACTGTCTCCAAGCTGCACGTATTTGTATTATCTTGTCATCTATAATAAATGTTCTCTATCATACGTTTTTGGGGAGAGGAGTTGGCCTAATGGCTAGGGCGGTTGACCTCGAATCTGGGGAACTAGGTTCGAGTCTCGGCAATGCCGCTGAACATCCTGTGATTCTAGGCAAAACACTTAATCTCCCCGTGCCTAATGAATGTGTGTCCTCATGTAACGTAACTGGTGCTATGTAAAGCGCTCTGATACCCGATTCAGGTCAAGTTTGCGCTATATAAAACTAAATATGTGCTGATTGCTAATATTTCATTTAGGCTACCACATTTGGTGAGAGAATGCGACTCTGGAATGCGACTCTGGAATGCATGACATCTTCTGCGGCAAGCTGTTGCATTCCCCTTTGAGCTAAGATTTTCCTTCGAGGTCTTTCTCTCTCCCTCCGCTCTGTGTTGTTTGCTGCCACTAGCTGTGAGTAGTTGTCACATCTCTGGGCTGCTCTTGCTCCACGTTTCCCCACGTTCTCTCAGCACATAATGGCTTAGTGAGCCAGCTTTGATGGCTGTTGTGCCTATTGTTTGGGTTTTTGGGCATTGTGTGGTCTCTGTGGTTTGCCTGATTGTTTCTTTGGTTTTGTGTTTTCAGGTTTGTCGCCATGCTGCCAATGACGGCTCTGTTGGTGGCTGTCTCTCTCTAGTGTGCACTTCTGGCGCTGGGCCAGTGCTGCACCATCTTGCTGCCTCTAGCCTGTGAGGGACACAGTTGCCGTCTCCCTACGTATTTCCCTTCGGTTGTCCCTGGCGGTAGGCCAGTTACAATGGGGAGGAGGATTTATTTTGGTCTCGGTTTTGGGTTTCCTCTCATGTTTATCCTCTGATTGTGCTGTCCTCTGTTTTATTCCCTCTCTTTTTCCACCTGCTGTCATTTCCGCTGGGCGACCACTGGGTCACAGGCCTCATTGATTTTGCACTACTAGTACAGTTCTCTCCGTCTATGCTGCCAGACCATGTGTTTCCATATTTGCTCAGGTGCGTTTCAATCTGGATTTTACTTACTGAACTGTTGCCTTCACCCCTGGGCAGTGGAGAGGGCAAATATTCAGCATTTTACATACCAACAGTGACTCTCTGATTGTAAGCAGCTCTTTGACTGACGGTGGGTCAGGGAGGGTGAAGTACTGCAGTTCCCTGTCTTGCCAGCAGAGACTCCCCAGCCAGGGGATGAAAGCTTCAGCCATGAGTAACACAAGAGGTTGGTGGGCATTCCTGGACGGGATATCACTAGGTGAGTGCTGGACGAGGTCTCCCCTCCTCAGAGTTTGGGTGGTGGCAGGTATCGCTTCACATTGTAGAGATAGCAAGTAGTGCTCCCCAGGTTTAGGGCTGATGCAGGAATTGCTCCCCGGTTTGGCACAGGTATTGAGTGAATGACGATGTCATAGGGGAGCTGGCAGATGGTGCTTTCTCCTGTTTGTTGCAACAGGTATTTTGGCGCCAGTTTTTGTGACATCCCTGGTGTTGGTGCTGGTAGCCACACTATAGTGTAGCCAGAGAGCGGTCGGCTTTGGTGCACTGCCTCCTGCTGGACACTAAGGGTGGTCTCCAGGTGTGAATAGGTGCCCACCTACTCACAACAAGGAGGGGGTTGGTATTGCATTATAAGCATTCATTTGAAGAACTGTAATCCTATTGTATGTATTTATTTGAAGTGCTTTTATTTTTTGATATTCTATCTTTGATTGTCACATAATGTATTGTGATTCATTGAGATTCTTAGTATTTTGTGACAGACATTTCATATGCTGATTCTATGTCAAATGACTGTTTACCAGCCGCCTTACTACAAATGTTTCTTTGAAATGTCATAATGCTATGTTGATACAGACTGTCGACTTGACTAACAGACCTCCTGACGTTTACTTTATAGTGGACAGATGACCCTCTGCCTGTGTGATATTTCGTATCACACTTAATCCCCGATTATCCTCTTCCTGTTCAATTGTTATTATTTTGGGACTAGGTTCGGAATACATCACTAAGCCATAGCGCACAGTACAACACAGCACCGCTGTGCAGGGACTGAATTCCTGCTACTGTATTTCATGTGTATGCCTGTCACCTTTTATACTTTGCAAGGAAAGCCAGTACCCAGGACGTTTCTTTCCTTTCCAACTAGTGAATGCTTTGGTGAACTAGTAGCAATTGCATTGTTTGTTGAATGATGGACGGCTTCCTCTGCTTTTTCAAAGGCTTCAGGCTGGCCGAAAGTGTGTGGTAACATTCGTCCTTCCTATCGTGTCACCTGGCATTAACATACATAACAAGCCACTTTTTGTTTCTCGGTGTCCAGTATAACTGAACTGTTAGTAACGCAAGTAGGGTCAGCGCTTTTGCACACAATTGCAACACAACATGAGATGGCAAAGAAAAAGAGTCCTCAAAGATATACTAATGGGTAGAATGATGAGCCAGCAGAATGGGAAAGTTCAGACTCCCCTGCCCAACACAGATTACACACCGGCATTCTCTGCCAGAGGGGCACAATGCACCGAGCTGTCCCATGATGAACAGACCTTTTGCACATCTCTCACACACAAACTCATGAATGGGGAAGTTGACGAAAACAGAACTTTCAATAGAATGTTTCAAATATTGCTTCTCTTGTAACAATGGGACAGGAAGCAGCCTATGCAGCTTCCAAGTTCTGTAGAAAGAAATATGTGCTGTTAAAATGATGCACAGTAAAAAAAATACAATACCGCGTCTTATTGATAATACGTGGAAACAACTTTTTGACGATAATTCACTGGATGACACATTTACGGCCAAAACATGGCGAACTTTGGTATGGGACATCTGCATTTATTCACATCAGACAGCCCACGATATTATCACACTAGAAAGGCCTATAAATAGAACACAGTCAGCTCTGCCTCAACAGGCTCACATGGAGAGTTTTAGTCGTCCCAATTCCGGCACTACCACACCGCACTTCCCCCCTGTAGTACAAAAGAAACTACAAAAAAATGACACCTCTAATTGCCAAGCACTTCTTGACCAACTGGTAGAGGGAATGCTACAAGTAAACGCCTTCACAGCCACAAACTCCAGATCATACTAGGATACAGTGGTCTCACCAGAACGTGCAGAATTAATGGGCAAAGGTCCTCAGGCCCACTGTGCGTGTGAGCCTCAAGCCGTGGCCCTAAGAAAAGACAGAATACAAGAACAGCCCCCCCCCCCTCTCCAGATTATAGTTGGGATGTAGCCAAATTTACGTTCACAGATTTCTTTCCAAGTGCCCACAATACCCACATTGATAATGTCTCTATGAAATGTGTCTCCTCCACCTGGGGAGAAGGAAAATAAAATAGCATATGTACATGTCCCATGGTCCAGAGCAGATCTCATGTCCTTTACCAAAGACTTTCCAAAATTACGTGAAGAGCAACGAAGAGGGTACAGAGAACTAAAGAGACAGGAAGGGAGACATGTAGGTGGGATGGAATGCACACTAACTACACCCATTGTTCCAGGACCACTAGATTTAAATACAGCAGAAATAATCTCTCAATTAACGCGCTTGGAGCTGGCCACATCTGATTTCCATCAGCTTCTAAGGCACAAACATACAATGGAAAGTGTGTTTCAGACCTCTCCTGAGACACTTAGCATCCCTGATAATTTTGTAGAGTAAAAAGAGTGAAACACAATAGTTACTGAGAAATGTTCTGCCCAGCAAGACCTTTGATATTATGATATGTTGATGGGTTAAAAAAACCTCTTTTGGACTGGCTCTGAAATAACAATCCTGGCTGGCCATAGACTCTGGGCATTGCGCCAAGACCAAACCACACACTACAACACTTTTCTGTGGGTATGAACAGAACTGGTTAAAAAAAATGTATTCTTCGCAGCGGACAATGGAAAGGAATGCAAATACTTAAATGTATATTCAACTTATAGTTTGTTTAAAGGTCATTTAACGATAGACGAAGAAAAGTGATTTTTTGCATATATGCGGTTTAATAAGTTTGGTGCAACGGTTTGTTTTCTAACATTTTAATTTTCAGATGCGGATCGTCAGTGAAGAGATGTTCCTTTTTCTTGTACGTGTGTTTATGTCTTGTTTATGATATGTCTGTTGTTAATTGACAATGTAAGGGCCAGAGCGATGGCATCCCAAGGCCCCCCAAGGCCAGCCCTCTCTCCCACAGTACTGCACAACAGGAGACAATTGTTGTTTTAAAGAACAAGAGATTGCATTACATTGCACTAAATAGCTACTAAATTAAAAAGTAGGGGGTACGTTTATAAGAAATATACATGCAAACATGTGTGAAAGGCAACTGCCCTCAATGTGAAAGTGCGGCCCGGGAGCCCCATGCAGCCCTCCTGCCGGTCACATCTGGGCCCCTGAACAGCAGCATGGTGCTTTTTAGACGACTAAGTGCTGTTATAAGAAAGAAGTTAAGATAAGGAGGCAAACATTTGTTTAAAGGTCAAGTTATGTTATTGAAGGAAGGTAGCAAGAGTGCCCTGCACAGCCTCACATTCAGGATAACAGTCTACAGCAGAAGTGTTAAAGACAGTCTTGTATAGTTCTCCAAGTTAATAGTGTATTTCATGAACATGCAGAACTATTTATTTTCTGTACATCAGGTGATTTCAGTGCATTGATAGGTATTGTCCCTGTTTCAAGTGCAAGTTTTTAAAGCATGCATTTGAACATATTAACTCTCTCCCCACTATGACAACAACACCAATATTGAGCTAAAAGATGAATGATCTGGGTTCCAATTATACAGAAAGATGTTGTAAGTTGCTAAGTAACTAAGTCCTTTATTTCAAGGTTTTATTTTATGTGATAATAATGGGGAAAAGGGGGAGGGAAATGAAATGCCCAGGATCACACAATTTGGTCAGATTAGGTCACTGGCTTGCTTCCCCCATGCCCACTGTACACCAGACACCCTCCAGCCTAAAAACTCCCCTGCTGTTATTTAAGGCACTGTGCTGGGTTCAGTGCGGGCTTGTTCCATAGGTAGAGTATTGGTATTACTTACAAAGCACATCAGGCCTTTTCCCCAACCTCCCTGGTCTCAGTTGTGCGAGTGAGACATATGTACAAAGTGCTTCCAGGGTCCACCTTACGACCTTTGATGAGTACCGGAATAATTGACAAGTCTGCTGTATGTACGGAACAAGGAAATAGAGGAACTTGAGGGTTGTGGGGTTTGTGACAGCGATAGAAAAGCAAAATAAGAGATTGTGTCAATATGTGAAAAACCTCCACCACACCCACAACACTGCCATCCCCACACACACCCCAGTGACCATGAAAAGGAATTAGGCAAAATTAGATTTGTATTATTCCAAACTTTTGCACACAATAACAAGCACATATAGCATAGGACTAGGAATATTGAGTTCTTGCAGTGTTTTGCCTAATTAGCGGCACGAGGAGAAGTACTATTTAATGTATGTATCTAAATAACATAGCGTGTATGCATATTAATGTTTTCTTTGTCTAGGTTCTTCAGAGTTGCAGAAAATATTATTATAAGAAATTACATTGTAAGGTGGGATGCACTGAAATGCATTTTGATGCAGTGCATTTGCCATGGACTACCAAGGATGGATAATAAGTAGTAATATTATGTTTATATATATATATTGATGTTTAGTAATGAGTATATGCCAATGTAGAAGGATAGTGTGCATTGAATAACTATGCTTCGTATTATAATTATAATGTTTTCAGGATACAATGTGTACAGATTTAAGATGACTTTAAGTTTACAGGTGCAGTTATTAGGGGCGATTGCCAACATTTTTTATGTGTATTTATTTTCCCAAAAGTGTTACTGTGACAGAGAAGCTTCCTGTTTTCGAAAATGCATGCCTGCATGTGCCTAATGATAACTTTTTCACCTTCTCATATCGGGTTAGGAAACTCTACTGGTGCAAAATGTGTTTTTTATTACTGACAATTTGGCCCACACATTGCACTACTACTGATTTCACACCGAGCAATGGGTCATATACAGGGAGTGTTTGGTAAAGAATAGTCCATGTGTGCTAGTCACAGATAAGTATACAGATGTTTGACCTTATTTAAGGGACACACATTTCCCTGATGCAGATGAGTATATAGCTGTTCACGGTTCATGCATCAGCAATAACACAGGCGCACAATACAACACTGGGAAGGGTACACCAACTGCACCTGGCTACTTTCCACCTCCCCACGGACCCTTTGAGAGTCTCCAGATGGACATGCCCCCAGTAAGAAGTAGACGTATGTGTTGGTAATAGTGTGGATGCCAGCATATGGACTCCATAGAAATAATTGTAACACAGCTCAGCCAACCTGAATGATGTGCCGGCCGAAGACTATCACTCTGAGAAAGACACCACCCTGCCAGGGGCCATTATCATTAGCAGAACCGCAACTTGAAGGAGTTGAAGCCTCGAAGTTCCCTAAGCCACCACTGCGCATCATGCAGGTCCAAGTACCACCTGCAATGACTAAGAATGATGATAGCAACCCTGAAATTAAAGTTACCAGTAATGGGTCCTCTTCATGTGAGCTGAGGTCACAGCTCACATTACAACAAAACAAGCGACCAAAAAAGCCAAGAGTGTACAAATACCAGAAGTCATTGCGGTGAGGAAGGAAGTTACAAAAGGCAGCTAAACCGAAACTTAGGTGCCCATCTATCCAGGAAGAAACAAGCAGAATGATTCACTAAGGCACGCAAGGAAAGAAGTGAGTTTAATGCCGTGAATACGAAGTGAAAGGGATTTGTTCAACACGGATACTTTGTAGCTATTACATCGCGTGTTGTTAGGTCTCGCATAGAGCAGCGCATGCGCTGCCTCTTCGAGGCATCAAGTAATCTGTATTACTACTGAAACTCCACCCATTGCATTTGTCTTTGTTTTGTTGCTTGCCTTTGGTGAAATCTGACATTGCTGTTCTTATCTTGCTCATTCTTGGCTAGTGATCTGGGGCCTTATGTAGGTGGGCTGGCATTTACCACTTCATAAATACCGAATCATACCGATTCGGTATTTATGAAGTGGTAAATACAATGTAGGTAATGAGTCGGTAAATATTACCGACTCGGAAAAATTCGGTAATTACCGAATCGGTATTTACCGATTCGGTAATGAGGCATACCTTCCCATTGATGGGAAGGTATGCCTCATTACCGAATCGGTAAATACCGATTCGGTAATGGGGGAGCACATGCAAGGGTGGCAGGGTGTCACATTGACACCCTGTTGCACCCCTGATTCGGCCATGTGTGCACATGTGGCGCACATACATGCCCTAAGGGCATGTATGTCTGCCACATTGCACACTTAAACGTGCACAAAAATGCTTTTTTACACATATTCGTCATTTACCACCAACCTTTAGTTGGTGGTAAATAACGAATCCCCACACCCACCACACACTCCCCCTACATCTCATTTCATGATTCGGTATTTACCGAATCGGTAATATTACCGATTCGGTAATTTTACTGATTCGGTAAATACCGAATCATGAAATTCTCCCCCTACATCTCAAAAGCCAAAATACCGGTCGGTAACGGTATAATTACCGAAAATCGGCCGTTACCGACCGGTATTTGGCTTCCTACATGAGGCCCCTGGTACATTACTTCCTTTGTCTTCCGTTTCTGTAGAAAGCAGCATCGACCAACTACAGTTAACTTTCGCTGCTGGCTGTTATCTTTTTATTTTAGGGACTACTTTTTTTCTTTGCTGCTGGCATTTCCACATCTGGCAGCTTCCTGCCCTCACCCCACACTGTTTATTTATTTGCCTTTAATATGCACGAGACCTTAGTTTGTTTATTCATAATTAAATGATGCAGCCCACACCGAGGCTCGAACCCTGTTCTCCTGCTCCAAAGTCGGCAGCGTTATATGTTGAGCCACCTCGTCGCACCGTTTGTATCATTTGTTTTTTAATGCCTTTCCTCCTGTCTCTGCTTCCGTCCTCCCACCACTCCAACTATCAATCAGCTGCTTTTCGCCAGTGGGTATTGATATCCGCCTGTCTCTCGCTCTGTTTCCAGCTTCCTGCTCTATTTCATCCGCATCCCTCTGTCCGCACTTGTTTGTTTGGGTGATGGCTTGTTTTGTCATTCCAGCTGGTTAACTTTGAAACTGAGCGCGGTGCCCCTTCACGGGCACTGCGCTCGGACTATTTATATATTTCATAACTTTAGCACTGAGCGCAGCGCCCGCTTCAAGGACACCGCGCTCAGTGTTAAAGTTAAGAAATATATAAAGAAACCGATCGCGGTGTCCGTGAAGCGGCGCCGCGCTCAGTTTTAAACATAAGCATTTGCAATGCAATCAGACCGATTACATTGCAAATGTGTGGTATCTCATGTTATGAGATATTGAAGGGTTAGCATTCTCATGACAGAACTTAGCGATGTCATGGACTGTTGTACTTGACAATGTTCTGAAAACCTTCAGTTATTGGACTGACTGCTGGCTGTTGGATGAGGTCTTCTCTACTACAATAAATCTACTATTTATCATCAACTCATTGATCAAGCATTTTATTCAAGATACTTCACTGGCGTGGTCGGCATTGGAATGAGAAGATCTCAACACAAGAGTTAAGTTACTGAAAAGACTCTTTTCCTCAAATTGATGCAGATAAAACAAAGAGGAAGCCACAATTTTAATCGATCTAGCACTAACAAGCATGGGATTATCTTCATCAAGTGGGCTTGATTTCAAATACACCCGGATCAAGATAATCATCGTATGGCTGCTGTCTTGCAAAGCATTTGAATAGCCACATATACAATCAGCCTACGTTGGATGCTTAATCTGTCTCATTGTACATAGCTCAACGCACTTCCTGCGAGACCTTCATTCGATGTGACAAAGTTGGGTGCTTAATCTGTCTCATTGTGCAAAGCTCAACGCACTTCCTGCGAGACCTTCATTCGATGTGGTATTGTCGTGGCGCTACACTCATCGTTTATGCGATCTCATTTTGAAGGAACTGGTGGTGCAGTTTATATTTTGTTGTGCGAGGCGGATACATATGCTACAGCCTCCCGTTTAAGTTTACATCGTGGTCATCTTGATCATCGCCCACTTTAAAGGATTATTTATAGCGATAATTTTCAACTTTGATCTACTTGAACATTGAAATATTCAAAGAAATACATTTCCTACTCAACGGACGAAGAGCGGCATACCTGGAACTGGAACTTTAACGAGTTGTTGGCTTCCAAAGTCCATGTTGAGTTCCTGCATTCGGAGTTCTCGTTCCCTGTGAACAGGATCTGGAACTGACTCCACGAAGAACTCCGTAGCACGTCATCGCGCACTCAAACAGGATCTGAAATTGACTTCACGGAAGACTCCGTAGCTCGTCATCGCGCATTACGTTGTTGTAGACGTGCGTGGCGGCCATCTTGATTACGGTTGCTTAGCAACCGGGAGTGTCTCTACATCGCGTCTTTCCGTGACTGAGGGCGCTTTCTTCTCGTTGTGCATTATTTGGACAATGACTGTGTATGGATCGGCAGAACAATATTAACAACCTAAATTAGTAGGTCCTTAGAAAATTATCGCTAGTTGGACTATATATATAATTTTTTTTTTTAAAAAACACTTAAAACTGTTAACTGATGGTAAATGGTTTACATTTTATTTAAAAACAAAGGAACTACTAGGTCCAATAACTGTGTTAAATGGTATTATGAAGGGTCATACCTGCCATAACAAGTGGTATTACATTATTTGTGGGCTAAGATGTAAGTAAATCAATTTGAGAGTATTATAGGCATAGCATTCCTTTGAGACATTACAGGTAAAACTTATTAATTGATACTTGTAAACATTTGCTATGCAACCATGCAGAACGTTACTGCAGCACCTTTCTTTTTATCGTGTCCTGGTTCTCCTCCAATCAAATGGAAAAAGTGGAAAGTAGTATTCGAAAGATATGCCAGGGTCTGTGGTCCGTCGTTAAGTGCTGAAAGACGGTCGGCCTTGTTACTCCACTGTTTAGGATCGGAAGGCCAAGATGTGTTCGATATTTTGCCAGATCTTTCAGCTGATGAAGCTAGAGGTCTAAATGATTATGAGATCTGTATTAAGAAGCCCGATAAGCATTATTTGCCCAAAGTTAGCACAATCCCTGAAAGATATCAGTTTGCAAAGAGGATGCAATCTACTGATGAGTCTATCGAGGATTACAAAACTCAGCTGAGAAAGCTTGCCTCTTCATGCAAGTTCGATAATTTAACTGATGAACGCATCAGAGACCAATTTATGTTTGGTTGTAACATGGAAAAAATTAGAGAAGAGTTATGGTTGAGGGACGAACCGTCTCTGGATGAAGTGTTAATTATTGCAAAACGCATCGAACACTCTTTGAAATGTGTGGCGGTGATAAAGAAAGATGCTGAAAAGGGGGCTAATGTTGAGGTAGTAAAGATTAAAACAGAAAAATGTGATTCTAATATCAAAACACAATCAGACAAAGTTGGGATGGAAAGAAAGTGTTATAGATGTGGTAAAACGGGACATTTGGCTAACGATAGAAAATGTCCGGCTCTCAGTCAAACATGTTCAAAGTGTAAATTAAAGGGGCATTTCACTGCTTTCTGTAAAACAAAACCCAAAATAAAGGTCAAGGAAGTAGAAATTTATCAAAGGGATTGGGAAGAACCTAATTCTGAGAATTTGGTTTGTGGGCAAATTGTGGTGCAAGTTGAAGCAAAAAATGGAAAAAAATCAGGTCCATATGATGAGATTGTAGTGGAAGGAGAACGCACTAAGGTATTATTTGATTCTGGTGCGAAGATCACCATAGTATCAAATGACTTTTATGCATCTAAACTCAAGGGAAAGATTACTCTCATCAAACCAGATATTATACCTTTGGCTTATGGGGGGGAACCCATAAAGATACATGGATACTTCAATGGTTTTATAGAATATAAAGACCGGTTGATCAATGGTAAAATCTATGTTTCAAAGCATGGAGACAGCATTATTAGTTGGCTGCATCAAGGGGATCTGGGGGTGTTTCTTGACCCAAATGCAGATTTTCCGATACAGTTGAGAGAGAGGATTCAATCTGTGGATAAGAATGCTGATAATATGTATGCTCACATACTTGAATCTGAATTTCCTAATGTATTTAGGGAAACCTTGGGATGCTTGGAGGGGTATAGACATAAGATACAATTAAAAGCTAATGCAATTCCTGTACAATGTAAGGTGAGGAGTGTTCCACTATCAGTTAGAGATGACATGAAAAAGGAAATAGAAAAACTGAGCAGTTGTGGGATTATTGAGGAGGTTGAAGGATCGGAATGGCTTGCTCCGGTTGTTGCAGCACGCAAACCAAATGGCAATTTGCGTTTGTGTATCGACTTGAGACAACTTAACAAGTGTGTTGTGGTGGACAGATACCCTTTGCCTAATATTACTGAACTGTTGACTTTACTTGATGGAGCAAAGGTTTTTAGTACGTTGGATTTGACCTCGGCGTATCATCAGATTGAACTGGAGGAGTCGTCTCAAGACTGTACCTCATTTATTACTCCATTTGGTACCTTTAGATTTAGAAGAATGCCTTTTGGTTTGGTGTCTGCGTCCTCGGTATTCCAAAGGGTAATGGAAAGAATATTAAAGGACCTTCCTTGAGTGTGTGTCTACCAAGATGACATATTGGTTTTTGCAAAAAATTACAGGGAACATGACATTAGGTTGAGAGCTGTGTTAAAAGCCTTGAGCAAGCATAATCTCACAATCAAAGTGGAAAAATGCACATTTAGATCTAACACCATTAATTATCTAGGTCATAGCATCTCAGGGGAAGGTGTGAAGCCTAAATCCGAATTGGTCGAAACCATCACAAAAATGAGTTCTCCCACCAACAAGTCTGACCTAATGAAATTTTTAGGGATGATTGAATATTACGCTAAATTTGTCAAAGGGTTTGCACTAGCAACTGTGAATATGAGAAAGTTACTGCGAAAGGGTGAAGAATACTTGTGGACTGAGAAATGTGAGGATGAGTTTGTGGCTATAAAGGAAAAGCTGGGACTAGCTCCTTCATTGAAGAGTTTTGATCCTTCTGGTAAATCCATATTGGTGACTGACGCGATTGAGAAGGGGCTGGGAGCCGTGTTGAAGCAGTGTGGTGTTAACGGCATGAAAACAATTATGTTTCTGTCTAGAAGTCCTAGAGATCCAGAGACTCGGTATTCAGTTGTTGAGAGGGAAGCTTTAGCTGTGTTTTGGGCGGTAAAAAAACTCAAGAAGTTTTTGTGGGGTGTAGATTTTGTGGTGCATACAGATCATAAACCTTTAGTTGAGATTTTCAGTAAGAAAGGTTTGGATCTAGTATCTGGTAGAATAACCAAGTGGGTGATTGGTTTACAGGAGTATAACTTTATGATCAAGTATATTCCAGGTATTGAAAATGGCGTAGCGGGTGTTCTTTTGCGTTTGGTGCCTTCTGTCAGCTTGCATGAGGACAATCCTGAGTATGAGGAGGATGATGAAATTGTTTGTGTAGTAGATCAGGTCATCATATCGGAAGATAGATGGTTGGAAGAAATACAGATGGATGCTACTTTGTGTGAGATTATATCTGTATTAAAAGTAGGGTGGAATTCCAAAAAAGATGTGTCAGAGGATGTAAAATGTTTTTGGGGTGTACGAAATGAATTGTCAGTGGACAACAATCTCTTATTTCGCGGGACAAGACTAATTCCTCCTACTAGTATAAGAAAAGAATTGGTGGACTCTGTGCATGTGGCTCATTCGGGTCTAACTAAGTGTAAGGAAAGACTGCGCATGTCTTATTGGTGGCCAGGAATGGACAGAATGATTGAGCGTGTCATTAGAGATTGTGTGTCGTGTGCCATCAGTGATAAATCCAAGTATACGCATGAACAACCTATGGTCTTAAGGAAACGTCCAAACGGACCTTGGCAGGAAATTGATTTAGACATAGTTGGTCCCATTCATGGGAAAGAATCTCAAATATATTTATTAGTGGTCATAGACATGTATTCTAGTTGGCCCGAAGTATTCTTCTTATCGTCTGTCAACACTAGCAATGTGATTGAGTGTTTGAAGTCCCTATTTGCCAGGGAAGGTTTTCCTATTTCTATTTTACCGGACAATGGTGTTCAGTTAATTTCAAGAGAAATGGAACAATTCTTGTCCTCTAAAGGAATTGTCCATAAAACTTCTGCTCTCTATCACCCAGAGGCAAATGGGATGGTAGAAAGATTTAACAAAGTTATTAAAGAGACTATTGCCTTGGCGAAGAGTGTTGGAATGGACTGGAAAAAAGAGGTCATTGGGAAAATTGAAGAATATAGATTGGCCCCACATACAACTACTGGGAAGACTCCTTTCTTACTGTTTCGAGGTAGACTTCCTAACACATGTGTTGAACCATTTTGGGTCAATAAATATGAATTGCTAAAAGGAAAAGAAAAGGAATGTGATGGGGAAAAGATGTTGAGAGTTGAAGAGGAAAAAGGGAGAATAAGGAAGGATTACTTTGATAGAAAACATGCTGTCAAGAGAACTATTGTACGCGTTGGAGATTGGGTCAGGATCAAGCGTCCTGGTGTGCTAGGCAGCTCTATGTCTAGGTTTATGAAACCTATTAAGGTGATTAAAGTATTTAACAATGCAATTCAAACCCAAGATCATCGCATTTGGAACTTAAATAGGGTAGTTGTGTGTAGGGGGGAGTTGGAATGTGGTGAGAGAACTGATTCAAAGAGGGACAATAACATTTCTTTTCACAATAGTGGTGAAGTGGGTGAGAGATTGAATTGTCCTAGAAAATCTTCCAGGGTGGTTATGAAGCCAAGTTACTTGGCAGATTTCATTTAACCTTCTTCATTTTGTACTTATTGATTTTGTTTATATAATGTTATTTTCTGTATTTGGGGAAGGGAGATGTGTGGTATCTCATGTTATGAGATATTGAAGGATTAGCATTCTCATGACAGAACTTAGTGATGTCATGGACTGTTGTACTTGACAATGTTCTGAAAACCTTCAGTTATTGGACTGACTGCTGGCTGTTGGATGAGGTCTTCTCTACTACAATAAATCTACTATTTATCATCAACTCATTGATCAAGCATTTTATTCAAGATACTTGTCTATGTCTATAGCCAATGTCAGCGAGACGCGGGTACGTCACATCTACGTGTTGCTTTCAGAGCCACAGAGAACCATCCTCTATTTTATGCTGAGTGGTATACAGAAGTCTCTAGTCCTGGCAGTTCCAAGAACAATAAAAGGTTCCAGAGTTTTGTGCGCGACCGCCCACCGTTGTCAGGAGAGACCAGAACAGAGAGGAGAGCCGTCCTCGGGCCTCGAGGGGAAATAACAGCAAGGGGCCGCCGCCATCTTAGACAGCACAGGGACGGGAGAAGGGGCTGATACCAGACCCGACATGACGACCAACCTGGGGGATCCGCGGGGCGCAGAATGGTGAGAGGGTGGTCTTTTGTGAAGGTGTGTTGTCTGCTTCTTGGACGGTTCACTCGCACCCCTGCTGCTGGTTATCTTCCACTCAGCCCGGAAATACACAGGAAGCGCAGCCTGGAAATCGGCCCATAGTATATCATGTAAATATCATTCATTCATATAATTCATGTAAATATTCATTTTCTGAAGGACGGTGAATTTACTCTATTCGCTAGCAAAATCCCCTTGTTAGTTACGTTAAATCTGCATCCCTAACCTCAGTCAAAATACATTCCTGTAAAACACCCTGGCAATCTGCCCCCCCATCTATACTATCCCGGTTGTTTTGATAACAAATGTTAACAATGGGAATGCAGCCGAGAAAGCTACATCGTATCCATCCTAGGACTCCGCCCGAAATACGTGCTTGAACTCTTCGTCCTCTTAGAGCGTAGAAATGCGAATGATAATCTTATTTTTTGTATCATATGTTATGCCGCCATGAGTGCTCTCAAGCTGCAAGGACCCTCCTTGCGTTGTGTCATTTTTTGCCGCCTCCCAGGACCAGATTAGCCTAAAACAACAGTCCCCAGATGTCTGGTGGTTTCGAGCCAGTACCAAAGGCCGGGCTTTGGGAGGCAGCAGCATACGCTTGGGGCGCGAGATCAAAGATGCCGGAGAGTTACTTGCAGGCTCATAATGTGCGTCATCCTCATTGTTAACAGTCCGAGAATGTGTTAGCCTAATTAACCCCAAATTAATCCTGCATCCCGTCTAGTTTGATGTAAATATTTTTCATTTGGTACAATTAGCTGGCCTGGAAGTGAAGAGTGCTTTTCCTGCTTCGCAGGGTTATTGCTTAATGGAGCGTCCGCCTTTTGAATGTGCCGAGGTTCTTCCCGAAGCCTCCGTGCCGTACAGTGAGTACTTGGCATGCCCACACAGCTTTTGTTTTGAGTTGTAGGTTTTGCAAAAGGAGCTGGTGGCACTGTGTGCTTTTATCTCATTGCGTGTCTACACCTGAGCGCCATTTACTGGCAATCTCCTATCCTTGCGATGCAATTTCTTGTCTGCTAAAACTGCCTTTTAATGCAACAGAGTTACCACTACCTATTCTTTGAGATGCAGAAGCAAATTCTCCAGGCGACCCTTCCTTGTAGTAAAGGTGCTGGAGCGGAGTTTTCATTTAGAAAATCCAGGGGCTTTTGAAGCTCTGGTATGTCTATGCGTTTTATTAAATATTAATAAATAACAAAGTAATTATTTGTCTTGTGCAAGTGTGTATTTATTAATCAATTCGTTTGACTTAACATAAGAGAAAGTTACACAAGGGTTAGCATGTGTGTGCTGTTTTTGTTTTCTAAAAAATAACGTGCAAGTTTTCATGTTTAAACGTTGCTGTGTGCTGTTTATTTTAAGCACAAAACGCTGTCTGAATTAATGCTTTTTATGTCGCAAAAGCTAGATAAATGCATACACATAAGGGTATTAGTGGGGTTAACACTGTTTAATCATTATGCTGTAGTAACGTTGTTTTTATTTCCTTTAATTGAGATGGTCTATTGTGGCCTATGGAGGCCTAATCCATGATGGCTGATTTTGAGAGCCTGGCCTCGAGTGAATATGTGAAAGACGTGACGAGGGAGACCCCTGCTGGAAATGGTCTTGAAGTTGACTGACCATGGTCCTTCTATGAAACTTTCCATGAGGACAGCAGCAGTTTTTGGGAGTTCTCCAAGAAAAGTAAAAGTGTCCTTGGCAATCTCGAAAGACAAAGGAGCCTTAGAGGTGTAATAGAGCCAGCAGTCTAGTAGCTGGGGAGGGCGGAGCCCGAGGGTCAGGGGAAGAGGAGGAGTTACGAGGGGATAGGGCAGTCAGGAAAGGGACCAGATAGGGATAAGAGGTTAGTGAATAAAGCTCCTGGTAAACCCTTAAAAGTGTTCGTGTCTCTTTGTAGCGCGATGCTACAACTGGCGACGAGGGTGGGATGAACAAACCCCTGCCATTATAGAGCCCAGGAGTGTGGTGAGGAATCGGACCTGCCTGAAGTGATCGATCACCTTGCAGTGTGATCCACGCTGGACGCGTGTCATCCGAAGACCACCAGTGAATACAGGAGTCGGGAGCCCACCCCGACCCTGCCTCGTGTCCCAGAGCTAAGAAAAGGTGCCTCGACGTTAGAGACGCTGTCTCTAGAAGCCTGCCAGCAAGCGCTGTTGAGCGCGGTAAAACGGGAGCTGAAAATGATTGTTGCCGGCTAATCTCACGCCCGATGCGTGAGTTTTGGCATGCTCGGCGCGACAGAAAAGCGGGAAGCTGCAGGCAAAGGCGGGAGCCCACCCCGACCTCACCTGAGTGGTCGCTGCGAGGGAGGAGCAGAATTTGAGGTGTGCCACCTGCCACAGATGCCCGCTGGTGAGTCCAGAATGATGAGGGCTGAATGAGTTACGAGAAGAAGCCTCGTGTGTCTGCAGTGACGGCAGCCATCTTGGAGTCAGGCAGGCTCTCGAGACAGATCCCTGGATTTTCGGAGAGCGGCCATCTTGGAGTCAGGCACACCGGAGTCTAAACAAGCATTGGCGAGAGCAAGTAAGCAAGCATTGGTAAATGCAACAAACAGGACATAAACAAGCATTGGCAAGTGGAAAATAAGTAAGCATTGATGAGAGCAAGCAAGCATTGGCAAGTACAAACAAGCAAGCAGTGATATGAAGACATAAACAAGCATTGGCAAGTGGAAAATAAACAAGCATTGACGAGAGCAAGCAAGTGCAACAAACAAGCATTGATATGAAGAAACAAACAAGCATTGGCAAGAGGAAAATAAACAAGCATTGACAAGAGCCAGCAAGCATTGGCAAGCACAAACAAGTAAGCATCGATAAGGAGACATCGGCGAGAGCCCCTCAAGAAACAAGACTCATAGAAGGAGCGGAAAGAGGACGACGACGCAATGGCAACTTCACCACAACGGATGCCCCTGGTTGCGGGAGGATCACACCTGCGAGCTCCGGAATGTCTGACCGTGACCCCTGGAGGGAGCATGGGCCCCAAGTGGCAAGAATGGTTGGAGGACTTTGAAGACTATATTGAGGGATCCAAGGTGACGGAAGACAAAGAAAAGTTAATTGCTCTCCGCAACCTCGCAGGCCGAGAAATAAGCAAAATAATAAAGGACCTTCCGCCTGCTGAAACGGGGACATATGACGACGTACGTGACGCACTGAACAAAAAATTCCTTCACAAAAGAAATGTAGATTATGAGCGACACACATTCCATCAAGCACGCCAAGGAAAGGAGGAGGCGATGGGTGCATTCATCACTAGGCTGCGACGGCTGTCGAGATACTGCGAGTTCGAAACGTTCTCGCCTGACGCTGCCATCAAATCGCAAATTATAACAGGTTGTCACTCAGAGACACTTAGGCGGCGGTTACTGAGGAAACCCCATGAGTTAGAAGAGATCGAAGACATGACCCGCATATATGATCAAGCGGAGGAGCACGCTGCCACCATTGAAACAGGTCACAACATCAGCCATGAGCGAGCGCACCGCGTGCAAGAATGCCCGAGTGGCAGAAGGAAATATTCGTCAGAGAACAACCGGAGGCATAGCACGTCGTCCCACCAACGGCGTCCGGAGGACGGAAGAAAGGAGCTCAGGCGAAGAGATTGGAAGACAGAAAGGACGAAGCGATGTTACCGGTGTGGACGTGACTACCCCCATGTGGACACCTGTCCGGCCATGGGCCAACGGTGCAGGAAATGTGGGCGGTCCAATCACTTCGAGGCAATGTGTGGGGACTACCACCGACACAGGCGGAGTGAACCGACGAGGTCGTCCCGCTCAGACACACGGAAACATCACGCACGAGCTGTTCAAGGAGAACTTGTGCGGTCCTCAGGCTCATCACATTCCAGCCGGGAATCATGCATGTCACGTTGGGGACGCCGATCCCCATCGTGGGACTCGAGATCATCTTCCTCCAAAGAATCGACCTACACGGTGGAACACTTGAACCTGATTGCGGATCCTGAGCAACTGAAGAAGTATCCACGCCTAAATATTAGAGTGGGGAATCATGACACCAAATTCATATGGGATAGCGGAGCCTCGCTGAACTATATTCCAAGTACGGAATATGAGAAAATGGTCCCAAAGCCCTCACTAACTTTCGCCCCGGTCCGTGTTTTCACGTGGATGTCCAAAACACCACTCCCCTGTCTGGGTAAATTCCACACAATCCTCACCCGTGGTGGCATCACCATACCGGCAGTCATACACGTCATCAAAGGGCCGGAAGCCGACTGCCTACTTAGCCTCCCCACTGCGGAGCGTCTTCATCTGGTGGAGGTCTTATTGACAGTAAGAACTGTGCCAGCAAGCCTCCCAAATCACCTCCCAAACCGGGGAAGGCGGAGAACACGACTGACTACCTGTCCCGACACCCTCTGCCGTCGTCAGGATCCAAACGATTGATTGATGGGAAGTACATGGACGCCATTCAGGAAGTCACCGCCAAAGACACCATCTTGAAAGATTGTCACCCCTGTCAATCGACTAGCAAAAGCGATCCACCGGCATCACTACAAATGACCACCCTGCCCAGTGGAGCGTGGCAAGAAGTTACCCTAGACTTCCATGGACCGCTGCAGTCTGGAACATATGTGGTCGTCATCATTGACGAATATTCACAATTTCCCATTGCACAAATAACATCGTCTACAAGTGCTTCCTGCACCCTCAAGGTGCTATACGAGATATTTGCAACATGGGGTATTCCCAAGGAAGTCAAAACTGACAATGGATCGCCATTCAATGGTCACGAGTTCAGTGCTTTCGCGAAATACATGGACTTTGAGCACCGAACAGTTTCACCACTCTGGTCACAAGCGAATGGTCCCATGGAAAGGTTTGTGACTACACTCAAAACGACATTGCAGCAAGTCACCGCAGGGAGGGGAGAACTGCAAGCAGCTCTGAACGAAGCTCTCAGAGCCTACAGGACAACTCCCCACTCAACCACCGGACAATGTCCTGCGACCCTCATGCTAGGGCGGACCGTGGGAAATCGGTCCCTGAGAAGGGAAAGTGCTCTGCAAGCGGTATCGCCAAATTACATGCACCAGGAAACAGCTGGGACTGACAAGCCTGACAAGGATAGACTGAAACCGTATGCCAAGGCCAAGAG
This sequence comes from Triturus cristatus, assembly GCF_964204655.1. NCBI lineage: Eukaryota > Metazoa > Chordata > Amphibia > Caudata > Salamandridae > Triturus > Triturus cristatus. The sequence goes on along the minus strand of NC_140585.1, from coordinate 381,302,798 downwards.
GAGGGCGAGGTCTCCATACTTGCATGAATGTGATCATGTCTGTGCGAGCCAGGAGCAGCAGGAAAAAACGAATCCCCAAGTCCGTGACGAGCCATTAACAACTATTCAGCACAAAGACACGATGCTGACGGCGGAATCCGAACGGTGCAGAACCCCCTGGAACATATCTCACGTCAAGAGGTATCTGCGAGACACAAAAGGACCTGAGGTGAGTCTGACTGACACTTCAGCACCTGAAGAACCTGATCCTAGTGATACGGGGGGCAGAGGTCAGCAGAGTGAGTCCGTGCCAAGCGTGTTCACTGGGAACACATCGTTGTGGACACGTCGCGATATCCAGCCACCCAAGAGACTCATCGAAGAGATGGACTAGAGCACTGTTGCTCTGTTATTTTATGAAGAAAAGGGGAGATGTAATAGAGCCAGCAGTCTAGTAGCTGGGGAGGGCGGAGCCCGAGGGTCAGGGGAAGAGGAGGAGTTACGAGGGGATAGGGCAGTCAGGAAAGGGACCAGATAGGGATAAGAGGTTAGTGAATAAAGCTCCTGGTAAACCCTTAAAAGTGTTAGTGTCTCTTTGTAGCGCGATGCTACAAGAGGGAAACTCTGAACTGTGGCTCGATGGCCGAGGAGAAGCCGGATTAAATGTGATACATGTTTTATTTTCTTGGTTCCTGTTCCGTAGTCTTCGCTATGTGTATTTTTCCTGAGCGGAGGTTCATAAATGTTGCAATGTTGCATCCTTTCCTTCTCGCTCTGCTCAGTGATTCAGTGTATTCTGCAAACTTAATGTGAGTTTCCATTGTAATTTTCACTATAAAAACTGTTAGCTTAGGGAGGGATTTGGCCACCCTTTTGCCACTTGCCATTTTACCTTTGCTGCGTGAGATTGCGTTGCTGAGGATCGTGCTGAGGACTTCGTCTTGAAAGACTTTACCGAGAGACTTGTCCTGACCCGTTCTGACACTTAGTTAGAATAGGTAACTATGAGAAATGATTTATTCTGATTGATTTTACTTTGACTAATTTTAGATAAAGCAATATAATTTTAAACATGGTGTTGAATTTTCTTTCTTGTCAATTATTGGGTTTATATTTTTGATCATTATTGTATATGTTGTTATTGATTAGGACAGTCACTAAACCAGATCTGATCGACCTGATATTGATGCAGGGTGTTTAGGTGTTTTCTTTCCACAGGTTTATTGCTGGTAGAGTATTTGAGCGTATGTTAGTGAAATGGGCCCTAGCGTATGATGAATGTATGTGCGTGTAACTGTGTGATTACTCTATCCGTGGTAGTGGGCATATTTAGATACCCTGATCTCTATCAAAGGCATTCTCGAGTGTTTACACAAGGCAAGGAGGCAGCTCCGAACAGCTTTCCACGGATATTAAACTTGATACTGACAATCTGGTATCGGGCATTGTTTCCGTCTTCTGAAGCTGTGCACCCAGTCGCAGCCAGGCAGGGTAAGCCCCCTCCAACTGTACGTGGCATACAATGAAACCATAAAAAATCTTTTCCATCACTGGAGGGACTTATCGGACTAGCCTTTCCATCTTCCCTGCCCAGTGTTTAATTGCGCACTGATACACCACATGTTGACTTTACTAGTTTAGGAAAAGCAACCAACGGGGCCTGATGTCGGAAACAAAGATCTATCTTCCCCTTAGAAGTAACACCTTTTTTTGTGGTCCACCAAGAAGAGAATGTCTCAGTTGTAAGTTTATGTACTGCTTACCTGGTGCTAAAAAACAAGAGAGGGCCCCTGACTATAAGGGGAAATCAGCAAATAACAACAAGACTACATGCCTACTATGTTGATTAAACAGTGGTATCACTATTAATATTTCCAAAATCACAAAAAAATATTTCCAAAACCACATTAGAGCCATATTGTTCAGTAACCCATTCAACTAGATATATATTATTTGCAAAACATGCATTTATTCCATGGGAGAAGTGTGTCACAGCAGCCAGAGCAGCTGACTCAGAAGCACGCGGCTTAGGGTTCGTAGACAATAGCATCCGTAGACAATAATGTTTTTTTCAAATCTTGTATTTTCAGTGATATGACCACCGAGTGCCCTGCTTTTATATTAAAAACAGAGCTTTGGACTATACCATTTCTCGCAGAAAAGCAATATTTCTTTCCATGTGTTCCCATACCTGGTGTGTCACGCAGTTTGGTGCTTACTTTCCCTCCATGTTCAAGAACAGTAAATGTTTCAGCACCCAGGCTAATGTGCTGCACAGCTAAATACATATAAGGTCCCAAACGCGAGATCGATTGCATTGCAAATGCTTTTTTAAAAAGTATTCATGTTGATCGCAACGCCCGTCATGCTTTTACAGGGCGCTGCGATCAACATAAATACTTGTCTCTTGGGGGATGTGCGCGCTTCAAAGAAGACACTCCGCACTCGGAGTGACATAGGTGCATGCGCGCACACACTTTACAGGGAAGAGTGGTCGTGAATACACCTGCTTTTGTCCGATTGTGATGCTCAGCTGGTTAGGGCTGGTGGGTATTCGAGTGGAGACAGCCAGGGCTTCCTTGTACTGTTTCCTTTCTATTATGTTCTTTATCCCCTATGCCTCTTGGCCATTGCAAGATCTTTGTATGGATCTATGATCGGTATATCTATGTGCCCTTTGGGCTTCTGATGGGAATGGTTTTTTCCCTCATCCGTCTTGTGAGATTATTCTTCCTGGATATCCCTTTTGGTAATTTACGGAACTCTATGTATTTCTTCATCTTGACCATCTAGCTACCGCGCGCTTGTTTGACAAGCGTTCTCTTTTATGTCTATTTCCCTTGGGGAGTGCGTGCCTGTTGGGATTCTTCTAGCAGGCAACATTGTCAAGTTCCACGCTCTATTCCTGTAGGGGTTCCATACGGAGTTATACCTGGGAAATGTAGTATTTGAAAGTTTCACAGGCTAGGCAATTCACGTAAACGGAGATACCTACCTCCCACCCGCTGGTGTCGCACCGAAATCTTAACCAGACATCCTGAAACCATTCAAGCTAAATGTGATTCAGACTCTTCCTTCGTTTAATGTGGTTCGGTCACTTAGCGCCCGCAACGAAGGAGTGAGCGACCAAGGACCACAAAGAGCGACGAGGGCCCAACGCCCGGGATGAAAATAAGGTCAGAGAAGCTAACCCCCCGCCACTACACCACAGCTGCACTCCGTAGCGAACCCGCATAACCTGCCGAAAACGCAAGGGACGCTTGCCATACTAACGGGCCAGCGGGAACACATACGAGACCCGTGGAAACACGGTGGGGGAGGCAACGAATAAAGGATGAAAAGCGAGTAACTAAAAACGGAACTAAGAACCAATAGCAAAATAACACCGGGGCACTCAAAACGAAACTGAAGCCGGTAAGCGTACCTCAGCAGCCGCCATCTTGGGGGAGGAGACTCGTATTGCGGACCTCCAGCGCCAAACAGGGAACAAACAGCGGAGAAGGGCAGGCGAAGTCCAGGCAAAGAAGGGCAGGCGGGAAACGACACCGCAGAGCGCAAGACCGCAAACCCAAAGCCCTAACAAAGGATAAACAAGCGGCGCTTGCCATACCAACACGCTAGTGAGGCACCCTGGTGTGGACGAGCTCCGCGATCGTTGTGGGGCCTGAGAATACTCTTCTATGCCACACTTTGGGAGGACCTGATAGATGGTCCTGGACATCTTTCATTCTGGCCAGCTGGCCCACCTTGGGTGGCCAAGAATTCCTCCTTATCGGTCCTATTCTACTTGCCCTACAACCGCCTTTGTCTCTGCTTAACCAGGATGGCCTCCCTACCGGTCCTGCTACTACGGCGGCCATATACCTGCCCGGAGAGCTGCATTCGCCCGGAGTTTCAATCCAGGTCAGGATCAATGTCTCTACCTAGCATTGTGATCCTCTAGGGGACTAGGGGACTCCCACTTCCATGCTGACCTCCATACTTGGAGGTCCTATTCCCTGGTGGTACGTTTTGGCCCCATTATGATCCCACTCCCTCTCCGCCACTGGATACTACCTAGCCTTCTAGCCCACCGGTATGATGGTTTAGAGGGGAGTTAGCCCAGAGTCCCTGACCGTGCATTTCTAGTCGCCTCCTGTCCACAATCTCATTGGATAATCCTCACTTGACTTCCGGAATATGCGCCCTCCTCTTCTTATTCTTCTTCTTTGCGCTATCACTACCCTGGTGGCCCTTCCTCTCCCTATCATGGCTTCCATTCGAATTAAGTCGGGAGTTAACTGCTTCAAAGTCATTTACCCACCCAATCTGACCAAAGCAGCAGCAAAACGGTTCAAGCACAACACCATTGAACAATTCCCTGATTCCCTCTTTGTTGATCAATTCCATAATGGGTGCCTAGGGAAACTCAAAAATGACTTAATTTTTTTCACTCACGATATCCCTTCCTGGTCCACCAGCTTCTTCAATTCCTTCAACGTCTCTTCTTCCTCTTCTATCCCGCATGGATAGCGGCTAAAAATGTCCCCCTCCACTAGCTTTAATGGCTCTCTCACCATTACACTTTACAATAATGGTACTGTCATGATACAAACTACAGACTCCTGTCTTTCCCTCTTTGATCATCTCTTCATCCAACCCTTACAACTATGATTTCCACGGATTCTCCTTTGAGCTCATCTCCTTTCTCCCTTTCTCCCCCCCTGACTCTCCGATACTCGATCAGGCCGCGTTCCCGGGAGTCACAGGCCTACCCTTTGTCCCCCCTACCTTTGCTCCCTCCCCTCCCACCCCTCCCCCTTCCCAATTGGTTCCTCCCCGTAGGTCTTCTACCTTGCCTCCGGCATCCACTCCCCCTCCCCACCCTGCACCTGCCCGATTCTCTAACGCTTTCTCCTCCCCCCTAATCCAACCAACCTCCCTCCTTATTATTCCACCAGTCTTACAACCTGGTCTACCGATCAACTTTCCTTACCTTCCCCCTTCCCGCCCCCTGTCATCTCATCCCTTTCAGCTCTTCCCCGTCCCCTTAATTCTTCTCTTACACCTCCCTTCTCTCTTCAACCTCCCCTCCCTCTTCCCGTGCTTCCTAACCATGTCTCCTTCCTCGACAATTCCTTCCTCGTCTCCCCCTCACTCCACCTGTTGCCTGTCCCCCTTCAATCACCGTTCATAACTTACAGTACTTGTCCAGCTCCTTCCTCTCTTTTCTCCCTATACTTCTGGCCTTCCTTGGATCCCCCTCCCTCCCCCCTTGTACAGCACCCTCTCCTCCCTTCTCCACGTACCTGTGGCATTCATCTAACCCCCTGTCCTCCCCTCCCTGTTCAGCCTCTTCTCCTCTCTTCTCCCCTTACCTTTGGCCTTGATTTGAGCCCCTTCCGACTCCCAACCTTCTCCTCCTATTTATGATCTCTACTCTTCCCCTCTGTTCAACACCAGTAAAATATTTATCTTCCCACCTCTGTTTTATCATCCCCTCCTATCGCCCACCATTTTTCCCCACCTTCTACCCTTGCTCCCCAACTCCCCACCCATTCCACCACCCCTCCCCTCCCTCCTTCTCCCATTGTAATTCCTCCCTTTTTTCCCTCCCCCACCTTGCCTCGTCCTCCCTCACTCCCATTTCCCGCTCATCCAAATCTCCCCGTCCTCAATCCCCCACCCGTCCCCCCTCTCCCTCCACACTCCCACCCTTTTCCATCAAACCACCCAACACTCCGTGCTCAGCTCTCCTCTCCCTAGAAAATAAACTTGATTCTCTCAACTCTTCCATTTCCCAGCTTGTAGCGTCCATCTCACTGTTAAGCGCTAAGATGTCCCCCTTCGCTAATACCCTCCCGAGTAGTTCCGTTCTACCGTGCCCCAATAAAGCAAACCACAGTCTGTCCTCTACAGACATCTCCAACTTACTTGCCAGCTACAAGACCACCAGCGTCACTCCCCCTCTACCTTCATCTCCCATTAACTCTACGCAGTGCACTATTCAGACCATCTCCTCTGTCAGAACCTACCAGCCTCCCCCTTACCGGGCACCCTCATTCAAGAATCTTAACCCTATCTCCCTTAACAGCCCTAACACCCCATCACTAAAACAGTTGTGTCAGAGCTACACTGCTTGCTACACAACTGCAGATCTGCAATCAAACACAAATTGGAAATTTCTGACATTATAACCCTCCAGAATCTTGACATGTTCTTCCTCACTGAGACCTGGTTTAATGACTCCTCTCATACTTTATTTGATCTTCTGGTACCCACTGACTACTCTATCCTCAGAAATGACAGATCAGACAAAATTGGGGGCGGTGTCGCTATCATTTTCAGGAATTCTCTTCAAATGAAAGCCTTCCTTACCACCCTTTTCCGTACATTCAAATGCCTATCCCTAGAACTTCAAATACATCATGGCTCACCTTTTAGATTCCATGCCATCTACCACCCGCCCGGTAACTGCTCTTCCTTTGTGGAGGAACTCACTGACTTCATCAGTGACCAATTTTCTCAAAGTGACAGACAGATCTTTCTGGGTGACTTTAATCTGCATTGGGGATCTTTGGAAGACTCGGCTGCCAACAAGCTTGCCACCTTTCTCTCAGCCAACGATCTCTTCCAACATTGCTCTGACACCACTCATTCCAAGGGCTCAATTCTGGATCTTGTTATATCCAAAGCAGACCTGTTGACTACTGCTCCCCCCATCCATGTAGACTGGTCTGACCACTTCCTCGTTCCCTTCCGTTTTCATCTTTCTCACGTCATAACACTCTCGGCCAACCTAAAAGAGCTACTACCTGGTTCTGCAACACTAAAAACATTGATTTTGACACTTTTTGTGACTCTGCTATGCGGTCACTTCCTAGACTTGACCCTAACGTGGATGTCAACGCTCTCACCACTCAGTGCCTCTCAGTCCTAGCAGTTGAAATTGACAATGTCGCTCCACTCCAAAGCAAAAGGAAAAGACACACCCCCTCAGCACCTTGGCTCAATAAAGCTCTCTAAAATGAAAGGAAAAACCTTAGCATCCTGGAGAAACATTGGCGAAAATCTCCTTCTACCTTCAATCTCTCTCTGCTACGTTCAGAAAGATCCAAATACCACAACTACATCTTCCATGAAAAAGCATCCCATTTCAGATCCCTCCTTGACTCAGCCAAAAACAGACCCAAAAAACTACTAAGCCCGAGTACTCCATAAAGAAAGCAGCCGACTTCGCCATTTTCTTTGATGAAAAGGTCAAAGCACTGGTGGATCAAGTCGCCCACCCCACCCCCTATGAGGAGCGGAAATCCTTAGTCACCTGGCAATACTTTGACGTCATCTTGGAAGATGACCTCCTCAAATGCATCCTTGAAACCAAACCATCAAACCACTCCTCTGACCCCATCCCTAGCATCATCGCCATCGATTTCTACACCGAAACTCTCTTACTGGACAGGGCTAGTTAATCTCTTCCTCAGTCAAGGCTCCCTCCCTGTTGCCCTTAAATCAGGACAGGTTACCCCTCGTCTAAAAAATCCCTCCGCTGATGCAACCGACCTCAACAACTTCCGCCCTATCACCAACCTCCCTTTTCTTTCGAAAATCACTGAAAAATGTGTTGCGAAACAACTTTCCCTACATATTATGGACAATAATCTCCTCGATGTTTTCCAATCTGGCTTCATCCAAAATTGCAGCACTGAAACAGCCCTGCTGCAAGTGATTGATGATGCGTTGCATATACTCGACTCCGGGGAATCCTGTCTTCTGATTCTTCTTGACCTCTCTGCAGCCTTTGACACTGTTAATCACAGCACCCTCCTCAACACTCTTCAACAGAGAATAGGATTGGATGGCACAGTGCTTAAATGGATTGCCTCTTTCCTCTCAGACAGATCCCTAATGATTAAGATAGCGAACAGTCTTTCATCTCCATTGGCTGTAGGTCAAGGTGTACCTCAAGGCTCTATCCTGGCACCCACTCTGTTTAATCTCTACCTGGAACCATTAGGGAACCTCCTAAGCAAATCTGGGATCCATTACCATCTTTATGCGGATGACACTCAAATCTACCTCAAGGTGTCTTCCGCACACGATCTCTCTTTACTCGACTCTACTCTCAACGCCATCCACAACTGGATGTTAGCTCACCAACTCATTCTAAATCCTGCCAAAACTGAATTCCTCCTCCTTTCGACCTCTCTCTCACCTCCTCCTGTTCAATCGTGGAGGGATCAGCTGAACCTGCTCAACAACAAACCCATCATTGTCGACAGCGCTAAATCTCTAGGTGTCATTCTTGACAAAAGACTCAACTTAATCTCCCACATCAACTCTATTGCCAAGAACGCACGGTACCAGTTGCGCCTTCTATAGGGGATCCGTCGGTTCTTCCCGGAGAATGACTTAAAAACCTTGGTACAATCGCTGGTTCTCTCAAGACTGGATTATTGCAATTCTCTTCTGACGGGCCTACCCAAATCCCACCTCTCCCCTCTAAAATCCATCCTCCATTCAGCAGCTCGCTTCATTTCAGGGTCTAAACGAAGCGACCACATCACTCCTATCCTGTCCTCTCTTCGATGGCTTCTGATTGAGGCAAGATCTATTTACAAAACTGCCTGCATCACACACAAAGCCTTGCACACGTCCTCCCCTCGTTACCTGGCAAATAAATTGAAACTGTCCGGAGGCTCTTGACCCTCTCGTAATGCGGAAAAGCTTCTGCTTAAGCCCCCGTCTTCAAAAGGGAAAGATCGATGGCGCAATCCTTCTCAGGCAATGCGGTGAAAATATGGAACTCACTTCCCCCATTGCTCCGTGCCACCTCCTCTACCCGGATCTTCAAAGCTGAACTCAAAACTCTTCTCTTCCAAAGACACTTTCAGAACTAATACTTTCATACTCCGGCCCCTCATGGAAGTTCGCTCTTCATTGTAAATTTGTATTCTTTCCTGTGCATCCCTCACCCCTGTGTGCTGTGTTGGATTTTGTGTTTGTGCACCCTTTATTCTCAGGCCCTTCTTGGAAGTTCGCTCTTCGTTGTAAATTTGTATTTTTTCCTGTACATTCCTCACCCCTGTGTGCTGTGTTGGACTTTGTGTTTGTGTACCCTTCTTTTTTTAGTCTGTGTAATGTTATATTCTGTACCACTTTTCTCTTGTAACGTAACTAGCTCTATTGTACAGCGCTCTGACACCTTTGGGTAATGTCCGCGCTTTATAAAAATGCACTAAATAAAATAAATAAAAATACCTCCCTCCCTCTTTTCTCTATTATGTCACCTGTTGCTCAAAGCTGGTTCAGCTCTATGTGTCTTGCTGTGTACACAGAGTGTGTTTGAGCGTTGCTGTGTCTTATTGGGCTGCAACATAATTTTCCTGCATAGGCATATTGGTAGGACAGTGTTGAGTTTTACCTGTTTACATAATTGCCTTTGGCCATATATTGGTCAACCGGACCTCTACGTCGGCGTGGTGCTGAGTCCTTTCGGGTCTGGCATGATTACATTCTGTCTACTTCTCCATGTCTTTTGTTGCCAAAAATAAGAACAAGCATTTGTAATGCAATAGGTCTCGCATTTGCGAGAGTTTAAGCTATTGGCTTTGGAAATGGCAATGCCTTTTATTTATGTGTTAAAAACCAAAACATAAATAAAAGGCATTGTCATTTACAATGCCAACAGCTCAAACTCTCGCAAATGCGAGACCTATTGCATTGCAAATGCTTGTTTTTTTCCAGTAATTCTCGAATGCCATTGATCCCGGCTCATGTCCACTGATTGAGTTTTAAACTGACACAAGAACATTGCAACATCGCAACTCGATTAGCCTGTGTACATGAATGCTTTGGAAAAGCTTGCAAAAGTAAGTTGCTCTTCGATATAATTAAAAAACATGAAAGAGAAGAAAATAAATCCCCATTTCAAAAACAAGGGATACTTTCACCCCGCCTCAGGCGGACAAACTTGTTCTGAAATGTGCCTACAATTCAGTTGTGTTTGTTTATCGTTCAATTGCAGTAATAAGAGTCATCCCGGTTCCATGTCCCATAGCTCAATTGGAAGTTAAAGGAAATAGCGGTACAACCATGGCTGGCCTGATCGATCAGACACGTTAAAATTAGTCACAGTAAGTCTAATAGCAGCACAAATTCCTCTAGACTCAAATCATCCCTCAGTGTACATGAGAGAAGTCTTAAATATGTTTTTTCCTTTGTGCTCAGAATCGGTATACCAACTGGCAGATAATTTGTTTTCAATCAAGAACTCAGTATCACAAAGTTTTGCCATTAATAGGACTTTACAGGTACTTTACTCATGTGTGCTTCGGGAATTGTAGTTTTATCCATAATTGGAGAGCAGAGTAGTTTCTATAAAATTAATCTTTCTGGATTTTTCATTCTAGAGTTTATCCAGTCCTAAGGCCCTGAGGAGAACCCCATAACTGAGATGGGGCTCAAAGCGCGTCAGCGTGAACTTCTACTGGGATAGAATAAAGAATTGAACATTTCTTTACTTTTGGGAGCATGCTATTCAAGAGGCCTTGCCCCAGCAGGCCACAAATGTGTACCCAGTAGGCAACAGCCCTTACGGTTGAGATGAATAGTTGTTAGGAATAATCACCCACATGGCTGTTGCTTTGAATATTGACTGGATTTAACCTGAATGCAATTTTGTTTACGTTGTTTTTTGTAAATATTGTTTGTGTAAACTGTATGTTTTGTACATTTTGTATATATGTGCAAATAATTGGTGAGGTGGTGTGTCTTATGGAATGACATGCTTCAGTAATGAAATTAACTTGGAAAAAAAATGTCTTAAAAAGATAAGTAAATACTTAAGACTATTCGAATCAGTGATAGTCCTTAGTCTGTTAAAACCAACAATGCATCCTAAATGTGGCGGATAGATACTTTTTTAGGTCGAGCCTAGCGTTGCAGCGCATACGCTGCACGCTTTGCGAGACATGCAGTATTCAGTATAGCAAGGAAGCTTCGTGGAAGCTCCGCCCACTCTCCGGCCATCTTTTTCATTGGCTTGTGTTTTAAATGCCGCCTCCGATTGGTTGTAGGCTTGTTAGTCCCTCCTTATGACAGCCATGTTGTCATTTGTGTCCTTCCATGGCTACTGGCCCCTTTACTGCACAGACTACTTTCTTCCTGTGCCCCCCTCCTGCAGTCCGATGCCTTCTCGCACGTCCCCCGCCTTCGTGCCTTGCAATGCAATAGGTCTTGCATAAATGTGAATCCTACTGCATTGCCAAAGATTGTTTTTCAGAACTGCACAGTAACTTTTCAGCTTCCGGCTCGTAGGGCAGTGCCTTACGTACACCAGCCTGTGATATTGCCCCCTGCCCCTCAACCACAGAACCACCTCTGTGAAAGAGGCAATTGAGCACCTGTGTTTGCACAACCTCGGCAGCTGCCAGAATCCCTATAAGGACTTTGTTTTACGATTGCATCAAAAGAAGCTGAATATATCAATAAACAAGAAAATAATCATAAGAGAAATTGTATTTAAGAAGAACACATGAAGAAATAAACAATGACAATACACAAATAACGATAGAATCAGATTTGCTGGGTGGCAGGGTATTCTTTATATATAAATTGCATCATTTATATTATCACCCATATAATTCTTTTTAGCAAAAAGAGGCTGCCAAAGTTGTAAACAGTAAAGTGAATTCGTGAATAAGTGACATAGTGACATAAGTGACACAATTAGTGCGTAATATATACAAAGTGAATAGGAAAATTCTATATACAAAATAAAACAGGCCAGTGTAAAGAAGAACAATGACACAGTTTCCAAGGAAGACTCAAGTTCTTTATGAAACCAGGTCTTGAACTGGGCCTAGGTGCTGTCGACGTTTCAACCCTATATATGCGATCTTAAATCGTCATGCGGGTCTTCATCAGGACTTAAAATAAACAATGGCAACCTAGCAGTTAGTCTAGGAAGGCCTAATATTCGCACATAGTAGAGCAGAATCACTCATCCAATGAAATTTCTCGAAATAATTTTTTTTTCAAGTGCTGGCTACGAGGCACAGTTGGGTGTGAAGTAGCCGTCAAACCCAATTTAGAAAGGATGTCATTTGAAAAATCTTTCTACCAGCGTTTTAGAAAACGCGGCTTTTCCACATTGACGAAAGGTGGCCGAGCGGCAGGATTTAATACTGCTTTGACGCGATTTGTTGTTATTTTCTAAAACGCTAGTAGAAAGATTTTTCAAACAACATCCTTTCTAAATTGGGTTTGACGGCTACTTCACACCCGTCTGAGCCTCGTAGCCAGCACTTGAAAAAAAAATTATTTCGAGAAATTCCATTGGATGAGTGATTCTGCTCTACAATGTGCGAATATTAGGCGTTCCTAGACTAACTGCTAGGTTGCCATTGTTTATTTTAAGTCCTGATGAAGACCCGCATGATGATTTAAGATCGCATATATAGGGTTGAAACGTCGACAGCACCTAGGCCCAGTTCAAGACCTGGTTTCATAAAGAACTTGAGTCATCCTTGAAAACTGTGTCATTGTTCTTCTTTACACTGGCCTGTTTTATTTTGTATATAGAATTTTTCTATTCACTTTGTATATATTACGCACTAATTGTGTCACTTATGTCACTATGGGCCTCATGTAGGTGGCATGCACTTTACCGATTCTAAAATACCGAATCATACCGAATCGGTATTTAAGAATCGGTAAAGTGTATGTAGGTAAAAAATCGGTAAATGTTACCGAATCGGAGTGAGTCGGTAATTACCGAATCGGTATTTACCGATTCGGTAATGAGGCATACCTTCCCATTGATGGGAAGGTATGCCTCATTACCGAATCGGTAAATACCGATTCGGTAATGGGGGGAACACATGCAAGGGTGGCAGGGTGTCACATTGACACCCTGTTGCACCCCTGATTCGGCCATGTGTGCACATGTGGCACACATACATGCCCTAAGGGCATGTATGTCTGCCACATGTGCACACTTCTAAGCGCTGTTAAATGCTTTTACTCATCTATACGTTATTTACCACCAACTATTAGTTGGTGGTAAATACCGACTCGAAACAACACCCACACAGTCCCCCTACATCTGAATTTCTGTATTCGGAATTCACCGATTCGGTAAAATTACCGAATCGGTAATTTTACCGATTCGGTAAATTCCGATTACAGAAATTCACCCCCTACATACCAAAAGCCAAAATACCGGTCGGTAACGGTATAATTACCGAAAATCGGCCGTTACCGACCGGTATTTGGCTACCTACATGAGGCCCTATGTCACTTATTCACGAATTCACTTTAATGTTTACAACTTTGGCAGCCTCTTTTTGCTAAAAAGAATGATATGGGTGATAATATAAATGATGCAATTTATATATAAAGAATACCCTACCACCCAGCAAATCTGATTCTATAGTGATTTGTGTATTGTCATTGTTTATTTCTTCATGTGTTCTTCTTAAATACAATTTCTCTTATGATTATTTTCATGTTTATTGATATATTCAGCTTCTTTTGATTCAATCGTAAAACAAAGTAATTGTGTGGTCATACCCGACAGAACCATTGTACTTTATATAATTTATACCCAGGTTCTGAGGGACACAGGGTCACCCCATTGTTTATGAAATATAGAATCCCTATAAGGCCTGTTCTTTGCCACCTTCCTCAACCACCTTCTTCCTGTTCTCTCCTCTTCCTCCTCTGACCATTGGCTGCGGGCGGGGGGGCCGAGCCAGGGCTCCTGCGGCTAGCTGCTCCACCACGAAGGTAGTCGAACAAGTTCTGCGAAGGAAACGGGTTGGTGGGATCCGTGCTCTGTTAAGACTCCCCGCCACCACTGATCCTTCCCTCGGCTTTGCTTCCCGCTGTCCCCATCCCTCCCCTCCTACGAGCCCCCTTCCTGCTCCTTCTCCCTATCATGGTCGGTGATCACAGCAGCTACAGCGGGGGCTGTCCTGGACTCTCTCCCAGCTCCAAGACCGGGTTAAGTTCCAAAATGCTCCTACAAGCCGTGGGGAAGGTCTTGAGGTAAGCTGCTTACTCTGCGGAAAGGCTTTTTTAGGTCTCGCCTGAGACAGCGCTTTAGCGCTGCTCTGGCGAGACTTATAGTAAGCGAGTTTTGGAAGTGCAAACAGTGGCATTTCAGGCCTCCAAGTACAGTGCATGTGCCCCGGGCGCGCGCACTATTTGGCGGCCTGAAAAGCCACTGTTTGCACTTCCAAAACTACTTTCACTTTCGCCTGCCACACGGCCGCGCTTTGAAGTGTGATCGCGATTGCGATCACTTACATTTCGCGGGCGCTTTGATGTTTTCAGTGAGCCGCGCGGCCACTGAGGACATCAAAGCGCCCGTCAACACCATTTGCCACCCCCTTCCTGCTTGTTGCCTAGGAGCTTTGTTTAGACGTTTCTTCTCTCATGAAAGGCGCGCTTCAGAAAAAGAATGCAGGCTCAAGATTTGTTTCGTAATCAGCATGCGTTTGTTAGACAGGATTATTTCAGTAGCTCGTACCGTCCACGAGATTGATACATTGTTTCACACACGCTGTGTGAACGAAAGACCAAATACACTCGCAACTAGAGTCTTTAATGGAAAGTCCGTGACATGTCATAAATTTGTAAGCACACAACGGGGAAAACTTCAAGACTTTCATTACCGTGCTGTTGAATTTGTTAGTCTTATTCAGCCGGTTAACTTCAAATGTATAAGCAGACTTAACCCTGGTGCAGCTAAATTCTTGACATTAATGTGAAAGAAACGCACATACGGCTTAGCTAAGGACTGTTAAAGCTCTTACTTCTCTGATACTAGATCCGTGATTCGCTGCCAAGGCTCATTCCAATTAGGACGTCAAAACATGGCGCCTTGCTTCAGTAGCTTTAAAAATTAAGACATGTTCAATCAAGCGCCAGAGTCTCACCCTAAGAATTATGGGAGTTGTAGTGTTAATTAAATCCGCAGGACGTGAGTCTCAGTTGCAGCTTATAGACACAAGAATTATACGAGTTGCAGTATGAACTGAAACATTAGAACGCGAGCCTCTATTGTACTTTGTTCGTCTCGGACATTTCATTAAGCCCTCTACAGGCCCCAAAATCATTTGCAATGCAATGCAATGCAATAGGCCTCGCAGTTACACAAGTTAAAGCTATTAGCATTGTAAATGACAATGCCAATAGGCATTGTTATTTTCAATGTCAATAGCTCAAACTCGCGTAAATGCGAGACCTAATGCATTGCAAATGCTTGTTTAATGTCCGACTGAACTAGCGATCTGTTCGGCAATGTTGTGTAGAGCCACAGAAAGGGACTCAGGGCGCCAGACCATATAAAGCTCATCGAGCAGTCCTGAGACATGTATCACTGCTGTACCGTTAACCTTGGGGTGCACGTTGCGTTCGATTATTTTGTATATATGAGAAGAGGGTGCATTTCTTTGTTCTCGTTACTAGCGACAGGGGCATGCAGACTTTTTTTTAAACCAAGCGGAAAAATTAACTGAGTTACAAAAGAGCACATGGATAATCCATTCCAGGCAGCACCAACATTGCCTTGTGTTCCGGCACCGCAGGTCACAAGGGGACCTATTAACATTGGTGATTTCAGTTGGTGGGTCTGCAACTTTCTTTTTCCTCAAGTTGAGAACACCAACCACCAATGAAGGAACTTTAGCCTGGTGCCATTCCATCCTGCGCAGACCCCTCCTACCTCGGAATCCATGCTCACTGTGAGGAGGCTGCAGGATTGTTTCAGGGCACTAGCCAGGCCAGACTCTGTCTGCAGTGTTTCGAGTTCTGCAGGCCGTCCCAACACCCTCAGTCCCGAAATGCCTCTGGCCACAATGCATCGGTACTGGGGCCCTGTTATGTTCATTAATGTTAACTTAATCTCGGCCCTGCAAATATTTCACAATCATTCGCAACCCGGGATACCAGTCCAGCTGAGCCACGCCCTGTGAAAGCAGCCCTCTGCCAATGCGGCCCCACCAGAGCTCAGCACGTGCACACGTGAAAACTCCTGCCCACAGCAGTACACCTTAGCTCTTGAATGAGGAACCGACCGGACCAAGGCCATCAAAGAGACACAACTAGCGAGAGAAGCTTAGCGCGGTGGCAGTGAGGCAGCCACCTACAACCAGTTTACACCACTACTACCTGCAGCTTGGGTGACTCTCTTCCCAAAAACCTGGCCAAAGACGCTCTCTGGGCCACCCTGGCACTGCAGGAGGACACCTCATGGTGGCACAGGTGAAAGTGTCTTGCAAAGCACTGAAGTATGTCTGTGAGAGTGTTGAAGTGGGGTCAATTATGACTTAATGGGCAAAATATTCTGCTTTGTTAAGGTGCAGATATCGGGGATTTAAGGGTCTTTGAAGCAGGGTCAGATTTGGAGGTCGAGAATTCAGCGATGGGCCAGTAGATGAGGCCCAGCTGTTAGCTGGTGTGTTTTTACCCTCGGTGCCTCGTCTGTAAACCCACCTGCCAAATTATAATACATGCTTAGAACAGATATAAATGGCCAACTGGTAGATTGTTCAGTCTCTACATTTCATATGTGGTAATAAAAAACGGGGGAATGGGGGGGGGGAGCAAGGGGGCTGTGTTGGTTTGATGTATTTAAAAAATTGAGGAAAAAACCGTCTTCAAAGTTATTAAATAGTTCCAAAGCACAGTATTGTGTGTCTGTTGTACATAATCATACCATAACAAGTGGATTTTAACCAGTAAACGGATGGGAGCATACCTTATATTTTCCAATTTTCTGTCACCGTATAGTTTCCAAATCATTCATAGGGTAGAGTGTATTGCACTTGAACCCATATTTCCTGTTAAAAATGCAATATCTAATATTAAACTTTAATAATCAAAGGTCAATATCTAACATATCCTAAAACTCATCAAGCGAAAAATTGGGTACCTTTTGAGAAAAGAGACATTATCAGAAACAGAAATGTATCAACCAAAGAGTACCACTAAAAAGCGGCGCAAATCATATTCATGTTGGCATCATCACTCTGTTATTAATATTCTAAGGGGTGGAAAGTGCTACGTAGGGACCCCAACCGATAGTCATCACGAGTGCAGAATATATCAAATTTCGCAACGGTCACACCTTCACCGCGCAAGGTGATGCAGTGAAAATTCATCTGCATCACCTAAAACTACAGCTCCCATCATACACTGTGCCTGGAGTGTTAATGGTGGATCAAGTTGAACCATGCTATTAGTTTACCTTTTAAGTACTACCGCTATGATGTTTGGTTAGCATTGCTAGAAGTAAGTCACCCTTCACCGGACCACAAAAGGTATAAAAATACCTCAATTCCAAACAATTATATTAGCACAAAGGGACCCTAACCAAAATATTCAAGCAAAAACGGGTGACTCCGTACCATGGGAGTTAATGAAAAGGCCATCAAAGAGTATCAAGTTAAACAGAAGAGAGCCAAAGGGAAGAGTAGCTTATTCCGGAAAGTAGAAAAGTTATGAAAACAGGGGGGCATATTGTTTGCTGCAGCGTTACAAATTTTAAATGCTAAGCAGGCTTGGACTAGGACTCACCAAGCCTTGGCAAGCGGAACCCACGAAGAACGGAGGACTTGCTTCTGGTGCAGACCAGGAAGGTCTGGGGTGCTTCTCTTTTTCAAGGAAGCGGGAGCCAGTCTGGAAGAGCCAACCCAGCAGTGAAGATTTCTGGATGCGTCTTCACAAAGGCCACTAGCCAGCGGGAAAGCAACCGGACAGACGCGGCAAGCAGGAAAATGCAGAAGGGCCCCACGCAGGACTCGTGGAGTGTGGGGGGCTGATCTTCGGTGCAGATGGTGCTTGGGGTTGGGGCTTCTCAATCCCCGGTGCACAACTTCGAGGGTGCCTCAGAAGCTGCGCTGGAAGATACTCGCCACTTTTCCCAGGTAGCCGGTCCCACGTCTCTCGTCACCTCCACGGATCTCAGCTCGGCTTTGGATGTGGTTCAGGGTCGGAGAAGTCTGGAAGTCAAGGCTCTGGTCGGGCTCTGCAGTCGGTCCCTCGTAGAACTTCAGCAAAGCAAAGGGTAGTCTCTTGATGGTGCCTGTTTGCACAGGGTAGCCACTCCTTGGCCACAAGGGAGATTCTTCAGTCTTCATCTTTCGTCGAATGTCGAAGGTCCAGAGTTTCTGTTCAAGTTGCAGGTTCAGGATAATCTAATCTCCTGGGGCCCAGCTACCACTCTTATACTAATCTGGGGGGCTGGGTTACCTGCTAGGTCACGCCTTATGGGTGGGACCTGGGAGGGGGGTGGTTACACCCCCTTCCCTTTGTCCAGTCTCGCGCCAGGACTGGGGCTGGAGTGCCCCAGCACCGGTTTGAACTGGACTATGCACGGGACACCTTGTGTGCCCCAGGCATGTCTCATTCTTTTCATCCCTCCCTGCCCCAATACACTAAGGCCTGTATGGGGTGGTGCTCGCACCTCCCAAGGCAGGAAACCTATTGTCCAAGCCTCCCTTGCCGGGATCACTCCCAGCAGCAGGAGGTCAGACTCGTGTCTGTGGCAGCAGCATCCATTTTGTGATGCTGGGGCTCTGGTTAACTTTAACCGGGTAAGTAGGTTACAACATGTCTTCTCCCTCTAGAAGGGAGGGATAATATCCTCATCCCCAGAAATGGGATGGGGGTATTATTCCAAAGTGTTAGACACCTTACACGACATGTTTTGATAAAGCCAAACCATAGTTACCATAACCGTTTAAGATTATAAGGCACTTTAAGAGTATATGGTAGGCTAAATCATAGAACAGCTATAAGGACATGGTTCCGAAAGCTGCAGACAGGCTCAGCTCATGCTAGAGCACCATCTCACATGTTACCAAGCACTCTGCCTCCAGGATTGTTAAGGCCTGCCATAGGAGTGGCTGATAGGTACACATGTGTCTATATATAAGGTAGATATAGATATACTATATCTAAGCAAGGGGTGATTACACGACCTTGCCCCAGCTGAGTGATCAGCCAGTTGTGTCTGATTGGAAGGCCAGACCAGGGGTGGCATAATACATGCTGCAGCCCCTGGGAGGCCTAGGGTACACCTATGCCCTGGGTACCTAGGGTACACTGTACAGGGTCCAATAAGGTGATCCTTACCAATTGTGTATGTACCTAGGGTACATGGAGTCCATTTTAAGGAGAGAGCAGACAGCCTGAGACCCTGAATGGCAGGATCTCAGGCCAATGATGAGGAAAGTGTTACCACTGCTTCCTCAAGATAGCAGGCATATGGTGGTCAGAGCCCTGGTAACAACGAGACTCGACTACTGTAACGGGCTGTATATGAATGCGCAGCAAAGCATACTGAAAAGACTACAGGTTTTACAGAATGCGGCAGTCCGATTACTTACGGGTTCTCCCAGATTCTCTCCTGTGTCACTGGAAAGAAGAACCCTACACTGGCTCCCCATAAAAAGCCGTATTCGTTTCAAGGCACTGTCCATGGCATTCAAGGCCTTGCACGGACTTGGTTCAGATTTTCTAAAGCAGCGTATACTATGGTACGTTCCAGGAAGAAGTCTTCGCTCCGAAGGAACAAAACAGGCTCAAGTCCCTCTGAGGAAATATGAATTTTGTGATCAGTTATGTCCCCTATCGTAGACCCCAACGGCTCCATGTGCATGCTATAAGTACATGTATGTTCCCTCCAGTTCCAGTTTTGAAGACGCAAATACATGTGCGTCCACCGTCAACATGTCCTCTTTCAGATCCGCCATGAATGGATCAGATATTCCATTCCTAAGTATGAAAGGCCACCGACTTTATGTGGTTCACTTTCCACATTTTACAGATTCAGGCGAGTAGGCCCAGAATTCTGTCATCAAGCCTTTTCCTGCCTTCTGCCTCTGAAAGCTCCAGTCTGAGCCTGCATCTGTATCCGTGAACTTTGTCCTACTCCCTGCGCGGCTAACGGTGCCTGATCCAGCCTGTTGCCTGCCAAAAACTGTATTTCACCTTCAAGATTATCTGCTCCGCTCCTCATCCGATACATTCCTGTCTAGTAGTTTAGGTAAACATTCCTCCAGCTACCGTGCAAAGGGCCAGGCCTCGCTGTCCACATGCAAGTAATTCATAGCCCCCGTTACCATGGAATATTCCTACCCCCTCGCATCTCATGTAGACACTTAGACGCTCGTACACGCACTAACAGTCAGTATAGAATAGATTCTATCCTAGAGACCTTTCCTTTTGGATAACACAGTTCTTTAAACATAGGATATTAGATATGATTTGGGATTAGGTTGACATGACCCCCAGACTTCTGTCTCCACATGTAGAGCTAAATGTCAAGTCCCCTTCACCCTCTAGTTGCACGTCAATCACACGTCATGCGGCTGCGCGCGCATCTCTGCCAAATATTTCTGCTGACATTGCAGGATTCTTTTATGGATCCACCCACTTGTGACATCATGTATAATGACGTTTACTAAGTTACGCCTATATGTCCGCCTCTATTAGTTACGTATGCACATTTTATCTGTATTATCAGCTGTTACGCCTCTTGCATCTGTTTCACTGTAATGCATTTCCTATAAAACTAATTATCTGTCAATAATGTATGCCCTTCCTTCCTGAAATTTCGTGGTGATGGTATAGAAGCCTGCAATTCGAATTGTATTCCTTTGTATAGGAATAAAGCCTTTTAGAACCTCTAATACCACGGATTCTGCCTCTTATATTTACTGAGTTATCCTTACTAGACTTTACCGCATAAAAATAGTACCGGTAATGAAATATTTACCACATAAATTGGCGCCCGAACAGGGACACTTTCTCAGCTCACGCGCCGGAGGTGCGTTGCAGGCCCGGTCTCCTGCCACAGCTGAACGGACAAAAACGCGTACCTGCAGGATTTCCTGTATCTCCCTCCGGCCAAGCGGGGGCGACTGAGGCTGCGATCAACACCCAGACGAGGCGGTGAGAAGTGCGAAGTATCCCGACCAGAGCCTAGCTGAGAGAGCAAGATCCGAGGTATACAGAGGCCCACCAGGTTCCGAAGTTCCGAGTCCAGTCGAGTCGAGTCCAGTCCGGTCCAGTTTCAGTTCCGTTCCGAGGCCTTCCGTTCCGAGCTACCCGGTGAGTACCATTACCGGGGAGGCATTTAACGTGCACATAGTCTGTGCCGGTCAAGACGGGTTTGGGTACACAAATCCGGTCTGCACTGTTTCAGCAGTGTATCTGTACTGTTTAGCAGTATATATAGTATGTCTTGCATATAAATAAGTATTATCTAATGTCAGTATTATGTCAGTAACTAGTTTTCTATTAGTTATCATCGTTCGTTAAAACTGTTAAGTGTTAAATGTTTTAATACGTTCTATATATTGTGGTGTGAATGACTGTTCATTATTGTGTTCATTGTATAAAGTGTGTTCTAGTAACCGTCTAAAAATGCCGCTCTTTTCGAAATTAAGACAGATCAAAACCAGAAAAGGGGTACTCGAAGAAGCTGTTCCCATTCCACCTAGGGACACTCCAGGGTACTTTATGTATCATAAGCATGGCCTAGATGCCATATTATTTCTTGATTTATGGGTGGACTACACCAAGGATTTGCCAGAAAATCAGAGATGGCCCGCAGCGGGGACCTGGGATGCAGATAGCATCATGAGAGTAGAAGAATAATTATGGAAAAAGAAAGCCAGACAGTCACAGAAAGATGCCATTGAATTATGGCGTAAAGAATCATATAGACGTACAGAAAAAGCGCTCAGACAGGAAGAGAAAGGTAGAGAGAATTCAAATAAAACCCGAGAAAATCTATTAATTGAGGAAGGTACCCGAGTAAAATCAGAACAAGTAGATAGACAAAGAAACACTCTTATGAATGGTATGTATCCTCTTCTGGCCGAAGGGTTACCTAAGGCTATCCCGGAAATACCAAAAGACTTAACTCCTCCATTGCTCCCGATAAAAGCACATCCCAAAACACATCCCAAAACAGCAAAGGACGTTTTCCTTTCCTCCTATTTAGATGACGTAGCTCCCGAGTATGCTAATGCCATGCCACCCACACCGCTTGCCGATGGTGTTCAACACCAAGAGCATCTGTCTGTATCCCCGCAACTACAAACTCCTACACAAGTTCCCACAGGTCCGTCCGTTTCTACAGTTTTTCCCACATCTACAATCTCTATCCTACGTCCAACGAATCCTTTCGTGCCTAGCACCTCAGATGGTGCTACAGGAGGTACGACAGACATGTTTGCCACACCGCCGCGAAATAAACAGACCCTTAGAGATTTAGCACTCCAACGTACACCTCAACTAGCGACATCCGACATGCTTAAAGAACAGCTTGTGGATTGTAGATACGATCCAGTGCCAGGTAGACAGGACAAATTGCTCATATCATCACTACGTATACGACGAGCTACATTATATTTAATGACGATACCAGGAATGGTTGAACACCTAGACAATATATATCGCTTTGTCCAAACAGGGCGAGGTCCAGAAAGTATTAACGAAGCTATGGAATACCAGAAAGTGGATGTACAAAGACAACTACTACGCTTTTTTATAAATTGCGTGATTAGGAACCAAGACAGGCCTGGGGCAGATCATGATACCATGCAAAAACTTGCCAAATGGGGTCAGAACATATCAGAAGAGAAACATGATAGACAGGCGTGCATAATCGCCATGTATCGAAAGATCCGCAAGGAAGTAGAACGAATACATAAAGAAAGACGAGAAGCAGACAGAGTAGAATCAGAAGAAGAGGAGGAGCAAGACTCAGAACAATTAGAAACGATAGCTTACGTAGGTAGAGGAAGACCCCATAATAATACTAGAGGCTTTAATGACCCGATACGTCCAATACGTCCAGAATATAATAGACATTTTCCAAACCCTATGTTAAATACAAGATCCCCTGAACACCTATTCCAAACCGTTGATAAATTACTCCGAGATCGAAGGGGGTATCATATGTTCGATTCCATGGACGAACAAGAATTAGCCAGGTCAGCAGTACAATGGGCTGATAGTCCCAGCGAATACAATGATGATGCACTAGCACACACGTTTCTGAATCTTGACCCCTACGAACAGCGTTTAGCTAGTATATACATGATTCAACACCTCCTTATATTATATAAAAGCCAACACTCCGATCCAGGACCCTTACCTGACATATTGACAGAACTACTCACGAATAAATGGAGAGGGTCAGGTACTGATTTAATTAATGAAATTCTAGAATTCCGAAACCAGTATATAACTTTCGTATGCCCAGAACACGTTCCAGTTCCCATCACGGGAAGAAAAATGTATCACATAGATAGACAGAACCCGTTACGCGAAGTACACCCAATCAGAGGTGACGGTAATAACTTTACACGCGTGTTTGTGTACACGCCCATAACTAAAATGGAATTACTAGAAATGAAGAAAGTAGTACCCAGCCATGACAAGGATCCAGCAGGTTTCCACCGTGAAATAAAAGACATGTTACTCATGGGAGAGTATACCTACCCCGACATTATGAAAATATTAAAAGTCCTATTACCCGCAGGTGTTTATGAGAAACTCAAAGAAAAGGAATGGGAGGTGGGAGACCAAAAGATAGATTGGACAGCATTAGAAAACGAAGAAAGGGCCCGAGCTGCAGGAGCAGGGCTTGGGGAAAAGACTACAGCACTACCAGGGCTACTAGTGCAGGTACTGCCACGTTTATTAACTACGAAAAAGGAAGACTGGGGTGCAATATCAGCCTGTAAACAAAAGCCAGATGAAGACACTAGTGATTTCTATTCCCGATTTGAAAAATGTTTTGGTATAAATAGTGGCATAAAAGCCAGTAGTGAGTCATATCCACATCTGTTTGTGACAAAATTAGTTGAAAATTCTCTGCTACAAGTCAAAAATAGAGTATTGAAATTCGAAAGTACCTGGCAAGGTAATACCCCATCACAGATGTTACAGATGTTACAATATCACCACAATAGAATTAGAGAAGAACAAGAACATGAACAAAGACGTATGAAAGATACAAAAATGAAAATGCTTGTTGCCCAGTCAGTTCCAGCCGATGGTCATCAAAAGGGTGATTCCGCAGGTCCTACGAAAGGGACATGCAACTATTGTAAACAACAAGGTCATTATATACACGATTGTCCAGTCCTGAAACATAATATTGCTACAGGTAGAACCCAGGAGAGACCACGTCCACCTAGACAGGATCAGAATCAACAACAAATCCCTCAGCATGCACAACCTAGGTTAGCTCCGCAACAACTAGCTCCGCAACAGGGAGCTCCACAACAGACCGTAGTACCGCCACAGGCGCAGCCTATTGCTGCAACACAAGCAACAACACAACAGATGTATCAGTATGCACAAGCAGATTATCCCGATTATCAGCGATATACATGAAATAGCCTAGAGAGGGAAGTTGGCTTACCCCTTATTGAGGTTCCTGTAGACCAAGAGGGACCTTATGTACATAGTGAACTATTAGGGGAAGACAGAAAGTTTTTACTTGATACAGGGGCAAGCAGAACAACTATACGACGCAGTGAAGTTCCAGGGGCACCCCTCTCAGGCTCACAGAATATTTCCCTTGGATTCTCAGGAAAACCTATCATTAATGAAGTAACACAACCTCTTCCATTGACGGTTGGTCCATTGACACGTACTACAGATTTATTGCTTACTAAATCATGTCCAGAAAACTTGTTAGGTATAAAAACATTGAAAGCTCTAGGAGCTATAATATGTTGTTCTCCGGAAGGAGTACGATTATTTTTGCGTGACTTTAAAGGTCACTACGTGTCTAGAGACATGGATCACCGGTTACAGAATTTACCTACACATTTATGGGCACAAGGCCCCACTGATGTTGGTTGCATGAATATTACACCATATCGTGTCACACTAAAAACAGGAGTAGTACTACCACGAATGCGACAATACAAGTTACCACCAGATGCTGTTGTGGCTTTGCTGCAAATCATTGACGAGCTCATTGCACAAGGAGTGGTTGTCGAAACCGACTCCAATGTATGTAATTCCCCGATAATTCCGATTCTTAAAAGAACGGATCCAAAAGCACCACCAGTATATCGATTAGTTATTGATCTGCGCGAATTGAATAAATGCATTGTACCACAATACCCTGTGGTCCCAGATATCTCCTCATTACTCACCGCTATTGACTCAGAAGCAACGTTTTTCACTGTAATTGATCTCAAGAATGCTTTCTTTAGCGTCCCAATAGATCCGGAAAGTCAATATCTGTTCGGATTCAGTTTAAATGGACGAAGTTTTAAATTCACACGCGCACCTCAAGGATTTACAGAAAGCCCCAGCATCTATAGCCAAGCACTGAAACGAGAACTTGACAGTATCCACATGCCAGTTAACACTGCCTTGCTTCAATATGTCGATGATCTGCTGATCACCGCCCGAAGCGAACCTGAATGTGAAAAAGCGTCACTGACGGTTTTAAAATTCCTGGCCGACAAGGGGCACAAGGTGTCCCCTTCTAAGCTGCAATTCTGTGTCCAGCGAGTTGTTTACCTTGGGCACTCGCTGTCCAAGGAGGGAAGGCAGCTTACACCCGACCGCATCCAGTTAATCGCTAACATGCCACCACCCAAGACACAAAAGGAGGTGCGGGCTTTTATAGGCCTCACTTCATACTGTAGGCAGTGGATCCCTCAATATGCATTTCTAGCAAAACCACTCATCCAGTTGACAACACAGGAGGCAGCCACATCGACTGTCCTCCCTTGGACTCAAGAACATACACAAGCTTTTGAAAGCTTAAAGAAAGCTTTATGCCAAGCACCTGTTTTAGCAACACCATGTTACAGTAAACAGTTTACACTCTTTGTTACAGAACGCGAAGGTACTGCCTTGTCAGTACTCACTCAGGAACAAGCAGGATCACACAAACCATGTGCTTATTTCTCTAGTACATTAGATCCAGTAGCTCAGGCTCTTCCTGCGTGCCTGAAATCGGTGGCAGCAACAGCTTTAGCAATCAGACAAAGTGATGCCATAGTGTTAGGACACCAAATGACAGTACATGTACCACACGCAGTAGAGGTTCTCTTGAACCGCACACAAACACAACACTTGACTATAGCGAGACTCACTGGTTACGAATTGACATTATTTCAGCCACACATAGAAATCAGACGTTGTAATACGTTAAATCCTGCCACACTGTTACCAGTAGGCGGAACAGATCCATTGGCACATGATTGTGTCGAAGTCATTACTATCACGACGAAACCCAGACAAGACTTGACAGATATCCCTTTGTCAGATCCAGACTTGACATTGTATGTAGATGGGTCATGTATGAGAACAAGTACAGGAGAGTTAGTGGCCGCTTACGCAGTCACAACAGACACTGAAGTCATTGAAACAAATTGTATTAACACTTTGTCAGCTCAAGCAGCAGAGCTCATCGCTCTGACACAAGCCTGTATTCAAGCCAAAAATAAGAAAGTCAACATATACACAGATTCACGTTATGCATTCGGAGTCGTCCATGACTTCGGCGTACTGTGGCGAGAGAGAGGTTATTTAACTTCTCACGGTGCCCACATCCAACACGGACCCCTCATTCAAGCCCTCTTAGACGCGATTCATCTACCTACTGCAATATCGATTATGAAATGCAAAGCCCATACAAAAGTTACCGATATCATTTCTCAGGGTAATGACCTAGCTGACAGAACAGCTAAACAGACTGCTCAGAATCAGACTCACACAACTGACACGACAAAGACAATAGTTCCGACACCAACACATTGCATGACAGTTAAGGATCCCGCCCTTGATGTAATTGACATACAGACACATGCTACACCAGAAGAAATAAAGAAATGGACTGAATTAGGAGGGATCCAAACGGATCAAGGATGGATGACGAAGGAAAAATCTATATGGTTTCTTCCCGACTCCATGGTTCAAGTCATCATTAACACAATACATAGTCCAGCGCACCTAGGAGAAAAAGCTATGCTAGACAGCATTCAACACATTTGGTTCAACAAACACTTGCGAGCAGCAGCTAAACAAAAAGTTCGTACCTGTATGATATGTTGTCAGTTTAATCCAGGTAAAAGCATCCCCGTAGAGCAGGGTGGATTTCAACCTCCCGATCATGCTTTTGAAGTCCTCCAGATGGATTATATCCAGATGGAACGATGTCGAGGATTCAAATATGTTCTCGTAGTTGTCTGTGCTCTTTCCCGTTGGACAGAAGCCTACCCGGTTTCAGATTACACTGCCCCGACTACTGCCAAACAGTTAGTTCGAGAATTCTTCCCACGGTACGGTTTACCACGTGTTGTCTACTCAGATAACGGCCAGCCGTTCTCCTCCGAACTGATGAAACACGTTTCCCTTTTGTTAGGCTACCAATGGAAATTTCACTGTGTCCGACATCCCGAGGCAGCAGGTCTCGTGGAACGTCATAATCAAATTCTGAAAATTAGATTGTCCAAAATATGTAGAGAAAAAGGTGTCGATTGGATAGTAGCCTTACCAGTTGCGCTCTTTTACATGAGAATGGTAGCACATTCTCGAACAGGGCTATCCCCGTACGAGGTGATCTTCGGTAGACCACCAAATATGTGGGGGACGCCTATACCTCGCAAAATCACTGATGTTGACTGTAATATGCTGACAGATTACCTGGCTTCCTTGATGTCTGCACTACAATCTTGTCGTTCACAGGTAGCCGCAGCTTTTCCCGATAATACTGAGGTGAAGCCCCATGACGTGGTCCCTGGTGACCTGGTTCTGGTCCGGAATTTCGACCGGAAGACCCAACTGGAGCCTAGGTGGAAGTCGCCGAAGCTTGTTCTACTAACTACAAGGACAGCCGTGAAGATCGAGGGACGTAAAGGGTGGTTGCACTCGAGTCATATCAAGAAATTTTATGGACTACCATCTAGTGTGAACGCTCAGCCCTGCATTCCCTCACAGACAGACTCAAAACTCCCCTTGGTTGAACTAACAAACACTGAACTTTATAAACTGAAGTTAAGGTCTAGCAAGTCAGACAATTTGATTGTTTAAGTCCTCTCCAAGGTGAATCGGTTGAATTTGTCTCTGACATGTATCCTCTAGACCGGAATAGAGAAAGAAATCAACAGATGCAGCTTAAAAAGCATGCGTATTGTAAATCACTTCGTAGTCACTGCACAGTAACATTATTAATTTTGTTTTTTCTAAGTCTTCTGATCATCATTTCCAGCATACTATTGCACATATATTACCCTATTCTTAAGCGTGCTTACAATGTAACTGCAGAACATTCTTTTAGCGAATTACCTCTGCATGAGTTGTCCTATAGATTTGCGCTGCGCAACAACACATTCATTAGTATGTTACATCATTCCCATCAGACCAGCAATACCACAAATTGTTGGATATGTGGCCGACTCCCTCCCTATCAGAACTATAAGGGAGTTTTGCCCCTCTTTCCATATCCGTTCACACACAATGGCTCCTGTGGAGCATGGTTTAGTTTGATTAATTCCCTAGATTCAAATTCCGCAGTTTATCAAGACAACTGGGTATGGGGAAACCTGAACCTAGTTTTGCTTAAAGTCTGCTACCCTAACAAGGAGGGACTTCCCAAAAGAACAGGAACTGATCCAGAAAATGAAGTATATGGATTAGGTAATTTTACACTTAACCTCATGATCCTGAACGTTGAATCTGAAGCTACACCAATCTTGCCCGCCATGTCAGTATTCCCAGTAAAAGGGGAATTATGTGTAAGAAAGAATGGTTCCATACACATGGGCCATAGTAAATGCACCACTGTAATAAAATTCAGTGATCAAGGCAAGTCTACATTTAGAGCTTCCCATCATTCCTACTTCATATGTGGCCAGACCGCATATATATGTCTACCTTTAGATTGGGATGGTACCTGTTACATAGCATTCCTTCTGCCACCTGTTTTCCTAGCTCCTCCTGATTATCATAGAAATACCCATTTAGTACACAATAGACAGCAGAGAGATCTCCCAATTGTCGATTACACTGAAACGGCATGGGAACAATACACAGATTTCAATAAAGGTTTCTTTCCCTATATAGGTACAGTCACTAATAGTAAGCTGATACGTAGATTAACCAGAACCTTTGAAGCAGTAGTGAACGAGACTACTTCCGCCTTAGGCAATTTAACAGAAGAGCAGTCTGCTATGCGGATTGTTGTGCTTCAAAATCGTCTTGTCCTTGACGTCATCCTGGCCGATAGGGGCGGAGCTTGTAGGGTCATCGGATCAAGTTGCTGCGTTTTCATACCAGAAAATTCGCCGTCAGTATATAAAGCCATAACTCGCCTTCATAAGATTATGAGCCAGATACACCAGAGTCCAGGCACCTGGACTTGGTCCGGTTGGTTTTGGAGCGTGTTGTCAGCCTGGGGATGGAGAATCCTATCCTTCCTAGGTATTGGCTTTCTCATACTATTCAGTTGCTGTTTATGTCTACAATGTGGGCCAGCGATTTGTGGTCTGTGTGCCACATCGTGTATCACACATCCAAGTTTTCGTTCAAGATCCCGGAAGAAGAAAGAAGAACAAATGATGCTATATGAACAGATCGATGGATTGATGAAGATCGATATCTCCTGAGGGTCCGTAGGGGACAAGGAGGGAATGAGGAAATATGAATTTTGTGATCAGTTATGTCCCCTATCGTAGACCCCAACGGCTCCATGTGCATGCTATAAGTACATGTATGTTCCCTCCAGTTCCAGTTTTGAAGACGCAAATACATGTGCGTCCACCGTCAACATGTCCTCTTTCAGATCCGCCATGAATGGATCAGATATTCCATTCCTAAGTATGAAAGGCCACCGACTTTATGTGGTTCACTTTCCACATTTTACAGATTCAGGCGAGTAGGCCCAGAATTCTGTCATCAAGCCTTTTCCTGCCTTCTGCCTCTGAAAGCTCCAGTCTGAGCCTGCTTCTGTATCCGTGAACTTTGTCCTACTCCCTGCGCGGCTAACGGTGCCTGATCCAGCCTGTTGCCTGCCAAAAACTGTATTTCACCTTCAAGATTATCTGCTCCGCTCCTCATCCGATACATTCCTGTCTAGTAGTTTAGGTAAACATTCCTCCAGCTACCGTGCAAAGGGCCAGGCCTCGCTGTCCACATGCAAGTAATTCATAGCCCCCGTTACCATGGAATATTCCTACCCCCTCGCATCTCATGTAGACACTTAGACGCTCGTACACGCACTAACAGTCAGTATAGAATAGATTCTATCCTAGAGACCTTTCCTTTTGGATAACACAGTTCTTTAAACATAGGATATTAGATATGATTTGGGATTAGGTTGACATGACCCCCAGACTTCTGTCTCCACATGTAGAGCTAAATGTCAAGTCCCCTTCACCCTCTAGTTGCACGTCAATCACACGTCATGCGGCTGCGCGCGCATCTCTGCCAAATATTTCTGCTGACATTGCAGGATTCTTTTATGGATCCACCCACTTGTGACATCATGTATAATGACGTTTACTAAGTTACGCCTATATGTCCGCCTCTATTAGTTACGTATGCACATTTTATCTGTATTATCAGCTGTTACGCCTCTTGCATCTGTTTCACTGTAATGCATTTCCTATAAAACTAATTATCTGTCAATAATGTATGCCCTTCCTTCCTGAACTTTCGTGGTGATGGAATAGAAGCCAGCAATTCGAATTGTATTCCTTTGTATAGGAATAAAGCCTTTTAGAACCTCTAATACCACGGATTCTGCCTCTTATATTTACTGAGTTATTCTTACTAGACTTTACCGCATAAAAATAGTACCGGTAATGAAATATTTACCACACCTCGCATCAGGAAGGCCCGATGGGGAGGTAGAAGTTTTGTTTATGGTGCCGTAAAAGCTTGATCTACCATGCTATCTTAGAACCATGCCAGACCTGATGTCTTTTAGAAAAGAACTTAAGACTTGGCTGTTTAGTTTGGATTGACCCCTTACTCTGTCGCTCTGTTTTCAGGTTTGACCCTTGGGATTTCTAGATAGCGCCAGGACACCTCCGGGTAATTGTCGCGCTTAATAAGTGTCATTAACATAACATAACATAACATAACTAAGCCGAAAAACCAGCTAGACACAAGGCAAAAAGTTGGGGGTAACCATAGTCAGATATCCACCTTCCTACACAACCCCCCCCCCCCCCAAACGAAAGGAGATAAGGCTGGCCTTGACAAGGTAAGCCTCTATTGCCTAAGTGGCCATATAAGGAAGGACCAGCACTGGCATGGTTACCCCCTGTCTCATGGTCCACTAAGCATTCCCTCACCCTAAAGGTATCATAGGGTCTCCACCATAGGGAATCTCTACCTTTGGTGTGTCTTTGCAAAGTAAAAGGCTGGTGTTGAGATGGAGTACTGAAGTGAGTGTCCTCAAAGTGAGGCCTCAGCTTCCTCCAATCATCCTCCACCATGGATGCCTTTCTTTCTTTCACTGAGTTACACTGTGCTCTCAGGGTCAGCCTCTGGCTACCTAAAGCTGGAGGCTGGGTCCCTTTTGTGGGCTTACTGGAGGGACAGGTCAGGTTTGGGGCCCTAAGGTCCCATGTTTGCCTGTGCCCAACAGAATCCCTCTGGGGGAGGTCCCTAACTACCTGTAAAGGAGATCCCTCAGGAATATTTTTAACCATCACCTGGCTAGGGCTACTAGCCAGGCAATCCTCATTCTTTTGATGGGGGGGTACTTGTGGACAGGGTCCCTCTTGGGGTCCACTGGCCTCCCTGACCTCTGCAGCCCTGGGCTGACTGAGGCAGGGTAGAGAGAGGCAGGCTACCTGCACCAGACTGGGTCCCACCTTGGAAGGGGCCACTGACATCAGAGGCTCTGCCAGGCCAGGCCTGGCTACCTCTGGGGCAGTTCCTTCACAAGGGGTGAGGTCAGATCCCTGAGGAGGCTGACCTTTTCCTAATGTCTGGGGAGAGGGAGACTTTTCTTCCTCCCCACTACTCTCTGTTTGTGTGGAGTGATCCATAGTTTCAGGCTTCACTACACCTATGTCAGTCTGAGTATGGGCTGAGACCATTACAGCCTTGCCAACCTTTTCAGGGAGGCACTCAGTTTGGGTTTGAGCTGTGACTGTCACAGCTCTGCCAATCTCTATAGGGAAGTCTGTCTTTGCCTGGGCTGTGGCTACCACTGCCCTTCCAACCTTTTCAGGGAGGAAATCTACATGGACAGGGGTTGTGGTTGGCACAACCCCACTACCCTTTTTTGAAAGGCCTACCATTTTAGAATGGGTGTCTTGTTCAACTCCAGCCCAAGCTGAGAGTTCTAAGTCATTCCCCAGTAAGCAGTCCACAGGCAAGGTTGGAGACACTGCCACCCTTTTAGGGCCAGTGACACCTCCCCAGCTGAGACATACCTCTGCCATGGGATGACTGTTCTGTTTGCCATCAATGTAGCTATCCTAGTGGTAGCATGGACAAGAGCAGTCTTAGGCTAAACTCTGAATGGCATGTGAAGCCAGCTGTGATACCATATATAATCCCTTGAATACCAAATGAAAGGACTCCACAACAGATATATATATAAAATAAAGTGTATTTATTCTAGTCAAACCCTCAGCACTCTTTATGAGATTAGAGGTAAGTACAACACAGTCTTATTCAAGCATACATTAAGTCACACAGGTAAGTAATACAGGTAGGCCCTAGGGGCCACGCAAACCATATACTAAGTAAGTGGTATAAGGACCACTGTCACGGAAATAGGATAGGCCTAGGCCTAGGGAATTGCTGGGGCTACACTACACTAGCAACAGTTAGGAAGTGGGAGGCCCACGGGATTCAGGTGCAGTGTGGAAACACTCACGCGTAATGCGTAAAAGTCGATAGAAATAGTAGTTGTTAGCAATTAACAGTTTAAGGACACTTCTGAAGCAGCTAGAGAGTCGAGACTCGGAAACTAGACCCTAGGATAGTCACTACCCTTGTGAGCACCGAAGTACCCAAGTTACCTAGCCCACGGGCTGCGGGTGCATAGCTGTGAACTTGCGTCGGGTTTCGTCATGGACTTCTATGGATGCCTGAAGGAAAGTTGCTGACAGGCAGTCAGTGCAGAGTGTCCGGTGGATCCCAAGGCCGGGATCAAGAAGGAAGGGTACCTGCAAGCAGAAGGGACAGAGTCAAGGTCACTAGCCGGTGACCACGTGGAACCAGGAAGGAACCAGGCGATGTCGTGAAGATTGCAGGTGAAGAGGTGAAGCTTGTCGCAGCAGCCACG
This sequence comes from Triturus cristatus, assembly GCF_964204655.1. Classification (NCBI taxonomy): domain Eukaryota; kingdom Metazoa; phylum Chordata; class Amphibia; order Caudata; family Salamandridae; genus Triturus; species Triturus cristatus. Next base: position 381,269,527 of record NC_140585.1, on the reverse strand, counting down.
GGTACCAGGAGACGTCGAGGACGACCAGGACCAGGAGGCGAGCTGTCCCACGAAGGCTCTTGCTGTCGGCATCGTCGAAGTCGAACTAGGACTCACCAAGCCTTGGCAAGCGGAACCCACGAAGAACGGAGGACTTGCTTCTGGTGCAGACCAGGAAGGTCTGGGGTGCTTCTCTTTTGCAGAGGAGCAGGAGCCAGTCTGGAGGAGCCAAACCAGCAGTGGAAGTTCAAAGGTGTGTCGTCGCAAAGGCCGCTAGCCAACGGGCAAGCAACCGGACAGACGCGGCAAGCAGGAAAATGCAGAAGGGCCCCATGCAGGACTCGTGGAGTGTGGGGGGCTGATCTTCGGTGCAGATGGTGCTTGGGGTTGGGGCTTCTCAATCCCCGGTGCACAACTTCGAGGGTACCTCAGAAGCTGCGCTGGAAGATACTCGCCACTTTTCCCAGGTAGCCGGTCCCACGTCTCTCGTCGCCTCCACGGATCTCAGCTCGGCTGTGGATGTGGATCAGGGTCGGAGAAGTCTGGAAGTCAAGGCTCTGGTCGGGCTCTGCACTCGGTGCCTCATAAAACTTCAGCAAAGCAAAGGGTAAGTCTCTTGATGGTGCCTGTTTGCACAGGGTAGCCACTCCTTGGCCACAAGGGAGATTCTTCAGTCTCCTTCTTTCGTCGAATGTCGAAGGTCCAGAGTTTCTGTTCAAGTTGCAGGTTCAGGATAATCGAATCTCCTGGGGCCCAGCTACCACACTTATACTAATCTGGGGGGCTGGGTTGCCTGCTAGGTCACGCCTTATGGGTGGGACCTGGGAGGGGGGTGGTTACACCCCCTTCCCTTTGTCCAGTTTCGCGCCAGGACTGGGGCTGGAGTGCCCCAGCCCCGGTTTGAACTGGACTATGCATGGGACACCTGGTGTGCCCCAGGCATGTCTCATTCCTTTCAGCCCTCCCTGCCCCAATACACTAAAGTCTGTCTGGGGAGGTGCTAGCACCTCCCCAAGCAGGAAACCTATTGTCGAAGCCTCCCTTGCCGGGATCACTCCCAGCAGCAGGAGGTCAGACTCTTGTCTGTGGCAGCAGCATCCATTTTGTGATGCTGAGGCTTTGGTTAGAGTTAAACAGCAAAGTAGGATTTTAACATGTCTCTCCCTCTAGAAGCGGGGAATAATATCCTCATCACCAGAAATGGTATGGGGGTATTATTCCAAAGTGTTAGACACCTTACACGATATGTTTTGATAAAGCCAAACCATAGTTACCATAACCGTCTAAGATTATAAGGTACTTTAAGAGTATATGGTAGGCTATATCATAGAACAGCTATAAGGACATGGTTCCGAAAGCTGCAGACAGGCTCAGCTCATGCTAGAGCACCATCTCACATGTTACAAAGCACTCTGCCTCCAGGATTGTTAAGGCCTGCCATAGGAGTGGCTGATAGGTACACATGTGTCTATTTTAAGGGTAGATATAGGTATACTATATCTAAGCAAGGGGTGATTACACGACCTTGCCCCAGCTGAGTGATCAGCCAGTTGTGTCTGATTGGAAGGCCAGACCAGGGGTGGCATAATACATGCTGCAGCCCCTGGGAGGCCTAGGGTACACCTATGCCCTGGGTACCTAGGGTACACTGTGCAGGGTCCAATAAGGTGATCCTTACCAATTGGGAATGTATGGAGTCCATTTTAAAGAGAGAGCAGACAGCCTGAGACCCCGAATGGCAGGATCTCAGGCCAACTAAGTCGAAAAACCAGCTAGACACTAGGCAAAAAGTTGGGGGTAACCATAGTCAGATATCCACCTTCCTATAGACACTACGGCTCCGGTTCCAGGTACTCCTCAGCCGCATCCGGGATTAATCCCTTATCCGCAGTTCCCGACTCCGGGTGGGGATTCGCCGCATTTTTTTAAATGCTATGTATGGGATTTTCCAACGGGCTGCCATCCCATCCGGCGCACCTACTGGTCCCGTGGGTCCTATGGCATACACCCTGGGAGTGCCGCAGCATTATTCTCAGGCCCCGTTGTCGTACTTTGGTATTCGGAACCGCGTAGGAGACAGGACCCTACCCCTGTCTATTTTGGTATTAGCGAACCGCAAATGGTGAATGCGGCACGTACGAGTGCTTTATGTGCCGTTCTAGCTACGAATGCACTGTGTACACGTATTCTGCTCAACTACGCGGGTTCCATTTTGGAAGCAGTGGCCATCTTGTCATTGCCCTCACATAGGCTATGATGGAGTTAATACGGGCCTCACAGTACACGGGCTTTCCCTCTGACTTCTCTGTGACCTGGGCAGCTGGCTCTGCTGCCCCGGGTCAAACCGGTCTCACGAGCTCCCCTTCCTCCTTCCACCTGTGATTCGTATCGGGGCTTGACCCGTCATAAAGCCCTTTCATTCTACACAATCCCCCGGCTAATCTCTTCCACACCTGCTTGTTCTTGCTTTATGACTTGTTTCCCAAAACAGGAGATGCTCATATTTATTGGGGGGTCTATTTACTTCAAACATGGGATCTGAACCTTCCTGTGTAAATCATTGTGGGCTGGCCGAACCGGAATGTGGGATGGTCATCATGACTCTGCCTTTTCTTTGTAATGTACACTTATATATTGCCGTATCATAAAACCTAGGAATGTATGCTTGAGGCCAGAAAAAGGGTATTTAAGATGAAGTCCGTTTCTATGATTTTCAGCAGTCTCCTGAGAACATACACGCTGTTGTACTTCTAGGATATCTGTCATTGGTCTGCAGCCAATAAACGATTCTTTGACTTCACCCAGAAGACTCTGTGTTTCTGTAGGTCCGGAACAGGGTGAAACCCCGAAGTCATAGGGTGTGTGCCCCTGCACCACTGGGACTAAAATACCCAGTACTTCAGTTTGGCGCCCAACTCGGGCCGATTTCAGCGGTACCAGTCCAAGCCAGAGGTTCGTGAGGAGCTTCGTGTGGAAATTCCGGAGGAAGGCCGCCACTTCATCGACCCCTGCATGTCGACGTGGTCCGAAAGTCTTTTCTACGAGGTTCTCCGCGTCCCGACGGCTACGAAGGACTGCTGCCCTGATTAATCGACCTGTTTTGGACCCTTGACGAGTTTGAGAGAGCGAAACAATCGAGAGAGTCTTCTGGTGACGTCATCGATCAGCAATATTCAGTTAAGTATAAGTGGAGCGTCTCCCATTTGTTTTGGTATCCCTCGGGATCGTTTGATTTGATTTGGTAATTGGTGATTTGGTGTTTGCAAACCCCAAAGCCAGAGGACTCGTGTATTCACGAGAATATCATAATCGATAATCCTTTGACGTTTGGATCTAGACTAGTGAGCGAAGATGCCTGGTTCTGGACTATTTGGTAGATTATTCTGTTTGGGTTGTGGAAAAGATTTCCAGCTAGAGGAATCATGTCCGGTTCCTCCGGTTGGAACTCCAACTTATGAGCTCTATGTGAAACATGGCGTAGGCCCCATTGCATATAACGAAGTGTGGATCCACTACACCAGGAAAGATGGTGTTTTAAAATGGCCCCAAAATGGTAGTTTTGATACCGATATTTTAGATAATCTGGAAATTAAATTGTTTAAGAAGAAAGCCCGGCCGGCGATGTTTGACTCTTTCCGCTTATGGCGAAAGGAAGCCAAACAGAAGGAAATTAAGCTAGCGAAAAAGAATAAGAGAGAGAGAGGTATGTCAGTAATGCAAGCAGCTGTACAATTTAAAGATAATGAAGAGGAGCAAATGAATGAGCAATTGCACAGGCAGCGTAAGTTAGGGATTGACAAATGTTACCCAGCTTTGCCACATTCTAAGCAGGATGAGTCAGAAGAAAAGGAGAAAGATCCCCTGATGTCGCATTTGTTGAGTTCGCCACCCCCGTATGCTCAAACTGCCACGGCGCCTCCTCAGCTTGTAAATATGCCACCTCCAGTGCATATACTGCAAGCCTGGCCGCAACCGCCAGTTGCTTTGCAACCAGTTCCTATTCCTGTAGCGCAGTCTTCTCAAGCGCCTCCGGTAGTGCTTCCAACTACCCCCGCACTTCCTGCGACTTTGCCTAATCCAGTAACTGCCTTCCCTAACGCTCTTCCTTCTACCACTCCAGTACCTGTCTCTACATCCTCTTTTCTTCCCTCTGTTTTTCCCCCTGTTCTCGCCTCAGCTTCTCCTTCAGCGCGACAGCGTTTAGCCAATGTGGTTACTACATTAATGTCGCCTCTCTTTGGGTCATCTGGTGCAACTCCTGGTGTACAGCGTAAGCAGTTGCGCAGCCAATTGCCTAACCCCGATGAGAAAAAGGTAATAGATCACATGGCGCGTAGATGGATCGTTTTCCCTTCACTGTATGATGTGGAATCGGTTGTTAACACTTTCCATCAATGGGATGCCCCGAAACAGAGATATGTATTTGAGAAAATGTGCGAAATTCTCTGTGAAGAATTGGAGGATAGTGGTAGAAATCCGAACCCGCAGGAATTGTGTAGAGTGAGGTTCGATTTTGGAACTGGTATAATTGTGGACCGCGAAGTAGATAAAGCAGTTGCGGTTGTATTGTCCTTAAGGAATGACGATTGCCAACAGTCATTGTTTGAACAAGAGGTCCTTGTGGGGAAAAAGGCAAAAGCGCGACAATACCCTATGAGAGAAGTTCCCCCGGTATGGAAGGAAGCAGTTGCAGCTGTCGGCAATAACCCCGCTGTGCCAGCGCATTTCCAACGTGTTTGGGTGCATGTTCCATGGAAGCGCTCTGAGGTGTTAGCACTTAAGCAGACATTGCCTGATCCCCGTAAAAACCCAGCAGGTTACTATAAAGAGTTGTCACAGACGGCAGGGTCATGCATTATGAATCTGGCCGACATAGACATGTTGTTTGGTAATGTTGTTCCACAGCCTCTATGGGGATCAATTCGTAATGTAGATCACAATGCAGAACTAGGGGATACCTGGGCTAACATTGTTGCTGCTGATGCTAGACAAACGGGTGGTGCGAAACCAGAACCTTTAGTAGCTGAATTGCCTGGTAGAATCATCACGTATATGAAGACAATAATGCCTGCGATGCGCGTAAATTGGGACAAGTTATCTGCATGTAAGCAAAAGAAAGATGAGACAGTGTCAGACTTCTTTACTAGGTTTGAGGAAACGTTTATTGACCACAGTGGGCAAGATATGAGTACTGAGGGTGGCCAACGGTTGTTTGTGGATAAGTTTGTGCAGAATTTACTCCCTGACCTGTGTAAAAAGTTGAAAGATTCAGAGAGTTCTTGGGCTGTTTCTTCTTCAGCGCAAATACTGGCTACTGCACAGTATTATGAGAACAGAGATAAAGACGAGAAAGATAGAACGGAGAAGAAAACGAAGGAACTAAAGACAAAGGTCCTTTTACAGCAGGCCTATCCACCACGTGGCGGCGGTAATAATTATAGACAACCCCAAGGTGTCTATCACCAACCCCAACAATTTCAGACTAATCAGCAAATTAATGGGTATTATCACCCACGTGTCCCTGTAGGTCCCAACCAATGTTCATACTGCAAGGAGGAAGGTCATTTTAAATATAGTTGCCCTAAATTAATGCAACGGAACGGTAATGCGTATGGCGCAAGAGGTAGAGGTGGTCAGCAAGCTCCTAAAGGCAGAGGGCGTGGAAGTGTTCCCCAAAACGCGCGTCCTCTTCCGCCCCAAAACGCCATTAATAGTTTTGATCAGCAAGCTAATGCGACTAGTAATACGGCTCAGTATTACAATAATGATTATTATGCAGAAGATGGTGATGCAGAGAATAATGATTACTAGGACAGCCATAGACAGAGAGAGGGAGTTGTTTCAGTGCCAGTGGATCAGAGCGGACCATATGTTGAGGTGACTACAGCAAATGTAACGGAGCCTTTTCTGCTAGACACTGGTGCTGCAAAGAGTTCAATCATGCATTCCAAACTCCCTGGCGCACCTTTGTCTGGCGATATAAATGTTTCAGTAGGTTTTTCTGGCGCCCCGGTTAGGAACCCGATTTCCAGTCCCATGTCACTTTCCGTTGGACCTTGCGAGCTGAAAGCGCCCCTGAGCCTGACAACAGGTTGTGGTGAGAATTTGCTGGGATTAGATTTGTTGAAAAGATTGCACGCTACACTGTATTGTTCTCCTTCAGGAGTACAACTTACATTAGGCAAGCAAGTGGTTTCTCCAATGTATTTGTCTAAAAACACGATGCCACCTGAATTGTCATCTCTTCCGGATGCCCTTTGGGCTACTGGTCCCAATGATGTGGGCCTTTTGGAAATACCACCATATGTGGTGACTTTAAAGGCTAATGTCAGACTGCCACGTATTCCCCAGTACAAGATCTCTAATGAAGGCCAGAAAGCATTGTTAGACATTGTCAGCGACTTGATTAATAAGGGTGTGATTGAAGAGACAAGAGGCAACGTTTGCAATAGTCCGATTTTACCTGTCTTAAAACGAACGGAACCTTCACAGCCACCTGTTTACAGATTTGTGATTGATCTTAGAGAGGTTAATAAGATTGTTGTGCCTCAGTTTCCGGTTGTCCCTGATATAACTGCCTTGTTAACGATGATTCCAGCCTCTGCTGCATGGTTTTCAGTGATCGATTTAAAGAATGCTTTCTTTAGTATCCCAATTGCAGAAGAGAGCAGAGACATTTTTGGTTTTAGTCTGGGAGGCCGAAGCTTCCGCTTCAAACGCGCTCCCCAAGGCTACTGCGAGAGTCCATCCATATACAGTCAAGCTTTGAAAGCGCAGCTTGATGCACTTGTTTTACCTAGTGGCGCTATCCTGATCCAGTACGTGGACGATTTACTGATCGCTGCGGATACTGAGAAGATCTGTAAAGAAGCCACATTGTCACTGTTGCGCCATTTATCCGCTTACCATCACAAAGTGTCTCTCTCTAAGCTGCAATATTGTCGACAAGAAGTGACCTATTTAGGTCATCTCTTATCGAAGGAGGGAAGGAGATTGACCCCAGAAAGAATTCAAGCCATTGCACAGTTGAGTGTGCCAAAGACACAGAGAGAAGTGCGTGCTTTCTTGGGCATCACCTCATACTGTAGGCATTGGATCCCTAGTTTTTCTTTGTTGGCAAAACCTTTATTAGCATTAACATGCAAAGACACACCGAATCCTATCCCATGGTCTGAAGAGTGCCAGAAAAGTTTTGTGGAATTGCGCAATGCGTTGTGTTCAGCTCCTGTGTTGGGCACTCCTGACTATAGCAAGCCTTTTACATTGTATGTTCACGAGAAAGATGGATGTGCGTTGTCAGTGTTAACACAGCCTTTTGGCGACAGACCGCGCCCATGCGCGTATTTTTCATCCACCTTGGACCCTGTAGCGAGGGCATTGCCAAGCTGTCTGAGAGCGACAGCTGCTGCAGCGATGTCTATCCGACAATCTGCTGGTCTGGTAATGGACAACACATTGATTGTCATGGTTCCACACGCTGTAGACACATTATTAAATAGAACCAAGACACAACACTTGACTAGTGCACGATTATCAGGGTATGAACTCACACTGTTAGCGAATCACATACACATAAAAAGATGCAATACGCTGAAACCAGCCACATTATTGCCGATTCCAGCAGACTCAGATGAGATTGAGCAACATGACTGTCTGTTCAGGACAGAAGAAGAGACGAAAGGGAGAGTAGATTTAAAGGATACTCCCCTGACTGAGTGTGATGGCACTTTATGGGTAGATGGGTCATGTTTCAAACTCCCTAATGGTGACACGACTGCTGCATATGCTATCACGACTTTACATACGGTCGTGGAAACTGCACGAGTGCCACATAATTCGGCCCAAGCAGCAGAATTGATCGCCCTCACGAGAGCATGTGTGTTGTCTGAAGGAATGAGAGTGAACATATACACAGATAGCCAGTACGCCTTTGGCGTGGCTCATAATTTTGGGCGTTTGTGGAAAGAGCGTGGGTTCCTGACGTCGCATGGAGCTAAAATTCAGAATGGCAAGTTGGTGAATGATCTCCTTGAGTCACTGACCCTACCTTTGCAAGTTGCGATCATGAAATGCAGTGCGCATAGGAAAGTCACAGATGATGTTGGACGTGGGAATGCGTTTGCTGATGAGACCGCGAGAGAGACAGCACAGAATGTGAAGACTAGAATGTATGTTGCAGGCCCCGCAAGATGGGTTAATGATGTGGGAATGTGTGAGAACACAATAGAGAGTGTGAAGTCGCTTCAGGCTGAAGCTACAAAGGAAGAGTTAAGCAAGTGGAGAGAAAGCATGGGTAAGTTGGATGAGAATGGTTGTTGGGTTGACCTGACAGAACATAGACGATGGTTGTTGCCTGATGCATATATGCTTCCAGTGGTTACTATGGCACATGGAATGGCGCATATCAGTACGAAAGGTATCTGTAAGTTGTTGGCTCCAGTATGGCAGAATGTTGGGATTCCCAAGTGTGCAGAGAATGTGGTCAAGAATTGCATAGTATGCTTGAAGTACAACCCTGGTAGGGGAACCCCAACTCCGGCCGGTCATTTTGCACCCCCATCATGTCCATTCGAAGTTTTGCAGCTGGACTTTATTCACATGGAAAGATGCAACAACCTGAAATATGTATTGGTGGTTGTTTGTGCTTTCTCCAAATGGGTTGAGGCTTATCCTCTGAAAGATAACACTGCCCTATCCACAGCCAAAGCCCTTGTGAAGGAGTTTTTCCCCAGGTTTGGGATGCCGAGAATGGTATGGTGTGATAATGGTAGTGAGTTTGTGGGTAAAGTGATGAAGAATGTATGTGAAGGGCTAGGGATAAAGCAGAAGTTCCACGCTGCAAATCACCCCCAGTCAGCTGGACTAGTAGAACGCTACAATGGAGCCTTAAAGCTCAAGCTGGCCAAAATTCAGGCGAGCACTGGTCTTAAATGGCCTGACGCTCTGCCTCTAGCACTCTTGTCCACCAGAATGACGATACACTCACGAGTGGGCCTTAGTCCCTATGAAGTAGTCTTTGGCCGCCCGGCCAACGTATGGGGTGTGCCAAGGCCTACGAAGTTCAGTGAGATTGAGCATCCAGTACTGCTCGATTACCTGTATGATTTGACTGTTAAACTGCGTGTTTTGCACCAACAGGTACATGATACTCTTCCCCAAGCCTCTGAACCTCCTGGACACCCTATCAACCCTGGTTCGTGGGTCCTGGTCCGGAATTTCCAGCGTAAGGGCAACGACGAACCTCGCTGGATCGGCCCCCATCTTGTTCTTCTTTCGACAAGATCAGCAGTGCGAGTGAAAGGGAAGAAACACTGGATTCATGGTACTCACTGCAAGGTAGTTCCCTTGCCTCTACCATATGACCAGTGGGTCAACGAGGGTATCGCCGACTCAGAGACAGACATTGTACCTCGCTTTGTACCATTCAGTGACGCACGCCTAAAAGACACAGCTTCAGTCCAAGAGAGTGACAATATTCTGCAGGAAGCTGTGCCGCCATCAAATCAACTAGACACTACTGAGCCTGAACTTTTGTTTCAAGACCAAACAGCACCTGGCCATCTCCGCTATAACTTGAGACCTAGGCCCATGGACAAATAAAGATTTCCTCATTATTTCCCTTTTGACATTTCTTGCTCTCCCATCTGAAGGACTTTCTTGATTTTTGTTTTTCGAACCACCATCCGGGTTCTGCCGCAGGGTCGCGGTGCCAAGACTTTGGGGTACAGGCCGAAGACGCTAGGTCAACGGTTCTGGTTGGTCTAGGGCGTTTCCCTGGACTGACAGGCGTACTCCTTAGCAGAAGAAACTCATCCACCGCGAGCGGCCCGAGTAGAGGATGGAGTTTTGTAGGATGGAGAGACCGATTGAGGAAATGAACTCTCAAACAAGGATGTGTAGAATTGTAAAAAGTAAATGTTTTGTCTTTTTGTGCTTTGTTACACTGTGTAGTATCATGATGTTTATTGTAGGATGTGTGTTTTTCTCTGCTCCAAAACCCATTACACCCACTCAACAGCCTATATCTCTTTCTACTGCCTCCTCTCACTCTTTTCACCCTTTGCCTGAGCACGAACAGACCCGACGATCAGAGTTCGTAAATAACTCGTTTATCCAACTCTTGCACCAGCACCAACTGGTAATAAATACGACCAATTGCTGGGTCTGTGGGTTAATGCCCCATACCACTAACAAGGGTATTCCCTACCTGGTGCTACCGTACAGTTACAATGGATCGTCATGGGCATTCCAAACCATGTTTCTCTACGCCCTAGATACATACTCCCCCCGCCCACCGCGTTCCATCAGACCCATCACCAATAATAAGGCTTTGATGAAAGGAGTTGCCGATATGAGTAGGGATATTAATGCATACTCGTCCATTCCCAAAGAAGAGCTGAGACCTTATGTAGGATGGAACGCGACGGGGTATAGTATTAGTCTGGGTGAAAGACAGCGAAAAATCTCATCTCCAATCTGGGTCGTACCCCACCTGGGTCGGTTCTGCTTACAGGGTAATGGTCAGAATCCTAGGGCTCAACTGGGAAGAAGTGACTGTACTGAAACGTACACTTTCCCGTCACAGTTTTCCCCTGCGTTTTTGGCTGCTAAGGGCACATATTTCATCTGTCATGACCGAGCATATACATGGTTGCCCCCTGATTTCTCGGGCACATGTTATATTGCGAACTTGCTACCGCCGACATTTACTGCCGCCTCCGACTATCACAAGACCAGAGTTGTGAGAGGCGTGATTAGTAAGGAGGACACTGCCGGTCAGGAAGCAGGAGACTTTTTCCTGGGTTTCCTGCCGTTTTGGGGACCTATGGTCAATAGTAGGAACCTGAGACAGCTGACTCGTGTGGTTGAATCCACCGTCAATGTAACGGCTGGTGCCCTTAGTAATTTGACAGCTGAGCTCCAAGCGGATCGCCTTATGACTTTGCAGAACCGCATGGTTCTAGACGTTATTCTTGCAGACCGCGGTGGGGTATGCAAGGTCATCCAATCCAGTTGCTGCATTTTCATACCAGATAATGCTCCAACAGTGTATCAAGCCATCTCCAAACTCCATAAAATATCTGAAGCCATACACGTGGATAAGGGAGATTGGTCACTGATGGGATGGTTCTGGGAATTGATATCTGCCTGGGGTTGGAAAGTTCTGATGGTCATTGGAATGATCTTAGCCATTCTTTTCCTGTTCTGTCTGTGTATACAGTGTGCTCCCGCGATATGTGGCCTCTGTGCTACCTTATGTGTAAGGAAACCTGTATCGAGGGACGAGCTAAGTAATAGGATGATGCTACAGCAACATCTCCATGACTTCGTGAACATTGACCTAGACTCGGATTAAGATGAGTATAGTGATTGCCTATGTAAGGGCAAAAGGAGGGTCTGTCGTACTTTGGTATTCGGAACCGCGTAGGAGACAGGACCCTACCCCTGTCTATTTTGGTATTAGCGAACCGCAAATGGTGAATGCGGCACGTACGAGTGCTTTATGTGCCGTTCTAGCTACGAATGCACTGTGTACACGTATTCTGCTCAACTACGCGGGTTCCATTTTGGAAGCAGTGGCCATCTTGTCATTGCCCTCACATAGGCTATGATGGAGTTAATACGGGCCTCACAGTACACGGGCTTTCCCTCTGACTTCTCTGTGACCTGGGCAGCTGGCTCTGCTGCCCCGGGTCAAACCGGTCTCACGAGCTCCCCTTCCTCCTTCCACCTGTGATTCGTATCGGGGCTTGACCCGTCATAAAGCCCTTTCATTCTACACAATCCCCCGGCTAATCTCTTCCACACCTGCTTGTTCTTGCTTTATGACTTGTTTCCCAAAACAGGAGATGCTCATATTTATTGGGGGGTCTATTTACTTCAAACATGGGATCTGAACCTTCCTGTGTAAATCATTGTGGGCTGGCCGAACCGGAATGTGGGATGGTCATCATGACTCTGCCTTTTCTTTGTAATGTACACTTATATATTGCCGTATCATAAAACCTAGGAATGTATGCTTGAGGCCAGAAAAAGGGTATTTAAGATGAAGTCCGTTTCTATGATTTTCAGCAGTCTCCTGAGAACATACACGCTGTTGTACTTCTAGGATATCTGTCATTGGTCTGCAGCCAATAAACGATTCTTTGACTTCACCCAGAAGACTCTGTGTTTCTGTAGGTCCGGAACAGGGTGAAACCCCGAAGTCATAGGGTGTGTGCCCCTGCACCACTGGGACTAAAATACCCAGTACTTCACCGTTTATGCCCTTTCTGCCGATGGCACCTTCGTGGCAGTTTCCGGCGCCGTCTGGGGATCCATCTCGACTTCGATTGGATCGACCTTCTGCGGAGCCTTCCTCGACACCGTTGCCGACTCCCTCGGCTCCGCGTCCGGCGCCGTCGACTCCGACTCCGGCGCCGCCAACCCAGACACCTCCGGCTCCACGTTCGGTTCCACCGACTCCGCGTACGGCGCCGGTTCCTCAGATCCGCTCAAGGAGAGAGGCCCTGAGAGTCTTGGAAGAGGAGCGTTATAGGGAAGAGGTGGAAGAAGGTGAGGTGGATACTTCTTCTGACGACTTTGAGGGGATTCAAGAGGCTAGCGGTCTCGATACAACTCCGGAGTGGGAGCATTCTTCCACTAGATCCTCTCCACTGCAGGAACTGGCTCCTTACCATCTTGTAATAAAGAAGGCCGCAGAGTTGCTGGACTTGCAGTTGCCCTCTGCTGAGTATAAACCTAACCTTCTGACGGAGGTGTTACATTCGCCTACCTCGACCAGTGAGCCTTTGTTGCCTTTTAATGAGGCTATTTTGGAGCCAGTTATGGACGTCTGGCGTAAGCCACTCTCTTCGCCGGCAGTCTCCAGACAGGTGGCAAGAAGATATAGGGTGGCTCCTGGGGATCCAGGTTTTCTTTCTTCCCACCCTTCTCCAGAAAGTCTGGTGGTACAGGCGTCATGCTCGAAGCATGCTTCAGGAGCTTTTCCTCAGACTCCTGCGGATAGGGAGTCTAAGAAGGCGGATCAGGCGTCTAAAAAGACCTTTTCTTCAGGGAGCATGGCGCTTAAATCCACTAATGCCACCTGCTTACTAGGGCGCTACGTTCATGCTCTTATGGACTCAATGAAATCTTTAGCCCCTAAGTTGCCAGAAGGTGATAAGGCGTCTTTTATGGAAGTGGTCACTGACACTCAGGCTGCTGCAAGGCAGGTAATTCAGTCGGGGCTTGATACGGCTGATTCTGTGGCAAGGATAATGGGGTCATCTATAGCCACTAGGAGGCAAGCGTGGCTTCGTTAATCTGGATTCTCTACGGATGTTCAGGCCCCTTTGTGGATTTGCCCTTTGACGGACAGAAACTTTTTGGTGAAAAGGCTGATTCCGCCTTGCAGAGATTTAAAGAGAGCAGGGTGACGGCAAAATCTTTAGGTCTGCAAGCTCCTGCTAAAGGATTTGGGCTTAAGAAATTCAGAGGCTTTGGGAGATCTTCATTTCGCTCCTTCCGGCAGCCTCAGCAGCAGCAGAATCCCCTCTATAGGTCCTATAGAGGAAGACAAAGAGGATGGAGAGGTCCTGGCCGCAACCCATCTTCATCTTCTGCCTCCTCTGCTCCCAATGGAGCTTCAGGGAAGCAGTCCTAGATCCCCCATCCTAGATCATGTAAGACCTGTGGGGGGTCGGGTGTCCCCCTTTCTGTGAGGTTGGAAATCTGTTACAACCGTCCTTTGGGTTTTAAACCTCGTGGAGACTGGGTACGCCCTTCCCTTTCGGGAGTTTCCTCCCCCTTACCCTCATTGCCAGGGATACTGCTCAGAAGACCATCTACTACTTCTGCAGAAGGAGGTGCTAGCTTTGCTTCAAAAGGGTGCGATAGAGGTGGTTCCAGAGCAGGAAAGGGGTCAGGGATGCTACTCCCGGTATTTCCTGATTCCCAAGAAGGACGGCAGATTGCGTCCGATACTGGACCTCAGAGTCTTGAACTTTTACCTGAAACGGGAGAAATTCAAGATGCTGACCCTTGCGCAGGTTCTTCAAGCGTTGCAGCAAGTAGACTGGATGGTGTCGATCGACTTGCAGGACGCCTACTTCCATGTCCCAATCCTGAAGTCGCACAGGAATTATCTCCGTTTTACGGTTGGGTCGCAACATTACCAGTTTGCGGTCCTCCTGTTTGGTCTTACTACCGCACCTCGAGTCTTCACGAAGGTGATGGCGGTGGTGGCTGCTCATCTCAGGAGGTCAGGGATTCCGGTTTTCCCCTACCTGGACGACTGGCTTCTGAAGGCAGAGTCCCCAGAGATGGTGCAGCATCATCTGCAGGTAACATCTCAGCTGTTATTCGACTTGGGTTTTTCGATCAATGTGCCCAAATCTCACCTGGTGCCCTCTCAACGCAACCTGTTCATAGGGGCAGTACTGGACACTACTGTGTGTCGATCATTTCCTCCACCTCAAAGAATTCTCGACATTCAGGAGATGGTCCCTTTATTCCACAATAGAGCGGTTGTTCCAGTTCTGAAGGTCCTTCGTGTGCTCGGTCTGTTCGCTTCCTGCATTATGTTGGTCAACCATGCACACTGACACATGAGGGCGCTCCAGTGGTGCCTCCGCAGGAGGTGGTATCAGCACAATGGAGATCTCAGGGAGTCGATCAGGATCTCCAGAGAAGCTGCAGCGGATCTATCTTGGTGGAGCGTGGGGGGCAATCTGTCTCAAGGAAAGCCCTTCCATCTGCCTCCATCGGTGGCCACAGTGATAACGGATGCCTCCACCTTAGGGTGGGGTGCTCATCTGTGGGATCTGGAGATCAAGGGTCTTTGGTCTCCAGAGGAAAGATTGCTTCACATCAACCTTCTGGAATTGCGGGCGATTCGTTTGGCACTCAAGGCCTTCCTCCCTTCCTTTCGCGGTCAGTCTGTTAAAGTCCTGACGGACAACACTACCGCGATGTGGTATGTCAACAAGCAGGGAGGAGTGGGGTTGCATTGTCTCTGCAGAGAGGCCCTGCGTCTATGGTCCTGGGCTCAGGACCATCAGATTTGTCTGATGGCAAATCATCTGGCTGGGGTGCTGAACGTACGTGCGGACAGTCTCAGTCGGCAGTTCTCCGCCGACCACGAGTGGAGGCTCCATCCGGAGGTGGTTCGTTACGTCTTTCGGACGTGGGGAACCCCTCGGGTGGACCTGTTCGCCACCCGCGAGAACGTGCACTGCCCGTCATTCTGCAGTCTCCAGTTTCCAATGCAGGGGGCGTTGGGGGACGCGTTTCAGTTGAGTTGGGGCTCACGACTCCTTTACGCGTTTCCTCCCATACCCTTGATTTCTCGGGTTCTGAGGAAGATTCGCCAAGACCAGGCCCAAGTTATTTTGGTCGCCCCGGATTGGCCAAGAAGGGTGTGGTATACAGATCTTCTCCACCTCTCCTCGTGCCCTCCGCCCTGTCTCCCTCTGAGGGCAGACCTACTCTCGCAGTCGGAGGGGCAGGCTCTACACCCCCACCTCCAGAGCTTACACCTTCATGCCTGGAGATTGAACGGGGCAACCTGAGTTCTTTCTCTCTCCCGCCTGATGTGGTGGATGTTATTTTATCGGCCAGGCGACACTCCACCAAGTCCATTTATTCATATAGGTGGTCTAAGTTTGTTAAATGGTGTGGAGAGAGATCCATTGACCCTTTAAAAGCCCATCTTTCTGATGTGCTTCAGTTTGCTCTTTCCTTGGCTCAGCAGGGCTGTGCTGTGGCCACGGTCAAGGGCTATCTTTCGGCCTTATCGGATTTTCTATGTCTTCCTGATCAACCGTCATTATTTAAATCTCTGATTGTACTAAGGTTTATCAAAGGCCTTACAAACAAGTTTTCTCCTACTCCTTTTGTAATGCCACAGTGGGACCTTAATCTTGTCTTAACTTTTCTGATGGGGTTCCCGTTTGAGCCTCTTCATAGTTGTCCTCTGAGGCTGTTGTCGTTTAAGACGGCCTTTCTTGTAGCCATAACCTCGGCAAGGAGGGTGAGTGAGCTTCAAGCTCTTAGTTCTAAACCCCCTTTTCTAACATTACATGCTTTTGTTTTATTTAGCTTTCCTTTTGTATATGTTCTATGTATATTTGATGGTATATTGTATACTGTGTATACTTTGAATCTGTCGTTGGTCCACCTGTGCGCCTCAGAAAAAATGGGTGGAACTGACGTCATCACGCCGGCGTGGCTCTCTTATGGCTCCGGTGACGTCATACGGAGTCGCGAGCGGAGCCGATGCATTATGACGTCGTCCACGTCGGCGTAGAGAGCTGGGGAAAAAAGTTCAGTGGAATGCTGGCGCAGGGGATATTCACAAGGTGAGGAATCCACAGGCAGATACTGTATCCACCAGACAAAGCGTTACCGAAGGTAAGTAACTTGTTCATCAGGGCAAGACCTGTTCTTTGAAAGAGTTCAGGAAACATACCCCAGCTCTGGGGAATGTTCTCAGAAGAATGGTTCTCTCCTTCTAGACAATGCAGGAAGCACACTCTTGTCACTAAGGACAATGCAAGAAGCACAGTCATGTCAGGAGTGAAGGCAGCGTGGAATTAAACAGGTCTACTTGGTCTAGTGGGTGTAGAGGGAGCATGACGGTGGAGAAGCCACAGACCTACTGAGGACTCCTAGGTCTGAATTGGTATGCTGTACTTCTGTACAAACAAGCGGGACTTTCTGCTTGAATGCTTCTCTTTTCAATTAATGCACTGGAAAACATTACTAGAGTTACTGGCCCTACAAGTGTTACAATACTGAATTTATCATAAATGATTCCAAAACTTAGCCCACTGGCACATACCAAGCAAGGTTACATGATAGGTCATAATCCGCAAACATGGGCTGCTTTTTAAGGGTGCCCAGGACTATTTTTGGTCCCAATACAACCCTGGTAGGAAGCGTGATGGAAACAAGGTCCAAGGGAGTGGGAGATGTCGGCAGAGTGTCTGTCACTTCAGGAGGTCCTAAGCCTGCCCAGGACTATGTCAGGACACCGTGTACCTGATCCTCCCACTGCAGGGCATCTGAAAGGTTTATAAAGGTTTTTCTGGCACCCACCTCCTCCAACATGAACCAGGCATATTCGCAAAACTATATTTTATGAGTTTTAGCTATGAGCTTTTTACTAGGTTAATGCCCATCCATTTCTAGTGCTTTACAGCAGTTTTATGATCTTCTTAGAGTTTCTCGTTCCCTCATCTAAATTGCTTGATATTGTTCGTGAGAATGTCACTCATCGTCATTATATGTCACTCATAATTTCACTAATATTATGAAATTGTCACTCATAGCGATCTAAAACCTTGCCAGCTATGCTTTTCGCCAGGCCAGTGCTGTTTATATTTCACTGTTTCCACGTGGTCCAGCATATACACAGAGCCAGAGTAGCTCCCAGCAGCTATTGGAAGCCTAATAAACAGACCACAAAGATATTTGATACAGTGGTGCGGGCGGCAACAGTCTCCACTGTAACTTTCAAACTATTACTACTGCCCACTCACCTCGCACCGCAGGCGCCCCATCCTATATTTTTAAGCCCTGTCTCGGCATTGGACGAATGTGGGACACATAATTGCATGCTCCATGACACCGTCATGTCACGTGAATGCCTAATAGAGCTCAGCCAGCCCCCAGGTCTATAGCAGTCGGTGTCTCTGTCAGTCACATGACTGTGTGGCTGCTACAGCAGCGCGACTGGGGCCTACTTTTTTCTGTGCTAATTAGAGCGCTCTGACTTGACAGCTTCAGTGGGAGCTGTAAAAGCGTGACTTCGCATTTTAGTGTGGTGATGCGGACCACCACACTGAAATGCGTTAGTCTAAATCTTGATGCGTGATACTTGGCAGGACTGCAAATGTGAAACTCCAACTGTCAAGTCATATTTACATGTAACTAAAAAATTGTCCACAACTTCAGAGCTGGTAGGTTTTGTTTGTGGGGGGGGGGGGGGAAGTCGGAGGGAGTGAAGAGGAAATGAGCTACCTGCAGCTGTGGCATACGCTTTAACTTTCATCCCAGGCTTTAGGCCCTAGACTCGGCTCACACTTTGTTGAAATGTCTGTGATGTGTATTTGAGAAATACCCACATGATCAGCAGTCTTCTGTTTATGCCAAGCCCCCTGGGAGGCCAAATAACTAAAACATTCTGCTCTTCACTCCACCTCCTTAAAAACAAATCCTGCTAAAACGTTTAAAGGCGATGCAAGTTGGTGGCTTTTCCAATTGGTGTGTATGAATGTGTCCTTGTGTAACGTAACTGGTGCTCATGTAAAGCGCTCCAATATCTTGCGTGTTGACGCTATATCACGCTGCAAAAAAAAAAAAAAATTGGTGGGGTGTTGAGGTTGACTTTTTCTCAGCAAGCAAACAAAACCGACCGACATTCAGACTGAAGATAGATGCAGCATAAATAATTTTACTTGTGCTCTGGAATTTGTGACGGTGAACCAGAACTGCATGTGTACAAAGTGAACGGAAACATCTTAAATACAATTTTCACGGGTTTTCTCTTGCTTTCTGGTGTACAAATAGTCCAAATGCTCTCTGCCTGTCAAAAGTTATGCATTCAAATGTTCTTGCTGTATATTTCTGTAGTCTTCAATATTTAATGGAATACAACATTTCAAAATGTAAATACTAGGAGTGTGAGAGCAATGCCAGGAAAAGTAATTTTCTTCTTAGATCTCCATCGCTTTAACATGGCATAACTTGCTGCCCAGTACAAACATTGTGGTGCACTTGTTATATGTACTTCATTAATTTATGAACGCTTTGTTTCTTAAAAATATTTTGGTGATCAAAAAGCACACTATTCCATATAGAGTGATAGGCTGAATTAATTTTGGAAGGATATATTCCAAGCCTTGTTATTCTATGTTGACAAAAGTAAATTAATTATATTTAATATACTCCACATCTGCCACTTGACCATCTCAGGCACACCATCTTAATGACGAGTTTTGTTTGCATTTGAGGTCTGTTAGTTTATGTTTCTCCTGTTTGCTCTTTTTGAAGATGCGTTTTTTGTTTCCAGTCCCAGTGAGTCATCTGATGTTTTAGTGCACCCCTTTGCCATTTAAGCCTACCTACAAAAACTGTTTTTTAGCTCTTGGCTAAGTAGCGCTTGCGCTGTCTCTTCGAGAGATGTTGTATTCTGAATAGTATAGCGTGCACTTTTTTTCTTTAAATAATATCTCCACTGCACACAAAAAAACATTTAGCAGAACTCTCTACACATCAGCGACATTGCAGTCCTAGCTGTCTTTAAACAGAGCATACTTGTGTTTTGTTCCTCTGTTGCAGCTGCGTCAAATATATACATCATCTGCCATGGCTGTCTGCATACAGTACATACCTGCGATTTATCTCTGTTTTCCAAAAGTGGGCTCTAAGTTGCCTTTACCATCGTTGCATGTACTTTGCCCAGTTACTTAACGTCAACATGGCCATAGCTTCACTGTACAGTTGCTAGAAAAGTTTATAATGTGGTATACTGTGCACTTTTCATTCTTTAAATAATGACTTTACTGCAAAAAAAACCCCAAAAAATAAAACATTGCCATTTACAATGGCAATAGCTCCAACTCTAACAAAAGCGAGACCTGTTGCATTGCAAATGCTTGTTTGTTACATAATTAGTCTAGGCCCTACCCAGCCGCCCTTGGGCTAAACCCCTCCTTCTGCAGCAAATGGACTGAGGCATACCCATCAAAGAACTGCGATGCATAAACTGCTGCCAAATGCCTCCTGAAAGAGTTCATTCTGTGCTTTTAAGTGCCTATGCTTTTGGGTTCTGACAATAGACTGGCGTTCACCTCACATGTGATTAAAGGGGTTGTGCAAGGGGCTAGGAGCTATATAGAAACTCCATTGTGCCTACCATCCACCAGCAGCAGGCGCTTTGGAGAGAAAGAAAGGGGTGTTGAAGAACAAGTTACTTACCTTCGGTAACAATATATCTGTAAGAAACATTAGTAGTGATAGATTCCTTACCTTAGAATTACCCCTGGAAATTTGCGTCAGCAGTACACCTGCGTGTCGGAAGGTGGCGTCGTGCGGCTCCACGTCCATCGTTGGCGTCGTGGTCGCTGAGATGACGTCGCGGCAGCTACTTAGACGCCGCCCCCGCGCGCTGACATCAGTTCTGTACACGACTTTCGTGCCAGAAAAACGCTGAGCGATGCAAGATACTGACCACTGGTGCCTTGAAACTAGGGCCCTAAAAGGGATGACCTTAACCCTAGAACTCAGTTCGCAGAACGGGGAGGATGGGTGGGGCGGTAAGGAATCTATCACTACTAATGTTTCTTACAGATATATCGTTACCGAAGGTAAGTAACTTGTTCATCTGAAAGAAACACATAGTGATAGATTCCTTACCTTAGAATAGAAAGCCCAACAGTACCAACCCCGGTGGTGGGTCTGCAAGCCAAGATCACACCAGGAAGTCTCGGTGAACAGAACGGTCAAAGAAGCTGTCTCTCTGGACTTGGCTATCCAGCCAGTAGTGCTTAGTAAAAGTGTGCAGCGAGGCCCACGTCACTGTCTGACAGATGTCTTGCAGGGGGACACCACGTCCCAATGCTGTAGTGCCTGCAGTCGCCCTGGTGGAATGGGCGCGCAGCTCCAACGGAGCTTCCTTTTAGCCAGAGAATAACAGGCTTTAATACACAAGACGACCCATCGGGAGATAGTCCGCTTGTGTACGGCCGACCTTTTTTGGCACCAACGTAGCCAACAAAGAGCTGGTCATCCACCCGGAACTGCTGTGTGCGGTTCAAGTAAAACGAGAGCGCACGTTTTGGGTCCAGACGGTGGAGCCTCTCTACCTATCTAGAAGGATGCGGAGTCGGAAAAAAGGTGGGCAAAGTGATGGTCTACCCGATGTGAAAGGCAGTGACAACCTTTGGCAGAAAGGATGAACGTGTCCTGAGCACAACCTTGTCCGGATCGACAGATAGCAAAGGGGGCTTACAAGAAAGAGCCTGGAGCTCACTCACTCTCCTAGCAGAGGTGATGGCAACAAGGAAAGCAGTATTCAAGGTCAGTAGACGAAGACGAAAATTGTGCAGAGGCTCAAAGGGGGCGCACATTAGATATGTAAGAACTAGATTCAAGTCCCACTGCGGCATTACTGAAAGGAATAGGAGAGAAAAGATGAGTAATGCCTTTAAGAAATCTCTTTACAACAGGGGACTTGAAAGGAGAGGGCTGATCAGGGGGCATGACGAAGGCCGAAATAGCAGAAAGGTAGCCCTTGATAGTACCCAGATCAGAGCCATGCTGGGTCAAGGAAAGAAGAAACAGAAGAACTTCTGAAAGAGGGGCAAAGAGGGGATCCACAGCCTTTGCTGTGCACCATGCCACAAATGTGTTCCACCTGCAGGCGTATACCAACTCAGTGGAGGGACGCCTGGCTTCCAGAATGACATCACAGACTTCAGGAGGCAAGTCAAAAGGAATCAACTGCCGCCGCTCAATCTCCATGCAAAGAGGTGGAGGCTGGACAGGTTCAGGTGGAGGACCGTCCCCTACTGCTGCGACAGAAGATCCTCCCGAAGAGGCAGTCGGATCGGGGGATCGATGGTGTTGCTGAGTAGCTCGAGATACCATACTCTTCGAGCCCAGTCTGGAGCCAGAAGAATGACTTGGGCCCAGTCGCGCCTGATCTTCTTCAGCACTCTGGGTAGAAGGGTATAGGTGGAAAGGCGTACAACAGACCGTAACTCCACTCGCGACTAAAATCTTCACCTAGCGAGTGCCACCTTGGAAATTCCAACACGCAGAACTGCTGGCATTGTGCGTTCTCTGTGGTGGAGAATAGATCTAACCAAGGCTCTCCCCACTGTTGAAAGAAACCTTGCACCACGTCCGAGTGAAGACGCCATTCGTGATCCATCATGCACCTGCGGCTGAGTTCGTACGCCCTGGCATTCAGTGAATCTGCCAGGTGTTGAACCACCAGGGAAATGCCCAGTGGCGGTTTTTCTCCGAGGGCGTCGGGGCTCCGCCCCGTTTCCAAAAGTGGCAGTGGCATGTGTAGGAGAGTAGGGTCTGCTTTCTATGTTCACCCCCACTTTTTGCTTTTGCTTTACTGGTTTTCGACTTAGATGTGGCTGTGGGCCTGCTAATCAGACCCACAGCCCTGCTGTTCTCTCTCTAAATTAATACTATGTACTTTAGGTGCATAACCCAATTGGATAGGATCACCTTATTGGCCCCTGTACAGTGTACCTTAGGTACCCAGGGCATAGGTGTACCCTAGGCCTACCAGGGGCTGCAGCATGTATTATGCCACCCCTGGCCTGGCCTTCCATTATGACACAACTGGCTGATCACTCAGCTGGGGCAAGGTCGTGTAATCACCCCTTGCTTAGGTGTAGTATTCCTATACCTAACTTACATATAGACACATGTGTACCTATCAGCCACTCCTATGGCAGGCCTTAACAATCCTGGAGGCAGAGTGCTTGGTAACATGTGAGATGGTGCTCTAGCATGAGCTGAGCCTGTCTGCAGCTTTCGGAACCATGTCCTTATAGCTGTTCTATGATACAGCCTACCATATACTCTTAAAGTGCCTTATAATCTTAAACGGTTATGGTAACCATGGTTTGGCTTTATCAAAACATGTCGTGTAAGGTGTCTAACACTTTGGAATAATACCCCCATCCCATTTCTGGGGATGAGGATATTATCCCTCCCTTCTAGAGGGAGAAGACATGTTGTAACCTACTTACCCGGTTAAAGTTAACCAGAGCCCCAGCATCACAAAATGGATGCTGCTGCCACAGACACGAGTCTGACCTCCTGCTGCTGGGAGTGATCCCGGCAAGGAAGGCTTGGACAATAGGTTTCCTGCCTTGGGAGGTGCGAGCACCACCCCAGACAGGCCTTAGTGTATTGGGGCAGGGAGGGATGAATAGAATGAGACATGCCTGGGGCACACAAGGTGTCCCGTGCATAGTCCAGTTCAAACCGGTGCTGGGGCTCTCCAGCCCCAGTCCTGGCGCGAAACTGGACAAAGGGAAGGGGGTGTAACCGCCCCCCTCCCAGGTCCCACCCACAAGGCGTGACCTAGCAGGTAACCCAGCCCCCCAGATTTGGATAAGAGTGGTAGCTGGGCCCCAGGAGATTAGATTATCCTGAACCTGCAACTTGAACAGAAACTCTGGACCTTCGACATTCGACGAAAGAAGAAAACTGAAGAATCTCCCTTGTGGCCAAGGAGTGGCTACCCTGTGCAAACAGGCACCATCAAGAGACTACCCTTTGCTTTGCTGAAGTTCTACGAGGGACCAACTGCAGAGCCCGACCAGAGCCTTGACTTCCAGACTTCTCCGACCCTGATCCACATCCACAGCCGAGCTGAGATCCGTGGAGGCGACGAGAGACGTGGGACCGGCTACCTGGGAAAAGTGGCGAGTATCTTCCAGCGCAGCTTCTGAGGCACCCTCGAAGTTGTGCACCGGGGATTGAGAAGCCCCAACCCCAAGCACCATCTGCACCGAAGATCAGCCCCCCACACTCCACGAGTCCTGCGTGGGGCCCTTCTGCATTTTCCTGCTTGCCGCGTCTGTCCGGTTGCTTGCCCGCTGGCTAGTAACCTTTGCGACGACACACCTACGATTTTCCACTGCTGGTTTGGCTCCTCCAGACTGGCTCCTGCTCCTCTGCAAAAGAGAAGCACCTCAGACCTTCCTGGTCTGCACCAGAAGCAAGTCCTCCGTTCTTCGTGGGTTCCGCTTGTCAAGGCTTGGTGAGTCCTAGTCCAACTTCGACGCCGCCGACAGCAAGAGCCTTCGTGGGACAGCTCGCCTCCTGGTCCTGGTCGTCCTCGACATTCCCTGGTCCTCGTGGCTGCAGCGATAAGCTTCACCTTCACCTGCAATCTTCACGACATCGCCTGGTTCCTTCCTGGTTCCACGTGGTCACTGGCTAGTGACCTTGACTCTGTCCCTTCTGCTTGCAGGTCTCCTCTCTTCTTGATCCCAGCCTTGGGATCCACCGGACACTCTTCACTGACTGCCTGTCAGCAACTTTCCTTCAGGCATCCATAGAAGTCCACGACGAAACCCGACGCAAGTTCACACCTATGCACCCGCAGCCTGTGGGCTAGGTAACTTGGGTACTTCGGTGCTCACAAGGGTATTGACTATCCTAGGGTCTAGTTTCCTAGTCTCGACTTTCTAGCTATAGCAGAAGTGTCCTAAAACTGCTTATTTCTAACTGCTAGTGATTCTTTTGACTTTTACGCATTACGCGTGAGTGTTTCCACTCTGCACCTGAATCCTGTGGGCCTCCCACTTCCTAACTGTTGCTAGTGTAGTGTAGCCCCAGCGATTCCCTATGCCTAGGCCTATCCTATTTCCGTGACAGTGGTCCTTATACCACTTACTTAGTATATGGTTTGCGTGGCCCCTAGGGCCTATCTGTATTACTTACCTGTGTGACTTAATGTATGCTTGAATAAGACTGTGTTGTACTTACCTCTAATCTCATAAAGAGTGCTGAGGGTTTGACTAGAATAAATACACTTTATTTTATATATATATCTGTTGTGGTGTCCTTTCATTTGGTATTCAAGGGATTATATATGGTATCACAGCTGGCTTCACATGCCATTCAGAGTTTAGCCTAAGACTGCTCTTGTCCATGCTACCACTAGGATAGCTGGTCTATAAGGTTGACTTTACAACCAATCACCATAAGGGTTGTTTGGACTGATATAAGGTGTACACTAGAACTAGTGACATCATACATCAGGCCAACTTCTCACATTGGTGAGCAGCGGTTGGGATCTGAGCTTGCTGTTGTAATACCATTGTAATCTTGAGATACTAAATTGAAAGATCACACAGATATTGTTTAGGTACATATAACATAGATTATAATACTTAAGTCCTACTGGACTTAGTGGTTGTAGGTTGAAGGGAGTAACACACCCTGACTACAACTACCAGAGAGGTTTAGTAGAAACAACTAGTGTAGGTAGGTGCACACACCACACCCTCACTAGATCATGTCTCTGGGAAGAGATCAAGAAGATGCTCTCTCAGGAGGGGCAGGTCTGCAGAAGACCCCCTCTAGATATGATACCCTAACTTTTCAGGAGATGAGACAATTGTGTACCTCCAGAAAGATAAAACAGGGTGCAAACCCTACCCTCCTTCAGCTAGTACAACTCCTAGAGGAGTATGATGCTCTTAAAGCCTCACAGGCCAGTACCCTAGGTACCAAGGAGGGTCTACCCACCACAGAGGAGTCCGATGGGGCTTCAGATGAAGAGGTAGACAGCCAGGGCCAAGTAGGAAGACTTAGCCAGGCTAACCTAAGCTTACATGGGAGTTTGCATGGGGTCCCCCCATACAGACCCCCAAGTGGGCTTACACAGAGAAGCAGGAGGGACAGATCCCCTTCAAGGGAATCCATCCACTCCCATGTTTCTAGCATCTCTAGTGCTTCCTCTCACAGGGGAATGACTTCCCCTGAGAGAAAGGAGCATGAAGCCAGAATGAGGGAAGCTAATCTGAGGATTCAGAGGGAAGAACTTGCCCTTGCCAAAGAGAAGCTTGCTCTGGCTAGAGAGCAAACGTTAAGTGGGTCAGAACCCACTGGTGGCAGCAATATCCCTAAGGATAGAGACAGGCACTATGATAATAGAAACCTGAGCAAGATTGTCCCTCCCTACAAGTGTGGGGATGACATCCACAAATGGATAACTGCTTTGGAGAGAGCTTGCAAAGTACAGCAGGTACCCCAAAGTCAGTGGGCAGCTATCTTGTGGCTCTCCTTCTCTGAGAAAGGTAGAGACAAGCTCCTTACAGTTAGTGATGAGGATGCAGACAATTACACTATCCTGAAGAGTGCGCTGATTGATGGGTTTGGCCTAACCACTGAACAATACAGGTTGTTGTTCAGGGATACCCAGAAGACACAGACTCAGGACTGGACTGACTTTGTAGATTGTGCCACTAAGGCTCTGGAAGGCTGGCTAGTGGGAAGTAAGGTTAAGGACTATACAGGATTGTATAATTTGATCATGAGAGAACAAATCCTTAACAACTGTCAAAACCAGCTACTGCATCAACACCTGATTGATTCTGATCTGACTTCTCCCCAAGAATTGGGAAAGAAGGCAGATAGATGGGTCAGGACTAGAGTTAAGCAGAAAAACCAGAACCAGGGCGGTGATCAGAAAAAGGCAGACCAGAAAGGTAATGATCAGAAACAAAAAGACCAGAAGTCTTCACCAGGCCCCCAAAAGGCTCAGGGGGAGGGGGGTCCCAAAAAGGATAAAAAGAAAGATGGCCAAAAGAAACCATGGTGCAACTAATGTAAGTCCAACTCACATTGGTTTAGTGAGTGCACCAAAAAGGATAAGCCCCCAGCCACCATTGCCCCTAAGGCAACTGTACCCCCTAGTCCAGCTGTAAGTGGTGGTTCCCAGCAAAAGGGTGTAGTAGGGTTAACCCTGGGAACTGAGGAGGATTCTGGCCTAGTCAGAATACCTACTCAGGCTGTTCTGATCTGTGATGGAGACTTAGCTTTGTCCTCTACTGTAGGCCCCAGTAACCTGGGCAAGTACAGACAGACTCCTTTTATCAACCAAAGAATGGCTCAGGCCTACAGGGACACTGGGGCTAGTGTCACAATGGTGACACCTGCCTTTGTGGACCCTGGACAGATCATACTAGGTGAGAATTACCTAGTGACCAACGCTAGCAATGCCACTACCTCCCATAGTATGGCTATTGTTAACTTCTCCTGGGGAGGGGTAACTGGCCTCAAGAAAGTTGTTGTTAGTTCAGACCTTCCTGTAGAGTGTTTACTGGGCAATGATCTTGAAACTTCAGTTTGGTCTGAAGTGGAGTATAGGACCCATGCAGAAATGCTGGGGATAGATGCACATGTCCTTGCTGTGACCAGGTCACAGGCCAAAAAGTGCACCACTGAACAAGTGTTGGATCCTGAAACTATGGACCAGTCACAACCCAAGAGAAAGAGCAGTAGGGTTAAGGCTGTGCCTCCCCCCTGCCTCAGGTGGTGGATCAGCCCTCCCAGGAGGATGATTCTGAGAGCCCTGAAGGAACTGTCCTAGAAGAACTTGAACCTGATCAGGTTGAGTTTCTTGGGACAGGGGGACCTTCAAGGGCAGATCTGAGGCAGGCTCAATTAGACTGCCCCTCTCTTGAACCCCTCAGACAGCTGGCTGCTGTTGAGGCTGCAGGGAATGCTCAAGGTACCCATAGAGTGTATTGGGATGAAGGGCTACTGTACTCAGAGGCTAGAGACCCCAAGCCTGGTGCATCCAGGAGGTTGGTCATACCACTGAAGTTCAGAGGCTTCCTTCTTACCTTGGCCCATGATATTCCCCTTGCAGGACATTTAGGCCAGAACAAGACTTGGGACAGGCTTGTCCCTCACTTTCACTGGCCCCATATGTCAGAAGATACCAAGGAGTTTTGTCGCTCCTGTGTCACCTGCCAAGCCAGTGGCAAATCAGGTGGCACCACAAAGGCCCCCCTCATACCACTACCTGTGGTGGGGGTTCCCTTTGAAAGAGTGGGCATAGATATTGTAGGACCAATGGAACCACAAACAGCATCTGGGCACAGATTTATACTGGTGATAGTGGACCATGCCACCAGGTATCCAGAAGCTATTCCCCTGAGGACCACAACAGCTCCTGTTGTGGCAAGGGCCCTGCTTGGAGTTTTCTCCAGAGTGGGCTTTCCAAAGGAGGTCATTTCTGACAGAGGTGCCAACTTCATGTCAGGATACTTGACTGCAATGTGGAAGGAGTGTGGTGTGAACTACAAGTTCACCACACCCTATCACCCACAGTGCAATGGGCTTGTTGAGAGATTCAACAAGACCCTAAAGGGAATGATAAAAGGTTTACCAGACAAGCTTAGGCGAAGATGGGACATCCTTTTACCCTGCCTTCTGTTTGCTTACAGAGAGGTCCCACAAAAGGGGGTTGGCTACAGCCCTTTTGAGCTTTTGTTTGGACATCCTGTAAGAGGACCCCTATGTTTGGTAAAGGAAGGATGGGAGAGACCTCTCAGACAACCCAAACTTGACATAGTGGATTATGTACTTGGTCTCCGCTCCAGGATGGCCGAGTATATGAAGAAGGCTTCTAAAAACCTTGAGGCAAGCCAAGAACTCCAAAAAGCTTGGCATGACCAAAAGGCTGTGCTGACTGTTTACCAGCCAGGGCAGAAAGTGTGGGTGTTGGAGCCGGTGGCCCCAGCAGCACTCCAAGACAAATGGTCTGGACCCCACACTATTGTTGAGAAAAAGGGAGAAGTCACCTACTTGGTGGACCTTGGGACTCCCAGAAGCCCCCACAGGGTGCTTCATGTCAACAGATTGAAGGCAGATGTTGACAGGGCAGACATGGGCTTACTCATGGCTACAGATGAGGGGCAGGAGGAAGAGAGTCACTCTCTCTCAGACCTGTTGACTCAGAACCCTGATGATGGCTCAGTTGATGGTGTGGTCTTTTCTGACAGCCTCACTGTCCATAAGCAACAGGACTGCAGACAGGTTCTGCAATCCTACCGACATATGTTCTCTCTGACCCCAAGTCAGACAAACTGGTGCACCCATGAGGTGGACACTGGTGACAGTCTGCCTGTGAAGAGTAAAATCTACAGGCAACCTGACCATGTCAGGGACTGCATAAAAGTTGAGGTACAAAAGATGTTGGAGCTGGGAGTCATTGAACCTTCAGAGAGCCCTTGGGCTAGTCCTGTAGTTCTTGTGCCAAAACCTCACACCCAAGATGGTAAGAGAGAGATGAGGTTTTGCGTGGATTACAGAGGTCTCAATGCTGTCACTAGTGTAGTGAGTTCTCTCTGAATACGTACAGGCATTGTTAAGTTAGCATAACCACGTTAGATGTTAGAAAGCCATCTTTTTGCTTTTGCACACGACACTGCGTTTACATGTTATTTCTTAAATAAACTGCTGACTCGAGACTTGCTTCACACGAGAGCAATCTGTTGTTACCATCCCAAGCTCTGCGCAGCGACCTTGGTCTGTACACGGTGTGACAAATAGTCTGGATTATTACACAATGCATGTTTTTCACTCTAGGTTGATCGGCCCACTATTTAGCCATAACACACGCGCAGCTGCAAATGCCTGAAAGTTGGTGCTTTTAATATCACAGACATCATGTTTATTATTCAGACCGAAGACGAGCCTTCCTGCGAGAAGACTCCTGATGCTCCTGTGAT
Organism: Triturus cristatus; assembly: GCF_964204655.1. Classification (NCBI taxonomy): domain Eukaryota; kingdom Metazoa; phylum Chordata; class Amphibia; order Caudata; family Salamandridae; genus Triturus; species Triturus cristatus. The sequence goes on along the minus strand of NC_140585.1, from coordinate 381,240,278 downwards.
GTGATTTCACTAAGCTGATCTTTGAGGTATGGGGTCCCCTATTCAAGCCTAAGAGACCTTCTATTAGCATAATAATAATATTAGCTTCTTAGTAAAGGGAAGGTGGTAGTATCCACTGTCATTATAATATGATCACCCCTTTTATATTCTATGGTATTGTAACTATGTTGCTGGTTTTGATATTAATCATTTGTCTGCTTGTATTAGCCAAAGTACTGCATCTTAGGACACGTGGTCTATAACAATAAACCCCTTTTATTTACAACGTGTCTCTGTTGATTATTGTTGTGGACTGATGTGAGAATAATATACGAACAGGTATTTCCGATTCCCACCATTCCTGAGTATGTACTGAGTCGCTTGTTCTGGGTTGTCTATTCATTGGGACCGCCGAGCTAAATCTCGGATAACGAATGGGACACTTATGCTAGCCGGATACTGGGTTCTGGGTTCTGAGGTGAGTTTCTGGTACACCACAATTCACTGAGGTCCTGGGGTTCTTCGCATAGTTCTGTGTATCAGCAGAATCCCTGCAACATGGCGCACCTAACGTTTGGTCTATGAGTTGAAACGCCTTAGTAGTGCTTACATTTAGTCCACAACACCCTCATTCTTGTTTCCGGATAACAAGTCTGACGGATTTAAACCTACCTAGTTCTATTGATATAGGTTCCTTCAAGCTTGAACATTAAAAAGGTTATTGAACCCTTGTGCTACTGAATACTTGAAGTATAGCTTGTCCTTATGGCAGTAGACATTGCGGCGCACAGCCGTGCAGCTCTGAAACGTCATTTGACGCAGTATGGGGTGCCGGACACGGGCATGGACGTCATCTTTGTAGTGGGAGCCGATGCGGCTCACCCGTTTGAGTTGTTCTATTCCTGGGTGACGATTCCGGCAGTCAGTGGGGATGACGATACCTTTCATTCTTACACTGCTACTGCCGTGCCTGCTAACTATGCGCCGTATAGGACACAGGAGATACCAATATCTGCTTGGCAACATCAGATTTGGTTTAATGGCGCCCTCCCCCATGTGGTTATACCGCCGAGAATGGGCCCTTTATCAATTGCAGGGGCCACTTGGCCGGTACTAGCCGGATTTACGCCTCATCCCCGTTACCTCACGGTGACGGTGGCTGAATTGCGTGTACTACACACTGCCCTTATATCAGTATATAGGGCGTTGGTGCAGTATGTGTCGCGCACTGTACAGGCGGGGGCGCCTGTTAGTGCGGGACAACCTAGTGATCGTCACGCGGTGGTCATTAGTCCTGTTATGGTCAATTCTGTTATGGGCAAGCGCCCCCTCACAAGGGATGATTATCCTTTTTGGCTTGCTGAAAAATTTGACCAAATAGAGGCGGTTTATCCGCATACAACTCCTGTGGAAAAACACAGGATCCTCACCATTAGTTTGCCTAAAGACTTAGTTCCCCATATAGATGATTGTGTATCCTGGGGTAAGATTTTTGCTGCGACGTACGCGCAGTGCTTTGGCACTCCGTCTATGTTACAGCTGCCCTCCATAATTAAACAGGTTCAAGAGGACCATGGAGCGGAGTCTGCGATAGAATTGGGGATGCGGCTCCTCGGAGATTTTGGCCTGGTGGCTACCATGATAATGGGAAACCTTAAGGGTGATGCGTTGCACTTTCAGGTTCGTAATGAACTGAAGAAAGTTGCTGAAGAGGACAAGCCGCAGGAATTTGCAAAAATAATTTCAGAAGCATATCGTGATTTGGGTCGTAGCTCTTTAGGAGTTAAGCCTGTGATCAAAAATCCCGATTCTAAGCAGCAGGGTAAGGCAGAAACTTCTGGTAAGGATGGTCGGCCAATTTTTCCAAAACAACCTTGGCGGACTAAACAACAGGGAAAGCAGCAGCAGAAACAGGGCTCTCGGCCTGCCTCTCCCGTACAGTCAAGTAGTGAACGCACTTATGATCTGCGAGATCGTGCTACTATTAAGTCTCCTGATAGATTTCAGGTTTCTGAACCGCGCTCTCCTCGTTCTTCACAGGAAACATCGGCTACACAGTCTGGTGGCGGAGGCGGTGGCAAAGGTCGGGGTGCTCCACAACAGCGTGACCAACCCCGACAGACTGAGGGTAAAGGCAAGCAGGACGAGTTTGCTCGACAAAGACCCCCGTTTCAGAAGAAGAAAGTGGCGGCTCTGACGGCAAAATATGCCTCAGATAGTGCGGACACAGCTTCAGAACCGGACATGGGCGCTGACGCTACTGGACAGCGCGGCAGAAATTACCATAGTCCGTCAAGCTCTGCGTCCATTTCTGGCGGCGACAGCAACTGATGTATTGGTTACTGTTGAAACAGCTGACACCAGAGTGGCTCCCCCTGATAGACTTTATGAAATAGTCTTATTAATAGAGGGTGACATACAACGTACTATAAAAGGGATTTTTTGGGATAATCTGACCACCACCTATGATATCCTCCTAGCGGAGGCAGATTGGCCCCCAGCCTTCATTTTGGAAGCTCCTAGAGGGGAGGAGAAAATCCTCCCGTCCTTTGCGCACACGGTGCCTAAGGACCAAGCTGAAATGTACGCTGGTGAGTGGGCGCTGGCGCTTGCGCCAGCGGTATATCGTACTCAAGTGGGTTGGGACCGGTTGTCCCCCTGCCATGAGATTCCATTGCGGTCTATGCCCCAGCCTCAGCCCCAATATCCCATGCGTCGTGAAGCTAGACCTCACGTCGCGGCGATCCTTGAACAATTGGAATATCAGGGTGTAATTGAAACTTGTGTGTCCCCTATGAATAACCCTTTATTCACTGTATCGAAGCCTGACGGCTCGTACCGTTTAGTTTTGGATTACCGGCACCTAAACTCCCATTGCCGGACCTGCGCGGTACAGAATACACATAGCTCGGCTCTAGTCGACAGTCTCGTGCGTAAACGGTTTAAAACGACACTTGACATTTCCAATGGCTTTTTTAGCCATAACCTGTCCACACTGAGTAGCCAGTGGACAGCGTTTACTTCGGGCGGAAAACAAAAACAGTTTACGAGATTAGCCATGGGCTACAAAAATAGCCCTGGCGTCTTTTCCGCTCGCGTGGTTTCTCTCTTAGAAAGAATAGACCCCGAGGCATACTCCTATGTTGACGATATCTACCTCACGGATGACGAGCTGTTGCCGCATCTGTCTCGAGTCGACAATATTGTAGTGAGTTTTGCTGACTATGGCTACAAATTCAATTTTGCGAAGTCTCACATCGCGGAATATACAGTGTTGTTTTTGGGCTACGAGCTCAATAATGAAGGAAAGGGGTTAGCTCCCCACTTTCTGGAGAAGTGCGCATGCTTGAGTGCGCCAACGACACTAAAGAAATTACAATCTCTGCTGGGCTTTCTGAATTTCGGCCGTACGTACATTCCTGATTATGCCCAGCGTATCAAGCCGCTTTACGCCTTGGTACAACCCACATTTTCGAAGTCTAGCTGGCAGCTGGAACATTCTAAAATTTTACAGTCTTTACAGGCTGACCTTCTTGCTTCACAATATTTGCTGACACGTGATAACCGCACTAACCTGGTAATAAGAATAGTGCCAGGCGCCGTGGGTTTCACGTATTTGACGTTTAATGAGGGCGATACAGTCCCCATTGCGTACAAATCCCACTTGTACACCTCTGCTGAATTACGTTTTTCTGCGGTCGAAAAAGTTCTGACTGCTGTACAGATGGCGATCCTTAAAGAACGCGCACTGTCACATGGGAAACAGATTCTGGTTGTAACACCCTATCCTGCCTTAGAAGCGGTGACAAAGGCAAGTGTACCAAATTCTAAAGCTTTGCATCCTCGGTGGATACAATGGGCCACAACACTGACGTCGCCAGACGTCACCTACATCTTTGATGCCTCATTACAGACTCAAGAGTTCTTGCAGTATGAATTCGTTCATCCGGCTCCTCTGTCTTTGCGCCCGCTCGAAGAATACCATTGTGTCATATACACTGACGGGTCTGCGCAGCCCGCAATTGGATCAAAGCACGCTTACTCAGCGGCTTGCGCAATTGTCGTAGGTACTTTCGTAAATGGTGAATTCCAATCTGATGCAGTGCATACGCAGTCATTGGGCGATTGTACCGCGCAATTGGCGGAGCTTCGGGCTCTAGTGCTTGCACTTGAGTTTGCTGATCCCCGAGTCACTACTCTAATAGTGAGTGATTCTTTCTACTGTGTCCAGTCCTATAATGACAATTTACACTTCTGGTCTCAGAATGAATATCGAGACACAAAAGGTGGCACAATTAAGCATAAAACGCTTTGGGTTCGAGTGGCAGACTTTAAAGAACGTCTCCCTCTCGTGAATGTTATTCACACTCTTGGTCACCAGCGACTTGGTGTCCATGCTGTCGGCAACAGCTTGGCTGACGAGGCAGCTAAAACAGCAGTGGCTACATACTTAGTGGCAGCAGTTACCAGATCAAAGAGTAAGATTGATGATGACATCTTGGCAGCTATTGCTGCTACAGAAAAGGGAGGCGATTACCCGAAGGGTTTTCCTTCTCGTTACATTTACCATTTAAGTCCTGATAATGTCCCATTAGTGAGGATTAACGACGTTGGTGACAGAATTATTCCCAACGCGGACTGCAGACCCGCACTGATTCTGGCTGCTCATGAGGGGTTGGCGTCTGCCCACGCCGGAGTGTCAGCCACAATATCTCTGCTACAACAACGTTACTGGTGGTTTGGTTTATATAAACAAGCGCGCGCTTATGTTCTTGATTGTGACATTTGCCAACAGATTAAACCTTCTACTGTTGCGCGCCCATCACAAACACAGTTGTACATATCCAATAAACCATTTGGTTGTGTTTATTTGGATCACTGCGGTCCTTTTTCTTCTGATACTGCGTACAAGTACATCTTGGTTGCAGTGGATTCGTGCACACGTTTTCTGTGGGTATGGCCGCAAAGGAGTGCTGACTCGCGGACTGTCATCAGAGATTTGCGTGTCTTTGTGGGAACTTTTGCGTGTGGTACCTTCCATTCTGATCAGGGCCCTGCGTTCGCCTCTAAGGCTTACAAGGAGGCTATGAGAAATTTGGGGGTCCTAGTCAAATTTTCGTCCCCCTACCGACCTGAGGGTAATAGTGTGGTGGAGCGAATGAACCGTGACTTAGAGCAATCATTGACAGCCCGTGTTTTAGGCACAGGCCGGAACTGGCTAGCCCATTTGTATAACGTCCAACGTGCACTTAATAATCTCCCTAGAAGGTCTCTGGGTGAGCGGACCCCGTACATGATGCTCTTCGGAATCAGAATGTTTGTACCAGACCTTGATGGTCTAGACATGGCGGCGTCGGCCGCACCCTTTGACGTAGATGATCACTGTGCTGTTTTACAGACTCTACAAGAAGCCAGAGACACTCTATCGAAGGAACACTTGCCCTCCACATCTGAAGTTGAAGTTCAGGTTCCGGTAGTCGGCTGGCTACCCCGAGTTGGAGATCTGGTCCGTGAGAAGGTGGAGAACAAGAAGGAGTTCGGCCCCTCTTATCGTGCACCAGTTCCAGTGCTTGGAGTGCAGGGTACAAAAACAGTCATTTTACCTCCACTTCCTGGTCGCAAAGAAAACAGGTACATCTCTATTGACAATGTCAAACTTCAGCGAGTGGCCGATACTTCTTAGTATGACTCCAGCAGTTTCATGCCAGACGATGCAAAGAAATTCAATGTTGACTCTTGCTTCTAACACCTTGCCTGATGTTGCCATCGAGATGCAATCGGTTACTGATCCCTTGTTGATACCATCGGCTGGTGGTTTGCCCGAAGAGACTGGGTATGCTTATCCTACACGTGGTCCCTCGCCTGTTTTACAATCTACGGCAATTGGCCAGTCCCGTTTCTCCTTTGACACTAACTCATTGCCCTCAAGCCCCCCATCGAACATTGCAGTTTTTTTCAGCTGGTTTAAGAGACATTTTTTGATTGCCCCTTGGACATACATTTGGCTGTTGCTTTTCAGTGTTTTTTTGTTTATGTCCATTGGATTCGTAATAGTTTTTTTCCGTCTTGTGGATGGCCACTATCTGAGTGAGAGATCGACAATTAGACTTATCAATGGAACTTTGGCCCCCCACTCCTCGTCCCACATCATGAAGAGGGACCAGACTTTTGTGAATATTACTGCCTGGCCCGTCTTGGATGGAATCGCATGGGATGCTGTTAAATTCCAAATTCATGGGCCTACAGAGGTCATTAATGTACCTAATGTATTTCGTGTTTCTATGGGTGATGTGGTTAGGCAGAACATACGTTCTGATGATTGGGATGTACACGCCATTGAATCACTGTTTTCTGATTTGAAATATTATGCCGCTTTTGATGCTGAAGATTTATACGAAAATGCGGCTAATTATGCGGAACAGTATTGTTTTCAACATTATGGCAATCATTTCCTGCATAAAGCAAATACATTTAGAAATTTTGTAAATTTTACCCAATGGGAACACTGTCCCACTCCCGAATTCGGAAGTTCACAAACACTAGTTAACAAGTATTCATATTTTACCGAGTTCAGTGTTTCCAACCCGGCAGCGTTTTATTTTAAGGTGCTGCCTGAGTCTGCCGCAAAGGTTAGACTGACACACACAAAGTTACTTTATTCCAAGTCCTTTATGGACGAGTTGTCAATCAAAGGTTATGATGTGTGGAAGGCTACTATTGATCTGAAATCGGTTTGGGGTTCCAAGCCGTGGCAGGTACAGGGTACAGAGGCTTTACATCGTGCCTGTCTTATACCAAATCATATTTTATTTTTAAATTCATCCATCTTCCAAACCACCTGTTTTGGATTGGCTACTTCTAAACAATTAAAGTCACCTTCTGTGCCGGATCTGGGCGCTTATCCCAATTGGGGTAACCACACAGATCTGTCCCTTGCTGCTTTGCAATCCTTAGTTTCAAATACATCTTTCAATATTTCGAAAGTTAATAGTGAGGGTTGGTTAATTTGGCAAAGCAGTTCAGATATCTGTCAACGACGTTTTCTGGGACTGAAACCGGGGTATACTCAGGAACGCGTAGACCCTCGGTTTGAGTCGTCACATACTGTAACTACATACTCTGTAGGGAAGTTATGCCAATCTTGGCTGCGACATTCCACCTTGGCGTCTGTCAAAGTTCATTTATCACAATTACATGACAAAATAGATTTGAATGATTTTGTTAAGGGTCCTGTGGGTGGCAGAACCAAGAGGTGGGCGTATGCTATTTACAACGAGGTCTGGAAGTTGTCACAGATTGAGGCGGCTTCCAGATTGAGGGCTATTGACCAAGCCAACATGGAAAAGGTTTTAGCCGTTATAGATAACAGCATTAGCACTCTCTCTTCTAGGATTTATACATTAGATAATATTGTTTCATCAGTTGTTGATATTGTGCATGATGATATGTCTGTGTTATATCATGGTCAAAACCAGTTGCGTTCTGTTATGCAGTTTGCATGGACATTGCAGACGTTAAAGGCAGGGAGAGTCCCTTGGGACTATCTTAACACTACATCGTTATTCCTTCCCTTTAACCTTACTGACAAGCAGCGATTTATGTCCATGAAGGATGCTACATATTCATTGTTACATATTGAAAAATTAGAACCATTGCCTTTTTCTGTAGCGGAGATCAATTCAGCTACGTGGTTAGTCCACGGATTGATAACTCTCCCTTTTGCGCTTTTTAAGTTTACGTCTTGTATGAAACATTATGCTTTGGGTAGATATGAACCGCTGGGCACCGCTTTCATACATGAGGTTTGGTCCCTCCCCTTTACGTATAGATGTACTAGGGACGGCACTGAAGTTTATTTGAAAGACGAGGAATGTACCACGACACCAGACCATTCCTTGGTATGTAGGCACATTCAATTGCACGGCGCATGCAATGTACAAGCACCGAACTTAGCCTGCGTCCTACGAGGTATCCCAGTGCCTGTGATTACGCCTTCTTTCACGCTGCTTGCAAACGGTAGTTATTTAATTTTGAATAATGAAGCTTGCTGTGGGATGTTAGTGGGAATCCCGTATATAGTAACTGTCTCGCAGAAAGTGGTCTGCTGCAATAATGTTCTCTTTCCACCCCCGCATGGGCGGCTGGATGCTTCCATCTGGCCTTCGATTCCAACCTTGAAAGCAGAGTTCAACAAGTTGAGCAGAATAAGAGCCCTATTGTCCCAAAAAGAGGAGTCTTTGACTTCATCTCGTGAAACATTCGACCTTCACGTTGCTAATACGCGCACTGAGGTACAGGCGCTTCTGAATACTGACCTCCCACTGCATTTCGGCTCTTTGATCCAAACTATTTTCAATGCCTCGTCCACGACCGGCCTGGCTCATTTTTTTAAACTTGTGGGCTCGGGTCTCGTGATCTCTTTCCAAACTATTTTTGGTGTGGTTCCGGGATTTTTTCATTCACTTTTCTCGAGCATCTTTGGAGGTGTTCCGCTGCTTCTGGCACTAGTGGCGGGTGTGCTGCTTTTCCTTTTCATACTACGGAATGGCTGCTCCTTCTGTGCCACACGTGCACCTGTCCCGCCTGCATCTTCTTCGGGATAGGATGCTTGACTTTTATGGAACTCTGCCATTGGCGACCTTAAGCCTGGCATATGGATTATCTTTCCGGTATTGCTACTTCACCTGCGTGCAGCCTGTGCTTCACTGCCTGGATTGTCCCTTTGAATGGCCTTTGGATTTGTGCTTGACCAGCCTGGTGTCTCCGGTGCCAGATTTCGATCGATTGATGAGGCCCTTAGTGTCTCACGAGTTGACCTGTTCTGGTGTCCGGATAATGGCTTGTGGTGCTGCACATGGGATCCTGGGTAATTGGGACATCTCTACAGCTGCCTACAACTTCTTGGCTATGAGCTATTTGGAGGAACATTCCGGGTGCCCTCTGATCGTGCTGGAAGCTCCGATGATTGAAGAACACGTGTGTTCCTTTTCGTTGATGGATTGGATGGCTGAGACTTTCGCTGGCCCTGCAAATGATTTTTTATTGGAAGCGGTTGCCACGTATGCTGCCTATACATTCATGGATTGACTGCACTGTCGTCCTTGGCGCCTGACGCTCCTGGACAGCACCCTGCCGCGGCATTTACCTTTTTCTTTTTTGCTTTCTCCCTGATGGTTGTTTTGAGTTTTTTTTTTAGTTTTTTTTTTTTCCGGACACCACAGTTTCCCCTTTTGCTTTTCAATTTTTTCGTTTCAGACTTTAACTCATTCTGAACCTTTGGATTGGTTACGCCTTGTTCTGCTCTGACGAAACTGAACTCTGCGTTCTCTCTTTTCTTGCCTACTAAATAGTGCTTCGATCAAGGGGGCGTGTAGTGAGTTCTCTCTGAATACGTACAGGCATTGTTAAGTTAGCATAACCACGTTAGATGTTAGAAAGCCATCTTTTTGCTTTTGCACACGACACTGCGTTTACATGTTATTTCTTAAATAAACTGCTGACTCGAGACTTGCTTCACACGAGAGCAATCTGTTGTTACCATCCCAAGCTCTGCGCAGCGACCTTGGTCTGTACACGGTGTGACAAATAGTCTGGATTATTACACAATGCATGTTTTTCACTCTAGGTTGATCGGCCCACTATTTAGCCATAACACACGCGCAGCTGCAAATGCCTGAAAGTTGGTGCTTTTAATATCACAGACATCATGTTTATTATTCAGACCGAAGACGAGCCTTCCTGCGAGAAGACTCCTGATGCTCCTGTGATGTGATTTCACTAAGCTGATCTTTGAGGTATGGGGTCCCCTATTCAAGCCTAAGAGACCTTCTATTAGCATAATAATAATATTAGCTTCTTAGTAAAGGGAAGGTGGTAGTATCCACTGTCATTATAATATGATCACCCCTTTTATATTCTATGGTATTGTAACTATGTTGCTGGTTTTGATATTAATCATTTGTCTGCTTGTATTAGCCAAAGTACTGCATCTTAGGACACGTGGTCTATAACAATAAACCCCTTTTATTTACAACGTGTCTCTGTTGATTATTGTTGTGGACTGATGTGAGAATAATATACGAACAGGTATTTCCGATTCCCACCATTCCTGAGTATGTACTGAGTCGCTTGTTCTGGGTTGTCTATTCATTGGGACCGCCGAGCTAAATCTCGGATAACGAATGGGACACTTATGCTAGCCGGATACTGGGTTCTGGGTTCTGAGGTGAGTTTCTGGTACACCACAATTCACTGAGGTCCTGGGGTTCTTCGCATAGTTCTGTGTATCAGCAGAATCCCTGCAACACTAGGACAGATGCCCACCTAATACCTAGGGCAGATGAACTCATTGACAGACTGGCAGCTGCTAAGTTTTTGAGCACATTTGACCTGACAGCAGGCTACTGGCAAATCAGACTAGCTGAGAGTGCAAAGGCCAAAACTGCTTTCTCGACCCCAGGAGGACATTATCAATTTGTGGTAATGCCCTTTGGTTTGAAGAATGCACCTGCCACTTTCCAAAGGTTGGTGAATCAAGCCCTTACTGGGTTGGATAAATATTGTGCAGCTTATCTTGATGATATTGCTGTCTTTAGCTCCACCTGGGAGGATCACCTGGTCCACCTGAGGAATGTTTTAGAGGCCCTGCAAAAGGCAGGCCTCACTATCAAGGCCACTAAGTGCCAGATAGGGCAGAGCAAGGTTGTATACCTGGGCCACCTAGTTGGTGGGGGTCAGGTTCAACCACTGGAGAGCAAGATCCAGACCATAAAGGACTGGACTCCTCCAACTACCCAGACTCAGGTCAGAGCTTTCTTGGGCCTGACTGGGTACTACAGAAAGTTTGTTAAGAACTATGGGTCCATTGTGACACCACTTAATGACTTGACCTCCAAGAAAATGCCAAAGAAAGTTCAGTGGACAGTAAGCTGTCAAAAAGCATTTGATGACCTGAAGCAGGCCATGTGCAGTGCACCTATTCTGAAAAGTCCAGACTACTCCAAAGAGTTAATTGTCCAGACAGATGCTTCTGAGTTAGGTGTGGGAGCTGTTCTTTCACAACTGAATGTAGATGGTCAAGACCAGCCCATTGCTTTTATAAGTAGAAGGCTGACCCCTAGAGAGAAACGTTGGTCAGCTATTGAGAGGGAGGCCTTGCTGTGGTTTGGGCCCTGAAGAAGCTGAGGCCATACTTGTTTGGCACTCACTTCAAAATTCAGACAGACCATAAGCCCCTCTTGTGGCTAAATCAGATGAAGGGTGAAAATCCCAAACTTCTTAGGTGGTCCATTTCCCTACAGGGGATGGACTTCACAGTGGAACATAGACCTGGGACTGACCATGCCAATGCAGATGGACTCTCCAGATATTTCCACTTAGAACATGAAGACTCAACTGGTCAAGGTTAGTTTAATGTCCCTAAGTTTGGGGGGGGGTGTGTTGGAGAGTAGGGTCTGCTTTCTATGTTCACCCCCACTTTTTGCTTTTGCTTTACTGGTTTTCGACTTAGATGTGGCTGTGGGCCTGCTAATCAGACCCACAGCCCTGCTGTTCTCTCTCTAAATTAATACTATGTACTTTAGGTGCATAACCCAATTGGATAGGATCACCTTATTGGCCCCTGTACAGTGTACCTTAGGTACCCAGGGCATAGGTGTACACTAGGCCTACCAGGGGCTGCAGCATGTATTATGCCACCCCTGGCCTGGCCTTCCATTATGACACAACTGGCTGATCACTCAGCTGGGGCAAGGTCGTGTAATCACCCCTTGCTTAGGTGTAGTATTCCTATACCTAACTTACATATAGACACATGTGTACCTATCAGCCACTACTATGGCAGGCCTTAACAATCCTGGAGGCAGAGTGCTTGGTAACATGTGAGATGGTGCTCTAGCATGAGCTGAGCCTGTCTGCAGCTTTCGGAACCATGTCCTTATAGCTGTTCTATGATACAGCCTACCATATACTCTTAAAGTGCCTTATAATCTTAAACGGTTATGGTAACCATGGTTTGGCTTTATCAAAACATGTTGTGTAAGGTGTCTAACACTTTGGAATAATACCCCCATCCCATTTCTGGGGATGAGGATATTATCCCTCCCTTCTAGAGGGAGAAGACATGTTGTAACCTACTTACCCGGTTAAAGTTAACCAGAGCCACAGCATCACAAAATGGATGCTGCTGCCACAGACACGAGTCTGACCTCCTGCTGCTGGGAGTGATCCCGGCAAGGGAGGCTTGGACAATAGGTTTCCTGCCTTGGGAGGTGCGAGCACCACCCCAGACAGGCCTTAGTATATTGGGGCAGGGAGGTATGAATAGAATGAGACATGCCTGGGGCACACAAGGTGTCCCGTGCATAGTCCAGTTCAAACCGGTGCTGGGGCTCTCCAGCCCCAGTCCTGGCGCGAAACTGGACAAAGGGAAGGGGGTGTAACCGCCCCCCTCCCAGGTCCCACCCATAAGGCGTGACCTAGCAGGTAACCCAGCCCCCCAGATTTGGATAAGAGTGGTAGCTGGGCCCCAGGAGATTAGATTATCCTGAACCTGCAACTTGAACAGAAACTCTGGACCTTCGACATTCGACGAAAGAAGAAGACTGAAGAATCTCCCTTGTGGCCAAGGAGTGGCTACCCTGTGCAAACAGGCACCATCAAGAGACTACCCTTTGCTTTGCTGAAGTTCTACGAGGGACCGACTGCAGAGCCCGACCAGAGCCTTGACTTCCAGACTTCTCCGACCCTGATCCACATCCATAGCCGAGCTGAGATCCGTGGAGGCGACGAGAGATGTGGGACCGGCTACCTGGGAAAAGTGGCGAGTATCTTCCAGCGCAGCTTCTGAGGCACCCTCGAAGTTGTGCACCGGGGATTGAGAAGCCCCAACCCCAAGCACCATCTGCACCGAAGATCAGCCCCCCACACTCCACGAGACCTGCGTGGGGCCCTTCTGCATTTTCCTGCTTGCCGCGTCTGTCCGGTTGCTTGCCCGTTGGCTAGTGGCCTTTGTGACGACGCACCCTGAAATCTTCATCGCTGGTTTGGCTTCTCCAGACTGGCTCCTGCTTCTTTGCAAAAGAGAAGCACCCCAGACCTTCCTGGTCTGCACCAGAAGCAAGTCCTCCGTTCTTCGTGGGTTCCGCTTGCCAAGGCTTGGTGAGTCCTAGTCTAACTTCGACGCCGCCGACAGCAAGAGCCTTCGTGGGACAGCTCGCCTCCTGGTCCTGGTCGTCCTCGACGTTCCCTGGTCCTCGTGGCTGCAGCGACAAGCTTCACCTTCACCTGCAATCCTCACGACATCGCCTGGTTCCTTCCTGGTTCCACGTGGTCACTGGCTAGTGACCTTGACTCTGTCCCTTCTGCTTGCAGGTCTCCTCTCTTCTTGATCCCAGCCTTGGGATCCACCGGACACTCTTCACTGACTGCCTGTCAGCAACTTTCCTTCAGGCATCCATAGAAGTCCACGACGAAACCCGACGCAAGTTCACACATATGCACCCGCAGCCTGTGGGCTAGGTAACTTGGGTACTTCGGTGCTCACAAGGGTATTGACTATCCTAGGGTCTAGTTTCCGAGTCTCGACTTTCTAGCTATACCAGAAGTGTCCTAAAACTGCTTATTTCTAACTGCTAGTGATTCTATTGACTTTTACGCATTACGCGTGAGTGTTTCCACTCTGCACCTGAATCCCGTGGGCCTCCCACTTCCTAACTGTTGCTAGTGTAGTGTAGCCCCAGCGATTCCCTAGGCCTAGGCCTATCCTATTTCCGTGACAGTGGTCCTTATACCACTTACTTAGTATATGGTTTGCGTGGCCCCTAGGGCCTAACTGTATTACTTACCTGTGTGACTAAATGTATGCTTGAATAAGACTGTGTTGTACTTACCTCTAATCTCATAAAGAGTGCTGAGGGTTTGACTAGAATAAATACACTTTATTTTATATATATATCTGTTGTGGTGTCCTTTCATTTGGTATTCAAGGGATTATATATGGTATCACAGCTGGCTTCACATGCCATTCAGAGTTTAGCCTAAGACTGCTCTTGTCCATGCTACCACTAGGATAGCTGGTCTATAAGGTTGACTTTACAACCAATCACCATAAGGGTTGTTTGGACTGATATAAGGTGTACACTAGAACTAGTGACAGCATACAACTTCTCACAGCATGCTCAAATTTAAAACTGGTTTTGTAATACAGTAAATAATAATAAATACATAATAAAGTCAGTCCTAGTTTGTCTATGGCAGCCGCGCGGCGCGCCGTGACAGTGAGTGGTCGTACGTTGTGGCGGCTGGCTGAGGCTACTCATGTGACTGTCCCTTGCCATGCATGCTCCTCCTTGCGGTCCCAAACTCCCAAAGAAGCCTAAGTGTTTGCCGGGCAGACAACCTCACAGCCCTGAAGGCTGTGATGTCATCAGCTCGGCAAAGACCTAGCTTCAGGGCCCAGTCTCCACCCCTAGATGGGGTGGAGGCAAAGTTAGCCCCGGGCATTTTATGTCCATGCCCGGTATCGCTAACCCTCCATGTCAATCAGAGAGTGGAGAGCTTTCCCAACTCATTACAGGGCGTGGTGGGACCCACCCCACCCTGTGACGAGTTGGGAAAGGGGTGTGGCAGGCAGGAAGCCGAGGATTCAAGTCTGCACAGACTCGACCTTTCCCGCGCGTGTCCTATAGTCTGGAACATTTTGAAAGGAAGGAGGATCCGGTCGGAGTGCCAGGAAACTGCACTGCAGTAGTAGTTGGATTGATTGATTCATCACAGCCCTGCCCAGGTAAGGTCCAGGCGGGCATTTTTTTAAGTTAACAAACTTGCTATTGCTAACTACTTGATGCAGAGCACTGTGCAGTGCACACACCCATTACCAGTCTGCCTGCCATTATAACACCCATTAACAAGTGGCGACGCGCAGCAGGTATTCTTCTTTGGTAATGGCGGCGGCAAGGTCGCACAGCATTTCCAGTGTGGACAATTGTAGATGGCGAAGCCATATGTGTTCCCAACTTTACGGTGGTACTGGTATACCTCGCTTTTACTTTCACGTAGGCCCCAATCCTGCATGATTATTGCCTTAACCTTCGTGTGAGCCCTTTGAACCTGGTCTGATAGGTTCCACTTCGTGCATGCAGTATCCGCTCTGAACTGACCCCTTTCTTTTCTGCCCGGTGCATATGCAGGACTCTGTAATCTCCCCATGAGTCCTGTCCATTTTTTTTGTTTTGTTTGTGAGGCCCAAACTGTGCAAATTGCAGTCTGCGCCCGCCCTGTAAAAAGCCGCTCACTTCCCGCCAGTACTGCTTCCCGCAGTAGCGTGTTTATATGGACATGTGCGTTACGTTGTATTATGCTACTTTGAACCTACATTTGCTACTCTGCATGCAATACGTTTGTGCTCTGCATTACTCCGTTCAACGCTGAATAGATTGCTTGTAAACTGAACAGTGCTGAATACAGTATTCTCTCGGCTAGGTGTATAATGTTGGGTAATTTTTGCAAAGGTATATTGTCCTTTAAAAAGCACCTGCTACCACGTTCCTGGCCTCCAGCAATTATCGAGCATCAATTAAAATGTCAAAAAAACTCAGGGGATTAATGTCTTTCTGGAAAGAAATGGATGTTTGTCTAATGGAAGTTTTGACTCATCCAAAGTTAGCGCAGTGGGTTTAAATGACTGCTGCTAAGAATGTGTACCATGTAGATAAAGTTCATGTAATGTAAATAGGTCAGTGGGTTACTGCTTCTGTAAGAGAGCTCCTTTTGTTACTTGTCGTTTGTAAGTCTAAATCGTAATATAGAACATTGTGCTATCAACTGCCATCAAACAGCTGTGTGTATAATGCAAGCATTATGTTAGATTGATATGTTTTTTTGCCCAGTCTTTCATTATCCTAATATTGCCAAAAGGGTTCAGTTGGGTAGAAAACAATTCTTGTTATTAATGAAAACCCCTAACAATGGTGTTACATTTTAAATTCAGAATTTGTGCTTTTTCGGAATATGGACTGTTAAACTATATTGCCTACCAATATCACTAACATGTCATGGAACTGATGATAGTTTGAGGGGAGGCAGTAGCCCGTTTCTGTTTAGCACAGTGGCTTCCGAAAGTCTTGAAAATGCACCATTTCCCCACTCATTTTTAAAAATTTTCTCGGGGGAGAATCCCCCCCGAACCCTCCTTAGGTCGTTTGGGCTCGCTCAATCGCCGCGGTGTGCTCCACCACTAATTTTACGCCTTACCACTTTCAAATGTCACCAGCCGCCACTGAAAATGCCCTGCTGTTCCAGCCATGTCCAGAGGCGCAGAGCATCCTGACATAGGGTCCACGACCCCACCCCGCCCTGTTTGTTGCAGTACCACATGGCAGTGGTGTTGTCTGTGAACACCTGCACCACTTTCCCTTTGACAGAGGGAAGGAATGCCTTCAGTGCAATTCAGATAGCCCGAAGCTCAAGGTTGATATGGAGCTTGGACTCCACCGGAGACCAGAGGCCTCTGATCTCCGCCTCTCGCATGTGGCCCCCCCCATCCCAGGAGGGACGCGTCCGTCACCACTGTGTGCTCCGGTTGGGGAAGGGAGAGGGATATGCCCTGGACCCAATGTCGGTTCATGAGCCACCACTGCAGTTGCAGTGCAGTGCCCTCCGAGATCTGGACGTAATAGGACAGGTTCCCCATGTGTTGCACCCACTGGAACTTCAGGTCCCACTGCAGAGCCCGCATATGCCATCTGGCATGAGTGACCAGCAGGATGCAGGAGGCCATGAGGCCCAGCAGCCTCAGGGTCATCCTGACCGAAACCCAGGATAGAGGCTTAAAGATCATAGCCTGAAACTCTTGAACTCGCCGTTCGGGAGAATAGGCACAAAACTGCGTAGTAACCAGAACTGCTCCGATGAAGAGGAGCTTCTAGAGGGAATCAGGTGTGACTTCGGCACATTGATGGAGAACCCCAGCAAATGCAGGAGGTCGGCCGTAGTCTAGAGGTGGGAAACGACTGCCTTGGGCGAGCCCGCCTTCAACAGCCAGTCGTCGAGATAGGGGAAGACTGGAACCCCTGATCTGCGTAGATGAGCTGCGACCACTGCAATCCCTTTCGTGAACACCCAAGGGGCGCTCGTAAGGCCAAAGGGGAGCACGGTAAACTGAAAATGCTTGTGGCCGAACGTGAGCCGCAGGTAACGCCGGTGGGCCAGCAGGACGGGAATGGGGAAATATGCATCCTGCAAGTCCAACGCTGCCATCCAGTCTCCAGGGTCGAGAGCAGACAAGACCTGAGCCAGAGTTAGCATCTTGAACTTCTCCTTCCGGAGGAAGTGATTGACGTCCCTGAGGTCCAAGATAGGACGCAGGCCCTTATCCTTCTTGGGCACCAGAAGAACAAGTTACTTACCTTCGGTAACGATGTATCTGTAAGAAACATTAGTTAGTTAGATTCCTCACCTTAGAATATCCCCAGGTGTCAGGCTGGATCCGGAAAGATTTTTGTAGCAATACCCCTTGCGCGTCGCTAGGCCTCGTCTGCGGCTCCACATCCGTCGTGCGCCGGAATGACGTTGTCGGAGTACTTAGACGCCGCCTTCGCGCGCTGACGTCAGTTCTTGTACATAGCTTTCCGCGCCAGGGATGCTGAGCCATGCAAGAGACCGACACTGGTGCCAAAAAATCTAGGGCCCTGAAAGGGAGAACCTTAACCCTAGATGTCGGTTCGCAGAACGGGGAGGCTGGGTGGGTCGGTGAGGAATCTAACTAACTAATGTTTCTTACAGATACATCGTTACCGAAGGTAAGTAACTTGTTCATCTGAAAGAAACACGTTAGTTAGATTCCTCACCTTAGAATAGATACCCCAGCAATACCAACCCCGGTGGTGGGCCTGCGAACCAAGATCACACCAGAAAGTCCTGGAGAACAGAACGGCGAAAGTGGCCATCCCTCCGGACTTGGCTGTCCAGGCAGTAATGTCTCGCAAACGTGTGCAGCGAAGCCCACGTCGCCACCTGACAGATGTCTTGCAAGGGGACTCCCCGTCCCAGTGCAGTCGTGGCCGCCGTGGCCCGAGTAGAATGGGCCCGTAGCCCAACAGGAGGAACCTTTTTCGCCAAAGAATAGCAGGTCTTAATACACAACACGACCCACCGAGAGATGGTCCGCTTGTGTACAGCTGTACCCTTCTTAGCCCCAACGTACCCAACAAAAAGTTGGTCGTCCACCCGGAACTGTCGTGTGCGGTCCAAATAAAATGATAGCGCACGTTTTGGGTCCAGACGGTGGAGCCTCTCTTCATCTTTTGAAGGATGCGGAGGCGGAAAGAAGGTGGGCAGCGTGACAGATTGCCCGATGTGAAACAGAGTCACGACTTTAGGCAGGAAAGAAGGACGTGTCCGGAGGACAACTTTGTCCGGATGAACTGAAAGGAAGGGAGGCTTGGATGACAAAGCCTGGAGCTCACCCACTCGCCTAGCGGAGGTGATTGCTACCAAGAAAGCAGTTTTCAAAGTCAAAAGACAGATGGGACAGTTATGAAGGGGCTCAAAGGGAGCGCACATCAGAAAAGTGAGAACAAGGTTCAAGTCCCACTGAGGCATTACGAAAGGAACAGGAGGGTACATATGAGTAATGCCCTTGAGAAAGCGTGAAACAACAGGGGACTTGAAAAGAGAAGGCTGATCAGGAAGCCGAAGGAAGGCAGAGATAGCAGCAAGATAACCTTTCAAGGTGCCCAGAGCAGAGCCCTGCTGGGCCAAAGAAAGAAGAAAGAGGAGAACCTCAGAAAGAGGGGCAGAAAGGGGATCCACAGCCTTTGCTGTGCACCATGCCACAAATTTGTTCCGCCGGCAGGCGTATACCATCTTTGTGGAGGGACGCCTGGCTGCCAGAATGACATCACAGACTTCAGGAGGCAAGTCAAATGGCATCAACTACCGCCGCTCAATCTCCACGCATGTAGGTGGAGGCTGGACAGGTTCGGGTGGAGGACCGTCCCCTGCTGCTGCGACAGAAGATCCTCCTGAAGAGGCAGTCGTATCGGGGGATCGATGGACATACTGAGTAGCTCGGGATACCAGTACCTGCGTGCCCAATCCGTAGCCACCAAGATGACGTGGGCCCGGTCGCGCCTGATCTTCTTCAGCACTCTGGGCAGAAGTGGTAAAGGCGGAAAGGCGTACAACAGACCGCAACTTCACTCGTGACGAAAAGCCTCTCCGAGCGAGTGCCGCCTTGGAAACTCCAACGCGCAGAACTGCTGACATTGCGCGTTCTCTTCGGTGGCGAATAGATCTAACCAAGGCTCTCCCCACTGCAGAAAGAGACCTTGCGCCACGTCCGAGTTCAGACGCTATTCGTGATCCATCATACACCGGCGGCTGAGTTCGTCCGCTCTGGCGTTCAGAGAGCCCGCAAGATGTTGAACCACCAGGGTGATGCCCTGGTGTTCCAGCCATGTCCAGAGGCGCAGGGCCTCCTGACAAAGGGTCCACGATCCCACCCCGCCCTGTTTGTTGCAATACCACATGGCGGTGGTGTTGTCCGTGAACACCTGCACGACACTTCCCCGGACCGAGGGAAGGAAGGCTTTCAGTGCATGTTGGATCGCCTTCAGCTCCAAAAGATTGATATGGAGCCGAGTCTCCACCGGAGACCAGAGTCCTCTGATCTCCGCCTCTCCCATATGGCACCCCCATCTCAGGAGGGATGCATCCGTCACTACCACGTGCTCCGGTTGGGGAAGGGAGAGGGATCTGCCGCTGACCCAATCGCGATTCGGGAGCCACCACTGCAGCTGTTTCGCAGCGCCCTCCGAGATCAAGACGTGGTCGGACAGGTTGCCTCGATGCTGGGCCCACTGAAACTTCAGGTCCCACTGCAGAGCCCGCATCCGCCATCTGGCGTGAGGTACTAACAGGATGCAGGAGGCCATCAGCCCAGAAGCCGCAGCACCAACCTGACCGAAATCCAGGACAGAGGCCGGAAGATGGGAATCAGGGCTCGAATGTCCAGGACCCGCTGTTCCGGTGGATAGACCCGGAACTGCGCCGAATCGAGAACCGCCCCTATGAAAAGGAGCTTTTGGGAGGGACTCAGGTGCGACTTCAGGACATTGATGGAGAACCCCAGCGAATGCAGGAGGTCTGCCGTAGTCTGGAGGTGGGAGACAACTTGCTGGGGCGAGCCCGCCTTCAACAGCAAGTCGTCGAGATAGGGGAAGACTGGGACCCCTGATCTGCGCAGATGAGCTGCGACCACCGCCATCACTTTCGTGAACACCCGAGGGGCACTGGTGAGGCCGAAGGGGAGCACGGTGAACTGAAAGTGCTCCGGACCCACCGTGAACCGCAGGTAACGCCGGTGGGCCGGCAGGACGGGGATGTGGAAATAAGCGTCCTGCAAGTCCAATGCTACTATCCAGTCTCCAGGGTCTAGGGCAGCAAGAACCTGAGCCAAAGTGAGCATCTTGAACCGTTCCTTCCGGAGGAAGGCGTTCACGCTTCTGAGATCCAAGATCGGGCGTAGGCCCCCTTTGCCCTTCTTGGGAACCAGAAAGTAGTGGGAATAGCAACCACGACCTACTTCTGGACCAGGAACGCGCTCGACGGCCTCTTTGGCCAAGAGGGCCGAAACCTCCTCCCGGAGAAGATGCAAATGATCCCCCGACATACGGTGGTTCTGCGGTGGCATGGCTGGAGGGGTCGACTCGAAGGGGAGGGAGTAGCCCCTTCGGACGATTTGCAGCACCCACCTGTTCGAAGTGATGGAGCGCCAGTGGAGCAGGTGATGGCGAACTCTGCCCCCCACTGGCGTTGAATGGGCCTGAAAGTTCGGACTAGGAGGGCTTTGAGGCGGATGCTGCCGGGGTGGATGTGGACTGACCGGCACGTTGTCCTCCAGAACCGCCTCGGCGGAAACCACGTCCGCCTGCAGGTGGGTTCTGCGGCCGGTGGCTGGGCGGACGTGAGGAGGCGCCCCTTCCTTGGCCACGAAAGGGGCGAAAGGCGGAAGTTTGCGGCCGCGGGGCCGAAAGACCCAAGGACTTGGCCGTGGCCCGGGAGTCCTTGAACCGGGCCAGCGCACTGTCCGCCTTCTTGCCAAAAAAGGCGAGTGCCATCGAAGGGCATGTCCATGAGGGAGCTTTGGACATCCCCTGAAAACGACGTGGACCTCAGCCAGGCGTGACGCCGAAGCGCCACCGTGGTGGAAATTGCCCACCCAGCGAGTCCGTGGTGTCTAGTCCACATCTAATGGCGTGCCGTGCTGCATCTCGCCCGTTTGCAAGTGCTTGGGTGAGTCGCTCCCGGGCCTCCTCCGGGCACAAGGGCAGCACGTCCTCCACCGCATCCCACAGCGAGTGGGAGTAACGGTCCAAAAGGCAAGCGGTATTTAAAGACCGCAGTCCCAAACTCAGGGACGAGAACAGTTTCTTGCCAAACTGCTCCAACCTCTTGGATTCCCTATCCGGAGGAGCGGACGGGAAGGAGGATTGGGAGGTTGAGGCCTGGATAACCAGGCTCTCGGGGGTGGGGTGGTGGGAGAGGAATGTGGGGTCGCCCGGAGCAGGGCGGTGGCGCCGGGCAACGTTCCTATCCACAGGAGGGACTGTGGAGAGCTTGGACCAAGTGCCCTGGAGAACGTCAATGAGGGCCTCATTAAACTGCAGCAGAGGCTCAGTGGAGCTTGCTGTCGGTTGAAGGACCTCGGTGAGGACGATAGTCCTCACAGCCACAGCAGGCAACTCGAGCCCCAGGGCTTCGGCCGCCTTGCGCAGCACCACAGAAAAGGCTGCACCTTCCTCCGAGGCCACAGTCGGAGGAGAGATGAATCCAGCGTCTGGAGAGGTATCCAAACCACTGGCGTCCCCCAATTCCTCTGCCCAGTCCTGAGACAATTGGGCCTGTTCGGCCAGAGGGTCCTGAGACCCCTCCCAGTCGCCCTCATCATCGATTCCTGGTAGACAGGAGGAATGATCGGAGCCGGACGGTGGATGAAGCGGTCACCCATCGGCGCCGGGTCCGGAATAGGACTAAACTGAGGCTCGACGCCGTGCGGGGACGGCGTCGGGGGCGGAACCGGTGTCGGCGCTGGCGGAGAAGGCGTCGTGAGGTCGACTGGCGCCGGCAGAGATCCAGGCCTGGATCCCTCGGGGACCTGCGGCGTCGGGCCGGAGCCCTCGGCACGCGAGGTCGCCCAGTCAACCCTACGGGGCCCGAAGGCGCGCCGGCAGGCCTCGACGGCGGAGCCAGATTCCTCATGGCCGAGAGGAAGGCACTGACCTCCGCCGGAGTCGCGTTAGTCCCAGGGACCGGAGGGTATGGGGACGAGCGCAGCTCCTGCGGCTCCGATGGAGCCGCGGGGGTGGAACAACCCGGACCCTCGGCCGGGTCGTGCGACCGGTGAGGGGAGTCCGAAGAGCGAGGACGCCGCTTGGACTTCTTGGAGTGACGGGTCTTACCCGAAGATCCCGACGAGCAATGTCGATGGCTGCGGCTCCGCGAACGGTCCTTGGACCTCCTCCTGGACCGGGACTGAGAGCGGCGCGGAGCCGAGTGTCGAAGCTCGAGTAGCTTACGGGACCTCTCCCGCCTAGCCTTCGACGTCAAGGCCTAACAGTCGGGGCATGACTCCGCGTCATGGTCGGCCCCCAGGCAGTACAGGCACCGGCGATGGTGATCCGTTACCGACATCAGTCGGTGACAGGCGTCACAATGCTTGAATCCAGGCATATACCGGCACCAGATGTCGAGTCGAGTAACCAAAAGAGGTCAAAAAGTTAGTCAAAAAGTGACTAGGGGTAAGCTCTTCCCGGATCGGCGCTTACTGGCGCGAAAAAAGAAGAACTGACGTCAGCGCGCGAGGGCGGCGTCTAAGTACTCCAACAACGTCATTCCGGCGCATGACGCCAACGACGGACGCGGAGCCGCAGACGACGCCTAGCGACGCGCAAGGGGTATTGCTACAAAAATCTTTCCGGATCCAGCCTGACGCCTGGGTATATTCTAAGGTGAGGAATCTAACTAACGTGTTTCTTTCAGATAGTAGTGGGAATAACAACCACGTCCTACTTCTGGTGCAGGAACGCACTTGATGGCCCCCTTGGCCAAGAGGGCCACAACATCCTGTCGAAGAAGTGCCAAGTGATCCCCCGACATGCGGTGGTGCTGGGATGGCATGGCTGGAGGGGTAGTCTCGAAGGGGAGGGGTAGCCCCTTCGGACTATTTGTAAAATCCACCTGTCCGTAGTGATGGTACGCCAGATGGGGAGGTGAAGGCGAATCCTGCCGCCTACTGGCATTTGATGGGCCTGAAAAACCGGACTAAGAAGGTTTGGAGGCAGAGGTGGCTGGGTGGAGGTGGACTGACCCGCCCGCTGGCCCCCTGAACTGCCTCTGCGGTTCCCACGTTCGCGCTGAGACTGCTGCTGCTGTGGTCTGTGGCTCTGAAGGGAACGTGCTGGGGCGCCCCTTCCGTTGCCACGAAAGGAGCGAAAAGCAGAAGGCGGAGGAGGGCGAGTGGCCCAAAGGCCCAAGGACTTGGCCGTAGACCGCGAGTCCTCAAAACGCTCTGCCTTGTTACCAAAAAGGTGAATGCCATCAAAGGGCATGTCCATCAGGGTGTTCTGGACATCCCCCAAGAGGCCAGTAGTCCTCAGCCAGGTGTGGCGGCGAAGCGCCACCGTCGCGGAAATCACTCTGCCCAGCGAGTCGGCGGTGTCAAGGCTACATCGTATTGTGAACTTGGCTGCATCTCTCCCTCAGCAATAGCTTTCGAGAGCATTGTCCGCGCCTCCTTCGGACACTGAGACAGCACTTGCGCCACCTTGTGTGGAGAGGTGTGGCTCACTAGGTAGAGGCGGCAGACCCGTAAGCAGAGAATCGGCCATGGACCAGGGTTCAATTCCCGACGCGGCAGGGTCGTGGACCAGGGTCAAAATGGACTTGATAATTCTCGCCTCGGTACCTACTCTAACCAGGAACACACTCAGCAACTCTGGGCATTAAGCTTGCCTCATCTCTACAACGGCCCCCCACAGACGCCGGGGATGCCTGGTTTCACCTTGGAGATACCCAGAAAGGGACCATCTCACAGGGATAGCCAGGACGGGTTCCCCAGCGGTCCACAGCGCCGGGACGCCCCCGTTGGTGGGCAGCTGTGCGCTTTACAAGCTTACAACATTTACATTTACCTTATCCCACACAGAGTGGGAGTAACGGCCCAAGAGACATGCAGTGTTCACAGACCGCAGCCCTGAACTGGTGGAAGAAAAAATCTTGTTTCCAAATTGTTCCAGTCTCTTGTATTCCCTATCCGCGGGTGCAGTAGGAAATGCGCTCTGGGACATTGAGGCTTGGACAACAAAGCTCTCAAGGTGGGGGGTTGGGAGAAGAAAAGGGGGTTGCCCGGGGCCGGGCGATGGCGTCGGGCCACGTACCTGTCCACAGGAGCCCCTGTGTTGGGCCTGGACCAGGTGCCCAAAAGAACGTCAGAAAGTGCCTCATTAAAAGGCAGCAGTGGTTACGCAGATGTAGCTGCCGGCTGAAGCACTTCTGTCAGGAGGTTAGTCCTGATGGCCATGGTAGGGATTTGGAGTTTGAGGGCCTCCGCCGCCCTATGCAACACCACTGCATAACTTGCACCCTCCGCCATAGCCACGGTAGGTGGAGTGAGCATGCCAAGGTCAGGGGTGGTGTCGAGACCGCTGGCATCCCCCAGGTCCTCTACTCAGTCCGGGTCATACTCACATTGAGCTGTGAGAGGGTCCTCAGACCTCTCCCAGCCCTCCCCTTCATCCTCAGGCTGATGTACAGCCGAAAATAAGGAGGTCGGACAAAGTGGTAGAAAGGCCCCACCGGCGTCGGAATGGGCGTCGAGCGACGCCGTTCCGGCTCTTTGTCCATGTCGGGCTGAAACCAGGGACGGCGTCGTCCGGTGCCACAGGCAACGTCGGAGGTGGTGCCAATGGGGTAGATGTCGGTGGAGGTGTAATGAGGTCAACCGGCGTTGACCGGGATCCAGGCCTGGATCCTTGGGGGCCCTGCGGTGCCAGGGCCAAAACCAACAGCAATGCCGGACACGCCGACAGTGAAGGGCGAGGAACCCCAGTCGGGCCCGTGGGGCCTAAAGGCGCGCCAGCGGGCCCTGACGGCCCAAAGAGGCGTACCATGGCTGTCAGAAATTCCTGCAGCTGGGCGGAGACGCTGACGGACCCGGGAAGTGCGGGTAGGCTGATGGCGACACCGTAGGCTCTGCCGGAGCTCCAGGGGAGGCACCACCCCCACCCTCGTCGCGCGACGGGCGAGAAGAAGTCGTCGAGCGATGACGCTTCTTCGACTTCCTGTGCTTCGTCTTACCTGACCCTGAGTGCGAAGACTTCGATCCAGAAGAATGATGGTGATGGCTCCGCGACTGGTCCCTCGACCTCCCACAGGACCCGGACCTTGAGCGGCGCGGAGCCGACTGCCGGACTTCAAGCAACTTTCGGGACCACTCCTGCAAAGTCTTAGGCGCCATGGCCCGGCAGTCGGTGCACGACTTGGGGTCGTGGTCGCGCTCCAGGCAGTAGAGACACACGCGGTGCAGGTCCGTCACCGACATCATCCGATGACATTCCCCGCAATACCTGAAACTGGGCATCCCTATGACACCAGGAGTTGATCGACTCGAAAAAATCGA
The DNA here is from genome assembly GCF_964204655.1 of Triturus cristatus. NCBI lineage: Eukaryota > Metazoa > Chordata > Amphibia > Caudata > Salamandridae > Triturus > Triturus cristatus. The sequence continues at coordinate 381,214,621 of NC_140585.1, read as the reverse complement.
GACAAAGAGCCTCAAAAACACAGTCAAAAAATGACTTGGGGTACTACGCTCTCCGGACCTGCGCTTGCTGGCGTGGAAAAAGAAAGAACTGATGTCAGTGTGCGAGTGCGTGACGTCATCTCGGCGACCACGATGCCAAAGGCGGACACGCCACCTTCCAACACGCATTGGTACTGCTGACGAAAACTTTCCGGATCCAGTCTGACGCCTGGGGGTAATTCTTAGGTAAGGAATCTATCACTATGTGTTTCTTTCAGATAAATAAGATAGGGAAGATTTGGGCATCAACTGAACTGACCCGAACTGATAGACTATCACTTGCTCTGTTGTCCATGAGAAGCACTTCAGTCAGTGACAAAGATCCGCCCACATGAAATAGTGTTTGGATGGCCAATGAACAATCCAGGCCACATGTCTATTGTCCATCTGCCCATAACTTATGATCTGCTTCTTCAATACTGAAAAAGACTACGATCGTTAGGTGCTGTAGGTCCTTCATGAAGCAGAGACATCAGCAGCCCACGGCCTCCAGAAAGGGTATGGGTTTGGATAAACACCCACAACAGACGGCACTGGCTTCAACATTGGTGTTAGGGGCCATACCAGGTTTGTTTGACAACAGCAACAGTGGTCAAGTGTGAGGGCCTGACTTCCTGGATCCATGGCTCTCATACAAAGAAAAAAGTGACACCACCACCACCAGAGGAGCCTCCAGTGCTTTCCCCTGCATCACATAAATTACAACGGTGTTACAACCTGCGTTCCACGAAAGTTACCAAGTGAGAAAGGTACCCAGTTCATCATAAAGGGTTACGCGTACTGCACACACCAGAGAAAGGAAGAGTGTGCAAGCAGGCCCCAACGATACATCAACTAAAGGCGTCTGGAAGTGCTTGCTAACCTCTCAAATTACTTGAAGACAGGCACAACGGTTACTTTTCTGTTTACATATATCATCACTGAGGCTCTGCATCTTTCCTCAGCAGACTTTTGAAAAGAGTGAAAGTGCAACAGAAGATAAGACATTCTTACAACTAGTCACACGTACTAACTACTGGAACAATGCCTCAAGACTTTCAGAACAATGAGAGAAAATGGCCATGGGTGCTACTAGCAATATTCACCCCATTGCTGCCATTATAATGACTAGTGCCTATTAGATAATAACATGCAGAGTAATAGGGGACATCACATTTTGTCATCTACAACTATGGAATAGATACACTTGCGAGAAGTTCGCCTGATATATGATGTCACTAGTTCTAGTGTACACCTTGTATCAGTCCAAACAACCCTTATGGTGATTGGTTGTAAAGTCAACCTTATAGACCAGCTATCCTAGTGGTAGCATGGACAAGAGCAGTCTTAGGCTAAACTCTGAATGGCATGTGAAGCCAGCTGTTATACCATATGTAACCCCTTGAATACCAAATGAAAGGACACCACAACAGATATATATAAAAATAGAATGTATTTATTCTAGTCAAACCCTCAGCACTCTTTATGAGATTCGAGGTAAGTACAACACAGTCTTATTTAAGCATACATTAAGTCACACAGGTAAGTAATACAGTTAGGCCCTAGGGGCCACGCAAACCATATACTAAGTAAGTGGTATAAGAACCACTGTCACGAACACAGGATAGGCCTAGGGAATCGCTTGGGCTACACTATACTACCAAAGGTTAGGAAGTGGAAGGCCAACGGGATTCAGGTGCAGAGTGGAAACACTCACGCGTAATGCGTAAAAGTCGATAGAAATGGAAGTTATTAGAAATTAACAGTTTTAGGACACTTCTGGTATAGCTAGGAAGTCGAGACTCGGAAACTAGACCCTTGGATAGTCAATACCATTTGTGAGCACCGAAGTACCCAAGTTACCTAGCCCACGGGCTGCGGGTGCATAGGTGTGAACTTGCGTCGGGTTTCGTCGTTGACTCCTATGGATGCCTGAAGGAAAGTTGCTGACAGGCAGTCAGTGAAGAGTGTCCGGTGGATCCCAAGGATGGGATCAAGAAGGAAGGAACCTGCAAGCAGAAGGGACAGAGTCTAGGTCACCAGCCAGGAGCCGGGAGGGAACCAGGCGATGTCGTGAAGATGCAGGTGAAGAGGTGAAGCTTGTCGCAGCAGCCACGGGTACCAGGAGGCGTCGAGGACAACCAGTACCAGGAGGTGAGCTGTCCCACGAAGGCTCTTGCTGTCGGCGGCGTCGAAGTCGAGTCAGGACCCAACAAGCCTTGGCAAGCGGAACCCACGCAGGATGGAGGACTTGCTTCTGGTGCAGACCAGGAAGGTCTGGGGTGCTTCTCTTTCACAGAGGAGCGGGTGCCAGCCTGGAGGAGCCGGACCAGCAAGATGAAAACAAAGGTTCGTCGTCGCAGAGGTCACTAGCCAACGGGCCAGCAACCGGACAACACGTCGAGCAACTCAGGTGCAGAAGGGCCCCACGCAGAACACGTGAAGTGTGGGGAGCTGGTCTTCTTTGCAGATGGTGCTCGGGATGGGGGCTTCTCAATTCCCCAAGCACAGCCTCGAGGGAGCCTCGGAAGTCGCGCTAGTCATGTACTAGCCACTTTTGCCAAGTCGCCGGTCCCACGTCCCTCGTCGCCTCCACGGGTCTCAGCTTCGCTGGAGATGTGGATCTAGGTCAGAGGTGTCTGGAAGTCTCGGCGCTGGTCAGTCTCTGCAGTCGTCCCTCGTAGGATCAGTCGCAAAGCAAAGCAGCGGTCGCTGGATGGTGCCTGGTTGCCCAGGGTGGTCACTCCTTGGCCACAAGGGAGATTTCTTCAGTCTTCTTCCTGAGGTCGAATGTCGAAGGTCCAGAGTTTCTGTACAAGTTGCAGATTCAGGTTAATCTAATTTAGCAGGGCTCAGCTACCTACTGATATACTGGGCTACTTGCAAGGTCCCTCCTATGGGTGGGACCGGGAAGGGGAGTGGTTACACCCCCTTTCCTTTGTCCAATTTCGCGCCAGAGCTGGGGCTGAAGTGCCCCAGCGCCGGTTTGAACTGGACTATGCATGGGACACCTTGTGTGCCCCAGGCAGTGTCTAGTTTCTTTCATCCCTCCCTGCCCCAATACACTAAATCCTGTCTAGGGTGGTGCTCGCACCTCCCAAGGCAGGAAACCTATTGTCCAAGCCTCCCTCGCTGGAAGGACTCCCAGCAGCAGGAGGTCAGACTTGTGTCTGTGGCAGCAGCATCCATTTTGTGATGCTGGGGCTCTGGTTAACTTTAACCGGGTAAGTAGGTTTCAACATGTCTTCTCCCTCTAGAAGGGAGGAATAATATCCTCATTGCCAGAAATGGTATGGGGGTATTATTCCAAAGTGTTAGACACCTTACACGACATTTTTTGATAAAGCCAAACCATAGTTACCATAACCGTTTAAGATTATAAGGTACTTTAAGAGTATATGGTAGGCTATATCATAGAACAGCTATAAGGACATGGTTCCGAAAGCTGCAGACAGGCTCAGCTCATGCTGGAGCACCATCGCACATGTTACCAAGCACTCTGCCTCCAGGATTGTTAAAGCCTGCCATAGGAGTGGCTGATAGGTACACATGTGTCTATATATAAGGTAGGTATAGGAATACTACACCTAAGCAAGGAGTGATTACACGACCTTGCCCCAGCTGAGTGATCAGCCAGTTGTGTCATAATGGAAGGCCAGGCCAGGGGTGGCATAATACATGCTGCAGCCCCTGGTAGGCCTAGGGTACACCTATGCCCTGGGTACCTAAGGTACACTGTACAGGGGCCAATAAGGTGATCCTATCCAATTGGGTTATGCACCTAAAGTACATAGTATTAATTTAGAGAGAGAACAGCAGGGCTGTGGGTCTGATTGGCAGGCCCACAGCCACATCTAAGTCGAAAACCAGTGAAGCAAAAGCAAAAAGTGGGGGTGAACATAGAAAGCAGACCCTACTCTCCTACAACACTCACCTGGAAGTTCCATTGCCAATATTACAGGCCACAACATTTAGAAATAGCATTAGGAAAGGTTCGTGAAAGTACACACCACAAATATAATAAGGAAATTACTATACTTTATAGGACACAAATTGCAAAGAATACAAGAGAAAGGGAAAATATTGCGAAAGGGCACCAATGATAAGGTTGCGTTAGTTCCGGGAGGTTCACAAAGTTCGGAGTAGTGGGTTGCACTGTGGTCACAATAATTGCACCAACTGGGCACAATACAACTGTACTAGTTACAACACCCTGCCTACTAAGGAGTCATTTTGAGGTACTAACATGATGCGGGGAGGCCCTGCGAGTAGGATGTAGTGATTTGGTATCAGATGGGGTAATGTAGAAGCCGCCTTTATAATGTGATACCAAATATCTACTTTAAAGGCCTGTGGAACGTTGACACAAAAGAATCAATTAAAAGTTACTGCAGCTGCTGAAAGTAAAGATTATTTTGCAATGCAAGGCTTGCCTAAGAGAGATACCAGAACAGTGCAGGATGCTAGCTTAGCCACAAGTATTTCAGCATATCACATTTAGAAATATGTCTGGTACGTGCTATGATATTGCAATTATTTCTATGGAAAAGTACCAAGGCCAATTGCATTACAGTGGAAAGTTCCAAAAGCTATCTACTTGAGACACGTGGTCAGCAACAGTATATTTCGGACCATAAATGGTATAGCACAGTTTAGGCCTTTGCTAATTGGTGAAGTATTTGATGCTTAATTTGTGTTACATGCAATATGATGCTGTATCCTCTGCGGTTTGTGTCAATAAAAGCTGTCAGAGACATCACCTCTTTGGACACTCAGCGGCTATGCTGACAGTCTCCGTGCTGCAGGTATTTGTTTTATCTTTTCATCTATAATACATTTTCTCTATCATATGTGCTGATTGCTATTATTTCATTTAGGCTACCACTTGATATGGAGGCATGCACTTCTCAGAGCCTCAAGTACATTTCCAAGGTGGAGCAGGTGTTCCTGCCACGAGGCGCTAAAGACAGCAATATCATCCAGATATGGTGCACTAAAGGATTCCAATCCAGCAAGGTTTATTCACCAACCTGTGAAAAGTGGCAGGTGCATTTTGCAACCCAAAGGGCATCACAGTGAACCGATAAAGCCCATCTGGGGTTAAAACTGCAGATATGTCTTTTGCTCCTGGAGTCAGGCCTATCTGCCAGCACCCTGATGTGAGATCAAAGGAACTCAGCTACTTAGCTGCTCCCAACCAGTCAATTAATTCATCCGCCCTTGGAATTGGGTGTTCAACGGTTTTGGTCACAGCATTGAGGCCCCTATAGTCCACACAAAACCTAATTTCTTTCTTACCTCCCTGTGTATGAGCCTTGGACACTAAGACAACTGGGCTGGCCCTCTAAGATGGCTCTATGGCTCCAATTACAGCATCTTGCTTACTTCAGCTTTGATGCTCTCTTTCACATCATCAGACTGCCTGTATATTTTATACTTGAGAGGAAGGCTTTCACCATTGTCCATTTCATGTGTACACCAGCTAGTCTGACCAGGGGTCAAAAAAAGAGGCCAGCAAACTGATATAGGACTTGCCTGCAATCAGTCTGCTGGTGGGCAGTGAGGGTGTCTGACAAGACCACTCCTTTCACTGACCCATCTTATGGATTGTCGGACAGGAGGTCAGGGAGACGCTCACTGTTTGCTTCCTGATCCTCATCTGTAACCATGAGCATGGTAACATATGCCTGTCATACTAGGGTTTAAGGTGGTTGACAAGAAGGACCCTCTTGGGGTTCCTGTCAGAGCCACGATTCACCAGATAGGTGACTTTCCCTTTTCTTTTTAGGATAAGGTAGGACCCACTCCAGTTGTCTTAGAAAGCCCTAGTAGCAACGGGCTCCAAAAACCACATCTTCTGCCCTTATTGGAACTCAACCACAGTAGTCTTTTGTTCATACCATTGCTTATGGAACTCCTGGCTAGCCTCAACGTTTTTACTTGCTTTCTTCATGTATTTAGCTATCCTTCAGCAGAGGCCAAGCACCTAATCCACTATATCTTGCTTAGGTTCCATAAGAGGTTTCTCCCACCCTTCTTCACAAGGCACTGTGGTCCACTGACAGGATGACCAAAAAGAAGTTCAATTGGGGAGAACCCCAATCCCTTCTGTGGCACTTCCCTGTATGCAAAAAGCAGGCATGGAAGTAAGACATCCCATCTCCTGTTTAGTTTTTCAAGGAGTCCACCAATCATACCTTTCATGGTCGTGTTGAATCTTTCAACAGGCCATTACACTGTGGGTGGTGGGGTGTAGTGTACAGGTAGGTCACTCCATACTCCTTACACATGTGTTTCAGTTAGCCAGACATGAAGTTTGTGCCTCTGTCTGAAACCACCTCCTTAGGGAAGCCCACCCTGGTAAAGGTACCAATGAGGGCCCTAGCCACAGCAGTGGCAGTACTTAGGGGAATAGCCTCAGGATACCTGGTGACATGATCCACTACCATTAGAATATATCTGTTTTTTGATGCTGTAGGAGGATCAAGGGGACCAACAATATGGTTCCCTATGCTTTCAAAGGAACCCCCAACCTCTGGAAGTGGGATTAGGGAGGCCTTTGGCAGCCTACCTGCCTTGCCACCTGCTTGATAGGTGGGACAGGAGTTAAAAAAAACTCCTACCTTCAGGTGCATCCCTGGCCAGTAGAAGTGGCTGATCAGCCTACTCCAAGTTTTAGTCTGGCAAAGGTGTCCAGTTAGGGGGATGTCATGGGCCAAAGTTAGGAGGAATTCCCTAAATGTCTTAGACACTACCACTCTCTAGTGGCACCAGATTTGGGGTATCTGGCATCAGTTTAAAGGATTCCCTCCTCCCAATAGGTCCTGTGGAAGCCACTTACATCACCTCCTTCCTGTGCAGCAGCTTGCTGTCGCAGGCTTTCAGGAGTGGGGCAGGTTTTCTGCCCCGGGACGGCTCTTTCCTAGAGGGCCCCCTGGGCCCAAAAGCTCAGCCTGGTATGCGATTGGAAGCTGGATCCCAAGTCATCCTGCCTTTATTCTTGGAGGGCTGAGCCATTATTTCAGACACCAGCACCTCTTTTTCACCCTGGGCTCTGCTCTGGTTTTTACACACACCCAGTGTGGGATTCTAAGCATTTCTGCATGGATTCTCAGTTATGCCTCAGCCCAGGCTGAGGACTCCAAATTATTGCCAAGCAAACATTTAACTGGTATGGACGAAGAGACTGCTACCTCTTTCTTTCCAGCAATCCCTCCTCTTTCAAAGGACGCCATCACCATGGGATGGGGTTTTTGTCATACTGTCAGCATTGGTGACTGGATAGGTCCTTCCAGGCAGATAACGTTCTGGGGACACTAGCTGCTCAGTCACCACAGTGATGCTGCCACCAGTGTGTCTCAAGGCTTCTACCCTAACCCCATTAATAACAGGATGATGTCCGGATTTCTGCATGTTAGTGGGCCAGACAGCTAAGGTGACTAAGTCCACGTCTGCTACTAGAGTCGCCTCTGTGAATTCCTTGGCATGGATAGTGCTCACCTGAGATCCCATCTAAAGATTGGCAACTGCATTTACCGCCGGTGGACTAGAGGCACCTTTCTTGTTTTTACAGCCGGAGTCTGCAGTTCGCTTCCCTGTGGTTCTACAGTCATGGCACCAGGCCTTCTTGGGATCCCAGTTCTTCTCCTGGTACCCACACTTTGGCTGTGAAGTGTCTCTGGGCCCACCCTCCTGAACAGGTTTGGGAGCCTGATCCTTGGGGTATTGTTGGCCTCTTTCCTTTGGTCTCTCCCACCAGTTGCAGTCTTAGTCACCCTTGTTTTAACCCAGTGGTCTTCTCCAACTATTGAGGAGAAAGTGGACCTAGGTCTACCAGGAACTGATGTACCTTCTCTTGGTAATAATTACTTAAAAGATGCTCTTTCATTATCAAATTGTGAAGCGTTTCAAAGTCATGCACATTGTTACCTTCTAATCAACTTCCTAGTGATATCACTGAGTAGACTACAAATTCTACGAAGGTCCGGCTCTGGGTTTTTCGAGCCTCTCTGTCCCTGATTCTATACTACTTGGTGATGAATCCATAGTCCTCAATTAGGGTACCCTTCATATGCTCATAGGACTCAGCCTCTTTCTTTGTGAGTGACAGTCACTCTCAAAAGCAATGAACCACTTAGTAACATCATCACTCTCAAATAATATTCGAACAATCCCTTTGGGGATATTAGGGTCCAACAAATCTACTTTCTCCCTATTTATTATTGTGCTGCCACCAGATATGGGTCCTCAAGGTGCTTCTGTGTCTCGGGGTGTTATACTGTCACTCCCATTGTCAATGTTTTGATCTTCTGCAAGATCAGAGTCATCATCTGGATGCTCTTTGTCTCTTTGTTATACTCTCTTGTCCATTGAGTGACTGGTTTAAAAGATGTTCATCAAACAAATAAATAATGAAGAAATGAAAATGAAAACTTCCTTGGTTGAAATTGGAACAAACGTTGCATTTTTATGCATGAATGATGGCTGTGCGTCCGATGTGGGGTGTAACGTCGCCCCACTTACTTTCAAAGATTACTGTGCACACGTGTACTGGGCAGTCCACGAAATCGGGCATGCACGCCTACAAAATACAAACAAACAAATTACCAACCCAAGAATGGATATAACCGGTGTGCACTCTGTCATCTCTTTTTTGTAATCACAATTTACTGCCTATTCGACGAGTTGCACCCATGGATCAAAGACAAAATCAGACAAAGATCGCATTGTCACACTCTGGACCTGTTGAATAGCCGTTCCTTGAAATTGAAATGCACAAATCGTTGTTTTGAAAACATAGACAATGCACATTTAGCAGCTGATTATATAGTTCATCTAAAGTCAATATTTAATGTACACAGAGCACAGTATTGATATACGTCGTAATCAATGTAGATAATGAAACCAGCGGGTGGGCGGGGCATATATTGTTTTTATTGAAGTGGGTGCTCGAAATACCAACGATGAACGCACATACGTTAGAGAGGCCAACATTTAGGGAATACACCTGCACGTTGCATAACTAGTTAGATTCGTGTAAAGATTTAGAAGAAAGATTTAGAAGAAATATTTATGACGACCTTTACATCTACGCCCATACCACTATCAGATTAAAAAAAAGCGGACCTCAGTTATAAAGTGTAGCAAACACTCTTTAAATTTTTCAACTTAACTTTTTGTGATGGCAGTACTTGGTAGTGTGAGCATTAGAGCGGCTCCCTTTAAAGGACGAGAGTAACAGGGATAGTGTATGATGGGTTTTGTAGTTCGCGTGAACTAGCGGATGACAAATGGAGAGATTAGATTGGGCGGGGACACGACACAGGTGTCTTAAATAGAACGAGCAAGCTAGGCAGTTAGAATGGTTTCAGAAAAACAAACAAGCAGTCATCAAAACGAGAAAGGTATGGGCTTGCTTTTGTAATAGGATTTGTAAAACAAAGGTTAAGATCTGGATTACGTGGGGGGTGTATACTTACTTTTTTGTGAGGGATTAACGCAATGAGAATTCAGAGGGGTCTGATGTACTTTAACGCACGTACAGAAACGATCGGGTACACTTTTAGTGAATTCAGCGGGCATCACATTGATTAGGGAGTCACTTTGGTTAGACTCATATACGTTTTTCATTTTTATAGTGTGCGCAATGTGACTAATATGATCCATTTAGCAAATACAGTTTATAACTATGTTTTTTAACATTTATAGATAACCCCTGACGAAGGGCACAAGTAGGCCCGAAATGCATTGGGTATTGAAAACAACGTAATGAGGAATATATATGTAACACGCCATGCTGCGGAGCAAAGCCAGTACCGGCATGTCTTCAGCATTAAGGATTGTGGAAACATATGTGTCCATTGAGTGACTGGTTTAAAAGATGTTCATCAAACAAATAAATAATGAAGAAATGAAAATGAAAACTTCCTTGGTTGAAATTGGAACAAACGTTGCATTTTTATGCATGAATGATGGCTGTGCGTCCGATGTGGGGTGTAACGTCGCCCCACTTACTTTCAAAGATCTTTGTTATACTCTGCCAAAAGCTCCTGGATCTGTGCTTGGGTGGGTCAGACCCAATCTTGAGGACATTTGACATAAGCCTCTATGCTATTTCATGACAGGTAAGGTGTGAGGTTGAGTTCCTCCATGTGTACCAGATCTTTTGAGTTTCTACATCTAGTACTCATTGTTTTTACTAAGCTGGGACACTTTTTGGAGAAGAAACAAACCTGCCAACAGTAAGATTTAGACTCTTAAAACAGTTATACTATAAGGGACCTAACCAGGGCCCCCACAATTATTTTAAAATTAGAAAAAATATTCGATTTTCACAAATGCAATTTAACTACAGGCAATTTTGGGATTTATTCCTGTGGTCACGTATTGACAGAGTGGTCCAGTAAACACAAAGCCATAGACCCCACCGCTGAGCCACCAATGTAGGAAACTGGCTCTCTATATACTATACCAAAAAGAGGTATGCTGTGCAGAGTCCAGTGGATCCTCAGAGGCTTTACAGAGGCTAAAGTAGATAATACTAATGCTCTCTTTTCCGGCTGTGTCGTCGAGCAGTTAGACTTTCCCAGGTTTCTTGTACACACAGTGGCAATAAATGAGACACGCACTCCATGAATAAATCTGAGACCAATTTATAAAAATAATACTTGGTTATATTTCTTTTGTAGAACCACAGAACTTTGTCTTTGGCCAATACATTTCGCAACAGAAATACTTTTCAATATCAAAAGTGGACACTTAGGGCAATTTTCAGACTTTACAATGTTAACCTATGGGAGTATGAAAACACTGAACATACAGATAGGTACCATCAACTTACAAGATCAGTCTTCGGGAGTTAAGGTCAGCACTGGGCAAGGTTCAGTTCAGCACCAATAGTATACTGCCAGCGGCACAGGGGCAGTGTGAAAATACGGTGTCGGGGGCCCAATGCAACTCAATGAAGAATGGGGCAATCAAACAGAGGCTGTTTACAGGTAAGTAGTTTTCCAGCACTGGCGGTGATGGGTAGGTTACGAACCACCTCAGGCAACATGAAACTATAGCTAATGGGCTAGCCTGTGATTCCGCCAGGAGCTGATTGAAGCACTAATACCTGTCGCTCTAGGTTGCTCCACTGCGACGATTGGCACACCTTAGTGGTGCCAGACCCAGATAGTGATAGTTTCACCCTCTGTACACTGTAGATAGAAACACACACAGGTCCTGACGAAATGCCATGAGGGCATGAAACATGTCGACCACTAGAGTAGGAGACAGAGACAAATACAAGTCACACTAACTGTCCATCTTCCTCTAACTTTTTTATGAGGTGGACAGCTGTCCTAAATAAACACATTCAACAGACTATCCAACCTTTTTTAACTCACTCTACTCATCTACAAACCTTCAGGCCCCTCACACCCACGCACTCAATGGCAAGGAACAAAACATCTCCGCTAAAGAGCCCCTTCACTGGTGCCCGTCGGGCATTGCACCGCCGGCCCGACGAGGAGCAGGCCCAGATGATGAAGCATGACACCTAGCTTGCTGGGTGTGTGAGGGCATTAGTTCCGAATATGGGAACTCCCCTTCCCTACCTATAGGTCTTTGAGTCCAATCAATATCGACGGATTTGAGAATTGACCTCACTAGCAAACCATCCCCTTAAGGAACTGCATACCCTTTCTAAATATAGTCTATCCGGGGAATGTATGCTGGACCTCTTGTAAAAGCCATTCTGTCCTCCCCCTTTTGTTAATACAGGTAAGTAGCAACAGCTTGGGGAGCCAGTCTCTGGGGGTTGAATCATGGGGTTGGGGCCAAAGCAGCATCAACATTACACCACCAGCGGCACAGGGACAGATGGGTGCAGGGTACCAAAACAGCGTTGGTTGCCAAATGTAAAGCAATGGAGAAAGGCAAAATCTGAAAAGGGCTACAGGCTTAGGCCAAGAGGCCTGTAGAAGGAAACAAACAGCTGGAGAGGTAAGTTGCGATTCTCGGGCACATAGGGACACCTTTAGCCCAGTTCACCAAGGCCCAGGGCCGGCGGGTGCAGGGGTGTATTTTGATGTTGGAAACGGCGTAACAGAGCAGGTCGCAGCTGAAGGAGCTCTCCATGCAGAGGATGCAGGCGAGGTCAAAGAGCCAGCCAGGGATGGACTAGGGCTATGGGGCACCTCACTGGGACCAGTGGGCCACTTGGACTCGGGCCAGAGGCGTCAGGTGCAGAAAATTGTTGTTGGTGAACAGATCCGCTGTTCTCGGGAGATCTTGATCTTAGTCTAAGGCAGGCAGTCCTCCCAAGGTTTTGGAGGTCGCTGGGCTGCGGGATGAGTCGTCGTTTGGCCTAGGATCATCAAGTGCTGCAGACACTCGATGATCCGGTTCTTCTTAGGTCATCAGGAACTACAGTTCAGGGTCAGGGAATGCCACCTAAACACTAGATTTAGGGGTGTTACAGGGGAGTGAGAGGAAGTGGCCAATGGGCCCCTTACCTGGGGTGTCTGCACCCTCTACGATGGCCACCTCCTGTGGGAGAGGGACACAGTCCTAGCCCTGATTGGATATGTCCTACCATCTTCAAGTTGATGGGCACTGAAAAGTGCGCTTCACCTTGCCTCCAGCGCCTGAGGGGTGAAGGTGGCAATGGCGGGCACACCTCCTACTTTTGCTGAGTTTTACCGCCTGTTTTCCCGCCAAAAGGGGGTGAGGACAGGAAGGGGGTCCTGCTCCTTCCAACAGGAGAGGCTGTGGTGGAATTACAAAGGCGGCAACGCCTTGGAAGCTCCCCGCCACAGATGGCTCTTCCTGACTCGGGTGAGGTGTAAACACCTCCAGCCAGGAAAGGCATTGTTTTCGACCTCTGAGTGTGCAGGCACTCACCCCATGAGGTCGGAACACTGTCTGGTGGTAGCAGGCTGGCATAGACCATTCGGTGACCACACTAAGGTTTGGTATGTTTCAGGGGACCCCTATAGGGGATCCTCTGTGTGCAAGTTTGAATAAAACTGACACTGGAATCAGTGAAGGTTTATTATGATGAGATGTTTGGTACCCAACATCCTATACTTCAGTGAAGACATCATGGAGCTGGGGAATTGGTAATGACAAGTGTCCAGCCCATGTATCTACTATGGCTTCCCTAATGACAATAAGATATACAATGTACAATATTATTTTCAATGTACTGCAAATTTAACTGCGAATATACATGTTTAGTTGAAAAAAAACTACTTACTTTGGCTTCCCTGCTCACTTACAATGTACAGGAATCGATAAGGATATTGCAGGGGCATATATGATCATAAGGATATGCCCTCTCAGGAGATATAGTGCACCCTGCCTTAGGGCTAAGGCCTGCTAGAGGGGTGTCTTACCTATATCCCAAGCAGTGTCTGTGGGCAAGGCACGCAGGGATGTGTGCCATGTAGACTTTTTAGTTTTGTCTGTACCAAGACACGCAGGATTCAGTAGCAGTGTGCATGTACTTGGTGAGGGGTCCCTTAGGGTGGCACAATTTGTGCTTCAGTCCTTAAGGACCCTCATTAACCACAAGGCCCTTGGTTTCAGGGGTACCTTTTACTAGGGATTAATATGTGAGCTACTGTGGTGCCAAACATGAAAACAACAAGCACAGTTTAGGGAAGGAGCTCTGACACAGGGGACCTGGTTGGCAGGGACCCTGTGCACTTACAGTCGAAATTATATAATTTTACAGGTAAGAAGAGGCACTTTCCTACAGAGAGAAATAGGTCAATACAGGTAAATGTGTAGTCTTTGTGGCCAAATTCCTTTAAAATCATGCTATAATAGTAATCTTTTTGCATAATTGTCTGAAAATTTCCACACGGGTAACATTTTTATGACATAGAAAGGGTTAGGATTCCTCATGTTATTCGTACATTTATTGCTATATACGGGCCAAAGTGGGGGGTAATTTATTTTTCTCGCTACTCCCTTGATTCCGCCACCATTTGATTGTGGTCCATGAGTCTGTCATTGAGGTACAGGAAAACGTGTACTACTGACCTCTGAAGAAGTGTAGCAACTGTAGGAAGGTGGATATCTGACTATGGTTACCCCCAACTTTTTGCCTAGTGTCTAGCTGGTTTTTCGACTTAGTTGGCCTGAGATCCTGCCATTCAGGGTCTCAGGCTGTCTGCTCTCTCTTTAAAATGGACTCCATGTACCCTAGGTACATACCCAATTGGTAAGGATCACCTTATTGGACCCTGTACAGTGTACCATAGGTACCCAGGGCATAGGTGTACCCTAGGCCTCCCAGGGGCTGCAGCATGTATTATGCCACCCCTGGTCTGGCCTTCCAATCAGACACAACTGGCTGATCACTCAGCTGGGGCAAGGTCGTGTAATCACCCCTTGCTTAGGTGTAGTATTCCTATACCTACCTTATATATAGACACATGTGTACCTATCAGCCACTCCTATGGCAGGCCTTAACAATCCTGGAGGCAGAGTGCTTGGTAACATGTGAGATGGTGCTCTAGCATGAGCTGAGCCTGTCTGCAGCTTTTGGAACCATGTCCTTATAGCTGTTCTATGATATAGCCTACCATATACTCTTAAAGTACCTTATAATCTTACGGTTATGGTAACTATGGTTTGGCTTTATCAAAACATGTCGTGCAAGGTGTCTAACACTTTGGAATAATACCCCCATACCATTTCTGGTAATGAGGATATTATTCCTCCCTTCTAGAGGGAGAGACATGTTAAAATCCTACTTTGCTGTTTAACTCTCACCAAAGCCTCAGCATCACAAAATGGATGCTGCTGCCACAGACACAAGTCTGACCTCCTGCTGCTGGGAGCCCTCCCAGCCAGGGAGGCCTGAACAATAGGTTTCCTGCTTGGGGAGGTGCTAGCACCTCCCCAGCCAGACTTTAGTGTATTGGGGCAGGGAGGGCTGAAAGGAATGAGACATGCCTGGGGCACACAAGGTTCTCCATGCATAGTCCAGTTCAAACCGGTGCTGGGGCACTCCAGCCCCAGCTCTGGCGCGAAACTGGACAAAGGAAAGGGGGTGTAGCCACTCCCCTTCCTGGTCCCACCCATAGGAGGGACCTTGCAGGTAGCCCAGCCCACTAGCCCAGTATATTAGTAGCTAGTTGGGCCCTGCTGAAGTAGATTATCCTGAACCTGCAACTTGAACAGAAACTCTGGACCTTCGACATTCGACAAAAGAAGAAGACTGAAGGACTGAAGAATCTCCCTTGTGGCCAAGGGGTGGCCACCCTGTGCGAACATGCACCATCAAGAGACTTACCCTTTGCTGAAGTTGTACGAGGGACCGACTGCAGAGCCCGACCAGAGCCTTGACTTCCAGACTTCTCCGACCCTGATCCACATCCACAGCCGAGCTGAGATCCGTGGAGGCGACGAGAGACGTGGGACCGGCTACCTGGGAAAAGTGGCGAGTATCTTCCAGCGCAGCTTCTGAGGCTCCCTCGAGGTTGTGCACCGGGGATTGAGAAGCCCCAACCCCAAGCACCATCTGCACCGAAGATCAGCCCCCCACACTCCACGAGTCTTGCGTGGGGCCCTTCTGCATTTCCCTGCTGGCCGCGTCTGTCCGGTTGCTTGCCCGTTGGCTAGCAACCTTTGCGACGACACACCTTCAATTTTCCACTGCTGGTTTGGCTCCTCCAGACTGGCTCCTGCTCCTCTGTAAACGAGAAGCACCCCAGACCTTCCTGGTCTGCACCAGAAGCAAGTCCTCCATTCTTCGTGGGTTCCTCTTGCCAAGGCTTGGTGAGTCCTAGTTCGACTTCGACGCCGCCGACAGCACGAGCCTTCGTGGGACAGCTCGCCTCCTGGTCCTGGTCGTCCTCGACGTCTCCTGGTACCCGTGGCTGCTGCGACAAGCTTCACCTCTTCACCTGCAATCTATCGACATCGCCTGGTTCCTTCCTGGTTCCACATGGTCACTGGCTAGTGACCCAGACTCTGTCCCTTCTGCTTGCAGGTATCCTTCCTTCTTGGTCCCGGCCTTGGGATCCACCGGACACTCTTCACTGACTGCCTGTCAGCATCTTTCCTTCAGGCATCCATAGGAGTCGACGATGAAACCCGACGCAAGTTCACACCTATGCACCCGCAGCCCGTGGGCTAGGTAACTTGGGTACTCCGGTGCTCATCAGGGTATTGACTATCCTAGTGTCTAGTTCTCAAGTCTCGACTTCCTAGCTACTCCAGAAGTGTCCTAAATCTGATTAATTCTAAACTGTACTATTTCTATCGATTATACGCATTACGCGTGAGTGTTTCCACTCTGTACTTGAATCCCGTGGGCCTCCCACTTCCTAACTGTTGGTAGTATAGTGTAGCCCCAGCGATTCCCTAGGCCTAGGCCTATTCTATTTCCGTGACAGTGGTCCTTATACCACTTACTTAGTATATGGTTTGCGTGGCCCCTAGGGCCTAACTGTATTTCTTACCTGTGTGACTTAATGTATGCTTGAATAAGACTGTGTTGTACTTACTTCGAATCTCATAAAGAGTGCTGAGGGTTTGACTAGAATAAATACACTTTATTTTATATATATATCTGTTGTGGTGTCCTTTCATTTGGTATTCAAGGGATTATATATGGTATAACAGCTGGCTTCACATGCCATTCAGAGTTTAGCCTAAGACGGCTCTTGTCCATGCTAGCACTAGGATAGCTGGTCTATAAGGTTGACTTTACAACCAATCACCATAAGGGTTGTTTGGACTGATATAAGGTGTACACTAGAACTAGTGACATCATACATCAGGCCAACTTCTCACATTGGCGAGCAGCGGTTGGGATCTGAGCTTGCTGTTGTAATACCATTGTAATCTTGAGATACTAAATTGAAAGATCACACAGATATTGTTTAGGTACATATAACATAGATTATAAATACTTAAGTCCTACTGGACTTAGTTGTTGTAGGTTGAAGGGCCTAACACACCCTGACTACAACTACTAGAGAGGTTAAGTAGATACAACTAGTGTAGGTAGGTGCACACACCACACCCTCACTAGAATCATGTCCCTGAATGGAGATCACACTGATACTCCCTCAGGAGAGGAGAATCCTACACAGATTCCCTCTAGATATGATGCATTCACTTTCCAGGAGATGAGACAACTGTGTACCTCCAGGAGATTAAAACAGGGTTCCAACCCTACCCTTAGACAGCTAGTGGAGCTTCTGGAGGCCTATGATGCTGAAAGAGCTGCCAAGTATGGTGCCATAGTTATAGATAAGGGCCTCCCCTCCACAGAAGAGACCCCTGACTTAACTGATACAGATGAGTTAGAAGAGACCTCAGAGGAAGAGGGAGGTAGCAAGACCCCAGTCAGAAGACTTAGTCAGGCTAACTTAAGCTTACATGGGAGCTTGCATGGGAGCTTCCCTTACAGGCCCCCAAGTAATCTTAAAAAGAGAGATAGAAGGGGTAGATCTCCCTCAGGGGACTCTCTCCACTCCTATCACTCAAGAAGCTCCAATGCTTCATCCCACAGGGGGATGACTTCCCCCCCAGAGGAGAGAGCATGAGGCCAGAATGAAGGAAGCCAATCTGAGGATTGAAAGGGAAGAACTTGCCCTTGCCAAAGAGAAGCTTGCTCTGGCCAGAGAGCAAAAATTGTGTGGGTCAGAACCCACTGGTGGCAGCAACATTCCTAGAGATAGGGATAGGTCTTATGACCATAGAAACCTAAGCAAGATAGTCCCCCCATACAAGAATGGGGATGACATCCACAAGTGGATGACTGCTTTGGAGAGGGCCTGCAAAGTACAGCAGGTACCCCAGAGTCAGTGGGTAGCTATCTTGTGGCTCTCCTTTTCTGACAAAGGTAGAGACAAGCTCCTCACAGTCAGTGATGAGGATGCTAACAATTACAAAGTCCTGAAAAGTGCTCTGATAGATGGGTTTGGCTTAACCACTGAGCAATATAGGTTGTTGTTCAGAGACACCCAGAAGACACAGACACAGGACTGGTCTGATTTTGTGGATTGTGCCACTAAGGCTTTGGAGGGTTGGTTAACTGGCAGCAAGGTGCAGGACTATACAGGATTGTACAACTTGATTATGAGGGAGCAGATCCTTACTAATTGTCAGAACCAGCTTCTCCATCAACACCTGGTAGACTCAGTTTTGACCTCTCCCCAAGAATTGGGAAAGAGGGCAGATAAATGGGTCAGGACCAGGATTAGGCCTAAAAATCAGGGTGGTGACCAAAAGAAAGATACCACCAAGCCTCAAGAGAAGGGTGGGGCTAAAACACAAGAGAAATCTTCCTCAGGGCCCCAAAACTCCACACAGGGTGGTGGGTCCCAAGCTCCCTCCTCTACCACAGTTAAAAAGCCTTACTGCCATGAGTGTAAAACTCCTGGGCATTGGAAAACTGACAGCAGTTGCCCAAAGGCTAAAAACAAAACTGTTCCTCCAATTACTCCTGTAACACCACCTATTACTGTCAGCAGTAATCCCCCAGGTGGTGGAAGTGCCCCCAAAAATTTGGTTGGGTTTTCTTGGGGAACACAGGGGGACCCTGGCTTAGCCAATTCCCCTACAGCAGCTACTCTTGTCTGTGATGGTGGCATGGGGTTTGCCAACTTCACTGCCTGTCCCAACACTTTGGGTAGGTACAGACAGGAGCCCTACATCAATAGTAGAAAAGCTGAGGCCTACAGAGACACTGGAGCTAGCATCACTATTGTGGCCCATAGGCTAGTTCCCTCTGAGCAGCTTTTGCCTGGTTTCTCATACTAGGTAACTAACATTGATGGCAAACAGAACAGTCATCCCATGGCAGAGGTATGTCTCAGCTGGGGAGGTGTCACTGGCCCTAAAAGGGTGGCAGTGTCTCCAACCTTGCCTGTGGACTGCTTACTGGGGAATGACTTAGAACTCTCAGCTTTTGCTGGAGTTGAACAAGACACCCATTTCAAAATGGTAGGCCTTTCAAAAAAGGGTAGTGGGGTTGTGCCAGCCACAACCCCTGTCCAAGTAGATTTCCTCCCTGAAAAGGTTGGAAGGGCAGTGGTAGCCACAGCCCAGGCAAAGACAGACTTCCCTGTAGAGACTGGCAGAGCTGTGACAGTCACAGCTCAAACCCAAACTGAGTGCCTCCCTGAAAAGGTTGGCAGGACTGTAATGGTCTCAGTCCATAATCAGACTGACATAGGTGTAGTGAAGCCTGAAACTATGGATCACTCCACACAAACAGAGAGTAGTGGAGAGGAAGAAAAGTCTCCCTCTCCCCAGACATTAGGAAAAGGTCAGCCTCCTCAGGGATCTGACCTCACCCCTTGTGAAGGAACTGCCCCAGAGGTAGCCAGGCCTGGCCTGGCAGAGTCTCTGAGGTCAGTGGCCCCTTCCAAGGTGGGACCCAGTCTGGTGCAGGTAGCCTGCCTCTCTCTACCCTGCCTCAGTCAGCCCAGGGCTGCAGAGGTCAGGGAGGCCAGTGAACCCCAAGAGGGCCCCTGTCCACAATAACCCCCCATCAAAAGAATGAGGATTGCCTGGCTAGTAGCCCTAGCCAGGTGATGGTTAAAAACATTCCCGAGGGATCCCCTTTACAGGTAGTTAGGGACCTCCCCCAGAGGGATTCTGTTGGGCACAGGCAAACATGGGACCTTAGGGCCCCAAACCTGACCTGTCCCTCCAGTAAGCCCACAAAAGGGACCCAGCCTCCAGCTTTAGGTAGCCAGAGGCTGACCCTGAGAGCACAGTGCAACTCAGCTGAAGAAAGAAAGGCATCCATGGTGGAGGATGATTGGAGGAAGCCGAGGCCTCACTTTGAGGACACTCACTTCAGTACTCCATCCCAACACCAGCCTTTTACTTTGCAAAGACACACCAAAGGTAGAGATTCCCTATGGTGGAGACCCTATGATACCTTTAGGGTGAGGGATTGCTTAGTGGACCATGAGACAGGGGGTAACCATGTCAGTGCTGGTTCTTCCTTATATGGCCACTTAGGCAATATAGGCTTACCTGGTCAAGGACAGCCTTATCTCCTTTCGTTTGGGGGGGGGGGGGGGGGGGTTGTGTAGGAAGGTGGATATCTGACTATGGTTACCCCCAACTTTTTGCCTAGTGTCTAGCTGGTTTTTCGACTTAGTTGGCCTGAGATCCTGCCATTCAGGGTCTCAGGCTGTCTGCTCTCTCTTTAAAATGGACTCCATGTACCCTAGGTACATACCCAATTGGTAAGGATCACCTTATTGGACCCTGTACAGTGTACCCTAGGTACCCAGGGCATAGGTGTACCCTAGGCCTCCCAGGGGCTGCAGCATGTATTATGCCACCCCTGGTCTGGCCTTCCAATCAGACACAACTGGCTGATCACTCAGCTGGGGCAAGGTCATGTAATCACCCCTTGCTTAGGTGTAGTATTCCTATACCTACCTTATATATAGACACATGTGTACATATCAGCCACTCCTATGGCAGGCCTTAACAATCCTGGAGGCAGAGTGCTTGGTAACATGTGAGATGGTGCTCTAGCATGAGCTGAGCCTGTCTGCAGCTTTTGGAACCATGTCCTTATAGCTGTTCTATGATATAGCCTACCATATACTCTTAAAGTACCTTATAATCTTAAACGGTTATGGTAACTATGGTTTGGCTTTATCAAAACATGTCGTGTAAGGTGTCTAACACTTTGGAATAATACCCCCATACCATTTCTGGTAATGAGGATATTATTCCTCCCTTCTAGACGGAGGGACATGTTAAAATCCTACTTTGCTGTTTAACTCTCACAAAAGCCTCAGCATCACAAAATGGATGCTGCTGCCACAGACACGAGTCTGACCTCCTGCTGCTGGGAGCCCTCCCAGCCAGGGAGGCCTGGACAATAGGTTTCCTGCTTGGGGAGGTGCTAGCACCTCCCCAGACAGACTTTAGTGTATTGGGGCAGGGAGGGCTGAAAGGAATGAGACATGCCTGGGGCACACAAGGTTCTCCATGCATAGTCCAGTTCAAACCGGTGCTGGGGCACTCCAGCCCCAGCTCTGGCGCGAAACTGGACAAAGGAAAGGGGGTGTAGCCACTCCCCTTCCTGGTCCCACCCATAGGAGGGACCTTGCAGGTAGCCCAGCCTACTAGCCCAGTATATTAGTAGCTAGTTGGGCCCTGCTAAAGTAGATTATCCTGAACCTGCAACTTGAACAGAAACTCTGGACCTTCGACATTCGACGAAAGAAGAAGACTGAAGAATCTCCCTTGTGGCCAAGGAGTGGCCACCCTGTGCGAACATGCACCATCAAGAGACTTACCCTTTGCTTTGCTGAAGTTCTACGAGGGACCGACTGCAGAACCCGACCAGAGCCTTGACTTCCAGACTTCTCCGACCCTGATCCACATCCACAGCCGAGCTGAGATCCGTGGAGGTGACGAGAGACGTGGGACCGGCTACCTGGGAAAAGTGGCGAGTATCTTCCAGCGCAGCTTCTGAGGCACCCTCGAGGTTGTGCACCGGGGATTGAGAAGCCCCAACCCCAAGCACCATCTGCACCGAAGATCAGCCCCCCACACTCCACGAGTCCTGCGTGGGGCCCTTCTGCATTTCCCTGCTGGCCACGTCTGTCCGGTTGCTTGCCCGTTGGCTAGCAACCTTTGCGACGACACACCTTCAATTTTCCACTGCTGGTTTGGCTCCTCCAGACTGGCTCCTGCTCCTCTGTAAACGAGAAGCACCCCAGACCTTCCTGGTCTGCCCCAGAAGCAAGTCCTCCATTCTTCGTGGGTTCCGCTTGCCAAGGCTTGGTGAGTCCTAGTTCGACTTCGACGCCGCCGACAGCACGAGCCTTCGTGGGACAGCTCGCCTCCTGGTCCTGGTCGTCCTCGACGTCTCCTGGTACCCGTGGCTGCTGCGACAAGCTTCACCTCTTCACCTGCAATCTTCCGACATCGCCTGGTTCCTTCCTGGTTCCACGTGGTCACTGGCTAGTGACCCAGACTCTGTCCCTTCTGCTTGCAGGTATCCTTCCTTCTTGATCCCGGCCTTGGGATCCACCGGACACTCTTCACTGACTGCCTGTCAGCATCTTTCCTTCAGGCATCCATAGGAGTCGACGAATAACCCGAAGCAAGTTCACACCTATGCACCCGCAGCCCGTGGGCTAGGTAACTTGGGTACTCCGGTGCTCATCAGGGTATTGACTATCCTAGTGTCTAGTTCTCAAGACTCGACTTCCTAGCTACTCCAGAAGTGTCCTAAATCTTATTAATTCTAAACTGTACTATTTCTATCGATTATACGCATTACGCGTGAGTGTTTCCACTCTGCACCTGAATCCCGTGGGCCTCCCACTTCCTAACTGTTGGTAGTATAGTGTAGCCCCAGCGATTCCCTAGGCCTAGGCCTATTCTATTTCCGTGACAGTGGTCCTTATACCACTTACTTAGTATATGGTTTGCGTGGCCCCTAGGGCCTAACTGTATTACTTACCTGTGTGACTTAATGTATGCTTGAATAAGACTGTGTTGTACTTACCTCAAATCTCATAAAGAGTGCTGAGGGTTTGACTAGAATAAATACACTTTATTTTATATATATATCTGTTGTGGTGTCCTTTCATTTGGTATTCAAGGGATTATATATGGTATAACAGCTGGCTTCACATGCCATTCAGAGTTTAGCCTAAGACTGCTCTTGTCCATGCTACCACTAGGATAGCTGGTCTATAAGGTTGACTT
This sequence comes from Triturus cristatus, assembly GCF_964204655.1. Taxonomy (NCBI): domain Eukaryota; kingdom Metazoa; phylum Chordata; class Amphibia; order Caudata; family Salamandridae; genus Triturus; species Triturus cristatus. The sequence goes on along the minus strand of NC_140585.1, from coordinate 381,191,893 downwards.
TACAACCAATCAGCATAATGGTTGTTTGGACTGATATAAGGTGTACACTAGAACTAGTGACATCATACATCAGGCCAACTTCTCACAGCAACCACTGCCATCACCTTCATGAATACCAGAGGACCCATGGTAAGGTTGAAAAGAAGTACAGTGAATTTAATATAGCATTGTCCTACCTTGAATTAGAAGTTAACGCCTGATGGACTGCAGGACGGGTCTATGGAAATATGCATTCTGCAAAACCAAGTATGCCATACATTCTCCTAGATACAGCACAGATGGTATCTGAACTAGAGTGAGCATTTTCAACCTTTTTCTTCTTAGAAAGGTGTCCAGCAGACAGAGGGCAAAATACAACGAAGCTGCAGCTTCTGTAGCAGGGCAGAAAGAATTGGAGGATTGTTATCCCTGCTGGACTAAATGGATTTTGTTGATGCCAAATCGGCGGCCTTGAAAGGACTAGGTTGGTAGCTGTGGTACAGGCTGTTGAAGCCTGTCTCCTAGTCCCCTAGAACAGCCTCTGATTTTTTTGTATTGGTGGGGAAATTGCTTAGCTGGAGTGACAAGCCCTAAAGATAGTGCTGTGGCGTGACTATCCTTGAATCATTCCTGTGCTGAGTCATTCTTAATCCAAATAGCCTGGGGCAGTTAAAGGACATGTCCATTAAGGACGCTTGCAGGTCTTCAGAAAACCTGGTAGACCACATCCAGAAATGCCTTCCAACAACGACCCTTTTGCCAGTAATTCTCTGATGCAGTCTGTTTTGTCCAGACCAGCTTGGAAAACGTACTTGACCATCCTCTATAGTTTAGGCTAATGAGGCCTGGAGGTCCTCTACATGGATTGCGAGAGATTGATGCCATGGGTGTAACTCCCAGAAAGAAAACTGCATTAATAGATCTAAGTGCTAGACTGGCCCAAGAAAACATTCTCTTTCTGAAAGCATTGATTCCTTTTGAGTCTATATCCAGTGGAGTCGCTGGAAAGGAATTTGGCTTAACCTTACAAGTCAAAGCTTGAATAATCAGGCTCTCTGGTGTAGTTTCCTTAGTTAGAACATACCAGTCATCGGGGCCTTGTCTATGTTGCCTAGCCACAGGTTAATGGACAAGCAGGTATTAGCATATCTTAGACCATGTAGCCAGAAGGGCATAAGGACTTCAGCTCAGCTCAGAGAAAGCTGGCCCTGATTGAACAATCTCAGTAAATACATTTGTTTTTATCTCTATAGTGGGCAATTGCAATGCTAGTGTTTTCAGCTGCCCTCTGAACTACCACTGCAAGCAAAGCACTTTCTTCCATTGGCAGCCAGAATGCAGGTCTAGCTCCACAAAAAAAAAAAAAAATTAGTTTCCAAAAACAAGTCTAGCTCCACCTCATGAAATGTGTCCAATCTATATAGAATAAATCTTCAGTATAATAAGGGGAAGCAACCTGTCCCCCTTTCTCATCAACGTCAGTGTTTTGAGGGACATTGAATGGTTTTTACACTATGTTTGAATCAGGATCAAAAACAGTCACTCATTTGCTGGTAGCAGAATCAGGGCAAGTTGGAATCTAGCTTCATAATTACAGTTGCAAGTTTGAAATTCTGTAGCACGTTATAGGTCTGGATCAGGTTGTCATTGGGTTGAGGATAAGAGATCGGCATCAGGATTGGATTTTAGATAAGTATCAGTGGAATTGGTGCCACCACTGGTATGGAAGGAATCATTATGGACCTTGGCACTGGGGTTGAAATCAGTGCTGGAGTCGACAAAGGCCCAGTAGAGGGTCCTGTGGTGGCAGACAGTGTCGGGCCAGAGCCGCTGGCAGAAGTCTGACTGGAGACCCCTGCGGCTCTGTGGGCCTGAAGGCACGCCAGATGAAGCTAGAATTGCACTAAAGATCTGCTGCAATACCCTTTGAAGCTATTTGCTGCAGGATGGACAATGGCTCTGGGAAGTAGAAATGGACCAATTGCAAGTTCTGTGCAGACTCAGAAGACATTGGAGGAGTGTGATCTTTATCTCAGTGCTATCGCAACTTCCAATTAGACTTTGAGTGTTAGGATGGGGACAAGTCCTGCTTGGCTTTAAGGTGCTTGTGTTGAGAGTTTGACTAGGACTTATAGGAAGACTTTAACCAAGAAGTGGAATTTTTGAGGGAGTGGCCTCGAGACCGCAACTGCAACCTCGAGTAAAAGCAGGGCCTCTTATTCTGATTGACATAGAGTTTTACCTGAAGGTCCCGAAACGCCTAGAAATGCATGACAACACGCTTATCTCATGACTTAGAGCCGTGCCTGGAGCCCAAGCACCATAGTTACCTAGTTTAGGCCTGTGACTGACATCTGCTTCCTAAAGTCTCGGTAAAGCTTGAGCCCTATTATTTTTGGTGTGGAAGATGTGCCATAGCAGAATGTAAAAATACCAATCCTTCTAAATACAGAATGATTGCCCTTCTCGATACAGAGACAACATTATATGCCTCTTTGACAGCAAACTGAAAAATCAAACGTCCTCATTTTGGCAAATGAAAATTCACAAAAATGCATCCGGCAAAAGAATACATAGAAGTGTAGGAAGACCGGCTACTTCAATATTTGGGGGTCTGTCTTCAAAGCACAGGCAGCTTTTCCCTACATCACGCTGAATTAAAACCCAAGGCAATATTCTTAATATTTGCTTTGCTTAAACTGGCAAACAACAGGAGTGGACCCCGATTCAAGCTCTTGGTAGATTTCGTCAGGGCTTAATACATGCCGTCACTATGCTATAGCTTTTGCGCGTTTTCAGCATCAACACTCAAATTGCGGCCCCATCCTTTGAGGCGTACTTCTTGGCCGCCCAGTTGCAATGAGTGTCCCGCTGGATGGCGGGCCGGGCGCAAAGGGAACTGATCACCACGACAGGGCACATGCAAACCCCTACTATCCACTGTATGCTGCTACCAGGGGCAGCACCGCTGCCGACTAAGCCATTCCAGGTGATGACTGCGCGCACCTGTCTAGCACGCATTCATAGAATGAATCGGGCTGCACCTCCGTACTCCTCGCTTCTGCCGCTAGTAGGGTTCCCCAAGGGCCGGGTACACTACACAGAGAGAATGCTGCACATATGGACTGACTATGCCTTGACAGAAGTAGGGGCGTTGTATTTTGAGGGACAATTACAGACTTTTGAGGCACTTGTCAACGACTTCGAACTTCCCAGGGGACAGTTCCTACTGCACAGACAGCTCCTAGAAGACTGCCACAAGCAGTGAAACACGATTGACATGGAACCCCCCACACATCTGGTAATCCATGCGAACCTGCAGATGGGGCCAGGGCGACACTTAGTCACCTGGATATATAAAGCCATACGAACTCTTAAACAACCCACGCTTGCACCCCTCAGAGAACAATGGGAAACCGACTTTCGCAGACCACTGCATGACAGGGAATGGACTAGGGCCCTTGAGCATACCAAAAAAGTATCCCGCAACTACCGCTTCAAGAGCATACAATTGCACATCCTGGATAGGTCTTACCTCACTCCCGAAAAATTACAGAAGTATTTCACAGACAGCTCCTTTGCCTGCCCCAAATGCCTGAAGCCCAATGCCTCATTTTTACACATGTTATGGGATTGTCCATCACTTCACAGTTACTGGCACACGATCCACACTGCCCTTCAAACGGTCACGGGGCTACAGGACCTATATACGTGGGAGGCTAGCGCTCTAGGTATTCATAAGCGACACAAACACATCAAAGTAGAGAGGCAATTTGCTTCCTTGGTGCTCCTCCTGGCCAAACGGTGCATCACTATGCATTGGAAGGCACCGGAGGGTCCTCCCCTGGCGGCATGGGTGGGCGCGGTCAAAAAGTGGGGTACGGCGGAAGAAGGACTACTCTGAGCGGAGGAAGTCCAGAGACTTCGCAAACACCCAATTTCAATGCCCTGGGCCATGCTACTACATTCCTTTGCGCAAGAAACAATAACAGAGGCGGGACCGCGGACGATCGGTTCCCCCGGGGCTCCCATGGCCCGTGAGGCTACCCAGGGAGACGTACAGGGGATCCAGACACCCGACAGGTCGCAACTGCAGGCCACGACTGATTCATCACCACGCCCTCGCACGGGCAGTGATCCCACCTTCCTTCCCCCCCCACACCTGCGTAACTCTAGCATGATACCTCGCAATGGTATAGCTCTCAGGCGAAATACTATAAGTAATCATCATCTACGACTCCGTGCACCCCAGTTTTATATATCCCCAGTTTGTTCATGGTTAACACACGGCTGACATCTCATAATTATGATAAAGTACAAGGGGGGAACAGACACACCCCACAACCCCAAAATCCAAAACACTGTAGCACACCACACTAGATTGTAGGTCTAGTGTAACCAACTTCATTAGAATCACGTTGAATTGGTAACCATTGGCTTTTATTCCATGTTCATAAAAATATAGTTATTTTCAATTCACAGCCAGCCGACGCGCGTTTCGCCCAATGGGCTTCCTCAAGGCTGCAAAGATCATATATAACAATCAGCATTTTGTGCTTCATATGTAATACAAACATCAATAAAAAACATTCCTTGATTCACAGTTTGCTCTGTACAAATTCATGTAAAACCAATTTTTACAAGAGAACATAAGCGTGATATTATTGACAGGACTATATATAAACAATAAGACAGTAATACATTTTATACCACAAACATAAAAGCAAAAATACTAAGGAGACAATATCCTATTACATCAAATTTAGACCACCACCAACAAAAGAATTAGTCAAACACCATTCGAGTGAGTCTTAAAATCATATCTCCATGAATAGTAAGAAAAGGAAATAATTTCGTAGACCTCGTGTATTTAATCATTACATTTATCCTGCACCGAGAGTGTGAAAGAGTTATAGAAATATTATCAGTGAGAACAAGTATATCTCACCTCCAATATGAAACAGTACTACTTGTAAGACAATTTCTTCACAAGTCCAAATGCATTGAGAGTAAGTCATAAAAATTCTGCAGGAAAAATTGGAGGAGTAGTTGTATTAAAATAATCACTAAGCAAGTCACCGTGAGCAGTTATATAGCTCAAACGCGAATCCAAAGAGATAAAACAAACCGGTACCTTATCCGTTATCCAGTAAATCCCAAATCAAGTAATTGTAAGATGAGTCTTAAATTCATAAATATGCTGAAGCAGTCACATTTGGGACCATGATAAGTCCAAGCTGTTGAAAAAATTTAAAAGTATCTTGATAAAAGAAATGAGCGCACCATATAACCGTAATTTAATACGTTACCAGACATAAGTATAAACCTATCCGAGTTGACCATTATGAGTTAAAATCTCAAAGAACACGAGATTGTCAAGGACCACTCTTATTATATATTCAAGGATTTCAAATATGGTATTATAGAACAGACTCGTAGCAGGGATGCAATAATAATGATAGAGTTATGAGGAAGTTGTAGAGTATCATAAAAATAAAACAAGGGGCGCGTAATACTATCGTATTTTAATCCATCACCCTGAGTTGTCAACAAATAGCTTTGTAAAATAGAGGTAGACTTTAGCATTTACTGTCATCCCTCTTCTAATTAAAACTATTTACACACTCCCTAGTTAGGCGGGATTCTCGAATAGTGCCAAAAATCAGGGAAGAAATATAAAGGTTTAGTAATAGCAGTCATTTATATAAGATTTCTCTTACCTCGAGTGTCAAGTAACCGTCGTATTGTGTCCGGGTTGTTACGAGTTGGCGTTCTAATCTAGCGCCATTTAACAGATCACAGGCTTTCCAAACATAGACAGGGAAAAGGGACTACGAACTAAGTTTAGAGACAGTATCCGTATTTTTGGTTGCCATCTTAATCTGGGTAAGGAGATCAAGTATAATGATTGGAAAATCTGGAGTGCACCGTATTATTGAAAATAAACGGTAATTCTAGCATAAACAGATAGAAGAATCCTCTATAAAAGCAAAACTGGAGTGCACCGTATTATTGAAAATAAACGGCAATTATAGCATAAACAGATAGAAGAGTTCTCTATAAAAGCAAAACTGGTAAGGAGCATGAATAAATGTATCAAAAGGATATAAAAATGAACTTAATAGTATTAGCTATACTTGAGAATGAACCGGAATCCCCCGGCCAGTTGGAAGTAGAATGACCAAAGATGTCAGCTTGTTAGTACAAAAGGCATAAGTGTCATAGCCCTATTGTTAGTATATTATACATATACACCCATAAATAGATGTCAGGATGTAAGTTGTACCTCATGTATCATATATAAATGATGAACATGAATATAGAAGACCGCAAGATCCCCTAGTGGATACATGGAACGCGAAGTGTAATTAGTAAAACGCGACATTTATTGAGCAGGGAGGCAGATATAGATCCGTGGCAAAGCAATAGTTTGTTACGACCAAAGATTGCCCAAAGTTCATGATTGCATGTAATGGATGCAAAGCTAAATAAAGACAAAACAAGAGCAAAAACAACCAATTCAAAAAATCAAACAGAAAAGTATTTGAATTACATTAATTAGTCACTAGATCATCCTTTGAAATGCATAGAAGTGCCCCATAAAGAAATATGTGTTTTTTCTGAGTTTAGTGAGAATACAGCATGCATCAGATAAAATTCATGCACGTGAAATTATCCAACAGGCCAGATCACTTTATAGAACATATAGACGCAATGAATCCCACAGCATAAATACAAGTTCACATCATAAGAATTCAAACATTTCCTTATCGATGTTAATTCCCTGTTCAACCGCCCTCAAATTGATGATCCATTTGCTTTCCATTTGGCGTAATGTATTAGTCCTACTGCCCCCTCTCTTATTGGCATGTACAGATTCTAAACCATGGAAGCCCAGTCAATCATTTCTGTTTGATTATGCATAGTATTGAAATGTGACGCTAGGGGATACTGCATGTTGTTATTGCGTATCGCCCTAATATGTTCTTGTACTCTTTCCTTAAGTGTCCTGATAGTACTGCCTATATAGATCTTATTGCAAATACATTTAATACAGTAAATTACATATTTTGTATTACAATTTATGAATTCATTCACTGTATATGTTCTTCCTGCATTATATTTAAACGTTTTAGTTTTATTTATTGCGAAACAACAGACACAGCAGGAGCCGCATTTATAGAAGCCTTTTGGTTTCACAGATAATCAAGTACTGTTCGTGTTCACTGGAATAAAGCTAGGACATAATGTTTGTCTCAGAGTTCTTCCTCTTTCAAACGTGATGTTCGGTTTATGTCCAATTACATCTAAAATATCTTTATCGTCCGTGAGCAATTGCCAGTGTTTATTAAGTATTTTGAAAAGATCCGTGCTTGCTGTTGAGTATGGTGTAATAAATCTGATTTTTCTACTCATTTGTGTGTTGGTTCTTTTGGTTGTCTTGCCCTTTAAGAGAACTTTTCTATCAAGTTTGTCAATTTTATTACGTACCCTTTTGATCTCTACATCGCTTTAGCCTCTATTAATAAATCTCTTTTCTACAGCATTTAGTTCACCAGACAATTTTTTTGTGTCACTACAGTTTCGCTTGATTCTTATCATTTCCCCCATCGGGATTGATTTAATCTGTGATGGGGGGTGTGCACTAGCCGCATGAAGTGTTGCATTACATGCCGTCTTTTTTCTAAAAGGTAACGACTGCAATTTGCCATTCTCCACTACTATTGTTATATCTAAGAAATTGATCCTAGAAGTGCTTTGTTCTTTTGTGAAACTTAAATTGAATGGATTATCATTGATGTAACAGAAAAATTCTTCCAATGCAGACCTCGTTCCTGCCCAGAACATTAGGATGTCATCAATGTAACGTCCTAGATAGAGTACATTCTCCATGAGGGTGCTAGGGCCCTTTCTCCAAAGGTGCGTAAGTTCAAAAAAACCCATATCGAGGTTGGCATATGAAGGCGAAAATTTCGCCCCCATTGCCACACCTCTGGTTTGGCGGTACCACCCTCCATTGTGTATAAAGATATTGTTATTTAGAACCATCTCAATGAGTTCTAAAAGCATGATGGTATGTTCATACAGTTGTATAGGTCGAGTCTCTAAGAAGTGTTGTACAGCTTTATGTCCCAGATCTCCTGGTATGCTCGTATAGAGAGAACAAACATCGAGAGTTACCAAATAATGACCCTCTATCCATTCTACATCTGAGATGATATTTAGTACCTCTGTAGTGTCTTTAATAAACGAAGGTAAATTAGTTAACAAAGGTTTTAAGAAGGTATCTATATATTCAGAAATCCTTTCAGTCGGAGATCCGATACCCGAAATAATCGGTCTTCCTGGAGGGAATTCACCCCCTTTGTGTATTTTGGGTAAGCAATATATACAAGGGATGGTTGGCGTGTCATTGTATAGATATTTAAACTCCAAGTCTGAGATTGGACACTTGTCCTTCCAGAAGCTTAATTTGTTAAATATTGTTGCCTTGGTCGTATCTAATGGGAATTGATCCAGGTGGATATAGGTAGTTGTATCAGCTAATTGTCTATCTATCTCAGCAAGATAGCCAGTCTTGTCCATCACCACGACATTTCCTCCCTTGTCAGCCTCACGGATGACAAGGGAGTCATCGTTTTTAAGATCAGTCAGTGCTTTTCTTTCTTCAATAGAAATATTCTGTCTTGGGTGGAAATTGTTTTTAACAAAGTTCTTGTCTTCTAAGTCATATAGATCACGATATACATTACGTTGGAATTTGTCAATTAGATTAAGACCTGTACTCTGAGGAGTAAATCTTGATTTAGGTCTCAGACCACTATCAATGCTCATGGATGTCTCTAAGTTCAGATCTGCTGCTGTAGTTTGTAATGTAGAGACATCCTCACAATCCTCTAATGATAGCAATAAGTGAACATCTTTTATGTCTTTAATTGAAAAAATAGTTTCCATATTCTTATTCCATTCACCACAGGATTTAGATTTTTGTTTATCACTAAAGAATTTAAACAGTTTAATCTTTCTGACAAATTTAAAACAGCTAATGTGCAAAGCCGTAAAACTGGGTGTAACAGTAGGACAGAAACTTAAGTTAGTTCTTCTGGTTGCGAGCAACTGATCTGGTCATTACACCCGTTTTTTCTTTGTCGCCTGGATCTGCATTTGCCCCTCAACCCCAGCAAGGCGCAGCGACCACCATGCAAGCTGGTTAGCTCTTCTTCGACACAGGCCTCTTGGGACTGTCGCCAGCTCAAAGACTGAGTGGGGGCCTATATACTCTAGTCTACACGCTCTAACGTCAACATAGGGCACGATTGTGCGATCTTGCTTGTAAGTCAATATCAACTGCAATAACATGTGTTTTATGTACTATTACATAAATGCCAATAAAAAGGTTTATAAAAAAAAAACACTCAAATTGCTCTATGCAACTCAATGCAATCTGTTCAGACGGCTATTAGCCCTTCCCTCTTCCTCTTGACAGGCACACATTTGGTTGGAATTTAATCTGATCAAACAAACGGAACTGCAAGCATCACACATTTCTGAAAAAGGAACAAAAATGCAAAGCAGGGCACATTAAAATCCTTATGTTGTGAAATTGGAAAAGATTCAACAAGCAATCCAAGGCATTACACAATCCTCACTAGCGAGCTCGATCTTGAGCAAATGAACCTCCATAACTTCTATCACAATTTGAAGCTATTTTAAAGAGCCAAATGCATTTTTCCTCCTTCGTATTGGACATTAAAGCATGCCACTCTTTAAAAAACTTTAACACCTTAGTAGTCCATAGACTAAGGCCACCTGCAACCATATCTAATAAAGGCTCTACCAATGAACTTTAAAAAGAACTATGTATGCCAGGCTAATTTTGGCTCAATTTGATGTCGAGAAATAAAACAAAAAATGGAATAGCACACGCTACATCATGTGCCAGTAATAATATAAATCTCTGGCTTATGTTCTAAGCTGCTGCCCTAGGCTGCTTAAAGAACAAGCATTTGCAATGCAATAGGTCTCGCATTCACGCGAGTCTGAGCTATTGGCATTGTAAACGACAATGCCTTTAATTTACGTTTTGGGTTTTAAAACATAAATAAAAGGCATTGTCAATTACAATACTTGAACTCTCGCAAATGCGAGATCTATTGTATTGCAATAAAGGGCTTTCTCAACCACTTGTTAAATTGTAAATATCAGAGGAAGCAACGTCTTCAAAGTAGTGATAAATAGTGCAGTGAAGAAGATGTGTAAGTGTTGTAAATTACACACACACAAAGTGTGAAGTGAGAGTTACATATGATACGAGCTATAAACAGTAACAAAACGCTCCAACACCTTTCGCTCTGTGATTACACTGTCGCAGCTCAGGAGGAAGAGCTCGGGGGCTATTTCCTGCCCTCTCCGTGATTTGAGTGTGCAGTGTGGCATTGCGTAATGCCACTGCTATCTTTGGCCTAGTAAAAGCCACTCCAGCTGTAGTAGGGCCTTGGCTTCACCTCCTGGTGCAGGGCAGGATGTGCTTTATGGCAAGCATGGAGGGAGGCAGGGATGGTCTCGACTGCAGCTCCGGCATTGTCCTCACAAACAACATTCTCCAAGCTGTGACCTTTTGCAAACATTTGCACGCACAACAATGTTGAATTAGTTTCTCTGAAACTAAACTTGTTTTACATCTAGCTTTGCACAACATTATCACAACGCCCTGAATATCATGAACAAGGTTTAGTTCCTTACTGCGTACAAATGTCAGCACTATATTCATCCATGGGGCGACAGGACTATCTATATATCCACAACATCACTAATCTATGGGTACATCGCAAGCCGGCTTTCTATTATAAAAGATGAGCATCCGGATAGATTAGAAGAGGAGGTTCTTGTGATTACACTGAGGGTCCGTGCATGCTGAGAGATCACCATGCAGTGGCCTGACATCTCATGAGGGGTGTCCAGCTCGTGACCAAGATGGGGTCCTTCACTCTTTCTCATCAGGGAATAGGAATGGATCGTCCCTTGGGGGGATTCTTGGCTTCACACTTACATACACTCTAGGTACACTCAGAGTAGGGTTTGCATTGTAGGAGTAAACCAGATTACCGCCTTGTTTATATGCCTGCATACATAAATTGTTTTAGCACCATGTTAGAACTCTACCTATTATTAACATTTTTGGTGCTTTTAATCACGTTTATCTGCTTCTGTCTCCTAATCATTTCATCACACGTATTTTATGCAAGAATAACGTTGTGTTGAAAATTGAAACAACGATGTGATTAAGCATTCACTAAAGACATGAATTCCCCTTTAGGACCGAGTTCCTTTCGTTATGTTGACTAAAGTCTGGACTCCATTTTGTATTGTCATGTCTCCACGTGCTCAGCACGAGAAGAGTCCTATCTTCGTGTTAGTTGCCCTTGTAATCTTCCTAGTAACAGTCTATAAATAGCTCCTTTGTCCGTCTGGCGCATGCCCAGGCTTGACCACATCTGTTATCAGTTAATCCTCGCTTGACCATGTTTTCGCGGGCTTAGAGATGTGTTAACTCCGCCCACATATTGATTCTGTATCGAAAATGTCCATAAAAGGTAATGTTCTTCGCCTCATGTTGTATCCACCCACTTATGAGCCCCTCTGTTGTGTATAAAAGGGGACTGTGTTCGCAAGTTCGGTGTGCTACTCTATGCAATACCGAAGGGTGTTGTATGGATTGTAGGACCACCCTTAAGGGTTAATAAACTTTGTCTTTGTACTTTGCAGTTTCCGTGCCAACTTCCTTGTAGATTCCATTACAGGAGAGCGAACCCTTGTGTCCTGCGGGCCTAGCTGGGGCCTGTATTCATCAATTGGCGCCCGTCACGTGGGGCTCATCGGCGACTCGGATGCTCGAAGGATTGGCCGTGACGAAGGTGAGGAATTTGGCCGGGGATGTGATCACTGCCAGAGGCATTTTAGTCCTGGCATCCCGAGGTTTTTTTCCTTCCCTTCCGAACTGACCATCTGGGTGGCGCCGGTCCTCGACTGAGACCTCTTCTGTCGGTTCTGCCGTGATAGCCGTTTGGGTGAATTTTGGAGCTTGGCAGTTGGAATCTGGATACTCTTGATTGGTAAGAACCGTTGTACGGTACTTGCTCCGAGTTTTTGAAGCCTGGGTTGGCTATTTGAGTTTGATTTGTGATGACCGGTCATATCTTGTATTGATTACTGTGAGAATATATGCGTTGCAACACATATAGGCAGGTAATGTGGAGATATTTCTCCGGAGCTGTGTAAATTTGAACGGCGCAAAGTTTAAGTGCCTATTTTTTGATAATACTGCATATTTTGCATTATTTTTGAGCATGCCTGCTTTTAGCGCACTCCGTAAGTGGTGCTGCTGCTTTGGAAACCGGTTAAACCTCGAGAAATCTGCTCCAGCCCCCCCAGAGGGGACTCCTAATAGGGATATGTATGTGAAGCATGGTCTTTCTTCCATAATGTACAGCACAGTATGGAGGAAATACACCAAAAAGGATCCTGAGTTGCGCTGGCCTTTGTATGGATCATTTGATATGCGTAAGATTGAGTATGTGGAACAGTGTATGTGTAAACGGCGTGCTCGTCAAGATATGTTTGAGTGTGTGCGATTATGGGTGAAGGAAGTGCGTGAGCGAGAAAAACGTGAGAAAGCGCTGTTTGATAAAGAGCAACGGAAGAATGATCATGTGCGAGCGCAGGAAGCGAAGCGTCGGGAGGAAAGAGAACAGACGGAGAGACAAGAGAAAGAGCGTAGGCTGCAAGTGTCGGGTCAATATGCTGTTCGGCAGCCTCTTTATCCTGTCCTTACTAATCTTGATGATGATTTTTTCCAATTAGATCGTTCCCCGCCACCTTATGTGGGTGCGTCTGCTCCGACAGTTCAGGATTCTGGATCGGGTAAAGATAAGATAGACACGCGATCCATGTTATCTCTTGAGCGCTCGGGTGAGCTTCGGAAACTTTCTTATCGTGCAGTTTCAAATAAGATGTCTTCTGCAGTTATTGCCGGTTCTGGAAGGATGGCAGGATAGGGAGAAATTGTATTTTGCTGCCATTTTCTCTGATGAAGTGGTTGCTGCCTTTCGAAAATATTCTGATGTTTTTGAACCACAGGAGATAGTGTCGGATTCTAGAGCACTGCGTAATGGTACTTTCTCTCCCTCTCAGGTGCCTGATGCGGTCCGACGTCTGTTTGCGCTACGGGATGAGATGCTTCAGCTGCGGGACAAAGCGCGCCGGAACAAGGAGGAGGAGAGCTTGATCTTGCAGGCGGACGACCAGCAGCCGTCTTCCTCCCAGTCAGATAAGGACGAACTAGTGCATGCTAAACCCATGCGAGAGGCGGCACCTTTGTATGTTCCTCCTAAAGGAGCGGGAACTAGTGCGGATATTACTTCTGCCGATGCTAAGGGATATTTTGTGTACAATTGGGTTTATACTCCCTGGCATAGGGCTGATGTTATGGCATTAAAGAATGCATTGCCTGACCCTCGCAAGAATCCAGCGGCCTTTTACGAAGAAGTCGAAGGGGCCTTGAATTCTTGTACTATGACCTTAGCAGATATAGACCTGTTCTTTGGGCTTATCTTACCACCGGATATGTGGCGATCTGTACGGAAGGTGGATGATCAAGCCGCTTTTAAGGCTAGGTGGTCTGAGATTGAGGATGAGGATAGGGAGAGGAAGCCCGCGCAGAAACCGCCTCAGATTATCTTAGATCTCCCCGCTGCTATTTTGACCAAGTTGAAAACAATTATTCCCCCTAAAAAGATTGACTGGAACATGTTAGCCTCGTGTAAACAGAAAGTTGATGAATCAGTTGCAGATTTCTTTACGCGCTTTGAGGAGACATTTCATGATTTTAGTGGTCAGTCACTTACGGATGATACGGGTCGACACCTTTTTGCTGATAAATATGTGGCGAATTTATTACCGGAAATAGCAGCTCGTTTAAAAGCGAGTGAAAGTTCTTGGTCCACCGCATCTCCGACATCCCTCCTGACTATAGCTCAGTATTATGAGCGTCAGGAACAAGAAGCGAAGGGGCAGGAGGAGAAGAAATCGAAAGATTTAAAAACGAAGGTGATGTTAGCGCAAGTGTATGGTCCGCCTCGTCGGGGTGTCAATAGAGGTAGGGGAGGATTCTATGGTCCCCCTTCGGGTCGATCAGATTTAAATAGGAATCAATGTGCGTATTGTAAACAGTTGGGTCATTGGGCCAGAGATTGTCCGGCGTTGTATGCATCTAGCCAGGGGCATAATCAAGGTCCACCGAGAGGTAGAGGGGGTTTCCCGAATCTCAGAGGGAATTCTAATGATCGCGCTCGCTTTGAACCTACCGTGCAGCAGCGAGATAGACCTAATGTCTTTGATCGACAGCACCAGTATCAAGTGTCAGGGACGGACCGCTCTGGGTACCATGATTCGCAGCATGCATAGGAATGCGTTGGATGGGGGTTAGAATCAGTTGAAGTGCAGGTTGATCAGAAGGGTCCTTATGTCTCAGCGAAGGTTTTGGGTTCTACTGATCGGTTCCTCGTAGATACAGGAGCGACTCGTAGCGCGCTGTCTAAACAATTGGTTCCGAGGGCTCCCCCATCTGGCTTAATGGTTACATCGGTAGGGTTTGATGGTACACTCTCTCGAAGCCCTCTTTCTCGACCCCTTGCATTCCAGGTTGATCCCTTTTCTGCACCCTGTCCGTTTTTGCTTGCCCCGAATACGCCTGACAACATTATGGGTCTTGATATGCTCAAGCACTTCAGAGCTACGATCCGCTGCTCCCCCGCTGGAGTGCGTGTGATATTAAACGATAATCACCCCATGACAGAACGGATGTGTGTGGTTGCAGAGGATACTGTCTTAGCTTCCCTCCCTCGTACTTTGTGGGCTACTTCGGATACTGATGTTGGACAGATGGTGATTCCGCCTGTCCACATTAGTGTCCAGGAGGGTGCGGTGTTACCACGCCCAGGAGGGGGAGGAGGCCCTTATACAGATTGTGCAGGATTTGATTAAGGTGGGAGTAGTGGAGGAAGTTCCCTACAACGTCTGTAACAGTCCGATTTTACCCATCTTGAAGAAAGATACGGATGCCAAAGTTTATCGGTTTATCATTGATTTGAGGGAGGTGAACAAGATCGTGATACCTCAGTATCCAGTGGTTTCTGATATCACGACGTTGCTCACTTTGCTCCCGCCAACGGCGACCACGTTTTCGGTTATTGATTTGAAAAATGCCTTCTTTTCGATCCCTATTCATCCTGATAGCCGATACCTTTTTGGTTTCACTCTGAATAATAGGTCTTATCGATTTTGTAGAGTTCCTCAGGGCTACACAGAAAGCCCTAGCATTTACAGTCAAGCATTGAAAAGGCAATTGGATTATTTTGTTCTGCCTGAGGGTGTCGCCCTTATACAATATGTCGATGACATCTTGTTGGCGGCTGACACTCCTGAGCTGTGTGAGAAGAGTACGTTATCCTTGCTTTCCTTTTTGGCATTTCACAATCACAAAGTATCGAGGAAGAAATTGCAATTCTGTAGACCAAAGGTGACTTATTTGGGTCACCTTTTGTCTAAGGAGGGGCGTGCACTCACACCAGATCGTATTCAAGCAATTTTGGACACGCCAGTGCCTTCCACACAGAAGGACGTGCGTGCATTTTTGGGTCTTGTTTCTTTTTGTAGGCAATGGATATTAGGGTTTTCACACATAGCCAAGCCATTATTAGCCCTTTTGACAAAAGACACACCTATTCCGCTTCCCTGGTCAAATGAGTGTGACATTGCCTTCCAGCAATTGCGACAGGCCCTTTGTTCAGCACCAGTGTTAGGGACCCCTGATTATACAAAACCCTTTTCGCTGTATGTGCATGAGAAAGATGGATGTGCATTATCAGTTTTAGTGCAGATGCACGGCGGAAAGCAGCGCCCTTGTGCATATTTTTCGGCTGTACTTGATCCTGTTGCCCGAGCATTGCCTGGTTGTTTTCGCTCGGTTGCGGCGACAGCTGTGTCAATACGCCAAAGCGAGGAAATTGTGTTATCTCACAAACTGTTGGTATTAGTCCCCCATGCTGTTGATGCCCTGCTTAATCAGACAAAAACGCAGCATTTGACCAGTGCCCGTTTAACGGGATATGAGTTGACGCTTTTGGCTCCTCATATTACGTTAAAGAGGTGTGTAACGTTAAATCCGGCTACATTGTTGCCGTTTCCGGAAACTCAGTCTGAAGCACGAAAAGCACATGATTGTATTCTTGTGACTGAGGAACAGACAAAGGGTCGTATTGATCTCCAAGATACGCCCTTTCCAGATGTTGATGGAGAATTGTGGGTGGACGGATCATGCCTGAAGCTACCAGATGGTACGACTTCAGCAGCGTATGCAGTTACCACACTGCAAACAATAGTGGAGACAGCACGCATACCACAGAAATCAGCTCAAGCAGCGGAACTTATAGCATTAACACGAGCATGTGAGCTCAGTACAGGATTGTGTGTGAATGTTTATACAGATAGTCGCTATGCCTTCGGAGTAGCGCATGATTTCGGCCTACTCTGGAAGGAGAGAGGGTTTCTAACGTCGCATGGAGTACAGATAATGCATGGAGAGTTAGTTCACAACCTTTTGACCGCATTGACATATCCGAAGAAGATTGCTATAATTAAATGTAGTGCCCATAAGAAAGTGGTTGATAAAGTTGGAGAAGGGAATGCTTTGGCAGACCGGGTGGCACGGGAGACTGCAATGCAGCCTGGTGCTACTGCCATGTACGTAGTGAAGTCGCAGGGAGAAAGATGGCACGATGCAAAGAGAGAAGTGCTGGAAATACAGAGGACCGCTTCTGACAAAGAACGGGAGCAATGGTCCAATGATGGAGAATTGGATGATGAGGGTTGTTGGAGAAATAAGCAGATGGATAGATGGAAGTTACCCACAGCTTTTGTACAACCTATGGTTCAGATGGCAAATGGGCTAGCACATGTTGGAGCTTCCGCAATTGTAAAATTGCTTACTCAAGTCTGGGAGCATCCAGAGATTGCTAGCACGGCAAAGAGGGTAGTGCAGACCTGTATGATTTGTCTGAGGTATAACCCAGGAAAGGGTACTAGAACTCCAGCAGGAGGATTTGTGACACCTACTGCACCCTTTGAGGTTTTGCAGATGGATTACATCCAGCTTGAACGCTGTAACAATTTGAAGTATGTTCTAGTAGTGGTCTGTGCCTTCAGTAAATGGGTTGAGGCATACCCTACGAAAGATAATACTGCAATGACTACAGCCAAGATGCTATTGAAGGAGTTCTTCCCTCGATATGGCGTTTGTAGACTGCTGTGGAGTGATAACGGACCTCACTTTATGGCAGATGTTATAAAGTATGTCCTGAAGGGTCTAGGCATTACCCAGAAGTTTCATGCAGTGTTTCACCCTCAGTCTGCAGGACTGGTTGAGAAGTATAATGGTACGCTGAAGCTCAAGATCGCTAAGATCCAAGCTTCGACTTCTTTGACTTGGCCAGATGCTTTACCACTGGCATTATTGTCAATTAGATCGATACCACATTCTCGAACCGGTCTCACGCCTTATGAGATCGTTTTTGGACGCCCAATGAATATTTGGGGTCCACCAAGGCCTAAGGCTGTGTATGATGTACCTTGTGTAATGATGAACGATTATCTGGCACAGTTAACGGATAACTTGGTTTCTATTCATCAACAGGTCCGAGAGGCGCTCCCTGATCGGTCCACAGGCGAAGGTCATAGTCTCCGACCTGGAGACTATGTTATGCTGAAGATTTTTGAAAGGACGAACAGCTTGGAGCCGAGATGGGTTGGTCCTGAGCAAGTCTTACTTGCAACGAGGACGGCTGTGCGGGTTTCCAACCGAAAGAACTGGATCCATTCCCTGCACTGTCGTAAAGTGCCGCCTGGATTGGTGGAGCCTGCTGTATTGACCGACCATCGAGAAATTCTGACTGCAGAGAAAGGCCGTGCTGTGGAACCGAACGACACTGAGGAGCTCTTTCCGGACCACGTGATTCCTGAAGGAAGACGATATCATCTCAGACCAAGGAAGTGAATTCTTCAGTATCAGGACAAGTTGTCAGAACGGCCCTTAGGTTAGTGAAACGGAGAGCCAATGTGGCAAGGGGGGGGGATCAGCCCTGCATTAGTATAGCGACACCCGTCTTGGCCCGCTGGTGAAGAAATCAACCGCTGCCTAAGGGGAAGAGTTCTGACAACCTTTTAGTTTCAGGAAGATATTGATTTTTCGTTGTAAAATGGAGAAAAAGAGAATCCTTTGTGCAACAGGTTTTATTCTTACAGTAGCTATTGTTGGGATAACCACATGGTTTGTTGAGGATGTGACTCCTGCTCGAGAGTTGCTTGTTTTGACTACTCCAGTGCCTGAGGAGCACTACTTTTATACCCTTCCGTATCAAGAGTTGAAGCATCGCCAGTCTTATTTGAATAACACTTTCTTCCAGATGTTGCATCATACTCATGTTGCCACTAATGCTACGAACTGTTGGATATGTGGCATGATGCCAGCTCACCAGAAGAAAGGAGGAACTCCGTTCATACCTCTTCCTTTTTCTCATAATGGCTCTTGTAGAGCATGGTACACTTTGCTTTTTGCCACTCGGAAACCTACAGTGGGACGGTTACTTTTCAGACTTAATAGGGAATGTCATCAAGATAAAGATGGTTATCCACAAGCGAACGGGACAATTTGGGAATGAGAAGAGTATCGACCAGACAATGAATCGTTTCCCTATATTTTCACGAACACTAGGGACATTGTGGGGAAAGACCGATTCGTGATTCAAGTGGCACAAGCTCAAGCGGACCTGTGTGTCCAGAGTGTGGGTTATATTCCTGTTGGTGTTAGTGATTGTATCACTATCCTGAACATCGACGGGTTGAATAACAGTACCTTCTTAGCATCCCATAATACATACTTCGTATGTGGAAATAAAGGTTATTATCGTTTGCCAGCCGGTTGGTCTGGAGTATGTTACGTAGCATTCCTATTACCTCCTGTATTTTTGGCACCTGCATCTTATCATAAAGATTTGAAGTTGTTGAATAATGTGACTGTAAATAGGTATAAACGTACTCTATCTATTGATGATGTTGACCAGACCGATACTAGCCTGCAGCAGTATATTGATTTTAATTTAGGATTGTTCTTCTTTGTTGGAGCTGCCCTAAATAGTAGGAAAGTTCGAAGGTTAACAAGAGTTGTAGAGACTGTGACAAATCAAACCGCTGCTGCTCTTGGGAATCTTACGGAAGAATTACAAATCACTAGAATTGTTGCATTGCAGAATCGTATGGTGTTAGATGTTATGTTAGCTGACCGAGGTGGAGCATGTAAAATTATCGGAAGTAGTTGTTGTGTGTTTATTCCTGACCACACGCCATCAGTCTATAATGCTATTAACAAGTTACATAAAATTGCAGATGAAATCCATACAGAAAATGGCACTTGGACATTTCCTGGATGGCTTTGGGCATTGAGCACCACATGGGGGTGGAAGGTTTTAACTGGTCTCTGTATTATCGTAGCAATTCTGTTTTCCTGTTGCATTTGTATCCAATGTGGTCCTTTACTCTGTTCCCTATGTATGTCACTCTGTATTCCTGATAAGAAAGCTATTGCCAATGTCACTTACCAGAAACATTTAACTAAAGAAATAGAAGAAATGATGAAAATTGACATATACGATGATTATTCTAATAAACCGGATGTCTTCAGTAAATGCTGAAAGGGTCGTCTGTTGAAAATTGAAACAACGATGTGATTAAGCATTCACTAAAGACATGAATTCCCCTTTAGGACCGAGTTCCTTTCGTTATGTTGACTAAAGTCTGGACTCCATTTTGTATTGTCATGTCTCCACGTGCTCAGCACGAGAAGAGTCCTATCTTCGTGTTAGTTGCCCTTGTAATCTTCCTAGTAACAGTCTATAAATAGCTCCTTTGTCCGTCTGGCGCATGCCCAGGCTTGACCACATCTGTTATCAGTTAATCCTCGCTTGACCATGTTTTCGCGGGCTTAGAGATGTGTTAACTCCGCCCACATATTGATTCTGTATCGAAAATGTCCATAAAAGGTAATGTTCTTCGCCTCATGTTGTATCCACCCACTTATGAGCCCCTCTGTTGTGTATAAAAGGGGACTGTGTTCGCAAGTTCGGTGTGCTACTCTATGCAATACCGAAGGGTGTTGTATGGATTGTAGGACCACCCTTAAGGGTTAATAAACTTTGTCTTTGTACTTTGCAGTTTCCGTGCCAACTTCCTTGTAGATTCCATTACAGGAGAGCGAACCCTTGTGTCCTGCGGGCCTAGCTGGGGCCTGTATTCATCAGTTGGTTCAACGCCTCGTTGTGTATTCTCAGTATATTTCTCTGAGAATAAGTGAGCACGAGTGACGGAACAAAAGGTTCTGTACTGTTTCCATGACCCCTCAGGGATCAGGGTTGTCATGTTCAGTGGTTGCCAAAAAGCATTCTCTCCCTGGTTAGGGGGCATAAGGTGGCACTGTGAGCTAGCTGGTCGATAGGCCAACACATCCTGCAGGGGTGTTTGGAATCAGTCTTGACACCAAGCCCTCAGTTTATGTTGTCCAAACAATGCACAGGTCCAACGTTCTGGTAGGAACTACATGACAGGGCACCAACTACTGGTGTACAGGATCACTGCTGAAGGAATTCTCTAGATCCAGTCTAGCAACTAGGGATATTCTAAAAGTGAGGAATCCGAAGCCAGAAGTATACATCAGAATATCATTTTAAAATGCTCACAAACAGACATTCACGCAACAGTTTATCTTTTGAGAAAAAGAAGATGGTTCACTGTACAAACACTACATTATTTACTGGATAACAGTCAAGATAACAACTCTGAAGTGCTGTACTGACAGTACAATTGGCAACATTTTGAACAAGTTACTTACTTTCAGTAAAGTCTTATCTGGTAGAGACTCTACCTAGCTGCAGATTCTTACCTTAGTATGTTTTCCAAGCATCAGACTGGTTCCGGAAAATCTTGAGCGGTACCCTTATGGGGCATTAACCGGTTTTGCATTGCTAACCTAGGCATTGTCCTTGCTAGATTTCACGTGTGCAGTGCCTATAAAAGCACCACTCCATTGCGCTGATATCAGTTTCTTCAAGTGACATTTCCCTGCCAGAAGCATGGAGCCACGTCAGAAGGCTGATTGATAAGAGTGCATATACTAAGAGCCTACAGGGACCTTTTTAGGTACAGAAACCGAATGGGAAGGATCAGTAATGGATCTACATCTAGATAGAGTCCATACCAGAGAAAGCACGACTGAAGGACAGTAACTTGTTCGTCTAATCGAGACTTCTAGCTGAAGATTCCTTACTTTAGGATAGATATCAAAGCAATGTCTACCCAGAGGAGGGTCTTCAAACTGACTCAGACCAAAATGGCCTGGAGGACAGAATGGAAAAAATGCCTATCACTTATGTACCTGACTGTCAATTTGGTAGTGTTTGGTAAACATGTACAAGGAAGCCTAAGTAGCAGCCTGACAGATGTTCAGGACAGGAGCTCCACGAGCTAATGCAGTAGTTGTAGCTTTGGATCTTTTGTAATGGGCCTAAAAGCCCACAGAGGTTTGCTTCATTGCTAATGCGTAGCAGATACTTATGCAGAGTACAGACCTTCTTTGCTCCAGTGAACCCACAAAGAGCTGATAGTCCACCCGATGTTCTATGGTGCGATCAATATAGAATGACAATGCCCTTTTACCATCCAAGCGGTGGAGTCTCTCCTCCTTTGTGGCGGTGCGAGGCAGAACAAAGAAGGTTGGCAGTGTGATGCTGTGTTCGACACAGAAAGGCATCACCACCTTCAGCAGAAAAAAGGCACAGTTTAGGAGAACCAGTTTGTCCGGAAAGAGGCTAGCATACAGAGGGTGAACACAAAGTGTTTATAGCTCGCTGACCCTCCTGGCCAATGTGATGGCCACCAAGAAGTCTATCTTGATCGCCAGACGTTTTTAGATGGCACTTATACATGTGTTCAGCTGGGGAACACATCAAGTAAATTAAAAACAATTAAGGTCCTACTAGGGCGCAACAAAAGGTTTGGGGGGAAATATACGCTGAAGAAGTTTCAGAAAACGCGTCACAATGGGTGACTTAAAAAGAGAGGGTTGATCCGACAACTGCAAGAAAGCTGAGATGGCAGAAAGATACCCTTTAACTGTGCCCAAAGCAAGTCCTTGCTAGACTAAGAACAAAACAAATAGCAAAACTTTAGATATGGGTGCAGAAAGAGGGTCAACAAGTTTTTTAGCGCACCAAGCCACAAACATGTCGCAAAGGCAGGCAAGATGGCTGCCTGGCTGCCAAGATGATCTCACAGACTTTGGGAGGGAAGCACAAGTTACTACTTGTGTAACGATGTATCTGTAAGAGACATTAGTTAGTGATAGATTCCTCACCTTAGAATATCCCCAGGCGTCAGACTGGATCTGGAAAGTTTTGCTTAGCAGTACCCCTGCGCGTCAGGGGGTGGCGTCATGCAGCTCCGCGTCCATCGCTGGCGTTGTAAGCACCGAGATGACGTCACGGAGACTACTTAGGCGCCACCCATGCGCGCTGACGTCAGTTCTGTACACGACTTTCCACGCCAGGAACACAGATGCCAAGAAACTGACCATGAAACTAGGGCCCAGAAAGGGGAATGACCTTAACCCTAGAATCAGTTCGCAGAATGGGGAGGATGGGTGGGGCGGTAAGGAATCTATCATTAACTAATGTCTCTTACAGATATATCGTTACACAAGTAGTAACTTGTGCATCTGAAAGAGACACGTTAGTGATAGATTCCTTACTTTAGAATAGATACCCCAGCAATACAGACCCTGGTGGTGGGTCTGCGAATGGATTACACCAGAAAGTCACGGAGAACAGAACGGCCAAAGAAGCCGTCTCTCCGGACCTGACTGTCAAGGCAGTAATGCTTGGTAAACGTGTACAGCGAGGCCCACGTAGCCGCCTGACAAATGTCCCGCAAAGGGACGCCGCGTCCCAAGGCAGTAGTGGCCGCAGTTTCCCCAGTAGAATGGGCATGCAGCCCCACAGGAGGCTCCTTCTTAGCCAAGGAGTAACAGGCCCTGATGCAGAGAACGACCCACCGAGAGATGGTCCGTTTGTGCACAACACGACCTCTTTATGCGCCCACATAGCCATCAAAGAGCTGGTCATCCGCCCGGAACTGCTGTGTACGCTTCAGACAGATTGTGAGCGCACGCTTTGGATCCAGACGGTGGAGCCTCTCTTCCTCCCTAGAAGGATGCGGAGGCGGAAAGATGGTAGGCAAAGTGATGGTCTGCCCGATATGGAAGGACGAGACCACCTTTGGCAAAAAAGAAGGACGGGTCCTTAACACCACCTTGTCCGGATGAACAGAAAGGAAAGGAGGTTTGGAAGAAAGAGCCTGGAGCTCACTCACCCTTCTGGCAGAGGTGATAGCGACCAGGAAAGCCGTCTAAAGAGTAAGAAGACGCAAAGGACAGGTATGAAGGGGCTCGAAAGGAGTGCACATCAGATAGGTCAAAACGAGATTCAAGTCCCTCTGAGGCATGAGGAACGGCACGGGAGGAAACGTGTGCGTAATGCCTTTCAGGAAACGGTTAACAACCGGGGACTTAAAGAGAGAAGGCTGATCTGGAAGCCTCAAAAAGGCAGAGATGGCCGAAAGATAACCTTTGATAGTGCCCAGAGCAGAGCCCTGCTGGGCCAAAGAAAGAAGGAACAGAAGAACATCAGAAAGAGGGGCAGAAAGGGGATCCACAGCCTTTGCTGTGCACCATGCCACAAACTTGTTCCACCTGCAGGCATATACCGTTTTAGTGGAGGGCCGCCAGAATGACATCACAGACTTCGGGAGGAAGATCGTAAGCCGTCAACTGCCGCCGCTCAATCTCCACGCATGGAGGTGGAGGCTAGGCAGGTTCGGGTGAAGGATCGTCCCCTGCTGCTGCGACAGAAGATCCTCCCAAGAGGCAGACGGATCGGGGGATCGAATGCCATGCTGAGTAGCTCGGGATACCAGTATCTTCGCGCCCAATGCGGAGCCACAATAATGACTTGGGTCCGGTTGCGCCGACTCTTCTACAGCACTCTGGGCAGAAGTGGTATAGGCGGAAAGGCATACAACAGACCACAACTCCACTCGTGACAAAAAGCATCGCCGAGCGAGTGCCGCCTTGGAAATTCCAACGCGCAGAACTGATAACATTGCGCGTTCTCTTTGGTGGAGAATAGATCTAACCAAGGCTCTTCCCACTGCAGAATTAGACCTTGCACCACGTCCGAGTGCACACGCCATCCGTGATCCATCAAGCACCGGCGGCTGAGTTTGTCCACCCTGGCATTCAGAGTACCTGCCAGGTGTTGAACCACCAAAGTAATGCCTTGATGTTCCAGCCATGTCCAGAGGCGCAGAACCTCCTGACATAGGGTCCAGGACCCCACCCTGCCCTGTTTGTTGCAATGCCACATGGCGGTGGTGTTGTCCGTGAACACCTGCACCACACTTCCCCGGACAGAGGGAAGGAATGCCTTCAGTGCAAGTCGGATCGCCCGAAGCTCCAAAAGATTGATATGGAGCCGGGACTTCACTGGAGACCAGAGGCATCTGATCTCCGCCTCTCCCAAGTGGCCTCCCCATCCCAGGAGGGACGCATCCGTCACCACTGTATGCTCCGGTTGGGGAAGGGAGAGGGTTCTGCCCTTGACCCAATCGCGATTCGTGAGCCACCACTGCAATTGTCACGCAGTGCCCTCCGAGATCTGGACATGATCGGACAGGTTGCCCTGATGCTGCCCCCACTGCAACTTCAGGTCCCACTGCAGAGCCCGCATATGCCACCTGGCATGATGCACTAGCAGGATGCAGGAGGCCATCAGGCCCAGGAGTCGGAAGGTCATCCTGACTGAAACCCGGGAAAGAGGCTGAAAGATCGGAATCATAGCCTGAATATCCCAGACTCGCTGCTTGGGAGGATAAACCTGAAACTGCGCCGAATCCAGAACCGCTCCGATGAAGGAGAGCTTCTGAGAGGGACTCAGGTGCGACTTCGGCACATTGATGGAGAACCCCAGCAAATTCAGGAGGTTGGCCATAGTCTGAAGGGGGGTGACGACTGTCTGCGAGCCCACCTTCAACAACCAGTCGTCGTGGTAGGGGAAGACTGACACCCCTGACCTGCACAGATGAGCTGCGACCACCGCCATCACTTTCGTGAATACCCAAGGGGCGCTGGGAAGGCCGAAGGGGAGCAGGCAAACTGAAAATGCTCGCGGTCTACCGTGAACCGCAGGTAACGCCGGTGGACCGGCAGGACGGGGATGTGAAAATACGCGTCCTGCAAGTCCAACGCTACCATCCAGTCTCCAGGGTCGAGGGCAGCCAGGACCTGAGCCAGAGTCAGCATTTTGAACTTCTTCTGGAGGAAGCGATTGACGTTCCTGAGGTCCAAGATGGGGCGCAGGTCCCCTTTGTCCTTCTTGGGGACCAGAAAGTAGTGGGAATAACAACCACGTCCTACTTCTGGCCGAGGAACGGCTCGATGGCCCCCTTGGCCAAGAGGGCCGTAACTTCCTGCTGCAAGTGATCCCCCGACATGCGATGGTACCAAGGTGGCATGGTGGGAGGGGAGGACTGAAGGGGAAGAGAATAACCCCAACGGATGATCTGCAACACCCACTTGTCCGAAGTGATATCGCGCCAGTGGTGGAGGTGGTAGCGGATCCTGCCACCCACCGGCGTGGGGTGCTCCACAAAGCTCGGATTAGGAAGGTTTGGAGGTAGAAGCAGCAGGGGCGGAGGTGGAATGCCCCCCACGCTGATTCCCCGAGCCACCCCTGCGGAAGCTGTGTCTGCGCTAAGGCTGATTCTGCACAGGCTTGTTGAGGGAACGTGCCTGGGCGCCCCTGTCTTGGCCACGGAAGGAACGAAGCCCAGGAGTTGCAGGGCTTTTAGTGGAAAGACCCAAGGACTTGGCCGTGGCTCACGAGTCCTTAAAGCGCTCCAGCGCACTGTCAGCCTTATCGCCAAAAAGGCGAGTGCCATCAAAGGGCATGTCCATGAGCGAGCTCTGGACGTCCGACAAGAACCCAGTGGATCGCAACCAGGCGTGGCGGCGCAGCACCACAGTTGTAGAAATCGCCCTGCCCAACGAGTCAGCAGTGTCCAAACCACACCGAATGGCGAACTTAGCCACATCCTTACCGTCAGCAACCGCCTGGGAAAGCACAGCATTGACCTCCTCAGGACACTGAGGTAACACCTGAGCAACCGTGTCCCACACCGCGTGGAAATAGCGGCCCAACAAGCAGGCGGTGTTCACTGACCGCAGCCCCAAGCTGGCCGATGAGAACAACCGCTTACCAAACTGCTCCAGCTTCTTAGAGTCCTTATCCGGTGGAGCCGTGGGAAAGGCACTCTGCGACGTCGAGGCCTGGATGACCAGACTCTCAGGCGTGGGATGAGTGGTCAGAAACACGGGGTCACCGGGCGGTGACGCCTGGCGACATTCTTATCCACAGGGGCCCCTTTGGCTGGCTGTGACCAAGTGCCCAACAGAACGCCCGTGAGGGCGTTGTTGAAGGGAAGCAGTGGCTCCGACGAAGTCAACGTCATCTGGAGCAACTCAGTAAGGAGGTTAGTTTTGAGGGCCACCGTGGGAAGATCAAGGTTGAGGACCTCAGCAGCCCGACGGAGCACCATCATGTAGGAAGCGCCCTCCTCCATCGTAGGTGGGGGAGAGGCAAACCCCGGGTCAGAAGAGACATCGAGGTCGCCGGCATCCTCCAGATCGTCCACCCGTCCTGCTCGGAGTCACATTGCCGGGCAAGAGGGTCCTCGGACCCCTCCCAGTCATCTTCGACCTCCGTTGCAGAAGGAACCGGTCGCGGCAGCAGAGCCGGAGCCGGAGAAGGGACATATGGCTTCGGAAACGGCCAGGGCCGAGCCGGCGCTGGCCGGGGCCATCTCCCAGTGTGGATTCCAGGTAGGAACGAAATGGTACTGGAACCGGGGCAAGGGTGGACCGAATGGCACCCACTGCGGCGCCGGAGGCGGAGCCGAGGATGGCGCTCGGGCCTCGGGCCGGAGCCAACGACGTAGGATCCTGTGGCGCCGAAGCCGGATCTGCCGGCGGCGCTGATGGGCCAACAGGATCTGGACACGGGACCGCGGGGCCCGAAGGCGCGCCGGCGGGAGCCCGCGGCCTAAGAAGGCGGACCATGGTGGCAAAAAACTCTTGCACCTGTTCGGGAGTCGCCGACGGACCCGGGTAAGGCGGGTAGGCCGCGGGACGCCAAGGCTCCAAAGGAGCCGCAGGGGCAGAACCCCTGTCCCCCTCGTCCGCATTCGAGGACCGACGGGGGGGGACGTCGGAGAGCGAACACGCTTCTTCGACTTCTTTTTATGTCATCGCTTACCGGAATCCGAGGGCGAAGACTTGGAGCTCGAGGAGCGACGACTGCGGCCCCGCGAGTGGTCCCGGGAATGGTCCCTGGACCTGGAGCGGCATTGGGACGAGTGTCGGACCTCCAGCTGCTCAGCCTTCGGGGCCATGGCTCGACAGTCCTGGCAGGAGCGGGAGTCATGTTCGGTCTCCAGGCAGTAGAGGCAGACATCATGTGGGTCCGCCACCGACATGTAGCGACTGCAGGCCCCACAAGACTTAAAGCCAGGCATCCCTAAAAAGGGGTGTCAAAAAGTCTCAAAAGAGTAGTCAAAAAGTGACTAAGGTACGTGCTCTATCCGGATCTGCGCTTGCTGGCACGGAAAAAGAAAGAACTGACGTCAGCACGCATGGGTGGCGCCTAAGTAGTCTCCGTGATGTCATCTCTGTGCTTACGCCAGCGATGGACGCAGAGCCGCATGACGCCACCTACTGACGCGCAGGGGTACTGCTAAGCAAAACTTTCCGGATCCAGTCCGACGCCTGGGGATATTCTAAGGTAAGGAATCTATCACTAACGTGTCTCTTTCAGATATTGAAATCACTGAACTGCCGCTGCTGAATTGCCACACAAGGAGTCAGAGCGTGCGCAGGTTCGGGTGTAGGAACTTGCCCTGTTGCTGCGACATGAGATCCTCTTGAAGGGGCAGCTTGATGGGAGGACCGATGCTCATGCTCAGGACTTCGGGATACCTTACTCTCCATCACCAAGCCGGGACAGAGGTTTCCACATTTTCAATTGCGAGCTACCAGTAGCTTGCAGCCTGCCACTGAGTAGCTCCCACATGATAATTACCTGTCAGCAGGTATGACCATATGCATCTGCCCACCTGATAAAGCAGCGATTTTAAACACTGTGTCTGTTTCTGTGAGGGCACGTAGGCTGGGTGAAAAACAGCCTGCCCTTGTCCAAAATAATCTTGATTTGCTTCTTTTTCTCCTCTCATTCATTTTTTTCTTTTTTCCTTGTCTTTCATGTCTTTGTTTCTCGATTTCTTTTATCCCCTCCTTTTTTGTTTCCTCATTCTTTCTCCTTCTTCCTATCTGTTAACTCCATTTTCCTCCTTGTTTGCTGTGCATTCTTTTCCCGTTTCTTTCTTTTTTCTTCTTGTATATATTAAACTTGCCAATTTTTATTTTTTCTCATTTCTACTGCTACTTTTCTCTTTTCCATCAATTTTCCCCTTTGTTTCTTTTTTATTTTTCTCTTCTTGCATTCTCTTTATTTGTCCTCTTTCTTTCCTGTTTATTTCTTCCCTATTTCATTATTTTATCTCTTTAATTCTTTCTTATTCACTTTTCTTTATCACCTTCTTTTACGCAAAAATTATTTTGTTTGTTCTCTCTATTCTGTCTTTTATCCTCACCTTTCTGTCTTTCTCCTTTCTCTATTATTTATTTCTTACTCTGTTTTATTGTAATGTAAAAATTTAATGTATGTGTTTTTTGTAAAGCGCACTGCTGCCCTGAGGCGTCGTGGCGCTGTAGACCGCTGGGGAACCCGTCCTGGCTATCCCTGTGAGATGGTCCCTCCTGGGTATCTCCAAGGTGAAACCAGGCATCCCCGGCGAATGTGGGGGGCCGTTGTGGAGATGAGGCAAGCTAATGCCCAGAGTTGCCGAGTGTGATCCCTGGTTAGAGTAGGCACCGAGGCGAGAATTATCGAGTCCGCTGGCCCTGGTCCACGACCCTGCCACGTCGGGAATTGAACCCTGGTCCCGGGCCGTCCTCTGCTTCCGGGTCTTATTGATTTTCCTCCTTCTCTACTTCTTTCCTTTTGCATTATTTTTCTTTCTCTGTTAATTCCTTTTTGTTCTTTCACTTTTTTCAGTCTTATCTCCATTCTCTGTCTTCATCTTTCCCTTTCTTTCGCTGTCTTTCTTTCCTTCTTGTTGTATTTACTTATCACACTTTTCCTGTTTTTCTCCTTTCTTCCTCCACTGCTGTTCATTTCTCTGTGTCTCTCCCTTGTTTCTTTCTTATTTTCTTTTGGTTCCTCGCTTTTCTATCTCTCATTTTTCCTTTCTCACTTTCTCCCCTTATCTCATTCTCTTTTTCTTTCCTTCTCTCTTTTCTCTGTTGTGGTCTTCCTTCTTTTTTCCACTTCTTCCTTTTTCATTTCTCTTTCCTTCTTTTCATTCCTTTAAATGTTTATTTCTTCGATCTTTCTCTTGCATCCTTCTTTTCATTCCTTTAAATGTTTATTTCTTCGATCTTTCTCTTGCATTTTCTTCCTAATTTATATCTTTCGTCCTCCATCTTTCTCCTTACTGTTTATTTTTTCCTTATTCTTTCTCCTTTTGTTCTTTCTTTCCCTTTCTTTCTCTATCGCCTTTTTTCTCTTATTCTTTCATTTTCTCTCACTCTCTTTTATTTTCCTCAAATTTTTCTCTCTCGTTCTCTGTGTTTCTCTCTCTCTCTCTTTATTTCTCTCTACTCCCTGTAACAGGACTGGGGTGCTCTGGGGCAAGTTATTTGGCCTCTGCGTACATTTATCAAATTCCTATATTATGCATAAGCTCACAACAAGTTTTAATGATCTGAATTAGCTCTCACTATAGGAAAGGTAGGAGACCCCTGCACTAGAATTACTTGTGCCCGGTCTGTCATGATCTTCTTCAGAACGTGGGGCAGAAGTGGTAATGGTGGGAAGGCGTACTGGAGTCCCGAGTACCACTCAAGACAAATAGGTCTCCAAATAAGCGCTGCCTTGGAAAATCCAACTTGTAGAAGTGCGACATTGCACATTCTTGGTTGTGGCAAGAGATATAACCAAGTGTCTCCCCAGTCGGGAAATAGAACTTGCACCATCTCCAAATGGAGACACCATTCGTGAACCAGAAGGCATCAACGGCTGAGTTTGTCTGCTTCAGCGTTCAGAGATGCTACCAGGTTTTGCATAACCAGAAAAATGTCCTGACATTCCATCCATATCCAGGGGCGCAGAGCCTCCTGGAATAGGGTCCAGGACCACACTGTGTCTTGTTTGTTCCAGTACCATATGGTAGTGTTGTCAGAGAACACTTGAATCAGCCTCCCCTTGATAGATGGAAGGAAGGCTTTTAATTCCAAGGAAATCCCTCTCAACTCCAGCAAGTTTATGTGCAGCTAAGACTCCACCGGAGACCTCAGTCCTCTGATCTCCACCTCTCCCAGATGGTCGCCCCAACCCAGGAAAAATGCATCTGTCACCACTGTGCGTTCAGGGTGAGGAAGGGAAGGGGGAAGACTGGTTGTACTAAAACGTAATAAATCGCTTTCTTTTTTTTCCAGTTCTTTTGCCACCATTTTCAGGAAATGTATAGCTCTACAGGACAATTGGATTGATGGACCTCCAAGGCATTGGATTATGGCTACTCTGCCTGTCCTTATTTGTTCCTTCCTAAAGGCTTCCGAAGGACCGCTCTTCGGGTTTCAGCCAGGAAGGGGCAGATGCATAAAAAGTGCAAAAAAGACTCGTCCCCTCCTCCACATAGACGGCACTCCTTGGATTGCCAAGAATGTTTCCATTTCGGCGTCAGGTCCTTTTATGGAAATTACCCCAGCCGCAATAACGTAAGGTAGTGCTTTTTCTGATGGGAGAAGTGTTCTAGGAGATATGGTAGAGGTTTCAGCCATTGGTAGGCTTGAATCACTGCCCAAGCATGAGGTTTTTTTAAAAAGACTATTTTGTCTATTAGTAAAGATGTCCGTTTTATCGCTTTGTTGACTACAGTTTTAAAGCCAGAGTAGGTGGGAAGAGTGAGCCATGCCTCCTCTAGCTGCAATGCCGCGAGGGATCCCTTCAAAGCTCTGAACGTTGAGTTCTTTAGCCTGGCTTGAGTTTCAATTTCCACCCAACAGTGATGCGCTAGAGTGTTGTCCTCTGCATACCTCATTCTCTAATAGTACTTGACTAATGCCCCTTGTCTCTCAGGAATCTGGTTTCTTAGTCCGTACTCTAATCGGATTTGGGATTGTGATATGTGTCGGGGGATCAAGAACAAGTTCTTAAAAGAGGTTGATTGTACTGTATTTAAAAAGGTGACATCTTTAAGATTTAACATTTCAGAGCCATATGAGATAGAAGGTAGGAATTTTGCTGCAATGGCTTTTAGCAAATGTCCTGTATAACAACCTGAACGTTTCTTTCTTAGAACTTTGAAGGCAAACTGCAGTTGTTTAGCTTTAGTATGACCTTGTGCCAGTTGTGGTTTAAAGTTGAGCTTGCGGTCTATCTGAAAACCTAGATATTTATATGAATCGACCCGCGTCAAAGGTTGCTGGTCCAAGTACCAGAGGAATTTACGATTTTCCGTTGTTTTGAGCTGTCTAGCAAAGCACATCACCTTTGGTTTTTGATGGTTAATGATCAATTGGGCCGAGATGGTGTAGGCTCCTAATTTAGTTATGAGTCGTTGCAGGCCTACAGATGTTTGAGCAAGGAGCACAATATCGTCCGCATATTGTAGACTGGGTGTGGGTGTTTTCCCCAATTTAGGGGGGTCGGATTGAATTGACCGGAGTTGTTTATCGAGGTCAGCAATGTAAATTTTGAAGAGGCAGGGTGCCAGCACACACCCTTGTTTTAGCCCATTAAGAGTTTGACATTTTTTGGTTGTGCTTTGCCCGTCTCCTTGCCTGACCTGGACCCACGTCTGGGAATACAGGTTAATTATGGCCTCCAGGAGTTAAGTTGGGGCACCCCAGTTTTGCATTTTTTACCCACAACTTGGCTCTCGGGACTTTATCGAAGGCTGCTTTAAGATCTATGAAGCATGCATACAGGGGCCTTGATTTTGCGAGGGCTTGATTGGCTAGCAGGGTGACCGCAGAGATATTCGTGAGTGTGCCCATCCCTGCCCTGAATCCAGTTTGGGTATAGGGAATGAGATATCATCTACTGACCCAGGCCTCTAGATCAACCAACAGGTTTGACGCGTACATTTTTGCCTCCATGTCAATCAGGGCTATCAAACGATAATTGGAGGGGTCGGAGCGGGCGCCCGACTTGTATATTGGGTTTGAAATACTACCCCTCCAGGAATCTGGGATCGTACTGGATGCTAGGATGGAGAAAAGAGTGGCGTGAGGAGGCCGGACCAGAATGGAGGGTCGTGCCGAAATAAAGCGTTTGGCAAGCCATTGGGATCTGGGGCTCCCTCGGATCTTAGGTTTTTTATAATATTTAGAACTTGTTCTTTCCAGATCTGCGGAGAATATTTGAGTTCTTCTGGGTTGGGTGAAACTTCGACATGGCCTGCTGCGAGTGCCCCTCGCCTATTTGGGAACCGTAAATTACGGGGCCGACAGTTGGCATTTCGTTGTATAGGTAATCAATGTGATCTTTCCAGGTATCCTCAATCAATCAATCAATCAATGACATTTATAGAGCGCACTACATACCCGTAGGGTCTCAAGGCGCTGGGGGTGGGGGGGGTGCCGCTACTGCTCGAACAGCCAGGTCTTCAGCTTCTTCCTGAAGGAGAGGTGGTCTTGGGTCAGGCGCAGGTCGGTCGGGAGGGAGTTCCAGGTCTTGGCGGCCAGGTAGGAGAAGGACCTTCCTCCTGTAGTCGCTCTTCGGATGCGGGGGACGGCGGCGAGGGCGTGGTTGGCTGATCGGAGGTGGCGTTTGGGAGCGTAGAAGTTGATTCGGCTGTTGAGGTAGCTCGGGCCTTGGTCGTGTAGGGCTTTGTGTGCGTGGGTGAGGAGGCGGAAGGTGATTCTTTTGTTGACGGGGAGCCAGTGAAGGTCTCTCAGATGTCCGGAGATGTGGCTGGTTCGTGGGATGTCGAGGATGAGTCTGGCTGAGGCGTTCTGGATCCGCTGGAGTCTCTTCTGGAGCTTGGCGGTGGTACCGGCGTAGAGGGCGTTGCCGTAGTCCAGTCGGCTAGTGACGAGTGCCTGGGTGACGGTCTTCCTGGTCTCGGTGGGGATCCACCAGAAGATCTTCCGTAGCATGCGTAGGATGTTGAAGCACGCCGAGGAGACGTTGTTGACTTGCCTGGTCATGGAGAGGGAGGAGTCCAGGATGAAGCCCAGGTTGCGTGCATGGTCTGTCGGTTTGGGTGCGGTGCCCAGGGCGGGAGGCCACCAGGAGTCGTCCCAGGCGGAGGGTGAGGAGCCCAGGATGAGGACCTCCGTCTTGTCCGAGTTCAGTTTCAGGCGGCTGGTCGTCATCCACTCGGCTACCTCTTTCATCCCTTCGTGCAGGTTGGCTCTGGCGGCGGCGGGGTCGTTGGTCAGGGAGAGGATCAGCTGGGTGTCGTCGGCGTAGGAGATTATGTTGAGGTTGTGTTGGCGTGCGATGGCCGCGAGGGGGCTCATGTAGACGTTGTCAGAAAGCACTGGAGCTGGATTCTCTGCGAGGATGATGGCAGGGTCATGTCAGTGCATCAAGCTGGAACTCGATCTCCTTCCGAACTTGCCGTGGCAAACCGCGTAGTCTGGGTTGGATCTAATCCTCCGGGAACCGCAATTTGCCAGGGCAAGTGCTGGTATATTTATACCTGGAGATGTCTAGGAATGCCAGTATTGACGTAAAAGTCGGGCAGAGGAACGTCATGAATGAACCCCTATGAAATAGATGTTCATGCATACTTAATGAGTTCTTGGAGAAATCAATATTCAAGTTGAGGAAAATTCCTAAAGGCTTAAGGGTCTGGTTTTCCAAGAATTCGTTGTGACGTGGATGGACGGATGTAGGTGGCCATGCCTGTATTTGGTTTGTACGGACAATGTCTAAATAAGGGCCGGATTTCT
The DNA here is from genome assembly GCF_964204655.1 of Triturus cristatus. Lineage (NCBI taxonomy): Eukaryota > Metazoa > Chordata > Amphibia > Caudata > Salamandridae > Triturus > Triturus cristatus. The sequence continues at coordinate 381,157,620 of NC_140585.1, read as the reverse complement.
ATATCCAAATAAGGGCAATGTGAATTGTACCTATATAAGGTCATAAATTAGTAAACCTATATACAGAATCTAAATCTGCACCCAACACCTTTTCTGCCAAAGCCACTGTTACTTTTTCCCAAAATTCAGCTCCACGCTAAATGCTGAAAATTGGCATTGTCTGTACCACATCGTCTACAACAATGTGAGTCCCTCAGATCATATTTATAAAGTTGCGCTGGCGTATAGTACATCTGATGAACATATTTATAGTGAATCAAACGAAGATTTCCATTTGCAGTGAATTGACCAGTTAGTTTACAGCATGTTTCCCATTCATCTTCTGTTAGTGTCTGCGGTAATATACCGTTCCATTTACCCAAGGGGCCTACGCTCACATCCACTTCATCAGCCTGTGAATATAATCGAGTAATCATTTTAGTTCTAGATTGTGTGATGTATATGAGTTGTAAAGCCGCCAGAGTCGGAGGCTCATCAGGAAAACAAGGGTATAAGGCTTTAATCTCAGCTCGCAGACTATTGTATGTAAAGGTCGACAGAACAGACGCGTCCCCATCATTTAAGAAGGCTTGAAGTCCAATAAATGTACCGTTAGGATATCTATCCCCCATAGTGTGCACACCCACATTCTGCAGAATTTTTAGTGATCCTACTTCACTTGTCACCGATATCTTCCCATGGTGCAGTAGTGGCATTGCCAGCGCATACAGCGGTAATCACCGGGCGCACCTCCCAAGTTTCCTCCAAGCGTGATTCGTACACTGTACTGTATCGATTTTATCCTTCTCAAAGACCGTAGTGTCATTGACAATCATTGCTTTCAGCGGTATTGGGCGGACTGCCCCAGCCTCCACCGCCACATGTGGCGTATATGGTGGCGCGTTCTGCCAGTAAGAGGCATATTGCGCCTGCGCACACAGATAGTATAACTGCATGTCGGGCACTCTAAACCCACCCATTTCATACGGCAATGTTAACACCTCCCATTTTATGCACGGCTTTTTCCCTCCCCAGACTAATGTTATCAATATCTCACGCAGCGTATTAAAACATTTTTGTCGCAGTATGATGGGTATATTTACAAACAAATATAAAAATTTCGGTAGGGCCACCATTTTAAGTAAAGCCACTCTGTCAGCAAAAGTTAATGCCAGCTGTATCCACCTAGTGACTCGCTCCTCAAGTGGAGTAACCGTAGTTCCATAGTTTGTACGAATAACAATTTGCGGGTCTTTGTGAATCCAAATGCCCAGGTATTTGATTGGCTTGTTACTCCATTCCACGGGATATTCCAGTTCCACCTGCTTTGTGCACTCTGTCAGATAGATCACAACCGACTTGTTCCAGTTTATACCCAGACCTGAGTGCCATTCAAATCTAATGTATTCCCTAATGAGTTGCTCCAAATACACCTCCGGCTCACACACATATAAGACCATGTCGTCGGCATACATGGACACCGTTAATGGCCGTTGATGAAAGCGAAGCGCTGCTTGCGCATGCCGCTGACGCAATATGCAGGCCAGTGGTTCCAACACCACCGCAAATATGAGAGGCGACAGGGGGCAACCCTGTCACGTCCCGTGCCCAATCGAGAACGTTTCAGATGTCCTACCATTAATACGCACACGAGCCACTGGATCTGTGTATAACAGCTTGATCCAGTTAGTGTATATGATTGGCACCCTCATCCGATGCAACACCGCCAGCATATATCTCCAGAAGATGGAGTCAAATGTCTTTGCGGCGTCCAGCAGGACTGCCGCAGCAGGCAAACGGGGCTCCAGAAGATGCATTACTGCAAAAAGTGTCCGCAAGTTGTGAGCTGTGGAACGGGCAGGGATAAACCCCGATTGATCAGGCAACACCATCACAGGTAACTGCAACCTAGTTGCCAGCACTTTCGCTAGTATCTTAACATCCGTGTTCATTAAAGACAACGGCCGATATGATTTGCACTTATCAGGTTCCTTTCCAGGTTTCAGTAGGGCTATAATTAGTGCCTCAGAGAGTGTGTCTGGTAGTGTTTGCTGTTCATAGGCATCTTCGAACATTGCATGAAGGTGTGGCACCAGTATGTCAAGATATTCTTTATAGAATTCCACTGGGAGTCCGTCTGTGCCTGTAGCTTTGCCATTCGGCAGAGCGAGTATAGCGTCTCGTATTTCGTCTACTGTCAGCGGGTGCATTAAAAAGTCTTGCTGTCCCTTTGATAACCATACCAGGGTTACATCTTCTAAATATTGTGCTATTTTGGGGTCATCAGCGGTCTCTCTACTGCTGTACATATCTGTATAGTAATGCATGAAGGAGGCTAGGATACCCGCATTGTCACAGTGTCTATGTTTCCCTTCAACAATAGATTGCACTATACTGTTTTTCACCCATTGTTCTGTTATTTTGGCTGTCTAGGCCCGTCCCGGTCTACCCCCCTCTCCACAGTACCTAGCTGTCCAACGCCGGGACATATGCTTCACCTCCAGCTCCGTCAGTTAATTGTACTCTGTGATTTTCGAACGAATTGTCGCTAATGTGGTGGCATCTGACATACTGTCATATGAATGCTCGAGACCTATTAGTTCTTGTTCAAGGCTCTTCATAGATCCCCGGAGCGATTTGAGCACCCCCGCTTGGAGTCCTATGCATACCCCACGTATTGTCACCTTGAACGCTTCCCACAATATGCCCAAACTATTTACTCAGCCAGTGTTGTCCTCAAAATATTGTACAATGGCTTCCCGCACCCCTTTCCGGAACACCTGGTCCTGCAGGGCAGAGGATTGCAATCGCCACTGGAACTGTGGCGGTGTGTACATGTGTATTATCATTTTGAATAGCGATGGGGAGTGGTCAGAGAGTGTCCTGGTAGGTGGATAGCCTTATTAATTAGCAAGTGTATTTCATTGGTAGTCAACCAATAGTCCAATCGAGACCATGATTGATGTGCGTAGGAGTGACATGTACCCTCCCGCGCCCCTGGGTGACGCAATCTCCAAATGTCTATGAGGGACAAATTTTGCATTCCATTTTTAACAGCTTGCACAGTTTTTTTAACTGAAGGGTCGGCACTAGTGTGGCGGTCCATTGCTGGGTTTAGTACTACATTGAAATCCCCCCACACACAATGGCAGCTGTTTGTAGTCTATAGACCTTGCTCCAGAGCGCCTCATAAAAATTAGGGTTTTCAATGTTAGGGCCGTAAATATTAAGAATAGTCACCATCATACCACACAATTTCCCCTGTGCTATGATATATCGACCATCATTATCTATATCCAAATGTGATATTACAAACGGAAGATTTTTTTTAAACTAAAATCATAACCCCCCTCGCGTAGGAGGAGTAGGACGATGCCAATTTCATCCCGCCCATCTATTGGCCACTTTATCAGCTACATGCTTGTTTAAGTGAGTTTCTTGCAACAATGCCACTTGTACGTTGTGACGATCCAGATAGGCTAATACCTGCCTTGTTTTCTTTGGGTTGTTAAGACGTCTGACATTCCACGTTATCCATGTTACTTTACCACCCTCTGATGACATTGATGCTGCGCGTAATCTGAGTAGTATCCGCAAACACTATCTGTGCTATTTGTCACATATTGTTCACTTCCATGCATTCTGCCCTGCACAACGCAGCATTGAAACAATCCCCCAACTGATCCCCTCACCCATTAAGCATCCCAATTATGCTAAGGAGCCATGATACAAAAAACACCATAAACAAAGTTACCCCCCCTTCCTGCCGTGAGTAGCTATCCTGCTCACAGCATACAATCTCCCCCATAAACTGCTTGGGTCGTACCCTCATGGAGGACACCAGCCGCCCACCAACCCTCTTGGTGGAATTAGGGGGGGGGGGGTCAGGGCAAATCTATTGTTCTCCCTAACACAACTTACTTCTTCATGCCTTATTCTAACATACTCAGAGAGAGTCTTGGTGCCCTGAGTCCGTGTCATAAAATGCAGTGTTCCATTACGAACCTTCACCTATTTGCAGAGGATGTATGACATAATTCCCAACTGCGATACTCGCACACACCATGCTATCTTATATGTAGGCTTTCCTGTTTTCAGTTTCTATTTTTGGTAAATTCTGGTGGGGTTTTTTCAGTTTTTTCAATATCTTAAAATACAGTGGTTCTCAGTGGATACACATTTTTGCGCCATTAAAAACAACAGAAATAGTGTTTTTCCGGTGTTGCTTTTAATTATTGCTTGCTTTCTGCACCGATAATGCATGTGTATGGATAGCGTGTGTACTGGGTATATGAGGTCCAAATACATTTTTACAAATCAAACTTATTTTAGTACACCATACAATACTTCTTTAGTGAATCTTTGGTCATGCTCGCTTGCTCTTTCCTTCCTATGTAAACGTTTGTAGGAGAGTAGGGTCTGCTTTCTATGTTCACCCCCACTTTTTGCTTTTGCTTCACTGGTTTTCGACTTAGATGTGGCTGTGGGCCTGCCAATCAGACCCACAGCCCAGCTGTTCTCTCTCTAAATTTATACTATGTACTCTAGGTGCATAACCCAATTGGTTAGGATCACCTTATTGGCCCCTGTAGAGTGTACCTTAGGTACCCAGGGCATAGGTGTACCCTAGGCCTACCAGGGGCTGCAGCATGTATTGTGCCACCCCTGGCCTGGCCTTCCATTATGACACAACTGGCTGATCACTCAGCTGGGGCAAGGTTGTGTAATCACTCCTTGCTTAGGTGTAGTATTCCTATACCTACCTTATATATAGACACATGTGTACCTATCAGCCACTCCTATGGCAGGCCTTAACAATCCTGGAGGCAGAGTGCTTGGTAACATGTGAGATGGTGCTCTAGCATGAGCTGAACCTTTCGGAACCATGTCCTTATAGCTGTTCTATGATATAGCCTACCATATACTCTTAAAGTACCTTATAATCTTAAACGGTTATGGTAACTATGGTTTGGCTTTATCAAAACATGTCGTGTAAGGTGTCTAACACTTTGGAATAATACCCCCATACCATTTCTGGCAATGAGGATATTATTCCTCCCTTCTAGAGGGAGAGACATTTTAAAATCCTACTTTGCTGTTTAACTCTCACCAAAGCCTCAGCATCACAAAATGGATGCTGCTGCCACAGACACGAGTCTGACCTCCTGCTGCTGGGAGCCCTTCCAGCCAGGGAGGCCTGGACAATAGGTTTCCTGCTTGGGGAGGTGCTAGCACCTCCCCAGACAGACTTTAGTGTATTGGGGCAGGGAGGGCTGAAAGGAATGAGACATGCCTGGGGCACACAAGGTGTCCCATGCATAGTTCAGTTCAAACCGGCGCTGGGGCACTCCAGCCCCAGCTCTGGTGCGAAACTGGACAAAGGAAAGGGGGTGTAACCACTCCCCTTCCTAGTCCCACCCATAGGAGGGACCTTGCAGGTAGCCCAGCCCACTAGCCCAGTATATCAGTAGGTAGCTGAGCCCTGCTAAATTAGATTAACCTGAATCTGCAACTTGAACAGAAACTCTGGACCTTCGACATTCGACCTCAGGAAGAAGACTGAAGAAATCTCCCTTGTGGCCAAGGAGTGACCACCCTGGGCAACCAGGCACCATCCAGCGACCGCTGCTTGCTTTGCGACTGATCCTACGAGGGACGACTGCAGAGACTGACCAGCGCCGAGACTTCCAGACACCTCTGACCCAGATCCACATCTACAGCGAAGCTGAGACCGGTGGAGGCGGCGAGGGACGTGGGACCGGCGACTTGGGAAAAGTGGCTAGTAACTGACTAGCGCGACTTCTGAGGCTTCCCCGAGGCTGTGCTTGGGGAATTGAGAAGCCCCCATCCCGAGCACCATCTGCAAAGAAGATCAGCTCCCCACACTTCACGTGTTCTGCGTGGGGCCCTTCTGCACCTGAGTTGCTCGACGTGTGGTCCGGTTGCTGGCCCGTTGGCTAGTAACCTCTGCGACGACAAACCTTTGATTTCATCTTGCTGGTCCGGCTCCTCCAGACTGGCACCCGCTCCTCTGTGAAAGAGAAGCACCCCAGACCTTCCTGGTCTGCACCAGAAGCAAGTCCTCCATTCTGCGTGGGTTCCGCTTGCCAAGGCTTGTTGGGTCCTAACTCGACTTCGACGCCGCCGACAGCAAGAGCCTTCGTGGGACAGCTCACCTCCTGGTCCTGGTCATCCTCGACGCCTCCTGGTACCCGTGACTGCTGCGACAAGCTTCACCTCTTCACCTGCATGTTCACGACATCGCCTGGTTCCTTCCTGGTTCCTTCCCGGCTCCTGGCTGGTGACCTAGACTCTGTCCCTTCTGCTTGCAGGTATCCTTCCTTCTTGATTCCATCCTTGGGATCCACCGGACACTCTTCACTGACTGCCTGTCAGCAACTTTCCTTCAGGCATCCATAGGAGTCAACGACGAAACCCGACGCAAGTTCACACCTATGCACCCGCCGCCCGTGGGCTAGGTAACTTGAGTACTCCGGTGCTCACAAGGGTATTGACTATCCTAGGGTCTAGTTTCCAAGTCTCGACTTCCTAGCTATTCCAGAAGTGTCCTAAAACTGTTAAATTATAACAACTACTATTTCTATCGACTTTTACGCATTACGCGTGAGTGTTTCCACTCTGCACCTGAATCCCGTGGGCCTCCCACTTCCTAACCTTTGGTAGTATAGTGTAGCCCCAGCGATTCCCTAGGCCTAGGCCTATCCTGTGTTCGTGACAGTGGTTCTTATACCACTTACTTAGTATACGGTTTGCGTGGCCCCTAGGGCCTAACTGTATTACTTAACTGTGTGACTTAATGTATGCTTAAATAAGACTGTGTTGTACTTACCTCGAATCTCATAAAGAGTGCTGAGGGTTTGACTAGAATAAATAGATTCTATTTTTATATATATCTGTTGTTGTGTCCTTTCATTTGGTATTCAAGGGATTACATATGGTATAACAGCTGGCTTCACAAGCCATACAGAGTTTAGCCTAAGACTGCTCTTGTCCATGCTACCACTAGGATAACGGTCTACAAGGTTGACTTTACAACCAATCACCATAAGGGTTGTTTGGACTGATACAAGGTGTACACTAGAATTAGTGACGTCATATATCAGGCCAACTTCTCACATTGGTGAGCAGCGGTTGGGATTCTAGCTTGCTGTTGTAATACCATTGTAATCTTGAGATACTAAATTGAAAGATCACATAAGATATTGTTAGGTACATACAACATAGATTATAAATACTTAAGTCCTACTGGACTTAGTTGTTGTAGGTTGAAGGGCCTAGCACACCCTGACTACAACTACTAGAGAGGTTTAGTAGACACAACTAGTGTAGGTAGGTGCACACACCACACCCTCACTAGATCATGTCTCTGAGAGGAGATCAAGTTGATTCTCTCCCAGGAGGGGTAGATCCTAGAAAGATCCCCTCTAGATATGATACCCTAACTTTTCAGGAGATGAGACAATTGTGTACCTCCAGAAAGTTAAAACAGGGTTCAAACCCTACCCTCATTCAGCTAGTAGAGATCCTAGAGGAGTATGATGCTCGCAGGGCCTACCAGGCTAGTACCCTAGGTACAGGTGAGGGCCTACCCACTACAGATGAGTCAGATGGGACTTCAGAAGATGAGGTAGACAGCCAGGTCAAAGTTGGGAGACTTAGCCAGGCTAACTTAAGCCTACATGGGAGTCTGACTGTGGTCCCCCCATTCAGACCTTCAGGTGGGCTTAATCAGAGAAGCAGGAGAGACAGATCCCCTTCAAGGGAATCCATCCACTCTCATGTCTCTAACAGCTCCAATGCCTCTTGTCACAGGGGAATGACTTCCCCACAGAGAAAAGAGCATGAGGCCAGAATGAGGGAAGCTAATCTGAGGATTGAGAGGGAAGAACTTGCCCTTGCCAAGGAGAAGCTTGCTCTGGCCAGAGAGTAGAAGTTAAGTGGGTTAGAACCCACTGGTGGCAGCAATATCCCTAAGGATAGAGACAGGACCTATGACAATAGAAACCTGAGCAAGATTGTCCCTCCCTACAAGTGTGGGGATGACATCCACAAATGGATAACTGCTTTGGAGAGGGCTTGCAAAGTACAGCAGGTACCCCAAAGTCAGTGGGCAGCGATCTTGTGGCTCTCCTTCTCTGAGAAAGGTAGAGACAAGCTCCTCACAGTTAGTGATGAGGATGCTGACAATTACACTGTCCTGAAGAGTGCTCTGATTGATGGGTTTGGCCTAACCACTGAACAATACAGGTTGTTGTTCAGGGATACCCAGAAGACACAGACTCAGGACTGGACTGACTTTGTTGTATGTGCCACTAAGGCTCTGGAAGGCTGGTTATTGGGTAGTAAGGTTAAGCTCACATTGGTTTAGTGAGTGCACCAAAAAGGATAAGCCCCCAGCCACCATTGCCCCTAAGGCAACTGTACCCCCTAGTCCAGCTGTAAGTGGTGGTTCCCAGCAAAAGGGTGTAGTAGGGTTAACCCTGGGAACTGAGGAGGATTCAGGCCTAGTCAGGATACCTACTCAGGCTGTTCTGATCTGTGATGGGGACATAGCTTTGTCCTCTACTGTAGGTTCCAGTAACCTGGGCAAGTACAGACAGACTCCTTTTATCAACCAGAGAATGGCTCAGGCCTACAGGGACACTGGGGCTAGTGTCACAATGGTGACACCTGCCTTTGTGGACCCTGGACGGATCATGCTAGGTGAGAACTACCTAGTGACCAACGCTAGCAACTACTTCCCATAGTGGGGCAATTGTTAACTTCTCCTGGGGAGGGGTAACTGGCCTCAAGAAAGTTGTGGTAAGTTCAGAACTTCCTGTAGAGTGTCTGTTGGGAAATGACCTTGAAACTTCAGTTTGGTCTGAAGTGGAGTATAGGACCCATGCAGAAATGCTTGGGATAGATGCACATGTCCTTGCTGTGACCAGGTCACAGGCCAAAAAGTGTAACACTGAACAAGTGCTGGATCCTGGGATAATGGACCAGACACAACCCAAGAGAAAGAGCAGAAGGGTCAAGGCTGTGCCTTCTCCCCTGCCTCAGGTGGTGGATCAGCCCTCACAGGAGGATGATTCTGAGAGCCCTGAAGGAACTGTCCTAGAAGAACTTGAACCTGATCAGGTTGAGTTTCTTGGGACAGGGGGACCTTCAAGGGCAGATTTGAGGCAGGCACAATTAGACTGTCCTTCTCTTGTACCCCTCAGACAGCAGGCTGCAGGGAATGCTCAAGGTACCCATAGAGTGTATTGGGATGAAGGGCTACTGTACTCAGAGGCTAGAGACCCCAAGCCTGGTGCGTCCAGGAGGTTGGTCATACCATTGAGTTTCAGAGGCTTCCTTCTTACCTTGGCCCATGATATTCCCCTTGCAGGACACTTAGGCCAGAACAAGACTTGGGCCAGGCTTGTCCCTCACTTACACTGGCCTCATATGTCAGAAGATACCAAGGAGTTTTGTCGCTCCTGTGTCACCTGCCAAGCCAGTGGCAAATCAGGTGGCACCACAAAGGCCCCCCTCATACCACTACCTGTGGTGGGGGTTCCCTTTGAGAGAGTGGGCATAGATATTGTAGGACCAATGGACCCCCAAACAGCATCTGGGCACAGATTCATACTGGTGATAGTGGACCATGCCACCAGGTATCCAGAAGCTATACCCCTAAGGACCACAACAGCTCCTGTTGTGGCAAGGGCCCTACTTGGAGTATTCTCCAGAGTGGGCTTTCCAAAGGAGGTTATTTCTGACAGAGGTGCCAACTTCATGTCAGGATATTTGACTGCAATGTGGAAGGAGTGTGGTGTGAACTACAAGTTCACTACACCCTATCACCCACAGTGCAATGGGATTGTGGATAGATTCAACAAGACCCTAAAAGGGATGATAAAAGGTTTACCAGACAAGCTTAGGCGAAGATGGGACATCCTTTTACCCTGCCTTCTGTTTGCTTACAGAGAGGTCCCACAAAAGGGGGTTGGCTACAGCCCTTTTGAGCTTTTGTTTGGGCATCCTGTAAGGGGACCCCTGTGTTTAGTAAGGGAAGGATGGGAGAGACCTCTCAGATAACTCAAACTGGACATAGTGGATTATGTACTTGGCCTCCGCTCCAGGATGGCAGAGTATATGAAGAAGGCTTCTAACAACCTTGAGGCAAGCCAAGAACTCCAAAAAGCTTGGCATGACCAATAGGCTGTGCTGACTGTGTACCAGCCAGGGCAGAAAGTGTGGGTGTTGGAGCCAGTGGCCCCAGCAGCACTCCAAGACAAGTGGTCTGGACCCCACACTATTGTTGTGAAAAAGGGAGAAGTCACCTACTTGGTGGACCTTGGGACTCCCAGAAGCCCCCACAGGGTGCTTCATGTCAACAGATTGAAGGCATATGTTGACAGGGCAGACATGGGCTTACTCATGGCTACAGATGAGGGGCAGGAGGAAGAGAGTGACCCTCTCCCAGACCTGTTGGCTCAGAACCCTGATGATGGCTCAGTTGATGGTGTAGTCTTTTCTGACAACCTCACTGATCATCAGCAACAGGACTGCAGACAAGTTCTGCAATCCTACAGACATGTTCTCTCTGACCCCAAGTCAGACAAACTGGTGCAACCATGAGGTGGACACTGGTGACAGTCTGCCTGTGAAGAGTAAAATCTACAAGCAACCTGACCATGTCAGGGACTGCATAAAAGTTGAGGTACAAAAGATGTTGGAGCTGGGAGTCATTGAACCTTCAGAGAGCCCTTGGGCTAGTCCTGTAGTTCTTGTGCCAAAACCTCACACCCAAGATGGTAAGAGAGAGATGAGGTTTTGCATGGATTACAGAGGTCTCAATGCTGTCACTAGGACAGATGCCCACCCAATACCTAGGGCAGATGAGCTCATTGACAGATTGGCAGCTGCCAAGTTTTTGAGTACATTTGACCTGACAGCAGGCTACTGGCAAATCAGACTAGCTGAGGATGCAAAGGCCAAAACTGCTTTCTCGACCCCAGGAGGACATTATCAATTTGTGGTAATGCCCTTTGGTTTGAAGAATGCACCTGCCACTTTCCAAAGGTTGGTGAATCAAGTCCTTACAGGCCTGGATGACTACTGTGCAGCTTATCTTGATGATATTGCTGCCTTTAGCTCCACCTGGGAGGATCACCTGGTCCACCTGAGGAATGTTTTAGAGGCCCTGCAAAAGGCAGGCCTCACTATCAAGGCCACTAAGTGCCAAATAGGGCAGAGCAAGGTTGTATACCTGGGCCACCTAGTCGGTGGGGGTCAGGTTCAACCACTGGAGAGCAAGATCCAGACCATAAAGAACTGGACTCCTCCAACTACCCAGACTCAGGTCAGAGCTTTCTTGGGCCTGACTGGGTACTACAGAAAGTTTGTTAAGAACTATGGGTCCATTGTGACACCACTTAATGACTTGACCTCTAAGATGATGCCAAAGAAAGTTCAGTGGACAATGAGCTGTCAAAAAGCATTTGATGACCTGAAGCAGGCCATGTGCAGTGCACCTATTCTGAAAAGTCCAGACTACTCCAAAGAGTTCATAGTCCAGACAGATGCTTCTGAGTTGGGTGTGGGAGCTGTTCTTTCACAACTGAATATAGATGGTCAAGACCAGCCCATTGCTTTTATTAGTAGAAGGCTGACCCCTAGAGAGAAACGTTGGTCAGCTATTGAGAGGGAGGCCTTTGCTGTGGTTTGGGCCCTGAAGAAGCTGAGGCCATACTTGTTTGGCACTCACTTCAAGATTCAGACAGACCATAAGCCCCTCTTGTGGCTAAATCAGATGAAGGGTGAAAATCCCAAACTTCTTAGGTGGTCCATTTCCCTACAGGGGATGGACTTCACAGTGGAACATAGACCTGGGACTGACCATGCCAATGCAGATGGACTCTCCAGATATTTCCACTTAGAACATGAAGACTCAACTGGTCAAGGTTAGTTTAATGTCCCTAAGTGTGGGGGGTGGGGGGGAGTTGTGTAGGAGAGTAGGGTCTGCTTTCTATGTTCACCCCCACTTTTTGCTTTTGCTTCACTGGTTTTCGACTTAGATGTGGCTGTGGGCCTGCCAATCAGACCCACAGCCCAGCTGTTCTCTCTCTAAATTTATACTATGTACTTTACGTGCATAACCCAATTTGTTAGGATCACCTTATTGGCCCCTGTACAGTGTACCTTAGGTACCCAGGGCATGGGTGTACCCTAGGCCTACCAGGGGCTGCAGCATGTATTGTGCCACCCCTGGCCTGGCCTTCCATTATGACACAACTGGCTGATCACTCAGCTGGGGCAAGGTCGTGTAATCACTCCTTGCTTAGGTGTAGTATTCCTATACCTACCTTCTATATAGACACATGTGTACCTATCAGCCACTCCTATGGCAGGCCTTAACAATCCTGGAGGCAGAGTGCTTGGTAACATGTGAGATGGTGCTCTAGCATGAGCTGAGCCTGTCTGCAGCTTTCGGAACCATGTCCTTATAGCTGTTCTATGATATAGCCTACCATATACTCTTAAAGTACCTTATAATCTTAAACGGTTATGGTAACTATGGTTTGGCTTTATCAAAACATGTCGTGTAAGGTGTCTAACACTTTGGAATAATACCCCCATACCATTTTTGGCAATGAGGATATTATTCCTCCCTTCTAGAGGGAGAAGACATGTTGACACCTACTTACCCGGTTAAAGTTAACCAGAGCCCCAGCATCACAAAATGGATGCTGCTGCCACAGACACAAGTTTGACCTCCTGCTGAGTCCTTCCAGCGAGGGAGGCTTGGACAATAGGTTTCCTGCCTTGGGAGGTGCGAGCACCACCCCAGACAGGATTTAGTGTATTGGGGCAGGGAGGGATGAAAGAAACTAGACACTGCCTGGGGCACACAAGGTGTCCCATGCATAGTCCAGTTCAAACCGGCGCTGGGGCACTCCAGCCCCAGCTCTGGGGCGAAACTGGACAAAGGAAAGGGGGTGTAACCACTCCCCTTCCTGGTCCCACCCATAGGAGGGACCTTGCAGGTAGCCCAGCCCACTAGCCCAGTATATCAGTAGGTAGCTGAGCCCTGCTAAATTAGATTAACCTGAATCTGCAACTTGAACAGAAACTCTGGACCTTCGACATTCGACCGCAGGAAGAAGACTGAAGAAATCTCCCTTGTGGCCAAGGAGTGACCACCCTGGGCAACCAGACACCATCCAGCGACCGCTGCTTGCTTTGCGACTGATCCTACGAGGGACGACTGCAGAGACTGACCAGCGCCGAGACTTCCAGACACCTCTGACCCAGATCCACATCTACAGCAAAGCTGAGACCCGTGGAGGCGACGAGGGACGTGGGACCGGTGACTTGGGAAAAGTGGCTAGTAACTGACTGGCGCGACTTCTGAGGCTTCCTCGAGGCTGTGCGTGGGGAATTGAGAAGCCCCCATCCCGAGCACCATCTGCAAAGAAGATCAGCTCCCCACACTTCACGTGTTCTGCGTGGGGCCCTTCTGCACCTGAGTTGCTCGACTTGTTGTCCGGTTGCTGGCCCGTTGGCTAGTAACCTCTGCGACGACCAACCTTTGATTTCATCTTGCTGGTCCGGCTCCTCCAGACTGGCACCCGCTCCTCTGTGAAAGAGAAGCACCCCAGACCTTCCTGGTCTGCACCAGAAGCAAGTCCTCCATTCTGCGTGGGTTCCGCTTGCCAAGGCTTGTTGGGTCCTAACTCGACTTCGACGCCGCCGACAGCAAGAGCCTTCGTGGGACAGCTCACCTCCTGGTCCTGGTCGTCCTCGACGCCTCCTGGTACCCGTGACTGCTGCGACAAGCTTCACCTCTTCACCTGCATCTTCACGACATCGCCTGGTTCCTTCCCGGCTCCTGGCTGATGACCTAGACTCTGTCCCTTTTGCTTGCAGGTATCCTTTCTTCTTGATTCCATCCTTGGGATCCACCGGACACTCTTCACTGACTGCCTGTCAGCAACTTTCCTTCAGGCATCCATAGGAGTCAACGACAAAACCTAGGCAAGTTCACACCTATGCACCCGCACCCGCACCCGCAGCCCGTGGGCTAGGTAACTTGAGTACTCCGGTGCTCACAAGGGTATTGACTATCCTAGGGTTTCCAAGTCTCGACTTCCTAGCTATTCCAGAAGTGTCCTAAAACTGTTAAATTCTAACAACTACTATTTCTATCGACTTTTATGCATTACGCGTGAGTGTTTCCACTCTGCACCTGAATCCCGTGGGCCTCCCACTTCCTAACCTTTGGTAGTATAGTGTAGCCCCAGCGATTCCCTAGGCCTATCCTGTGTTCGTGACAGTGGTTCTTATACCACTTACTTAGTATATGGTTTGCGTGGCCCCTAGGGCCTAACTGTATTACTTACCTGTGTGACTTAATGTATGCTTAAATAAGACTGTGTTGTACTTACCTCGAATCTCATAAAGAGTGCTGAGGGTTTGACTAGAATAAATACATTCTATTTTTATATATATCTGTTGTGGTGTCCTTTCATTTGGTATTCAAGGGATTACATATGGTATAACAGCCGGCTTCACATGCCATACAGAGTTTAGCCTAAGACTGCTCTTGTCCATGCTACCACTAGGATAGCTGGTCTATAAGGTTGACTTTACAACCAATCACCATAAGGGTTGTTTGGACTGATACAAGGTGTACACTAGAATTAGTGACATCATATATCAGGCCAACTTCTCACAACGTTTATCTGTGAAAAGACGCTCTCACACGTGAGACGGGCAATGCCAAAACAGCCAGTACACAATTTGCTAACTCTGGCCAATGACGTAGCTTTCGATGCCAATACCGGTACACCTGAAGATTGTGATTGTCTACGACATGTTCTGCAACATATGTGTTGAAGTGGGCACATATGCCCTCAGTTATTGAAGTGGTCAAAAATGAAGCAGTACTTTACAAAGTCTGGAGAAAATTCAGACGGGATCTAGAACTTGTGCAGAGTCCCTCAGAGAGGCTTCATTAACTTCAAATGCCATGGTTGGTGAAGGGACATTTCTATGCATAATTGCAAGCCATTTCCCATAGACTGTAAAATAAAATTTCCTGAATTGCTCCTCAACATTTCTTTGCTTACCAAGTGGCAAGAATTCTAACATGGAGCATGTTGCAGTGCCTAAAGTCACTAAAAATGTTGCCCAGCCTACTCTCAAGGAGATGGTTCACATCTACACCAATTACGCTGAACACTTGGTAGACAAGGGTGTTTTCAGACTCTAGTATTTTGAATAAGTCCACTACAGCAGTCATGATTTCCTGTAAATACCTAAGCATGCAGTACTTTTTGCACATCACTATCAATATGTGACAAAAGGTCATCACAGTTTTTGCCTTTGGCATCATCACTAAGCAACAATCGCGTAAACGGTCGCCACATGGATAATATGGTATTTACAGCCTCTAGGACTGAGAACCACCAGCTAAATGCCACTGTAAGGATGACTCTCTTTGATGCCACACAAAGCACAAAATGAGAAATATTTGCGTTTTAGTTCCCGGGCATAACGAAACAGTGCACCAGAATAGACTACAAAGTCTATAGCAATCTTCATTACCTCTGAAGATTGTACAGATGATTTCAGGTCATCATACAACTTTTTCATATACGTAGCTGAATTACTGCAAATACAAACAATATCACTCCTATCTTTATTGAACTTGGCAGGAACTTTTTCCAGCAGCATTCCAAGCGACACTGCGTTTGATGTTTACCAACATCTGGTGTCATGTTTTCACCACTATCTCAGATGCTTGGTGACATTCTTTTCACATATACCTGTCACTATACTTTGCATTGAATGTTTTAGGCCTGGGGTGTTTGGCAATTCATCTATCATCAATACTGACTCGCTAGAACAGGGGGCTGATGTATAAAAGGATTTCACCCATTATCTGTCTGAGGGTAAATGTGATGGTACATATTGGGAAAGATTCTTATGAAACCCGCCATTTTACCTATCAGTGAAATCAAATGTAGCCAAAATAGCAAATATGATTTTGATATTTCCTGATTCTCTACAGTTTTTAAAATAATTAAATAAAACCTAAAACATGCTTTGAAACACTGCATCTTTAGACCGAAGACCACAAAACTGAAAAAAGCAGAAGGAAGAAGAGACAATATTTTAGTGACATCCATAAACAACAAAACTCAAGCAGCTTAATGTTAGCCCAATTTTCATTGCTGCTACCTTGTATAACAAAGTTGCATTGCATTGGCCCCTTCAGAAAGAAATAAAAATGACTTTCACTCATCTCTTCCTTTCTTTGAATAGCACTTAGTTTTTGGTTGTGAAGGTGTTTTTTCAGTGTTTATATGTTTACATCGGTGATGGCTATTTTCCTTTAGGTGGGGTTTTATCAGTTATTATAGGGTAAAACCTAAAACCAGATAGCCTACTTATATGTATGCCAGTGATCAGAAGTATGTTTAAACATTGTACAAGGATCAAACAAATCAATTTTACCATAGTGCACCATTTAACCTACCCAACGCTCAATGACACAGCGAACACTTGAGGTGCATTTTACAGTTATACATCCGCCACCTCCACCAGTGTAGCGTCTCATCTATTTTAATATTCATTTAGAGATGCCCTCAAATACTCGCCACCTCCGATACATCTCCTTTCAGCTACCAACATTGTACAGTACAGTCCCACATCAGTGTCCCAGGAAAAAGTCTTACTGGGTCAGACTATAGAGATGCAATAAGAGTGTAAAACTAACAACAATGTGATTATACACATCTGTATCAGACAGAACCAGCTTACAACCTGCAGTTGCCTTTTAATCTTCATTGTCCGCTTCATCTCCAGCCATTCTAGTTGCTTTCCGCCGTTCCAGCTGCTTTATAAATTGCATAGCATCCTTTGGAGACGTGCAGATTCGTGGTTTGCTACCATGTAGTATCTTGAGACGAGCGTGGTACAGCATGGCATATTGGATCTTCATATCCTGCAGTTTTTTCTTCACATGTTGAAATTCCCGCCGGGCCTGCTGCACCGTAAGCGTGAAGTCTGGGAACAGCGCTACCTCCAACCCCTGGTATTTAGTAGTGCCCATCTCCCTCGCAAGATGGAGGGACACATCTCTGTCTTGATAGTTAAGAAGTCTTGCAATTATCGGGCGCGGAGGCTGAGGAAATAAAAATTATGAGGCCTATGTGTCCCTGTGTGTTCCCCGTCGCTCATGTGCACATGCATGTAACCTATGCATTTCCCCTCCATGGCCTGTCTTATCATGATGCTTATGCTATAACGTGGCCTGCCATCATCCAGTCTCCCATGAGAGAAACGACAAATCTGCACCGAGGCCTACACGTTTTGCATCATGTTTTCCCGCATTTTCATGAAAACCCATGTTTGTGGCTCAGCCAGAGCCGAAAAGAGGTTTCAGGCCTCAGACGCTGAAAATTGCAGCTGCGTATCCTTGGCCTCGCACACTTGGGCCTCAGCCAAAGGGGCCCTGTCCGAGGTGCCGAGACAGTATTGAGCACGGTTATCTGCTTACTCCTACTGAGCCACATTCCTGCCTGGAGAAGGAGGAATAAACACGACCCGTCTGCAAGAAGAGAGCCTAGCCTTTCCGTCTCTTTTCGTGTGATTGCAAAGCTCACGTCAGTGAAAAGCCCATAGCCCCGATGTAAGGCCCACGCAGTAAATGAAGAAATAGATGCCACATTGGCTCTTGGTGATGGGCAACCTATGTCACAAATCAGTCCCTGCTCCAGACTTCAGATATCAGATAATACAAGATGTGCTGGTCGTCCTGACACTGAAGGCCTCACTTCCAGACTCCCCGGTTGCACAGCAACCCTTCCCCACGTCAGTTACACGTCATGCTCGAGTTGAGCACAAGTAAGGCAAAGTTCCAGTAAAATTCCAGCTGATCACGCAACCCCCTCCAGGCATCCACCCACCTATGACACTCACCTATTATCATCAAGTCGACGCCCACCTTCACGCCTACCTACACACCCACATGCTCTTATCTCATTCTCTCTTGCTCCGCCTGAAGCACTCCTGCTTACGTATATTATTACAATGTATATATACTGTACTCTGTGAATAAAGTTTGAGAATATTTTGAGAATTCTGATCCTGATCCCTTGTGGTGATGGAACTATTCTCCCTATAACTCGAGTTATTGGAATAAAGCCCATTTGAACCTGATACCACGGACTCTGCCTCTTGCTTTATGCATGATCATATTGATATTATAGAAATTCTGAGTGCGTAATACTTTATTTACGACAAGGCGCCCCTGGGACAGGACGTGGAGCGAGAGACCGGTGTGCTCTTTCCACCACCAACACATTAGAGAAATGTTCCGCACACAGCATAGTTTTGAGCATTTCTTCAACATAGAGTTCCAGTTTGCCCGTGTTGGTAGATTCAGGCACCCCCGTGATGCGCAGATTGTTGCGACGTGACCTCGCCTCCAAATCTTCGCTTTTGGCCCTTATGACCTCCAGTATTTTCTCTACCTCGGTACATGACTTCGTGATGCTTTCCACCTTGTCTTCTGTATTCGAAATGCGCTGTTCTGCCTCCGTTAGACGCACTCCATGCTTGTCTAACTTTGCTGTCATGGTATCCATACGCAGGTTTAGATTGTCAATTTTACTATCAATTGTATGCAAGCTCTGTTGCATTGCCAGCATCATTTTTTCCAATTTAGTGCTGCTGCCTGCTTCCAGGTCCGTCTCAGTGTCCAACGCTGCATACATCTGTGTTGTCTTTAAGCGCTTAGACTCAAACGAGAGTTTAGACTGTAGATGTTTGTCAGGTATCCCCATCGCGCTGTTACCGGTCTCAATCTTTTTAGTTCCACTGTGAAACACCGTCCACAGCCTCCAGCAGTCGGCCAATCCACACACTCCAGGAGACTCCAACACCGTCTCTCCGCTGCAAAGGGCCAGCGATCCTGTTCCAGAGCTACACAGTCAAGTAAGCCAAATATCGCAGTGCTTTTGGGAATCAATGCACGATGCCACAGTATCACGGTGTTTACAATGTGTAGGCTCTACACCGCGATTCTAGTAGCACCCTAACAACGGGGTTACATCGGTCTGCACCGGACACCTCGCACACAGCGACTTCTGCCCAGAGTCCCGTGCTCAATGCCTGGCCTGCTGACTTGTCACGCAGCACTTCCTTCCCTCGCAGTCAGATTGAACAGTAAGCACAGCTCAATCGTCTTAGGCACAAAGCTGTTTGTTCCTACCTTCAAGCTCTTCCATCCATGAGTTTCAGCAGCCCTATCCCGAGTGGGCCGTCACCACCCGCAGTAAGCACGCCGAGACAACAGTCTATTAATCCAGACCGCGACCTAGTAATACAGAGCAGCTGTACCTGCACACAATGGTCCACTTGGGCCTGGGAAATTAAGGGAGGCAGACAGCGAACTCAGGCTCTGTGAGTGGAATGTGGGAGTAGGGCCGTTGACTTGGACCATCATGGTAAAGTTAAAAAATGCTTCATTGTCTTGGTCTGCTTATGCTTGTGAGACTTTCCCAATGACGACTTAAATGATGACGGATGTGACCTTCTACACAACCAGGATCTGGAGCGGTGTGGAGTCGCATGATGTTGAGCCATCAGGATCTTCATCGCCCACTCCCGAATCACTTTAGGATTCATGGTGCAGGTATTGGGATGGGTCCTGGAGCCAAATCAAGCTACAGGGCACCACAAACAAACCAGGTGGGTGTCCGTCACAGACATTTGTCTCTAACAGGCTCCACAGAAAAATATGTTAAAAAATGCCCGGGTAGCTCTACAGATCTGCACTGCTGATGCGGAAAAAAAGGAACTGATGTCAGTGCCCTGGGGGTGACACCACCATAGGCCCTGTACACATCAAACCCGTCGAGGGCGATGCATAGGACACCGGCGTGGAGCCATTCAATGCCACTTAACCCAGGTACTGTTCAAGATTTTCTGGATCCACTCTCGCACCTGGGGAATATTCTAAGGAAAGGAACCTGCAACTCGAAGTATCTTGAAAATAAAATAGCGGCCTTAAATCTACTTTGACAAATTTACATTTGTAATAAATGCAGGGATAATGCAGACATGCACCAATCACTCCTTTTTCTTGCATGTACAGAACTGTTGAATACAATGTGAACTAAGTAAACAATATAAAGTAAACAAGATAAAGCGTCATGCTAATTATGAATTAGAAGATCTCTGCAAAAAATTGTATGGGCGATGACTAGATCTTATTGTCACGAATCACACCCACTCCTTCACTCTAGAAATATTTATTTTCAAGATAAATCAGTTTCACCAGATGAAATGGAAAGCAGGCTCCTCACGGCAGGAAGTTTCTGAGTTACTGAAATAAGCAGCGAAATATAATGCATTCTGTCAAGCTCGACAAGGCATATTTTTCGTATGTGTGTATGAAATGCATTTCATGCAAATCTGTACACCTAAACTGCATTTAAACTATCAAAATAATTGCACTCTCAAAAATATTCAGAAAACTGCTAAAGATAGTTAGGATTACATCCTACTTGTCAGTATAACAAATGAATAACAACATTTTGTTTAGAATGAAATGGCGAAACAAGCCGTCTAAATATAATTAACAATATAATACACAATGAAAAAATTGCTAACAATACTGCAGGCCTTACATAGTTAAGTGATCAAAATTAAACATAAGACCACAGTTAGGTATAACCAAACAGTTTAATTTCTTTAGCACTGAACACATATGATATCCAACGGTGGACTATCTGCCTAGTCTTTCTTCTCCGCGTCATCACTTTCTCCATATTGAGTAAGATCCAGAGTCACTGCTCGACTGAACATGTAGTCATCTTGCTAAAAGCGGGACAAAATGAGGGATCTGATCATTGCACGTTCATATCTTTATATCATATATATAAATATGCAATATGGCCATAGGTAACAGCAAAAATACTTTACTCTCTGGTTGGTATTATAGCAATGGTAAATATATTTATACAGTAATCAAAACAGGCACGGAGGTTTCTTCTTTCGTGAGTGTTACTACCCATTACACAATTTCAGGCCTCATACCTCGATGTCATCGCTGGTGGAGGGGTTTAACAACATAAACAAGCCCTCGCAAAGAAGCCAATCGTTTCCTTTGACTGTTGCAGCATAAAAGGCATTTCTCAAGTTTCAATAAGACAGAGAACAGTTACCATTCCAGCACATCATTTCCTAAACAAACAAAAAATCCCACACACATTACAGAACGGCATGCTTTGCTCAAACAGACAAAGCACAGGCAGCGAGTTTTAATAGATCCCTCAGCCTATAACTCAACTTTAAGGGCCGCCCCTGCAGAAAGTGATGAGGGGCCCCTGAGTCTCCCATATATCACAGATATTCATTGGCCTTGGGTTGATTTGGGACCCCCCTTGAGAGTGGGGGTCCCTGATAGGTTGGGGTTCCTCCTGCACCGCAGAGGCAGCAGGGCCCTGCTTACACACATATGGAATAGGCGTACCCCTAGGCAGCAGTGTTAAGTCAAACACACACACACATTCTCGCATGCATTAGGTACATGAGGCAGTGCACACTACCAGTATCCCATACAAAATAGCACAACGCAGACAGCAGCTGTACACTGCTTCCTTTACGCACACCAAAGGAGTACAGCACAAGCTGCAGCAGTACAAGCTTACCTTGTACACAGAACAGGTGTAGCAGACAGCAGCAGTACAAGCTCTCGTACCCCCCACCCCCCCCCCCCCCACTCAGATCTCCCAACCGCACCAGGTACAACGCGGTTCAAGAAGGATCCTAGGTGCGACACGTAAAAGCACTATACAACAGCCTGCTAATATGACCAAACGGCACTCTTGACCGGGGGACAGTAGACCAAACGCCTGGAGAAATTCAAGATTTGCCCACGCCGGCCCAGGTTTGTAAACATATAAAAGCCATGAAAAATGACAGAGCTCCAGGCCCCAATGGCCTTCCGGCCAGCATATTCAAATGCACAACAGAGATCTGGACAAAGGTGTTAGCCCCCTTTTCCACGAAGCTTATATTGCTGCGCAGATCCCAGGTTCATGAAGGGGCTCCCTTCAATGCCGGAACTTCAAATAAGGAGACACGGGGGTGTGGCCAAGATGGCGACTGAGTAGGACGTGCCTACTTATCGCTCCGATCCCCTGACTGGGCCCAAGCCTCACAGCGGTGTATAGTGGACCCCCAAACAGCGTTCCAGACCCCTCGCTGGTCCAGTGTACACCCGCAAGTTTGTGAAGCGGAGCGGCGCTGACATCTACGCGCCAAGATCGGCGCTCCGGCCTGTGCTGAGGTCCCCATAGCTTGCGCGGCGAGCGGAGGCGCGCTGAGGCCGGCTCCCGCCTTGAAAGAAGGCCCAACGGGGGTGTCCTGGAAATCCGAGCGGCGGCGGGCGGGCCCTAGGTGGCGGGGCGCCTCTGCCCTAGCTGGAGGAGAGCACCGGAGAAGCGGAGAAGTGCCAAGCGGTGGCCTCCTTTGATCAGCAGGGTGTGTGACGCGGACCTGGACCCGGGGGCCGCTGACCCCGATCGGACTGCCGGTGTGGTCGGACAAGCACGGGATCTTCGGCACTGAGGTACTGTTGGTCCCCCCTGGGCCCCGCGCTTCCTCCCTGCAGAGTTTGGCCGGCTGGCAGCAGTAGGTCGCGAGTATCGCCCGGCGGCCTTGCGGCAGTGATGCCTGGGCCATACGTCCAACTCACTGGTGGGAACCCCGCCCTGTCACGCGGGTGCGTTGTCTTGGGCCGCACACTGAGGCAGCAGGCCTCGCATGGACGTGGTGCCCTTCCACAGGTGATGCCGGGAGAGGCCTTGAGACCCCAAGGAGTGGTGGCAGTGGAGCAACGGCACACACGCCTGGGAGCGACGCGGTTCGGACGGCGGCACAGGCGGTGCAACCAGTTGGGCAGCTACAGCTGGAGGGCGGTGGGAGAGAGGGGGGCCTGGCAGGGGCGGCCCGTGCTCAGAAGGGGTGACTTACGGAACAGCCCCTGGTGGTGACTCGTGAGGGGACCCTCCGGGGGAGCCACATGCTGGAAACTGCATGCCGGGGCATCGCCTTGGCTGACTCCGGGCTGTGGGGAGCGAGACCGACAGAAGCTGCTGACTGCAAGGCGTGGATAGCCGCTTATCTGCTACCAGGAGATCTACAGCCCCCTACCATCCCCCACACGGCTTCACATTTGCAGGTAAAGGAGACGTGGCCGGCTCAAGATGGCCACAAACAAATCCACGAAGGATAGGTCGGTGAAGGATCTTCTCCTCAAGGCTGGTGCTGGGGGGTCAGAGGCGTCACGGTGCAGGGGGGACCTCAAGCTGAACAGGACCAGAATAAATCAGAGGGGCCGGAAACCCATAGTGTCCTCGAATCTCTCTTCGCTTCCCTCATGGGGGAATTCCACGCCATGAAAAAGGAACTGACCTCGGAGCTCCGCGAGATACGCAGGGACATAGATTTGGTGGGGTAGCGAGTCGATAAGCTGGAGACACAAGCAACGTCGCGGGACGAAGAAGTCGCGCAGATCCAGCAGGAGGTCCTCCATCTGCAGGACCACCAAATAGATCTCCAAGCCCATGGGGAGGACCTCGAGAATCGTTCCCGCCGGAACAATATCCAAATTCGAGCAGTTCCTCAGGGATCGGAGGGGCCGGACACTGAAGCCTTCGTTGAGGAACTTTTTCGTCATGGTTTGGGGGCCCCCCAGGAGCAACGGATTAAGCTCGAACGGACACATCGTGTCGGACCCAAGAGACCGGCGACTGCTCCCCCTCCAGATATCTTAACACGCGTTCATGACTTTCAACTTAAAGAACGCATCCTCTGAGAGGCAAGGGCCAAACACCCTATAGACTTCCGTTCCTGTAGACCACTTCTATTTCAAGATTTGGCGGCCCCTACTTTGCAGAAACGACGAGAGTTCCTGACAGTTACGGCGTTCTTGCGCTCCAAAGACATTTCCTACTCCTGGGGCCATCCTTTCCGGATCATTTTCAAATGGGAAGGCAAGCTTCGTCGGGTACGTTCCCTTCGTGAGGCCTCTTTGCTTCTTCACTTGCCAGATAGCGAACGTGATACTCCGTAACTGGAGATCCCCACCGGACGCCGCAACAGCCCAGCAAAGTGGCAGCGGGTTGGGAGCCCTCCCCTGCGCCTTCCCCCAGACCCAGAGACAATGGCTAAAGAGCGTAAGGCTGTGCTGGACACTTTGACAGAAGACTCAGCTGCCGCAAACTGAAGCATGCCTGACTCTGGTAACACCAGCCTTCACTCTTAGTGGGTTCCATGTGGTATAGCTGGCTGGGCCTTGTGCGGGATGCGGGCGGCTCCTGCTATCCATTCCACGACTCTCCATGGGGCGGATTGCCCAGGACATTTGTGGACTCCATGTGTTATTGTTTCTAGTTGTTTGTTGTTTACTAGGGGAACTGGGGTTTCCTCCTCCTCCCTCCAGATATGGCGGGTCGCTGGTGCTTACAGTTAATGTCTTGTATCTGACTTTGCAGGTGGGGGTGCAGCCCTTCTTGGCATGTCCTCTACTCTCTTCTCATGTCGGCTGATATCCATATTTTGTCCCTTAATGTTAAGGGTCTTAACAACCCTATCAAACGGCGGGCCGTCCTGTCCTTCTTAAAAAACTCGGACGCCCATATTTGCCTCCTCCAGGAGACACACCTCCTGCCTTCCGACACCCATAGATTGAGGTCCAAAGCCGTTCCTTACCAACTGTTCTCCTCTCGGGCCTCTAAGACAGTGGGGGTGGCGATCCTGGTCTCTGCTAAGTTCCCGGCTCGGATTGGCAGCAAGCAAGCAGAGATAAAGGGCAGACTTTTGGCTTACACCTTCACGCTGGGTCCGCATGCTTTTACGGTAGCAACTGTCTATGTCCCCAATGAGGGCCAAGAGGGGTTCATACGGGGGGTGGTACATGAACAAACCTGCCTCCGAGACAGGTCCTTGCTTTTAGGGGGTGATTTTAATTTGACCTTTGATGGAGCTGTTGACTAATCTGCGCAGCGATGGGGGCAGACTGGGGCCCTTTCTGAGAGTGGGAGGCGCCTCCTGGCAGAGGCTGGGCTCACAGATATCTGGAGACTGAGACACCCAGGGAATACACTTTTTATTTACACCCCCACAGGACGTACGCCAGGATTAGTCGGCGGTGCGGGCATCCCTGTCTTTACTCCATCGGCGGCCCCCGTAGGTTTTGGCCCATGTGCGAGATGATGCTGCAACACCCCTCGGTAGTGGAGCAAGTTACTAAATGCATTACTGATTACTTGGTCCTCAATAACTCTCCCACTATTTCCACGGCAATCCTTTGGGATGCACTGAGAGCAGTAGTCAGAGGGGAATTTTTGTGCATTTCGGCAGCAGACAATAAGGATAGGAGGGAGAAAGGGAAGCGACTATCAGGGGAGGTTGTTGAATTAGAGCGAATTCATCAGCGGACAGGGACACCCAGAGTTTGGAAGCAGCTTAAGGCGGCCAGGGCACAGTTGGCAGGCCTGGATGTCGATAGGGCTGAATACGCCGCCCTTCGAGTGAAGCATGCCTTCTATGTGGGGGGGATAGGTGTGGGAGGCTCCCCGCTAATAGGCTGCGCGCTCAGAGACAGGCGTCTCGCATCCACGGGGTCCTGGACCAAGAGGAATAGGAACACAACACTGACCACGAGATTGCGGATGCATTTAGACAATTCTATGAGACCCATTATGCTGCCCAGACCTTAACCGAGGAGGGACCGGCCGGCTATCTGCAGGGGGTCTCCACGGCCAAATTAGTACTGAGTCAAGCGGAAGAGCTTGAAGCCCCTGTTAGGCTAGAGGAGGTCATCTCTGCTATCTTTCGCTTAAAGCCTCATAAATCACCTGGCCGTGGACTGCTTCTCCTCTGCTTTTTATAAAAAGTTTTGCAATATCTTGGCCCCGCTGCTGGTGCAGGTCTATAATTCGATTGGGGCTGCCACCCCTCTTCCACCCTCCTTGCTTGAAGCACTGATCACGGTGATTCCCAAGCCGGGTAAGGATAGGTGTTTGTGTGCATTTTTTCGCCCTATCTCCCTCCTTAATGTAGATCTGAAAATCTTCACAGGGATCCTGGCGCGGAGACTCTCTCACCATCTGCCTGGATTAATAGATCCGGATCAATCTGGGTTTGTACCCTGGCGCCAGTGCTCCGATAATACCAAGCAGCTCCAACATCTGGTAGATAGGTCTGAGCGCTTTCCGGCGGAACAAATTATATTTTCAGTCGACGCTGAGAAGGCGTTTTGACAGGGTCCACTGGCCGTATCTCAAGGCGATGCTCTCTCACTTTGGCCTGCCACTCCGCTTCATCGATTGGATATTTGGTAGCTACGCGGATTCCACTGCCTCGGTGCGAGTGAACGGGATCGCCTCAACTGCCTTTCCAATACGTAGGGGGACGAGACAGGGGTGGCCTCTGTCGCCGCTCCTGTTTGCCCTGTATATGGAGCCCATGGCTCAAAGGGTTCGAGATGATCCCTGCATCGCTGGGATGCGTTCTGGGTGGACGGAACACAAACTCTGCCTCTATGCGGATGATGTGGTGGTCACGCTGGAGTGCCCCAGGGATTCTTTGCCTGCCATACTAGCTGAGTTGGACCGGTTTGCTTCTGTATCGGGCTTTAACCCCTTCGCTGCTAGGCCTCCCCCCCGTGCTAAGCCTTTGTTTGGCTATTTGGGGTAGTTCGCGCTTAGGCCCCTGTAACTTTTTGACCACATACGTTATCCACGCCAAATTTGTGTCCTTTTCTTCCAACATCATGAGGATTCTAAAGTAAATTTTGGTTGGTTTTTTGGGGAAAATGGGAAAAACGTGCTGCAAATGAAAGTGTCTGTTTTTTTCACTGCAAATGGTATCAAAAAAGGGTTTGTGGGGCTGAAATCACCATTTTCCCAGCTTTTGGGGAATGACAGACTTGTCAGAAAACCAAAAAATGTTACACAGTTTTGGCATTTTTCTGGTTATTTTTGTTGCTCAACCTCCTTCCAGTTAATGGTAGAAATGGGTATGAAAGCAATAATGGATCCTGGAAAGCCATATATTTTAGAAAAGTAGACATAATTCTAAATTCAGTAAGAGGTAATTTGTGTAGATCCTTCAAGGTTTCTTTATAGAAACTAACAGTTAAATATAGGAAAAAACTTGAAAATTAGTTGAAAAAAACAGCTATTTGTGTCAAAGTTTTCACCTGTAACTTCTTCTAATTATGACAGCTCTTTGAAAGCAATATACCGTTACATCCGCTGGACCTTACTAGTTGTGGGGATATATAGGACTTGTAGGTTCACCAAGAACCGGACGAACCCAGAGCCAAAAACTGAGCAGCGACTTGCAATGGTTTTTTATTGTGTACCGGGCATATAGCAATTATTCTGGGAAAATGTATAGATGGAAAAAATGGTATGAAAGACCTATGTATTTCTGAATTGGGAACAAAATATAGAGTTTAGAAACAGTAGATATTTGCACATTTCCGAAATTGGAAATACTCAAACTAGCATGAAAATTATCGGTCATTTTTCAAAATGCCTTATTGTTTACACATTGTCTTTCATTTGGAAGGCAGAAATGCATCGAAAGTCAATAGGTAATAACAGTTGCTCTACAAATCTGAATTACCCTAAGTCTCCCGATAAAAATGGTACCTCACTTGTGCCCACGACAGGAAACGGCGCAAAACGCAACGTGGACACACCACAATTTCACAGTGAAAAAAGACCCTTTTTTTGTTAAGTGCCTAGCTGTAGTTTTTGAACCCTAGCTCTGCCGGCACCTAGGGAAACCTAACACACCTATACATTTTTGAAAGCTAGACACCCAGGGGAATCCAGGATGGGGTGACTTGACTGGCTCTCACCAGGTGCTGTTACCCAGAATCCCTTGCAAAGTTTAGTAACTTTAGTAACACTTTAGTAACACTTTACTAAAAATAAAAAAAAGTAAAGTAGTTGCTACAAAAGTGTAGCAACTAGTTACAAAGTGTAGTAGTAAAGTGACAACAGGGTTTCAGGTGGATACGAGAAGGACCAGGGGTCCTGACACTGGGTGCGGGAGGGGCACAGTTGGTCTGCCTTTGGCCCACCAGTGGCATGTTCGCTGTACAGCAAGTGATGCCACTTGCTGTGCAGATCATTGATGGGAAATCCAGTGATGTCACTTCCAGCGCAGATGGATGGTGGGAAGAGTGTGAAGAAATGTGCACCTACAATCAGCCTACTGGTTCTTTCTCAGATGGACATGGCTTCCAGGGCTTAATTTGAGCGTGAGGTGGGGCCCACCAGCATACCTTTTTGGGCATTGGAACTAAGTTTCACCATCATACTTTTATTCACTACAAAACATTGAAAGGCAAAAAGGAGGAGGAAGAGAAAGACGGATAAACAGCAATAAATGGAGAAATCAGGAATGGTAAAGAACATGTAAAGATGACAAAAAGGGACAGGGAGCGTCCAGTGGTGGATGAAAGAGACATGAGGGGGACTCAAGAATAGATGCCTTGGTATTCATACCCTCTAACTTCAGAAGCACTGGCGGTGGCTCTGAAGAAAACTTTGGTCATCAGCACTTATTATTTTACCAATTAAGCACTGATGGCCTCTGTCTTTAGGACCATCTGCCCGGCCCATCTCCAGGAAAGACGTTTCCCAGGGCAAACAAGGTCCCTAAGACACAACCTGGTTCCCTAAATCCTTGTGGGTCAGCAAGACACTATGGGCTTCATTTACAATGAGGCTGTGCCACCAGAGCATCACTTTTTGTGATGCTCCGATGGCGTAGTGGCCTGCTCCATATGTACCAGGCAGCACTAAGCCACTTCACTTGGCTTAATGTGGCTTTGTAAACATTGTTCCCTTTAACACAGTTTTTGTGTTAAAGAGGCGTGCAATGGGTATTGCTGTGGGTGTTCCCAGCAACACCCATGTCTTTTTGACACTGCCCCAGATTTACGAGGAATCGTAACTCTAAAGTAGGGTCAAAAACGTACGCCTCCCTATAGGAGGTGTGAGGGAAGTGCAACGAGGAGAAATACCTTTTTTTTCTCCTCGGTTTTCCTTTGTGTGTGGCATTCTGCAGCACATATAGAAAGAGGAAAACACCTCTTGTGATTGTTTTGTTCCATATACGACAGATACGGTGCATTCCTGCCCTTTTCTTTTGCCATAGGGCAGCACAGCAGGAAGGCCTGCGGTGCAGCCCTATGTCAAAATCTTGTAATATCATTTATAGTCCTTCTTAGCTGAGGCCCAGAAATTCTACATAGAACTGTGGACACAATTCTCTCCAAAATCCAGTATCAAAAAGAAGGGAGAGGGTTGTTGCTCGAGTAACAGCTAACAAAAGAGATGTATCAGAAATTAGTAATTCATGGGTTTTTAAAAGACAACACCAGTCTGTGACTGGGGATCATCCCTGATCAAATCAAACTGAAGTTTCACTTCCTTATATATTTCAACAGTGTGATTCAGTTCCTGCTTTGGAAAGATGCTTTACTGCAACACCTATCCGAGTGTCCTTTGCGTTACAGCAGTAACCTCTTCCTGCCCAGCTTTCTACTCAAACTCTTCTCAATGCTGGCCTATTCCAGACAATCCAAGAAATTATCCACCCCCGAAGGTCCCTCCCAGTCCCATCCATGGTGGAGTTGTTTCCACTTGAGCGAAGATGGGCCATCTACACAAAAAGGACAAAGACCCAATTTACAAAAAAGTGTAATAGTAAGTGAGGATATTTGAATCTCTGCTTGAACATAATATTACAGTACCCAAACCTTTTCAGGAGTATGTGCCAGATGTATCAACGCTTTTTGCCCGTTTGCGATCGCAAAATGCGTTTTGCAATGTAACAAACATTTTCAATTTGCAATATGGGTAATCGCAATTATTTGCGCTTACCTAAATGCAGTTAGGAAATCGCATTTGTGATTCCCTAAATGCAATTCATGTAGCTACCGCAAATTGCGAATTGGCATTAAGGAATCATAAATTACCACCAACTTCTAATTGGTGGTAATTTGCAAATTCTTAGAAAAATTCACTTTTTTGCATTTTTCTAAGTGCCGTGTGGCACACATACATGCTCTTAGGGTATGTATGTATGCCACATGTGCACACATGCATATTTCAGGGGTGCATCAGGATGGCCTTTTTGCCCCCTTGCACCTATGAAATTGCATGCACAATTTGCAAGTACCTATTTGGTACTCCCAAATTGTAAATATCTTCCCATTAATTCCTATGGGCCTATAGGCCCATAGGAATGAATGTGAAGGCATTCCTTAATAGCAAATCGCAATTTGCGATTCGCTATTAAGAAATATGTAGAAATCGCGAAATGTTTGCAAAAGCCTACATACATTGCATTTTGCGAGTCTATAATAGCGAATCGGTAAAATTCGCTATTATGGACTCGCAAAATGTAATCTTGATACATCTGGCCCTACAACTGGAAAAGTGCACCAATCACAGGCCTATAAGTGTACTCAAAGTGATTCTTACAGGGTCAAGCATTTCCACAATATTGGAAGGTAAGTGAAGTACAATTCTGCCGTGAGGAATGCAAATGCTGATGTACAATTGCACATTTCTTTTTTTGTTGCTCATGGAGAAATCACTCCCCTGCACACGGCCAAATTAGTACTGAGTCAAGCGGAAGAGCTTGAAGCCCCTGTTAGGCTAGAGGAGGTCATCTCTGCTATCTTTCGCTTAAAGCCTCATAAATCACCTGGCCGTGGACTGCTTCTC
Organism: Triturus cristatus; assembly: GCF_964204655.1. Taxonomy (NCBI): domain Eukaryota; kingdom Metazoa; phylum Chordata; class Amphibia; order Caudata; family Salamandridae; genus Triturus; species Triturus cristatus. Next base: position 381,126,811 of record NC_140585.1, on the reverse strand, counting down.
CTCTGCTTTTTATAAAAAGTTTTGCAATATCTTGGCCCCGCTGCTGGTGCAGGTCTATAATTCGATTGGGGCTGCCACCCCTCTTCCACCCTCCATGCTTGAAGCACTGATCACGGTGATTCCCAAGCCGGGTAAGGATAGGTGTTTGTGTGCATTTTTTCGCCCTATCTCCCTCCTTAATGTAGATCTGAAAATCTTCACAGGGATCCTGGCGCGGAGACTCTCTCACCATCTGCCTGGATTAATAGATCCGGATCAATCTGGGTTTGTACCCTGGCGCCAGTGCTCCGATAATACCAAGCAGCTCCAACATCTGGTAGATAGGTCTGAGCGCTTTCCGGCGGAACAAATTATATTTTCAGTCGACGCTGAGAAGGCGTTTTGACAGGGTCCACTGGCCGTATCTCAAGGCGATGCTCTCTCACTTTGGCCTGCCACTCCGCTTCATCGATTGGATATTTGGTAGCTACGCGGATTCCACTGCCTCGGTGCGAGTGAACGGGATCGCCTCAACTGCCTTTCCAATACGTAGGGGGACGAGTCAGGGGTGGCCTCTGTCGCCGCTCCTGTTTGCCCTGTATATGGAGCCCATGGCTCAAAGGGTTCGAGATGATCCCTGCATCGCTGGGATGCGTTCTGGGTGGACGGAACACAAACTCTGCCTCTATGCGGATGATGTGGTGGTCACGCTGGAGTGCCCCAGGGATTCTTTGCCTGCCATACTAGCTGAGTTGGACCGGTTTGCTTCTGTATCGGGCTTTAACCCCTTCGCTGCTAGGCCTCCCCCCCGTGCTAAGCCTTTGTTTGGCTATTTGGGGTAGTTCGCGCTTAGGTCCCTGTAACTTTTTGACCACATACGTTATCCACGCCAAATTTGTGTCCTTTTCTTCCAACATCATGAGGATTCTAAAGTAAATTTTGGTTGGTGTTTTGGGGAAAATGGGAAAAACGTGGTGCAAATGAAAGTGTCTGTTTTTTTCCCTGCAAATGGTATCAAAAAAGGGTTTGTGGGGCTGAAATCACCATTTTCCCAGCTTTTGGGGAATGACAGACTTGTCAGAAAACCAAAAAATGTTACACAGTTTTGGCATTTTTCTGGTTATTTTTGTTGCTCAACCTCTTTCCAGTTAATGGTAGAAATGGGTATGAAAGCAATAATGGATCCTGGAAAGCCATATATTTTAGAAAAGTAGACATAATTCTAAATTCAGCAAGAGGTCATTTGTGTAGATCCTTCAAGGTTTCTTTATAGAAACTAACAGTTAAATATAGGAAAAAATTGAAAATTAGTTGAAAAAAACAGCTATTTGTGTCAAAGTTTTCACCTGTAACTTCTTCTAATTATGACAGCTCTTTGAAAGCAATATACCGTTACATCCGCTGGACCTTACTAGTTGTGGGGATATATAGGACTTGTAGGTTCACCAAGAACCGGACGAACCCAGAGCCAAAAACTGAGCAGCGACTTGCAATGGTTTTTTATTGTGTACCGGGCATATAGCAATTATTCTGGGAAAATGTATAGATGGAAAAAATGGTATGAAAGACCTATGTATTTCTGAATTGGGAACAAAATATAGAGTTTAGAAACAGTAGATATTTGCACATTTCCGAAATTGGAAATACTCAAACTAGCATGAAAATTATCGGTCATTTTTCAAAATGCCTTATTTTTTACACATTGTCTTTCATTTGGAAGGCAGAAATGCATCGAAAGTCAATAGGTAATAACAGTTGCTCTACAAATCTGAATTACCCTAAGTCTCCCGATAAAAATGGTACCTCACTTGTGCCCACGACAGGAAACGGCGCAAAACGCAACGTGGACACACCACAATTTCACAGTGAAAAAAGACCCTTTTTTTGCTAAGTGCCTAGCTGTAGTTTTTGAACCCTAGCTCTGCCGGCACCTAGGGAAACCTAACACACCTATACATTTTTGAAAGCTAGACACCCAGGGGAATCCAGGATGGGGTGACTTGACTGGCTCTCACCAGGTGCTGTTACCCAGAATCCCTTGCAAAGTTTAGTAACTTTAGTAACACTTTAGTAACACTTTACTAAAAATAAAAAAAAGTAAAGTAGTTGCTACAAAAGTGTAGCAACTAGTTACAAAGTGTAGTAGTAAAGTGACAACAGGGTTTCAGGTGGATACGAGAAGGACCAGGGGTCCTGACACTGGGTGCGGGAGGGGCACAGTTGGTCTGCCTTTGGCCCACCAGTGGCATGTTCGCTGTACAGCAAGTGATGCCACTTGCTGTGCAGATCATTGATGGGAAATCCAGTGATGTCACTTCCAGCGCAGATGGATGGTGGGAAGAGTGTGAAGAAATGTGCACCTACAATCAGCCTACTTGTTCTTTCTCAGATGGACATGGCTTCCAGGGCTTAATTTGAGCGTGAGGTGGGGCCCACCAGCATATCTTTTTGGGCATTGGAACTAAGTTTCACCATCATACTTTTATTCACTACAAAACATTGAAAGGCAAAAAGGAGGAGGAAGAGAAAGACGGATAAACAGCAATAAATGGAGAAATCAGGAATGGTAAAGAACATGTAAAGATGACAAAAAGGGACAGGGAGCGTCCAGTGGTGGATGAAAGAGACATGAGGGGGACTCAAGAATAGATGCCTTGGTATTCATACCCTCTAACTTCAGAAGCACTGGCGGTGGCTCTGAAGAAAACTTTGGGCATCAGCACTTATTATTTTACCAATTAAGCACTGATGGCCTCTGTCTTTAGGACCATCTGCCCGGCCCATCTCCAGGAAAGACGTTTCCCAGGGCAAACAAGGTCCCTAAGACACAACCTGGTTCCCTAAATCCTTGTGGGTCAGCAAGACACTATGGGCTTCATTTACAATGAGGCTGTGCCACCAGAGCATCACTTTTTGTGATGCTCCGATGGCGTAGTGGCCTGCTCCATATGTACCAGGCAGCACTAAGCCACTTCACTTGGCTTAATGTGGCTTTGTAAACATTGTTCCCTTTAACACAGTTTTTGTGTTAAAGAGGCGTGCAATGGGTATTACTGTGGGTGTTCCCAGCAACACCCATGTCTTTTTGACACTGCCCCAGATTTACGAGGAATCGTAACTCTAAAGTAGGGTCAAAAACGTACGCCTCCCTATAGGAGGTGTGAGGGAAGTGCAACAAGGAGAAATACCTTTTTTTTCTCCTCGGTTTTCCTTTGTGTGTGGCATTCTGCAGCACATATAGAAAGAGGAAAACACCTCTTGTGATTGTTTTGTTCCATACACGACAGATACGGTGCATTCCTGCCCTTTTCTTTTGCCATAGGGCAGCACAGCAGGAAGGCCTGCGGTGCAGCCCTATGTCAAAATCTTGTAATATCATTTATAGTCCTTCTTAGCTGAGGCCCAGAAATTCTACATAGAACTGTGGACACAATTCTCTCCAAAATCCAGTATCAAAAAGAAGGGAGAGGGATGTTGCTCGAGTAACAGCTAACAAAAGAGATGTATCAGAAATTAGTAATTCATGGGTTTTTAAAAGACAACACCAGTCTGTGACTGGGGATCATCCCTGATCAAATCAAACTGAAGTTTCACTTCCTTATATATTTCAACAGTGTGATTCAGTTCCTGCTTTGGAAAGATGCTTTACTGCAACACCTATCCGAGTGTCCTTTGCGTTACAGCAGTAACCTCTTCCTGCCCAGCTTTCTACTCAAATTCTTCTCAATGCTGGCCTATTCCAGACAATCCAAGAAATTATCCACCCCCGAAGGTCCCTCCCAGTCCCATCCATGGTGGCGTTGTTTCCACTTGAGCGAAGATGGGCCATCTACACAAAAAGGACAAAGACCCAATTTACAAAAAAGTGTAATAGTAAGTGAGGATATTTGAATCTCTGCTTGAACATAATATTACAGTACCCAAACCTTTTCAGGAGTATGTGCCAGATGTATCAACGCTTTTTGCCCGTTTGCGATCGCAAAATGCGTTTTGCAATGTAACAAACATTTTCAATTTGCAATATGGGTAATCGCAATTATTTGCGCTTACCTAAATGCAGTTAGGAAATCGCATTTGTGATTCCCTAAATGCAATTCATGTAGCTACCGCAAATTGCGAATTGGCATTAAGGAATCATAAATTACCACCAACTTCTAATTGGTGGTAATTTGCAAATTCTTAGAAAAATTCACTTTTTTGCATTTTTCTAAGTGCCGTGTGGCACACATACATGCTCTTAGGGTATGTATGTATGCCACATGTGCACACATGCATATTTCAGGGGTGCATCAGGATGGCCTTTTTGCCCCCTTGCACCTATGAAATTGCATGCGCAATTTGCAAGTACCTATTTGGTACTCCTAAATTGTAAATATCTTCCCATTAATTCCTATGGGCCTATAGGCCCATAGGAATGAATGTGAAGGCATTCCTTAATAGCAAATCGCAATTTGCGATTCGCTATTAAGAAATATGTAGAAATCACGAAATGTTTGCAAAAGCCTACATACATTGCATTTTGCGAGTCTATAATAGCGAATCGGTAAAATTCGCTATTATGGACTCGCAAAATGTAATCTTGATACATCTGGCCCTACAACTGGAAAAGTGCACCAATCACAGGTAAGTAAGTGTACTCAAAGTGATTCTTACAGGGTCAAGCATTTCCACAATATTGGAAAGTAAGTGAAGTACAATTCTGCCGTGAGGAACGCAAATGCTGATGTACAATTGCACATTTCTTTTTTTGTTGCTCATGGAGAAATCACTCCCCTGCACACAACCCCAGTATGGAGGCGTTCCATTCCACTCCCACCTTCAGAAGAGATACAGCTGCCATCACCAACACTCCCACCCCCCACTTCCAGCTTGATACTCAGTTATGTTGAGTTATAGAATTTAAGATTGGTGCTCATTGAGAACAGAAAGGAACTTAGCAATTGCCCAAGCAGGCATTGATTTTGAAGACATTTCAATAGGGGAGGTATTCATCCTGATCCGAATTCTGGCGTTTTCTCCAGTTTCTGTATTTAATTCTGATTTTAATGCGTTCTTGATTGTAAAGAAAAAGCTTGGTTTGGTCAGTGAAGTGCATACCAACACCGATTTTCTAATGTGACCGCCTTAGATCGTGGTTTGCACGAAATAGCACCATTTTACATTTTGACTGTCGGTAACGATTATCAATATTTTAATTTTAAGGTGTCTTGCAATAAAAGTTCCTCCACATGCTTGGGGTCCTTATCTTCTGAAAGCATATGGCCAGTAGCTTTGGAAGAGACACTTTAGGTCGAGCATTCAAGACCTCTTGTATATACTTTAGAATATACTTATTTTATACATATTGTGTATGTACGTTCTGGGCTCTGGAGATCAGCCCTAGGACTTGTCTGATTCTGCTTAGGGACTTTTTTCTGTTCAACTGCCTCTATTTAACTGTCTTGATAGAAAACGACCAGCATAGGTCAGTAAAATACCAGAATTGCTATCTGTTAAGAGACTTTCTTTTTTTTCTTTTTCTGGCAACAGTTTCTATTTAACTTTCTTGATAGAAAATGACTAGCAGAGGTCAGTAACATACCCGAATCACTTTAGCATTTTCTAGATTCCAGTCCATAGAAATTGTCTTCCATGAGCACCTGTAGACAATAATATTTTTTTCAAATCTTGTATTTTCAGTGATATAACCACCGAAGGCCCAGATTTTATATTAAAAACAGAGCTTTGGACTATACCATTTCCCACTGAAAGGCAATATTTCTCTCCATGTTGTCCCATACCTGGTGTGTCACGCACTTTGGTGCTTACTTTCCCTCCATGTTAAAGAATAGTAAATGTTTCAGCACCCAGGCTAATGTGCTGCATAGCTAAATACAAATAAAGTCCCAAAGGCGAGACCGATTGCATTGCAAATGCTTGTTTGATATAAGGAATTATAATTAGCCAAAAAACCTACCTCTGGACAGACTCCAATCAGGGCATCTGCTTTACAATAAAATTCTTCCTTGAGTGAAATAACAAGCATCTGAAACTGCTCTCTTGCCTGTTCTTTGATGTAGCTAGTTACCTGAAAATGGAATTTCAATATTATTTCTTGAACAAAGAAATGTTTGACTACAACATCAGAAATCAAAGGAGGCAAAATCGACTTCTTCTAGATTTACCAGAGACAATATCATCAGTTGAAACCAAATGTAATTCGCTAGAGCAGTACACAAATATCCCCAGACGTGTACAATGATAGGAAATAGGGCTGGAGGTACTGCTAACCATTAAATATGCTCTGAGTGCAAGAATGCAGTATTTTGACGTAATCTGCTGGCAGTCATTACTAAGTGCTGACTGGATTCGGGAGCTGCGTGTGCAGGGAATGCGCTACACAGAAAAACACCAGCAGTGAACTACAGTTCCCAGCAGGCCACCAACTCTTGTGTAAATAGAGAGAATACCTTCTCGTCAGACCTCCCCGTCAGTCATTACCATATGACCAATAGCTCCTCCCCCAGAACTTCAGAGCAAAACTCCTTTAGTCCATCCCCACCCTCCAGGCCACTCCCACATCCTGTGGCTTATAACCCTTGATTCACGTAAGCACATCCTGTTGTACCCCCAAGCACAAGAAGCTGAAAAGGGAGGGAGGGATGGGAACCAGGAATGTGACGGGGAGGTCTACGACTCGGAGTAATGAATATTACAGGTAAGTAACCGGTCATTACAGCCATCTTGGATCGTCAGGTCTAACTTTCCTCGTGGTGCACAGCATCTTTGTTAGGCAAAAGAACTACAGTGTTGCTGCAAGGAGGACATCACTATTTGAAAGTAGGATTTCACACTTCAAGATCTATTGTTCATTAAAGAACTGTACAACAAACATTTTGGATCACAGAGAGGTGTCCTTAAAAATGCAATTATATTGTTAGTGTCACCTGATGTGCCTGACACAAACATAATATAATCTAACCAACTGAGCTCTAGAACATAAGAACCACACTCTTAAAACAATAAAATAATACCACAAAAGTGCTTAAAACATCTGATTCAACCACAGTTGCATCCTTTTCGTTGAGCCAATAACGGAAAATGGATTGCTGCCTCCACTATAACATAGCCTCGACCATCTAGGCTACAAAAGCCCGGTAGTAAACTACAGACTTTGCAAGCAATGTCATGCTGCAACAATCCACTTGGGGTGCCCGAGAAATGCAGGTGCTGCACTACATAAACAGATTCTCATTCACCGTTTTCAAACTTTTGTCAGACCAGTGGAACCCTATCAACTGTAGCGAAAGCTTGACTTGTGAGTACAAGAATAATTGAGAGAGATGATACGCTTATGAGTGGAACAGAGAGCTGCTGCCTCTAACATTTAACAAATATATTTCCAACTTTAGCTGCAAGACCACAGGTCTAAGCCAGGTGGCTTAAAAACGAGCCACAATTGGTGAGAACAATACAAAAGGGACATGGACTATTGCACTTCCAATTTGATGGTCACTGCATGAGTGTATGGTGGTGCAGATGGGATTTTCTGTTTGTAATGTCCACGTCTGCGACATGTACTGTTATTTATGGTACGGTCTTGACAACTGATCATTGTAATGACCTCAGGCAATGTGTGCCCATATATATATGTATTACATTTTATTTGCACGACTAAGACATAAAACGTGTGGCTCTATACAACAATGATAGAGAGACATTTGGGACTTCAAGGGTCCAAAATGCCCTGATGAATCCCATTAACTTGCAAAAGGTCGCTAAAGGTGGCCAGAAACGTGTTAGCATAATTGTGAGATCATGCACTTTTCCTGATAATTCTAAGTAGATAGGAATTGGACAATAAAATTAATAGTTTTCCACCTTAAAAATATTTTTAATTTACTAATCTGAAATCCCCCAGGACCCTGTAATACAGAAGACATACCCCTCCTCAAAAAACATCACCCTCTTAAAAAAAGAGCTTGAGCGAGAGCCTACTGTGTTTGACTTTGATGTTACCACAGTAAAGGAGTGTCCCAATGATGAAACATCTCACCTCGGTAAGTGAGGGCCATCATCTTTTTTAGAAAGACACACATTTTACATCATTTGTCCTATATGTCAGGTCACATAGGGAATACGAACACATTGTGAAACTAGCTTAGAGCTATCTGAAGTTTTAAGACTGCAATTCTATGTTCTGTTAAAGTTCCTGTGAATGAACAGAACGGATTCTTAATATATATGTATGAATATGAACATTGTGAACAAGGTATTAGATTTCCAGTCTCTGTATAGTTAGCCATGAGTAGGGAATTGCAGGATGTTAATAGTGCTCTTCATTTTGCAGCAATGCAGAAGTCAAGTAGAAACTATACTTATCTTCCACAAAAAAGCTTATAGAGAAACAGCTTGAGGTAGTTATTCTGTACATGTGAATAAACATTTATTTTTCGAGATATTGATGTTTCCTGTGTTTAGTGTTAAGAAACGCTCAGTTACCCTTTTAAGTATAGAGTTGATTTTCCAAGATATTGCTAAGGTGAATCTATTCTATACTATATTTAGTAATCCCATGGCACGTTACCCAAGAAATTTCTTTATCTGGAAAAGATCTACTACAATCTGCAGACCTCGATGACCCTGGAAGTGTTGAGGCAGACTGTGGAGTCCTCTGTCCCTGTTTTCTCTTTTATCCCCCTCTGACCCGCCTTTAGCATGGTCTCTCACAGTTTACATTATATGGTCATTAGTGGAGATAGTGATAGACGGAAAAGAACATTTCTTCAGCTGAATTCTGCACGCACGGTCAATGCAACCTGACATATTGCCAAGTATATCGTTTTGAGTAATGAATTCTGACACAGGTTTCGAACGTTTCCGAACAGTTCAGAGCTTTTGACAGATAAAAGTTCAACGTTTTGGTAGTACAGGGTAGGACACAAAAATGTTGAACTAATTGATTAAAGGGAAATGCAGGAGGCTGGCTTAGTATATGGTGCACACTTATTCAAGTAGTGCACCTGCACTAATCCAGGCAACCCTTGTGGTGATTTTAGTGGTCTTTGATAACCACAGAAATCTCTCAAAGTGGTAGAAGTGGAGAGCAGCCTTCAGGTTTATCTTGAAGGAGTGTCAAGCAGCTTGCTTTAATCTGTTTAATCTGTAGTGTAAGTTAGATGAAAAGAACCCACACAGTGTTTAGCAAAAATAAGCCTATTTATTACAACACACTATCAATGTCAGAGTGGTATATCTCCTACCCAGAGATATCAACACAATACACAAGAATACTTCAAAAGCAATCAGGTAAGCAGCACACAATACAGTGCTCTCCAGGGGGAGATCAAACCATATACTAAGACAGTGGAATGCGAACTGCAAAGGAGAAGACACAGAGGAGCCGGGGACACAAGGAACCAACCAGCAAGTACCCAGGAACCCCACGGAGGCTGTGTGTAGGCTGAAAACACAGCCGCGTGCCCAATGGAAGTCAACGGAGAAGTTGCAGTTACTGTTTTGAAGAAGAAGGAGGACCCTTCCAAGAGGACCCAGAAGAAACCCTTTGAAAGACAGAAGGTTGGAAAGCCACCACACCCATAGATGCCCCAGAAACCAGGTTACCTACACCAGGGAAGCCGGGTGCATAGGGGTGAAGTGATGTTGGAACCTGCTGTAGACAACAATGGACGACTTTGAAGAAGATGCCCCTGGAGAAGACTTTGAAGGAGTCCGGTGGAACCTAAGGGTGGATTCTGGAAGTGAAGAACATGCAAGCAGAGGTGACAGTCTATGCTGCTCAGAGGTAAGAAGGAGGCATGGAGACAATGCCCACCGATGTCGGGAGGTTCTGAAGAGTAGACAGTGACTTTGTCGCTGCAGCTGTGAGGACCAGGCGACGCTGAGGAAGACCAGGAACCGTGCATGAGCTGTCTCACGCAGGATGTCGGTGGCCATTGTCTGCCAGGAGCATCAACAAGCCTTGGTTAGCCGCAACTAGTGTGAAAGACAAAAACGTAGCAATGTTGGGATCAGCAAGGTCCAATGGACCCATCAACAGCAGGCCCTGAGCAAGCAGGGGAGCCCACTGAAGCATGAGAAGACCATCAGGAAGACTCACTGGCCAAAGCGCCAGGAGTCCCAAGAGGACTTTGAGCAGCTCACCAAAGATGGAGGCTTACAGTGCAGAGGATGCAGTGAGGATGCTGATCCTGGAATGAAGAGGTGCCGGAGGCTGGAGCTTCTTATAGCCCAAAGATCTCTGGAGTGCAGATCCAATAAGCCTTGGCAATGGTAAGTCGACGTGGTGAACAGGGGTTTGGTCCCAGCGGTTTCGATGAGGGATACCGGCCTCAGAGTGTCAGAAAAGACAGGTCAGGTCTCGAGGGAGTTGCAGAACCGCCACCTGTGTTGTTGAGCAGTGAGAAGTCTGTAGGACGACAGGAGCAGCAGACCAGTCAGCTTTGTTGCGGTGACTGCAGATGCAGGGGACTGACTTCTTCACTCCAAGTGAGGTTTATTCGGGTGTCCTTGATATCCACAGGTCAGTTGAAGAACCTGGAAGAAGCACAGATATAGATGACGAAGAATACTTGAAGAACAGCGAGACCAGGAGCAGCAGGAGTGTTCCATGGTGCAGTCTCAGTTAAAGTTGAAGTCTAACAAAGTCCAAGTGTACAGACAAGTGAAGAGCGATGTAGTTTCAGGGTTGAGTCTTGTCCCACGACAAATCTAAGGACCCACACACAGATAAGCCCTCAAGTACCCTAAGGAAAGGGTTGGAAGAACTCGGGGGTCTCTCCTAGAGGAGGGGGCTGGACAGAGGGGAGGATACTCCTAAGTCCTTTGTCCAGTTTCTCACCAGAGTGGAAGCTAAGGGCTCCCTGAGCTAGTTCAAACTGAGGTAAGCAACGAGTGCAGCAAGTGTGCCTTTCAAAGCAGTCTATGGTGCTGACAAGCGCCCCCACCCCAGCCCAACACACTAAGTCCTGTCTGTAAGGTGGTCACACCTCCCTATGACAGGAAACCTACTGTTCTACGTTCCCCCTGCTCAAGCTTGGCTCATCAGCAGGTGGGCAGAATCGTGTCTGTGGTCGGCACCAGCACTAGCTTGTTTGCAGACCCTGAAAGGCTGTTATCCGGAGTACAGGGGGACCCCCTAAGGAGCCCTCCAGTACTTGGGATCATAGTTCCAAAACTTGAATCGGTGTTGGGGTATGAATCCAGATACCAAACATAATTGGGTTCGGTGCAGCCATTATATAGTTCGACATAACGTAACGACTGGTGTCCACTATATGTTTAAAACCAGCGGACTGCACTTAAAAAGCCTGGTAAATCGATTCCGGGGGTTGTAGGGGTGTCCAGCTCATGCATAGGCACCATCACACTTATAACCAAGAATGTTGCTTTCAGGACTGTACAGTGACCTCAGATATAAGGAAACATATATCTTTATTGAGAGGTGCAAGCACCAACTCACACAGGCTGGAATGGCAGGCCTGTAGTCAGTTTAAGTGGATGACAATGAGTGGCATAATACATGCTGCAGCCCATGGAAGACCTCTGGTGCACCTATACCCTGGGTACCTCAGTACCATATACTAGGGATTTACAAGGGAACACCAGTAGCCTATTGGAGAGAAGCATAATTTTAAACCTGTGTATGTTAAAATGGTGTTCCTCTGACACTGGAATTTAGCTACAACTTACCGTTCCTGTTAAAATGCATTTGCTGTAAGGATATTTTAAAGCAATAAACCAGGAAACATAATTTTTTTATTAAACAGAAGAGTTAGCAGCTCTCTAACTATAGTGGGACTGAGATTAAAGCTACGGTGTCTCTGCTTTACTGGTCTCCCGACTACTGCTGCCTCCCTAGCTGCACCTTACACCTGAAAGACGTTTATGTGACTCTCGGTGTGCTGCCACAGGCAAACTACTTTTTGGGTTGTTTAGCAATACCAAAGAAGTATTTTGTTTTTACCACATTAAATAGATTTCAACTAGAATATCAAAATCTTCAAAATACATGTTTAAAAAAAATACATGTCTAGTATTTATTATTATAATGTAGCAGACATCATAATATTTGACTTTATTGCGTGTGTGTGTGTGTGTGTGTGTGTGTGTATATATATATATATATATTAGCACACATCAAGCTTTTCCGTAGTCAAGAAAGCACTCTCGAGCCCAACTCCATATGCGTGAGTTTTTTATTTACAAAATGACAAACAAACGCCCGATGCGTTTCGGTGCAGCCGCACCTTGGTCACGGGTAATCAGTAGTTTGTAGACAGTGAAACATATAGTGAATAAACAAAACATAAAAGTAGGACTACCTGTCCCAACTCAGTTTCGAAAACGTTTTACTTTGGCATCCATCTTAGAATGGTCAAAATACGTAAATGTTCTTGTATCACTATTCAAATTGCCATTGTTATTTGTATTCTCGACAGAATATATCATAACATTTATAGATTTGTGCATTGCTTAGATTTTACAAATTGCAAATATTGTTCAATTCTGCCCAAGTGGGCATTTGATCATTCATAATTTTTATGTGAAATAAAACATAAAATTAATTATCACATAATGCACATTACTATCTTAAATCAAGCCCCTGTGGGCCATTTCTGTTATATACAATTCAGCCCCAGTGGGCTCAAGGTTACCGAATGGCAGTATTTATCAAATTACATAATTTAAATCCAACTAAATCATTGTGCATCTGTAAATCCATCTTCTTATAAAGTATGCTGACAGTCTTGTCTCCTACAAAAATACAAAATTGTGCAATCACTGTGATGTATGTGCAAAGATAAAAACAAACTAATGGCTTCTCATCAATATAATACAATACAGTATGAGCTCTCAAAATTGCAGCACTATTCCATGATTAAATTACCCTAAATGAACCGACATTTCTTCATCTTTATTCAAACCCAGTGGTTGGACGGTATCATACTTAATAATCATTCTCGACTCCAGTTGTCGCAATTCTCTCACTCTGTCTCCACCCCTTTCTGATTTAAGAATTCTGTCTAGGGCACAAAATTGTAGGACATTGACATTTTTCCCATGTAATTCTTTAAAATGCCTAGCGATAGGGTATTGTTTGTCCTCATTGGTGATTGCCCTGGTGTGTTCAAGAACTCGTTTTTTTACCTGATGGATGGTACTTCCGATATAAACAAGTGGGCAGGGACAACTCAGAGCATATACGCAGTAGTCAGATTTACATGACAAGTGCTTTTGAATCACGTAAGGTTTATGATTTTTGGATAAAGCGATTTCTTTTCGATTCACACTATTCTTACATGCTTTGCATGAGTTGCAAGTGTAAAATCCCTTTATTTCTCTCTGGTTCTTGCTTTCCTCTCTCACAGTACTACTGCAAAGAAGATCTTTCAAAGCTGAACATTTCCTAAACGTGATTTTTGGTTGGTTTCCCACTGCTTTTTTCAGAACTGGGTCTATGTTCAAAACATGCCAGTATTTTTTCAGACAATTTCTAACCTGCCATGATTGGTTAGAATATGCAGTGATGAACCTAATTGGTTCGTCAATTTCTTCTCTGGAAATTTTTGGATCTAGAAGGTCTTCCCTCAGAACAGTATTAACTTTAGTACATGCTTGTTCTATTATCTTATTAGGGTACCCTCTTTCTAGAAATCTTGCTTTCATATTTGCCTTCTCCAATTCAAAATCTGATTGTGTACTGCAATTCCTCTTTGCCCTTAACAATTCTCCGTATGGTATACTGCGGATCAGATTTTTTGGGTGGCAGCTTTCGGCATGTAAAATGCTATTTCCTGCTGTTGGCTTTCGGAACAGCCTGCTTTCTAACTTGCCATTATTAACATTTACCACCACATCTAGAAATTCAATTATCTTTTTTTCTATTGTGCATGTAAAGGTCAGATTGCAGTCATTAGCATTTAAATTGGCCACAAATTTCAAAGCATCATCTTTCTCACCTTTCCAGATGCAAAAAACATCATCTATATACCTGGCCCAGAGACTAACTTTGTGGGTAAAAGCCGAGATGTTAACCGCTACCTGCTCCTCCCACCAGCCCAGGTAAAGACCCGCGTAGCTGGGGGCGAAGCAGGTTCCCATTGCTGTACCCTGGGCCTGGCAATAGATGACGTGGTTGAACAGAAAGAAATTGTTCGAGAGACATCTTTGCATCATGCATAATAGCATTTCAGTATGCAAAAGATATTTGATGTCACGCTGTTTCAAAAAATGATGGTTAGCTTTGACTCCCAGCTGGTGGGGTATACATGTATACAGGCTATTGACATCAAGTGTCATTAGCCACATGTCTTCTTCCCACTGTACTTTATCAATTACTCTTAAAAAATCTCGAGTATCTTGTAAGTAGGATGGGAGTTTCTGGACATAAGGGCGTAAGAAATGGTCAATATACTTGGAGGTATTCTCATAAGTGCTACCTATGGAAGACACGATAGGTCGTCCAGGAGGATTAACACTGTTTTTGTGCAGTTTAGGCAGCAAATACAAGGCTGGCAATTTGGGATGATCGCACTTTAGAAATTTATACTCATCGTCTGAGATCAATTTTTCTTGTTTCCATCCGGCTAGTTGTAACTGATACTCAATGTTGCTTTTTTCATAACAGATTCTATTGCTAATTGTGTAGCTTTGGGCATCTTCCAGTTGTCGTCTACCTTCATTTAAATACATCTTAGTTGGCCATACTACAACATTTCCGCCCTTGTCGGACTTTTTCATGACCACTTCTTTATTGTTTTGTAGCTCTTCAACTGCCATTCTTTGTTTTTTGGTCAAATTAGTATATTTTGGTTTACTAGATTTGTCTAATTTTTTAAATTCCTTAGTTACACCTTTTTCGAACACTTCAACGCTCTCATTGTGAATTTGGGGCAAGAATTTAGATTTAGATTTGAAGTTACTGCCACTGCTACAGTCAAACATAACATTTTCCTCTGTTAGACATGTTTCAACATCCATAGTAATATCAATATCAGTATCTCTTTCCAACCCTTTCATCGTTTGTAATAGATCTACATCAGCAATGGTTAAATTGGTAGTTTCCTCCACATTCGTTGTAATAAACGTTAAACCTAATGATAAAACTTCAATCTGGTTAGACGTTAACTGAATGTTAGATAAATTTACCACAGTGTTGTTGTCCTTCACTGTGGTAAATTTATCTAACATTCAGTTAACGTTTAACCAGATTGAAGTTTTATCATTAGGTTTAACGTTTTGTCCAACTAGCAATTTTAATTATACAGAGGGTAGAATAGATCTTTTTCATTTCACGAGAAAATTAAAACTGCGAAAATGGTTCCAGAATAGAAAAACGAATATTACAACGAATGTGGAGGAAACTACCAATTTAACCATTGCTGATGTAGATCTATTACAAACGATGAAAGGGTTGGAAAGAGATACTGATATTACTATGGATGTTGAAACATGTCTAACAGAGGAAAATGTTATGTTTGACTGTAGCAGTGGCAGTAACTTCAAATCTAAATCTAGATTCTTGCCCCAAATTCACAATGAGAGCATTGAAGTGTTCGAAAAAGGTGTAACTAAGGAATTTAAAAAATTAGACAAATCTAGTAAACCAAAATATACTAATTTGACCAAAAAACAAAGAATGGCAGTTGAAGAACTACAAAACAATAAAGAAGTGGTCATAAAAAAGTCCGACAAGGGCGGAAATGTTGTAGTATGGCCAACTAAGATGTATTTAAATGAAGGTAGACGACAACTGGAAGATGCCCAAAGCTACACAATTAGCAATAGAATCTGTTATGGAAAAAGCAACATTGAGTATCAGTTACAACTAGCCGGATGGAAACAAGAAAAATTGATCTCAGACAATGAGTATAAATTTCTAAAGTGCGATCATCCCAAATTGCCAGCCTTGTATTTGCTGCCTAAACTGCACAAAAACAGTGTTAATCCTCCTGGACGACCTATCGTGTCTTCCATAGGTAGCACTTATGAGAATACCTCCAAGTATATTGACCATTTCTTACGCCCTTATGTCCAGAAACTCCCATCCTACTTACAAGATACTCGAGATTTTTTAAGAGTAATTGATAAAGTACAGTGGGAAGAAGACATGTGGCTAATGACACTTGATGTCAATAGCCTGTATACATGTATACCCCACCAGCTGGGAGTCAAAGCTAACCATCATTTTTTGAAACAGCGTGACATCAAATATCTTTTGCATACTGAAATGCTATTATGCATGATGCAAAGATGCCTCTCGAACAATTTCTTTCTGTTCAACCACGTCATCTATTGCCAGGCCCAGGGTACAGCAATGGGAACCTGCTTCGCCCCCAGCTACGCAGGTCTTTACCTGGGCTGGTGGGAGGAGCAGGTAGCGGTTAACATCTCGGCCTTTACCCACAATGTTAGTCTCTGGGCCAGGTATATAGATGATGTTTTTTGCATCTGGAAAGGTGAGAAAGATGATGCTTTGAAATTTGTGGCCAATTTAAATGCTAATGACTGCAATCTGACCTTTACATGCACAATAGAAAAAAAGATAATTGAATTTCTAGATGTGGTGGTAAATGTTAATAATGGCAAGTTAGAAAGCAGGCTGTTCCGAAAGCCAACAGCAGGAAATAGCATTTTACATGCTGAAAGCTGCCACCCAAAAAATCTGATCCGCAGTATACCATACGGAGAATTGTTAAGGGCAAAGAGGACTTGCAGTACACAATCAGATTTTGAATTGGAGAAGGCAAATATGAAAGCAAGATTTCTAGAAAGAGGGTACCCTAATAAGATAATAGAACAAGCATGTACTAAAGTTAATACTGTTCTGAGGGAAGACCTTCTAGATACAAAAATTTCCAGAGAAGAAATTGACGAACCAATTAGGTTCATCACTGCATATTCTAACCAATCATGGCAGGTTAGAAATCGTCTGAAAAAACTACTGGCATGTTTTGAACATAGACCCAGTTCTGAAAAAAGCAGTGGGAAACCAACCAAAAATCACGTTTAGGAAATGTTCAGCTTTGAAAGATCTTCTTTGCAGTAGTACTGTGAGAGAGGAAAGCAAGAACCAGAGAGAAATAAAGGGATTTTACACTTGCAACTCATGCAAAGCATGTAAGAATAGTGTGAATCGAAAAGAAATCGCTTTATCCAAAAATCATAAACCTTACGTGATTCAAAAGCACTTGTCATGTAAATCTGACTACTGCGTATATTGTATTGTATTGTATAAATTCTTGTAACGCGCGAGTCTGCCACCCAACGGGTATCCTGGCGCTCTAAGACACAGCAACAAAGGACAATACAGAGACTGCTAGCCAGGAGTCAGAGTTAGTGCCATACTATTCCTGACGAAAGAGCCAGGTCTTTAGAAGCCTCCTAAAACCCAGCAATGTATTAGCCTGGCGCAGTTCTAGAGGCATCTGATTCCACAGACGAGCTGCCATCGTGCTGAAAGCCCTACCTCCCATCCTAGCACGCTTTACTCTAGTAACAACTGCCAGACTCTGGCTAGAGGAGCGGAGGGACCTTGTTGGTTGGTACCAGGAGAAGCTATCTCGCAGAGGCAGCGGGCCAAGATTGTGTAAGGCCTTATAAACCATAACTAGCGACTTGAACTCAATCCTCCTCTTAACCGGGAGCCAATGGAGGTCCTTTAGTGCCAGCGTGACGGATGATTCACGCCGCCTTCTGAGAGACAGTTTTGCTGCCATCGACTGAACTCTTTGTAATCCCTGTACAATGAAAAGGGGAGCACCCAAGTACAGAGAATTACAATAGTCCAGTCTACTCAGGATCACACTCTGGACCACCAGAGACCTAGTCTCATCTGGGAGGAGCGGGAGGATTTGGCGAAGAGCTCTCAGCAAAACGATACAGGAACCAATAGTTTTATTGGCCTGGGATTGCAACTGGAGGTCATTGTCCATCATAACCCCCAAGTTGCGGACTGATTTTACTGCAGTTATGGGAGGGTCCTCCGGCCATAGTCGAAACTCGGACAGAGGAAATTTTGAAATTTTAGCTGCACCGCAGTGTAAGAGCTCCGTTTTCCCGGCATTCAACTGGAGCGAATTGAGCTTCAGCCAATCAGAGACCTTCCTCATGCAAACCTGGAACGAGTTTAAGGAGACTGCCTGCTCTCCTTCCAGGGGGAACATCAGTTGTATATCGTCCGCATAATTAACTACCTCGATCCCATGAGATTTTATCAGGGGGATCAGAGGTCCCAAGTATGCATTGAAGAGGATTGGGCTGATGGCTGAGCCCTGAGGTACTCCATGGTGAACCGGGAGCCAAGGAGAGACGAAAGGTGTCAGGGTCACTGCCTGTTGACGATTAGACAGATAGGACTTCAGCCATTTCAGAGCCCCGCCCGTGATCCCCAGTCCTTCCAGTCTTGCCAGTAGCACTGAGTGGCTAACCGTGTCGAAAGCGGCCGACATGTCCAGCAGCACCAAAACTGAGGAGCTGCCGCCGTCGGCCCGCATTCGAAGTTTGTCCAAAACGGTCACCAACGCGGTCTCTGTTCCATGCCCTGGTCTAAAGCCAAATTGGTCTCTATCCAGGAGCTGATGTTCTTCCAGGAAATTGGACAAGGATTTACTGACCAATTTCTCCAGAATTTTGACTGGAAAAGGTAAAAGGGATATTGGGCGGAAATTGGCTGGCAGTGAGGGATCCAACAAGGGTTTTTTTAATAGCGGGGTGACTATCGCCTGCTTCCAGACACTAGGTACGGTACCCTCCGTCAATGATTGGCAGCAGATATGCCACAATTCAGGGAGTAGGTTAAGGCCAGGTTCCTTCCAGATCTTATGTGGAAGGGGGTCAAGAGGTGACCCGGACGAGATCTCCCGCGCAATAATGATGAAGATTTCCTCCGTAGGAGGTTGGAACCTGCTCAGGGAGGGAACCTTCCTGGTGACTTCTAACATCGGGGAGGTCTCAGGACCATCTTGATCAAACCCGCTTACGATGTAATTAACCTTGTCAATGAAGAAGGTGGAAATTTCATTGCATAGGTTTTGTGAGGGTTGGACAGTACTAGCCAGACAGCCTGGATTGCTAAGATCTTTAACGATGTTAAATAAAGCCCTGGTTCCGTTGGATGCCTGCAGAATGGAATTGGCGAAGAATTGGGACTTGGCCTCCCTAATAGCCCTTTTATATTGATGTTGAATTATTTTTAGCTCTTTTTTATCTGTATCCAGATACCGTCGGCGCCAGCTTCTTTCTGCCTGACGACGCACTAAACGTAGTGCCTTGAGCTCCTCACTGAACCATGGGGCTGATGGAGTATTGCGCATGCGAAGCTTTTTTTTTGGAATGAGATCCTCCAGTATTAGATGGATGGAGTTACTATAGCTGTTATAGTTCTCTCCAGGTGTCTTTCCTGGGTCGAACCGATCCCGTTTGGAAAGGAGTTGGCCATTATCCTTCCCCAGGAGCTTGGCCCAGTCCCTTCCCCACCTGAAATTCGCAGCTTTATTTACTACTAGGTTTCCTTCACGTAAAGATAACCTAAATTGAATTAGGACGTGGTCTGTCCAATTTAGAGGGGAAATACTGAGTATCTCTGTCTCCAATGCATTTGCAAACACCAAGTCGAGCGTGTGACCTCCCTGATGCGTAGCTTGTTGAATAAGTTGATGAAGGCCACAATTCTCGCAAGTGTGGTTTAGGGTTTGCAAATAGCTTCCAAGGCTTCCCGTTCCCCACAAATTAAAATCCCCCAGGATCAGCAGTCTAGAGTGAGTAGCTGCCAAGGCGACAATAGTGTTCAGTAGTGCCTGATGGTTACCATCCGAGCCAGGGGGTCTGTAACAGACCATCCCTGTCAGCATTCTCCCTTTGGCCTCCTGAAGGGTGAAACCCATGATTTCATAGCCCACTATATCGTTGATAGAGAATAGGGCACAATCCCACTTCTGCTTAAAGATAAGTCCTACCCCGCCTCCTTTCCCCGTTAAACGAGGCTTGTGAAGAATCTTATAGCCTGCAGGACATGCCAATCCTAGTTCCACACTGGAGTTCGGGTTCAGCCATGTTTCGGTTATGGACAGCAAATCCAAGTTAAGGTCTTCCAGCAGATTATAGATATCTTGGTGATGTTTCACGAGAGATCTGCTGTTAATCAATCCACAAGACAAAACATACTGGAATTCCTTTTTTTGCCTGTGGCCCAGTTTAAGGAGGGTGTCTCGAGAATAACAACGCCTACCTGATCCCTTTAGGGCAGCGTTAGTGGCACTAGGCACGGCCGGCGCACGGAGGCGCGAGCCTCCGGCGCGCCATCGGCGCGCCCGCTGCGCGCGTGCGCTGCGCGCTTGCGTTCCTCTCATTTAAATACCGTAGGCCGCTAGAGCGCGAACAAAGATGGCGCCCGGGTATGTCCCTACTGTGATGAGGTATCGCCAAGAGCGAAGTGAGGGAATATTTTTATGGTGCAGGTATGAGGACACAATTATTTATAAAATATATATCACAAAATTTCCTTTTATTAAATTTTTAAAAGATTGTCGCCAAGCTAACTGTACACTGGAGTCAACACCCCCCAGTTAAATGCACGTACTTCTGCCCCTTTCAGCGAGTCTTCCTGCAGTCACGTTAGATGGTTACAGCGTCTCTAAGATACTGCGCGCTGCTTTCCTCCCGTTTAAATACCGTAGGCCGCTAGAGCGCGAACAAAGATGGCGCCCGGGTATGTCCCTACTGTGATGAGGTATCGCCAAGGGCGAAGTGAGGGTATATGCTCTGAGTTGTCCCTGCCCACTTGTTTATATCGGAAGTACCATCCATCAGGTAAAAAAACGAGTTCTTGAACACACCAGGGCAATCACCAATGAGGACAAACAATACCCTATCGCTAGGCATTTTAAATAATTACATGGGAAAAATGTCAATGTCCTACAATTTTGTGCCCTAGACAGAATTCTTAAATCAGAAAGGGGTGGAGACAGAGTGAGAGAATTGCGACAACTGGAGTCGAGAATGATTATTAAGTATGATACCGTCCAACCACTGGGTTTGAATAAAGATGAAGAAATGTCGGTTCATTTAGGGTAATTTAATCATGGAATAGTGCTGCAATTTTGAGAGCTCATACTGTATTGTATTATATTGATGAGAAGCCATTAGTTTGTTTTTATCTTTGCACATACATCACAGTGATTGCACAATTTTGTATTTTTGTAGGAGACCAGACTGTCAGCATACTTTATAAGAAGATGGATTTACAGATGCACAATGATTTAGTTGGATTTAAATTATGTAATTTGATAAATACTGCCATTCGGTAACCTTGAGCCCACTGGGGCTGAATTGTATATAACAGAAATGGCCCACAGGGGCTTGATTTAAGATAGTAATGTGCATTATGTGATAATTAATTTTATGTTTTATTTCACATAAAAATTATGAATGGTCAAATGCCCACTTGGGCAGAATTGAACAATATTTGCAATTTGTAAAATCTAAGCAATGCACAAATCTATAAATGTTATGATATATTCTGTCGAGAATACAAATAACAATGGCAATTTGAATAGTGATACAAGAACATTTACGTATTTTGACCATTCTAAGATGGATGCCAAAGTAAAACGTTTTCGAAACTGAGTTGGGACAGGTAGTCCTACTTTTATGTTTTGTTTATTCACTATATGTTTCACTGTCTACAAACTACTGATTACCCGTGACCAAGGTGCGGCTGCACCGAAACGCGTCGGGCGTTTGTTTGTCATTTTGTAAATAAAAAACTCACGCATATGGAGTTGGGCTCGAGAGTGCCTTCTTGACTACGGAAAAGCTTGATGTGTGCTAATTGAAGGAGGATCGCTACCTCGCTCGAGCCCGCCACCGTGAAAGCGGCAGGGAAATCAGCAAACCGTTTGTTGATATATATATATATATATATCACAAAAGAAGAGGAGCCCACAGCTACGGCAACTTTTCAAGCTGACATTTTAATTATGTCTAAGATCACGTGGTAGCTTTAATAACTCATTTAACCCTTATGCGTTTCGGCGCTGAGCGCCTTGTTCACAGGTGAGTTCAATCTAGTCCCAGTGGTCATGTGGCCATTCCTTTAGACCACAATACCCAAAATGCATCAGTATGTAAATTTTCAAAACCGGCTTCAACATCGTATCATTTCAGCCTCAATAGCTTTTACTTTTTGTCAAAGTCCAGCATTTTCCTTATTAAATGCGATGCTTTTAGGAAAACTATATTCAAAAGCACAGTGCACCTCGCTGCCACGTTATGAATAGGTGCTTGAAAGGAAACACGAAGGCTGCTAGAAGGAGGACAAAACATCCCTCTTTCCCTTTCTCTCCAGCTTTCACAAATAGTCACGGAAATCCATTTTTGACTGTTAGGCTGAAAAGCGAGTCATGCCCCCTCCGTTTAAAGCACAAACTTTTCTCCACTTTACCGGGGGCATCCAACTCTGCAGGGCGGGCTCACGTATAGCAGGAATGGAGAATCCTGCCCATCAAACCACTATATATATATATATATGTATTCTCACAATCCCTTGCTGACGCCGCCGCGGCTGCAAGGAAGCCTACACACCAGGTTAAGCTGCCTATGAATAAGAGACGCCAAGCCTCGAAACGCATCAGGCGAGATGAAGAAAGACACCCGAATGCAGACGCTGGTTTCCAATTTTAATTATTATCGGCTGTCGAGTGCGCCTTTGTTGCTTTCGGGCCATTGTTGTAAATATGGAAACACGGCTGCCCTGCTGTGGAAAGCTGCACCATCCCTAGAAATAATGGAGAGGCTGCCGGGGGGAACTATGCCCATGCCCGATGTTCAGCACAGCAGATGGGAGTTACTTGACTAGCGCAGCACTCGGAGGCCCACTGGGGTATTTTAATTTGCTAAATAGATGTGAACGCACAGAACTTACTAAAGTATAACTACGGCTTTAAGGACCAGAAGTCCCAGCATGATAAACTACATGCACTCAGCGTGACCCACTGGGGGTCGAGATAAAGTGAAATCGCATGCAGTCAATCACAAATTAAAGCCCCTCTGTGAACACTCGCACATAAGCTGCCTATGAAGAAGAGGCGCCAAGCCTCAAAACGCTTAAGAAGAGATGAAGAAAGACTGGCGGTCGCCAGTAGATAGTTATAGTTAGGACCTATTTTCCATAGGAAATCCGCAACATTCTATTGGGAATTTCTTTGGCGCCGATTGACGAATCTTCGCGAAATTCTCCAAACTTTTGGCCAGCTCCGCTCCACTCCTACCCTGAAAGTTTTGTGGTGATTCGTCAATCGGGGGCCGAGAAAAAAGGGGGGTCCCAAAACGCGGTTTCCCCATGCAATTTCCCATAGGATCTGTTGTCGCAGCTACAGCCCGAACCGCTGAACGGAATGACACCAAATTTGGCAAAGAGGTAGTCCTCAGTTCGGACTCGTGCCTTTTGCATATTTGGTGTGAATCTGTTCAGTAGTTCTTGAGAAAATTAGGGTAAAAAAGTTAGTGATATCTATGGCCACGGAGGATCCGCGGACCCTACCTGCACCGCAAGCGCACCCTCCCCGAACGGAGCACGCACCCTCCCGATCGCGCGCTGAATGCTAATTGGCTGTCGAGCGTCTCTCTACATTCGAAACCAGGAACTGTTGGCATCCATTTTCTGCCTCGGTAGAAGCGAGGCTGAAGAAGCAAGGGGAATAAGCGCGTAAAACATATAAAGGGGGCAGAGTGGAAATACTCTGACCCTCTAGAGGTGCTTAGGGGGTCCCAGAAGGACCCCCTGGGGCCCCCCCTTTTTACAAAAAAAAAAAGCAGCGAAATGCACGCACGGTGCGCGCATCCTATCGCCTTGGATGCACGGATTCTCTCGCGGTGGGTGCGCGGATCCAAGGGAAAAAAAATCAAATTGTTGGGAGATAAAGATTAAGCTTAAGTGTTTTGTTCTTGAGTGGCTCAAAAAGAGCCGTTGTGTTCATTGAGAGTTTTTGGTGCTTATAAGTAAGTACCTATACAGAGTCTAAAGTTGTTGAGGAAGACTCTGTTTCCTTCATCAGTAAAGTGTACTCCATCTCTCCTATACATCTCTTGCATATGAAAGCGCAGATTGTTATTGTAAATGGATCCCATTCTGTAGTCTCGGAGAAAAGCAGAAACAGATTTATTCACATGTTTCCTAGCTTTCTCAATCTGTGGACAAAAATGATCCGACCAGTTCCATTTCTGCCTTTGGCATATGTTAGAATACACAAAGGCAGTTTTAGGAAAAAGTGAAATCAGTTGTGCAAAGGTGTCCTTCATAAGCATTTCCAGAACTACCCAAGTCAAAGTGCCTAGGTCATTGCCACCACAGTGCACTATTATGAGGTCAGGCTGTTGGATTTGCATGAAGGATTTCACCAATGGCATCAATTGGTGCCACTTTAACCCTCTCTGTCCAATCCATTTAATGTCTACATTTGGCAAACCTAGGTCTTTGTGAATGCCTTTGTTTTCTGCATACCTTTGGCTCCAGAAAATGTAGCTGTGTCCCACAATCCACACTGTAAGCATCTTGTAAGGAGGTCTGGATGCACTCAGATGGTCTCTGTAAATGAAATGGCAGTTTGGAAAGTAAGATGTTTCTAAAATGGTGGCTAAGATGCAATTTTGAAAAAAGACAAGAAATCATTGGTTGTTTGACAACCTTCTACACTGAAAGGTAGGGTGCATATTTCTGTTTTTTAAAGGCTTGATTCTTATTGGTTAACAAAAACAGATTGTAAGGAACATTATATATGATAAGCTGATATGTTGAGAAGTCAAGCACACTTGCTGTTTTGATTAGCAACATTGTGTGTGCTGAACTTGTGACCTGTGTGCTCAGTACAGTGTTCCATGACCTGTTTCTATGGTAACGGGCAGAAGGCAGATTGGGGGAAGGGTTGAAGTTTATGTCATTTGGAAAGGGTTGAAATGTTTAACCAATAGAAATGTGTGTTTGCTTTTGAATTTATGTGGGAAGGAATGTGATTTGATGTGTACATGTATATGTGTGGAAAATGAGAGGGAAACTTTGCCATTCTTTGGTTTTGCTGACAGGTGCACAGTGCAGAGATTCTGTATAGGAAAATCTGGTGTGTGACTGATATCTGGTGTGTGACTGATATACTTCTTAATCTACAAAACATCTTGAAAGGTGAGTTATTTAATTGTGAGGGGATGTATGTAGATTATTTGTATTTTAATCAGACTAATGTATTTTTTCTGCTAAAGTGTAGGGAGTATTTCTTTTCTCTACAATCTTATTGACAGTGTGTGTGCATGTAGACACCATTCTGTGATAAGCATTTGTGTTTTTCATGTGTTTGTAGAGAGATAACTGTGCAGTTTTTATATTTTGGTAGAATTAGAAACCAGTCATTGTTTATGAATTTGTGAAATGAGTTATGTTATGTTTCTATACTAAAATGTGTTTTAAAACTTGTCATGTTGTCAAGTTTTAGTAGCATTAGAAGCCAGTCTTTGCTTATGTGTTGATTAAATGAGTCAGGCATTGACACTAAAGTGCAGTCATGAAATATGTAGATTGTGTGCAGTTCCCTTATCACTTCCAGTGTAGTGAATGAGTTTTGGTAAACTCCTAGGAATACTGGTGCTTATCTAGAATCACACTGTGAGTCTGTGCACATTTGGGAACCACTGTCAGAGAAGCGTTTGGTCACATCGTGAATTTGCTGACAGAAAACTGTTTTGAAACCTGTCCTGTTGTCAAGTTTTAGTAGCATTAGAAGCCAGTCTTTGCTTATGTGTTGATTAAATGAGTCAGGCATTGACACTAAAGTGCAGTCGTGAAATATGTAGATTGTGTGCAGTTCCCTTATCACTTCCAGTGTAGTGAACGAGTTTTGGTAAACTCCTAGGAATACTGGTGCTTGTCTACAATCACACTGTGAGTCTGTGTGCATTTGGGAACCACTGTCGGAGAAGCGGTTGGTAACATCATGTATTTGCTGACAGAAAACTGTTTTAAAACTTGTCATGTTGTCAAGTTTTAGTAGCATTATAAGCCAGTCTTTGCTTATGTGTTGATTAAATGAGTCAGGCATTGACACTAAAGTGCAGTCGTGAAATATGTAGATTGTGTGCAGTTCCCTTACCTCTTCCAGTGTAGTGAATGAGTTTTGGTAAACTCCTAGGGATAGTGGTGCTTGTCTAGAATCACACTGAGTCTGTGTGCATTTGGGAACCACTGTCAGAGAAGCGTTTGGTAACATCATGTATTTGCTGACAGATAACTGTTTTAAAACCTGTCATGTTGTCAAGTTTTAGTAGCATTAGAATCCAGTCTTTGCTTATGCATTGATTAAATGAGTCATGCTTTGACACTGATGTGGTGTACTTAAATATGTAGATTGTGTGCAGTACCAATAACTCTTCCAGAGTAGTGAATGAGTTTTGGTAAACTCCTAGACTGCTTGTCTAAAATCACACTGTGAGTCTGTGTGCATTTGGGTAAGGATTGTGAGAGAAGCATTTGGTAACATCGTTTACTTACTGACAGATAACTGTTTTAAAACCTGTCATGTTGTCAAGTTTTAGTATCATTAGAAGCCAGTCATTGCTTATGCGTTGATTATGTGTTGATTAAATGAGTCCGGCATTGACACTAAAGTGCAGTCGTGAAATATGTAGATTGTGTGCAGTTCCTTTACCAGTTCCAGTGTAGTGAATGAGTTTTGGTAAACTCCTAGGGATAGTGGTGCTTGTCTAGAATCACACTGTGAGTCTGTGTGCATTTGGGAACCACTGTCAGAGAAGCGTTTGGTAACATCGTGCTTTTGCTGACAGAAAACTGTTTTGAAATCTGTCATGTTGTCAAGTTTTAGTATCATTAGAAGCCAGTCATTGCTTATGCGTTGATTATGTGTTGATTAAATGAGTCAGGCATTGACACTAAAGTGCAGTCGTGAAATATGTAGATTGTGTGCAGTTCACTTACCTCTTCCACTGTAGTGAATGAGTTTTGGTAAACTCCTAGGGATAGTGGTGCTTGTCTAGAATCACACTGAGTCTGTGTGAATTTGGGAACCACTGTCAGAGAAGCGTTTGGTAACATCGTGAATTTGCTGACAGAAAACTGTTTTGAAACCTGTCATGTTGTCAAGTTTTAGTAGCATTAGAAGCCAGTCTTTGCTTATGTGTTGATTAAATGAGTCAGGCATTGACACTAAAGTGCAGTCGTGGAATATGTAGATTGTGTGCAGTTCCCTTACCTCTTCCAGTGTAGTGAATGAGTTTTGGTAAACTCCTAGGGATAGTGGTGCTTGTCTAGAATCACACTGAGTCTGTGTGCATTTGGGAACCGCTGTCAGAGAAGCGTTTGGTAACATCATGTATTTGCTGACAGATAACTGTTTTAAAATCTGTCATGTTGTCAAGTTTTAGTAGCATTAGAATCCAGTCTTTGCTTATGCATTGATTAAATGAGTCATGCGTTGACACTGATGTGGTGTACTTAAATATGTAGATTGTGTGCAGTACCATTAACTCTTCCAGAGTAGTGAATGAGTTTTGGTAAACTCCTAGGATAGTGTTGCTTGTCTAAAATCACACTGTGAGTCTGTGTGCATTTGGGTAAGGATTGTGAGAGAAGCATTTGGTAACATCGTTTACTTACTGACAGATAACTGTTTTAAAACCTGTCATGTTGTCAAGTTTTAGTAGCATTAGAAGCCAGTCATTGCTTATGCGTTGATTATGTGTTGAATAAATGAGTCAGGCATTGACACTAAAGTGCAGTCGTGAAATATGTAGATTGTGTGCAGTTCCTTTACCAGTTCCAGTGTAGTGAATGAGTTTTGGTAAACTCCTAGGGATAGTGGTGCTTGTCTAGAATCACACTGTGAGTCTGTGTGCATTTGGGAACCACTGTCAGAGAAGCGTTTGGTAACATCGTGCATTTGCTGACAGAAAACTGTTTTGAAACATGTCATATTGTCAAGTTTTAGTAGCATTAGAAGTTAGTCTTTGCTTATGTATTGATTAAATGAGTCAGGCATTGACACTAAAGGGTAGTCGTGAAATATGTAGATTGTGTGCAGTTCCCTTACATCTTCCACTGTAGTGAATGAGTTTTGGTAAACTCCTAGGGATAGTGGTGCTTGTCTAGAATCACACTGTGAGTCTGTGTGCATTTGGGAACCACGGTCAGAGAAGTGTTTGGTAACATCGTGCATTTGCTGATAGAAGACTGTTTTGAAACCTGTCATGTTGTCAAGTTTTAGTAGCATTAGAAGCGAGTCTTTGCTTATGCGTTGATAAAATGAGTCATGCTTTGACACTAAAGTACAGTACCATGTAGTATTGTCTTTACTGCCCCAGAACTGAAATTTTAATATTTTTACCCAGGCACTGTCCTAGAAGTAGTCTGATGATTTAGTCAGTTTCTAAGTACTTATGTTGTGAACCATTCATTACCAAATAAACTGCTTCAAATGTCCATGCAGTATGCATGTAGTTCTCCAACCACCTACACAGTTGTTTTTCACACCTTCAATTCTCTAGACAGTTTCCATACACTTCCAGGAAACACCCTATCACTCTCTTTGTAGTCTTCTAGTGACCCATTCAGCACCATGTAGTAATTCATTCACTGTGCCAAAACCCAAACATTTATAAATTCACCAAGACACTCTCTTTCCAGTACTCTAATGATTCATTTACTGTCTAAGTATTCATGCACTGAGCCAGGACTTAGCACATGGACTGCTTCAAACCCCTATGTACTATGCATGCAGTCTTTTAACCACCTAGAGATTTCTACTTTCAATTCCCTAGTCAATATCCATATAGTCCAGCAAACATCTTGTCACTCCCTTTGCAGTCTTTTAGTGACCTTTTTAGTACCAAGTACTAATTAATTCCCTGTGCGAAAAGTCTACCAATTATAAATTCATCCAGGCAGTCTCCTTGCTGTAGTCTAATCATTCAGTCAGTACCCAAGTACTCATGCAGTGAGCCGGGCCTTAGCACATGGACTGCTTTAAATGCCTATCCAGTATGCATTCAGTTCTCTAATGAGCTACACAGTTGTCTTTCGCAGCTACAATAACCCAGTTAGTATTCATACACTTCTAGCAAACACCCTGTTACTCACCCAGTGTGTCTCTTTTTAGTACTGTAATCATTCAGTTAGTTAGCATGTAGTCTTTTAGTGAGGTAGGCTTTAGGGCATGAACTGCTTCAAAGTAGTATGCATTATGTATGTAGTGTTTTAATCATCGTCACACTTGTGGTTCAGGGCTATAGTTTTTTAGTCTGTTTTTATATAAAATGTGTTTGTACAGTAATGGAATATTGTAAATTTGAAAGTTATTTATACATTTATTTGTGACTCTTTTTTGCAGATACTGTTTTTCAACGTTAAAATCGAGAAAGTATGCCAGAAAAAAAAGAAAAAGAAAAGAACAGAGACAGGAGGATTATTAGAAGAAACATCAACCACAAGTATTGAATGAAAAAGATAATGTGGCTAAAAGGAAATAATCTTCTGGTAAGATCACGAAGCAATTTATTAAAAATGTTTGTAGGAGCAAAGAGAATGCTGCAACTTCAAATAATTTTTTGAGTAAGAAAAAAAATCAAAATTAGAGGAAAAGTACAAAAGCAAATGTTCAGTCAAAGGAGATAAAGTATGGTAAAAGAAGACAAAATCAGTATAAGGAATTACGCAAACAAATATTTTACAAGAGAGTAGTGCATAATTTGCTGAAAGATGTAAAGAAATATAAAAAGAGAGCTTTATTTTATCAAAAGAAGCATATGGAAAGCATTGTGGAAAAGGCTTTTGAAGTAAAAAGGAAACTGTTTATTTTAGTGTTGAACAGAATTCGATCACTAGATAAATCAATATATGTAATGAAGGCCAAAAGTAGGAGGAAAAGAGATATTAATAAAAAAAAATTGTGATATTTTTTGGGAGAATGGAAACACAGTTCTAGTTCAGAGCCTTTTTTTAATATAGAGAGTTATTCACTAAGTGAAAAATTATTGTACTCAGTTGACACCAGTGGTAGAGGTTATGAGGTTAGTGATGGTTGTCCAATGGAGAAAGAGAAAATGGTTGAAAGAAATGCAGAAGAAGTGATAGCTGATGAAGTTTTAGGGAGACGTGCTAAAAACCCTGTGTACACTTGGGATTGCAGTAGTGTTTGTAGTGTACGACAGGAATCTATTGAAAAATTATGTAGTTTTTTACAAGTCTATACTAAAAAAAAGTGTAAAACAAAAGATTAAGCTGTTGCAAGGACTAGACCCTTGCAGAGTGAGAAAACATACTGGTTTGCAAGGTCATTCTCTGGCTTGTCTTTCTAGGAAAGTTTGTGAAAGTGTTTTTCACCATTTCAGAATGCTGGCAGTACATCATACTCAAATGCGGAAGTTAGTGAGAAGATTGTATTATGCAAAAAGTCCAGCACTAAAGTTAAGTGAGTTGAACAGTGCTCTTTTGCGTGGGTCAGTTTCAGATGTGAAGCAGGTCTGTGAGGATATTGAGTTTTGTTACTTTGGGCCTCAGCAAGAGAGCGAAGAAACTGACACATTAGTAGAACAAAATGTTGAAAACAATGTAGAACCTGTAATTACAGAAAAATTTGAGGATGAAATGACAACGTTTAAGGTAATTTCAGGTGAAAGACCAAATGTTTCTTGTATTTGTTGTCGGCGAAGTCACTATAAAAATCAGACTAGGGGTGTCAACCTGTATTTAAAAAGTTAAATAGAAGATAATGATAAGTGGATGGAATTTGCAACTTATTTGTTGTTAGAGGATTGTTTTGATTTGGGATGTGAGAAGCGTATTTTCAAATATTGTTATAATAAATTAGATGAGAATAAAATGCCTGCTAGAGCTGTTCATAATAATCTAGAGTTGGTTGCTATTCCTCCAGAGCTGATAGATTTAAATACGTACGTGTCTATTCTGATACAATGCGTTCACCCTTTTCAGGCTATTGTTCGTATGGAGCCCAAAACAAGTAAATTGCCTCCATCAGAGTTGCAAAAAGGATTAAAAGGAAGAGTTGTGTATTTACCATTAGATTTAAGGAAAAATGTTCAAACTATTGGTGTAGATCATGCAGAAAATGAGCCACTAGTCATTCTAGTTAATGGTGTTCCTACTAAGAATAAGAAAATCTGGCAAGAGTTAGTGGATGTTAGAAAAGTGCAAAAGGCATCATTGTATCTGATAAAAAATAATGAGTACTATAGAAATGTGTTTGTTGGAGAAGAAGAAATATATTTAGCAGAAGATAGTGAAACATTAAGTGGACAAATTGAAAAAGTGCACATGTCCAGATGTGAAGAGATCTATGAACATTAGTGTACATCCACTTCATTCCAAAGAGGTGATGGGGAATACAATTGAGTTGTTTCAAATGAAAAAAGCAACAGGAAGTCCCATGAGTGCATGGGAAGAGAGTTTGGAAGCTCGTTGTTTCCCGTAGTTGTTTCCAACAGGAAAAGGTGGACGATATAATGAACGTCCTGTGCAGATTCCTGCATCTGAATATCGGACAACAAGATTATATGCAAAAGATCCAAGATTTCGACAATGTATCCCTTATATGTTTCATCTTCTGTTTGAAAGTGACTTGTCTGGACTTTCATATGCAGTAAATCACATTTTAAAAACTGGAATGCATCTGCAAAATGTAACTGCAAAGCATTTTATGGATAAAGTGCATCAGAGCGATGATCATTTAGAATCTCAGTTGATTAATCTGATGGCATGTCAGCGTGGGACTAATGAATATTGGTACCGTCGACATGGAGAACTGAAATGCATGCTACGGAACTTGGGAACTCCTACATGGTTTGTTACACTAAGCTGTGCTGAGTATGCTTGGGATGATTTACTTGAATTTCTTTGAGAGGCAAATTCCAATATAAATAATATTGAATACCAGACACCTGGAGAATTGTGCTCTTTGGATCCTGTCAATGTATGCAGATATTTCAATCATAGATTTGAAGCTATGATGTCTTTCACCTGCAATAAAAAGAATCCTCCTCTTGGCGAAGTTGTGGATTTCTTTTGGAGAAAGGAGTATCAAGCAAGAGGTGCTCCTCACATACATATGTTGCTATGGGTCAAGGATGCCCCCAAATTTGGAACAGATTCAGATGAAAGTGTTTTGTCTTTCATTGAAGATTATGCTACATGTGCTGTACCAAATAGCAGAGAAGACAAAAAATTAAAAGAACAAGTCTTACGATTTCAAAGCCATAGGTGTGGAAAATACTGACGACGAAAGTACAAGTCAAAGGATAAGTTCTATACCAAATGTCGTTTTGGATTTCCACGTCCAGTATTAGCCAAAGGAAGAGTGAACAGTTTCATGTCAGCTGTACGACATACCATCATAAGAAAGTCTCAGAAAAACACCTACAACTTAAGATGTGAAGAATCGAAATACATAAATGACTACAACCCAGTTATTTTATCCATGTGGAACGCTAACATGGATATTCAGTATGTTGCGGACAATTCTATTGCTGTTGCTCGATATGTAACGTCTTACATTACTAAATCAGAAAAGACTGAATTGAAAGAAATGTGGGAAGAGTTTTCTCACGAGAAAAGTCTAAGTAAGAAATTATACAGTTTCAGTTTGAAAATGTTATCGCATCGTGAAATTGGAGCATATGAATGTTCAGATCGGTTATAATCTGCAAGTCTATATTCCAAAAGTAGAAGAATCATTTGGGTGAGTCTAGGTCTTGCAGGAATGCGAAATCGGGTACTGAAATCTGTTCAAGAAATTGAATATTTAGCAGAAAATGACCCTGAAAGTACAGATATTTTGAAAACCAATATGTTGGACACATACTATCCAAAGAGAAGTCATCATCTTGAGAACATGTGTCTCTATGAAGTGTTGCAAAACTACACTTTTAAACGGAATATTACAGAGAACATCAACGATGGAAAATATGGAGTGATTGGTTCTGAAGGATATCTGGTGAAACAAAGGAAAGGAAATTTAATTAATCACAGAAAACTGAGTTGCGACACTGTTGACAAAAGGGAATTTTACTATTTAGCCCTTTTGCAAATTTTCAAACCATGGCGTTCTGACCTGGAATTACTTGGAGATTTTCCCAGCTATGAAGATTCATTTAATGCTTGTAAAGATAGCATACTATGCAGTGCTTTCGCAAATTATGTGAAAATGTTGAATGATGAAATTAATCAAGAAGCTACAATTGCAGCTGAAATTGCTAGAGACAGTTCTCAAGATAGTCAAAGTTCTGCTGCACTGAGTCAAGATCCACTTGGACAACCAACTGTTGAAAATGAAGCAGCGATTGCCATGAATGAGGTGGAAACAGCAATGTATCAAGCACAAGAAGATGCAATACAGTTAGGAAACTTGGAAGAGCAACTAAATGTTGAACAGAAACAAATATATCAACAAGTAAAAGAGCAGATTGACCATGGATTACTTCATGAAAAGAAAGACTGCTCATGTACATCATTTCAACCTATCCGAATGTATGCGAGTGGTCAAGCTGGAACAGGAAAGAGTTTCTTAATTAAAGTAATTACAAGTTATCTGCAAAAAAAACTGAGTCGCATTTGTCTTGTGTTGTCACTGCTCCAACTGGGTTGGCAGCACATAACATTAAAGGAATTACTTTACATTGTTTACTAATGCTGCCAGTAGAGCATGAGAACAAATTGGAATACCACAAGCTATCTGGAGAAGCTTGTTGTGAAGTTTCAAGAGTCCTGAAGAAAATGAAACTTCTCATTATTGATGAGGTGAGCATGGTCTCAAGCTTGATGCTTGTCTTTGTGCATTTAAGAATGCAGCAAATTCTTAGAACAGACTATGACCTGTTACTTGGAGGAAAACACGTCATAGTTTTTGGAGATCTACTGCAACTATCACCGGTAAAAGGACAACCGGTATTTAAAACACTTGCCCATGAAGATACCAGAAAGTCTCTTGGCAGTGTTGGTAATGTGAACATTTGGAGTAATTTTGAATACAAAGAACTGACAACAAATGATGCTGAATATGGAAGTATTCTTCAAGATATAAGAATTGGAATTCTTTCAAAAAAAGGGAAAGAAGCTTTGGAGAGTCGATTACTTTGTAATGTCTTTCCAAATGAAAATGCAGTTGCTGCAAAAGTGTACGTGGACATTGCTAAAAATAAGTCAGTGATTTGCTTAATGCCAACACTGCGTGAGTGTTCAATATTCAACGAAGAATTATTAAAATTGGAAAATGAAGAAATTGTCAAAATGGAAGCCATCGATAAAATACTACATGAAGGAATCACTATTATTTTAACGGATAAGTTGAGATCAAAACTAGATTGTTTAGAAAAAAAAATATCTAAAACTGCTGGTTTGGAAAAGACACTGTATGTGTGTGTAAACTGTCGGGTAATTTTCAGGCGTAATTTGGATGTAGAGAAAGGTTTAGTTAATGGTGCAATGGGCAAAGTTGTGGATTTTTTGAATTATCAGAAAAAAGAAGGAATTTAATTTTTAAAAATTAAATTTGATCAGTTTGATGAAGTTAAAGAAATTGGTCGTTGTTCAGTTCGTTTTTTGCTTGTTAAAGATTTATATGTCCGTAGGAAACATCCATTTTCTCTGGCATATGCAGTGACTATTCATAAATCTCAAGGATTAAGTGTAGACAGTGCATTGGTGAACATTGGATCTACTGTATTTAAAGAGGGTATGGCATATGTTGCTTTGTCGCGAGTCAGAACATTATCTGGTTTGTTTTGATTGATTTTGATGAGACAAAGGTTACTGCAGATGCAAACTGTGTAAATGACCATGTCATGAGTGATGTAATATGTGACGTCATCAGCAGTGCATTGCAGGGGCGCGAGTTATAGTTAGCTGAACTAACTATAACAGGGGAATTTCTAGGGTTTTGTACGAGAGAAATGTGCAGCTAACTATAACGCCCCTGAAACCTATGGTTTTTTCAGTGAATTTCTAAGGTTTTTTAAATGCCAATTCCTAACTATAACGCCCCTGAAACCTATGGTTTTTTCAGTGAATTTCAAAGGTTTTTTAAATGCCAATTCCTAACTATAACGCCCCTGAAACCTTTGGTTTTTTCAGTGAATATATATATATATATATATATATATATATATATATATATATATATATATATATATATATATATATATTCTCACAATCCCTTGCTGACGCCACCACAGCTGCAAGGAAGCCCGCACACCAGGTTAAGTCCAAAGAAGTTTATTTTCGCTGACGCGTTTCGACCATGCGGTCTTTATCAAAGCTGGGGAAACATTGTGGCAGTGTTCTCTATATAGCCAGAGAGACACTGTTGCATAATTGATAAACATAGGGAAAAGACTTTA
Source organism: Triturus cristatus (assembly GCF_964204655.1). NCBI lineage: Eukaryota > Metazoa > Chordata > Amphibia > Caudata > Salamandridae > Triturus > Triturus cristatus. Next base: position 381,091,426 of record NC_140585.1, on the reverse strand, counting down.
GGCACTGCTACATAAAAGAAGCACCACTCCGTTCAAAAGAAAAAAGACTAATATTTCAACAGAATAACAAAGAATAATGAAATGTTTCTTTCCCTAAATTAAATAAACCCATTGTACATCATGTATTATAGAAATGTAAATGATAAAAGAATAACGTAATTCCAAAAAGGAGAAAACACACAAGTGTATTAGTTTATCAACTAAATCATGATTCATGCCAGTGCATGTATACTGTGGTGCAACAGTAACCGTATCATGTGCCCTCAATGGAGTACGCCGAAAATTGAATACTGGTCCAGTGACCAGGGTAACAAGGAGGGACAGCCACAGGGGGTGTGAGGTGGTATATTCTTTTACAAAACAAAGTCAGAGGAGGAAGGCCCAAACAAGCGTGGGGTGGAAAAAAGGGGGGTGGAGGGGGGCAGGGGAAGAAGGGAAAAAGGAGGGGGAGGGGGTAGAGAAGGACATGCAGGAGGGGAGAGAAGTGGGGGAAGAAGCACAAGAGGAGTGAGAGGTGTGGGTGGGAGAGAAAAATGTGGTATAAGGTTATCAAATATCAGTTGTTATTGTTTTCCTCATGAGCTATCCCAGATGTACATGAAGCTCCTAATCCAGGTTAAGGCCTCCCGGGGTTTTGCTGCATAGGTAAATTATGTATCGGGATTCCATTCTTCTGAGGACCCGTTCCCTGTCCCCACCTCTGATGTTGGTTGGAACCCTGTCAATTCCCAAAAATGAGATTTTTAGATTCTCAGCTTCAATGGAGCTATGTGAGGTGTTACAGTGTCTGGCCATGGGATATGTTGTATCATTGTTCCAAATAGCCCTAAGGTGTTCCAGGATGCGCTTCTTAACGGGAAAGATTGTACTTCCCACATACCTCTTCCGCACACACATACAAGTGCATAAACCACAAAATCACTGGTACATGTAACGAAGGGCTTAATCTTGTGTTCTTTGCCATTGGACAAATTGACAGACTTGATATTGGAGCTATGCATGCAAGCCTTGCACTTGCCGCATTTGTAGAAACATATATATCAGGTCTTGGTCACAGTGTATAGCCTGACTAAGACCTGTGTGGTTGAAACGCGTAGGTGAAAGGAGTAGATGGCTTAAATAAAAAAAAAAAAGTTTAAATCCCAAGGAGAGTGCCGCGTCATACTTTTACTTTGGTGACAAATATATATATACATATACCCACACCTACAAAAATAGACAGATATATAGCTATATATAGAGATAGTTATTCTGCAGGGAATAAGCTACAAAAAACTTAGCCACATGCCAGAATTCTGATCTGTACGCCAAACAACTAAAATCTTATGTTCTGTGCCTCATAAGAACCTATTGTATTTTTAAATGAGTGTTAGACCTGGCACCTTGGCGTGAGTCTCCCTTCCACTTTTTATCGCTATGCCTCATGTGTTTTGCTGGTGTTAGCTGCTCAGAGCACTGTGCCACTGCCAACCAGTGCCACAGTGCAAGTGCTCCCTATTGTAAAATGTATATGTTGGTTGTATTCCATGATTGGCTTATTTGATTTACTGTCAGACCCCAGTAAAGTGCGCCAGGAGTGCTCAGGGCTTGTAAATACAAATGCTGCTGGTGGGCTTGTAGCACTGGTTGTGCCACCCACAGAAGCGGCCTAGTAAAATGTGTCTAAGGTCTGCCATTGCAGAACCTGCGTGCAGTCTGGTACTGTCATGCTGACTGGGCAAGTGCACCCACTTCCCAGTCCCTAAACCTCCCCTTAACTTCATATTAGTTACCCCTATGGTAGGCCCAAGGGCAGGGTGCATTTTAAGCATAAGGTAGGACAAGCCCTGATGTGTGTGGCATGTCCTAATAGTGAATTACAGCCATTTTTGTTTTTCACTATTGCAAGGCTACCTGTTCCCATAGGCCAGAATGGGCTGTTAGAATTGTTACATCCTATGATCCTAACAGACCCAGGGAACATGGTAGGAATTCGAGTTTAGTATGCCTTAACTCAGAATAATAAAATACATCTTTTAGTAACATTTATTTTAATATTCTGTGTTTGCAAATACCACTTTTAGAAAGTTGGTATTTGCTTGCCTAACCATTTCAGCCCGCCTCTGCTATGATGTGTATCTGCCTGTCTGGTTTGTGTGAGTGACAGGGCTGGGGAAACCCAGAGGGGCAGGGCTAGGTAGCCTGGTGGTAAATAGAGAGATTGACATCCCGATGGGTGGGAGGAGTGCACCTGGACTCTGAATAGGGCTGTGCTCTGCCACCACAATGCTGGCTCCACCTCCTGTGGTGCGGCTGATGTCTCTGCCCTGCACCCTGAATAGAAAGTCAGAGTCATGTCAACAAAGTGCTCAGGAGGAGGAGCCTAGCGCGCAACTAAGATGGCCGCGTAGATGCGAGGCTCCCGAGTACCTCCGCAACCTCCTACATTTATCCTGTATTTATCCTGCCTCGGTTGAGGGGACTGTGTTGGTGAGCCTGAGCTGAGGTGGTACCCGTTTCCCGTTCTCAAATCGGACCTCGGGTGCCGGAGTGAGCACCGATTGAAGTTTGCGGCCTTCTCCTCGCCGGACCCCGGATTTGCGCTGGGGGGTGACCTGGTGGCAAAGTGAACAACAACGGCGGGCTGGGCCTGGTGGGTCGCGTACCCCGCACTTTCGCTTTCACTTTCGCACCCCCTCGCCTTCTCTGCGAGTGAGATCTCGGAGCTCTTTGCGTTGGTGTGGCCTCGCTGGGGGACCCTGCCTGCCTGCCGGCTGTGACCCACCCCGCCGATCTGGGGTGGCCCCCCTCGGAGCTTGTGGCCCCGATTGCCTGCCCTCTACGGCGTCGCTGGTGCGAGTGTGAGAACGGTGGCGATGGCCACGAAACAAGATGGAGATCGATCAAAGACCAAGTCGACCCGGCGTGGCGCCGTACACCAGGCCAACATCATGGACCGCTATACCCTTCAGAGGGGATCTCCTGGCGGACCACACAAGTCCTCTGAGGGCCCTTCTGATGCTCCGGACTTGCCCACGGATCTGACTCTGCAAGACGTCATGGGCGCCATTGCCGAGATGAAGGCCTCGGTGGGCCAGCGGTTCGATACCCTGGCACATAAGATCGACGCGGTCCTCGTGGATGTTGGCCTGGTGAGGGCTGATCTCTCTAAGACCAATGACCGGGTTGATTCTTTGGCCCACACCGCGTCGGGCCTCACGACTGAGGTGGCGGCCCTGCAAACGGAGGTGCGCCGACTTCGTCAGGCGAGTGCGCTTATGGATCGGCGCCTTGAGGATTCCGAGAGTCGGGCCCGGAGGAACAACATCCGCATCATCGGGGTGCCCGAGGGACGGGAGGAAGCGGCGGCGGATCTATTTGTGGAAGACCTGATCGCTACCCATCTCCAGCCTCGGGGACTGAGTAAATTTTTTGCCGTGGAGAGGGCCCACAGAGTTCCCGGGGGAAGGCCGAAGGTCGGAGCCCCTCCGCGACCTCTCATTGCCCGGATTTCTAACTTTCGGGACAGGGACGTGATCTTGCAAGCCTCCAGACTGCAAGGGCCGATTAAGCTGGAAAATATGGAGGTGAACTTTTACCCTGATTTTACCCAAGCGGTCCAAAAGCAGAGACTGAGCTTCCTGGGCGTCAAGCGCCGACTTCGGGACATGAACCTAAAATATGCCATGCTCTTCCCGGCCAAGCTGCGAGTGGAGGTGGATGGTCGCACGCACTTTTTTGATCGTCCCGAAGCAGCCGGGGACTGGCTGGATACTCTGTCTGGGGATCGTGGTCGGGATGGCGGGGGGGGGGGGGGCGGCGGGAGGAGACGGCCCACTGGATCGGGACTGAGGGGTTGATATTGGGCCTCACTCTGGACGACTATGATGCCACTTTCGACTAAGCTTCTGTCTTTGTTCTTTCCTCTCCCATGGAGGTTGTGAGGGGTCTGGAAGGGGTACTCTTTCCTCCTCTAGGGGGTCTAGCTAGTTTCACTATATAGGGGCGACAGGCACACTGCAAGTTGGGGGGGCTGTCCGGGCTCATGCAGGGGTGCAGGGAGGGGGGAGTTTTGTTGGGGCGGGTGGGTTGGGGTGGGGTGTTGTTCGTTTACACCACAAGGCAAATGTATCATTGTGTTATCTTTAAAGTGCTCTCTGGGGGACGAGCGATGGCTTCTGTTTATGATGGGGGGTAGGGGACTGAGTTTGTTGTCCTGGAATGTTAATGGACTGGGGGACAGGATAAAACGAGGTGTGGTCCTGCAGGTCTTGAAGCGAATTTCGCCCGATATAGTTTTTCTGCAGGAGACACACCTCATTGGCAACTCCTTTCGTGCTATGAATCGACGGGGCTACCGCCTTGTGGCCCATTCGGGCTTCACGTCTGGTTCAAGGGGTGTGGGCATTATGGTTAAGAACTCGCTCCCGTTGGAGATTGATGAGGTGCTCCATGACGACAGGGGACGCTACACGGTTTTGGTGGGCAGAATGGAGGGCAGAGTGGTCGTTTTTGTGTCAGTATATGTCCCGCCGGGGCTGCAGACGACCACCTTTGCGGACCTGGGGCGCCTCCTCCTTGGCCTTCCGGAGGGGATTCTAGTGGTGGGGGGGGATTTTAATGCTGTGGTTTCCGGAACTGTGGACCGTCACCCCCCTAGGGATCTCCCCCGGGCCCAGGCGTGGTTGCCTGGCCTCTTGGATACCTTGGGGCTGGTGGATTGTTGGCGTTTGAAACATCCCACGCAGCTCCAGTATACCTTCCACTCCAGGATTCATGGTAGTCTTTCACGGCTAGATTATGTCCTGGTTCCGGCGGCTCATGTGGGGAGGGTGGGAGAGGTGAGCCATTTGGCACGGGGTATCTCGGACCACTCCCCGCTCTTGTTGCGCTTTGATGTTCTTCCGAGGGGAGAGGGTAGGGTGGTCCCGATTAATCCCTGGTACCTGCGTGACCCCACCATCCGCGCGGAGTTGGTTAAATCCCTTAAGCGCTACTTTGACGAGAATATGGGGTCTGTGTCATCGGCGGTCTCACTGTGGGAGGCGTTCAAGACGGTACTCCGAGGAGAGGCCCTGTCCCTTATTTCCCACTCCCGGAGGCGCGAGCAGGAGGAGGTGACCCGTGCTGAAGCTGAGATAACCGAGTTGGAGGGTGATCTAGAAGGTGGGGTGACGGATAACAAATTACATGTTCTCCGACTCAAGCAAGCGGCCTATAAGGCCCTCGTCACGGAGGCGGCCAGTGGCCTCAGTAGAGAGCAACAGGGGAGACTATATGATGTGGGTGATCAGGCTGGTAAATTGCTTGCGTGGCTGGACAAAAAGGAGAGAGCGAGTCGAGTTGTCCCTTTGATTGAGAAACAGAATGGTGTGTGTGTCACTGAACCGGAAGAAATTGTTTCTTGCTTTGCAGACTATTTCCGTGGGGTGTATTCCCCGGTGTCCTCCCGCTCTGAAGAGGATTCCCATGCCCTGCTCAGAGATATCGCGCTGCCTTCCCTTTCGGAGGAGGACAGAGTGTCGTTGGACGCCGCTCCAACTTCTGACGAAATTGCCCTCGCCATACGCTCGGTCGCTTCCGGCAAGGCCATGGGTCCTAATGGTCTTCCCATCGAGTTGTATAAATTGCGACCGGATACGCTGGCGCCACATCTCCGTGCTATGTTCCTTGCGGCCCACTCGACGGGTTCCCTCCCGCTAGACCAGCGTCTGGCTACAATTGTGGTTATCCACAAGGAGGGGAGGCCGCGGGACCGAGTCACATCCTATCGGCCCATTTCGCTATTGAATGCGGAGCCCAAAATTCTTGCCAAAGTGTTGGCCAATCGGCTGGTCGGCGTAGTGTGTGACTTGATTCACCAGGATCAGTCCGGCTTCATCCCCCATCGCAACACAGCGCTTAACCTGCGGCGTTTGCATGGGGTGCTCGCACGTGTCCCGTACATACGGGAGCCGGCCATCTTGGCGTCCTTGGACGCCACTATGGCGTTTGACACACTGGAATGGCCATATATTTGGGCGACGCTCGCGAAATTTGGGTTTGGCCCTGGGTTTATCAGCTGGGTTAAATTGTTGTACTCTGGCCCGCTGGCACAGGTGGTCGTGAACGGTAGAGTATCGGCTCCATTCGAGCTGGGCAGAGGCACGCGGCAGGGCTGCCCGTTATCGCCGCTCCTTTTCGCGCTCGCCTTGGAGCCCCTGGCGGAGTGGCTGCGGTGGGAACCTTCTATTCGTGGTCTCCGCTGGACCCCCGAGTATGAGGACCGCGTATCTCTCTACGCTGACGATATTCTCCTATACCTGGCTTCCCCACGTAAGTCATTGATAGTACTGGTTGATGTATTGCATTCATTTGGTCTTAACTCCGGCCTTGTCATCAACTGGGCTAAATCGTGCGTCTATGTTCTCTCTGGGGAGGAACCTATCCTTCCGCGGGGCTGTCCTATCCAGATCGCCCCGCGGGGATTTCGGTACCTGGGGGTCTTCATTACCCTGGATGCGGAGGCCCGATATAGTCAGAACTTGCTTCCCCCCCTCCAGCGCCTGAAGGAGGATGTCGCACGTTGGAGGCGCTTGCCGCTCTCGCCGCTCGGCCGGGCGGCATTGTTTAAGATGATGTCGCTGCCGCGTTTCCTGTACGCTCTGTAGAACACAATGGACGTCGTCCCGGCGCGCTACTTCCGCGAAGTAGAGAGTTTGCAGCGCCGCCTGTTCTGGGAGGGGAGACCGCGTATCGCTCTGGCGAAGCTGACGCTCCCGTGGTATGACGGGGGGATTGCCCTCCCGGATATCAAGCGGTATTATTGGGCCTCCCAGCTGGCTGCGATTAATCACGGCATGTACGGGCCCGCTCTAAACCCGGCCTTTGAAATGGATAAGATGTTACTGCCGGGTGGTGATCATAACCGTGCGCTTTACTCCAGCTCGCTTGACGCACGTCTGACGGGGCCCACGCGTGTCATGGTACAAGTGTGGCACGCGGCTAATGTAGCGATGGGGTGGAAAGATCGTTTGACCCGGGCGTCGCCACTATACGCAGCTGAGCAGTTGGGCACCCTGTGGACTTCGAAGGGCTTCGAGAGGTGGGACATGATAGGCATCAGCAGGGTGGGTGATCTTTGGACTAGGGGGGGATTCAAAACGTTCGAGATGCTGCAGACGGAATTCCAGTTGCAGGACAGGGAGTACTTTCGGTATATGCAGATCCGTCATGCGCTAGGCTCCGTCTTCCCGGATGTTGCCTCCATCCCGGAGTATTCCCCTCTGGAGGACAGAGTGCTAGATGGACATGTACCGGAAAGCACGATTTCACTAATCTATAAAAAACGTATTAATGACCGCGCGGGATTGCTAACTAGCCTTCGTGAGGCATGGGTCGCCGATGGCTTGGAGCTGGACGACGAGGACTGGGTCTCTGCGGTGGCCTCCCCGAAAGAGGTGGCCATACCGGCCCGCCTTCGCTTCGTCCAGCTCAAGATACTCCATAGGGTCTACGTCACGGGGCCAAGGCTATTGCGTATGGGTTATGCTGTGGACGGGCTGTGTAAGCGTGGGTGTGGTTCCTTGGGGACCTTTCTTCATATTTTGTGGGACTGCCCGGAGGTGGAGCGATTCTGGCGTGGTGTGCATGAGGTCCTGCGGGTGGTTACGCGTGTGTCGCTGCCGCCTGAAGCGAGGAGATGCCTTCTGAATGTGTGGGAACCAACCGACTACTCGGCGCCGCAGACGTGGTGGGTGACTCTGGGATACATGGTGGCCAAACGCGACATTGCCCAACTGTGGGGTTACCAGAGGTCGCCGACCGTCTCGGCCTGGAAGGACAACATGGACTGGTGCATGTTTCGGGAAAAGGTGGTGTATGTTGCGAGAGGTAAGCCTGGGACATGGGTGAAAGTATGGGGCCCCTGGAACGCCTACCGCGGGGGAATCTGTACCCTGCCGTTATTGCCCGATCCGTCTCCGGCCCCGTCCCCTTAGCCGGTTTATCGCCCCGGTGCCGGGCGCTGAGTCCACCTAGTCCCTGTCCTGACCTTATCCCCCCCTTGATACTCCTATGGATTGGTAGGGTCCCCCTTCTAGGGGAGCACATGTTGCTGTTTCCGATTGTGGGTTGCCTTGTGGATTTGTTTTTTTGTGTTATTTATATCAAAAAGAAACCGTTATATGGGTTCCGGATGGTGTGGCTATCAACGCTGCTAACTCCTGTGCATTTCCCTTTGCCGCAGCATGTGCGCTATTGTTTGTACTATATGCTCCTTCTGTCTGCTAGCGGCCGGCCTGAAGGTTGTAGGCCCATCTGTGTATATTTTTTGAATTTTGTAATAAACGGTTTCAATAAAAAAAAAACAAAAAAAAAACAAAGTGCTCAGGAACTGGTTTGGACTGGACAAAGGCCCCTCTACCCCAGAAGAACAAAGGAATTAGGGGTATAAGTATTGGGACCCTGCTACCAAGAAATTAGATCCTGCTTGACAAGAAGAACCTCTGCCTGAGGAGAAGGAACTGGGAAAGCTGTAAGGAGGAGTACTGTCCCTGACCAGGGGGATTGGCCTGCAGTGGTTGCCTTGCTGCTGAAGGAGAGGAGAAAGACTACAAAAGACTTTATTTCAACTTGTGCTTAAAAAGATCTCCAAGGGCTTGGAATAGAGCTTGCCTCCTGCTGAAGTCTCAGGAACAACAGACTTCACCCCCCAGAGTTCTTTGGAAGGGCCTTCTGAGGGACTGCGTGTCGCAAGGGGCTGAAAGCACGACTCAAGGAGGAGAAGCGTGCCGCCGTCGGAGCTGTTGTCGTCGCATCTCGTAAAGTGTGTCGCCGCTGCAGCATCGCATCGAGCGGAAGCGTCTCGCATCATCCAGGAAGTGTCTTGCAACGCCGAAGAAGCGTGTCGCCATCGCAGCCATCGTAGCTGACGCATCGCACCAAGAGAAGAGTCTCGCATCGAGGAAGAAGCGTGTCGCCATCGCAGCCATCGTAGCTGTCGCATTGCACCGCATCAAGAAAAGCGCCTCGCATCCACAGAGAGGCGTGCCGCCGTCGGAGCTGCTGTCGTCGCATGGCGTAAAGGGGTGTCGCCACTGCAATGTCGCATCGAGCGGAAGCGTCTCGCAAACGTCGGAGAAGAGTGCCGCTGCCAAGGCCGCTGTCGTCGCATCACGTAATGGGTGACGCCGCTGTAGCTGACGCATCGAGTTGAGTCTTCTCGCAACATCGGAGAAGCGTAACACATCTGGAAGATCTTCACGTCTTTATTTCTTTGCACCAAAAACTTCATCGCATCAACATCGTTGCAACACTTTTGTTGCCCTGCATGTCGCATCTAAAAGGTACATTGACTTAAAGTGTCGCATTTAAGAACTTAAGAGAACTAAGCAAAATTCTACCATCTAAAGTAACAGTATTGTGTATTTTTGTCGTTTAATGGTCTTGTGGTAACTCTATCTAAAGAATCCTTATTTTTAATATAAAACCTGTGTGGTGTCCATTTGTAGTGTTGTCACTGGGTTACTGTATGTGTTCACAAATGCTTAACCTATAACGCTCTGAGATAAGCCTTGTCTGCTCGCGCCAAGCTACCTAGAGGGTGAGCAGGGGTTATTTTAGGAGTGTACCCCCTTACCCTGACTAGAGGAAAGGTTCCCTGCTTGTCACAAGTACCTACCTGTGCCAACCAGAGAACCCGGATTCTAACAATGAGCGTGCAAACATTTTTTACAAAGTTATTGCTATTTGGGTCAACTTTCTTCTACCACGCTGGGAAGCAAAAGAACAGTTAAGTGGGTCATAGTACCAAAGGCCATACTAAATTGACAGCTACATTATAGATATGGCTAAAGTGAGGCCTCCTTTGAACACCATTTTTTAGATTCAGTAAAAATACTCCGATAGATTTTGCTAGGATTTATTGGACAGATTACTTACCTACGATAACACCTTATCTGGTGGAGAAGATATCTAAGCGCAGATTCCTTACCTTAGAACTATTCTTAAGCGTAAGACTGGATCTGGAAATGTTTATGTGAGCAGTACCCATGCATGCCAGCAGGTGGTTTTGATCGGCAACGCCTGGCTTGCCCGCACTGGGTGTGACATGTGGTGCCTATATATGTGCTACCCAGGAGCTCTGACGTCAGTTACTTTTCGCACATTCCATGCCAGGAGCGGGGAGCCATGGAGAACACTGACCTCTGGGAATGCCATGTCCCTAGAAATCCAGTCTCAGCATTAGGAGGATAGGTAGGCCTGTAAGGAATCCCGTGGTTAAATAAAATCTCTACTAGACAAGGTAAAGACTTCTAGCTGCAGATTCCTAAACTTAGAATAGATAACCTAACAATACCTCCCCAGAGATTGGTCTGAGAAACAATTTCACATCAAAAAGTCTTTCAGGACTGATTGGGCAAAGTGCACGTACCGACGGCCCTGACTGTCCAGGCAGTGTGTTGTGAACATGTGCAAGGAAGCCCATGTTGCTGCCTGACAGATGTCCATTACCAGAACTCCGCGTGCTAAGGCAGTCGTTGTAGCCTTTGCTCTGGTGCAATGAGCGTGCAAGCCCTCAGGTTGCTTCTTTGCTAACGCGTAGCAGATTGTAATGCAGAGCACGATCCATCGGGAGGTGGTCTGTTCCTGCACAGCTTTTTTTTTACTTCGCTGCGTCATACTCCTCGAAGAGTTGGTCATCTACCCGGAACTCTTTCATGAGAGAAGGTAGAACGGCAATGCTCTTTTTTGGTCTAGACGGATTAATCGCTCCTCTTCATTAGAGGGATGGGATGGGGAGAAAAAAGTAGGCAGAGTAAGGGACTGGTCTACATAAAAGGGAGTGACGACTTTCGGTAGAAAGTAAGCTCTAGTCGGTAGACCAGCTTGTTTGGGTAGATGCTGAGGTATGGAAGTTTGGATGAAGCATGAAGCATGAAGCATGAAGCTCACTGACCTCCGGGAAGAAGTTATTGTCACCAGGAAAGTCATCTTGAAAGTAAGAAGCCTGAGAAGACAGTTGTGGAAGGGTTCAAAGGGAGCGTACATCAGGAATGTTAGGATGCGATTAGGGCCTGACTGAGGCATGATAAAAGGAGGTTTCCCTTTGTTCCCCGACGCGCAGGAAGCCATTTGCTTCCAGCGCGTCGGGGAACAAACAGGTACGTTTTGGGGCTGGGGAGGAGGGGATTTAACCAAAAGAGGCACCGGGGAAAGGAAAGGGTTTTCCTTTCCCCCGATGCCTCTTTTGTGCATTCCTGCTGCACGATCGTGCTGCAGGAATCTCCACTAGCGCCAGGGATTCTTTTTTTATTTTTTAAATGTTGAGTGATTTGATGTTGTTTGTGCAGCGGCCCCTTAGGCAAGGGTCGCTCCCCTTATGGGGGCCTTAATCTTGGCTTTGTCTGCCCCCCCTGGGGGAGGACAGATTTTCATTATTTTTATATAAAATCAGCCCACTGGACCATTAGTTAAAATGTAGTGGGGAGTGGCCCCTTGTGGGCCATTTTTTTAATGTAAATGGATGTTAGTTTTGTTTGGGCGAGCGGCCCCTTAGGCAAGGGTCGCTCCCCTTATGGGGGTATAATTTAGGCTTTGTCTGCCCCCCTGGGAGGGAGGCAGTGCAGATTTTATATATTTAAAAAAAAAAACTGCCCACTGGACCACGAGGGAGTGTTTAGTGGGGAGTGGCCCCTTGGGCAAGGGTCACTCCCCACTGGGGGCTATGTTTTTGGCTGTCGGCCCCCATGAGGGGGGGGGGGACAGATTTCGCATTTTATTAATGTAGGGCTCACTAGGCCACGAGGGAGTTATTTGTGGAGAGTGACCCCTTGGGCAAGGGTCACTCTCCTTTGGGGTCAATATTTGTGGATGTGTCTGGCCTCCAGGGGGCCAGATCGCCATGTTTTTGAAAAAAAATATTAGGCCCACTAGACCACCAGGGATTTGTTTGTGGGAAGTGGCCCCTTGGGCAAGGGTCGCTCCCCTCTGGGGTGCATTAATTTGGCCGTTTCTGTCCCCTTGTGTGGGCAGATCGCTGTTTTTTTTATTTTTTGTATGGCCACTAGGCCACCAGGGATTTATTTGTGGGGAGTGGCCCCTTGGGCAAGGGTCGCTCCCCGTTGGGGGCATTGTTTGAAGCTGTCTGGCCCCATGGGGGGGGCAGATTTCGCCATTTTTTTAATATGGGCCCACTAGACCACCAGGGATTTATTTGTGGAGAGTGACCCCTTGGTCAAGGGTCGCTCTGCTTTGGGGGCAATGTTTGTGGCTGTGTCTGGTGGGCAGATCTCGCCATGTTTTTTAAAAAATTGGGCCCACTAGACCACCAGGTATTTGTTTGTGAGGAGTGGCCCCTTGGGCAAGGGTTGCTCCCCTTTGGGGAGCATTAATTTGCCAGTTTCTGCCACCCTGAGGGGCAGATCGGCTGATTTGTTTTTTTGTAGGGCCACTAGGCCACCAGGGTATTTTTTTATGTTGGGGAGCGGCCCCTTGGACATGGGTCGCTCCCCTTTATGGGAGGATGATTGTGGTCATTTCTGCCCTCTCTGTGGGTGGCAGAATAGCAGTATGTTTTTAGGCCCATCTGCAGAAGCCACTAGATAACAGGGTTGTAAAATTTTCGTTTTGGGTTGTTCCTCTTTTACGGGGGTGAATATTTAATTTTAATCTTTTACGGGGGTGAATATTTAATTTATACTCTTAGGCCCACCTACCCCTTAGCTTGGCTGCTGGACTGTGTGTGAATTGGTGCATTATTTGCATATGTGATTATAATGTTTTTTTTCTCCTTTTTAATCTAGTGTAAAGATTTTGATTCCTGTTTGCGGTTTCGAGTGTTTGTTCTGCAGATTTGCGTAGTTGCATTTTTTTAGTAAGAACATTTTTTTTGTTGTATTTACTACAAATGAGTAATATTGCAATGTATGAATGAATTTATTTGCAAGTGGTGTCATAATGGCAGCATATTTAGTTAGTGTTTTGAGCATGAAATTCTTTGCGATGTGTATTGCATTGTCTTATGTGTAATTTTCTTTTCTCTTTCTTTTTTAGTGGGATATTGATGATCCATACTATGTCTGTGCAGAGTAGGTGGACGTGAGTTTAGCTGCTTCTGGCAAGTGAGTGGTATCGTTTTGGAGTATATAGGTATTTCTGATAAAGGTGCATTTTGTTTATTACTTATTTTACAAAGTGTTTGTTGTTGTTGACTTGTTTGACAAGTTACCTTTATTAGTAAGCATTATGGCTAGCCGTAGAATGACTGCTCAGCAGGTGGTTGGTATGCTTCTTGAATCTTCCTCTGAGCAGGATTATGAGACTGACAGTGCGTCTGAGGGAGAGGAGGGAGGGGAAGATTCTGGCACTGAGTTTTCTCTCAACATAGAATCATAGGATGATGAAGGTTCTCTCAGTGCAGATGAAGCTACTCTTGGTGTGGATGAAGGTACTCTCAGAGAGGATGAAGTGCCTGTTTTAGATGAGGATACTGCTGGTGCAAGAGGCAACTGGATTGCAGCCTGAAGCTGCTAGGCTTCCTACTGGAAGTGCTGACTCTGGGTTGATCCAAACATGGTGCAGCCGGTGTTGCCTGCCTTTAGCGGTGATGCAGGGTGTAGAGTGGATTGTGAACATTTTTTGCCTATACAGTTTTTTCAGTTGTTTATGGATGATGTATTTTTGGGTGAGATTGTTGAGCAGACTAATTTGTATGCTGAAGAGTTTTTGAGGGACAGCAGTGACAAACTTAGGCCCTACTCTAGAGCTACCCGGTGAACTCCCACAAATCTGGAAGAGATTAAGAAGTTTTTGGGTTTGGCGATTTTGATGGGTTTGATAAGGAAGCCGTCCCTGGCTTCATATTGGTCTACCAGTCCCTTGATGGCAACAGCCATATTTCCTGCAGTTATGACTCGTGATCGGTATTTACTTTTGCTACGTATGCTGAATTTTGTTGATAATTCTTTGGCGTTGCCACGTATTCACCCTGACTGTGACCGTCGTTTTAAGATTAGGCCTGTTCTTGATCACTTTGTAGATCGATTTTCAGAGATCTATACTCCAGGGAAAGAAATATCTATTGATGAGTCTTTGGTCTTGTTCAAGGGCCGTTTGGTTTTTAGGCAGTACATCCCTAGTAAGAGGGCACGCTATGGAATTAAGCTGTATATGTTGTCTGAGTGTAGGACAGGATATGTTTTTAATTTCCGTGTGTACACTGGTAGAGATTCCACTATTGCCCCCCCTGGTTGTCTGTCCACTTTTGGAGTTTCAGAGAAAATTGTGTGGGATCTTGCTAGAAGACTGTTTAACAGAGGCCACCATTTGTACCTTGATAACTTCTACACTGCTGTGCAATTGTTTAAGGAATTGTTTAAAGTGGACACTTTTGTATGTGGCACAATCCGCTCTAACCATAAAGGTTATCCAAAACAGCTTGTTTGCAAAAAACTTCAGAGGGGACAGTGCAGTTCCTTGCGTAGTGATGTACTAATAGCTGTGAAATTTGTGGACAGGAAGGATGTGTCCATGCTGACTACCATCCATGATGAGAGTACTTCACCTGTGCCTGTTTGGGGTCAGGTTGCTGTAGTGCGCAAACCTGTGTGCATTGTAGACTACAAGAGTAGATCAGAGGTTGGAACCTTACACTGCTATTCGTAAGGCTTATGTTTGGTATACGAAGTTGGCCATCCATCTCTTCAACTTAGAAACTTTCAATGCTTTTGTTGTGTTCAAGGAGTGTTCTCGTGCGTCAAAGTTGACATTTGTTCAGTTTCAGCACTCTGTGATAGGCAGCCTTGTTGTTGTGGAACAGGCAAGTGTTCCTAGAGTTAGAGTGGTGGAGGATGTGGCTTGATTGAAAGATCGCCACTTTCCTGATTACATTCCTCCCACATCTTCAAAAGACTTTCCCACTAGGAGATGTAGAGTCTGTTGGCGAAGAGGTTTGCGGAAGGAAACTCGTCTTTTCTGCCCCGAGTATCCTTCTAACCCTGGGCTGTGTGTGCCTGCTTGATTTAGAGCGTACCACATGCAAAATAATTTTTGGGAGCATCCATGATTGGTAAAGTGAACTGCCTGTTCTGTATTGTTTACATTTTTTTATTCTTTTTCAAGGTTGGCATTAGTGCAATGCATTTAGTTTCAGATTTTGTGTTAGTAGATTTGTATCTATTTGCAATTTGTTTGTGATTTTTTTTGTATAAAATATCCTAAATGTGATGGCGATGTGTGTAGGCTGGCGCTTGGCTGGCGGTGTACGTGGACTAGCGCTTGGCTGGCGGTGTGCGTGGACTGGCGCTTGGCTGGCTGTGTGCGTTGAATGGTGCTTGGCTGGCAGTGTGCGTGGACTGGTGCTTGGCTGGCAGTGTGCGTGGACTGGGGCTTGGCTGGCGGTGTGCGTGGACTGGTGCTTGGCTGGCGGTGTGCGTGGACTGGTGCTTGGCTGGCGGTGTGCGTGGACTGGCGCTCGGCTGGCGGTGTGTGGGTAGTGACTTGCTGCTGGTCACTACACACACTGCTAGTTGAGCGCCACTCCACGCAATCCATCAGTTTGTGTAGTTGCTGTGTCAGGAATGTGGGCGTGTGAAAGTGATGGGACCTTGAATGGCGCTGTCTGCTGGTGTGAGTGTTGCAATGTGATGGGCCCGCGGCTGGCGGTGTGAATGTTTTGTATGTGTTACACGCATGAAAGGTGTATGAATGGCCTGTAAAGAGGTTGGTGCCTTGTCGTGGCTTTACAGCTCACGAGCTGTGAGTCAATAGTTCAGTTTCTCGTCCTTTCAATTATTAACAGTGCATTTCATTTTTGTGATTGTGAAATCACTTGCTAATGAACAAGTTACTTACCTTCGGTAACGATGTATCTGTAAGAAACATTAGTTAGTTAGATTCCTCACCTTAGAATATCCCCAGGCGTCAGACTGGATCCGGAAGATTTTTCGTCAGCAATACCCCTTGCGCGTCGCTAGGCGTCGTCTGCGGCGCCGCGTCCGTCGGCGGCGTCGTGTACGGGATGACGTCGTCGGAGTACTTAGACGCCGCCCTCGCGCGCTGACGTCAGTTCTTGTACATAGCCTTCCGCGCCAGGAACGCAGAGCCATGCAAAGACCGACACTGGTGCCAAAAATAAAATCTAGGGGCCTGAAAAGGATAACCTTAACCCTAGATGTCAGTTCGCAGAACGGGGAGGATGGGTGGGTCGGTGAGGAATCTAACTAACTAATGTTTCTTACAGATACATCGTTACCGAAGGTAAGTAACTTGTTCATCTGAAAGAAACACGTTAGTTAGATTCCTCACCTTAGAATAGATACCCAAGCAATACCATCCCCGGTGGTGGGTCTGCGAACCAAGATCACACCAGAAAGTCCTGGAGGACAGAACGGCCAAAGAAGCCATCCCTCCGGACTTGGCTGTCAAGGCAGTAATGCCTGGCAAACGTGTGTAGCGAAGCCCACGTCGCCGCCTGACAGATATCCTGCAAAGGGACACCCCGTCCCAAAGCAGTAGTAGCCGCTGTGGCCCGAGTAGAATGGGCACGCAGCCCAACAGGAGGGTCCTTTTTTGCCAAGGAGTAACACATTTTGATGCACAAAACGACCCACCGAGAGATGGTCCGTTTGTGCACAGCTTTCCCCTTCTTAGCACCCACGTATCCAACGAAAAGTTGGTCGTCCACCCGGAACTGCTTTGTGCGGTCCAAATAAAAGGAGAGCGCACTTTTTGGGTCCAGACGGTGGAGCCTCTCTTCCTCTTTGGAAGGATGCGGAGGCGGAAAGAAGGTGGGCAAGGTGACAGACTGCCCAAGATGAAATGGAGTCACCACTTTCGGAAGAAAGGAGGGACGAGGCCGAAGGACAACCTTGTCCGGATGAACAGAGAGAAAAGGAGGTTTTGAAGATAAAGCCTGGAGCTCACTCACCCGTCTAGCCGAGGTGATGGCTACCAGAAAAGCAGTCTTAAGCGTCAGCAGACGAAGAGGACAATTATGAAGAGGCTCAAAGGGAGCACACATGAGAAATGTGAGAACAAGATTCAAGTCCCACTGAGGCATTACAAAAGGGACAGGAGGGAACGTGTGAGTAATGCCCTTTAGAAAGCGTGTAACTACAGGGGACTTGAAAAGAGAAGGCTGATCAGGAAGCCGCAAGAAGGCAGAGATGGCAGCAAGATAACCTTTCAGGGTGCCCAGGGCAGAGCCCTGCCGGGCCAGAGAAAGAAGAAAGAGGAGAACCTCAGAAAGAGGGGCGGAAAGGGGATCCACAGCCTTTGCTGTGCACCATGCCACAAATTTGTTCCACCGGCAGGCGTATACCGTCTTTGTGGAGGGACGCCTGGCTGCCAGAATGATATCACAGACTTCAGGAGGCAAGTCGAATGGCATCAACTGCCGCCGCTCAATCTCCACGCATGGAGGTGGAGGCTGGACAGGTTCGGGTGGAGGACCGTCCCCTGCTGCTGCGACAGAAGATCCTCCCGAAGGGGCAGACGTATCGGGGGATCGGTCAACATACTGAGTAGCTCGGGATACCAGTATCTTCGTGCCCAATCCGGAGCCACCAAGATGACTTGGGCCCGGTCGTGCCTGATCTTCTTCAGCACTCTGGGCAGAAGTGGTATAGGCGGAAAGGCGTACAACAGACCGCAACTCCACTCGTGACGAAAAGCGTCGCCGAGCGAGTGCCGCCTTGGAAATTCCAACGCGCAGAACTGCTGACATTGCGCGTTCTCTTCGGTGGCGAATAGATCTAACCAAGGCTCTCCCCACTGCTGAAAGAGACCTTGCGCCACTTCGGAGTTCAGACGCCATTCGTGATCCATCATGCACCGGCGGCTGAGTTCGTCTGCTCTTGCGTTCAGAGAGCCCGCCAGCCGCCTGGCGTGATGCACTAGTAGGATGCAGGAGGCCATCAGCCCCAGAAGCCGCAACACTAGCCTGACCGAAACCCAGGATAGAGGCCGAAAGATGGGAATCAGGGCCTGTATATCCCGGACCCGCTGTTCCGGTGGATAGACCCGGAACTGCGCCGAATCGAGAACCGCTCCGATGAAAAGGAGCTTCTGAGAGGGACTCAGGTGTGACTTCGGCACGTTGATGGAAAACCCCAGCAAATGCAGGAGATCCGCCGTAGTGTGGAGGTGGGAGACGACTGCCTGGGGCGAGCCCGCCTTCAACAACCAGTCGTCGAGATAGGGGAAGACTGGAACCCCTGATCTGCGCAGATGAGCTGCGACCACCGCCATCACTTTCGTGAACACCCGAGGGGCACTGGTGAGGCCGAAGGGGAGCACGGTAAACTGAAAGTGCTCTTGGCCCACCGTGAACCGCAGGTAACGCCGGTGGGCCGGCAGGACGGGGATGTGGAAATATGCGTCCTGCAAGTCCAACGCTACCATCCAGTGTCCGGGGTCTAGGGCAGCTAGAACCTGAGCCAAAGTCAACATCTTGAACCTTTCCTTCCAGAGGAAGGCATTGACGTTCCGGAGGTCCAAGATAGGGCGTAGGCCCCCTTTGCCCTTCTTGGGAACCAGAAAGTAGTGGGAATAACAACCACGACCTACTTCTGGACTTGGAACGCGCTCGACGGCCCCCTTGGCCAAGAGGGCCGAAACTTCCTCGTGGAGAAGATTCAAATGATCCCCCGAGATACGGTGGTGCTGCGGTGGCATGGCTGGAGGGGTCGTCTCGAAGGGGAGGGAGTAGCCCCTTCGGACGATTTGCAGCACCCACCTGTCCGATGTGATGGACCGCCAGTGGAGCAGGTGATGGCGAACTCTGCCGCCCACTGGCGTGGAATGGGCCTGAAAGCTCGGACTAGGAAGGCTTTGAGGCGGATGCTGCCGGGGTGGATGTGGGCTGACCTCGTCGTCCTCCAGAACCGCCTCGGCGGAAACCACGTCCGCGACCGCGCGCAGGTTGGTTCTGCGGCTGGTGGCTAGGCGCACGTGAGGAGGCACCCCTTGCTTGGCCACGAAAGGGGCGAAAGGCGGAAAATTGCGTCCGCAGGGCCGAGAGGCCCAAGGACTTGGCCGTAGCCCGGGAGTCCTTAAAGCGGTTCAGCGCACTGTCCGCTTTCTCACCAAACAGGCGAGTGCCATCAAACGGCATGTCCATGAGAGTGCTCTGGACATCGCCCGAAAATGACGTGGACCGCAGCCAGGCGTGACGTCTAAGCGCCACTGTGGTAGAAATGGCCCTACCCAGCGAGTCCGTGGTGTCAAGCCCACAACGTATAGCATGTCGCGCGGCATCCCTCCCATCGGCCATAGCCTGGGTAAGTCGTGTCCGGACCTCCTCCGGACACAGGGGCAGCGCGTCCTCCACCGCATCCCACAGAGAGTGGGAATAACGGTCCAAGAGACAAGCGGTGTTCAAAGACCGCAGTCCCAAACTAAGGGAAGAGAACAGCTTCTTGCCAAACTGTTCAAGTCTCTTGGAATCCCGGTCCGGCGGGGCGGTCGGGAAAGAGGATTGGGAGGTGGAGGCCTGGATAACCAGGCTCTCAGGGGTAGGGTGTTGGGACAGAAAACTGGGGTCGCCCGGAGCAGGGCGGTGGCGCCTGGCGACGTTCCTGTCCACAGGAGGAACTGTGGAGGGCCTGGACCAGGTGCCCTGCAGAACGTCAATGAGGGCCTCATTGAATTGCAGCAGAGGCTCAGTGGAGCTTGCGGCAGACTGAAGCACCTCAGTAAGGACGTTAGTCCTCACAGCCACGGCAGGCAGCTCGAGCCCAAGGGCTGCGGCCGCCTTGCGCAGCACCACAGAGAAAGCAGCGCCCTCCTCCAAAGCCACAGTCGGAGGAGAGACAAATCTAGTGTCTGGAGAGGTATCCAGGCCACTGGCCTCCCCCAGTTCATCTGCCCAGTCCTGGGACAGTTGAGCCTGAGCGACCATAGGATCCTCGGATCCCTCCCAGTTGTCCCCATCATCCGACTCCTGGTATAGAGGAGAAAGTAACGGAGCCGGGCGGTAGACATAATGTGTCTCTAGCGGCGCCGATCTCGGCGTCCATCTACGCCGGACCGGCGCCGGGCCCGGAGCGGGACTGAACTGGGGTACGACGTCGAGCGGAGTCGACGTCGGCGGTGGTACCGGTGTCGACGCCGGCGGAGGAGGCGTGACGAGGTTGACCGGCGTCGACGGGGACTCGAGAACGGGTCCCTCGGGTGCTTGCGGCGTCGAGGCCGGAGCCGTCAACGGCGCCGGGGCCGGAGCCACCGGCAGGCAAGGCAGCCCAGTCGGGTCCGCGGGGCCCGAAGGCGCACCAGCGGGCGCCGACGGCGGAGCTAGGTTCCTCATGGCCGAGAGGAAGGCACTGACTTCAGCCGGCGTCGCGTTAGTCCCAGGGACCGGAGGGTATGGGGACGGGCGCGGCGCCTGCGGCTCCGCCGGAGCCGCGGGGGTGGAACCACCCTGACCCTCGGCCGAGTCGCGCGACCGGCGAGGGGAGTCCGAAGAGCGATGTCGCCTCTTGGACTTCTTGGAATGCTTCGACTTACCCGAAGACTTGGATCCCGACGACCGATGGTGACGTCGGCTGCGGCTCCGCGACCGATCCTTGGACCTCCTCCTAGACCGGGATCGAGAGGCGCGCGGAGCCGAGTGGCGAATCTCGAGAAGCTTACGGGACCGCTCCCGTCTAGCCTTCGAGGTCAGGGCCTTGCAGTCCGAACACGACTCCGCGTCGTGATCGAGGCCCAAGCAGTAAAGGCACCGGCGGTGATGGTCCGTAACCGACATCAATCGGTTACAGTCCGTACAGGCTTTAAACCCAGGCATCCTACCGGCACCGGTGTCGAGACACGATCAAAAAGGATCAAAAAAGTTAGTCAAAAATTGACTAAAGGGGTAGCTCTCCCGGATCTGCGCTTACTGGCGCGGAAAAAAGAAGAACTGACGTCAGCGCGCGAGGGCGGCGTCTAAGTACTCCGACGACGTCATCCCGGCGCACGACGCCGACGACGGACGCGGAGCCGCAGACGACGCCTAGCGACGCGCAAGGGGTATTGCTGACGAAAAATCTTCCGGATCCAGTCTGACGCCTGGGGATATTCTAAGGTGAGGAATCTAACTAACGTGTTTCTTTCAGATACAATTGTATAGACTGAATCATCACTCACCCTCGTGCCAAATCCAACCAGTATGTGTGTGCACTTGAGGATTAGATTGGGGGATCCACGCAAGCCATACCTCCCTGGAAGCCCCAGGGTGTCTACTTTTCAGAAATGTGTGAGTTTCGTAGGTTTGCCGAGATGGCCGTCGAGCATGGTGCCAAAAACCCAGATGACCCCCCTTGCAAAACCAGGTGGTTTTGAGATAGGCAATTTTGATGTCACCTCTCTACGTTTTGGGCCCTTGCCTGTTGCGGGCACTTGGGCCTCCCACACAAATGAGGCACCATTTTTATCGGGAGACCTGGGGGAATGCTGGGTGGTAGGAAATGTGTGTGAGCATAGTGATGCCACACTTTCCCACACAAAAATGTGTGAAAAAAGCAATTTTTTTCAGCTGAAATTGAGGTTTGCAGGGGATTCTGGGTAAGGAAACGTTGGGGGATCCATGCAAGCCATACCTCCCTGGAAGCCCCCGGGTGCCTACTTTTCAGAAATGTGTGGGTTTGGTAGGTTTCCCTAGATGGCCGCCGAGCACGGGGCCAAATAACCCAGGTGACTCCCCCCTTGCAAAACCAGGTGGTTTTCAGATAGGCAATTTTGATGTCGCCTCACAACGTTTTGGGCCCTTGCCTGTCGCGGGTACTTGGGCCTCCCACACAAGTGAGGAACCATTTTTATTGGGAGACCTGGGGGAACGCTGGGTGGTAGGAAATTTGGGTGAGCCCGGTGATGCCACACTTTCCCACACAAAAATGTGTGAAAAAGTGATTTTTTCAGCTAAAATTGAGGTTTGCAGGGGATTCTGGGTAAGGAAACGTTGGGGGATCCATGCAAGCCATACCTCCCTGGAAGCCCCCGGGTGCCTACTTTTCAGAAATGTGTGGGTTTGGTAGGTTTCCCTAGATGGCTGCCGAGTACGGGGCCAAAAACCCTGGTGACCCCCCTTGCAAAACCAGGTGGTTTTGAGATAGGCAATTTTGATGTCGCCTCACTACGTTTTGGGCCCTTGCCTGTCGCGGGCACTTGGGCCTCCCACACAAGTGAGGCACCATTTTTATCGGGAGATCTGGGGGAACGCTGGGTGGTAGGAAATTTGTGGGGGCCCCGTGATGCCACACTTTCCCACACAAAAATGTGTTAAAAAAGTGATTTTTTCAGTTAAAATTGAGGTTTGCAGGGAATTCTGGGTAAGGAAACTTTGGGGGATCCACGCAAGCCATACCTCCCTGGAAGCCCTCGGGTGTCTAGTTTTCAGAATTGTGTGGGTTTGGTAGGTTTCCCTAGGTGCTGGCAGAGCTAGGGTTCACAAACTACAACTAGGTACTTTGCCAAAAAAGGGTCATTTTTTACTGTGAAATTGAGGTGTGACCACGTTGCGTTTTGCGCCGTTTCCTGTCGCGGGCACTAGGCCAACCCACACAAGTGAGGTACAATTTTTCTCGGAAGACTTTGGGGAACGCGGGGTGGGTGGAAATTTGTGGATCCACGCAGATTCCAGAACTTTCCACCACAGAAATGTGGGGAAAATGTGTTTTTTTTTACAATTGTTTAGGTTTGCAAGGGATTCTGGGTAACAGAACCTGGTGGGACGCAGTCAAGTCACCCCATCCTGGATCCCCCTGGGTGTCTAGTTTTCAAAAATGTATAGGGCACCTAGGTTTCCCTAGGTGCCGGCAGAGCTAGGGTTAAAAAAACTACAGCTAGGCACTTTGCCACAAAAGGGGCATTTTTCACTGCGAAATTGAGGTGTGACCACGTTGTGTTTTGCGCCGTTTCCTGATGCGGGCACTAGGCCGACCCACACAAGTGAGGTACCATTTTTCTCTTAAGACTTTGGGGAACGCTGGGAGGGTGGAAATTTGTGGATCCACGCAGATTCCAAAACTTTCCACCACAGAAATGTGGGGAAAATGTGTTTTGTTTGGACATTTTTTAGGTTACTAAGGGATTCTGGGTAACAGAACCTGGTGGGAGGCAGTCAAGTCACCCCATCCTGGATTCCCCAGGGTGTCTAGTTGTCAAAAATGTATAGGTTTGCTAGGTTTCCCTAGGTGCCGGCAGAGCTAGGGTTAAAAAACTAAAGCTAGGCACTTTGCCAAAAAAGGGTCATTTTTCACTGCAAAATTGAGGTGTGACCACGTTGCGTTTTGCGCCGTTTCCTGTCACTGGCACTAGGCCGACCCACACAAGTGAGGTACCATTTTTCTTGTAAGACTTTGGGGAACGCGGGGTGGGTGTAAATTTGTGGATCCACGCAGATTCCAGAACTTTCCACCACAAAAATGTGGGGGAAATTTGTTTTTTTGGACAAATGTTTAGGTTTGCAAGGGATTCTGGGTAACAGACCATGGTGGGAGGCAGTCAAGTAACCCCATCCTGGATTTCCCTGGGTGTCTAGTATTAAAAAATGTATAGGTTTGCTAGGTTTCCCTAGGTGCCGGCAGAGCTAGGGTTCAAAAACTACACCTAGGCACTTTACCAAAAAAGAGTCATTTTTCACTGCGAAATTGAGGTGTGACCATGTTGCGTTTTACGCCGTTTCCTGTCGCGGGCACTAGGCCGACCCACACAAGTGAGGTACCATTTTTATCGGGAGTCTTAGGGTAATTTAGATTTGTAAAGCAAGTGTTATTACCTATTGATTTTTGATGCATTTCTGCCTTCCAAATGAAAGACAGTGTACAAAATAAGTCATTTTGAAAAATGACCGATAATTCTCATGCTAGTATGAGTATTCCCAATTTCGTAAACGTGCAAATATGTACTGTTTCTTAACTCTATAATTTGTTTCCATTTCAGAAATACATAGGTGTCTTTCATACCGATTTTTACATGTATACATTTTCCCACAATAATTGCTATATACCAGGTACATAATAAAAAGCCATTGCAAATTGCTGCTCAGTTTTTGACTCTGGGTTCGTCGGGTTCTTGGTGAACCTACAAGTCCTATATTCCCCACAACCAGGAAGGTCCAGCGGATGTAACGGTATATTGCTTTCATAATTAGAAGAAGTTACAGGTTAAAACGTTGACACAAAAGGCTGTTTTTTTCAACTAATTTTCAATTTTTGCTATATTTAACTGTTAGTTTCTATAAAGAAACCTTGATGGATCTACACGAATGACCCCTTGCTGAATTCAGAATTTTGTCTACTTTTCTAAAATGTATAGCTTTCCAGGATCCATTATTGCTTTCACACTCATTTCTACCATTAACTGGAAGGAGGTTGAAAGCACAATAAATAGCAAAAATAGGCTATGTCCCAGAAAAATGCCAAAACTGTGTAAAAAATTTTGGTTTTCTGACAAAAGTCTGTCATTCCCTAAAAGCTGGGAAAATTGTGATTTCAGCCCCACAAACCCTTTTTGATACCATTTGTAGGGAAAACCCCAGACGCTTTCATTTGCAGCCCGTTTTTCCCATTTTGCCCAAAAAACCCCCACCATTTTGCTGTATTTTGGCAAATTTCTGGGACCGCTTCAGGAGAATCCACAAACCCTGGGTACCTCTAGAATCCCCATCATGTTGGAAGAAAAGGACGCAAATTTGGCGTGGATACCTTATGCGGTCAAAAAGGTACAGGGGCCTAAGCGTGCACTACCCCAAATAGTCTAAAAAAGGCTTAGCACGGGGGGAAAAAGCCTAGCAGCGAAGAAGTTAATATCCTGGACTCACCATTCGAGAGGATATGCCCAAAACTGCACTGTGTTCAGAACAGCGTCAATGAAAGAGTGGATCTAAGAGGGAGTCAGGTGTGACTTTGGCACTTTGATAGTGAACCCCAGCAAGTGCAGCAGGTCCGGCGTAGTCTGAAATTGGGAGACAACATCTGGGGGTGAATTGAACAGCCAGACATTGAACTAGGGGAAGACTAATACCCCTGATGCACAAGTTACTACTTGTGTAACGATATATCTGCAAGAGACATTAGTCTTACCTACCTACCTTAGAATATCCCCAGGCTTCAGACTGGTTCCGGAAAGCTTTCGTCAGCAGTACCCCTGCGCATCGATAGGTGTCGTCGTATGGCTCCGCGTGCGTTGCTGCCGTCGTATTCGCCAAGATGATGACACTGGAGCTACTTACACGCGCCCACGCGCACTGACGTCCGTTCTGTACATAACTTTCCGAGACAGGAACGCAGAGCCATGTAAGATACTGACCACTGGTGCATAGAAACTATGGCTCGAAAGAATGACCTTAACCCTAGAAATCAGTTCGCAGAATGGGAAGGATGGGTGGGGTGGTAAGGAATCTATCACTAACTAATGTCTCTTACAGATATATCGTTACATGAGTAGTAACTTGTGCATCTGAAAGAGACACGTTAGTGATAGATTCCTTACCTTAGAATAGATACCCCAGCAATACCAACCCTGGTGGTGGGTATGCGAACAAGATTACACCAGAAAGTCACGGAAAACAGAACGGCCAAAGAAGCCGTCTCTCTGGACCTGACTGTCAAGGCAATAATGCTTTGTAAAAGTGTGCAACGAAGCCCAAGTGGCAGCCTGACAGATGTCCTGCAGGGGGACACCGCGTCCCAATGCAGTAGTAGCTGCTGTCGCCCTGGTAGAATGGGCACGCAGCCCCACCGTAGGTTCCTTTTTAGCCATAGAATAACAGGTCTTGATACACAAGATGACCCAGCGGGAGATAGCCCTCTTGTGAACAGCTCGGCCTTTCTTGGCGCCTGCGTAGCCAACAAAGAGCTGGTCATCAACCCAGAATGCTTGTGTGCGATTCAGGTAAAAGGAGAACGCACGTTTCGGGTCCAGACGGTGGAGTCTCTCTTCCTCTCTGGAAGGGTGCGGAGGCGGAAAGAAAGTGAGCAAGGTGATAGTCTGCCTGATGTGGAAGGCAGTGACAACCTTTGGCAAGAAGGAAGGACGAGTACGAAGCACAACCTTGTCCGGATGAACCGACAGAAAAGGAGGCTTACAAGAAAGAGCCTGAAGCTCACTCACTCTCCTGGCAGAGGTGATGGCCAACAGGAAGGCAGTTTTCAAAGTCAAAAGACGTAAAAGACAATTGTGAAGCGGCTTAAAGGGAGCGCTTGTGAGATATGTCAAAACAAGAGTCCCACTGAGGCATTATGAAAGGAACAGGAGGGAACATATGCGTAATGCCTTTTAAGAATCTCTGTACAACAAGGGACTTGAAAAGAGAAGGCTGATCTGAAAGCCTCAGAAAGGCTGGAATGGCCGAAAGGTGGCCCTTGATAGTGCCCAGAGCAGAACCCTGCCGGGCCAGAGAAAGAAGGAACAAAAGGACCTTAGAAAGAGGGACAGAAAGGGGGTCCACAGTCTTGGCTGTGCACCATGCCACAAATTTGTTCCACCTGCAGGCGTATACCGATTTTGTGGCGGGACCCTGGCTGCCAGAATGCCATCACAGACTTCGGGAGGCAAGTGAAATGCAATCAGCTGTCGCCGCTCAATCTCCACGCATGTAGGTGGAGGCTGGACAGGTTCAGGTGGAGAACCGTCCCCTGCTGCTGCGACAGAAGATCTTCCCGCAGGGGCAGTCGGATCGGGGGTTCCAGACTCATACTGAGTAGCTCGGGATACCAAACTCTTCGAGCCCAGTCCAGAGCCACAAGGATGACTTGGGCCCGGTCGTGCCTGATTTTCTTCAGCACTCTGGGTAGACGAGATATAGGCGGAAAGGCGTACAACAGACCGCAGCTCCACTCGCGATGAAAAGCGTCGCAAAGCGAGTGCTGCCTTGGAAATTCCAACGCGCAGAACTGCGGACATTGCGCGTTCTCTTCTGTGGCGAATAGATCTAACCAAGGCTCTCCCTACTGTTGAAAGAGACCTTGCGCCACTTCCGAGTGAAGACGCCATTCGTGATCCATCAGACACAAGCGGCTGAGTTCGTCTGCCCTGGCGTTCAAAGAACCCGCCAGGAGATGAACCGTCAAGGAAATGCTGTGACGTTCCAGCCATGTCCAGAGGCGTAGAGCCTCCTGACATAAGGTCCACGACCCCACCCCGCCCTGTTTGTTGCAATACCACATGGCGGTGGTGTTGTCCGTGAACACCTGCACTATCTTCCCCCTGACAGAGGGAAGGAATTCCTTCAGTGCAAGAAGGATCGCCCGAAGCTCCAGAAAGTTGAGATGGAGCCGGGACTCCGCCGGAGACCAGAGGCCTCTGATCTCCGCCTCTCTCATGTGGCCGCCCCATCCCAGGAGGGACGCATCCGTCACCTCTGTGTGCTCCGGTTGGGGAAGGGAGAGGGATCTGCAGCTGACCCAATGCTGATTCGTGAGCCACCACTGCAATAGTCGTGCAGCGCCCTCCGAGATCTGGACGTAATCGGACAGGTACCCCTGATGCTGCACCCACTGGAACTTCAGGTCCCACTGCAGAGCCCGCATGTGCCACCTGGCATGGTTGTCAGCAGGATGCAGGAGGCCATGAGCCCCAGCAGCCTCAAGGTCGTCTTGACCGAAACCCAGGACAAGGGCTGAAAGATCGGAATCATAGCCCGAATGTCCTGGACTCACTATTCGGGAGGATAAACCCGAAACTTCTGGGAGAGAATCAGGTGTAACTTCGGCACGTTGATGGAAAACCCCAGAAAATGCAGGAGGTCGGCCGTAGTCTGGAGGTGGGAGACGACTGTGTAGGGCGAGCCCGCCTTGAACAACCAGTCGTCGAGATAGGGGAAGACTTAAACCCCTGATCTGCGCAGATGAGCTGCGACCACTGCCATCACTTTTGTGAACACCCGAGGGGCGCTGGTAAGGCCAAAGGGGAGCACGATGAACTGAAAATGCTCCTGGCCCACCATGAATCGCAGGCAACGCCGATGAGCCGGCAGGACGGGAATATGAAAACAAGCGTCCTGCAGGTCCAGTGCCACCATCCAGTCTTGTGTGTCGAGAGTAGACAAGAGCTGAGCCAGATTGAGCATTTTGAACTTCTCCTTCTGGAGGAAGCGAATTTACGCTTCGAAGGTCTAAGATGGGACGTAGACCCTTGTAACTTCTTTGGAACCAAGTAGTGGGAGTAACAACCACGACCTACTTCTGGCGTCGGAACACGCTCAATGGCTCCTTGGCCAAGAGGGCCGTAACTTCCCGCTGGAGAAGTGCCAAATGATCCCCCTACATGCGGTGGAACTGCGGTGGCATGGCTGGGGGGGAGGCAGACTCGAAGGGGAGGGGGTAGCCCCGTCGAACAATCTCCAGAACCCACCTATCTGATGTAATGGTGCGCCAGTGGGGGAGGTGATGACGAATCCTGCCCCCCACTGGCGTCTGGTGGGCCTGAAACACCGGACTAGGAAGGTGTGGAGGCACTGGCAGCGGGGGTGTTAGTGGACTGACCCACACGCTGGCCCCGTGACCCACCTCTGCGAGCCCCATGTCCGTGGTTGCACTGGGACTGTTGCTGTGCAGGCTTGTTCTTAAATGAACGTGTTTGTACGCCCCTTCCGGAGCTTCGAAAGGAACGAAAGTTAGAAGCGAAGGAGTACGTGTAGCTGAAAGGCCTAAGGACTTGGCTGTGGCACAAGAGTCCTTGAAACGCTCCAATGTGGAATCCGCCTTATCACCAAAGAGGCGAGTGCCATTGAAGGGCATGCTCTTCAAAGTATTCTGGACATCTGCCGAAAAACCAGTCGTCCTCAACCAGGCATGACAACGGAGCGCCACCGTTGTGGAAATCGCCCTACCCAGCGAATCTACGGTATAAAAAAACCACAACGTATAGTGAATTTGGCCGCGTCTCTTCCCTCCATAAGAGCTTGGGAGAGAACTGCCCGGGCCACCTCCGGACACTGAGGTAGCACTTGTTCAACCGCATCTCATACAGAATGGGAATAGCGGTCCAAGAGACAGGCAGTGTTCACAGACCGCAGTCCAGAACTTGCAGAAGAATAAATCTTCTTGACAAACTGCTTCAACTTCTTGGATTGCTTGCCTGGTGGAGCCGAAGGAAACGCACTCGGAGACGTCGAGGCCTGAACCACCAAACTCTCGGGTGTAGGGTGTTGGGTGACAGGGGCCACTGTGCTGTGCCGGGACCAGGTGCCCAGAAGCACATCAGTAAGTGCATCATTAAACGGCAACAGCGGTTCTGTAGAAGCACTTCAGTCAGTAGGTTGGTCCTGACAGCCACAGTAGGGAGCTCGAGGCCAAGAGCCACGGCCGCCCTACGTAGCACCGTGGAAAAGGTACCACTCTCCTCCATAGTAGCTGAAGGGGATGATGAACCAGGTGTCGGAGTGTAATCCGGGCCGCCGGCCTACGCCTCCTCATACCAGTCGGGGACAGACTTGCACTGTGCAGCGAGAGGGTCTTCAAACCCCTCCCTGTACTCCCCTTCCTCCACAAGTGGACGAGGACGTGGGTGAATAAAAGGGTAAAAGTTACCCATCGGCGTCGGGATCGGGAGACATCCCTCCAGCACCGTGCCGACGTTGGAAAAGAAGTCGATGCTGGCATCGGCAACGTCGATGTCGGCGGGGGCCGTACGAGGTCCACCGGCAAGAACGGGGAGCCACAGCCAGAGCCATGGAGGCCTCTGGGCGTCAACGGCGTCGGGGCCGGAGCCATCGAGGAACGCGGAACAGTGGGGCCCGCGGGGCCCGAAGGCGTTCGAAGCGCCACCGTTGTGGAAATCTCCCTGCCCAGCGAGTCGGCGGTGTCAAGCCCACAACGAATGGTGAACTTAGCTGCGCCTCTCCCAGCAGCAACAGCTTGGGTAAGTACTGTCTGGACCGCCTCCGGACAGCTAGGCAGCACCTGCGCAACCGTGTCCCACAGAGAGTGGGAATAACGGCCCAAGAGGCATGCGGTGTTCACCAACCACAGCCCTAAGCTGGCAGATGAAAACAGCTTCTTGACAAGCTGCTCCACCTTCTTAGATTCCCTATCCAGAGGTGCGGAAGGGAACGCGCTTTGGGACGCAGAGGCATGGACAACCAAGCTCTCAGGAGTAGGGTGTTGAGAGAGGAAGAGGGGATCGCCTGGAGCTGGGCGATGGTATTGGGCCACGTTCCTGTCGACAGGAGCCCCTGTGTTGGGCCTGGACCAGGTGCCCAAAAGAACGTCAGAAAGAGCGTCATTAAAGGGCAGCAAAGGCTCCGAAGAGATTTCCACCGGTTGGAGCACTTCTGTTAGGATGTTCGTCCTGACGGCCACTGTAGGGAGTTTGAGGTGGAGGGACTCGGCCGCCCTAAACACCACTGTGTAATCTGCTCCCTCCTCCGTAGCCACGGTAGGAGGAGACAGCATGCCAGGGTCCGGCGAGGTGTCAAGACCACTGGCTTCCCTCAAATCCTCTGCCCAGTCCGGATCATAAGCACAGTCCTGTGCAAGAGGGTCCTCAGACCCCTCCCAGTCCTCCCCTTCCTCTGAAGTTTGTGGAACAGTCTGAAAATACGGAGGATGGACATAGGGAACAAATCCCATCGGTGCCGGCTCCATGTCCGGGCTAGGGCTGAAACCGGGGACGACGTTGTCCCGAGGAGCGGGCGACAGCGGAAGTGGTGCCTGTGGGGTCGACGTCGGTGGAGGCATAACAAGGTCAACTGGCGTCGACCGAAGTCCGATCCAGGATCCCATGGGGGCCACGCCTGGGCCGGAGCCTGCGGCGATGAAACAACAGGACCCCCAGTCGGGCCCGTGGGGCCCAGAGGCGCACCGGCAGGGCCAGACGGCCCAAAGAGTCGGGCCATGGCAGCAAGAAACTCTTGCACCTAGGCAGGCGTCGCCGCCAGACCCGGGAAGGGTGGGTAGGCCGGTGGCGACGTCCTAGGTTCCGCCGGAGCCGCGGGGGTGGCACCGCCCGCACCTTCAGCCGCGTGAGGGAAAGTCGAAGAGCGACAACGCTTCTTCGATTTCTTCTTGGAATGCTTCGACTTACCTGACCCCGAGTGTGGAGACTTAGATCCAGAAGAATGATGGTGACGACTCAGCGACCGGTCCCTCGACCTCCCACGGGACCGGCACCTTGAACGGCGCGGAACCGACTGCCGGACTTCCAGCAACTTTCGGGACGGCTCCAGCAAAGTTTTTACCGCCATGGGCCGGAAGTCGGGGCAAGACTTGGAGTCGTGGTCGCACCCCAGGCAGTAGAGACACACACTGTGTGGGTCCGTTACCGACATCATGCGGTGACACCCGTGCATCCCTACGACACCAGGAGTCGATCGATTCAAGGAAAAAGGTGACGAAAAGCCTAAAAAAACTCAGTCAAAAAATTACTAGGGGTACTAGCTCTTCCCGGATCTGCGCTTGCTGGCGCGGAAAAAGAAAGAACAGACGTTCGCGCACATGGGCGGCGTCTAAGTACTGGCCGCGACATCCTCCTGGCGATCACGACGCCAACGACGGAAACGGAGCCGTACGACACCACCTACCGACACGCAGGGGTACTGCTGATGAAAAAACTTTCCAGATCCAGCCGGACGCCTGGGGATTTTCTAAGGTACGCAATCTATCACTACGTGTTTCTTTCAGATGTTAGACATGCCCAGAATATTGCGGACTCAACTTCTGAACAGAGAATGGGCTCTGATGATGCTAGACAGCGCAGCAGAAGTAACAATAGCTCGCCAGAACCTGATGGAATTTCTGGTGACAGCGGAGTTGAATGAACATATCACGGTGGAGACACCTGATACAAGGGTAAGTGTCCCGCATAGGTTACATATTATAAAATAACACTCGAAATGGAGGGGGACAAACCCAGAAAATGTAAAGGTCTGTTTTGGGAGAACCTGACTTATGGATATGACATACTTTTGGCTGAAAAAGATTGGCCGCCTGAAATTGTTATGAAGTGCCCAAAGCGAGAAACAGTAATTGTACTGGCTTTTTCCGACCTCGTTCCAGTATACTTAAAACATTCTTATGCACAGGAGTCGGCAGTAGCACCCGCTCCAGCATTATATAGAAACCATGTTGGGTGGGATGCTGAGTCACCTCACCATGTAATACCAGTAAAAACTACTCCAACTCCACATAGACAGTACCCATAAAACAAGAAGCGAAAAAACAGGTCAGGGAGATCTTAGATCAACTTGAATACCAGGGTGTAATAGAAACTTGCACCTCTTCAATAAATAATCCTTTGTTTCCTGTAATGAAACTTATAAATTCATACCTTCTAGTTTTAGACTACAGACATCTGAACACATGCACGGCAACATTTGCAATACAGAATGCGCACAGTGCTGCATTAATGAATAACATTGTGCGCAAAAAATACAAAACAACACTAGATATCTCAAATGGATTTTTCTAGCAAAATAGAGCGTCTTAAGCAGAAATGTGACAGCATGCTCACCGTTAGGCTCTCAGAAACAATTTTTGAGACTGCCCCAAGAGTATTAGAATAGTCCTGGGTTGTTCTCAGCTAGGGTAAGAGAGTTACTTCAGAATTTGGATGAAGAGGCATCGTCCTATGTAGATGACATTTATCTGACGGATGAAGATTTATTGGATCATTTGACCAGGGTGAGTAACATAATTTCGGGATTCGCATCTGAGGGCTAAACATTAAACTTTAAAAAATCAAAAATAGCCCACCTCAATGTCCTATGTTTGGGATATGAGCTGTCAAGTGAAGGTAAGAGCCTGGTAGCTATCTTTTTGGAAAAGTGTGTGCTCCTCCAACCTCCCAAATCTTTTAAAAAATGTCAATCCATGCTAGTATTCCTAAATTTTGGCAGGACTTACATTTTAGATTGAGCAGTAAAAGTATAACCTTTCTACGAACTAATAAGACCTGATTTTTCCGTTCGAAATTGGACTGAGGAACACACAGATATCCTTCATTCCTTACAAGCTATGATAGTTTCCAAATACCACAAATCTGGTGATCCGTGTAATCGTGGGTCAATCAGAGTACACTTACCTGACCTTCAATGAAGGTAAAACGGTACCGTAGCATACAAATCACACTTGTACACAAACACTGAAATGCATTTTGCTTCTACAGAAAAAAGTCTGACAGCAGTACAGACTGCTGTAGTGAGAGAAAGCAAAAGACACAAAATTGATGGGCTAAATGCAGAACAAATCAAAACATTCACCCCCAGTCAAGAAATCTGGGTTAAATCCATTATTCTTTTGCTCACCATGCCACCCCAGTTTAGACCTGGTCATATGCAAATAAGTCTTGACCCTGTGCCTCATGGGAACAGTCCAGCCCAAACTGTCAAGCCAGGTCCTCCCTGGACCTGAAACAAGCATCCTAGGACCGGTTTCGGGGTTCCACCCCTCTACAGCCAGGATAGCCTGATTCCAGTGGCAGAGTGAGCCCAGGACCCACGTCTGGGCATACCTGGTGCACTTAGGGCGAGAAAGCAAAAGACACACAGTTGATGGATGGAATACAGAACAAATCAAAACATTCACCCCCAGTCAAGAGATCTGGGTTAAATCCATCATTCTTTTGCTCACCATGGGAGGACCTTGCTTGGCAGTTCCGGCTGGACTGTTCCAATGAGGCACAGGGTCAAGACTGTAGGAGAGTAGGGTCTGCTTTATATGTTCACCCCCAATTTTTGCTCTTGCTTTACTGGTTTTCGACTTAGATGTGGCTGTGGGCCTGCTAATCAGACCCACAGCCCTGCTGTTCTCTCTCTAAATTGATACTATGTACTTTAGGTGCATAACCCATTTGGATAGGATCACCTTATTGGCCCCTGTACAGTGTACCTTAGGTACCCAGGGCATAGGTGTACCCTAGGCCTACCAGGGGCTGCAGCATGTATTATGCCACCCCTGGCCTGGCCTTCCACTATGACACAACTGGCTGATCACTCAGCTGGGGCAAGGTTGTGTAATCACCCCTTGCTTAGGTGTAGTATTCCTATACCTATCTTACATATAGACACATGTGTACCTATCAGCCACTCCTATGGCAGGCCTTAACAATCCTGGAGGCAGAGTGCTTGGTAACATGTGAGATGGTGCTCTAGCATGAGCTGAGCCTGTCTGCAGCTTTCGGAACCATGTCCTTATAGCTGTTCTATGATATAGCCTACCATATACTCTTAAAGTGCCTTATAATCTTAAACGGTTATGGCTTTATCAAAACATGTCGTGTAAGGTGTCTAACACTTTGGAATAATACCCCCATCCCATTTCTGGGGATGAGGATATTATCCCTCCCTTCTAGAAGAAGACATGTTGTAACCTACTTACCCGGTTAAAGTTAACCAGAGCCCCAGCATCACAAAATGGATGCTGCTGCTGGGAGTGATCCCGGCAAGGGAGGCTTGGACAATAGGTTTCCTGCCTTGGGAGGTGCAAGCACCACCCCAGACAGGTCTTAGTGTATTGGGGCAGGGAGGGATGAATGAAACGAGACACTGCCTGGGGCACACAAGGTGTCCCATGCATAGTCCAGTTCAAACCGGTGCTGGGGCACACCAGCCCCAGTCCTGGCGCGAAACTGGACAAAGGGAAGGGGGTGTAACCACCCCCCTCCCAGGTCCCACCCATAAGGCGTGACATAGCAGGCAACCCAGCCCCCCAGATTAGTATAAGAGTGGTAGCTGGGCCCCAGGAGATTAGATTATCCTGAACCTGCAACTTGAACAGAAACTCTGGACCTTCGACATTCAACGAAAGAAGAAGACTGAAGAATCTCCCTTGTGGCCAAGGAGTGGCTACCCTGTGCAAACAGGCACCATCAAGAGACTACCCTTTGCTTTGCTGAAGTTCTAAGAGGGACCGACTGCAGAGCCAGACCGGAGCCTTTACTTCCAGACTTCTCCGACCCTGATCCACATCCACATCCACAGCCGAGCTGAGATCCGTGGAGGCGACGAGAGACGTGGGACCGGCTACCTGGGAAAAGTGGCGAGTATCTTCCAGCGCAGCTTCTGAGGTACCCTCGAAGTTGTACACCGGGGATTGAGAAGCCCCAACCCCAAGCACCATCTGCACCGAAGATCAGCCCCCCACACTCCACGAGTCCTGCGTGGGGTCCTTCTGCATTTTCCTGCTTGCCACGTCTGTCCGGTTGCTTGCCCGTTGGCTAGTGGCCTCTGTGACGACACCTTGAAATCTTCACTGCTGGTTTGGCTCCTCCAGACTGGCTCCCGCTTCTTTGCAAAAGAGAAGCACCCCAGACCTTCCTGGTCTGCATCAGAAGCAAGTCCTCCGTTCTTCGTGGGTTCCGCTTGCCAAGGCTTGGTGAGTCCTAGTTCGACTTCGACGCCGCCGACAGCAAGAGCCTTCGTGGGACAGCTCGCCTCCTGGTCCTGGTCGTCCTCGACGTCTCCTGGTACCCGTGGCTGCAGCGACAAGCTTCACCCTTCACCTGCAATCTTCACGACATCGCCTGGTTCCGTCCTGGTTCCACGTGGTCACTGGCTAGTGACCTGGACTCTGTCCCTTCTGCTTGCAGGTACCCTTCCTTCTTGATCCCGGCCTTGGGATCCACCGGACACTCTGCACTGACTGCCTGTCAGCAACTTTCCTTCAGGCATCCATAGAAGTCCACGACGAAACCCGACGCAAGTTCACACCTATGCACCCGCAGCCCGTGGGCTAGGTAATTTGGGTACTTCGGTGCTCACAAGGGTAGTGACTATCCTAGGGTCTAGTTTCCGAGTCTCGATTCTCTAGCTGTTTCAGAAGTGTCCTTAAACTGCTTATTTCAAAACTGTACTATTTCTATCGACTATACGCATTACGCGTGAGTGTTTCCACTCTGCACCTGAATCCCGTGGGCCTCCCACTTCCTAACTGTTGGTAGTGTAGTGTAGCCCCAGCGATTCCCTAGGCCTAGGCCTATCCTATTTCCGTGACAGTGGTCCTTATACCACTTCTTTAGTATATGGTTTGCGTGGCCCCTAGGGCCTAACTGTATTACTTACCTGTGTGACTTAATGTATGCTTGAATAAGACTGTGTTGTACTTACCTCTAATCTCATAAAGAGTGCTGAGGGTTTGACTAGAATAATTACACTTTATTTTATATATATATATATCTGTTGTGGTGTCCTTTCATGTGGTATTCAAGGGATTATATATGGTATCACAGGTGGCTTCACATGCCATTCAGAGTTTAGCCTAAGACTGCTCTTGTCCATGCTACCACTAGGATAGCTGGTCTATATCACCATAAGGGTTGTTTGGACTGATGAACAAGTTACTAACCTTCGGTAACGATGTATCTGTAAGAAACATTAGTTAGTTAGATTCCTCACCTTAGAATATCCCCAGGCGTCAGACTGGATCCGGAAGATTTTTCGTCAGCAATACCCCTTGCGCGTCGCTAGGCGTCGTCTGCGGCTCCGCGTCCGTCGTCGGCGTCGTGCGCCGGGATGACGTCGTCGGAGTACTTAGACGCCGCCCTCGCGCGCTGACGTCAGTTCTTGTACATAGCCTTCCGCGCCAGGAACGCAGAGCCATGCAAAGACCGACACTGGTGCCAAAAATAAAATCTAGGGGCCTGAAAGGACAACCTTAACCCTAGATGTCAGTTCGCAGAACGGGGAGGATGGGAGGGTCGGTGAGGAATCTAACTAACTAATGTTTCTTACAGATACATCGTTACCGAAGGTTAGTAACTTGTTCATCTGAAAGAAACACGTTAGTTAGATTCCTCACCTTAGAATAGATACCCAAGCAATACCATCCCCGGTGGTGGGTCTGCGAACCAAGATCACACCAGAAAGTCCTGGAGGACAGAACGGCCAAAGAAGCCATCCCTCCGGACTTGGCTGTCAAGGCAATAATGCCTGGCAAACGTGTGTAGCGAAGCCCACGTCGCCGCCTGACAGATGTCCTGCAAAGGGACTCCCCGTCCCAAGGCAGTAGTAGCCGCCATGGCCCGAGTAGAATGGGCGCGCAGCCCAACAGGAGGGTCCTTTTTAGCCAAGGAATAGCAGATTTTTATACACAAAACGACCCACCGAGAGATGGTTCGTTTGTGCACAGCTTTCCCCTTCTTAGCGCCCACGTACCCAACAAAAAGCTGGTCGTCCACCCGGAACTGTTTTGTGCGGTCCAGATAAAAGGAGAGCGCACGTTTTGGGTCCAGACGGTGGAGCCTCTCTTCCTCTTTGGAAGGATGCGGAGGCGGAAAGAAGGTGGGCAAGGTGACAGACTGCCCAAGGTGAAATGAGGGACGAGGCCGAAGGACAACCTTGTCCGGATGAGCAGATAGAAAAGGAGGCTTTGAAGATAAAGCCTGGAGCTCACTCACCCGTCTAGCCGAGGTGATGGCTACCAGAAAAGCAGTCTTTAGAGTTAGAAGACGAAGAGGGCAATTGTGGAGAGGCTCGAAGGGAGCGCACATCAGGAATGTCAATACCAGATTCAAGTCCCACTGAGGCATTACAAAAGGGACAGGAGGGAACGTGTGTGTAATGCCTTTGAGAAAGCGTGTAACCACAGGGGACTTGAAAAGAGAAGGCTGATCAGGAAGCCGCAAGAAGGCGGAGATGGCAGCAAGATAACCTTTCAGAGTGCCCAGGGCAGAGCCCTGCCGGGCCAGAGAAAGAAGGAAGAGGAGAACCTCAGAAAGAGGGGCGGAAAGGGGATCCACAGCCTTTGCTGTGCACCATGCCACAAATTTGTTCCACCGGCAGGC
Source organism: Triturus cristatus (assembly GCF_964204655.1). Taxonomy (NCBI): domain Eukaryota; kingdom Metazoa; phylum Chordata; class Amphibia; order Caudata; family Salamandridae; genus Triturus; species Triturus cristatus. Next base: position 381,053,767 of record NC_140585.1, on the reverse strand, counting down.
GTATACCGACTTTGTGGAGGGACGCCTGGCTGCCAGAATGATATCACAGACTTCAGGAGGCAAGTCAAATGGCATCAACTGCCGCCGCTCAATCTCCACGCATGGAGGTGGAGGCTGGACAGGTTCGGGTGGAGGACCGTCCCCTGCTGCTGCGACAGAAGATCCTCCCGAAGGGGCAGACGTATCGGGGGATCGGTCAACAGACTGAGTAGCTCGGGATACCAGTATCTTCGTGCCCAATCCGGAGCCACCAAGATGACTTGGGCCCGGTCGCGCCTGATCTTCTTCAGCACTCTGGGCAGAAGTGGTATAGGCGGAAAGGCGTACAACAGACCGCAACTCCACTCGTGACGAAAAGCGTCGCCGAGCGAGTGCCGCCTTGGAAATTCCAACGCGCAGAACTGCTGACATTGCGCGTTCTCTTCGGTGGCGAATAGATCTAACCAAGGCTCTCCCCACTGCTGAAAGAGGCCTTGCACCACTTCGGAGTTCAGACGCCATTCGTGATCCATCATGCACCGGCGGCTGAGTTCGTCTGCTCTGGCGTTCAGAGAGCCCGCCAGATGTTGAACCACCAGGGTGACGCCCTGGTGTTCCAGCCATGTCCAGAGGCGCAGAGCCTCCTGACAAAGGGTCCACGACCCCACCCCGCCCTGTTTGTTGCAGTACCACATGGCGGTGGTGTTGTCCGTGAACACCTGCACGACACTTCCTCTGACAGAGGGAAGGAAGGCTTTCAGTGCAAGCCGGATCGCTCTCAACTCCAACAGGTTGATGTGGAGACGAGACTCCGCCGGAGACCAGAGGCCTCTGATCTCCGCCTCTCCCATATGGCCACCCCATCCCAGGAGGGACGCATCCGTCACTACGACATGCTCCGGTTGGGGAAGGGAGAGGCTCTTGCCCTTGACCCACTCGCGGTCCGTGAGCCACCACTGCAACTGCTGTGCAGTACCCTCCGAGATCAAGACATGGTCGGACAGGTTGCCGTGATGCTGGGCCCACTGAAACTTCAGGTCCCACTGCAGAGCCCGCATGCGCCGCCTGGCGTGATGCACTAGTAGGATGCAGGAGGCCATCAGCCCCAGAAGCCGCAACACTAGCCTGACCGAAACCCGGGATAGAGGCCGAAAGATGGGAATCAGGGCCTGTATATCCCGGACCCGCTGTTCCGGTGGATGGACCCGGAACTGCGCCGAATCGAGAACCGCTCCGATGAAGAGGAGCTTCTGAGAGGGACTCAAGTGTGACTTCGGCACGTTGATGGAAAACCCCAGCAAATGCAGGAGATCCGCCGTAGTCTGGAGGTGGGAGACGACTGCCTGGGGCGAGCCCGCCTTCAACAACCAGTCGTCGAGATAGGGGAAGACTGGAACCCCTGATCTGCGCAGATGAGCTGCGACCACCGCCATCACTTTCGTGAACACCCGAGGGGCACTGGTGAGGCCGAAGGGGAGCACGGTAAACTGAAAGTGCTCTTGGCCCACCGTGAACCGCAGGTAACGCCGGTGGGCCGGCAGGACGGGGATATGGAAATATGCGTCCTGCAAGTCCAACGCTACCATCCAGTCTCCAGGGTCTAGGGCAGCTAAAACCTGAGCCAACGTTAGCATCTTGAACCTTTCCTTTCGGAGGAAGGCATTGACGTTCCGGAGGTCCAAGATAGGGCGCAGGCCCCCCTTGCCCTTCTTGGGAACCAGAAAGTAGTGGGAATAACAACCACGACCTACTTCTGGACTCGGAACGCGCTCGACGGCCCCCTTGGCCAAGAGAGCCGAAACTTCCTCGCGGAGAAGATCCAAATGATCCCCCGAGATACGGTGGTGCTGCGGTGGCATGGCTGGAGGGGTCGTCTCGAAGGGGAGGGAGTAGCCCCTTCGGACGATTTGCAGCACCCACCTGTCCGATGTTATGGACCGCCAGTGGAGCAGGTGATGGCGAACTCTGCCGCCCACTGGCGTGGTATGGGCCTGAAAGCTCGGACTAGGAAGGCTTTGAGGCGGATGCTGCCGGGGTGGATGTGGGCTGACCACGTCGGCCTCCATTTCCGCCACGGCGGAAGCCACGTCCGCGACCGCGCGCAGGTTGGTTCTGCGGCTGGTGGCTTTGCGGACGTGAGGAGGCGCCCCTTCCTTGGCCACGAAAGGGGCGAAAAGCGGAGGTGTGCGCCCGCGGAGCCGAGAGGCCCAAGGACTTGGCCGTAGCCCGGGAGTCCTTAAAGCGGTTCAGCGCACTGTCCGCCTTCTCACCAAACAGGCGAGTGCCATCAAAGGGCATGTCCATGAGGGTGTTCTGGACATCCCCGGAAAATGACGTGGACCGCATCCAGGCGTGGCGGCGGAGCGCCACCGTGGTGGAAATCGCCCGACCTAGCGAGTCCGTGGTGTCAAGCCCACATCTTATGGCGTGCCGTGCTGCATCCCTCCCATCGGCCAAAGCCTGGGTAAGACGCGTCCGGACCTCCTCCGGACACAGGGGCAGCACGTCCTCCACCGTATCCCACAGGGAATGGGAATAACGGTCCAAGAGACAGGCGGTATTTAAGGACCGCAGGCCCAAACTAAGGGACGAGAACAGTTTCTTGCCAAACTGCTCGAGTCTCTTGGAATCCCGGTCCGGCGGAGCGGTCGGGAAGGAGGATTGGGAAGTAGAGGCCTGGATAACCAGACTCTCGGGGGTGGGGTGTTGGGACAGGAAACTGGGGTCGCCCGGAGCAGGGCGGTGGCGCCTGGCAACGTTCCTATCCACAGGAGGAACTGTGGAGGGCTTGGACCAGGTGCCCTGCAGAACGTCAGTGAGGGCCTCGTTGAACGGCAGCAGAGGCTCAGTGGAGCTTGCTGAGGTTCGAAGCACCTCAGTGAGGATGTTGGTCCTCACAGCCACGGCAGGCAACTCGAGCCCAAGGGCCTCAGCCGCCTTGCGCAGCACCACAGAAAATGCTGCACCCTCCTCCGAAGCCACGGTCGGAGGAGAAGTGAATCCAGCGTCTGGCGAGGTGTCCAGCCCGCTGGCCTCCACCAGTTCATCTGCCCAGTCCTGAGAAAGCTGTGACTGAACAGCCAGAGGGTCCTCGAACCCCTCCCAGTCGCCCCCTTCTTCCGATTCCTGATAAACAGGAGGAATGATCGGAACCGGACTGTAGAGATGGTAGGACTCTAGCGGCGTCGGATGCGGCGTCGGCGGACGCCGTGCCGGCGTCGGGTCCGGATGAGGGCTAAACTGGGGCGTCGGCGTCACAGGCGTCGGCGTCGGCGGCGCCGGCGCCGGTGGTTCAGGCGTCGGCGCCGGTGGAGGAGTGACAAGGTCAACCGGCGTCGACTGGGGCCCAGGCATGGGCCCCGCGGGGACCTGCGGCGTCGAGACCGGAGTCGTCGACGGCGCCGGGGCCGGAGCCGCCGGCACGCGAGGTCGCCCAGTCGAGTCCGCGGGGCCCGAAGGCGCGCCAGCGGGCGTCGACGGCGGGGCCAGGCTCCTCATGGCCGAGAGGAAGGCACTGATCTCCGCCGGCGCCGCGTCAGCCCCAGGGACCGGAAGGTATGGGGGCGGACGCGGCACCTGCGGCTCCGCTGGAGCCGCGGGGGTAGAACCACTTGGACCCTCGGCCGAGTCGCGCGACCGGCGAGGGGAGTCCGAAGAGCGATGTCGCCGCTTGGACTTCTTAGAGTGTTTGGACTTACCCGACGACTTGGAGCCCGACGATCGATGGTGGCGTCGGCTAGGGCTCCGCGAGCGATCCTTGGACCTCCTCCTGGACCGGGATCGCGCACGACGCGGAGCCGAGTGGCGAAGCTCGAGAAGCTTGCGGGACCGCTCCCGCCTAGCCTTCGAAGTCAGGGCCTGACAGTCGTTGCACGACTCCGCGTCGTGGTCGAGGCCTAAGCAGTAGAGGCACCGGCGGTGGTGATCGGTCACCGACATCAGTCGATGACAATCTTCGCAAGCCTTGAACCCAGGCATCCTACCGGCACCAGATGTCGACAGACAAGGATCAAAAATGATCAAAAAGATTTAGTCAAAAAAGACTAAAAGGGGTAGCTCTCCCGGATCTGCGCTTACTGGCGCGGAAAAAAGAAGAACTGACGTCAGCGCGCGAGGGCGGCGTCTAAGTACTCCGACGACGTCATCCCGGCGCACGACGCCGACGACGGACGCGGAGCCGCAGACGACGCCTAGCGACGCGCAAGGGGTATTGCTGACGAAAAATCTTCCGGATCCAGTCTGACGCCTGGGGATATTCTAAGGTGAGGAATCTAACTAACGTGTTTCTTTCAGATATAAGGTGTACACTAGAACTAGTGACATCATACATCAGGCCAACTTCTCACAAAGACTGATTTGCATATGGCTGGGTTCAAACTGGAATGGCATGGTGAGCAAAAAACCGATGGATTTAGGCCCAGATCTCTGTACTGGGGTGAATGGATGACATTGTTCTGCATTCTGTCCATCAACTATTGTTTTTGCACTAGTGAAAGAAAGATCACTGGCTCAGGGGAAACGAATAATTGTTGTTACTCCAGTACAAGCCTTAGAGCCTGTTCCTAAGGCAAGCTATCCAAATGCTAAAGCTTTTCATCTGAGAAGGATACAATGGGCTAAATCTCTCACTGCAACAGATGTAGACTACAAATTTGATTCTACACTAAAAACACAAGCATTTCTGCAGTATGAACAAGAATATCCTCTGCCAAATGAAATAATGCCTCTAGATCAGTATGAATATATCATTTACAGTGACGGATCTGATCAGCTGGCCATAGGTAGTAAACATCTTACTGTGTCCAGTCATACAATGAATATCTTCACTAATGGGGTCAGATTGGGTTTAAAGACTCTAAAGTTTTCGCAATCAAGAATAAATTGCTATGGGAACAGGTAGATGAGTTGAAAAATGAACTACCAAGAGCTCACGTGATACACACACTGAGTCATCAACGGGATGGAGTTAACGGTGGAGGGAATTCATTAGCTGAGGAAGCCGCAAAAGGGGCAGTACAAACTGCTGACGTAGCTGCAATCACTCGGTCTAAAACGAGAATAGACGGAGACATAATGGTAGCTGCCATAGCTTCACGCAACGGCTCAGCTGTACCAAAGACATTTCTACTCAAGTACTTCTACAAGTTAGATCATATAACATTCCGTATGTTCAAATTCCAGGAGTGGGGGATAGAGTAATACCAGAAATGGATCGCAGATTAGGTTTAATACTAGCTGCACACAAGAGTCTGGGTTCTGCACACGCAAGTTTCTTTACTGAAACAACGCTATTGGTAGCCAGGATTAACTAATCAGATGAAGAATTTTGTCTTAAAGTGTGACATCTGTCAGCAGATGAAGGGTTCCACCGTAGCACGCCCACCACAAACACCAATACTGATATCAGACAGAACTCTCGCATGTGTTTATTTGGACCACTGCAGCCCCTTACAATCTGATGGGGCTTACAAGTATATCTTGGTGGCAGTGGATTCATGCTCTAGATTCCTGTGGGTTTGGCCTCAGCACTCAGCTGACCCTCAAACTGTTATAAAAGATTTGTGAGTCTTTATAGGGACATACGCAATTGGCACATTACATTCTGACCGTGGCTCCGCGTTTAGCTCTAGGGCTTACAAAACAACCATGGGAAGTTTGGATGTAGCTCTGCGGTACTCCTCTCCGTACCATCCCGAGGGAAATTCGGTTGTGGAGAGGAAAAACTGGGACTTGAAGCAATCTTTAACAGCAAGGGTATTCGGTTCGGGTGGTAGTTGAGTCAATCACTTATATGGGGTCCAGAGGGCTCTCAACAATATCCCAAGACATTCGCTAGGAGGTGTCACTCATTATGAAGTCCTATTTGGGACGAGGATGTGGGTACCTGATCTCGAATATGAAAGCACAGTGGCCGATAAAAAACCCTTTTGACATCAATAAACGCTTGGCTGTTTTACAGGATCTCAATGAATTCTGGGCACTACAAAGCAACTTGCAGGTAAAAGGTAATGCCACTGGAAAGTCAAATCAGTCACGGCAAGACCTGCTTGGATCCAAAAAATCATGGATCTGGTCAGAGAAATGATTGTGGACAAGAAATAAATTGGGCCATCATACAGAAAGCCTGTACCTGTCCTGGCTGTCGAAGAACAGTACTTCTTCTGCCTCTTGCTGTAAAAAAAGAAAAGAGATTCTTCTCCATTGATCTGATCAAACCACATTATGTGGCCAATACTGAATAGTAGGCCTCGTGGGCTCCTGGGTAGTCGACGCTCTCCTCTCGCTACCATAAAGGAAGTTCAGACAGAAAGACTCATAACATTTGAAGAGTCACCAATAGAAAGTAATAGACTTACTAACAATGAAATGTAACTCGTTCCTGTTGAAACAGAACATCAAAACACCAATGAAAGACAAATATCTATTCGACCTACCACCGATAGCTACATAAATATGCCTCTACAAGAGACTTCTGCCAATTCAACAAAACCTGCTGAGCTACCAAAGATAGATCGAACTGCATCTGGCAGCTTCATCGACTTTGATAACTTCTCTCTTGATTCCAGTGAACCTGAATCAACGCCAGCTCCAGTTTCCCGCAAACAACAACTTTGTGAATTCTAAATTTTTCTGAAAAATACTTACCTAGTTTCACCATGGCTATAGCTCTGGATAATAAGTGGAATAATGTTTTTCTATTCTGGATTGGCCTAGTCACTGTCTTTTGCTTCCTCATGAATGGAAACTATCTCCCAGAACACTCTGCAGTTTAAAATGTGAACTTGGCCCTGAAACCTCATAAGTCATCTAATTGTGAACAAAGAGACCTGTCCTTCATGAACATTACAGCTGTTTCAATTCCTGATGGTACAGTGTGGGACGGGGTTGATTATGATGTATTTGGTCCCACAAAACATTTGAAATATCTCATGTATTTAAAATGTCTTTAAATAATATCATTACCTCCAGTACATTTTCTGATGATTGGGATTATGAAACTGTAAATAACATGTCTGATTTGGAACAATCCGCTGCATTTTCAAGCATTGAAATGTCAGAGGACACAACTGATTTGACAGTATGTACTGTTACCAACAATATGGTCATCACCTTTTACATAAATCCAGTATGCGACGTAATGTTTATACATACCACCAATGGGAACATTGGCCAACACCTCCAAAAGGTAGTTCACGAACATTTGCACAGAGGTTTTCCTATTTTTCAGGGTTTAACACTTCAGACCAACCTCAAATTACTGTAAGGTTGCACCAACAACTGCACAGGAAACTATGCAAAGAAACACCAAACAGATTTACTCTGCATCCTTTATTTCCCAACTGTCTGAACAGGGTTTCGACTTATGGAAGGACACTATAGACATAAAATCAGTTTGTGGTTCAAAGGAATGGCAAGTTCAGGGAACAGAGGCACTATTTCGAGCATGCCTCAGTCCGCTACAAATTATCTTTCCGAACGAAACTGTGCAACAGAATTCTTGTCTTGGATAAGCCAAGAACAAAAGGTTTAACACAACTCGGATTCCCTCACCTATACAGTTTGATGGGTGGCAAAGAACAAGTTACTTTGGTAACGATATATCTGTAAGAAACATTAGTTAGTTCGATTCCTCACCTTAGAATATCCCCAGACGTCAGGCTGGATCCGGAAAGATTTTTCGTCAGCAATACCCTTGCGAGTCGCTAGGCGTCGTCTGCGGCTCTGCGTCCGTCGTCGGCGTCGTGCGCCGGGATGACGTCGGAGTACTTAGACGCCGCCCTCGCGCGCTGACGTCAGTTCTTGTACATAGCTTTCCGCGCCAGGAACGCAGAGCCATGCAAGAGACCGACACTGGTGCCAAAAACTTCTAGGGCCCTGAAAGGGATAGCCTCAACCCTAGATCTCGGTTCGCAGAACGGGGAGGATGGGTGGGTCGGTGAGGAATCTAACTAACTAATGTTTCTTACAGATATATCGTTACCGAAGGTAAGTAACTTGTTCATCTGAAAGAAACACGTTAGTTAGATTCCTCACCTTAGAATAGATACCCCAGCAATACCAACCCCGGTGGTGGGTCTGCGAACCAAGATCACACCAGAAAGTCCTGGAGAACTGAACGGCCAAAGAAGCAGTCTCTCCGGACTTGGCTGTCCAAGCAATAATGTTTAGCAAACGTGTGCAGAGAGGCCCACGTTGCTGCCTGACAGATGTCCTGCAAGGGGACTCCCCGGCCCAGGGCAGTTGTCGCCGCTGTGGCCCTAGTGGAATGGGCCCTCAGCCCTACAGGAGGTTCCTTTTTAGGCAAGGAGTAACAAGCTTTGATACACAAAATGACCCACCGAGAGATAGTCCGCTTGTGCACCGCCCGTCCCTTCTTAGCACCCACATAGCCAACAAAGAGTTGGTCGTCCACCCGGAACTGCTTGGTGCGGTCCAAATAAAAGGACAGCGCCCGTTTTGGGTCCAGACGGTGGAGCCTCACTTCCTCCTTCGAAGGATGCGGAGGCGGAAAGAAGGTGGGCAACGTAACAGACTGCCCGATGTGAAAGGCAGTTACCACCTTAGGGAGAAAGGAAGGACGAGTCCTGAGAACAACTTTGTCCGGATGGACAGAAAGAAAAGGAGGCTTAGAAGAGAGAGCCCGGAGCTCACTCGCCCATCTAGCAGAGGTGATGGCTACCAGGAAAGCAGTCTTAAGCGTCAAGAGACGAAGGGGACAATTATGAAGTGGCTCAAAGGGAGCGCACATCAGAAACGTCAAGACCAGATTCAAATCCCACTGAGGCATTACGAAAGGGAAAGGAGGAAACATGTGAGTAATGCCCTTAAAGAAGCAAGAAACAACAGGGGATTTGAAAAGAGAAGGCTGATCAGGAAGCCGTAAGAAAGCAGAAATAGCAGAGAGATAACCTTTTAGGGTGCCCAGAGCAGAGCCCTGCTGGGCCAAAGAAAGAAGAAAGAAGAAAGAGGAGAACCTCAGAAAGAGGGGCGGAAAGGGGATCCACAGCCTTTGCTGTGCACCATGCCACAAATTTGTTCCACCTGCAGGCGTATACCGATTTTGTGGAGGGACGCCTGGCTGCCAGAATCATATCACAGACTTCAGGAGGCCGCTCAATCTCCACGCATGGAAGTGGAGGCTGGACAGGTTCGGGTGGAGGACCGTCCCCTGCTGCTGCGACAGAAGGTCCTCCTGAAGAGGCAGTCGTATCGGGGGATTGATTGACAGACTGAGTAGCTCGGGATACCAGTACCTTCGTGCCCAATCCGGAGCCACTAAAATGACTTGGGCCTGGTCGCGCCTGATCTTCTTCAGCACTCTGGGCAGAAGTGGTATAGGCGGAAAGGCGTACAACAGACCGCAACTCCACTCACAACGAAAGGCGTCCCTAAGAGAGTCCCGCCTTGGAAACTCCAACGCGTAGAACTAATGACATTGCGTGTTCTCTTTGGTGGCAGATAGATCTAACCAAGGCTCTCCCACTGCCGAAAGAGGCATTGTGCCACGTTGGAGTTTAGACGCCATTCGTGATCCATCATGCACCGGTGGTTGAGTTAGTCTGCTCTGGCGTTCAGAGAGCCCGCCAGATGTTGAACCACCAGGGTGATGCCCTGATGTTCCAGCCATGTCCAGAGGCGCAGAGCCTCCTGACAAAGGGTCCACGACCCCACCCCGCCCTGTTTGTTGCAATACCACATGGCGGTGGTGTTGTCCGTGAACACCTGCACGACACTTCCCCGGACAGATGGAAGGAATGCCTTCAGTGCAAGTCTGATCGCCCGCAGCTCCAGAAGGTTGATATGGAGCCGGGACTCCGCCGGAGACCAGAGGCCTCTGATCTCCGCCTCTCCCATGTGGCCCCCGTAGGAGAGTAGGGTCTGCTTTCTATGGTCACCCCCACTTTTTGCTTTTGCTTCACTGGTTTTCGACTTAGATGTGGCTGTAGGCCTGCTAATCAGACCCACAGCCCAGCTGTTCTCTCTCTAAATTCACACTATGTACTTTAGGTACATAACCCAATTGGTAAGGATCACCCTCTAGGGCCCTGTACAGTGTACCTTAGGTACCCAGGGCATGGGTGTACCCTAGGCCTACCAGGGGCTGCAGCATGTATTATGCCACCCCTGGCTGGCCTTCCATCATGACACAACTGGCTGATCACTCAGCTGGGGCAAGGTCGTGTAATCACCCCTTGCTTAGGTATAGTATTCCTATACCTACCTTATATATAGACACATGGGTAACCTTTCAGTCACTCCTATGGCAGGCCTTAACAATCCTGAAGGCAGAGTGCTTGGTAACATGTGAGATGTTGAACTAGCATGAGCTGAGCCTGTCTGCAGCTTTCGGAACCATGTCCTTATAGCTGTTCTATGATATCGCCTACCATATACTCTTAAAGTGCCTTATAATCCTCGCGGTTATGGTAACTATGGTTTGGATTATCAAAACATGTCGTGTAAGGTGTCTAACACTTTGGAATACTACCCCCACACCATTTCTGGCGATGAGGATAGTATTCCCCCCTTATAGAGGGAGAAGACATGTTGAAGACCTACTACCCGGTTAAAGTTAACCAGAGCCCCAGCATCACAAAATGGATGCTGCTGCCACAGACACAAGTCTGACCTCCTGCTGCTGGGAGTCCTTCCAGCGAGGGAGGCTTGGACAATCGGTTTCCTGCCTTGGGAGGTGCTAACACCACCCTAGGCAGGACTTAGTGTATTGGGGCAGGGAGGGATGAAAGAAACGAGACACTGCCTGGGGCACACAAGGTGTCCCATGCATAGTCCGGTTCAAACCGGTGCTGGGGCACTCCAGCCCCAGTCCTGGCGCGCAACTGGACAAAGGGAAGGGGGTGTAACCACCCCCCTCCCTGGTCCCACCCATAGGAGGGACCTAGCAGGTAACCCAGCCCCCCAGATTAGTATAAGAGTGGGAGCTGAGTCCCTAGGACTTTGGATTATCCTGAAAAACTGCAACTTGAACAGAAACTCTGGACCTTCGACATTCGACTACGGAAGAAGACTGAAGAATCTCCCTTGTGGCCAAGGAGTGGCCACCCTGTGCAAACAGGCACCATCAAGTGACCTGCCGTTTGCTTTGCCCAAGTTCTACGAGGAACCGACTGCAGAGCCCGACCAGCGCCTTGACTTCCAGACTTCTCCGACCCTGATCCACATCCACAGCAAAGCTGAGATCCGTGGAGGCGACGAGAGACGTGGGACCGGCTACCTGGGGAAATTGGCTACTAGCTTCCAGCGCAGCTTCTGAGGCATCCTCGAAGTTGTGCTCTGTGGATTGAGAAGCCCCAACCCCGAGCACCATCTGCACCGAAGATCAGCCCTCCACACTCCACGAGTTCTGCGCGGGGCCCTTCTGCATTTTCCTGCTCGACGCGTCTGTCCGGTTGCTTGCTCGTTGGCTAGTAACCTTTGTGACGACGAACCCTTAACTTTCCACCGCTGGTTTGGCTCCTCCAGACTGGCCCTTGCTTCCCTGTGAAAGAGAAGCACCTCAGGCCTTCCTGGTCTGCAACAGAAGCGAATCCTTCATCCTGCGTGGGTTGCGCTTGCCAAGGCTTGTTGAGTCCGAACTCGACATCGACGCCGCCAACAGCAAGAGCCCTCGTGGGACAGTTCGCCTCCTGGTTCTGGTCGTCCTCGACGTCTCCTGGTACCCGTGACTGCTGCGACAAGCTTCACCTCTTCACCTGCATCTTCACGACATCGCCTGGTTCCTTCCCGGCTCCTGGCTGGTGACCTAGAATCTGTTCCCTCTGCTTGCAGGTACCCTCCTTCTTGATTCCAACCTTGGAATCCACCGGACACTCTTCACTGACTGCTTGTCAGCACCTTTTCTTCAGGCATCCATAGGAGTCGAAGACGAAACCCGACGCAAGTTCACACCTATGCACCCGTGGGCTAGGTAAACTGAGTACTCCGGTGCTCACAAGGGTATTGACTATCCTAGGGTCTAGTTTCCAAGTCTCTAACTCCTAGCTCCTTCCGAAGTGTCCTAAAACTCTTTATTTCTAAACATCACTATTTCTATCGACTTTAACGCATTACGCGTGAGTGTTTCCACTCTGCACCTGAATCCCGTGGGCCTCCCACTGCCTAGTAACTGGTAGTATAGTGTAGCCCCAGCGATTCCCTAGGCCTAGGCCTAACCTGTGTTCGTGACAGTGGTTCTTATACCACTTACTTAGTATATGATTTGCGTGGCCCCTAGGGCTTAACTGTATTACTTACCTGTGTGACTTATGTATGCTTAAATAAGACTGTGTTGTACTTAACTCGAATCTCATAAAGAGTGCTGAGGGTATTTTGACTAGAATAAATACATTCTATTTTTATATATATCTGTTGTGGTGTCCTTTCATTTGGTATTCAAAGGATTGCAAATGGTATAACAGGTGGCTTCACATGCCATACAGAGTTTAGCCTAAGACTGCTCTTGTCCATGCTACCACTAGGATAGCTGGTCTATAAGGTTGACTTTACAACCAATCACCATAAGGGTTGTTTGGACTGATACAAGGTGTACACTAGAACTAGTGACATCATATATCTCGCAGCACCCCCATCCCAGGAGGGACGCATCCGTCACCACTACGTGCTCCGGTTGGGGTAGGGAGAGGGATCTGCCGCTGACCCAATCGCGGTCCGTATGCCACCACTGCAACTGTCTTGCAGTGCCCTCCGAGATCAGGACGTGGTCGGACAGGTTGCCTCGATGCTGGGCCCACTGAAACTTCAGGTCCCACTGCAGAGCCCGCATTTGCCATCTGGCATGATGCACCAACAGGATGCAGGAGGCCATCAGACCCAGAAGCCGCAGCACCAACCTGACCGAAACCTGGGATAGAGGCCGAAAGATGGGAATCAGAGCCTGAATATCCCAGACCCGCTGTTCCGGAGGATAAGCCTGGAACTGCGCCGAGTCCAGAACCGCTCCGATAAAGAGGAGCTTCTGGGAGGGACTCAGATGCGACTTCGGCACATTGATGGAGAACCCCAGCAAATGCAGGAGGTCGGCTGTAGTCTGGAGGTGGGAGACGACTGCCTGGGGCGAGCCCGCCTTCAACAGCCAGTCATCGAGATAGGGGAAGACTGGAACCCCTGATCTGCGCAGATGAGCTGCGACCACCGCCATCACTTCCGTGAACACCCGAGGGGCACTAGTGAGGCCGAAGGGGAGCACGGTAAACTGAAAATGGTGCTGGCCCACCGTAACCCGCAGGTAACGCCGGTGGGCCGGCAGGACGGGGATGTGGAAATAAGCGTCCTGCAAGTCCAACGCTACCATCCAGTCTCCAGTCTCCAGGGTCTAGGGCAGCCAGAACCTGAGCTAAGGTGAGCATCTTGAACTTCTCCTTACGGAGGAAGGCGTTGACGCTCCTGAGGCCCCCTTTGCCCTTCTTGGGAACCAGAAAGTAGTAGGAATAACACCCACGACCTACTTCTGGACCAGGAACGCGCTCGATGGCCCCCTTGGCCAAGAGGGCCGTAACTTCCTCCTGTAGAAGTTTCAAGTGATCCCCCGACATGTGGTGGTACTGCGGTGGCATGGCTGGAGGGGTCGCCTCGAAGGGGAGGGAGTAGCCCCTTCGGACGATTTGCAGCACCCACCTGTCCGATGTGATGGAACGCAAGTGGAGCAGGTGATGGCGAACTCTGCCTCCCACTGGCGTGGAATGGGCCTGAAAGCACGGACTAGGAGGGCTTTGAGGCGGATGCTGCCGGGGTAGATGTGGACTGACTGGCAAGTTGTCCCCCTGTACCGCCTCGGCGGAATCCACGTCCGCGACCGCGTGGAGGTTGGTTCTGCGGCCTGTGGCTAGGCGGACGTGAGGGGGCGCCCCTTCCTTGGCCACGAAAGTGGCGAAAAGTGGAAGTTTGCGGGCAAGGGCCGAGAGGTCCAAGGACTTGGCCGTAGCCCGGGAGTCCTTAAAGCGCTCCAGCGCACTATCCATCTTGTCGCCAAAAAGGCGACTGCCATCGAAGGGCATGTCCATGAGGGTGCTCTGGACATCCCCTGAAAAACTAGTGGACCGCAGCCAGGCATAGCGGCGGAGCGCCACTGTGGTCGACATCGCCCTACCCTGCGAGTCCGTAGTGTCCAGTCCACCTCTGATAGCGTGCCGCGCTGCATCCCGCCCCTCGGCAAGAGCCTTGGCGAGCCGTGTCCGGGCCTCCTCCGGACACTGGGGCAGCACGTCCTCCACGTATCCCACAGGGAGTGGGAGTAACGGTCCAAGAGACAAGCAGTGTTAACAGACCGCAGTCCCAAACTAAGGGAGAACAGCTTCTTACCAAACTGCTCAAGTCTCTTGGATTCCCGATCCGGGGGAGTGGATGGTAAGGAGGTCTGGAAAGTCGAAGCCTAGACAACCAGGCTCTCGGGCGTGGGGTGCAGGGACAGAAAACTGGGGTCGCCCAGTGCAGGGCGGTGGCACCGGGCTACGTTCCGGTCCACAGGAGGTACTGTGGAGGGCTTGGACCAGGTGCACTTCAGAACGTCCAGTAGTGCTTCATTAAACTGCAGCAGAGGCTCCGAGGAGCTTGCTGACGGTTGGAGCACCTCGGTGAGGAGGTTAGTCCTCACAGCCACAGCAGGCAGCTCTAGCCCAAGGGCTTCGGCCGCCTTGCGCAGCACCACAGAAAAAGCAGCATCTTCCTCCGAAGCCACGGTCAGAGGAGAGATGAAGCCAGTGTCAGGGGAGGTATCAAGTCCACTGGCATCCCCCAGCTCATCTGCCCAGTCCTGTGATAACTGGCCCTGCTGGGCCAGAGGGTCCTTAGACCCCTTCCAGTCGTCACTGTCATCCGATTCCTGGTAGACAGGTGGAATGATCGGAGCCGGGCGGAAGATGAAATTGCCACCCATCGGCGTCGGACACGGCACCTGGTGGCGCCGCTCCGAAGCCGGGCCCAGACCAGGACTGAGCCGGGTAACGGCGTCGTCCGAAGGCGGAGTCGGTGCCGGCAGAGGGGTCGTGAGGTCGAGCGGCGCTGACTGGGATCCAGGCCTTGATCCCACGGGGACCTGCGGCGTCGGGACCGAAGTTGGAGACGGCGCCGGGGCCGCCGGCTCGCTAGGCCTCCCAGTCGAGCCCGCTGGGCCCGAAGGCGCGTCGACGGCGGAGCTAGGCCCCTCATGGCCGAGAGGAAGGCACTGACCTCCGCCGGAGTAGCATCGGTCCCAGGGACCTGCAGGTATGGGGACAAACGCGACTCCTGCGGCTCCAACGGAGCCCGAAGAGTGATGTCACCTCTTGGACTTACTATGCTTCGACTTACCCGAAGACTTGGAACCAGACGAGTGGTGGTAGTGACAGCGGCTCCGCGACCGGTCCCTCGACCTCCTCCTCGACAGGGACCGTGAACGGCGCGGAGCCGACTGCCGGAACTCCAGTAGCTTGCGGGATCGCTCCCGCCTAGCCTTTGAAGTCAGGGCCCGGCAGTCAAGGCACTACTCGGAATCGTGGTCAGCCCCAAGGCAGTAGAGGCACCAACAGTGGTGATCCGTAACCGACATCAGTCGGTGACAGGAGTCACAGGGTTTGAAACCAGGCATCCTACCGGCACCAGAGTCGAGTCGACAGAATAGACCAAAAGAGTCAAAAAGTTTAGTCAAAAAATGACTAAAAGGGTTTGCTCTTACCTGATCGGCGCAGTCTGGCGCGGAAAAAAGAAGAACTGACTTCAGCGCGCGAGGGCGGCGTCTAAGTACTCTGACGACGTCATCCCGGTGCACGCGGAGCAAGGGTATTGCTGACGAAAAATCTTTCCGGATCCAGCCTGACACCTGGGGATATTCTAAGGTGAGGAATCTAACTAACGTGTTCCTTTCAGATATTATATAACACAGGTTGGGGATACAGTTGATGACATCTTCCACACAGTAAGACGTATATTTGTTATGGAGTAGGGGGTGCACTCCTCAATTTATCAAGTTTTTCCTTATTTTAAATTGGTGCTGCAGCAAGCAAGAGCTGTCAACTGTTGCTGAGGGAGATACCAGGTTAGTAACAAGTGTGGAAACTTGTATTTGCTGCGCACAATTCACATGGTATATGAACACCACTAGGTAAACATACATTCACAAGTTTTCCATTTATTTTCTATTGAAGATTCAATTTCAAACCAAAAAGTTTATATGCTCTCATGCGTTTATACATGACATTGTGAAAACAAAATCTTTGTTTTGTACGTCTGTAATCATATACATAAGATTCAGCAAGACTTGTACATATACAAATTTATACATTGATGGGTGCTCATGCCCAATGCATTTCGGAACATAATAGTTCCTTCCTCAGGGGAAATTCTGTTGTTACTAACCTGGTATCTTCCACACAGTGACATACAATTCATCGGATTGGAAGGGATGGTTAGTTTGGCCTACAGACACAAATAGATGTCAGTTAAGATTCAGGGGTACCACCGAATTGTTTATTATCCATAGGCTGTACAACGAGAACATCCGGGGGTGGTGACAGTGTTGGGAAGTTATGCCTCGATTGGCTAAAAACCTCAACACTTTCCCAGGTGAAACGGCACTTATCCTTACTGTCAGGTGACATGGATCTAAGGGATTTTTACTAGGTCCCCGAAAGCCACATCAGAAACGTTTCTTATAATGAAATTTGGAAAGTCTCTCAACAAGAAGCTGCAGAGAATCTTCGTGAAATTGACAGAATTAACTTAGAAAAGGCCTTAGCAGTAGTTGATAATGGTATGACTACATTAACATCCAGGATTTATTCACTTGGCAACATTGTATCTTCTGCTATAGATACACTAGAAAAGGATTTGTCCATATTACAGCACAGACAATCTCAGTTACGCTCTATTATGTTGTTAAGTTGGACGCTACAATCATTGCATTCTGATTATGTGCCTTGGTGATTTATCAACAGTATGTCCCTGTTCTCTGCATACAATTTAACTAAAAAACAGATAACAATGGCACAAAGAGGAGCAAAATATACAATGCTGCGTATCGAAAAACTGGTCCAATGACCTTTTACTGTGGCAGAGTCAGCATCCACAGAATGGATAATTTATGGCCATATAAAGTTACCGGTCACAACCTTCCAGTTTCAGTATTGCGTTGAACAACAACAGGCAGGCAGATATGAAGAAATGGGTAAAGAATTCATAAAGCAATCTTGGGATTTGCCGTATAGATTTCGATGCAGGAGTGGGGACATGGAAGGGTTTCTAAGCGGTACAGACAGCGAAAACTCCTTAAGTGGATCACTCATCTGCCAGGATATCATGATTCACGGGGCCTGTAAAGGTTCAGTTGCAAACTTATTCTTTCATTTGAAAGGTTCCCCAATTGCCGTGATTAATCCGGTGTTCAGGTTGCTCTCGAATGGGAGTTACTTGATGTTGAATGATCAAGATTGTTGCGGGATGCTTCCGGGCATCGCATATCTTGTCACTGTAGGCTCCAGAGTTACTTGTTGTATGCAAGTATTGTTTCCACCGACCCACACAGTCAGGGAGGCACCATTATGGCCTTCATTGAATGTTTTCTTTATACAGTTTGATACTCTAAGCCGAATGAAATCCCATGCTTTTACAGAAAACGGTGCTCTTAACCTCTGCCCGAGAGACTTTAGATCTCCAGGCCGAAAGGTCCTCAGCTAAGATACAGGCACTTGTATAAACAAACTGCCATTTCCATTTCACAGAAATGGTACACAGTATCTTTAACAAGTCTGATAAGAAGGGTATAGTGGACCTATTTAAGACCATAGGTTCTGGACTGTTAAGCACCTTTCAGACAGTAAACGGAGTGATTACCGCCTTCATACACTCTGTATTCAGAAGCATTTTTGGAGGACTTCCGCTGATCCTGTTTCTAATAGCAGGAATCCTGATTGTAATTTTTCTGCTATGCAATGGACACCATGGAGATGGATGGTTGATGTCTGCATTCTTAGAGCCAACACAGGATGCTTCAGCTCCTGTTGGAATGGAGACCAGCTCCTCTACAGGCATTCTGACCTTGGTTCTCGTACAGGCTTCCCCAGCATCAGCTATGGACACTACAGAAGATCATCTTTGCTCGATTGACCTGATCTGTGAGTTGTTGCAGGGGTCGTCGTCTGCGAATGCAAGCAGCAGTGATGTTGCGTCTCCCACACAGGACACAAAAATATTTGGATCACCGTGTGCTGGGAAAAATGTGGCCTTTTTCAAAACAAACCAAAACCTGGAATTTTAAAACAAAAACACTTTTTATCTTCTCCTGCTGAATAGCATAGCTTTTAGGCACTCCTAGTTGTTCGGCCCATATATACGAACATATTTTAATAGACTTCTACGGCTTATGCTAGAATTTTAGCATTTTTTTGCGTTTCCCTTTATTTGCTGGCCTTGTTAGTTGTCTGCGTATTTTTTAAAATATATTTTAAGGCCTTGTTAGTATGTCGTCCAGTCGGATGAGGAGTGACTTATGTTTCATACAGGTACCCCTATATAGGCTCAGGTAGTGAATAAATCTTTCACCTACATTTCCCCTGCCATTACACTACATAACGGCTCCTACCATTAAGTCTCCCAAGCAGATAGGACTTGAGCGAGCATGAGCATTTGAAACATCTCCTGTTCGAGAAAGAAATTGAGAGGGTGCAGGTCTAAGATAGTACGAAGGCCCCCGTCATTCTTCAGCACCCGAAAGTAGAGTGACAAACAACCACAACCTACTTCTGGCATCGGCACCCTCTCTATGGCTCCTTTGACCAAGAAAGCCGCCACTTCATAGCAGAGTAATTAAATGTCCTCCATCAACCTGTCGCAAGCGGGTGGCATGAATGGAGGAGAAGTCACAAAGGGGAGGGAGTAGCCCCTTCGGACAATCTGAAGAACCCAGCGGTCTGATGTTTTTGACCTCCAGTGGGGCAGATAATGGCGTATTCTGCATCCCACTGGGTCCCCATGATGGTAAGAGGGTAAACTAAAGGAGTTTGGAGGCTGCGGCTGCCGGGGAGGGTTGCGGACTGGCTCGATATCTGGCTGTCTGACCCATGAGGTCTGTGGGTACCACATCCCAAGGCACGCAGAGGCTGGGAAGCTTGTGCGCCATGGTGGCTGGGTGGTTAAAGACACAGCTGGAAGCACCTTCTGTGGCCACTAAAGAAGCTAAATGCAGACTAGGATTGGTGAGGGGCCTTAGAAAGGCCCTAGGACCTGGTCATATCCATGCTATAAATGAAGTGTTACAGCTCTGAGTCCGCCTTGTCTCTGAAGAGACTGGAGCCATCAAAGTGCATGTTTGTAGGGGTACACCATGCAAATAATCGCGATGTACTTATTGGTTTACAGGGGCTTACTTTAATAATCCCAAGTGCTCTTCTAGGGGGAGTGTGGGAAAGCAGCTTAGGCTTATCAGAGAAGAGTGTTGAGCATTTGTTGAACACACAGAGTCAATAAATGAGACACACACTCAATAAGAAATCTAAGACAAATTTAGAAAAATTAACACACAATTTTATATAATATTTAGACTCCAGATCTTCGGGATCAGGTAACTACTTTAAATGTTATAGATTTTTATAGGTAATAAAGTAGAAAATCACAGGTGTCAGATTTGAGGCATGATGCGCGAACGCAATAATGTTATTCTATGGGAGTAAAAGACATGCACTGCACAGGTTTCCTTGCAAACGTGTGTGTAGGAGGGATTCTACTTTCCTACAGGTTGTAAAAGGTGTCCTTTAGGGTGTAAGGTGCTTAGGGCACAGGGTCCAAGAAACTACCAGAAGTTCGGGGTGCACTGCCCTGGGGGTGTCCAGGAGCAGAGGTGCTGGTTGCATTGGTAGCCTCGAACTCTATGCGGAAAAGTTTAAAAGGACCTGTCAAAAAAACAGTAAGCAAGGGGGGACTTGAGGACAAGTCCGGCAGAACCCAATGCGGTGCACAGCTTTTGGGGCCTCCTAGGCCAGGGGACACAGGCAGAAGTTGTGTATTTGGGCTGTGGGGCTCGGGTGCATAGGGGCTGGCTGGTTCGGGGGATGGGCTGCCCATGCTTCTCCCCTGATGCAGGAGTTGCATTGGCTGCCAACTCGGCAGAGAATTGTCTTTAAAGGACTGTGTATCGCTCACAAGGCTCGGTATGGCAAAGCACCAAAATACCTTAAATCCCGACTATCCCCCTACATACCGGGTAGGACTCTGCGTTCGTCGGACGCCACTCTTCTGTCTCAGTCCCGTTTCAAATTGTCCACGGTGGGCGGCCGCGCTTTCTCCAATACGCTCCCAGCTATATGGAACAAATTGGACCCAAAGCTCAGGAAGGAAAGTAATCTACTTTCCTTCAGAAAAAAACTAAAAACGGTACTGTTCAAACAAGCATGGAGCAGATCTTAGGTACATAGTTGGTTTTTCAAGTGAATGTAACATCTTTCACGCTAATTTTGGTCAGACTGCGCTTAGAGACCCCTGCGGTTATAACACGCCATACAAATTAAATAAATAAATAAATAAATGGGCAGTACCTGCATAGGAGAAAAAGAGATACAGCAGGGCCACTTTCGGTGTGGAGCTCATCTTTCCTGAAGTCCCTCAACGTGTCAGTAAGTTTTTGCCCTGGTGGTGTTTGGATTGAACACAAACAAGCCTTGGTTGTGGTAAATGCTCAGGTACCCAGGGTATAATTGCTGGGAGGGTCCTGGTGTCTCCTAACTTGGCAGGGAGACGGAACTGACGTCCTGGAGCAACAAAGTTCTGTTTCTGAAGTGCTGCTCCATCTGTGGCCCGACAGCCAGCATCACAGTGGTCCAGGCAGGTGCTTGTCGGTGCCTGCAGGAGGATGGCTTCTTCACCCCAAGGGAGATGCTGCTTCGTTGGCGAAGTACTGGACTGTCTCCAACGGTTTGGGGAGGCTGCTCAGTGGCAGAACGAATCGATTCTTGCAATTGTATGGAGAGCAGCAGCACGACAGGGTTTGGCACCAATTTTGGTGCTGGTCCACACTTCTTGTGTTGTTGGCTCTTCCTTGTCCTTCTTCTGTTCCCAGGTAGATGGATCCAAGCACTAAACAAACAAATTTTATCAAAAAGGGGGGTCCAAGGGAAATATATTTACCGACCCTCCGGATTCTAATCCTTTAATACTTTATATGAAACAACAACAAAGAAACCTAGGGTCAAAAACAATGAGCATTAAAAACTCTCAGTAGGCATACTCAGAGATTGGGGAAGCCAGTGAACATTATCATTAATAATAAATCCCATCAGCCACCAAAAGTAGCGAACATCCTCATTTGGGATTCATTCAGTCATACGCCACCCTCCAAACCATGAGGAATGCATCTTATATGAGCAAACGTATCTTTTGAACATAGACAAGGTTTATATTCGTATGTTCATATATTTGTTAAGAATCCACGTAATGTTGCTAGCATGTGTTGAAATGGTGGTGATGACTACAGACAATGTAAATAAAAACAATCCAGCAGGAACAGAAAAACCAAGGCCTCAAGGGGAACAAGATAAAACCTTGTCTGAAGACATCTAATAACAGTCAGACAATGGCATTTAATCCCTAAAGGATAAGTGAGCCCTCGAACATGCATGGCCAAAGGCAAAGTGAATGTTATGTAACCAGCATTCTCTACATCAGTTAAGAAATATGTGAAGGAAACCTAACCTAATAACTCCTGAAAGGAACCATTCCCATTAAAACCAAGATGAATAACTCATTCATTGCAAGGTCAGGAAGACCAATACAAGTGTCAAGGTAGATGAACATCATAGTCCATCCTTGAAAGAGGAACATGTTTTAGCCAAATTAACCACCCGAAGATTCACACTATGCCCACATAAACAGAAAGATGGCAATTAACTGATGTGAATCTGTCATAAAAATGTAACAATTATGTCCAGCTCTATATCACCGCGTTCCGCGCATGCATATAGACCATAATCCAAACTTAGAGAGAAGAGAGATGCAAATCACATCTCACAATAATTTTGTTTTTTAAAATGAATATACTTTATTACATGTAGCAAAATCATAACCCAGCATGTTTAAACCCATATGCAACACCCTTATATATACTCTGTATGCACACATTGATAAACAGTACTGAAAAACCAGCCCCCCAAAAATACCATACAATATAGTATCAAGAGAGATACTGCACCCTCAATGAAACACCTTTTGTGACTTAGAATTAAGATAATGCTGCCTGCCAAAAGCATCCTAACAGCCTGGTATTACGTAATGAAAATCTAAATGAAAATGACACCTTGCCGTTAACAAGCACTTACGACAACACTTGGCCTAGAAGGTCGAGATAAATAAAAAAAGGCAAGTCCCTGAAAATTCACCAAAAAGGGAACACAGTTGGAATAATTGTCCACAAGACATATGAGCCAAAATCTAATCTAACCCTAAGGCAGACAAGGCCCCATATAGGCATAATTATTTCTCCAAGAACAATGAAGCACCAGTTCATAATCTCACACTATGATCCCTAAAAGGCTGTAAGGTGCAATAATTAACAAATTCCTAATAGAGAAAGGGCATTGTCCCCAAGGAGACAGAGAAAATCCAACCTCAAGACAGGAAATGTATGACTATCAATAGATATGGAAAAATCCACAGGGTCCTTAAAGCGAAGAAGGATCAACAACGAACCTTACCCTCTGAAAAAACTGAAATCTTTCCAACCATGTAAGACATGGCAATAAACAGCCCAAGGTTACTATTCAGACCCTGCATCTCAGAGAATATCAGAATCAGAGCTCATGGGACAACCTTATTCAAAAACTGAACATAAGAATAAACATCACCTCCAAAAATAGACGAAAAGGGCCCGATTCATAGAACTAACTTAAGACAAAATACTAAAATTACTACAATTTTGGTATTCATAGAAGGCACTTACTCATTTTGGTATTCACAGAAGGCACTTACTCATTTCGGTATTCACAGAAGTTAGGAGTTCTAACTTTAGGACTCCTAAATGCCTTCTGTGAATACCGAAAGTCTTAAAGTTAAGATTTTTCTCAGTTTAGGAGTAGTAAAGTTAGGACTCCTAAATGCCTTCTGTGAATATCGAAAGTCTTAAAGTTAAGATTTTTCTCAGTTTAGGAGTAGTAAAGTTAGGACTTCTAACTTTAGGACTCCTAAACTGAGAAAAACTCCTAACTTTAAGACTTTCGGTATTCACAGAAGACATTTAGGAGTCTTAAAGTTAGGATTCCTAACTTTACTACTCCTAAACTGAGAAAAATCCTAACTTTAAGACTTTCGGTATTCACAGAAGGCATTTAGGAGTCCTAAAGTTAGGACTCCTAACTTCTGTGAATACTGAAACAAGTAAGTGCCTTCTGTGAATACCAAAATGAGTAACTGCCTTCTGTGAATACCAAAATGGTAGTAAATTTAGGATTTTGTCTTAAGTTAGTTCTGTGAATCGGGCTTTAAAAAGACTAAGTATTCAGAAGAATTCATTTCAGACACCCTGGGCTTGCCAGACATAAGTCCTCCAGCAAAGAGGATCACACTTCCATGGAACAAACTCCCATGTATAAGTAAAGAACTCATCACATATCAAAACTTGCATGATCCCCTTATCAGGAATCATAACTTAAAAAGTATCCAAAGCAAAAGCAATCCATGCACCACCTGAAATCCATGAAAAGTGCACTCCACAAAAGTCATGAAAAGGACTGCACTGGCAAACCAGAGACCAAAATTATCCTGAAGTGTAAATTCAGAGAATTCGCAAAAAACAAGTATATACTCAGTATACAAAGTCTCACATTTGGCATAAGTAATATGTCTCTATAAGAAATACTGTAAGTCAACAGTAATGCATACCTGCATACAAAACTGCATTGAAAGAAGCATGTCAAAAGGTAAACTTCCTAACCAGAAGACACATCACCTGCATATGACCTTTTGAGCATAAAGCCCATTATCAGAGGAAAAAAAAGAAAAGGAATATACCACAGGTATCCTTATTCCACTTAAACTGTGAAAGACACTATCAAACAATAATATATGCACCCCGCAGAAACACCAACCAGGTGTAATCATAAGAGGGACATATTATTGCCCCACAAGCTAGGCCCTTTTAGAAAATAAACATACAGAATCACTTATACAACCCAAGTATAGGGTCAAAATTAAAGAACATAAAACAGAAAGAGTAATAAAGACTCTGTATCACTTCTCCTATCACTGAAGAGTCTAAATGCTGAATCAGCCTGAGACCCATAAAGATGGGCACCATCAAAGGCCATAGCGACTAAAGTCGCCTGCACAGCATCCAAAAAACCTGAAGTTCTTAACCATGCACGACGCTGGAGTGCCACCAAAGATGCCATAGCCCGGCCTACTGAATCATTAGTATCCATGCCCCATCTAATTATCAGCTTAGATGCCTATTGGCCATCTTTAATCAAGTTTTGATGTGTGGCTCCACTCACCTCCTTGGGGCCCGTGTGCGCTCCAGTGGAAAGTGGAGACCCAAAGATGGGAGGCAGAGAGGTATAATACTCCCTCGTCTGGGCCATCAATGCCCCTGCTCCTGCAAAGACGGTGAGAAGTGAGGCGGAGCCACAAACGGCCCTCCTCAACCGGAGAGCGGGAGGAGCCATGGGAGACAGAGTCTCCACGCGGTGAAGTCAGGGGGTACTGCGACTTCAAATGCCTGAGCTTACCCTTGGACGTTTCTGGAAAACAACGTCCTGGAGAATTGCTCTGGTTCCTGAAACAGTCTCGCGAACGGACCTCTGCATGAGAGGACCGAGCTGCGAAGTCTCCGAGGATCCGGACAGACGTGCTGCCTGCAACTCCATACACCCTTCCTTGAGCGCCTTCGGCTTCAGTCTCTGGCAGGAGTCGCAATACTGGGAGTAGTGGTGATCTCCCAAACACCACATACAAACATAATGCAGGTCTGTAACCGACATCTGTCAAGTGCAGGACCCACAAGGCTTAAAGCCCGACGACATTGAAGAAAGGTACACTGTTCCCATCGGCAAAAACTGTTGAAGGCGGTCAGCAAAATGGCCTATGGAACTGCTTCTACGGATCCGTGATGCAGCGCAGGCAAGAAGAAACTGAAGTCCGCATGCCGGATGGGACTTATATGACTTCACTGACGTCACAACACGGGAGTCGACATCCTCACGGAGTCGTATGGTGCCATCCGACAGTGCATAGGGGTACAGCTGAAAAGTTTTTGGATCCAGGATGACACCTGGGGAGAATTCAAAAGTTTTTTATTTCTTTTATTCATATTTGCAATAATTACAAAACAATGCAAACAATAACACAAGCCAGTCGTTGTCACAACATATCAGTATACATAGTGTTGTCATGTGTCATGCAATTATGTACATACTACATATTTGGTCATGCTATTCTTATGATGAACTGTACACACTTGTATATATAGCCTTAAGCTTCGGGGGCCACGCACATGAACATAGTTTCATACAGATGTGTATAGACAGAACCTTCATTTAGCTGCCATAAATCCGTATTATAATACACAATCCCATTCAATTGGTTTTGGCCTCT
Organism: Triturus cristatus; assembly: GCF_964204655.1. NCBI lineage: Eukaryota > Metazoa > Chordata > Amphibia > Caudata > Salamandridae > Triturus > Triturus cristatus. The sequence goes on along the minus strand of NC_140585.1, from coordinate 381,028,225 downwards.
ATCAGGATCTTAACAATAGTGGTCCAACATTTAGCTTACATTCCCCATGTAGCATCTCCATCTACTACAGAAACTACACATCCAAGGTGTCTCTAGTTGCTTCTGTTTCTTGTCGTTTCTGAGCCCACTGCATGAACGGCTCCCAGATGTCGCGAGGACGGGATGTTGGTGGCATTAGTTCCCAGAACATGTTCAACTGTATGTGACCATATGCTACATCAGCCAGCCAGCCCTTTATCGAAGGCACCCTCCTCCTGCCCCAGTATACCGCCACTCGTCTTTTAGAGAATAGTAAAAGCAAAGCCTGCAATTTGCACGATTTGGGTGGAGTATCCTTAACATACCCCAGTATACCAAGTTCAGGGGATGGGGTATCCGATCGCCCAACAATCTGATTTACCGAACTAAAAATCTGAGACCAATAACTCTCGATCATCGGGCAGGACCATGCTATGTGTAAAAAAGAGGCAGGGAAATATCTGCATCTCCAGCATTCATCGTTTTCCCTGAGCCCCATCCTATTCAGACTGATAGGTGTCCTATAAAATCTGTGCAAGTATTTAAAATGTATTAACAGTAACCTATAGTTGGGAGATAGCTCAGTAAGTTGCCCGCAGCAAAAGTTCCACTGTCCCTCAGTCAGCGGAGGTTGAAGGTCCTCATTCCAATATTGGAGGGATTTAGGTGCGACTACTGGTGCTTTGTTCTGCATATGCCTGCATATACGGGTGACCAACTTGCGTGGGGATGGGGAGCCCACCACGTTCTCCAAAGCAGGGAAAGTCAGGGGAGCTGCCGGGAAGTGCGCGGCATGCGACTCGCAGTTTGTGATACAAAAACAATTCAGAGAAGGGTACAGTTTGGCCTTCTTCTGCCACCGGAGGGGACATGAAGGTGTTGTCGGGAAAGAGATCAGCAAATGTATGAAGGTGCATTTTCTTCTCTAAGGGTTTGCCAATGCCGTCTTCAATACACTGTAACAGCGGGTTGTGCACCAATGAAAGCGAGGGGGCATAGAGCAACGGGATTTTTGCCCTCTTACGCAATTCCTCCCATGCCCAACGCAATGTTCCAGCAGAATCTACATCCCCTCTAGGGCGTTGCGCTTTTACACAAATGGCCACTTTTAGCGGAACTGGTGTTACAGCATCTTGTTCCACTGCCACATGTGGCTGGAAGGGAGTTGGGTGGGTCCAAAATTGCAAAAATTGGGCCTGAGCGCAAAGTGCATAGAGACGCATGTCTGGGGCGCCCAAGCCACCTTGTTTCAAGGGTAGAGTCAGCATGTCCCAAGATACACTCGCCTGCCCGCCTGCCCACACCAATTCAACCAAATGCGATCTCAGGGTGGTTAAAAAAAAGGTGATGTGAGCGGAATCGGTATGTTTGCAAATAGGTAGAGAAATTCGGGCAATATGATCATTTTAGCCACCGCGATCCTCCCTGTGAGTGATAAGGGTAGTCTCGTCCATATCTTTACCTTCTGTCCCAACCACATGATTGCTTTCCCGTAGTTTAAGTTCCAGATTTCTTGAAGATCTCGGCTTATCCATATACCCAGATACTTGACCTCATCTGCCTCCCACTTCAGGGGATATTCAGAGGACACCTGTAGGGTGTTGTCTGTCAGGGGAAAAATTACCGACTTAGACCAATTTACAGAAATACCAGCCAGGCCTCCAAAACTAATGAATTCACGCAGTACTGGGTCTAGATTTTCCTTCGGGTTTATAAGGTAGAGAGTCACATCGTCTGCATACAAATATTAGAAGGTTCCTGGAACTGAACCCTATACCCCGCGCGATGTTGCCTGATTCTGGCAGCCAAAGGCTCCATTGCTATGGCGAACAATAGCGGGGAAAGGGGGCATCCCTGCCTCGTACCCCCTGAAATGGGGAAGGGTTCTGAGAATAGGCCATTTACCCTGACCCGGGCGCTGGGTATGGTGTATAGCAAGCACATTTTTTTAATGGGAAGTGGGCTAAAGCCCATCCTACCCAATATGGCAAATAAATATGGCCACTCGAGAGTATCGAAGGCCTTAGTAGCATCTAAAAACACTACAGCAGCCTGCACATCCGGGTGTAGGTAATGCAGGGTGGAGAAAATCGTACGTATGTTATGTGAGGTTGATCTCCCTGGGATAAATCCCAATTGATCAGGGAGCGCTATCACAGGTAACATCGGCTGCACCCGGTTGGCAATTAACTTGGCCAGGATCTTCACATCTACATTTATCAAGGAAAGAGGCCTATAGGAGTCCAACTCCTCTGCTGGTTTATCTGGTTTTAGCAGTGTGATGATTAGAGCCTCATGCATGGACGCAGGTAGTATGCCCGCTCCCAAAGCCTCTTCATATACGGGTAGCAGTCTAGGGGCTTACCCCTCAGCGTATGCCTTATAAAAGGCCATGGTTAAGCCATCTGGACCAGGGGCCTTGTCGGGGGGCAAGCTCCTTATGACTTGTGCCACATCTTCCGGACTGATCGGGAGATCCATATATTCCCTGTGCATGTCATTAAACCACACCAGTGCAATTGAGTCCAGAAAAGACACCATCCCTTCCCGGCATGTGTCCTGAGTAGCTGTATATAGATTGGAGTAGAAATAAGAGAAGGCATTCAGGATATCTCCTTGCCCTCTAATCGCCGCGTCAGATGCTGTGCGTAGTTCATGTATATATGTCATGGATCTTGGTGGTCTTAACGAACAAGTTACTTACCTTCGGTAACGATGTATCTGTAAGAAACATTAGTTAGTTAGATTCCTCACCTTAGAATATCCCCAGGCGTCAGACTGGATCCGGAAGATTTTTGTAGCAATACCCCTTGCGCGTCGCTAGGCGTCGTCTGCGGCTCCGCGTCCGTCGTTGGCGTCGTGCGCCGGAATGACGTCGTCGGAGTACTTAGACGCCGCCCTCGCGCGCTGACGTCAGTTCTTGTACATAGTTTTCCGCGCCAGGAACGCAGCGCCATGCAAGAGACCAACACTGGTGCCAAAAAATCTAGGGCCCTGAAAAGGATAGCCTTAACCCTAGATGTCAGTGCGCAGAACGGGGAGCATGGGTGGGTCGGTGAGGAATCTAACTAACTAATGTTTCTTACAGATACATCGTTACCGAAGGTAAGTAACTTGTTCATCTGAAAGAAACACGTTAGTTAGATTCCTCACCTTAGAATAGATACCCAAGCAATACCAACCCCGGTGGTGTGTCTGCGAACCAAGATCACACCAGAAAGTCCTGGAGGACAGAACGGCCAAAGAAGCCATCCCTCCGGACTTGGCTGTCTAGGCAATAGTGCCTGGCAAACGTGTGCAGCGAAGCCCACGTCGCAGCCTGACAGATGTCCTGCAAAGGGACTTCCCGTCCCAAAGCAGTAGTAGCCGCTGTGGCCCGAGTAGAATGGGCTCGCAGCCCAACAGGAGGGACCTTTTTTGCCAAGGAATAACAGGTTTTTATACACAAAACGACCCACCGGGAGATGGTCCGTTTGTGCACAGCTTTCCCCTTCTTAGCACCCACGTAGCCAACGAAAAGCTGGAACTGCTTTGTGCGATCCAAATAAAAGGAGAGCGCACGTTTTGGGTCCAGACGGTGGAGCCGCTCTTCCTCTTTGGAAGGATGCGGAGGCGGAAAGAAGGTGGGCAAGGTGACAGATTGCCCAAGATGAAAGGGGGTTACCACTTTCGGTAGAAAGGAAGGACGAGGCCGAAGGACAACCTTGTCCGGATGAACAGAGAGAAAAGGAGGTTTTGAAGATAAAGCCTGGAGCTCACTCACCCGTCTAGCCGAGGTGATGGCTACCAGGAAAGCAGTCTTAAGAGTCAGAAGACGAAGAGGACAATTGTGAAGAGGCTCAAAGGGAGCGCACATCAAAAATTTTAAGACAAGATTCAAGTCCCACTGAGGCATTAGGAAAGGGACAGGAGGGAACGTGTGAGTAATGCCCATAAGAAAGCGTGAAACTACAGGGGACTTGAAAAGAGAGGGCTGATCAGGAAGCCGTAAGAAGGCAGATATGGCAGCAAGATAACCTTTCAAGGTGCCCAAGGCAGAGCCCTGCTGGGCCAAAGAAAGAAGAAAGAGGAGAACTTCAGAAAGAGGGGCGGAAAGGGGATCCACAGCCTTTGCTGTGCACCATGCCACAAATTTGTTCCACCGGCAGGCGTATACCGTCTTTGTGGAGGGACGCCTGGCTGCCAGAATGATATCACAGACTTCAGGAGGCAAGTCAAATGGCATCAACTGCCGCCGCTCAATCTCCACGCATGGAGGTGGAGGCTGGACAGGTTCAGGTGGAGGACCTTCCCCTGCTGCTGCGACAGAAGATCCGCCCGAAGGGGCAGACGTATCGGAGGATCGGTCAACATACTGAGTAGCTCGGGATACCAGTACCTTCGTGCCCAATCCGGAGCCACCAAGATGACTTGGGCCCGGTCGCGCCTGATCTTCTTCAGCACTCTGGGCAGAAGTGGTATAGGCGGAAAGGCGTACAACAGACCGCAACTCCACTCGTGACGAAAAGCGTCGCCGAGCGAGTGCCGCCTTGGAAATTCCAACACGCAGAACTGCTGACATTGCGCGTTCTCGTCGGTGGCGAATAGATCTAACCAAGGCTCTCCCCACTGCTGAAAGAGACCTTGCGCAACCTCGGAGTTCAGACGCCATTCGTGATCCATCATGCACCGGCGGCTGAGTTCGTCTGCTCTGGCGATCAGAGAGCCCGCCAGATGTTGAACCACCAGGGTGATGCCCTGGTGTTCCAGCCATGTCCAGAGGCGCAGAGCCTCCTGACAAAGGTTCCACGACCCCACCCCGCCCTGTTTGTTGCAATACCACATGGCGGTGGTGTTGTCCGTGAACACCTGCACGACACTTCCCCGGACAGAGGGAAGGAAGGCTTTCAGTGCAAGTCGGATCGCTTTCAGCTCCAACAAGTTGATGTGGAGGCGAGACTCCGCCGGAGACCAGAGGCCTCTGATCTCCGCCTCTCCCATATGGCCACCCCATCCCATGAGGGACGCATCCGTCACTACGACATGCTCCGGTAGGAGTAGGGAGAGGCTCTTGCCCGTGACCCAATCGCGGTCCGTGAGCCACCACTGCAACTGCTGTGCAGTGCCCTCCGAGATCAAGACATGGTCGGACAGGTTGCCGTGATGCTGGGCCCACTGAAACTTCAGGTCCCACTGCAGAGCCCGCATGCGCCGCCTGGTGTGATGCACTAGTAGGATGCAGGAGGCCATCAGCCCCAGAAGCCGCAACACTAGCCTGACCGAAACCCAGGATAGAGGCCGAAAGATGGGAATCAGGGCCTGTATATCCCGGACCCGCTGTTCCGGTGGATGAACCCGGAACTGCGCCGAATCGAGAACCGCTCCGATGAAGTGGAGCTTCTGAGAGGGGCTCAGGTGTGACTTCGGCACGTTGATGGAAAACCCCAGCAAATGCAGGAGACCCCCGTAGTCTGGAGGTGGGAGACGACTGCCTAGGGCGAGCCCGCCTTCAACAACCAGTCGTCGAGATAGGGGAAGACTGGAACCCCTGATCTGCGCAGATGAGCTGCGACCACCGCCATCACTTTCGTGAACACCCGAGGGGCACTGGTAAGGCCGAAGGGGAGCACGGTGAACTGAAAGTGCTCCTTGTGAGAAGTTGGCCTGATATGTAGTGCTCCCTATTCTAGTGATCACTGTGTATCATTCCAAACGACCCTTATTGATGATTGGTTGTAAGTCAACCTTATAGACCAGCTATCCTAGTAGCGTGGATACGAGCAGTCTTTAGGCTAAACTCTAGAGGGCGTGTTAAGCCAGCTGTTTACCATCACATATACCCCTTGAACACCAAGTGAAAGGACACCACACAAACTGTTATGAAAATAAAGGATATTTATTTATAACAAGACTACCCTGGCTCTTTATGAGTCAGAGAGCTAAGCACACTACAAAACTCTTATGAAAATACTTCTGGTTGCACAATTTACACCAGTGCCCGGAGGGCACGAAACCATATACACTGCAAGTGGAATGGGAAAGGTTAGATAGTTTAAAGTTACTGATTCCGGAGGAATCCGATCAGTGGGACTAAACGAAAAAGGAACTGGACACTTGTAGAGTGAACCTACGGTGGAGCACCGAGATGCTCGAGTTACCTAGCCCAGAGGCTGCGGCTGCGTGGGGTTCAGCAAGATGTCGGGAGTCCTCGTTGTAGTCTCAGGAGCCTGAAAGAAGAAGTTGCTGGCAGGCGACCAGTGTCGATGTTCAGAGAGATCCAAGCCTGGATCGGTGATGAAGGAAACCTGAAAGCAGAGGGGACTCAGTTCTCAACCGCTAGCTAGCGATCGTGTGGGTACCAGGAAGGTACCGGCTGAAGTCACCTCGACCAGGTGAGTGGATGACGTCGGACTCGGCTGTTCCTTGGACCAGGAGGCGCGGCGGCGACCAGGAGGGAGGGCGAGCTGTCCCACGAAGGTGTCTGCTGTCGATGATGCTGGGCCCAGGAATGGGGCAGCAGGTCTTGGCAGTGGCAAACCCACGCGGTGGAGTCAAGATGGCGTCGGGAGTGGACCAGGAGGGTCCGAGGTACTCCTCTGTTGAAGGGGAGCAAGAGCCAGTCTGGAGCAACCAGACCAGTGATGGAAGTCTGTCGTGGTGCGTCGTGAAGAGGGCCAAAAGCCGGTCGGCGAGTGGTCGGACAACGCGGTGAGCAGCAAGGAGCAGAAGGGCCCCCACGCAGATCTCGTGGATGCTGGGGAGGCAGACTTCAGTGCTGGAGCCGCTCAGGGTTAGGGCTTCTCAAACCCTAGGTGCACTCACTCGAGGGTCCCTCGGTGGGTGTGCTAGATAAGCGTCGTGCAGGTTCTGAAGATGGCCGGCCCCGCAGGTCTCGTCACACCTACGAATCTCAGCTGAGCTGATGATGTAGGTAGAGGTCAGAGATGGCAGGGAACCCGGGTCTCGTCGAACTGGGCAGTCTTGATCCGTGGGAGAGACGTGCAGCAAACCGCAAGCGCTTAGGTGGTGCCTGCTGGTGCACGGTGGCTACTCCTTAGCCACAAGGGAGAGTCTTCAGAAATAGTCAAGAGTTCCTTTCGTGGAAAGTAGTTCAAGATTCAGAATTATCCAATTTGGGAAGGGGACTCGCTCCTACTTTTATTCTAAGAAAAGGGGCTGGCCCGTGACTAGGTCCTGCCTATGGGTGGGACCAGGGGGGGGTGGTTTCACTCCTCTCCTTTGTCCGGTCTCTCCCCGGCTCAGAGGCTGGGGTGCCCCTGGAACTGGTTCAAGCCGGCCTATGCACAGTGAGCACCGGGGTGCCACTTGCAGTCACCTTCCTCTCAGCCTTGCCTACCTGGAATACACAAAACCCTGTCTGGGACGGCGCGGGCACCGCCCCCGACAGGAAACCCTTTGTCCAAGCTCTCCCCGCTGGAAGGACTCCCAGCAGCAGGAGGTCAGACTTGTGTCTGTGGTGGCAGCATCCATCTTGTGATGCTGAGGCTCGAGTCAACTTTAACCGGGGTTCACAGTTACATGCATGTCGTGTCCCTCTAGAAGGGTGGAATGCTAACCCCGTCGCCAGAATTGGCGAGGGGCTAGTATCCCAATTCGTATGACACCTTACTCGACATGCTTTGATAATGCGATACCAAAGTTAGCAAATAACCGCGAGGATTATAATGCACTTTAAGAGTATATGGTACGCGTTATCCTGGAACAGCTATTAGGACTTGGTTCCGCAAGCTGCAGACGGGCTCAGCTCACGCCCGAGCACCATCTCCCATGATTCCAAGCACTCTGCCTTCAGGATTGATAAGGCCTGCCATAGGAGTGACTGATAGGAATACATGTGTCCAGTTTAGGGTTAGATATAGGAATACTACACCTACAGCAAAGGGTGATTACACTACCTTGCCCCAGCCGTCGTGCAGCCAGTTGTGTCAGATTTGGGTGGCCAGCCAGGGGTGGCATAATACATGCTGCAGCCCCTGGTAGGCCCTGGGTACACCTAGGCCCTGGATACCTAAGGTATGCTGATACAGGGACTGATAAGGTGGCCCAGTTCCAATTAGTAAATGCACCTAAGGTACATGTGTCACTTTAGAGAGAGAACAGCTAGGCTGTGGGTCTGATTAGCAGGCCCACAGCCCGGAAAAGTCGTAAACCAATGAAGCAAAAAGCAAAAATCTGGGGTGATCATAGGATTGCAGACCCTACTCTCCTACAACCATGTCTTGTGGTCAGTCACAATGAATGCGGGTACTACGTGGTTGGGTTTTTGTGTTTATTTATGCAGTGTCTTAACGTTGTTATTGAAACTCTGTCAAGTCTGAATGAAGCAAACAGAGAAAGGCCTGCAATCTGGAGCACAGAGTATTTATTTTCTAATTAAAGCAGGAAAACTGCATATGTTCTTAATAGGACACGCAGATCTTAGGAGAGCTCCATCAAATGACTGCTGAGCATCTGGTCCTGCTTCTGACACATGTCATGTGCCTTTGCAGCTAGGATCGTGCTAGTTCACCAGAGCCTTCTCATAACCTGGGGTCCCTGCATGTCCACAGTCCACTGGGTGTGATGCCACGGGTCCAAGCTCATCCATCATTTCACTGACCCTTCCTACTCTCCCCACTGTAGCATTATGTATGTATTCATTATATATGATGCAGCTCAGCCGACAGGCTTTAAAAAGACTAAGACAATTTGTCATGTTCGATGTGCTGCTGTAAAACCTCCCCTTGTGTATTGCTTCTCAGATACAAAGTCTGAGAGCCGAGCTAGGGTGGGTAGGGGCTGGTGAAATTACCAGTTACTCACCTGTAATTCAACTGTGTTTTAGTGGAAGTAGTGGAATGAAATGACAACAGTGTAAATTATACTGTGACGAGCACAATCTCCTAACACTTTTTGTTTAATTTTATAGCACGGGTGCCAAATACATTTGAAATGCAATAGGCCTCGCATTTGAGAGAGTTGGAGCTATTGGCATTGTAAATGACAATGCCATTTATTTGTTGTAAAAACAACACACAAATAAAAGGTATTGTCATTTACAATGGCAATGGCTCAAAATCTTGTAAATGCGAGACCTATTGCATTGCAAATGCTTGTTATATATAGAAATAAGCCAGATGTCATTGGAACGCTTTTTATGAGCACTAGGTTAAATAATGGAAGAGCAGATTAATTTAATGTATTGCTGGTATGATCCTGCTTGCCCCTGCCACCACCCTTTCATTGCTGCTTGCACACTATGTTGCTTCTATCACCTCCAACATAACAAATCATTTTGTATTAATATGCAATTATTCAGTTGTAAACATGATTCGGATGGCAGTCCACCTCGGAAATGTTTCTTTTCAAACTAAGCTCCAACCTAGGATAAAGATCATTGGCTTTTATTAATAATAGTCTATTATTTCCAATAAGGTGAAATTAGTTGATCGTTTTTTGTGTTTTTACTAAAGGGCTAGAAAATTGGAAGCCATTATTTGGCTGGCGACATTTCAATTATGCAGATGGAAAGGCATATTATGAGAATCGGGCTTTGAGAGTGGTGCAATTCAAAGCCACCTACAAGAGACGGGGGTGCTTGACTCCGGGTCAAACACATCTAGATAAAAGGTAGTACTGACCAAGCCTCCTTAGCTGTGTCACATCCTGCACTGCCACCATTACAGTAACACCTCAGACTGCTGGGGCGCACTGTTAAAATACTGCTTTTCCCTGACTTGAATAAAGACTCTAAAACAAGCATTGGTAAAGCTGATAGATCTTCCAGATGAGAGAACTTTTAACTTTGTCAATGTTTTCCAGCCACGCCATAAATCAGCTATGCTCAATGTAAAAGAAAAAGCGCCATGACGAGTCCATCATAGTGCTTTTTTCTTTTTTTTTTACATTTCTCCTCGCTGCTCTGCAATGCCAACCACTCTCTCTTGGGCGAGACCTATTGGCTTTGCCAAAGCTTGTTCAATGTTGGAATCGGCTCAGATGATGAGGAAGTCCCTGATAAAATTGTCCCTAGTGGACTTGAAGGAGAAAGGTAATGTTTTAGCATATCCTGCGGGGTCTGAGCAAATGTAGCATGGCTTAGCACTCAGAGGGCACCAATGTACAAGGAGTCACAGGCCCAGTTATCATGCTCTAATCAAAACACTGCATAAAAATATTGCATGAATCTTCTTACTACAGAGCTACTGCAAGGAGAAAAAAATCTGGATCTAGTCCGGCACCAGGAGGATGCTAATTTGAAAGGTAAGGAATCTGAGGAAAGAAGCAGCAGCCATCAGAAAAGCCAAACAAGCATTGCCATAGCCAATAGGTTTTGCCTTTGGGACCTTATAAGTGTTTAGCCATGCAACAGTTGCATAACTAAATACTTATAAGGTCCCAAAAGCAAGACCTATTGGCTATGCAAAGCGAAAGTGATCGCGATCACGATCAAACATCAAAGCGGGCGCGAAAGTGAAAGGGATCGCGGTAAAGCGCGGTGCGCGCGCCCGCGCACATGCACTGTAGCTCTAGGCTGGCCTGGTAGCACTTTTTGGAGCCCTCTCAATACGTCTCGCCAGACCAGCACATGCGCTGGGTCAGGCGAGACCTAAAAAGGGGGCACACCAACGTTGTCCCTATGAGGGCCACAATATATTTTTGGTGATGCGTACCTTAAGCGCAATCAAAGACAGCTGAGAAATTATTTTCTCTTTATCATATACTTTTTGGCAGCAGAGCAACTGCATTAGCGCACCATGTGGGCTATGGAGCAATGAACACTTGACCAAATCTCATATATGTTGTGTTTAAGTGTAAAATGAATGGATTAAGTAGCTTTTCTTAAACTGCATATTATTAGAGGAAGCTTGCGTCAAGGAAAAATATCAAATTATATAAATAAGGGCTTAAATATGGAAAACAATGTATTAGGTATTCTCAATATTGTGCAACTGTTTATTGTAGCAAATGTTACATGAGTTACCTTTCCAATGTTTGTGTTATCCAAAGCTGCATCAACTTCATCTAGAACGAAGAAAGGAGCAGGACGAAAACTGAAGGACAATAAAGAAAAGAGGTTATACATTTTTTAAAGACAATAACTTATGCATTTATTTCTTATTTAAGCATAATCATGGTGAATGCAATGCGCCAACTCAATCATCAAAGTCCCACAGTACTTAACGAGCAAAGTTCCCATCCCTAGGGATCTGACTGTCCTGGTAGTAGTATTTTGAGAAGATGTGCAAGGAAGCCCACATTGTGCCTGGAAGATGTCCAGGAGCGGGACTCTGCATGCTAAGGCAGTCGTCGCAGCCTTGGCAAATATGTATATTAAGATTTTAATGCAGCTCACGATCCATCAGGAGATGGTCTCTTCCTGCACAGCTTTTCCCTTCTTCGCTCCGACATACTCCATGAAGAGTTGGTTGCGCACTCTGTACTCTCGTGTGGTCAAGGTAGAATGACACCAGTCTTTTTTGGCCCAGGCGGTGAAGTTGCTCCTCTTCCTTAAATGGATGTGGCGTAGCGTACAAAGTAGGCAGAGTGATGGACTGGCCTGCATGAAAGGGAGTGACAACTTATGGTAGAAAGGAAGCTCTAGTTCATAGAACCAGCTTGGGTGGATAGATGTTCAGTTATGGATGATTGGATGACAAAGCCTGAAGCTCACTAACCCCCCGGGCAGATGGTATTGCCACCAGGAAGGCCATCCTGATGGTAAGGAGCCTGAAAGGACAATTGTGCAAGGGCACAAAGGGAGCTCACATCATGAACAGCAGGATGAGATTAAGGTCTCATGGAGGCATGAGAAAGGAAGAAGGTGTAAACATATATTGTAAACTGTAGGAGAGTAGGGTCTGCTTTCTATGTTCACCCCCACTTTTTGCTTTTGCTTTACTGGTTTTCGACTTAGTTGTGGCTGTGGGCCTGCTAATCAGACCCACAGCCCTGCTGTTCTCGCTCTAAATTAATACTATGTACTTTAGGTGCATAACCCATTTGGATAGGATCACCTTATTGGCCCCTGTACAGTGTACCTTAGGTACCCAGGGCATAGGTGTACCCTAGGCCTACCAGGGGCTGCGCATGTATTATGCCACCCCTGGCCTGGCTTTCCATTATGACACAACTGGCTGATCACTCAGCTGGGGGTAAGGTCGTGTAATCACCCTTTGCTTAGGTGTAGTATTCCTATACCTATCTTATATATAGGCACCTGTGTACCTATCAGCCACTCCTATGGCAGGCCTTAACAATCCTGGAGGCAGAGTGCTTGGTAACATGTGAGATGGTGCTCTAGCATGAGCTGAGCCTGTCTGCAGCTTTCGGAACCATGTCCTTACAGCTGTTCTATGATATAGCCTACCATATACTCTTAAAGTGCCTTATAATCTTAAACGGTTATGGTAACTATGGTTTGGCTTTATCAAAACATGTCGTGTAAGGTGTCTAACACTTTGGAATAATACCCCCCATCCCATTTCTGGGGATGAGGATATTATCCCTCCCTTCTAGAGTGAGAAGACATGTTGAAATCTACTTACCCGGTTAAAGTTAACCAGAGCCCCAGCATCACAAAATGGATACTGCTGCCACAACACAAGTCTGACCTCCTGCTGCTGGGAGTGATCCCGGCACGGGAGGCTTGGACAATAGGTTTCCTGCCTTGGGAGGTGCGAGCACCACCCCAGACAGGCCTTAGTGTATTGAGGCAGGGAGGGATGAATGAAACAAGACACTGCCTGGGGCACACAAGGTGTCCCACGCATAGTCCAGTTCAAACCGGTGCTGGGGCACACCAGCCCCAGTCCTGGCACGAAACTGGACAAAGGGAAGGGGGTGTAACCACCCCCCTCCCAGGTCCCACCCATAAGGCGTGACCTAGCAGGCAACCCAGCCCCCCAGATTAGTATAAAAGTGGTAGCTGGGCCCCAGGAGATTAGATTATCCTGAACCTGCAACTTGAACAGAAACTCTGGACCTTCGACATTCGACGAAAGAAGAAGACTGAAGAATCTCCCTTGTGGCCAAGGAGTGGCTACCCTGTGCAAACAGGCACCATCAAGAGACTTACCCTTTGCTTTGCTGAAGTTCTACAAGGCACCGACTGCAGAGCCCGACCAGAGCCTTGACTTCCAGACTTCTCCAACCCTGATCCACATCCACAGCCGAGCTGAGATCCGTGGAGGCGACGAGAGACGTGGGACCGGCTACCTGGGAAAAGTGGCGAGTATCTTCCAGCGCAGCTTCTGAGGTACCCTCGAAGTTGTGCACCGGGGATTGAGAAGCCCCAACCCCAAGCACCATCTGCACCGAAGATAAGCCCCCCACACTCCACGAGTCCTGCGTGGGGCCCTTCTACATTTTCCTGCTTGCCGCGTCTGTCCGGTTGCTTGCCCGTTGGCTAGCGGCCTTTGCGACACACACCTTTAAATCTTTACTGCTGGTTTGGCTCCTCCAGACTGGCTCCCACTCCTCCGCAAAAGAGAAGCACCCCAGACCTTCCTGGTCTGCACCAGAAGCAAGTCCTCCATTCATTGTGGGTTCCGCTTGCCAAGCCTTGGTGAGTCCTAGTTCAACTTCGACGCCGCCGACAGCAAGAGCCTTCGTGGGACAGCTCGCCTCCTGGTCCTGGTCGTCCTCGACGTCTCCTGGTACCCGTGGCTGCTGCGACAAGCTTCACCTCTTCACCTGCAATCTTCACGACATCGCCTGGTTCCTTCCTGGTTCCACGTGGTCACTGGCTAGTGACCTTGACTCTGTCCCTTCTGCTTGCAGGTACCCTTCCTTCTTGATCCCGGCCTTGGGATCCACCGGACACTCTGCACTGACTGCCTGTCAGCAACTTTCCTTCAGGCATCCATAGAAGTCCACGACGAAACCCGACGCAAGTTCACACCTATACACCCGCAGCCCGTGGGCTAGGTAACTTGGGTACTTCGGTGCTCACAAGGGTAGTGACTATCCTAGGGACTAGTTTCCGAGTCTCGACTTTCTAGCTACTCCAGAAGTGTCCTAAAACTGCTTATTTCAGAACTGTACTATTTCTATCGATTATACGCATTACGCGTGAGTGTTTCCACTCTGCACCTGAATCCCGTGGGCCCCCCACTTCCTAACTGTTGGTAGTGTAGTGTAGCCCCAGCGATTCCCTAGGCCTATTCTATTTCCGTGACAGTGGTCCTTATACCACTTCTTTAGTATATGGTTTGCGTGGCCCCTAGGGCCTAACTGTATTACTTACCTGTGTGACTTAATGTATGCTTGAATAAGACTGTGTTGTACTTACCTCGAATCTCATAAAGAGTGCTGAGGGTTTGACTAGAATAAATGCACTTTATTTTATATATATATCTGTTGTGGTGTCCTTTCATTTGGTATTCAAGGGATTATATATGGTATCACAGCTGGCTTCACATGACATTCAGAGTTTAGCCTAAGACTGCTCTTGTCCATGCTACCACTAGGATAGCTGGTCTATAAGGTTGACTTTACAACCAATCACCATAAGGGTTGTTTGGACTGATATAAGGTGTACACTAGAACTAGTGACATCATACATCAGGCCAACTTCTCACATAAACCTTTCAAGAACCTATGTACAATAGGAGATTTGAAGATGAATGGATGGCCAGAAACTACAGAAAGGCTGAAATAGAAGAAAGATAAACCTTTGAGGTGCCCAGACCCGAGCCCTGCTGGGCAAGGGAAAGAATAAAGAGAAGAACCTGAGAAAGTGGAGCAGAAAGCCTGCTTTTCTGCAAACCATGCCACAAACTTGCCCCAAAGGCTAGCATATACCGTATTAGTGGAGGTATGGCTGGCTACCAGGATAACATCGCAGACGTTGGGCAGAAGGTCGAAGGCTGTCAACTGTTGCAGCTCAATCTCCATGCATGAAGGCACAGTGTTGACAGGTTTGAGTAGAAAACGCTCCCCTGCTGCTGCGACAGAAGATCCTCCAGATAGGGCAGCCTAATCAGAGGACTGATGGCTATGCTCAACAGCTCAGGATACTAAATTCTCCGAGCCGAGTCCGAAGCCATAAAGATGACTTGGGCTTGATTGTTCCAGATCTTCTTGAGAACTCTGAGGAGTGGTATCGCAAAAGGCGTAAAGGAGGCCTGAGCTGCACTCCAGACAAAAAAGTGTCTCCAAGCCAGAGCAGCTTTGGAAACTCCAGCGCGCAGAACTGCTGAAATTGCACTTTCTCAGCAATGGTGAACAAATCTAGTATATGCAAGAAGCTGGCTCTGTATATACTATAGCAAAGTAAGGTACAGTGTGCACAAAGTCCAGGGAGTCCTCAGAGGTATAGCAGAGGCTAAATTAGACAAGAACTAACAGCTCTCACTATGGTATTGTGGGCGAGCTAGGCCTATCCGGAAGGTGTGTTAAGCATTTATTGTATTCACTCAATCAAGACTGATGGCACACACTTAAGAGACAGACTCCAGATTAATTAGGTAAGTATAAAAAAGGTATAATTATGTTTTATTTTTAGAACAAGCAGGACTCTGCATAGGTAAGTGACATATACTCTCAAATGCAATTCTTTACAAGGAAATGCAGTTGTGGTTTAATTTGCAATCGTTCCAGGTTTCTCTCGGGTTTCAAAATAGGTTAAATTACAAAGTATTTACTTTTGGAATACTTTTAGATTACATTGACTACTCAGGGTGGTATGCCTAGATACCACACCGTGGTTCCTACAATACAAGGTAAGTAAGATTTTTTCAAGTTTGCAATATAGTTACTTTTCTTTTCATTCAAAAAGTTCAACTCGACAGAACAATTTTAGGAACAAACTTGTAACATGGGTTCCTATGGGAGAAAAAGGGTTAAGGTTTCTCAGGTAAGTAAACAACTTACAAGGGGAAGTCCTGGGAGTTAAGACCAAGGTTCCCAAGGTCCAGTTGGGCACTCAAATTGCACCACCAGCGCACTGGGGCGGCTGGTTGCCGAGGGCAGGGGCCCAATGTTAGCCAACGGGGCTAAGGGGGCCTTCAGTCAGGGACTGGTTGCCAGCAGGCCGCTTGGCAGTGGGAGCAAAGCTCCTGGGGTAGAGATCAGCACTGCAGGGGCTAACAATCAGCACAGGAGCTGCACCACCAGCAGCAGAGGGGCGGCTGGGTGCAGTGTGCCAAGGCGACGTCGGGGACCCTGTGGATTTCAATGAAGATCTTCGGTTCGGAAAAGATGCTGCAGGCTCTGGCAGGAAGGCTTCCTGAAGGTGATCACCGGCTGGAGAGGTAAGTTGGGTTCTTGGGTGATGCCTGGACACCATCAGTTGAGTCACCCAAGGCCGTGGGGCATCGGGTGCAGGAATATCTACAGGTGTAGGGTTCTTCTTACCAGCTACGGTCGCGGTCGGTTGGGACGCTTCAGGTTGAGGCTGCAGGCGTCAGCTTTGAGCTTGAGGGAGGTCGGGGATCACCAGATCCCAGGTCAAGATCGCTGGGGAGACCTCCTCGCGGTGTTGGGCCACTCGGGCTGTGGGCGTCGGGTGCAGAGTGGTGCAAAATCACGGAGCAGCCTGGATCCGGATGCTGTGCGTGAGTCTTTGTTGAGCAAATCCAGTGCTCACGGGAGACAGAGTCTTAAAGATGGTTGCAGGACAGGTCCTCGGGGCTCTGGGGGGCTGCTGGCTGTTGGATGCACCAGGGTTTTGCTGTAGACAGGACGGAGATGGGACAGGCCTGTAGGGCTGGGGCCAAAGCCGTTGGAGTCCCCTTCTACCGGAGTCAGCACGGCTCTTTGGTCCTTCTTCTTTCTTCCTCTAATTTAAGGAATCAAGGTTCAGGGTTGCTCCTAAATACTGAATTTAGGGGCATTAGAGGGGTGTGCCGGTCGGGACTAATGGGTCCCTTCCTTGGGTGTGGGTACACCCCCTATTATGCCACGTTCCAGTGGGCGGGGGCATGAGCCGTTCCCTAATTGGCTCGGACCCCGCATCTTCAAGATGGAGGGGAATGATATGTATGCTTCACCTCTCCTCCGAACTTGGTTTTCCCGCCGAGTCATCTGCCCAAAGTGGCGGTCAGAATCGGTGGGAGTCAATTGCAGGGACAGTAAAAGGCAGAGACATCTTACAAAGGGGGCAGGCCTTTGAAACATACCCCTCATGGACCCAGCCCATCCTAGTCGAGGAATCATGACACCTCTGCCCGGGATGGGCTTTGTTTTTGACCCCAGAGAGCGGAGGCCCTCTACCCAGGTGTGGAAACATTCTTTATTGTGTGATTACCTAAAATCATTTACAAATACAGTACATATTACTTTCATAATTAAAAAACGTTTGGTTGGTTAAAATAACATCTAAAAAGGGCTTTAAAAACAACTAATGGCTTTTACTTCGTAAATCAGCCCAACGTTTTAGTGCATCTAATAGGTAAGACATAATGCAAGATGATACAGAGATGATAGTAGAATTTTAGTGTACAACGGAAGGCTTCATGAAACAGTGCCCTGTTATAAGTACATCTAAGGGTAAGACTTAATGCAGAGTGATTAATAGACGTGCTATACAGTAATGATAGTGCATGCCGGCAGGAAGTGTGTGGCTAGTGTGTTATTTTGCTGTTATTTTTTGTTCTTGCGTTTGGCATAAAGTCTTTACAGCTACAGCAAAGAACTTCCCAACACATGCGAGCTCCATTGGCACTATGGTGGTGTAAATAAATGTTAGTGCCTCCTTGCATGTTCTTACTTTGCTTTGGATGAACATAGTTCTTAGGTAAAGGCGCCTCAGGCTTAACAAGGCTGGACAGCAGCAGATGACATGCTCTGCAGATTCTGTGTGATATTGGCAAAAACGACATCCACTGCTTCCTGTTGGTGTGGTTTCCCAGTGTGCCCTGTAGACCTGTATTGGTAAAGTTAGAAGCCTGGTCCTCAAAACATTCTGAAGAGCTTGTCTGCCCAGTCCTGCTTTCAGGTATGGTTGCCATAGAGTAGCTTCGTGTAAGTGAACAAGGCCCTCTGCACCACGAATGGTTCTAATCCTTAGAATATCCTGGTGGCATGGAATGGTCTTTCCCTGCTTCTTTAGCAGGTTTCTTAAGCTGGCCGTTGACAGTTGGCTGTCCATTAGGTAATCAGCTGGCAGGCACAGTGTACTATTGGCTGACACGAGGTACCTTGCCCATCGACTAGTATTGTCGGTGAAGACTATTTGGAGTGCTTCCCTGAAGGTACCTGGGCTTGCCATAATCACATGATGATGGAACTTCACTATATCTTTTTAACATTCTATGTCCATTGTTGTTAAATTAAACTCTAGTCAAATCAAAGTGCGCCTTGTCGAGTGTGGCAACCTAAAAAGCTTTCTGAAGGCCATGATGTGCAAATGCTCCTATTTGTCGGTCAACAAGTCTGGGAAAGCAAGATGGCCATAGCTCAGTTTTGGAATTAGCTTGTCTTGCATTACTCGTCGTTTGCCCTCCGTTGAATGGCTTACAAGTTTCTGGTGTAATCTGCATAGGGCATGTGCGACCTTGGTCGCATTTTCCTCCAGTGTTTTGGCCTGTAGTGTTGTTCTGCTGGTATCTGAGAATTGTACTCCCAGGTAGGTTTATTTGTTTGCAGTGGCAATTGTTAAGGGTCCAAGATACCAGCCCAATAAAGATTTTTGGGGTTTATGGCCAAAGACCAGTACCTCAGTTTTAGTTGCATTGGTTTGGAGTTTGTTTTCCATATTATAGAGGGGTAGTGTCTCCAATGCCCTTTTCATGCCTATTCTGGTGTGGTCCAATATGACAAGGTCATCCGAGTATTGCATGATTAGTAGTCTAAAATGCCCCAATTTTGGTGGGAAGATGTTGGTTTTTAAAAGAGCATCTCCCAATTCCGCAGTATATAAATTGAACAACGTCGGTGCGATCACACAGCCCTGTTTTAGCCCTTTATTTGTGTAGATCTTGGCTGTTGCATATCCCTGTGTGAGCTTAGTGCGGACCCAAGTGCCGGTGTGAAGAGACATGATGGCCGCCAGGAGTTTCCTCGGTATGCCCCACATTGCAAGTTTTGCCCACAGTATGTTGCGATCAATCCCATCAAACGCAGCGCTGTAGTCGACAAAGCAAAAACAACAGTTGATGGACAGAATGCAGAACAATGTCATACATTCACCCCAGTACAGAGATCTGGGCCTAAATCCATCGTTTTTTTGCTCACCATGCCATTCCAGTTTGAACCCCGCCATATGCAAATCAGTCTTGACCCTGTGCCTCATGGGAACAGTCCAGCCCGAACTGCCAAGCCAGGTCCTCCCTGGACTGGAAACAAGCATCCTAGGACCGGTTTTGGGGTTTCACCCTTCTTCAGTCAGGATAGCTTGATTCCAGTGGCATGGAGAGCACGGGACCCACATCTGGGCATACCCGTACCACTTGGGGTGACAAATGCAAAAACAACAGTCGATGGACAGAATGCAGAACAATGTCATACATTCACCCCAGTACAGCGATCTGGGCCTAAGTCCATAGTTTTTATGCTCACCATGCCATTCCAGTTTGAACCCAGCCATATGCAAATCAGTCTTGACCCTGTGCCTCATGGGAACAGTCCAGCCCGAAGTGCCAAGCCAGGTCCTCCCTTCACTGGAAACAAGCGTCCTAGGATCGGTTTCGGGGTTTCACCCCTCTTCAGCCAGGATAGCTTGATTCCAGTGGCATGTAGAGCACGGGACCCACGTCGGGGCATACCCGTCCCACTCGGGGTGACAAATGCAAAAACAACAGTTGATGGACAGAATGCAGAACAATGTCATACATTCACCCCAGTACAGAGATCTGGGCCTAAATCCATAGTTTTTTTGTTTAACGATCGTTTAGTCGACAAAGCAGGTGTATGGGGGGAGAGGGGGGTGTGTGCCCTCTGTGGCCTTAGTTGCCAGATATGATAATGCAATGGCGTTGTCCATTGTCGAAGAGTTCGGCCGAAACCCTATCTGGTATTGTGGTATGATTTGGTTATCTCTTATCCATGCCTCTAGCTCTTTCAGGAGCACTTTTGCGTATGCCTTCCTGTCAACGTCTAGTAATGCAATTAGTCTATAGTTCTCCGGAAGCATCTCCTTTCTTATAGATGGGTTGCAGGATAGAGCCTTTCCACGAGTCTGGTACTCCTGAGGTGTTGTAGCAGTAATTGAATAGGCCACGCATGTAGGGGGCCCAGAAGTCTCGATCTCCGTTGAAGACACTTCCTGGTAGCCCATTAGACCCTGGAGCCCCGTCCTTCCTGATTCCCTTCAATATGATCAAAGTTTCTTTTTCTGTGGGGACGAGATCCTCGATCTCATGCTCATCGAGGTGATAGCCTTCAGCCTCCACAGTTTTTGCCCTGGATTTGTCCTCATCGACATATAGCCTAGTTGCGTGGGCTGCCCATTCGTTGGCGGGTATGGCATTGTGTATGTGACTTCCACCCTTAAGACCGTTGACATGGCTCCAAAATTTCCTGGTCTTACTGGGAGCAAGCAATGCATAGATATGTTTCCTTTTATCATCTGTGATGGTTTGTTTCAACTGCCAGACAGTTTTTTTGTGCAATCTTCTGGCTGTTTTCAAGATTGATTCTGTCCGTGTGTATTTTTCTCTCCTATGCTGTTGCTCTGCCAGACGACACCGCTTTTTACTCTCTTTGAATTCTTTGAAGTCAGAGAGGTTGGCTGGCCCGTTTCTACTACATTTTCCTTTATGTGCGGATTGTCTTCCTGTGGTCAGTGCATTAGATAACGAGGAAATGATTTCCGACCAGCTTTTCTCTGGGCTGGTTAGGCATATGGCCTGTTTCCAAGTGTTCTATCTCACTTGGCTTATCGGTCCCCATTTTATGCGTTTTATTGGTGCTGTATCAGTGTATGAATGAAGCTTTTTGCCCGCAGTTAAATGTTCAACATGCATCATTGTGCTTTTATTGACAAGAATGGATAATGGATGGCGGTCGCTCGCTGTAGTGTGTGTCACCTTGTATTCTTCACACCTCCTCAGTAAGATCTGGCTCAGAAAGATGTAGTCAAGCGTGGAGATGTTTTTGAATGTTGGTTGTTGTTTCAAATTTGGCTGCCCCACTTGGGTCGCGGACTACAGGTTAAATTTGTTGATGCAGGCTTCCATGATGTTCCCACCTTTATCTCCTTGACGTCGATCCGGGTGGCACAGGTCTCTCATGTTGAAGTCCCCGGTGATGATGCATTTGTGGCCTGGGTTTTCATAGAGACATTCTCTGATTAGACCAGTGACCATCCTTGTGTTTGCTGTTTTTACCTTATTATTTGGATTGATGTAGAGGTTAATTACTGCAATTGTGGTTGGAATACCCTCTAATATTATTCCCTTTATAGTGACGATCTGGACGTCGGGGGAATTCGTAGGCCATTCCTCAATTTGTACTTGCAGGTTTAATTATACAAAGATTGATACCCCACCGATCGGTCTCCCAAAGATGTTTTTCTTATCGGCCAAAGTAAGTATTGCCTGGAAGCCTTTGATAGGGTTTGATGTTACTGTCCATGTTTCCTGTAGCAAATTTGTGGCTTCCTTATTCGGTAAGGACGATCTGAGGCCTGCCACGTTCCAGCTTATTAATCTGGGGTTGGTTCTTGTTCTTGCTTCTTGTATGCTAGGGATTTGTCCTCCTGTTGGTGTGCAGGGCCGTTAAGATCCAGGCCCAATCTTCTAAAATGGCGTCTTGGGGTCCTCTTGTCTCCATGCATTGTCTGGTAGCGTCCCCCTTCATGAGCTTGATTTTGATGTGGTTATCACAATGTTGACTCTGGATCGATTTTATGCCCCTTAGAATGCTTTTCTGTGGTGCTGTTGCAGTTTGTTTGTGCAGCCTCTGTAGTAGTATTTGGGGATACTTTTCAGTTGGACAGTTGTCTACGAGGATCCCCCAATCTCTGAGTAGATCTTTTTCTGCCATGATGTTTTGGATATATTTCTTGTTGGTCCACTTTGTTAGGGTTGACTACCTATGACTTATCCAGGGGTAATTTTTGAAGTGCACCGATTCAAGATGGGCTGATTTTAGGTAGGCCAATGAGGATATGCACGACAGGCGGTATAGGATGTTTGAGCGATTTAAGATGTCGCCCGGGCCTCTTGTCTCAAATTCAGGCGTGAGGATCACTGTATACTCTGTGTCTGACAGGTAACCATTTCCTGAGTTGTTTCCCTTACGCTCATTACTCAGCCCATCATACCCAGTTGTTTGATCAGGGAGCCGTGTTTGGCCATTGTTCCAGCAAGGAGTGGCTTGCGTTTTCCCATCTGGATCATTATTAAAAGATTGCTTACAGGTCTGGCGTTGGTCGTCCAGCGGCATCTTCCATGCTGATGTGGATTGTAAAACTGCTGTGTTTTGGCCATTGCATTGTGTTTCCGTTACGGGTGGGTATACTTTCAAAAAGCAAGGTTCCTGCACTGATGCTGCTTTCGACTTCTCTATCTTCTCGCATGGTTGTATTTCTGCGGCCTTATGCCCTAAGTCCTATTGTTGGGCTTTTCGTGTTTTTACTGGTCTTGGGTGGTTCATTTGCCTCCCAGCCATCTACTCTTTTGGTAACGTTATTATGGTTGGCATTCACCACCTCAGCATAAGATTGTATTTGGGGATTGGTGACAGTACGGGTTTTGTGCAGCGTGATAGTCGCCTTGAAGGGACCCTCTGTTGGCTTCTCGTTCGGGTGATTTGGTAAGGAAGTTTCCTGGCTATTGTTCGCCGGTGAAGCCTCGGCTATAGTGCTATTTCTCATTGGGCTCTTGTCGGGGCTAAGTGTGCCGGTGTCTGGCTGATTGCAGATTTGTCCGAGTACGGTAGGCCTTTCATTCTTTTTTTTGTATGAATCACATTGCGCTTTTCCTTTTATTTGTTTTCAGAGATTCCCGTAATTTTTTCTTTTGCCGTCTGGAGAGCTGTCCTTCGATTAGCTTTTGATCTGGTATCCTGCCATCATGTCTGACCTCAGAACTGGTTGCTGGACTCCAGCTCTTGCCCGGAGGCATTTTGCTGATTGTAGTTGCTGTGCCATTAGGTGTTGTTGCTTGTCCAGAATGTAGTTCCCCCTTTTCAGGATTTTTCCTATTTTGTATGTTGCGTGGTCGAGCTTGACTGCATTCATTTATTAATGTTGTTAACAAGTAAGTCAGGGTGGCTAATTTTTCCACTATTGCTTCACTAAAGTTTTTTGTTGGACTTGTGGTCCCCCTTGGCCTTTTTCTCTGATAGACCACTGGTCCATTTTTGAGTTTATCATGTCCACCTTTTTGTTGATTGTCACCACATTTTGTGCAAGCATGTGTTAAACCCACCTGTATCTCTAATAATTTGTGGGATTGCCATGTGAGAGCCTTTACTGCTGCCAGTAGTGATGTGTTTACTGTATTAAGATGACTTCCGGGCCGTCCTTATTTATTTAATCTTGGGGATCATACTGTATTCCAGGGTATTGGCCGGTGGCAACTCCCATGGGTTCCTCTATCATTGTTTGCAGTTTGCTGGCTGAACTTGCTTTTGTTTTTATTAGCTCAGTTAATGATGGATCTGGGGTACAGAGGTCGACTAATTTTTGTGGTGTTTGTGATTCTGTTTAATCTCCAGACCACAGAGATTTATAGAATCTTCCAGTGTTTCCCGGTGCTGGTCATTTGTGTAATGGATGAGGGCCTCTATTTCGGTGACGTTCTTGTAAATGTGACCAGGTGATGTTGGGCCCTGCGATTTGATTAGGACTTCGCCATCGTTTAAGGTTGATGAAATCTCAATGATCCCAGTTTGCTCTAACCAATGTTCTGCCTTTTTGTGATTTTTATTATGATCTTTGTATTTGCTGGTGGTGTTTAAGGTATTATTATTGACCGTGACCGTTTCTACTGTCTCTCCATCTTTATGATTATTGATTCACCCAGGCTGTCCTCGGCTGTTTGATTTGAGACAAGGGGGGCGGGTCTTCTCCCAGAGTTGCAGTCCCCTGGCTAAGACCGGGGCTAATGACGATCCCCTCCTCCTCCATGCGCCCTGTACGGTCGAATTTGGATTCTGACTTCAACCTTGTGATATATTGATGTATCGGGAGGCTCCTATTGAGGGATGACCCAAGTCTAGCGAGTTCTTTAGTCCTCTTATTGTTCCCCGTTGCTGCCGCACTGTTGTTTCCTTATTAGCAGATCCTGTGGTCCTCATTTTTTCCAAGGCGATCTTGGTTGTTGTCCAATTCCTATGTGCCGCAAATATCTTGTGTGAAAATTTCCAGTTGGTATGGAATGCAGAAGTCTGCAGCCTTACCCTACGTGTCCATTCTTTGGCCAGCTATCTTGATTTCTGCTGCCTCATTTGGCTATGGCTGTGTCGGGTTCCTATTTGAACTGGCGCGAGCTGCCCTGGCTGTCCTGACAGAGGTGTTGGTCTCATTGGATTCTAATTGGGTTCTGTTTGACTGGTGAATATAGGTGTGTTATTGGTGGGCACCGGTAATGAGTGAAGTTTTGTTGTTAATATTGGTATTATGTATGGCACTGGTAATGAGTGGAGTTTTGTAGTTAATATTGGTATTGATATTGAAACTTGAACTGGAGGAGTGATGTTTTGTGCTTTACTCTTTACGCTGGTTGAAGGTGAGGTTTTGATGTCTAGGCCTTTTCTTGCACCTTTTCCTACGCCCCTAGGCCCCTTAGAAGAGTTTTGGCCAGTTGTTTTTCCATTTATTTTCTTTTAGCTACTCCAAGCATTTTTCCAGACACTCCAAATATGAGCCTCTACCCAGGTGTCCAGAAACCTGTCTGGTGGTGGTAAATGGTGGGCAGCAATTCTGGAACCACACCAGGGTTGGTTGTTTTTCCAGTCTTCTTCACTTTTCTCTGCACCAAAACATGCAGCCTGCAATTTCAGTGTGTGGGTATTAAGGTACAAGATCTCTCAGGATGGCACAATAGGTGCTGCAGCCCTTAGAGGTCTTCCCTGGTCACAGTGCACTAGGTGCCCATGGTATCTTTTACGAGGGGCTTAGCTGTGGCCAGAGATATGCCAATTGTGGGTACAAAGGTACAGTTTTGGGAAAGAACACAGGCCCTGGGAATCTGATTGGCAAGGACCCAGGGCACATCATGTCTGGTTGCATCAGATGTCAGGCAAAATGTGGTAGGTAGCCATGCAAAAAGAGGCACTTTCCTTCACAACCACCCCTCCCCCAAACGAAAGAGGATGAGACTATTATTTCCCAAGAGAGTCTTCATTGTCTAAGTGGAAAAATCTGGAAAAGTCAGTCCCAGGTCTATGTTCCACTGAAAAGTCCATTCTCTGTAGGGAGATGGACCACCTCAAAAGTTTTGGATCGTCTCCTTTCATCTGCATTAGCCTTCTGAGAGGTACGTGGTTAGTTTGAACTAGGAAGTGAGTACCAACCAGGTATGGTCTTAACGTCTTCAGAGACCAAACCACAGCAAAAGCCTCTCTCTCAATGGCACTCCAAAACTGTTCCCTGGGGAGTAGCCTTCTGCTTATGAAAGCAACAGGTTGGTCTTATCCATCGTCATTGGTCTGAGATAGTACCACTCCTAACCCTAGCTCATAGGCATTAGGCTGCACAATGAACTGCTGGGAACAATCTGGAGCCTAGAGAATAGATGCTGATCTATGCCTCTTTTAGGGTGTCAAAAGACTTTTGGCAGCCAACTGTCCAGTTCACTTTCTTGGGCATCTTGTTGGAGGTGAGTTCTGTGAAGGGACCTTCACAAGCCCCCTAAAGTACCCAGTCAAACCAAAGAATGCCCTGACTTGGGTTAGGGTTGTTGGAGCTTCCCAATCCAGAATTGTCTTGATTCTGGACTTGAGGGGTTTTAATTGGCCTCTACCTATAAGGTGGCACAAGTACACAACAGTTACCTGCTCTATCGGGCAATTGGATGCCTTGATAGTTAAGCCTGTAGTTTACAGGGCCAGTAAAACCTTCCCCAGGTGGACAAGTTGATCCTGCCAGCAAGAAGTCAACACAGCAATATCATCAAGATAAGCTGCACTAAAGCCTTCCAACCCAGCAAGGACTTGATTCACCAACCTTTCGAAGGTGGCAGGGGCATTCTTTAGACCAAAGGGCATCACAGTGAACTGAAAGTGCCCATGAGGTGTGGAGAATGCTGTCTTTTCTTTTGCTCCAGGGGCCATGCCAATATGCCAGTACCCTGAAGTTAAGTCAAAGGTACTTAGGCATTTGGCAGCTCCTAACTCATCAATTCATCAGCTCTGGGAATGGGGTGTGTATCTGTCTTGGTGACAGCATTGAGGCCTCTGTAGTCCACACAAAACCTAATTTCTTTCTTTCCACCCTGTGAATGAGGTTTGGGGACTACTACCCCTGGGCTGGCCCAAGGACTCTCAGAAGGCTCAAGGACCCCAACTCCAGTATGTTGCTGGCCTCAGCTTTGATGCTTTTCTTAACTTGGTCAGACTGGCGATAGAGTTTGGTTTTGACAGGCAAGCTGCCTCAAGTGTCCACATCATGGGTGCACCAGAGGGTCTGACCAGCGGTCAAGGAAAAGAGATGAGCAAAATGTTGCAGATCCGGTCTCCATTCAGCCATCTGTTGTGCAGAGAGGGTGTCTGAATAGACAACTTGATCTACTGACCCATCTTGGGGGCTGTAAGAAAGTAGGTCAGGGAGAGGTTCACTTTGCCTCCTGATCGAGATCAGTGACCATCTGCATGGTCATATCAGCCCTGTCACAACAGCCCTTTTGGGGGTCATGCTAGTGCCCAGGTCTACCAAGTAAGTCGCCTCACTCATTTTCTCTAGGATAGGGTAAGGGCCACTCCATTTGCCCTGGAGGACCCTTGAAGCCACAGGCTCCAAAACCCACACCTGCTGTCCTGGTTGGAACTCCACCAGTGCAGCTGTTTGGTCAAACCAGAGCTTCCGAAGCTCCTGGATGGCTTCAAGGTGTTTTGATGCTTACTGCATGTACCCTGCCATCCTGGAATGAAGGCCTAGTACATAGTCCACCACATCCTTCTTTGGTACATGATGGGGTTTCTCCCAACCTTGCCTCACAAGAGAAAGTGGTCCCCTTACAGGATGGACAAACAGAGGCTCAAAGGGTGAGAACCCTAATCCCTTCTGAGGCACCTCTCTGTAGACATAAAGCAGGCAGGGTAACAGAACATCCCATCTACTTTTGAGTTTTTCAAGGAGTCCCATTTTCATGCCTTGCAATGTCTTGTTGAATCTCTCGACAAGCCCATTTGTTTGTGGGTGGTAAGGTGTTGCGAACTTATAGATCACTCCACACTCATCCCACATGTGTTTTAAGTATGCAGACATCAAGCTGGAACCTCAGTCTGATACTACCTCCTTAGGAAACCCTAACCTGGTGAGGACACCAATGAGGGCATTGGCTACTATGGGAGTGTAGTAGTCCTAAAGGGAATGGCTTCAGGATACCTGGTGGCATGATCCACTACCACCAGTATGAATTTGTTTCTTGAAGCGATGGAAGACTCAAGTGGACCCACTATATCCACACCTACCCTCTCAAAGGGAACTCCAACCACTTTTAGTGTTAGAATTAAGGGGGTCCGTCTGCAGTGTTTATAGATCCTGTGCCAAAATTCTACTTGTCCTGCAGTCAGCAAACTCCAGAACCCGTGGGAGGACTGACTGCCTTAAAAAAAGACTGGATCTCCTGCGAATAGCAGCTATAACCCAAGGAAACTCCAAATAATGACTCTAAGCCTGCTGAGGACTAAGAAACTTGACGCCTGGAACCACTACTGCATCCATCACCTATTGCCCAAGTCCAAGTGGCCCAATGGTCCCAGCGAGCTCCCACAGCACTCCAGAATCCGAGTCCATCGTGGGTTGACCTCTCCAGGACTCCCCGACGTCACTTGCAGCCTCTGCACAGAGCCCAACCACGAGTTTCCCGGTAAGGTGAAATTCAACCTCAAAAGGTACCCATGCATCCGGCCGCCCTGCGTCCTGGTGAAAAGGACCTGAGGTGCAACTACGTCCTCCAACTTACCTGCCCTGCTGTTGGTTCCTCCCGGGATACTTTCTGGACTGAGCCTGCAGCCAAAATCCAAAACCGGCACCCTCCATAGGATTGCATTGGGCTCCCGACCCCTCCTAAGCACCCTGCCACCCCTGCGCCACTGGTGATGTGGAATTGGTGCTGACTTGGGACTCCCTTTGCCCTGACGTTAACTATGGTAGCTTTGCTCCGAAGACCAAGTGGCCTACCCGGGAGCAGCCTCCACCCGGGGCGCCTCCTAGCCCCATCGGCTAACACTGGGCCCTTGCAGTCTTCACCTGGCGACCCCAGTGCCGCTGGTGGTGCAATTTGAGTGCCTAACTGGACCTTGAGTCCCCAGATAGTCCTAAACCAAGCATGGTGCCGTAAGGCCACTGTTGACGAAACTGCTCTACCTAGTGAGTCTGGGGTGTCCAGTCCACAACATATGGTGAACTTGGCTGCATCGCACCCATAAGCAAGAGCCTAGGAGTTGATGGCCCAAGCCTCCTTCTGGATCGTCGGCAGCATCTGCACAACCATGTTCCACAGAGCGTGGAGTAGTGGCCCGAAGGGTACATGGTGTTCAATGACGGCAGCGCCAGGCTTGTGGAAGAAAACATTTTCTTCCCTAAGGTATCCACCATCTTGGATTCTCTAATGGCGGAGAGAAAAGGAAAGTGCCATGGGAGGTGGAGGCATGGACCATCAAGTTCTCTGGGGTAGGGTGTTGCATGAAGATGCTGGGGATCTCCTGGAGTGGGGGGGTTGGCAGTGGGCAATCGTCCTGTTCACAGGAGCCCCTGTGCTGGCCTTGCGCTTGGTCCCAAGCGGGACATCTGTAAGGGCTTTAAGGAGGAGAAGCCGTTCTGAAGGGGACACTCCTGGCTGAAGCACCTCCGTCAAGACATTCGTCTTGACTGCCAAAGAGGGCAGGTTGAGATCCAGGACCTCAGCTGTCCTCCTCACCACCATAGCGGAGGATGCTCCCTCCGCAGTAGCGACAGCAGGGGTAGAAAGCATGTCAGTATCTGGAGAAGTGTTCAGTCTGCTAGTTTCCGCCATATCCTTACACCAGTCCACATTAGGGTCATAAAGCTGGTATTCTTCAGGGTCCAGTGATTCTCTCTATACTCCCCAAGTCCTAACCCACTGGACTTGGGCTTAGAGTCCAGTCGGCACTGGAGTCGGCGGCGCTTGACACCCATCTGACTCCGTGTCAGAGTTGAGGCTCAGAATGGGGATCGTGCCGCCAGTGGGTGCCAGCGGTGCCGGTACCATCAGCATCAGGACTGGCATTGGGATAGGTGACTGCAGGCCCAGATCCATCCATGAATTAAAGGGGCCCTACTGTTGCCCGGACAGGAACCAATGGAGTGGATTCAGCAGAAGCCTCTCCCGCATCCGCGGGGCCTGAAGACACGCCAACGGGAGCGGGACGCTCAAATATGAGGTGCATGACCTCAAAACTCTTTCATTTGAGAGGCGGTTGCATAAGCTCCCGGAACCTCATAGAAGAGGAGCCGACACAAGGCTGGCTCAATCGCAGAGCCATGCCTCAAATGCCAACCATCCTTCGTCTCGTTGGCTGAATGATAAGGTAAAGTCGAAGACTTCTTCGACTACTTGCTCTTCTTCTTACGATGGGACTTACCCGAGTGGCCTAACGACTTCTAATGCAACGAAGATTTCAGACTCTTGACTGCTCCAGGAATCTTCTTCCCAACTGGAATAGAGATCGCTGTGGCGTTGCACGTCCAGACGCCAGGAGCTGGAGGGATCGCTCCCTAAAAGCATTTGGGCTCATGGCGCGGCAATTGGAGCAGGCCTTCGGATTGTGTTCGCATCGAGGCACCAAAGGCTTACAGGATACGAGCCTGTAACCGACATCTGTCTGAGACAGGTGCTGCATGGCTTGAAGCTGGCCTTCTGGGAAGACATCCCTGCCACACAAGGAAAAGATCTCAAAAAACCCTTCAACAAAAGTCGAACAAAGTTTAGTCAAAACATGACTAAGAGGTAGCTCTCTCCAGATCTGCACTGATTGGCACAGAAAGAAAAGAACAGGTTCCCAAAACACTGGTGCCTGGACAGTCAGGTACGTTGGGATGTCCACTCTGCCCGTTTGGTCCTGTGGGACTTTTTGGTATGAAATTGTTTCGCAGACCCACCTCCGGGGAGGCATTACTTGTGTATCTATTCTAAGGTAAGAAATCTGCAGCTAGAAATCTCTGATGGATATGTTACTTACCTTCGGTACTGCCTTATCTAGTAGAGGCTCTATCTAGACACAGATTCCTTACCGACTCACCCAGCCTTCCCGCTCCGCGAATGGATTTCTGTTTCCCCTTGCAGGGCCCTAGTATATCACACCAGTGGCCAGTGTTCTTTGTGGCCCGCGCTCCTGGGGTGGAAAGTCCATAAAGTAACTGACATCAGCTTGCTGGGGTAGCACCCATACAGGCACTGCGAACGTAAATTTGAGCACGGACAAAGACACATGGGACAGATCGACGCCACCTGCCCGGGGTAATGTATGATAATTTTCCAGGTCCAGTCTGATGCCTGCGGCTAATTCTTAGGTAAGGAATCTGCGGCTAGACGTCTCTATCAGATCATCTTGCTTTCTGCCAAATTTGGTAGAATCCTTCAGCCATTTTCTCTGTGTCACTGCTCGAAAATTGCATGGGGAACAAAGTATTTTGGGCTCCCCCTTTTTTCTCAGGCCTCATATAAACCGTAACCCGCACTCCATATGCGAAGCTCAAAATATTTAAGCCAATAAATAAGAGCACCTAAAAGCACAATGTAATTAAATAAAAACACGCACTGATTAATTGCATCCGTCACATCAAGGGTGAGGGCACTGTGCAGTGAGAGCCTGAATGCAGAAGAAAGAGTGACTAATCCCATGCTTGATGAGAGGGAAAGTTCCAAAATTATCTGGTCTCGAAATGAAAATCAGAATTACTTACAACATTCAGAAGCCTTCCTAGATTAACTACAGAAATTAACAAATAACTTTCGCAAACTCTTTTTTGTGGATCTTCCAACTAACTGCAGATTCTTGAACTTTTGAATAATTCCAGAGAGTTGACTGGATCCAGTTTCTAAAAGCAACTGCTCCTCTGAAAAATGGTGCCATCAGAGTCCGCAAAAACTTCAATCCACGCCTGCATGTTGAAGGCAGTTTTTCATTTTGACCCTTACCGCGCATTCAGACATGGACCGATCTTGAAAAATTAAAGGTAACAATGTACCAAAAACCTAACGTAGGTCCTTTTTAATATATGCAGATGTCCACTCTACAGAACAATTAGGTGGGAGGGTGGTGTGGAATCTGCGGTTAGATTAATGGAGGTGTAGATTGTGGAGATCTAACCAGGGCACCCCCTTATCCCACTCCCTGGTCAAGAATGGCTCTACCCTGGGATGAAGACGCAATTTGTGGTCCGCTAGCTGATGTCCACTCAAAAGTGTCTGCTTTAGCTGGCTACCTGGCAGTACCCTGTCAGGTAGTGGGCCAACAGTAAGATCCCTTGCTGAATCAGACACCTACAAAGGGATAGCCTCTGTCCAAAGGGTTAGCCTCCTGGCAGAAGATCCAGGACCACATGTTGTATCTGTCACCTCTGTGAACTCTGGTGGAGCAGCCTGTCACAAGACCAGTTGGGAACCACCTGCTACTGCCTACGATCCTGAACTATCTCCTTAGACATGTAGAAGGTGTTTGACAGAAATCCATGGCACAGCCCTATAAGGAAATGGAGGATTAACTATAAGGTCCACGTGTGCTATCTGGCACAAGGTATGAGGAGGAGGTATGAGGTTAGAGGCCCAAGCCACCTCAGTACAGCACTCATAGAGACCATGAAATGAGACTGAAACATCAAGACCATACTATGAATGTCCTGATTTGGCAGCGAAGGTGAAAATGCCTTGACTCCACGATATGCACGATATCCGCTATATAGGCAACATTCTGTATACTGAGTTGGGAAGAGCTTTGGTTCGTTGATTGAAAATCCCAGGAATCACGAAAGGTGACCATCGTCTGAAGTTGGGCAACGGCCAGTCTGTCTTGAGCAGCCAGTCATCGACATACAGGAACACACGTATCACCAGCCTTCAAAGTTGAGTTGGGACCACCATCACCTAAACACCCGGGAGGCTTAGTGAGACCAAAGTGTAAGACGGCAAATTGGAAGAGCTCCGACCCAACCATAAACCTCAGGTATCTTCTGTGGGAGTGCAGGATACGTACATTAAAGTATGTGTACTTCAAGTCCAAGGATACTATCCAGACCTCTGGACCAAAGGCAGTAAGGTCCTGAGTTCATTCTGAACTTGTCCTTCCGTTAAAGAGCATTAAGAGACCATTGGATAAAGAATGGTTCTGAGTATTCCATCCTTCCTTGGCATCAGGGAGTAGAGAAAATAACATCCCTCACCTTTCTCTGACTCTGGTAACCTCTGGATGGCTCTTTGAATTGATCTCCTGCAGAAGGATGGATGCATGGTCTGTCAGAGTTAATATGAGGAGAAGACAATGAGGGTATGAAATTAATGGCTGGGCATAGCCTCTCTGAACAATTTGCACTACCCAGGGTTCTGAAGTGACAGATCTTGCTGGCCGTGTCCCACAGTTAGTGGGTATAGCCGGCAATGAGGCAGACCGCATTCAAAAAACGCAGGGCCTCGCTAGCTGAGGAGAACACTCTCTTACCAAATGTGTCAATGTCCTTGGACTCCTATCTGGCAGAGTAGAAGGTGAAGCATTAGGATTTTACTTGCTCGTTGATGCCTGCAGTACCAGATTTTTTTAAGTCGGTTGTTGGGTCAAGAAGGCTAGGTCACTGGGGACTTGTGTTGACTGACTGGGAGAGCTGAGCATGGCTTTGCCCAAATATCTATACAAATGTCCATAAAAGCCTTGTTAAAGGGTAGCAGTGGCTCCAATGAGGCAAGCCTGCGCTTTACAATTTCATACAGTACGTTAGATATTATCTCTACGGTAGGTAGTCAGAAATCAAGAAGTGCAGCTGCCCTGCACATCATCACATCAAAAGAAGTACTTTCCTTGGGTGGTGGGACTGGTGGGGACTCCAACTCAAGTCTCAGGAGAGGTGTCCAATCCAATAGAATTGTGTTGACTTAGGTAGAAACCATCAGCTGTTTAATGAGGGAAGAATAACCTGTCCGCCTCCTCATCATCAACGTGGGGTATGGGCTTAACCACTTGAACAGCATCCGAAACAGAGCAGAACATTGCCACCAACCATCCATAGTATTGGCATTGTGGAATGGGCTAGGGATCACTTTCTAGGGTTGTTGGTTGCACTTTGGTAATGTCTTAGAATGACATGAGTCTGATGTGGGCTGACGCTGGCTCTGGGTCGAAATCAGTATCAGGGTTCAGTCTGGCACAGGCGCTGCTGGAGTCAGAATCGACTCTGGCCCAGATGGGATCATGGGGGCGATATAGCCAGCGTCAGCAAAGGTTTAGAAGGAGGACAAGTAGGGTCAGTCGGTGCCAGGAAAGGATCTGCCAGAAGTGTAACTGGTGGCCGCCTGCGGCTCCATAGGTCCATAAGACACTTCAAAAGGAGCCATCATTGCTTTCAAGATTTGCAGCA
This sequence comes from Triturus cristatus, assembly GCF_964204655.1. Lineage (NCBI taxonomy): Eukaryota > Metazoa > Chordata > Amphibia > Caudata > Salamandridae > Triturus > Triturus cristatus. The sequence continues at coordinate 380,994,585 of NC_140585.1, read as the reverse complement.
TCACTCCTTAAAAGTTTCAATGTGGTGCGGGCCGATGACGGCCCGGGAAACTCAGGTGCGCTCGGACAATCCTAACAATGGGCTTGGAATCACAAGATGCCGCTAAGGTCAGGTCCTTAGATTGCCAACTGCGCAGCTTCTCACCTGATTTCGAGAGGCAAGAGTTGAAAGAATTCAATTTCTTCTTGCATTTGTGGCAAGTCTTAGACCTGGACTTACCTGAAGACCTTGAACAGGATCGTAACTTGACACGTCGGCAGACCTGCATTTTGGAGCGGGAATGGCCCCACAACCTAGAGTGGTATCTGGAAAGATGCTTTGAGTGCAACCTCCTCTGGTGTACCACGATAGAGTTTTGCTTCTTGCTACCTGATCACTGTTGGGTGAATTGGAGCAAACTTATTATACGATTTAGAGTCTTGGCTGGAACCGAGACATCAGAGGCGCACATGGTGCAGCTTAAATCATGCCTCCTTGTGGGGAGACATTTTTCAAGGCACACTGCCTTTTGTTGAATTGTGTCAGTTTATCAACAAAGTTGGGAGCAGAACACTGGATCATAGAAAGGAAAGAATTGATGTCAATGCATAGGGATGTCCCTGATATATACAGATCTGCTTCATCACTTCTGGGCGGCTCAAGATTTTCACAGGATCTGACAGCGCCACCTTTAAGAAATCCAAATCCATTTTGGCACGAGGGATTATTCTAAACGTTAGGAGTATCCATCAGAAAGAGTGGTTCATTTTGGTGATGCTACTTTTCTTGACATCGGTGGTATGCAAAGTATTTTGTTTTTGGTGAACTACATCTTATATGTTGTAGCTGTTACTTTTGTTGAAGCTATTTTGGTTCCTCTAGACATGCCTGTATGTAGCATGGAAAAAGAATCAGGAAATTACAGCAGAGCACCGAATGGCCTTATTAAAACTCTAGTGTCGTCGCTTATAGCAGGAAGAGTTGCAGTTGAAGCTACATGGTGTCACCGGGGTAATGTGGTTGCATTTCTTTGGACTCTAGATGAGGCACGTTACAGCACATAGATGACTTCCAGGGGTACCAATGTAGAGTTGGGGAGACTGATGTACAGAGAGCTGTCTTCTTCCTGATGAGAAAGGACCAAGGCTCTTATTGTTGATCTGAAGACAATTTTAGGTAATACAAGTTTCACCTTTTTCAACATGAGCAAAAATGTTACAATAATATATTGGTTTTGTTGTCGGTATGTTCCTTCAATTTATTATCTATGATGAGTCTAAATGATTTCCCTTTTTTCTGCCAGCTTTGGGCTGAAACTGTGGAAAATCTTATTGACTAGCCATGCTTGAATCAAAGGTTGTTTGCCGCTGTTAGGAACAGAGGGAATTCTATTGTGGTCATGCTGTATTTCACAATGGGTGCTTTCCATGCAGTTCTCAATTTGCTCGAGGCAGGTTTCCGAGTGTCATCCACTGAGGAAGTTGTAAGGTCGATTTTAACAATTTCAGGACCTTGTTAGAGAATCCCGCACAGTTTATCAGGGCCCTTGGTGGGCAACTGTGTCACAAGCAAATGAAGGGTCAAAGGATTTACCTTCATAAATTGGTGGAATACCAATTTCAATAATTATTTAATGCTTTTGATTTGCTATTAAAATACCAATTTCAATAATTATTGAATGCTTTTGATTTGCTATTTGAACACCAGCTCTTCTTTTATCATATTCTAATTTATTATACAGAAACTGATTTAGTCACCAACCCTTCGAAAACAAAATTATTTATGTTTGGCTCTAAACAATGCACATCAAATTGGTATGGGAAAAAACAAGTTACTTACCTGTACACTGTGGTTCTCCAGTATTGATTTCTTTCATAGACTCACATGCTTGAATCTTCCCCATTGTCATGATGGGAGTCTCACGGTACTTAAATAAGCAGTACTATAGAAGTACATTAAAGACCATCAAAAAAGAAATGAAACTTTATCCTCCATCAGCATCTTTATGTAGGTATAATCTTTGACCAATCAGGGACAAGCCCCAGACCTCATCTACCCAGCAGAGCCACCATACCTCGGATTTCGCGCACTAGTGTGTTCGGGTGAATAGTCGCATGAGGTAAGATGTGGCAATCCAAAACTGGGAGGAGGGAGGGCCGCATGTGAATCTATGAAATATCAATACTTGAGAACCACAGTGTACAGGTAAGTAACTTGTTTTTTCTCCAGTATTGAATCTTTCATAGATTCACATGCTTGAATAAGAGTTAGGAGCTCAATCCTTTTAATCATAGCGATTAGGTGAAGACACCTCTGTATGCATTATAAATATAAATATACTGCGATAAAATTCAAGGATAAAACAAATATCTAAATCATCAATAAAAAACATATATTAATATATATAACTATATCTCGCAGTAGCCCCATATGTAACAGAGATAAGGGATACGAAAAGACTGTACCTCACGTGAACAGATGCTTCAGGACCGCCTGACCCACTGCAGCATTAGTCTTCCATGTCGATTCCAGGCAGTAGTGCCTGGTGAATGTATGCACATTTGACCATGTTGCCGCTCTACAGATATCTGAGAGTGATATACGGAAAAAAGGGCTGTAGAGGCTGCCATCTTTCTTGTGGAGTGTGCTGTTACCCTTGCACACAGAGGTCTTCCAGCTTTGTTATGGCAGAAGACAATCGCAGAAGAAATACAACGTGCAATACTGCTCCTTGAAAGAGCGTAGCCTTTCCTTGGAGATGTAAACAATACAAAGAGCTGTTGGGACTTCCTAAAAGACTTTGTTTTGTAAATGTAGAATTTTAGGCAATGCTTCACATCCAACGTAAGGCCTTTTCAGCAGGAGTGGAAGGATTTCCAAAGTATGTTGCCAGTATTACCGGCTCATTTAGATGAAAAGAAGTTGGGCCTTTAGGTATAAAGTGTGGATTTGTTCTCAAAATTACTTTATCCTGTATAAACTGGAATAAAAGGTTCAGCAAAATGAAAGGCCTGAATTTCACTGATCCTTCTATCCAACGTGAAAGCCAACAAGAGTGCAGTTTTCCATGAGACATATTTTAATTCTGCTTTGTGAAACGGCTCAAAGGGTGGCTTCATGAGTTGGGCGAGAACCGTGTTTATTTGCCAAGGAAAAGCTCTGAAAAGGCCCTTCATGAATTCCTTTAATATTCTCATAGACCACAGCGAGAGTTCCCCAGGCTTCCTGCGAAACCAGGAGATTGCTGCCAGGTTTACCTTTATTGATGAATGCACCAGTTTTAATTTTGCTAAAAGGAGGAGGTATGGCAATACTTGCTCCGACGCCGAAAGGAGAGGGTTAAAACCTTTTTCAACACACCAGTGACAGAATCTCTTCCATTTCGCTGCGTATGATATATAAGGGGATAAAGCTCTGGAACTCTGTAAGATGGACTTGCAATCTGGTGCAATGTCTATATCTCTAAACTCATAGTCATGAGGTTCAAAGCCAATAAAATCAGAGATTTCATCTGAGGGTGTAGAATCTGACCATTGTCCAAGAACAGCAAGTTGGGCAGAGGTTGAAGGAGGATGTGTGGGGATATTGACCAAAGTAGAAGTTCTTGGTACCAAAACTGCCTTGGCCATGCCGGAGCTATGCGAATGAAATGGCATGGTTCCTTCTTCATTTTGCACACCACCCTCGGGATGAGTGTTAACGACGGGAAAGCATAAGCGAACATTCCCCCAAGAGTTGTCCTAAGGAAACCTGTTGGTGAACTTTTCACACTTCTTGTTGTTAAGGGTTGTGAAGAGATCCAGTTTCGGAGTGCTCCACAGTTTGGAAACTCGCTCCAGCTGCTTCTAATCCAATTCCCATTTGTGCCATTGAGAGGTGGTTCTGCTTAAAGAATCTGCCCACTCGTTGTCCACGCCTGGAACATGTTCTATTTGCATCGTTATCTTGTGCTCTATCAACCATTTCCAGATTTCCTGGGCTTGATCTGATAGCGTGCGAGACCTAGTGCCCCTTTGCTTGGCCAGGTAGAACATCGTTGTGGTGTTGTCTGTTCTCACTAGAACAGAAGTGCCTTGAATGAGTGGAAGGAACGCCTGTAGTCCCAGAAATACTGTCCTCAATTCCAAGAGATTGATGTGCATTTGCGCCTCTTGGACAGACCATCTTCCATGGATTTGTAAGTCTTGGAGATGTGCTCCCCAACTGTCCATCGAGGCATCCTTAGTCATAATGTAACTGGGTTGTGTTGCCTGGCATGAGAGGCCCGGAAAGATATTGCCGTTCTTCATCTCACCATGACAGGGCCTGTTTAATTGCCTGAGAGATGAGAATGAAAGAGCCCCGCACCTGAATCCACTGCATGTCCAGTTTCTCCTGGAGAGGCCTCATGTGCTAACGACAATTTGGTATCAATAGGATGCATGATGACAGCATTCCCAGCATAGACTTGTACACTCTTACTGAAGTGGACTCTTTTGCACGCAGTAGGGCTGCCAAGTGCATTAACGCTCTGAGAAATATTTGTTTCTGGCTTGGAATCGGACATGACTTCTCTACATTGATTAGCAAGCCTAGAGACTTAAAAAGCTGTCGACAGGCCTGTGTAGATCTTCTTGCAGAGTGGAACGTGGACCTTTTCACTAGCCAATCGTCCAGGTAGGGAAAACCTGGTGGCCCTGCCTTTTCAGGAAAGCTGCTACCGGAACCATGCACTTTGTGAAAAGTCTGGGAGCTGAGCGAAGGCCGAAAGGCAGAACTTTGAACTGATAGTGGCACCCTGCCACCTCGAACCTCAGGAACGGACAATGCTTTGTGTGAATGGGAATGTGGAAGTATGCGTCCAAAAGATCGAGGGACGCTAAAAAATCCCCTTTGTTCACCAACAAGAGAATCTCTTGCAGAGACAACATTCTGAATGGTTGTTTCTTGATGTATTTGTTCAGCTGTCTGAGATCCATGACCTGTCTCCATTTACAGCATTTCTTTCTTATAACGAAGAAATTTGAATAGAAACCTTTCCCTCGTTGGTTGGAAGGTACTCTTTCTATTGCCCCCTTCAACAGCAAGGTCGAGATCACTTGCTTTAATAGAGGGAGATGTTGATGTGTTTCCCTCGAAGGTGGATGTTGTAGAGACTTTTGACAAAGTCCAGGGTGTGGCCCTGAAAGATGATAGCCAACACCCATTTGTCTTTCGTGATGGCTTCCCATTGACGTAGAAAAGTAGATAGGTGACGAAGCCCCTGAGGTTGGAGACGATAAGAGGTGGCTGGTGGAAGAACAACGTCACTGTCGTCTAGAGGTATCTTGAGATTTACCTCGTACCAAAGATCTGTGTCTAGCCGACTGCTGATTGTACGGTGCATTGGAAGCGCAAAAATGTTGCTGCTGCTGACCACCATACTGCGGCCTATAACTCTGTTGGGAATATGGCTGAAATCTGTACGATTGAAAGGACGGTCTTTGCTGAAACTGACCTCGTCCCCTTCCTCCACGAAAGGACTGAGGGCCAGATGCATCAACAATCCATTTTGCGATTTCCTAATTGCGAATTCTTGCGATTCGCAATAACAAAATTGCAAAATGGAATGCATGAAAGTGTGTTTAACAGGTTACCAAATCGCAAAATAGGGTTTGCTGCATCAGAAAGGCATTTGTTTGCGCTCGCAAAGGGCCGATTCTTTGGTTCTGTTGTTTGCGAAGGCAAAAAATGCTTGAATCATATGGCCCTGAAAACGCCTTTGTTGCAGCGTACCTAACAAACGTCCCATCTCCGTCTTGATGCTCTGTAACGCCTTGTCAACATGCTTACCACAGGCTCTCTCCATCGAAAGGCATGTCTAGGATTTTCGATTGGATCTCCAGGCGGAAAGACGTTGCCTTCAACCCGTCCTGCCTATGGAGTACAGCGGCACCTGTCATCTGTCTGTATGCAATTGAAGACAGATCCAAAGCTGAGTTAATATCTTCAGACTATGCTCTGGCACCCTGCTGCAGGAGGTCCTTTGTTTTTTTCTTTTTATCTTCAGGTAGGTGTTCAAGAAGTGGTGCAAGATCTGATCACAACTGGCGGTCGTACCGCCCCAGAATTGCTAAGGCGTTGGAGACCTTAATGGAAGTAGCCGTCACAGTGGCAAAGTGCCTACCGATGCTGTGTAGCCGTTTTCCTTTCCTGCCTGGAGGCACTGAACAAGGGGCTGCTGGATTCCTGGAGCACCTCCGCACTATTTGCATTATTACTGAATCTGGCTGAGGATGCCCAATCAAGCACGCAGGAGCAGAATCAGGAGCTTTGTATTTATTTTCCATTCTTGGTAATATGGCTGAAACAGAGGCCGGATTCTTCATCAACTTCAACCCTCCCTCCCATATATAATCCACCATTGGTATGGATCGTACCGATTTCCTAGAAGGATCTTTGAAATCATAGAGAAAGCATTCGGTCTGGGTTACGGGCAGAGGTAAATCAAATCTTTTGGAAGCTCTTTCCACTAACTCATAGAAACCTCCAATAACTCCTGGAGGCGAACTTGCTGGAGGAGTAAAAGACGACTGTCAAGATGGAGCAACGTAGTCATCCCATTCTGGGCTGACCATGTCTGCATCTTGGATGAATTCTCCCTTCTCAGGCTAATCATCAGCCTCACTTTCAATGTAATCATCTCTTATTGTAATACTCCGAGGAGCTGGTCTCTCCTCTTGTGATGTAGGTTGCGGAGAAACCACTGGCACTGGTGATGAAACCTGTATACTAGGCCCCCCAAGCATGAGCGGTACCGAGGTGTGAGAGTCCGGAAAACGCTTATAATAATCATGGAGCATGTGCCTAAGGTCGGTGACAAGAGAGGTTGGTACCAACATGGCATCTCCCCGTGCCTCCTGATGATCCCCATATGCTTCGTATGGATAATGCTCCTGAAAAGAGTCACATCGTTGGTTTGATGACGAGCTGTGAAGGAGTAATCCCCTTTCATGAACTCTGAGGTGTCCTGGATGTGTGCATCATCCTCATCATCCGTGTCCTGGCATTTAACTCTAAGCTGTAATGGACTGTAAGCTGGACCAAATAAGCTCTCGTCCCCCGATTCCTCTGTATCCAGAAGGTGAGATGGAGGCAGAGGTGATACCTTGGTTAGGGATGTCAGGCCTGGAGATTTTTGTATTAACTGATGTTTTATAATTTCCTTTTTATGTACCAACGACGACGGAGACGTCTGAAGGTAATTGTCATTGACATCGGTAGTCTTGTAAGGAACTTGAACACCGTCGTTGACGGTGTGCCCGTCGACGGGGCTGTGGACAATGGCCTCCACATTATATCCAGAATCCAAACTGGACTTTTTCTTCTGAAGTGATGGTAACTATCGGACCACTTTGTCATTCAGAGTGTCCTCAGAGAAAAGTCTTGCCTTCCCACAAGATCTGCAGGGTCTAAAATGCCTTTTTTAGATTCCTCTGACATCTTTGAAGTAAAGAAGATAGAAAACCAATACCGTAAGGTGAATTCAGCAGGGTCAAATGTTTACTCACTGACAAACTGAGCAGAGCTCAGGGAGACTCCCTTACACACGATATGTGGTTAGAAATCTGAGGTATGGTGACTCCGCTGGAGAGAGGTCTGGGGCTCGTCTCTGATTGGTCAAAAATTAGACCTGCATAAAGATGCTGATGAAGGTTAAAGTTTCCTTTCTTTTTTCATGGTCTCTAATGTACTTCTATAGTACTGCTTATCTAAGTACCGTGAGACTCCCACCATGACGACGGGGAACATTCAAGCATGTGAATCTATGAAAGATTCAACACTGGAGAAACTCTCTTCTCGTGCTGTCAATGTAAGAGTAGTGTGTGTTAGCACATCTTTTCAGTCGGGAGTATGGACGCTATTAACACTCCTCAGCTCCAAGACATTTCACAGTAAATGGCCTAACGCTTCATGGTTCTAAAACGCCCCAAAGCAAAAGAAACCAAGCAGTAGACAAGCTTGCAAAGTAATGCTATGCAATACAGATACACGGCAAGCTTTGCGGAAGTGTGATTTCAATTCAACTACTGACACCTGACAATATATTTTGTTAAATGAAGGGTTTGAACCACCTTTCTGTGAGAGTTTATTTTGGAGTAACGTGAATGCAGCCTTCTGGAAAGCTAAGAATATATTAGGGCAAAGAGGATTTCTTTTTGGCTAAATATGAATTTCCAAATGAGATTGAAAAACCAGATTTATCAAATGTCGAAACGGAAATAATGATCTAAAAATAGAGTAGTCTCAGTGTGATGGGACACTGAAAGGCTAAAGTAACTAATTTGTCCTCTTATAAAGCATAGATCTTCAACGTGTACGTCTAAGATTAGCAGTAGATTCCAATATGAATCTGAGGCAAGGCGCACCTTTCACTGCATCATGTTGTGTAGACAAGTCCTAAACCTGAACAGAAGGGATGACATTACCCCTGAACCCAAGGCTCTACAACCATTACAATTTGCCAGAAGAACGGTAGAGAACATGGTATGGAAGGAATTTATTCATAAGATGGAATCTACCTTCATACAATCAAAACTTAATATTGTGTAGTGAAAAAATAAACCTCACATTGATAATGGCTCTTCTGCTATTTCTCCCTTTACGATACCGTTTGGGACTGCAGAGACGACTACTGAGAACAGAGCTCAACTGTCACATGACCTCAAACAAGATTCTTGCCTTGAAAAGTGTAGTTTGAAAATTAACGATCAATACCAATAAACACAGCACTAAATGTTTTAAAGAAGTTCATTGGCTGTTGGAATTAATATCCTGGAGATCCTTACTGACCAATCAAGGCACAGACCCCTTTTTTAACATGATGCTATATGCTGCCATGCTACATCTGGAACAGTCTCTGTGCCTCAAGTGCAACTCAAATACGTAATAAAAGATGACCACGCAATCAAAGCCCTTCTCCCATCCATGCACTACAGATGGAGTAACTACACCCTTTACCAACTGTTTTCGGCCTTAGCATGAGGTAGGAAAACACAATTTTCAGTTTATTAGTCTATTCTTCAAAAACACACTTAACTCAAGGGTACGGATTGGCGATATACAGGGAAACATACCACTAGAAATCCCCTGGTTCACTGTAATTCAAGTGTAATGATAAAATAGGTCACAAGATCCTCTGCTAGAGGGCAAACCGCTGCTGAATACTCAGAATGTAGGAGTTGACAGGACGAGAGAGGCCTATGCACTTGCAGGAGAGGCCTCGATGGATTAAGATACATTTCTTGGAAGCAAATGGAGAGATACATTCTCATCAAAGAAAGTGAAAAAAATCTTTCCTTCCTCTTTTAGCAATGGAGGGAAGAGACAATCATAGGACTTGGAATGCACAGTCCAGCAGAAATTGCAGGGGATCAGTACAACTCACGTGGATTTCTTTAGCATTAACGCGAAATGGGGAGGCTCGAGGAGGGCACTTGATAGCATCTCTTGAGGGGCTATGCAAAAACGTTTACCAGACGTAGGTCAGAAATGTCAACTGTGAGGTCGTCACAGAAGTCCAATTGTCTCCTGCGTGGATGGTAGGCAGGAAACCATGTTCGCCCAGAGTCCCATCTACTACAACTAGGCCAGTTTTGCATGACATATAAATCATACCTGTCACAATACTGGGCCTTTTCTATTACAAAGACCCCTGGACTGGCAGTCATGCGCAGGTACAACATTTGGATATCATGCCATGAGGAGCAGAGGTGATTATGGAGGCAGGTATCTCATGGACATTTGAGACTTGCAGGCAGGCATCATCACACTTGGTAACATATACACCTAACTCTTCCCAGGAGACATTTCCAGAGAACCTGACTCAGAAAGCAGTAGGGAACGCGGAGAGACATCGGATATTAAGATAAAACCTAATCGTAATTCTGATTCAGAGATGGACAGATATTTTAATTACAAGTATAGCGTAGGTGTCTCGGTGTCAGTTCATGCACATGTTATGGGGGGTGGGGGTGGTTGCAGAGGAAAGGATCTCACTCGCCTTAGGATTTGCAAGTTCCGAAACAATTTGTTGCGGGACCAAGTACATAAAGCAAACTACCCCAAGGTATTCAATTTTTTTGCAGACAACAGCTATGAAACCTCACTAGCAATGTATTGGAATGTTTTTAAAGCCACGGTCAAGGGTACAGCGAGAGGGTTAGCAGATCAATACAAATAAACGGTACTCGAGGATCAGCTCACTAAAGCACTGGCAACAGCAAAGAAGAACAGCAAACATGCAGAAAATATTACCGAATAAAGATTACTGGGTGCAAGTTTTGCATACTACTAAGGCTGATCTTACTCTCTGGGGCTAGAGAAAACCTTCTACCTGCTAGGCAACAGGCAGAAAAGCTTCTGGCACTGCATTTTGTGGCTCATGAACAAAGGCTTACATTACTCGAAGTAGCACTCTTAAGGGGGGGGGGGGGTTGCAATATAAGAGAGAGCAAAGATGAATTTCTTCTCCAGAGAGGCAAGAAGTACGGTAATATTTAACTAGTCTGCAGTGACCCTACATTCCAGATGCCTGGGGAGCTGAATTAGACAGGAAGATTGAACCATAGGAGATTCCGACGATGGTCAGATGCTTTTGCTGTAATAAGACAATTGATGGATTCACCTTCCAGTACTAGAAAACTTTTCCAACTTGATTTATTTGATCCCTTGATGTACCTGCACATCTTTACACAACAATAGGATTGCCCCTCTCAATGTGTGAGGGCGAGATCAGACTCATACCCAAACCAGGAAAAGTCAGTGAAGTTAGTTAATTCTACAGCCCTATCACCTTACCCAATGCTGATGTAAAGGTATTTACCACAATGCTGACGAATAGGCCCAACAGAGTAATGCCATTCCTGACTGAGCCTGGTCAAGGTTTTCCTCAATGGTAGATAAGCTCAAAAACATATATGAAATTATAAAATGGCACCCTCTTGATAATGGTTCATGGGGAGAAAGCATTTGACAGAGTGAGATGGAACTTTTATGAGGTGGTTTTGAGCAAACTGGAAAAAGGCACCCTAATGAAAGGTGAATCATGACTCTCCATTGGACACGGTCAGTGTTCGTTGGGGTTTATGGTAAGCTCTAAAGTGGCATTGTCTAACTTTTTTTTCACACTAACCACTGAGAGCCTTGTATTCACTGTACTCCTCAGGTTTTGGGTATCTGTTATGCCTCTGATTAATATAAGATTAAAGTATTGTTCACCGCCTCAGAGCCATAGGTGTATATCCCAGCACCACTGACTATATAGATTTTTGTTGGAGTGTTTGCCTGTTTGAGGTCCGGACCTCCTGTTTTCTTCCTCCTTGCATTTGCAAGATCAGGACTGGAGTTATATATATATATATATATATATATACTGACAAAAATCAAAGGTTACAAGACGTTGTAGTTCGGCTCAGGTTTCACACACACAAAACCACAGAATTCAGCAGTTCTAGTTACCGAACTATAACGTACGCCCCCACAATGCACTGCTTATGACCTCACATATTACATCACTCATGACATGGTCAGTGACATCACAATGACATCACTGATGACATTATCTAGCGAGTGTGAGTGTTTTCTAAAAGTTTACATACTAAGGTACTACAAAAGTTACATTAGTATACTTTGTGTTCTACTAATGAGTGATAATATTTCTAACATATTTTGTGATTGGCCATATGACTGTTTGTATCTGTGTGTGAGTGCGTTTCTAAGTGGCTGTATCTGTGTTTTGATTGGGTGTATGGGTGAATAAGCAGCTGTGTGAGAAGCTGTATGGGTGAATAAGTGGGTGAGTGAGTGGCTGTATTGTGAGTGGTTGTATGGGTGAGTGAGTGGCTGCTTGAAAGGGTGTCGAGTTAACTGAATGGATGTGTGAGTGGCTGTATGGATGAGTGAGTGGACATGTGAGTGCTTGCATGGGTGTGTGGATGGGTGTGGTAGTGTGGGTGAGTGGTTGTATGGGTGAGTGAATGGCTCTGTTGAGAGGCTGTATGGGTGAGTGGGTGTGTGAGTGAGTGACTGTAGGGGTGAATGAGTGGGTGTGTTAATAGCTGTATGGGTGAGTGAGTGGCTGTGTGAATGGCTGTATGGGTGAGTGATGGGTGTGTGAGTGGCTCTATGGATGAGTGGGTGGTTGAGTGGATGTGTCGGTGGTTGCATGGGTGTATGAGTGGTTGCATGGGTGTATGAGTGGTTGTGTGAAAAGATGTGAGTGGTTCTGTGGAAGATGTGTCATTTGAGATGTCATCAGTGATGTCACTGACCATGTCATGAGTGAGGTAATATGTGAGATCGTAAGTAGGCATTATGGAGGCATTGGTTATAATTAGTTAAAGTAACTATAATTGCTGAATTTCTATGGTTTTGTGCATGAGAAAATAGAGCCTAACTATAACGTTCCTTTAACCTTTGTTTGTCTGAGTGGGTCTGCCTGTGGGTGTGAGAGTGTCTGAGTTGGTCTGTGAGAGTATCTGAGTGGGTCTGTGAGTGGGTGCATGAGTGTTCGAATGGGTATGTGAGTGGGTGTCAGTGCCTGAATGGGTCTGCTAGTGGGTGTGTGAGTGTCTGTGCGGGTCTGTGTTTGGGTGCATGGGTGCCTGAGTGGGTCTGTGATTGTGTCAGTGTCTAAGTGAATCTGCGAATGGATGAGTGTCTCAGTGGGTCTGCCAGTGGGTGTGAGTGTTTCAGTGGTTTTGTGAGTGGGTGTGAGAGTGGGTTTGTGAGTGGGTGTATGAATGTCTGAGTGGCTCTGTGAGTGGGTGTCAGTGTTTCGGAATGGGTTTGCAAGTAAGTGTGTGGGTCTGTGAATGGGTGTGAGAGTGTCTCAGTGGGCCTGTGATGGGGTGTGTGTCTGAGTGGGTCTGTGAGTGGGTGCGTAGGTATCTGAGTGGGTCCGTGAGTGGGTGTGAGAGTGTCCAAGTTATCTGTCAGTGGGTGTGAGAGGGTCTGAATGGGCGCACGAGTGTCTGAGTGAGTACATATTTATTTTTCAGTAGAATTTGCGAATCCACTGCAGTGGTATATGGAGGGCCGTGCTGAGCGTCGCAGGAGATACGCAAATCCCCGCATGTGGAAAAAAATGCCCTTGCCACCCTAATACCCCTACTGACCCTAAACCCTAAAAATAACCTTGCCACCCAAATACCCTTACCCATCATAAACCCTAGAAATATCCTTGCACCCAAATACCCCTACCCACCCTGAGCCCTAAAAACACTCTTGCCACCTAAATACCCTTATCCACCCTAAACCCTAAAAATACTTTTGCCACCCAAATACCCCTACCCACCATAAATCCTAAAAATACCCTGCCCATCCAAATACCCTTACCCACCCGAAACCCTAAAAGTACTCAAGCCACACAAATATCCCAACCCACCCTAAACACACCCTTGCCAACCAACTACCTTTACCCATCCTAAAAATACACTTGCCACCCAAATACCTTTAACCATCCTAAACCCTAAAAATACTCTTGCCACCCAAGTACCCCTACCCATACTAAAAACACCATTGCCACCCAATTACCCTTACCCACCCTAGACGCTAAAATACCCTTGCCATCGAAATACCTTTACCAACTCAAAACCCTAAAAATACCCTTACTACCCAAATACCCTTAACCAACCTAAACCATAAAAATACCCTTGCCACCCAAATACCTTTACGCACCTTAAACCCTAAAAATACCCTTGCTACCTAATACCCTTTCCCCACCCCTAAAAACTGCCCATAACCTAATACACACGCACACACAACTGCACAATACTTACATTTTTGTTTTAAAGGCATGCATAGTAAAGTTATGTGTGGCAAATATTTGCATGGTAAAGATGCATGGGTAAGGAATATGACTGAAAAAGGTATTGGGTAATAACACCCATGTTGTAAAGACTGTTTCCCAGGCTCAAATATCAGCTGAACCAGGAAAACTGAGCACTTACGTTATCTGCTGATTAGGTCACACAAACTTAAAAGAGGGAAAATGTATTCCTGATCCTCTAATTTTTCGAATATCTGCTGACACCAATACCGATATATACTAAGAGTTTCAGACAGAGGCTAACAGCAAAATCCAGTCTAGGTTGCCACTGGTCAGCTGGAACTTCAGGAAAAGTGATGAATGATGTACCCCTGTAGCCACACAGGAGGCTAGCCAATTGATTCTTGAATTCCAATTCTGTGTCCTACGCACAAGAGAAGCAGACCCAGTCAATCAGGGATCCTCTCAGGGCACACACACCAGATTCAGTCCTCTTCTGAATTTGCACAGGCCCAGTGAGTGCTCTTAGCATGGTGCCTTGGGGTGCAACATGTATGCCTGGAACCAACAAGAGGGTGGGGTTGACTTCTGGTTCTTTCATAACCAACAGGGTAGAAGTTCGATGGGCACTGCTTCCCACATTTTTAGCAGCGCCTGCTTGCCATACTGCAAATAATCCCCACAGTGCACCGTATTTCCAGAATTCAAGGGAAACTCTTCTCTCCTTGTGCGGAACCGGTGTGCCCACCCAGAGGTCTGGCCAGGGTAATGAGCAGTCCATTTTAGCAGGTTCAGTTTCATGTCAGTTGGAAGAGAGTTCTATCAAATGGTAGCAGCCCTAAGAATTAATGGTGCTGGGTATGGGATTTTCTAAAGTAAGTTATTGTTAGGAAGAGTATGCCCGTGCTTCAAAGATCTCATTTGCCACCTGAGATTTTTTTTTAGAAGATCTGTTAAGTGCGAGTGTGTATTAAGATGTAGAGGGTTGTGTGTGAGACATCCCAGGTTGAACTTGGAACGTGCCTCAATAGGAGGCCAATATGTTATTTGCACTTATAGAGCGCATGGTTACCCTGGGGTGTCCTGGCGCTAAGTACTGGTTACCTGGATAAACTGAACGCAAGCTACTGAGAGAAGAGCCATGTCTTCAAGCCCTAACGAAAGGAGAGGAGATCCGAGGCATTTCTGAGCTGAAAATGAAGCTCGTTCCAAGCTCTGGAGGCCCAGAAAATGAAACTTCTACCTCCCCAATTAGTGTTTTTGAATGCGGTGACTTGCACTTGTTTGGCACTAGTAGACCGTAACATTCTGCCCGGAACATACCATTGGAGTTTGCGTCTAAGGAACTCTGGACCAATTCCATTGACGGCCTTAAAGACAATGCTTAGTGCCTTAAAGCGTGTTCTTAGGTTTACTGGGAGCCAGTGTAATTTCTTAAGTTCTCCCTTCACAGAGACGAACTTCGGTGTTCCCGATAGCATTCTGGCCGCAGCGTTCTGGACTAATTGTAGCCTGTTCATGAAGTTGAAGTTGAAGAGTTTTATAAAGCGCTCTGTTACCAAGCGGTTTCCTGGCGCTGAAAGACAAAGACTATCTCGGGCAAGGCGGGAAGCAGCTACAACGGGTAAGCCATGGAGAATAAGTGAGTTTTGAGAGCTTTGCGAAAATCCATATAGATGGAGGTAGATCTAATGGCAAAAGGGAGTGCGTTCCAAAACAGGGGGGCGAGAATTGAAAATCTTAAGTCGCCAAGTTTTTTCCTGCGATAGCGAGGAACGCTAAGAAGAAGCTGGGTAGAAGAGCAGAGGTGTCTGCCTGGGACATAGGCGCTGATCTTAGATCTAATGAAGTCAGGGGCTATACCAGCTAGTGACATAAAGATCAGGCATCCCATCTTGAATAAGGAACGTTCCAGGATGGGAAGCCAATGAAGGGTCTTTAAGAGGGGGGTTGTGTGCTGAAATTTTGGAAGCCCGCAAATAAGACGGGCAGCCTGGTTTTGAATAAGCTGCAAGCGGCGACGTTCGTACGCAGGGATACCGACATACATGGCGTTATCATAATCCAGATGGGATAAAATCATAGCTAGGACGATAAGTTTGAGGGCTTCCACTGAAAAAAAACGGGAAATTTTGCGAATGATTCTGAGGGATAGGAAGCAGGATGAGACCACAGAGCTAATCTGAGCGTGCATTGAAAGGTCTTGACAGATCTTAATACCCAGGGTTTTGACAGATGTGGAGGGAAGGGGAGGAGGACCAAGAGTAGAGGGCCAAAAAGCGGGGGTCCAGGGGTTTGAAGGTCCACCAATGAGCACCAACTCCGTCTTGTCGGGGTTAAGTTTGAGCTGGTTTAAATTCATCCAATTATGGATGAACGTCATAGTGGAACTGAACTTAAGAATAGAATCAGGAGTGGGAGAGAGATTGAAAATGAGCTGAAGGTCATCGGCATAATTAAACACCGTGACCTCCATGTCCTGCAAAGCAATAATCAGATGGTATATGTAGAGATTAAAGAGAAGAGGGGAGAGGGACGAGCCTTGCGGCACCCCGCACAAAACTTGGCAGATGGAAGCAAAGAAGCCCTGCAGTCTAACAGCCTGGGTGCGTTCCGTAAGAAAGGAGGTAAGCCAAGCCAGGGCTGAGCCCCGGACGCAGGCGCCCTCGACACGGTGAAGAAAAGTAGAATGATCAACCGTGTCGAAGGCGGCGGACAGGTCGAGAAGGACCAGGGCCTGAGGAGAATTGATATCAGCGCTCCTCCTAAGCTCATCCACCACGGAGAGGACAACGGACTCCGTAGAGTGAGCCGGGCGGAAGCCAGCCTGGTTGGCGGCGAGGAGATGGTTATTTTCAATAAAAGTAGAAAGACAGGAAGTAAGATAGCTCTCCAAATTCTTGCTCAGAAAGGGGAGTAGGGAAATAGGTCTGAAGTTTGAAAGAAGGGTAGGGTCAGCACCCACTTTTTTAAGGATGGGGATGACTATAGCCGCTTTAAAAAAATCAGGAACTATTCCCTGAGAAATAGAAGCATTGAGCAGAGTGAGAGGAGGTTCCGGGCAGCTGGAAAAGATCTCCCTCAGAATATGGACTGGGCAGAGGTCAGAAGGAGATCCTGACTTGTCTCTCCGCAACAGAGTGAAAAAAGTCTCCTTAGAAATCAACGGAAAGTGATCAAAAGTGAAAGGGGTGGGCAGGAGAGGAGGCACAGAGAAGGAAGGAGGAGGTTGGGGAATGTGACGTTTAATCTTAGCGATCTTTTCAATGAAATAGTCATTGAGGTTATTACAAAGGGAATGAGAAGGGATAGGCTTGGAAGTAACTCTATCAGAGGCTGCAAGCTCGTGCACGATAGTATAGGTCTCTTTGGATTTGTTGGCCGCTAGATGGATTTTTCGGGAAAAATAATCTGACTTGGCCAAAAGTATGGCTTTTTTGTAATCCCGTAGAAGAGCCAGGTAGTGGGTCTTCAAATCCGGACAATACTTATGTCTCCAGCGGCGCTCAGCCTGCCTGAGCGCAAGTTTCTGAATTTTAAGCTCTGTGGTGAACCATCTGTTGGCCTCGTGAGGGTGACAAGTTCTAACTCATTTAAGAGGGGCAACTTGATCACAGGTAGTAAGTAGCCAGCGATGAAGAGTGGTCACCTGAGAGTTAAGGGAAGTATCAGCTAGATCAGGGAAAGAAGACGCCAAGGAGTGGCAAAGAGCAGGAAGATCCACATGATTCCAATTTCGGGCAAAAATATTTTTGGGAAGGGAAGGATTAGTGGTCACTCGCATGTCAAGGAGAAAAGAGATCAAAAAACTGATCAGACCATACACAAGGAGACACCAAGGGGGTGGAAATTGGCTGGTTAACGGACCAGACTTGGTCCAAGATGTGGCCGTGTATGTGGGTAGAGGTAGAAATATGAGATAAAAAGTTCATACTGTGGAGGGTGTTGCTAAAATCTCTGGACATGGGGTCCTCGCGGGGATCACCTGGCCAGAAATTGAAATCTCCTAATAGGAGAACTGCGGAGTTGTTGACAACAAAGGTGGCCAATAAGTCCTGTATGGCCGGAATAAAATAAGGCATTGCTTGGGGGGACGATAGAGAAGCACACAAGTAAGAGGAATCGCTAAGTTGATAGAGCGCACAACTAAACAGTCAACTGCAGCGATAGGGGGATGGGGAAGGAGTTGAAAGTTGGAGCGGACTATCATCGCCACTCCACCACCGATCTTCCCCACCGGACGGTCAGCGCGAATGTTGGAGGGAGGACCACCGGGGAGTCGGGGAGACTATTCCGGGGCACCTTCCTACCGCAAAGTTATAGCCGAGCGCCGCTGAGAAGCCCCCTTCGGGGAGGTCTTTCTCCTATGATCGTACTAGGCCCAGTAACACCACCACACAGGACTCAATATCAGTTGACTTGGTTCTTTATCAGAAGTAGTACGTTCAATATTTACAGTGGGATCGAGGGATCCAGTAAGAGGCTCAATGTCTGTTAGAGGGATAGGGTAGCGGGACAGTCTTAGTACCAACCAGGTACGGGAGGCTCTGCGCCAGACCTTGAGTGCTGGTCTCAGAGCGGCTCGGACGGGGGGAGCCGCGACGGCGTCTGCAGGGCTCGGGTGGTAGTTCCGCTTGGGTCGAGCCGCGATACAGTCAGCAGGGCTCCGGTGGTAGGTCCGCTTCGGTCGAGCCGCGACGAGGTCAGCTGGGCTCTGATGGTAAGGTTCAACAAGGTCGGGCCGCGACAGCGTCAGCAGGGCCCCAAAGGTTCGTGAAGGTCTTTAAGCACGGTGGAGCCGCGACGTCGTCAGCAGGGCTCAGAGTGTGGGTTCAGGATGAGTCTTCTTCCGTAGGGTCAGCCGCGATCCGATCAGCAGGGCTCTTGACTCCGGGATACAACTGTTGTCCTGTTGTCGGGTCGCCCCAGATATAGGACTGGAGCCCTTTGATGTCCGGACCCTTGCGCCCGGAGGGGGCGGAGAGGCCGGGTAGGGAGCGGCCAGACGCCCAGCAGGAGAGGCGCCAGGCCCCAGAGAGCTGTGGGGCGATCGCACCTAGGTGTGGAAGGACGGTTGGGGGTCCCATCGATACTGCCCTCCGCCGGGAGTGGGAAGGGTTCACGTGGTATCCCCCGGGCCAGGGGTTGGCGCCTCGATGTCGGGCCTCGCTGGGACAGAGGCCGGGTAAAGCGGGGTCACGCAGGTGGTCACGTGGAGTGACGTATAATCCAAAATGGAGGAGCCCCGAGGTGCATGGGACCTCGAGCGGCTTAGCGAGGGGGAACAGGACCACGCCACGAGGCCGGCTCCCACAGCGAAGTACATAATACGGGGTGGGAAGAGCTGCCAATACGTCTGGTAGGGAGTCAGGGGTAAACATGGTTTCAGTCAAAAATAAAACATCAGGCTTAGCAGTATCTAGGAAATCAAAAAGTTCCACTTGGTGTTTAACCGCAGAACGGGTATTAAGGAGATAGGTAATGGCTACAGGGGGGAGGGTTACACGGGGTTGGGGCGGCAGGTGCAAGTGTACAAGAGGCGGTGCTGATATTTGGGTTCTCAGCAAATGAATCGGCAGATTGGTGTGATCTGGCTGAAAAATCTCAAGGCAATTGAGATGAACCGCCAAAGGGTTACTGATAGGCCAAGCAGCCTGGAGGGCAAACAATTTTGCAATAGAATATCTGAGAATTTTGGCATGATGAGTGTAGGAGAGTAGGGTCTGCAATCCTATGATCACCCAGATTTTTTTGCTTTTGCTTCATTGGTTTACGACTTTCCCCGGCTGTGGGCCTGCCAATCAGACCCACAGCCTAGCTGTTCTCTCTCGAAATTAACACACATGTACGTTAGGTGCATCCACTAATTGGAACTGGGCCGCCTTGTCAGTCCCTGTCTCAGCATACCACAGGTATCCAGGGCATCGGTGCACCCAGGGCCTACCAGGGGCTGAAGCATGTATTATGCCACCCCTGGAATGGCCGCCCAAATCTGACACAACTGGCTGCACGACAGCTGGGGCCACGTGGTGTAATCACCCGTTGCTGTAGGTGTAGTATTCCTACACCTAAACCCTAAAATGGACACATGGATTCCTATCAGTCACTCCTATAGCAGGCCTTATCAATCCTGAAGGCAGAGTGCAGGGAATCATGTGGGACGGTGCTCTGGCGCGAGCTGAGCCCGTCGACGGCTTGCGGAACCAAGTCCTAATAGCCGTTCCATGGTGACGCGGGCCAACTACTTTTAATGCATTATAATCCTGGCGGTTATTTGCTAACTTTGGCCTCACATCACCTACACATGTCGAGTAAGGTGTCAAACGAATGGGAATACAACCCCCTCGCCAGTCCTGGTGACGGGGTTAGCATTCCCCCCTTTTAGAGGGACACGACATGGAAGTAACCTTGAACCCCGGTTAAAGTTGACTCAAGCCTCAGCATCACAAAATGGATGCTGCCACCAGAAACAAGTCTGACCTCCTGCTGCTGGGGGACCTTCCAGCAAGGGGAGCTTGGACAAAGGGTTTCCTGTCAAGGGCGGTGTTAGCACCGTCCCAGACAGGGTTTGTGTATCCCAGGTAGGCAGGGCTGAAAGGAAGGTGATTGCAAGTGGCACCCCGGTGCTCACTGTGCATAGCCCGGCTCAAACCAGTTTCGGGGGCACACCAGCCCCTGAGCTGGCGCTTAGCCGGACAAAGGATAGGGGTGTAACCACCCCCCTCCTGGCTCCACCCATAGGTAGAACCTAGTCACGGGCCAGCCCCTTTTCTTAGAATAAAGGTAGGAGCGAGTCCCCTTCCCAAATTGGATAATCAGATAATCGGATAACTCCGAATCACGAACCACTTTCCACGAAAGGAACTCTTGACTATTTCTGAAGACTCTCCCTTGTGGCTAAGGAGTAGCCACCCTGCACCAGCAGGCACCATCTAAGCGCTTGCGGTTTGCTGTAAGTCTCTCCTACGGATCAAGACTGCCCAGCTCGACGAGACCCGAGTCCCTGCCATCTCTGACCTTTTACCTACCTCATCAGCCCAGCTGAGAGTCGTAGGTGTGACGAGACCTGCGGGACCGGCCATCTTCAGAACCTGCACGACGCTTATCTAGCACCCCCACCGAGGGACCCTCGAGTGAGTGCACCTAGGGTTTGAGAAGCCCTAACCCTGAGCAGCTCCAGCATCGAAGTCTGCCTCCCCAGCATCCCCGAGATCTGCGTGGGGGCCCTTCCGCTCCTTGCTGTTCACCGCGTTGTTCGACCACTTGCCGACCGGCTTGTGGCCCTCTTCACGACGCACCACGATTGTTTCATCACTAGTCTGGTTGCTCCAGACTGGCTCTTGCTCCCCTTCAACAGAGGAGTACCACGGACCCTCCTGGTCCACTCCCGACGCCATCTTGACTCCCCCGCTTGGGTTGCCACTGCCAAGATCCGCTGCCCCTGCCTGGGCCCAGCATCATCGACAGCAGACACCTTCGTGGGACAGCTCGCCCTCCATCCTGGTCGCCGCCGCGCCTCCTGGCCCGAGGAACAGCCGAGTCCGACGTCACCCACTCACCTGGTCGAGGTGACTTCAGCCGGTACCCTCCTGGTTCCCACACGATCGCTGGCTAGCGGTTGAGAACTGAGTCCCCTCTGCTTTCAGGTTTCCTTCATCACCGATCCAGGCTTGGATCGCTCTGAACATCGTCACTGGTCGCCTGCCAGCAACTTCTTCCTTCAGGCTCCTGAGACTACACGAGGACTCCCGACATCTTGCCGAACTTCACGCAGCCTCAGCCTCCGGGCTAGGTAACTCGAGCATCTCGGTGCTCCATCGCAGGTTCGCTCTACAAGTGTCCAGTTCCTTTTTCGTTTAGTCCCACTGATCGGATCACTCCGGAATCAGTACCTCCAGACTCTAACCATTCGCATTTCACTGTTAGTGTAGATGGTTTCTCGTGCCCCTCGGGCATTTGTGTAAATTGTGCAACTGAAGTATTTTCCTAAGAGTTTTGTAGTGTGCTTAGCTCCCTGACTCATAAAGAGCCAGGGTAGTCTTGTTATAAATAAATATCCTTTATTTTCATAACAACTTGTGTGGTGTCCTTTCGCTTGGTGTTCAAGGGGTATATGTGATGGTAAACAGCTGGCTTAACACGCCCTCTAGAGTTTAGCCTAAGACTGCTCGTATCCACGCTACTAGGATAGCTGGTCTAAAAGGTTGACTTACAACCAATCATCAATAAGGGTCGTTTGGAATGATACACAGTGATCACTAGAATAGTGAGCACTACATATCAGGCCAACTTCTCACATTGGTGAGCAGCGGTTGGGATTTGAGCTTGCTGTTGTTTTACCACACACGTATCCTAAGAATATCGCAGTGAAAGATCACATAAGTACCCAGGTACATATAACTTAACTTAGAATACTCCGAGTTCTACTGAACCGGCTGTTGTAGTGTAACAGGGCTTAGCACACCCTGACTACAACTCTTAGCAAGGGATCAGTAGGTAAACCCATAGTGTAGGTAGGTGCAACACTTACACCTCACTAGAAAAGCATGTCGATCCACGGAGAGTCTTCGCAGACTCCCTTAGTGGTCAGTGACCCTCCACAGGTCGTGTCACGATATGCAACTCTTAGCTTCAAGGAGATGCGACAACTGTGTGCCTCCAGGAAGCTAAACCAGGGTTCTAACCCTACCATCGCAATTCTGATAGGTCTCTTAGAGGCGTACGATGCTAGGAGGTCCTCTAACACAGGTCCCCCCAGTGCAGATGGGAACATGCCGCCCTTAGAGGGAACCCTCGGTGACCCAGACCTCGACCTCCACACAGAGGAGGAGGACGAGGACGAGTTATCGGGAGACGAGGCAGACAAAGGTCCAGTGGTAGTCGGCAGGCTTACAAGGACCAACTTAAGCAGGCATGAGAATGGAGCTGGGGGAGCCCCGGGCCCACGCTCAAGCAGGCTTAACCTTGGGAACGGACGAGCTAGGTCTCTCTCCAGAGGCTCTGGCAGATCGGTTCATACACATGTCTCTCAGGCATCTTCTCAGAGAGGGATGACTTCCCCTCAGAGGAGGGAGCATGAAGCGAAGATGCGGGAGGTCAATCTGAGGATCGAGCGGGAAGAACTTGCCCTCGCCAAAGAAAGACTTGCCTTGGCCCGAGAGCAGAAATTAAGTGGGTTAGATCCCACTGGTGGCAGCATTCTCAATAGAGAGAAAGACAGGGGTATAGACACTAGACACCTGAGTAAAATAGTGCCCCCCTTTAAACAAGGGGACGACATCCACAAGTGGATAACTG
Source organism: Triturus cristatus (assembly GCF_964204655.1). Taxonomy (NCBI): domain Eukaryota; kingdom Metazoa; phylum Chordata; class Amphibia; order Caudata; family Salamandridae; genus Triturus; species Triturus cristatus. Next base: position 380,971,520 of record NC_140585.1, on the reverse strand, counting down.
CCTTGGAGAGGGCCTGCACTGTCCAGTGCGTCCCCCCAAGTCAGTGGGCAGCTATACTGTGGCTTTCCTTTGAAGGTAAAGGAAGGGACAAGCTCCTCACTACAAGAGCTGAGGATGCTAACAACTACCAAGTCCTGAAGCACACACTGATTGATGGGTTCGGCTTAACCACGGAACAGTACCGGGTGCTGTTCCGGGACACCCAGAAAATTCAGTCTCAGGATTGGGCTGACTTTGTCGATTGTGCCACTAAGGCTTTGGAAGGCTGGTTGCTGGGTAGCAAGGTTACTGATTACACAGGATTGTACAATCTTATCATGCGAGAACAGATTTTAAACAACTGTCAGAACCAATTGTTGCATCAGCACCTTGTCGACTCAGATCTGACCTCTCCCCAAGAATTGGGAAAGAAGGCGGACAGATGGGTCAGAACAAGGGTCAAGCAGAACCAGAATCAGAACCAGGGTGGTCAGAAGAAAGCAGACCAAAAGGGTAACAAGAACGAACAAAATGACCAGAAGTCTTCGACAGGTCCCCAACAAACCAAAGAGGGTGGGGGTCAGGCTTCACAGAAGAAGAAGACTCAAGAAGGCCAGTCAAAAAGGTGGTGCCAATACTGTAAAAGTAAGACTCACTGGTTTAGTGAGTGCACCAAGAAAGGAGGGCAAACTCCTACCACTGCAGCCCCTAAGGCACCTGCGCCCCCTAGTACAGTCAGCAGTGGTAGTGCGCCTCCCAAGGCATTAGTTGGGTTAACCTTGGGAACCGAGGGGAGTGACGACTTAGTCGGCACGCTCACTCAGGCCGTCCTTGTCTGTACAGGGGATATGGATATGTCCCCTGATGCCAGTCCCAATACTTTGGGCAAATACAGACAGACACCTTTGATAAATGGAAAAGTGGCTCAGGCCTACAGGGACACGTGTGCCAGTGTCACCATGGTGACGCCTAACTTCGTGGACCCTGGACAGATCATGCTAGGTACCAGTTACCTAGTGACCAATGCCAGCAACGTCACTACCAATCACAGTATGGCAGTTGTTGATTTCTCCTGGGGAGGGGTAAGTGGCCCGAAAAAGGTTGTGGTTAGTTCAGACCTCCCCGTAGAATGTCTGTTGGGCAATGATTTGGAAACGTCACAATGGTCAGAAGTGGAGCAGAGGACTCACATGGAGATGTTAGGCTTGCCAGCACATGTCCTTGCTGTGACCAGGTCACAGGCCAAAAGATGCCCCACTGAACAGGTGCTGGACCCTGGAAGAACGGACCAGACACCTTCCAAGAAAAGGAGCAGTAAGGGTAAGGCTTCGCCTTCCCCCTTGCCCCAGGTCGTGGATCAAGTCTCCGAGGAGGCTGACCTTAAAGAACTGAGGGAAACTGAGCCGCAAGAGCTTGAACCTGGTCAGGTTGAGTTTCTGGGCTCAGGGGGACCCTCCAGGGAAGACCTGGGGAAGGCACAGTTAGACTGCCCCTCACTTGAACCCCTCAGACAGCAGGCCGCTGCTGAGGCTGCAGGGAACGCCACAGGTACCCACAAAGTGTACTGGGACGATGGACTCCTGTACTCCGAGGCAAGAGACCCCAAACCTGGTGCGACCAGGAGGCTGGTCATCCCCTTGTCTCTGAGAGGTTTCCTTCTCACCTTGGCCCACGAGATTCCCCTTGCAGGTCACTTAGGCCAGAATAAGACTTGGGACAGAATTGTTCCACACTTTCACTGGCCCCACATGTCCGAAGATACGAAGGAGTTTTGCCGCTCCTGTGTCACTTGCCAAGCCAGTGGTAAGTCAGGTGGCACGACAAAGGCCCCCCTCATACCACTACCAGTGGTGGGGGTACCCTTTGAACGAGTGGGGATCGACATTGTCGGACCAATGGAACCCCAGACAGCATCAGGGCACAAGTTTATACTGGTGGTGGTGGACCACGCCACCAGGTATCCTGAAGCTATTCCCCTTAGGACCACTACAGCACCTGTGGTGGCACGGGCCCTACTTGGAGTGTTCTCCAGAGTGGGCTTCCCTAAGGAGGTCGTCTCAGACAGAGGTGCAAACTTCATGTCGGGATATCTGACTGCTATGTGGAAGGAATGTGGTGTCAACTACAAGTTCACAGCAAAAAAAATTTTTTAAACATTTAATTCATTTTATGTCAGAATAAACAATAATCATATTCAATTTTACACATGAATTTACACAAAATACATGATTATTCAATATATATGCATTTATACAATAATAGACACAAGTGGCTATTTGCGTGACTTTTCAAACACCCAATGCATTTCGGGACATTTGTGGTCCCTTCTTCAGGGGTAAACTGTAGGAGAAGAAAGGAGAGTATATATCAAAAATCTGCACGTTGCGTGAGCAGAAGGTCGTGTTATTTGAAATTTAAATAGGTATACGATACCTTGTCACGTGAGTTACATGTTCGTGTTTCTAAGGAAAAAATTCAAAAATATTGGGAATATGAGAAATACTGATCTCACTGTTGGTTAGTGATAATAAAGTAATGCCAAGAACCCCGATCTCATACCTGATCAGTTGTGTCATTTTACGTGATGTTCGTATTACAACGTAAAAAAATCTGCAAAAAATAAAAAGCTGTGTGTTAACTATACTATGTGGATGACTATGTCTGAGTACGCTCGGTGCTTGAAACAGAGCTTACCTTGTTGAAAAATTCAGGTGGCGGTAGATAACCGTTACTGAAGCTGAGTGTTGCTGATCTGGAAGTGAAGGACAAACCTTACAATCCAGTCTGATATTGCTGAAAAAAACCCATAGAATTGGGATCCAAAAAGTAGAATGTGCTTACCGGTTCAAATTGCGTTCGTGAAGCGATGTATTTCCAAGTGCCCTCGAACGGGGTTGGTAACTCATCAATTTCAAAAGAATAAGTAGTCGCGTTACAAGCGTCAGCTTGGAAACTAAAGAAAGACTACGGAAGGACATGGTCGGGAAAAAAAAGACTAAAGTGCTGCTCATATGATCGATACAAGTCTAAAAAAATCTATTTATTTAATGGTGAAGTATATATAAGTATATATAAGTCTTTATTGAAAATCAAGTCAAATAAGAATCATTATGGGATGATTCGCAAATAGTCGCGCTACAAGCATGAGCTTGGAAACAAAAAAAAGACTACGGGAAGACATGGTCGGGAAGGAAGACTAAAGTGCTACTCGTATGATCGATACGAGTCTAAAAAATCTATTTATTTTATAGTGAAGTGTATGTAAATCTTTGTTGGAAATCAAATCTAATAAAAATTATTATGGGATGATTCAGCTAATTTACTGAATTAAGTGGAAGCGCCGTGAACGCACTTATCGTGCGCGGATCGTTTGTCAATAAAGTTGCGACCATGTCTTCCCGTAGTCTTTTTTTTGTTTCCAAGCTCATGCTTGTAGCGCGACTATTTGCGAATCATCCCATAATGATTCTTATTTGACTTGATTTTCAATAAAGACTTATATATACTTATATATACTTCACCATTAAATAAATAGATTTTTTTAGACTTGTATCGATCATATGAGCATCACTTTAGTCTTTTTTTTCCCGACCATGTCCTTCCGTAGTCTTTCTTTAGTTTCCAAGCTGACGCTTGTAACGCGACTACTTATTCTTTTGAAATTGATGAGTTACCAACCCCGTTCGACGGCACTTGGAAATACATCGCTTCACGAACGCAATTTGAACCGGTAAGCACATTCTACTTTTTGGATCCCAATTCTATGGGTTTTTTTCAGCAATATCAGACTGGATTGTAAGGTTTGTCCTTCACTTCCAGATCAGCAACACTCAGCTTCAGTAACGGTTATCTACCGCCACCTGAATTTTTCAACAAGGTAAGCTCTGTTTCAAGCACCGAGCGTACTCAGACATAGTCATCCACATAGTATAGTTAACACACAGCTTTTTATTTTTTGCAGATTTTTTTACGTTGTAATACGAACATCACGTAAAATGACACAACTGATCAGGTATGAGATCGGGGTTCTTGGCATTACTTTATTATCACTAACCAACAGTGAGATCAGTATTTCTCATATTCCCAATATTTTTGAATTTTTTCCTTAGAAACACGAACATGTAACTCACGTGACAAGGTATCGTATACCTATTTAAATTTCAAATAACACGACCTTCTGCTCACGCAACGTGCAGATTTTTGATATATACTCTCCTTTCTTCTCCTACAGTTTACCCCTGAAGAAGGGACCACAAATGTCCCGAAATGCATTGGGTGTTTGAAAAGTCACGCAAATAGCCACTTGTGTCTATTATTGTATAAATGCATATATATTGAATAATCATGTATTTTGTGTAAATTCATGTGTAAAATTGAATATGATTATTGTTTATTCTGACATAAAATGAATTAAATGTTTAAAAAAATTTTTTTGCTGTGCATATTGCAGTCCTAGTAAACTTTATACTAGGCCACCCCCTTTCTTACAACACACGTGCCACGCAAGCATAAGGCAATATTGCACGCCTATCGGTAAAATTTCGTTCATTTGTTTAAAAATTGAGTGCGCCCACCACCCATCTTCTACGTCAACTACAAGTTCACCACACCCTATCACCCACAATGCAATGGGCTTGTTGAGAGATTCAACAGGACCCTAAAAGGGATGATTCACGGACTACCTGAAAAGCTTCGGCGGAGATGGGATGTCCTGATACCCTGCCTCTTGTTCGCCTACAGAGAGGTCCCGCAGAAGGGGGTTGGTTACAGCCCTTTTGAGCTTCTGTTCGGACATCCTGTAAGGGGACCCCTTTGTTTGGTAAAGGAAGGATGGGAGAGACCTCTCAGAAAACCGGCATCAAACATTGTGGACTATGTACTCGGTCTCCGCTCGCGGATGGCGGAGTACATGGAAAAGGCGTCTAAAAACCTGGAGGCGAGCCAAGAATTACAGAAAGCTTGGCACGTTCAAAAGGCTGTCCTGACTGTGTACCAGCCTGGACAGAAGGTGTGGGTGCTGGAGCCAGTGGCCCCAGCAGCACTGAAAGACAAATGGTCTGGGCCCCACACGATCATTGAGCGCAAGGGAGAGGTCACCTACTTGGTAGACCTGGGAACTCCCCGGAGCCCCCACAGGGTGCTCCATGTAAACAGGCTCAAGGCATATGTCGACAGGGAGGGCATGGGCTTGCTCATGGCCACAGATGAGGGACAGGAGGAGGAGAGTGACCCTCTCCCAGACCTGCTCTCTCAGAACCCTGACGATGGATCAGTAGATGGTGTTGTCTTTTGTGGCAGCCTCTCTGGACATCAACAAGAGGATTGCAAACAGGTTCTTCAATCCTTTCGACATATGTTCTCTCTGACACCCAGTCAGACCAAGTGGTGTACCCATGAGGTCGACACTGGGGACAGTCTGCCCGTAAAGAGTAAAATCTATCGGCAACCTGATCATGTCAGAGACTGCATCAAGACAGAGGTGCAGAAAATGTTGGAGCTGGGAGTCATTGAACCCTCGGACAGCCCCTGGGCTAGTCCCGTAGTGCTCGTGCCGAAACCTCACACCCAGGGCGGTAAGAAAGAGATGAGGTTTTGCGTGGACTACAGAGGTCTCAATGCGGTCACTAAGACCGACGCCCACCCGATACCAAGAGCAGACGAACTTATCGACCGGTTGGCCTCGGCCAACTACTTAAGTACGTTTGACCTGACAGCTGGGTATTGGCAAATCAGGTTAGCTGAGGAGGCCAAGCCCAAAACAGCATTTTCTACCCCGGGTGGGCATTATCAGTTCGTGGTAATGCCCTTTGGTTTGAAAAATGCACCTGCCACCTTCCAAAGGCTGGTGAATCGAGTTCTCACTGGGTTGGACGACTTCTGTGCGGCGTATCTGGACGATATCGCTGTCTTTAGCTCCACCTGGGAGGATCACCTGGTCCACCTGAGGAAAGTGTTAGAGGCCCTGCAGAAGGCAGGCCTCACTATCAAGGCCACCAAGTGCCAGATAGGGCAGACACAGGTTGTATACCTGGGCCACCTTGTAGGTGGAGGCCAGGTTCAACCATTGGAGAGCAAAATACAGGCCATCCAGGACTGGGCTCCTCCAACCACCCAGACTCAGGTTCGAGCTTTCTTGGGCCTGACTGGTTATTACCGGAAATTTGTCAGAAATTATGGATCCATTGTGACCCCGCTAAACGACCTGACAAGTAAAAAGATGCCAAAAAAAGTTCAGTGGACAGCAAGCTGTCAGAAGGCATTCGATGACCTAAAGCAGGCCATGTGCACAGCACCTATCCTAAAGAGTCCAGACTACTCCAAACCATTCATTGTCCAAACAGACGCTTCGGAGCTGGGTGTGGGAGCTGTTCTATCGCAACTGAATTTTGATGGTCATGACCAGCCCATAGCTTTTATTAGCAGGAGGCTGACCCCCAGAGAGAAGAATTGGTCAGCTATTGAGAGGGAGGCCTTTGCTGTGGTTTGGGCCCTGAAGAAGTTGAGGCCATACTTGTTTGGCACTCACTTCAAGATTCAGACCGACCATAAGCCCCTCTTGTGGCTAAATCAAATGAAGGGTGAAAACCCCAAACTACTTAGGTGGTCCATTTCCCTACAGGGGATGGACTTCACAGTGGAGCATAGACCTGGCACTGATCATGGCAATGCAGATGGGCTCTCCAGGTATTTCCACTTAGAGCAAGAAGACTCACCTGGTCAAGGTTAGCTTATTGTCCCAAAGTTTGGGGGGGGGTCATGTAGGAGAGTAGGGTCTGCAATCCTATGATCACCCAGATTTTTTTGCTTTTGCTTCATTGGTTTACGACTTTCCCCGGCTGTGGGCCTGCCAATCAGACCCACAGCCTAGCTGTTCTCTCTCGAAATTAACACACATGTACGTTAGGTGCATCCACTAATTGGAACTGGGCCGCCTTGTCAGTCCCTGTCTCAGCATACCACAGGTATCCAGGGCATCGGTGCACCCAGGGCCTACCAGGGGCTGAAGCATGTATTATGCCACCCCTGGAATGGCCGCCCAAATCTGACACAACTGGCTGCACGACAGCTGGGGCCACGTGGTGTAATCACCCGTTGCTGTAGGTGTAGTATTCCTACACCTAAACCCTAAAAATGGACACATGGATTCCTATCAGTCACTCCTATAGCAGGCCTTATCAATCCTGAAGGCAGAGTGCAGGGAATCATGTGGGACGGTGCTCTGGCGCGAGCTGAGCCCGTCGACGGCTTGCGGAACCAAGTCCTAATAGCCGTTCCATGGTGACGCGGGCCAACTACTTTTAATGCATTATAATCCTGGCGGTTATTTGCTAACTTTGGCCTCACATCACCTACACATGTCGAGTAAGGTGTCATACGAATGGGAATACAAACCCCTCGCCAGTCCTGGTGACGGGGTTAGCATTCCCCCCTTTTAGAGGGACACGACATGGAAGTAACCTTGAACCCCGGTTAAAGTTGACTCAAGCCTCAGCATCACAAAATGGATGCTGCCACCAGACACAAGTCTGACCTCCTGCTGCTGGGGGACCTTCCAGCAAGGGGAGCTTGGACAAAGGGTTTCCTGTCAAGGGCGGTGTTAGCACCGTCCCAGACAGGGTTTGTGTATCCCAGGTAGGCAGGGCTGAAAGGAAGGTGATTGCAAGTGGCACCCCGGTGCTCACTGTGCATAGCCCGGCTCAAACCAGTTTCGGGGGCACACCAGCCCCTGAGCTGGCGCGAAGCCGGACAAAGGATAGGGGTGTAACCACCCCCCTCCTGGCTCCACCCATAGGTAGAACCTAGTCACGGGCCAGCCCCTTTTCTTAGAATAAAGGTAGGAGCGAGTCCCCTTCCCAAATTGGATAATCAGATAATCGGATAACTCCGAATCACGAACCACTTTCCACGAAAGGAACTCTTGACTATTTCTGAAGACTCTCCCTTGTGGCTAAGGAGTAGCCACCCTGCACCAGCAGGCACCATCTAAGCGCTTGCGGTTTGCTGTAAGTCTCTCCTACGGATCAAGACTGCCCAGCTCGACGAGACCCGAGTCCCTGCCATCTCTGACCTTTTACCTACCTCATCAGCCCAGCTGAGAGTCGTAGGTGTGACGAGACCTGCGGGACCGGCCATCTTCAGAACCTGCACGACGCTTATCTAGCACGCCCACCGAGGGACCCTCGAGTGAGTGCACCTAGGGTTTGAGAAGCCCTAACCCTGAGCAGCTCCAGCATCGAAGTCTGCCTCCCCAGCATCCCCGAGATCTGCGTGGGGGCCCTTCCGCTCCTTGCTGTTCACCGCGGTGTTCGACCACTTGCCGACCGGCTTGTGGCCCTCTTCACGACGCACCACGATTGTTTCATCACTAGTCTGGTTGCTCCAGACTGGCTCTTGCTCCCGTTCAACAGAGGAGTACCACGGACCCTCCTGGTCCACTCCCGACGCCATCTTGACTCCCCCGCTTGGGTTGCCACTGCCAAGATCCGCTGCCCCTGCCTGGGCCCAGCATCATCGACAGCAGACACCTTCGTGGGACAGCTCGCCCTCCATCCTGGTCGCCGCCGCGCCTCCTGGCCCGAGGAACAGCCGAGTCCGACGTCACCCACTCACCTGGTCGAGGTGACTTCAGCCGGTACCCTCCTGGTACCCACACGATCGCTGGCTAGCGGTTGAGAACTGAGTCCCCTCTGCTTTCAGGTTTCCTTCATCACCGATCCAGGCTTGGATCGCTCTGAACATCGTCACTGGTCGCCTGCCAGCAACTTCTTCCTTCAGGCTCCTGAGACTACACGAGGACTCCCGACATCTTGCCGAACTTCACGCAGCCGCAGCCTCCGGGCTAGGTAACTCGAGCATCTCGGTGCTCCATCGCAGGTTCGCTCTACAAGTGTCCAGTTCCTTTTTCGTTTAGTCCCACTGATCGGATCACTCCGGAATCAGTACCTCCAGACTCTAACCATTCGCATTTCACTGTTAGTGTAGATGGTTTCTCGTGCCCCTCGGGCATTTGTGTAAATTGTGCAACTGAAGTATTTTCCTAAGAGTTTTGTAGTGTGCTTAGCTCCCTGACTCATAAAGAGCCAGGGTAGTCTTGTTATAAATAAATATCCTTTATTTTCATAACAACTTGTGTGGTGTCCTTTCGCTTGGTGTTCAAGGGGTATATGTGATGGTAAACAGCTGGCTTAACACGCCCTCTAGAGTTTAGCCTAAGACTGCTCGTATCCACGCTACTAGGATAGCTGGTCTAAAAGGTTGACTTACAACCAATCATCAATAAGGGTCGTTTGGAATGATACACAGTGATCACTAGAATAGTGAGCACTACATATCAGGCCAACTTCTCACAATGAGGGGCCCCAGGTCCCGGCCTGTCGCGGACGGGCGCAGACGAGCTTGCCTTTGGCGCGCCCGCTGCGCGGCCGGGAGTGGGACATCCTTTTATGCTAATAAGAGTGGGTGTGGCCGAGCGTGAGCAGCGTCACCCAGGGCTTCCCTGCGATGGTAGTGATCCTCCCCGTGGCCCGCTACGGCACCTGAAACAGCAAAGCAGGTAGGAACAGAGCGCACGAGGGAACAAACAAACAAGGGGGTGAGTGCCCAAAGGATTAAAGTAAAATGCCAGTGAAGTTAAAAACAAAGTAGCGTTGCTCCCGGCTTTCCGCCTCAGGAGGTAAATCAGAGTCAGGGGCGCGGCTTAAGTCAAATTCGAAAGTGGGCGTGGCCGAGCGTGAGCAGCGTCACCCAGGGCTTCCCCGCGATGGTAGCGATCCTCCCCGTGGCCCGCTACGGCACCTGAAACAGCAGAGCAGGTAGGAACAGAGCGCACGAGGGAATAACAAACAAGGGGGTGAGTGCCCAAAGGATTAAAGTAAAATGCCAGTGAAGTTAAAAACAAAGTAGCGTTGCTCCCGGCTTTCCGCCTCAGGAGGTAAATCGGAGTCTGTTCATATGTTGTTTTTGAACATTGAGATATAGGCTATTAAAATAGTCCAGGGGCGACATTATAAGGGCCGTCACCGCAGTCTTGAGATTACTCTCAGTAAGGAATATCTTATTTTTCTTATTATTCTGAGAACCATGAAGCAGGCTGAGATCACCACACTTACTTGGTCTCCCATGGTAAGTTTATTGTCCACCAATATTCCAAGGTTTTTGGCCTTTCTTGTGGGAACTGGACACAGACCAAGATCCTCACGCCACCACTCCGGTGTCCACACCCGAGGATTATTGCCAAATTTTAGGACCTTGGTCTTGTTGGAATTAAGTTTTTAACAATTGGAGGACATCCTGATCGAGATAGAACTCATACAGTCATGGAATCGGTCTCCAGCCTCCTTTTCAGCTCCCTCCGTCAGCGACAACACAATTTGTGTGTCGTCAGCGTAAGAGGTGAGCTGGAAGCCAAAGGACCTAATAACTCCAGCCAATGGTGCCACATATATATTAAAAAGCGTTGGGCTAAGGGATGAGCCCTGAGGCACCCCGCAAGGGAGAGAGAAGGGTTTAGAGGTATTGCCATCTAGATCTACGGTTTGCGACCTATCTGATAAGAAAGATTGTAAAAGTTTCCAGGCAAGATCTTTCACACCGATCTCCGACAACCGGTCCATCAATACTTTGTGATGGACCGTGCCAAAGGCCGCAGACAAATCCAGTAGAATCAGTACGGCATTTCCTCCCCTGTAAACGGCCTCTCTGATTTCCGCCGTGGATTTTAGCAGAGCCAACTCAGTACTATGATAAGCTCTGAACCCATATTGTGATGAGTCCAGAGAGTTGTTGAGATGAAGGAAAGCACTGAGTTGACAACAAAGGGGTGAGTGCCCTTCCAATTACTTCAGGGATTTGTTTAATAATCCAGACAGGGCATGGGTCATTAGGAGCCCCAGATTGGATCGAGTTCAGAACCTTGAGCGTATCTGACGTCTCCAGGGGAGCGAAATGGTCAAGTGTCAATGAGGAGCCAGACTTGTACACTCCCTCCGTCTTAGAACCGGTCTGATCCCCTTTTTTCATGTTGGTGAATGAAGAGAAAATAATTTCTATTTTATGTCTAAAAAATTCCGCAATTTTATTGCAGAATTCAGGATGACCTTGGCTCTTAGAAGTAGTTGGGGTAGACAATTTTGTAATAGTTTCGAATAGTTCTTTTGAGTTGGATTTAGCTAAAGCTATTCGAGTTGAAAAGAACTCCTTTTTAGCTTTCAGAAGCGAGTGCTTATATGTAGTAATACAAATTTTGTATCTTTCCTTATCCGCTTCAGCATAGTGTTTACGCCATGCCCTCTCTGATTGCTTACAGACCAACTTTTTGGCTTTAAGCTCATCAGAATACCAAGGAGCTGTTGGTGAAGCTCGTTTGGGAATCTACTTTTTTCTGGGAGCTAACTGATCACAAGTATTGATTAACCATTTGTTATAAGCAGCCGTGGCCTCTTCCACATCCGACGGGGGGTGGCGCAATGATCTCATAAGGGAGTTTTCAAATTTCTTAATATCCAGTTTCCCCAAGCTCTGGTTACGATCTCCTGGGCCTGTTTGGTGTTGACTGAGTGGGCCGAGTGGCTGTTCAGTTCAAATTGAATGGCACAATGATCAGACCACGAGATCAGGAGAACTGAAATGCCGGCCAAATCATTATTATGAGAATATATACCATCCAAGGTATGTCCTTTTTCATGAGGTGGGGCCTTCACCAGTTGTCTGAGGCCTCCAGCACCCATGATTTGTTCCAACCGATTAGTATCGAGATCACAAAGGTTTTCTAAATGAAAGTTAAAATCGCCCAGTACCGAGTAGGACTCTAGACATAGCCCTTCTTCAAGTAAGGTGCCCACTGTATCCAGGAACCCACTTTTAGATCCCGGTGGGCGATATAGTAATATGCTTTTGAAGGTTCTGTAATTAACTGAATAAATGTTGAAAGCTAGAGCCTCACATGTCGTGTTGGAGGCAGAGACAAAATTGGATTCCACTGACTCATGATAAATGACTGCAAGCCCGCCCCCCTTTTTTAGTGGCCTGTCTAGCGTATAACAATGGAACCCAGCGGGGGTTGCCTTAACTAAATCTGGTCCAGAGGCATTGTCAGTCCATGCTTCTGTAATAAAGGCCAGTTTAATCTTGCATTCCTCCAGCAAAAGAGCACACTCCGTACTATGCTTAACTAACGATCTAGCGTTGAGTAGCATACACTTTAAAGAACCTACATCAGTATGATCGGTCTTTTTATCTAGCATAACACCAGGATCATGAGCTGGCAGATTCAGAATATACGGGAGTCGTTGTCGGCAGCTGACACAAAAGGAGCTCTTTGTGCCATTATTAACTGCATTAAGCAGTGTCTGGTGACAGCATGGTTTACCAGGGTTCAGTTTATGCATCTCCTCATTAGTATAGCGCGTGATAATCGGTGATAAACGGCCAAAAGCGCGTCCGCTGTGCGTGCGCTTCAGTGTGCGTGTTAAATAGGCCAGCGTCTCAACCACTAGACCGCTACCCGGTAAAGTGGTGAATCAGCGGTTCGATCCCCTCCCTCCTTCCAATTCCCCCGGTCAGTGCAAAAAACTGTGCAAATACGAGCAGCTAAATTAGTTCAAAAGGGTAACAATATAAAGCAGCGAAGATGGAGGATATATGATCACATGCTTTTGAAGAGGAGACGAGTCTTGAGGGAGTATGGTAGGTGTCTTTCAAAGGATGGAGTATGGATAGTGGTATGTCTGCCATTTGCAAAGTCCAGTCTATACACAATCAATGCATGAGGTAGAGATTTCAATTAGAGTGGTCTCAGAAAATGTTTAATTGTCTTTAGAGTTGGTAGGTGGAAGTTTGCTGATTTTGCTGCTCTGTGAATGTGCGGTATCACAGAGAAGGACACATCAAACATAGAACTCAGTGAGATAACTGTGGATGAGAGAACAGGAGTATGCAGATGTTAGTTCTTTAATCAGTTACAGGACAATGATAATTTTGGTGAGTAAAGTATAAATTCTATCCTTTTTGGATTGAATTGAAGCTAGTTATTTGTCATCCATGTTTAAAGTTTGATGATCACTGATAGCGGAGTGGTGACAGTGTGAAACCATTATCTTGTGTTACTATTGCTTTCAATGTTTCCCTGCACCTGCTTGCCACAACATGCACTGATATATTTTATAATGAAATAAGAAATGCAGTTTTCTTATTAATTTGAAGTGCCCTTTAACATCAATATGCTTGCTAAGTTTGTGACTCAAGTTAACATAGAAGTCATTTTATTTGAGGAAGAACTTTTACACATTTTCCTCATCTCGCAATAAAGAGATCCTTTGCCTTCGATATTGGCAACCAGTAGCATGACTTAAGAAAATGAATGGTCTGCTGCATATTCATGTGCTGTATCTCTGCATTAAGGACGTCTTGTATTTTCTCAGTGAGAAGATCATACCTACTGCTCATTAAGTAAGTTTTGTTCAAAGTAAATAGTTTCTGTAATGCGTTTGCAGCCCATAGAATTGTATGGAGAAACAACATATATATGAACCATTCAATAATACATGGTGAGAATTGTATTTTAATTATTTGCTGTGCTGTTTGCTATTTTTGCATTAAACATGTGTTAGACTTGGCATTCTGACTTGTTTTGTTTTATTTTACCACATGGTGCATTAGCGATGAAAATCATCTCTGCAGGCATGAGATAGGAGAGCATTGGACAGGATGTCAAGTGATGACCCCAAGAGCCAGAGGTAAGGCAGAAGTTCTGGAGAGACTGGAGGGATTCACAGCTTCGCAATGGACCTGGAGAGTAAGCTAAAAGTGTAAGCATGACTGACCCAATAGTTATGTTAAGCCTAACTGCACTTACTATATGCTTGCTTTCCATGGCCTGTATTGTTTTAGTGTTGTGAATGTGTTGTTGAAAAAAGGGTGTGAACAATTGTCCTATGTGTAGGAGATGAAAGGGAAAACAAGTTCCTTCTGCAGGTAGGACCAATGAGTAGAAAAAGGGTAGAGAGTGTGTGTGGGAAACTGGGTTCTTGTAGTAATCCCCCCACTTTTTGCCTGGTATTTAAAGCAACTTTAACTGAAGTGCACTAGGTTCTTGCTAACCAGGTCCTTAGTGACAGTGTTCTTTCCCCAAAACAAGACAATTGGTCACTTGGTCCCCAAGTGACCAGGCCTTAGCTCCCCTGTTAGTCCATAGTAAGTGGTCCTCTGGCACCTAGGGCATAAGGGTCCCTAGAAGCCACAGCATATCTTGAGCTACTCTAAGGGACCTCGCACCAAAGTCATACAGACTGCCACCGCAGGGTGACAAGGTGCTCTAATAAGAGAAAACACAACATGACACACACTTGTGTGCCATGTCTCCTAACACTGCATGTAATATTTATAAGTCACCCCTACAGCAGGCCTTACAGCCGCAAGACAGGGTGCGTTATATTACATGTATGGACATATTTGCGTGAGCAGATATTCCCCTGCGCTGGCCAGTTCAATTACTGCCAATTCATGTGAACAGGGAAACCATTTTAAATACATGACACTGGTCAAAAATGAGTTCTCCAGCTACATGAAGAATTCATTGAAACAAGACATGTTTGGCATCAAACATATCATATTAATAAAACCACACTGATTCCAGTGATGGATTTGTTAATCGATGAACCCAGAGGGCACAGTAGAGGTGCCCACTGAAAACCTAACAACTACTAGTGTGCTGTTTCATTCTAGCTAGCCTGTCACCACAGAGTAGTTTGTGAGCCCAAGGGGTGAGGGCCTTTGCTCTCAGGTCAGGAACAAAGCCTGCTCGAGCTGAAGGTGTTTACACTCTCTCCCAAAGGATGACCCGCAAATAAGCATTCCAAGGCAGGGAGCTTCAAATAGTTCACTGCCTTTGGTGTGCGGATCTGGCTTCCTCACAGGAGAGGATGCCAACCCCCTCCTGTCCAGGGCTAATTTGGAGCCTGGACAGGTGGTAAAATTAGTATTCAGAGAGGCGTGTTCACCTTCTGGCTAGTTCCACCCCATAGGTGGGCTACCTGAAGTGAAGATGAAAATCAGAAGTCTGCCATCTTTGTGATGGCAAACTTAGGAACTCTGGGACAGGGTTATGCCCACTTCTAATAGAAGTCGTCATATAGGGGGCACAGTGACCCCAAGAGTCAGTAGCCAATTGGCTACTACCCCATGCTTCCTTACATCTAGTATTTAGGGGAGCCCCTGGCACGAAAAAATAAGATCCTGCCGACCTAAAAGAAAAAGGACTGAAGAGCCGTGAAAAGCAAGAACTGTGGAAGGAGCAACTGACTTGGTGCCAGCCCTGCCACCTTGTTCGCTGTTACTGATGACTGTGCCACAGTCGACTCATCTTGTGAGATGCTGGGTCTCCAAAAGCCTGGGAGGACTACCAGTGCTTCTACCAAGACTCAGGAATTCCCATGGAGCAGCGGAGCAGTTCTTCTGCAACTTACAGGTCCCAAAGGTAGAACTATGAGGACTCCGGACCTCGTAAACCCAACACCGGTCTGGCCCCCTGCACATGTCGCTCCAAGCCCGAATTGATGTGGCCCAATGGTGCTAGTTTGATACCCCAGCCATCCAGAGAAGATGTCCACTTTGGGTTTGCCAGGAAGGGACTCTTCGAAGCTACCTGCAGCTTCTTTGTGCAGCCCGCCTGACCGCAAATGACTAGACTGTGAAAAACCCAATGCCTCAAGACACCTCTACACCCATCGCCTCTAGCCAGAGTTGAAGTGAACCAAAGGTACCCCCACTTCCATAAGCATCGTGAGACATGAGCCCCCTTGTTAGTTCAGCCTGACTAGTTTCCTAGTCCAAACCTGCAGCCTCTTTCTGACCGGACCGATCACATTTGGCTAACATTGAGCACCCGATGTAGTAACATACCTCTGCACCCAGACGGCTAAGATGCTCCTGAGGTGACCTATTGGAGTGGCCTTGGACCTTGCCCCACACTCACCTTAATTCTAGGAGATTGCTCCCATAAGTCGCCGTGAAGTGCCTGAATGCAGTACATGTTTTTTCTCCGTAGGATAACATCGAGCACCTGACGCTGAAAAGCACCTCTGCACCCGGCTGCCCTAGGTGACCTGTTGATGCTGCCTTTGATCTTGCCCCATACTTACCTTAAGTCCAGGAGATTGGTCCTGTAAGTCGCTGTGAAGTACCTGTATACAGTATACGCCTCTGAAAAGTGCACTATGTCGACTTTTGAAACCGAAAAGTTTTTCCATCTCAAAACACATTTACCTGGTTTTGATGATCTTGGTGCCAAAACTTATATAAAGATAAGTTAATTTTAGAAATTGGTGTGGCTCTCTTTACTGAATCGTGTGCATCATTTATTGACTGTGTGTATTGCAGATGTCTAACAATTGTCTCTGATAAGCTTAAGGCTGTTCGACAACACTGCCCCCTAGAAGAGCACCTTGGAATTGCAAAAGCAAGCCCCTGTACACTTATAAGGGAATACTTGGACTCTTTGCACTGTATTCCTCTTTTTGGTATACTATATTAAGAGCCAGCTTCCTACAGTGTGTATCCATGGTTTACAGAATACTGGCTCTAAAAATAGTTTGGTAACGGGAAAGATAGGCAGGAGTGATAAGACCCAAAGCACAGACCCTTGAAGGTGTGCAAAAAAGGGGCACTCTGCTTTAGGTGCCAAGATCTCTTCACAAGCCACTCCGGTGTTGACTGAAAGTTCATTGTATGGAAGGGGATCTTTGAATGTGAGTCCACAATATCTTCCCTACCACCTCCACAAGATATGTTACAAGAAATGAAACTGAGGGAATCCTATTCTGTTTTCCCTCTCCTTTCCTAATCCCTCTCCATGAGATGAGTTGAAGTTACAAAGACAGCAAACCCCTTCCTTGTTACTGAAGTACGAATGAGCAATAAGGAGAAGAGATGGGGGCAGAGAAGCACAAGTTAACTACCTTCTGTAATGCTCTTTTGGGTGAATATCTAACCACATATTCCTCACCTGCTGACTACCCCCAGGCACCAGACTGTATCCTGAACAATTACATTTAAAGCAGTTCGGAAGTGGTGCCACCCATGCCCACTGAAGTCATTTACTTTCATGAACCCTACTGCACCTTCAGGAGAAGATTTAAAAAAATCACTGTACAGATTTATTGTTCAGAATCTTTTAAGAACGAAAAGCCCATATCACAGAATGAGGAGGTGGAGTGGAATCCGCTGATTAGATATAGTATTCACCAGAAAGAAGCCATAGTAAGTAGCTTGATCTTCTGATGGATACTTCTAACTGGAGATTCCTCACCTAGTGAATAGATACCAAAGCAGTACCTCCCAAGGTAGTCAGTCTGTTGAATGGCTCAAACGAAAAAGTCCTAAAATTCTGCAGGATGCCACTGTAAGCCCGCATACGCCAATGTATGTGTCTTACTAGCAGGATGCAAGAGGCTGTGAGACTCAGCAGCCTCAGAGTCAGTCTCATCAAAATCTAGGATAGAGGCTGAAACATCGGAATAACAGCCCAAATATCCTGGACTTACTGTTTCAGAGGATAGGACAGAAACTGCACTGTATCCAGATTAGCTCAGATGTAAGGTAGAATCTGACAGGAATGTCATGTTGATAGTGTGCCCCATAGAATACAGGGGGTTTGCCATAGTCCGGAGGAGGGATACAGATACCGGGTGTGGACTGCCTTCAACACCCAGTCATTAAGGTAGAGAAAGACTGGAACCCATGTACTCCGCAGAGATGCTGCAACCACCACCATCACCTTGGTGAACACTTGAGAGGCGCTGATAAGTTCGAAAGGGAGCACAGCCAACTGATAATGCTTTTGCCTTACAATGAAACACAGGTAACGGCTGTGGGCAGGGAGGAGGGGGATATGGATGTAGGTGTCCTGCAAGTCCAGTGCTAGCTTCCAATCTCCAGGGTCAAGGGCAGACAGTATCTGAGCCAAAGTGAGACTCTTGAATTTTTCCTTTTTCAGCAAGCAGTTGAGAGGGTGTAAGTACAGAATAGGATGGAGGCCTCCATCCTTTCTTGGGAACAGAAAGTAGCTGGAATAGCAACCTATGAAGAAACAGGGTGTTTTTATATGGTGTGATTATGAGAACTCACCATGTAATACACTTAGCAACTCCTGTAGGTCCAGTAGGTTTAGTCTGTCAAACGCTCAGCTCAACCCTGGGTAACTGTGGCACTAAGCAGCAAGGCTTTCTCAGTGGAAGAAGTATAAAGATTTTAAACAACACCAAAACAACTGAAGAAGAAATCAACACGACATTAAAGAAATCCGACAACAATTTATAAAAATAGACTGCTTTTTCTTATACAAATTTAGACACCACAATGGAAGGGATCCAGCAGAGGGTTCCAGAGATATTAACTTCACAAGCAATAGTAAATCAAAGCATTTTCACACAACCATAAACAATCCTTGGCAAATTAAAAATATCTGACACTTAGAAACTTTATCAAGGAAAATCTCGGTAAGTGTCAATTGCTCAGGTAGAGGTACTTGGAGCAACCAACTCCAGCCGGAAGCTGATCAGGAGGACCAGCAAGGTCCCTAGAAACAATTAACTCCACAGAAGAATCAGTCTTCAAGCAGTTTTAAGCACTTTATCTGTGTTGCAATGGATTCATAAGGAGTGGTCCTGATGCAAAGGATGAAGGATGCTGTGGATGTTGATGAAGGGTTTTCCTGCAGGTGCTCCTGGTTACAGGGTTGATGACCCATGAGGTCCTCTTTGGTCAGGCCAAAGTCCAGTCACCACTTGACTACCAATTGCCCAAAGTCACAGTCACAGCCCAATCTTTCCTGGCCCGATAACTCGTCTTTTGAGGATTCCAGCCCTCCCGAGCTCAGCGAACTCAGGTGCAACTCTGTGCAGTGGGTCTCGGTTCCTGGTGCCACACAGCAGCGGTGGTAGCGACTTGAAGACTTTGGGCTATTAACTTGCCCCAGCAAGCTTCTTCAACTGTTGTGTCCCTGTGCTGGGAACAGGAAGCCAGTTGATTGTCCCTTGGATTCCCTTGGCTTATCTAGGTTCTGGAGACACCACTCCTTGAGCACAACACAGCAGGCACAGCCCCTCTCTTCACTAGCCACAAGGTGCAGCAGGTGCAGTATTTGATGGTGCAGCCTCTCTTCGCTGGTTCTTCAGTGTAACAGGACAGTCCTTCTTCCGAGTCGGTTGGGATCTGAGGTCTGGGTGCCAGGGGTACCCCTCCTATGCTCAGAAAATGCCCTCAGGGCAGGATGCAGTTGGGAGCGGATGAGCTACCAGATTCGCTCCCACCTGGTGATCACTTCCTGTGGAGTGTGGCATCTGGCTATCCCAGGATGCACCATTCTTCCCACTCCCAAGATGGCGAGACCTCTCTAAGTGTTTAGACCTCCATAGCCCACCACTGGAGTGAGCTACCTCAGGGCTACATGACCCTGAGACAACTGGTTTGGCAACTGGTTTCCCCTCTCTTCTCTTCATGCCAGTCTGCCTGCCTCAAAAATGGGGTCTGTCTTTTGGAGTGAACACTTAAGTGGCTTCCTACACTAGTGAGTTAAGACCTGCCTTGCAAATCCTCATTGCTCTTATTCCTGAGAGTCGTTGGCACGTCCCTCCTGGAGGACAGAAAGCTGTCTCGTGGAACAGGCTCCATGTGTGCCCAAGAAAGCACAGAAGTTTTAAAAGCAACAAGGGGGCAGCTTTGTAAAAGCTGCATACTGAAACAAGTTACATTAATTTTGACTTGAGGTACAAGTTGGGCTTAATGTAACGAGATGTTTGATACCTTGGAGTGGTCACTTTGGTTGGACCGTTGAGGAGTTAGCACAGCACAGGAATCAGCGTGGAACCCTGTACTTGCCATTTGGGCGACCAAGTCTTTCCACAGTATAAACAGTGGTCTTGCGTATGTTCTACCAGGACAGGTAAGTTTCATGAACTTTTTTAACCAAACGAATATCCTTTCAAATATATTTTGGTTGCTTCCTCTCGAGCTAGGGGTTAGCAACCCAGGAACGACCAACAAGGAGGGGGGATTTTTTGTTCCCAAGTGTGTGATGGTAATACTTTGAAGAAGCTTCTTGAGAGAATTATGAGTCTGACCATCCTGTTGTTAATGGGTGGGAAGGGAGAGAGACCCTTTTCTTTTAATAGCCCTCACTCACTCTAATAGTGACATGATTCATCATGGGGTTCACCTCAACTCCTAAAAGTCGGGGTGTGCGCAACCGTATTTCAGGGAGCACTTAGGATATTGTGTACTAATAAAGATAAAATTCTTCACCCACTCCTAAAGAAATCTTTAATAATGGGGTGGGTGGGAAGGTTAAAATATATACAAACGGGTGTTTAGGATGTGATGGTCCTATGACCCTTGCTTCTGCACCAACATGTTTCAGCCCTTTCTACCGGGCCTAAATAGGTTCTGAGCTTTCGTCAGGGTGGGATGTAATGAAGTTACTTCCCCCAAAGACGTGAGTGCATACAAACAATTCGTCTCAAGCACCTCTAAGTGTTAAAGACTGGAACATGTCTAATACTTGCCACTGGTCTGGATGAGGATTTACCTAATCAGGAGACAAGATATTCATTGTTAAATACATTACGATTTACATTAGAATACCATCATTATATAAACCCCCCTGGAGTCGTTGGAGTGGGAGGTGTAGACAATTTCACCCATCTCTCCACATCTTATTAACCCAGCGTGTTGCTGTTGTGATTAAATCATATGTATCACGTTTGACATTCCATATGCATTCTTGTGCCTTTCACATGTGCTATGGGATCATGCAAGCATGCAATATTTCATTCACAATATACATCAGGATAGGATAGGATATTTGCTTGTAGAGCGCTCGAATGCCGTGGCGTCTTGGCGCTAAAAGGGGTAAGAACCTAGTGGAGCCAGTAGCCTGTCACATACAACTATGTTCTGGTAAACAGCAGAGTTTTCAGGGCTCTCCTAAACGCCAATCTATTAGATTGCAGACGCATGGCTACAGGCAATGAGTTCCATAGTAGAGCAGCACGGTGTGAGAACGCTCTGCCACCCCATCTCACTCTCCTGATCCTATCCAGGCAGAGAAGATTCAAGTTACCCGATCGTAATGATCGGGCTGGGATGTAAGTTCTGAATAATGTACGCATAGCCCTTGCCCCACCTCTATAAAGAGCCTTATGGACAAGACATAGGGCCTTAAATTCAACACAATGCTGCATTGGGAGCCAATGTAGGGTTCGAATAGCCACAGAGGTCGGTTTGCCTCTAGGTATGTCCAAAAGCAGTCGCGCAGCAGCATTCTGTAGTGATTGAAGCCTATTCATTTGGGTCTTATCAATTCCCAAAAATAGGCCATTACAGTAGTCCAACTTTGAGAGCAGAAGGGCCACCACCACTAACTTCTGTTGTTCCTTCCTAATAAAAGGAAAGATCTTCTTCAGAGTTTTGATAAGGAAGAAACAGGAGGAGGTAAGGCCAGTCTTTCCATGAAAGATACACATTCGCTCTCATCTCCAACCTACTGTGATGGTTTAGATGGTTTCTTTGCACTCACCCCAACACCTTAGGGCTAAGGATTCTCAAGGGAGCACAGGAGGGAGGCCTTGTAGTCACACGCTGTGTGTGACAAAGGTTTGTTATGGATTTTCATGTTATGGCGAATAGTTGTCGTTTCTTTTGTTTTAATTAGGTAAGGAGGTTGCTCAGAGATGATTATGTAAACCAAAATGAATTCCTCAGCAACGAGGCTCTACAAAAAGGCCCCAGATGGAATATAGTTCACATGCCTCCTCCTTCATTCAAGCACCAGTCCCGTATGTGTGACCGGCTGTAATATACTCAATACATGCTTGTTACGTTCTCACATTCTATTAGTGAGCTCGTGTTGATGATAACTTGCATGTGCGTGGTTCATGTACACGCGCATGCTGTGGGAGTATTATTTGAAATGAGCATCTCTCGAAGATGCATCCCTGTGAGTTGAACCTCCTTCCTGAACTATGAGCGGCATCAGGAGACAGTTGCCGTTCATACTTCAGAAGGGAAGGACGCACTCCAGTGGTGTCTTCATGTTTACTTAAATAAACCTTCAAGATCTACTTTCCTCTTGTCTACATTGGATTATTCATTATTCTACATAAGGACATGCACTTTACATTTGGCGACGAGTTATTTTTAAAGTAAAAAGCCAACACCACAACGATTTGTGCTTCCTACCGGCATCCAAAGGAATAAGCCTCACTTTCTCTAGCACTTCCGCCTAGCTAAGGAATCTTCTTTACATTTCTCGATCAACAAAAGAGGAGTTTCCGGATTAGCGAAGGTCCTACCAAAGAACTAATGCGTCTCTTGTACGGTGAGCTCTACATTTCATTACGTTATAAGAGGACCCGCTTGATTGGCTCACTCAGCAACTTCTCCTCGTTACCCAAACACGCACTGTCATTGGCTCAAAGCGCGTAATTGATTTTTCACATGTTTTAAACCCGCAGCGCTATTGGTCTCGCGCGCGTGTGTCTAAATCATCGGGTAACGGAGAAAATTAAGGAGAGCTCACCAGGGAGTCACTTTTAAGGCAAAAGTAAGTGATTTTTATATGCTCCACATGCCTACAACTTTAATTCTTTAGTTTAACAAAGGCAAAAGCTAAATGAGCGCTTTATTGCATCTCTAACTGAAAGAGCACTTTGTTAAGCACAATTTATATACATTTTAAATGGCTTCTCAGCAAATATGTCAACTGGATCAGTTTCTTCCAAGAGCAGGAAAGCCAAAAGAGCTTTGGAAACTCTGGTTTAAATCCTTTGAGAATTACCTTGTGGCAATTGATGCTGAGGAATATTCACCCAAACGCAAACTTGCAATTCTTTACAGTTTCTTGGGCAGTGCTGGGCGAGAAACCTTTGACAATTTACCTGTCACCATCCCACCACCAGGTGAAGTAGATGGATGGAACGTTTACACTGATGCTGTCAACAGAGTAAACAAAAAGTTTTTAGAGCAACCAAGTGTGATGCTTGAGAGATTTAATTTTATGAAAAGACAACAGAATTCAGATGAATCCATTGAAGATTACATATCAGTTTTAAGAAACTTGGCGGCGAATTGTAACTTTGGGGCTGAACTAGATTCTTACATAAGGGATCAGTTTGTTTACAGCTGTTTTCACAAAAAAATTCAGGAACGTCTTCTCAGCTGCAGAGAGCCTTCTTTAGTTGAAGTTATTGACATTGCAAAAGGAATTGAGAGATCTATTATAACGTCAAAATGTTTAAGCAATGACAAAGTTTTACCTGTTAACATGATTCAAAATCATCCTCACATTAACAATATTTCTTTCAGGCCAAAATTCGTAAAATCCTTCTCTCAAAAACACTTCAAAACTAACTCTTTTTGTTTTAGGTGTGGTTCAAAATCACATTTAGGTGATAGTCCTATTTGTATGGCACTAGGTAAGAAATGTACCAAATGTGGGAAAATGGGTCATTTTTATACGGTTTGTAGAAGCAAGAAAATGGTCAGGGTTAGTAATTTAGACACTGATGAAACTTCTAGAAATGTTAATGTTGAAGCTATTCATTCACTTGATGATAATCTGGAAAGACTTATGCTGTCTATTGATTCTCTAGATTTGACTTCTTCCACTCAGAAATTTAGGGAACCATTATGTGAAGTCACTATTGGAAATGTTAAGGTTGATATGATGGCTGACTCTGGAGCACCAGTCACTATTGTTTCGGACACTCTTTTTGAACAGTGTTGGTCATTTAAGAAACCCTTATTAGCCCTGGACATTATTCCAAAAGCATATGGTGGTC
Source organism: Triturus cristatus (assembly GCF_964204655.1). NCBI lineage: Eukaryota > Metazoa > Chordata > Amphibia > Caudata > Salamandridae > Triturus > Triturus cristatus. Next base: position 380,947,710 of record NC_140585.1, on the reverse strand, counting down.
ACATAATCGACATGCATGGGTATTTCATGGAATTTATTACTTGCTTAGATCGAAAAATCTTTACAAAACATATACGTAGCCCCTAAAGGCAAGAATATTATTGGATGGCAGGATTTAGCTAGAATGGGCCTGAAACTAGTCCCTGGCTCTGAAAATCCTATTCAAATTAATGATGAAATTGTAATTTCTTCTATTAATGGTAATAATCATAATAATTCGCTTGATTGTACAAATATTGCTGAAACCATGCTTACAGAATATCCTTAAGTTTTTACAACAAACATTGGTAAAGTCAAAAAGGTAGAGCATGTCATCAAGCTAAAAGATAATGCTATCCCAATTTGTCATAAAGCGAGACAAGTTCCATTAAGAGTTAGAAATGACCTTAAAATACTGCTAGATAAGCTGGTCAAAGAAGGTATTATTCAATCTACAGAATCATCAGAATGGGTTAGTCCAATTGTAATAGTAAGAAAAAAGGACAATTCTATTCGTCTGTGTGCTGACTTACGCACACCTAATAAGAGTATTATAGTGGATTGTCATCCTTTATCAAAAATTCAGGATTTGTTATCCAATATAGCTGGTGCAACCTGTTTTACCATTCTGGATTTAAGGTCAGCCTATCATCAAATTCCATTATCTAGATCATCCACTGACCTGACCACATTCGTAACACCTTTTGGTGCATTTAAATATCTTAGACTCCCATCTGCGGCAAGCGTATTTCAAAGATTTATGGATCACATATTAAAGAGTATTGACTCTGTCCAAGCTTATCAGGACGATGTTTTGATTTTTTCAAGAAATAAGGTTGAGCATTTATCTACTCTCAGGGAAGTTCTTAATAAATTCAAAGAATATGGGGTTACTTTAGGTACAGACAAATGCAAATTCATGGCTGAATCCATTGACTACTTAGGACACACTATTTCTGCTTCAGGAATCAAGCCTAAGTTTTCTCTCACTCGAGCTATTGATGAAGTCGTTGTACCCAAAAATAAAGACCTGTTAACCCCTTCAGTGCCACGCCCTTTCCCCCCTCCTGTGCCGGGCATTGCACTAGTGGGTGGGGTTCATGACGAGATAGTCTCGTCATGGGCACAGCGCAACCGTGCTCCATGACGAGACTATCTCGTCATGGGCACTGAAGAGGTTAAGATCATTTTTGGGCATGACAGAATACTATTCAAAGTTCATATCAAATTATGCTCAGGTGGTCCAACCCCCCCTACGTGTTTTGTTAAACTGCATGCTTTGCATGGAGAATTGAAGCACAACAAGCTTTTGAATTAATTAAAAAACTCATTATTCTCTCCATTCTCACCTGGTGAAAAATGCACTTTATCCGTTGATGCGAGTCAAAATGGCTTAGGGGCTGTTCTCTGTCAATGGGCTAACGGCAAGGAAAATACAGTGGCTTTTTCGTCCAGATCTGTTTCTACTGCAGAGTCAGACTACAGCACAATTGAGAGAGAAGCTCTTGCTTGTACATGGGCTGTGTACAAATTTAAAACTTTCATTTGGGGTACCCAATTTGAAATCTTTTCTGATCACAAGCCATTAATACATCTGCTAAATGGAAATGGTACAGGAAAAGCCTCCTCGAGACTTGTTTGTTTATTGTCACGCTTACACAAATACAACTTTGTTATAAAACACATACCTGGTGGTCGTAATTCAAGAGCGGATTGCCTCTCTAGATTATCATTAAAAGATAACTCTTCATGTTCAAGATTTGATGATGTAGAATGTGTGGTAGCTTCTATTGACGATTTTGTCAATGGCTTGCCTCATATTACACAAGATGACTGTCTGAAAGCGTCTGCGGAAGATTCCATTCTTTTGGCAGTAAAAAACATGATCGTGTCAGGTTGGCCTAAAGAACGTTCTCTTCCCTCTCCTTTAAAGTCATTTGCACAAATTAATCAAGAACTTTCCCAAGTTGAAGGATTGGTCATGCGTGGTGATCTTGCAATCCCTCCAACTTCTTTGCGAAATAACATTTTTAAAATAGCACATGAAGGGCATCTGGGTATAGGTGCTACATCAAGGAGGTTGAAAGAAAACTTTTGGTGGCCTGGTTTAGATACAGATGTTATCAAGTGGTTAAATTCCTGTGCAACTTGTCTAGTATCTGATAAACACTGGAAAACGGTAAAAACACCTTTGCATAATGTTCCAGTTCCAGAAGAAGCATGGACGAAATTAGCTTTGGATTTTGCAGACCCATTTGATGTGCTTTCTAATGACAGAAAGTACATATTAGTATTAATAGATTATTATTCAAAATGGGTGGAGGTTGAATTTTGTTCTTCTCCTTGCACGTCATCTGTGGTTGATTTTCTTTCTAGAATTTTTCTTTCCGAAGGATTTCCGAGAGAATTAGTTACAGACAATGGTTACCACTTTACTTCAAATGCAATGGAGAATTTCTTGGAATCTCATGCTATTAAGCATTTAAAGGTAGCATTGTATTCCCCTTCGGCCAATGGATTAGTGGAACGAATGAATAGATTTATAAAAGAGGGAATACAGTCAGTTTTAGCTACTAATGTACCTGTGGACATGTTTAAAAAAAAAAAGATTTGGTCATATCTCACAACTCCTCAATCTTCAACTGGTGTATCACCATTTAGATTGCTCAAGAAGAGAGATCCAAATGGAACTCTTTGTCCATCATGGATTAGAATTTTGAAGAAAAATGATAATTCATGTTTGGCTTGCAAAGACAAACAAAGCATGCTTAAAAAGGTTGCAGTTCAACAAGCTATACAAAAGAAAAACTTTGATACCAGAGCCTGTAACTATGTTAATGATTTTATAATTGGAGACTGGGTCATGATTAAATCTCCTAAGAAAGTCAAGAAGGGTCTTTCAAAACTATCTCTTCCTGTACAAATTTTAAAATTATCTAAAGGTTCGGTGTTTCTTGGTCAGAAAGGTTGGTGGAGTAAGAGAATGTTAATTAAATTAACTCTGCATCAAGCAAAAGAAATATTGGATAAAAATGTTCTTCAAGATGATTTACATTTTTCACACTTTTTAGATGTCCCTACCTAATCAGATTTGTCAATGTCATTTAGCAATGACAGTTCAGGAGATTGTGTTTCAAGATCATCATTTCATGTTGACCCTCAAAATGTTGTTATTAATAATTCTTCTGAATCTAATTCCTCAAGACCTATTCGTAACTGTACATTTTCTTCAAGATACAAGTGTGAGAAGTTGGCCTGATATATGATGTCACTAATTCTAGTGTACACCTTGCATCAGTCCAAACAACCCTTATGGTGATTGGTTGTAAAGTCAACCTTATAGACCAGCTATCCTAGTGGTAGCATGGACAAGAGCAGTCTTAGGCTAAACTCTGAATGGCATGTGAAGCCAGCTGTTATACCATATATAATCCCTTGAATACCAAATGAAAGGACACCACAACAGATATATATATAAAATAAAGTGTATTTATTCTAGTCAAACCCTCAGCACTCTTTATGAGATTCGAGGTAAGTACAACACAGTCTTATTCAAGCATACATTAAGTCACACAGGTAAGTAATACAGTTAGGCCCTAGGGGCCACGCAAACCATATACTAAATAAGTGGTATAAGGACCACTGTCACGGAAATAAGATAGGCCTAGGCCTAGGGAATCGCTGGGGCTACACTATACTACCCAAGGTTAGGAAGTGGGAGGCCCACGGGATTCAGGTGCAGAGTGGAAACACTCACGCGTAATGCATATAATCGATAGAAATAGTACAGTTCAGAAATAAGCAGTTTTAGGACACTTCTGGTATAGCTAGAAAGTCGAGACTCGGAAACTAGACCCTAGGATAGTCGATACCCTTGTGAGCACCGGAGTACCCAAGTTACCTAACCCACGGGCTGCGGGTGCATAGGTGTGAACTTGCGTCGGGCTTTGTCGTGGACTTCTATGGATGCCTGAAGGAAAGTTGTTGACAGGCAGTCAGTGCAGAGTGTCCGGTGGATCCAAAGGCCGGGATCAAGAAGGAAGGATACCTGCAAGCAGAGGGGACAGAGTCTGGGTCACTAGCCAGTGACCACGTGGAACCAGGAAGGAACCAGGCGATGTCGTGAAGATTGCAGGTGAAGGTGAAGCTTGTCGCAGCAGCCACGGGTACCAGGAGACGTCGAGGACGACCAGGACCAGGAGGCGAGCTGTCCCACGAAGGCTCGTGCTGTCGGCGGCGTCGAAGTCGAACTAGGACTCACCAAGCCTTGGCAAGCGGAACCCACGAAGAATGGAGGACTTGCTTCTGGTGCAGACCAGGAAGGTCTGAGGTGCTTCTCTTTTGCAGAGGAGCAGGAGCCAGTCTGGAGGAGCCAAACCAGCAGTGGAAAATCGTAGGTGTGTCGTCGCAAAGGTTACTAGCAAGCGGGCAAGCAACCGGACAGACGCGGCAAGCAGGAAAATGCAGAAGGGCCCCACGCAGGACTCGTGGAGTGTGGGGGGCTGATCTTCGGTGCAGATGGGGCTTGGGGTTGGGGCTTCTCAATCCCCGGTGCACAACCTCGAGGGTGCCTCAGAAGCTGCGCTGGAAGATACTCGCCACTTTTCCCAGGTAGCCGGTCCCATGTCTCTCGTCGCCTCCACGGATCTCAGCTCGGCTGTGGATCAGGGTCGGAGAAGTCTGGAAGTCAAGGCTCTGGTCGGGCTCTGCAGTCGGTCCCTCGTAGAACTTCAGCAAAGCAAAGGGTAAGTCTCTTGATGGTGCCTGTTCGCACAGCGTGACCACTCCTTGGCCACAAGGGAGATTCTTCAGTCTTCTTCTTTCGTCGAATGTCGAAGGTCAAGAGTTTCTGTTCAAGTTGCAGGTTCAGAATAATCTAACTTCCTGGGGCCCAGCTACCACACTTATACTAATCTGGGGGACTGGGTTGCCTGCTAGGTCACGCCTTATGGGTGGGACCTGGGAGGGGGGTGGTTACACCCCCTTCCCTTTGTCCAGTTTCGCACCAGGACTGGGCTGGAGTGCCCCAGCACCGGTTTGAACTGGACTATGCATGGGACACCTTGTGTGCCCCAGGCAGTGTCTAGTTTCTTTCATCCCTCCCTGCCCCAATACACTAAGGCCTGTCTGGGGTGGTGCTCGCACCTCCCAAGGCAGGAAACCTATTGTCCAAGCCTCCCGTGCCGGGATCACTCCCAGCAGCAGGAGGTCAGACTTGTGTCGTGGCAGCAGCATCCATTTTGTGATGCTGGGGCTCTGGTTAACTTTAACCGGGTAAGTAGGTTTCAACATGTCTTCTCCCTCTAGAAGGGAGGGATAATATCCTCATCCCCAGAAATGGGATGGGGGTATTATTCCAAAGTGTTAGACACCTTACACGACATGTTTTGATAAAGCCAAACCATAGTTACCAATAACCATTTAAGATTATAAGGCACTTTAAGAGTATATGGTAGGCTATATCATAGAACAGCTATAAGGACATGGTTCCGAAAGCTGCAGACAGGCTCAGCTCATGCTAGAGCACTATATCACATGTTACCAAGCACTCTGCCTCCAGGATTGTTAAGGCCTGCCATAGGAGTGGCTGATAGGTACACATGTGTCTATATATAAGGTAGGTATAGGAATACTACACCTAAGCAAGGGGTGATTACACAACCTTGCCCCAGCTGAGTGATCAGCCAATTGTGTCATAATGGAAGGCCAGGCCAGGGGTGGCATAATACATGCTGCAGCCCCTGGTAGGCCTAGGGTACACCTATGCCCATGGTACCTAAGGTACAATGTACAGGGTCCAATAAGGTGATCCTATCCAATGAGGTTATGCACCTAAAGTACATAGTAATAATTTAGAGAGAGAACAGCAGGGCTGTGGGTCTGATTAGCAGGCCCACAGCCACATCTAAGTCGAAAACCAGTAAAGCAAAAAGCAAAAAGTGGGGTGAACATAGAAAGCAGCCCCTACTCTCCTACAACAAGGATTTTTATTTTTATTAAATTCAATTTTGTTTTCTTTGTGAAAGGAGAAGGGTGATGTAATATACTCAATACATGCTTGTTACGTTCTCACATTCTGTTAGTGAGCTCGTGTTGATGATAACTTGCATGCGCGTGGTTCATGTACACGCGCATGCTGTGTGAGTATTATTTGAAATGAGCATCTCTCGAAGATGCATCCTCGTAAGTTGAACCTCCTTCCTGAACTATGAACGGCATCAGGAGACAGTTGCCGTTCATACTTTAGAAGGGAAGGACGCCCTCCAGTGGTGTCTTTATGATTACTTAAATAAACCTTCAAGATCTACTTTCCTCTTGTCTACATTGGATTATTCATTATTCTACATAAGGATATGCACTTTACACCGGCCCCCTCCAACCCCACTTACTTCGTCAAAGGTCCTGCCCTGTTGCCACCTACTGATGCTTGGGCTCCCCAAATTGCACGAGTGCCCTCGATCGGCTCCGCAGCTAAATGCTGTGGATTTCGCGCTTCCGGGATTCGGCGCCGCCTCATCTTGACACGCCCACAGGGCGTGATTCAGCGAGTCTATTGGTTGTTGCTGGGTCCTGTTCAGTGACATGTACATGTCCGTACCGTGACAGGCAGGTTTTTGTAAATTTCAATAAAGCATCGGTGTACTGTTATAATTCTATTTATCTAGGAAGGCTTCCCATCCCACTGTATACTCGTGGTCTCCAGAATGAGGGAAATGGAGAATGGCGCGCACTTGCCCGTACAAGGATAGGTCGGATTTTGTCAATTCACTGTTTTTAATACGCACTGGGGTACCCCTCTAACTTACATTCCTTAGGTACCAGGGTACCACTTGCTGAAGACTTAAAAAGTAAGTTGGCCATTTCGAATTGGGTACAGCCAATTCGGCCTACACGTTAGGGACAGTGCACTGGCATAAAGGTCTGATTAGCAGGTGTCAGGGCCCTCTCACAGTCAAAAATTTGGGGGTGACCATGCAAAAAGATGCATTTTCTTACACAACTACAACCTACTTCTGATTCCGGCATTCTCTCGATGGCTTCTTTGACCAGAATAGCTGGTACTTCCTGCCACAACAGTGAGAGGTGTTCCTCCATCAGCTGATCGCTGGACTGTCTCATGGAAACGGGGGCCTGTTGAAATGTTAAGCCATAGCCCTCCTGAACAATCTTAAGCACCCATTTGTCGGAAGCAATTTTCCGCTAAACGGGCCGGGGGTGCCAGATCCTGCCATTAACCAGGTGCCCATGATAGAAAAATGACAAACTAAAGAAGCTTTGAGGTTGCAGCTGCCATGGGGGCTGAGGGGCGGATTTGGTCGGCCTCTGACTCTGGTTCACACAAGGCTTGAGGGAGCCGGTCCAAGGCCACAAGAGGACTGCGATACGTGCTGGCCATGGTGGCTTAGGGAAAAAAGATGCAGCTGAGCCACGGAAGGGGCAGAAGGCAGAATGCAGCTGTCGTGAGACCATAGTGAGTCCCAAAGACCTACCAGTGGCCCTGCTGTCTTGGAAAAGCTCAAGCGACTAATCTGCCTTATCGGCAAAAAGGCAAGTCCCTTCGACGGCATGTCCATAAGGGATGCCTGGACATCCCCCGAAAGTCAGTGGTCCTCAGCCAGGCGTGACGTTGGAGCCCCACCATGGAAGCAATGTCTCTACCCAGCAAGTCAGTTGTATCCAATCCACATCTGAAGGTGAACTTTGAAGCATCTGTCCTGTCAACAATAACTTGGGAAAGTATGGCTTGAGCCTCCTCGCAAAACCATATGCAGCAATTGCGCAACCATATTTCTGACAGTATGGGAACAATGTGGTGTTCACGGACCACAATGCCAGGCTGGTGGAAGAGAAAATCCCCAGTCCGAAGGTATCCGGCCTCTTGGATTCCCTATCCAGTGGTGTAGTAGGGAACGCGCTGGGATTGATCATGACCTCGATCACCAGGCTGTCAGGGGTGGGGTGATGGGTGTGGAAGGCCGGATCCCCGGGCACAGAGCGATGGTGGCAGGAGATAGTCCTGTGTACAGGAGTGCCTGTGCACGGCTTGGTCAAGGCCCTGAGTTGGAAACCAGTGAGGGCTTTATTAAAGGGGTGTGGGAGTTCTGACAGGGACACCCGTTGCTGAAGCAGCTCTGTCAAGACAGTGGTCTTGACCTTAATCATGGGCAGCTGAAGGTTCAGGACCTCAGCTGTCCTCCAGACCACCATAGAGAAAGAAGCCCATTCCTCCGTTGCCACTGTGGGAGGAGAGAGGAGGCCATTGTCTGGTTAGGTGCCCAGACCACCACATTAGCCAGGTCCCCATACCAGGTGTCATGGCCATGGACTCTGCTAGGGGGTCAAAGTAGCTATAGGGAACTTCAGATCCCCTCCATTCGTGTTACTCAGAGGGCCCATCTGGGAAATAAGGCTTGTCTCCATTTCAGGCAGCGTGGGCTTGGCCGGTGCAAGAGCCTGCGTCAGGCAATGCCGGTTCGGCTCCATATCGGAGTCAGGAATCACAATAGGTTCGGAGTCACCAATGGGTCAGTGTCAGGCACCGGTTCCACAGATATAACCAGTGAGCTGGATCTAGATTTGTGGTGTTGTTTTCTTGCATTGTCTGATAAATGGGACTGACGCGGACAATTTGAAGAGCACTTCGACTTTTTGGACTTCTTCTTGTGACTATGATCTCACTCGCAAACAGCACACAAGTAGAAATCGATAAAATGGTTGAAATGAGGGGAGCTTGTCCGGATCCCCACTGATGGCGAGGAAAAACAGTAAAGAACTGTGGTCATTGCACTGGGGTGGTGCCCATTTAAGTCATGTACATCGCGGATGACACTGATGATACCGCATGGAACAGAATAATGCTACCTACCGGTGTGCAAGGGGACTGCTAAAAAAAGTTCACGCTCCAGTCTGACGCCTCTGGAATATTCTGTGGTAATAAATCTGCAGCTAGAAATCTTTACCAGATAATCATTTTGCTTTCACCAATTTTTTTGGGGGGGTATTTATGAGGGCTAACCAGCTTAACCAACAAAAAATGCCTTGCAAAAACCAATACAGAAAAAACAAGAGTTGCCAGAGGCAAAAGGCTGGCGGCCAGCGCTAGACCTATTGGCTTTGCAAATGCTTGTAAATATTTGTAAGTTACCCATACAGCAAACTACTGGGCCCTAAAGGTTGGACCTGTAGTTTCATGTTTAAAGTTTCTAACAGTAAAAAACCCACAATGTCCTTTTTACTGTTGGAAGGCTAGTAGCCCCACAGGTGAGTGTAGAGATACAGGCTTACCTCCTTGCCCTGCTAACTTCTGAATGGGACCACTAAGGTTGGTACTTGATGATATCAAAATAATCAGTGCATTAAACCCAATTTAATGGTTCAATCAAGTTTAATGTCACTAGGGGGGAAATTGCAACTTTAGAAAGTTACCACTTTGTTGCTCAGAGTTTTCAAGTACCTGTTTATGGTCGCATAGAAAGGACTAGTCTCAAGACAGACTCCTGGGGAGAATTGGTGCTATCTCCTACTGGCTGGAAAAACCACACATGGTGTGGTTGCCAAAGGTCAACTTCAAAGGAAAAGCTGCATTTGAAGGGTAAATGGCGAGCACACATAAAGAGGGGTTGCTCATTTGTTTAGATAGACAGGAGGCTATTGAGGACAGTGAGGAGAACGCACTGGTCAGACCAGTTCTATCTGTGAGTATGCAGCTCAGAGGTAGCCATACCCCTGAGGTGGGCTACCCAGCTCCACAATCCAAGAGAGGAGTTCTGCCATCTTGAGAGTGGATCGAACACAGTCTTCTAGAATATCTAGATGCTGCACTTCACAGGGAGTTGTCATTAGGTGTGAGGGACTCAAGTAGCCCTTCGGCTAGTAACCGCTGCCTCCCCTGAGGGCACTTTCTGGTCATAAGTGTCGCACCACCTCAGTCTGCCGACTTCCTGTAGCAGCACCAGGGCCTCAAAAGCTGAAGAAGCCTGTCTTGATCAGGTAGTAGCAAAGATCACCAGATCGTTGCTTCTGGCTGAAGTGTACCTGGAAGACTAAGTACCGACACACAGAAGTTGCACTTAAGTCTGCTGGACTCAGGAGAGTTGTCAGAGTGCAGTTAGGTCACCCAGAAGGCACGCTATCACCAGAAGAACCAAACCACAGCTATCTTCAAAGCAGGAGACTGGCAGACCAGTGGCAACTGGTTCAGTGCTCGACTCCATCTCTACTTCGAAGGTCGTTGAGTTCTGGGGCCAAAGTCGCACCACAATGTTCGTGGACCGATAGATGGCTCCAGGAAGGCCCCCTCAATCAGACTACCGCATCCTTGAGCATCTTCGGCAACCTTTATTCCGAGAATCAGGACCACTCCATTATATTGTATGGCAAGTTACCATTGACACTGGAATGGAGACTGCTTTCTTGTTGAGTTAACTGTCCTTTTGAACAGTAAACTTGTTAAAATGTGAGTAGACTTGAACCATGCGACTAGAACACTGACCCACAAATGTGCGCTGTTTCCTTCTCTGCTGCAAAGATTTGTTTATAGTCATAGTTGTATTTTTTGAAATGCAAATAAAGAAATTTAAAAAAATTTGTCCTGTCGCCCAAAGTTACCTAAAGTGACCACATGCAACTTTGATACAATTTTTTCTTCAAATGTTTTTAACTGTCAAATTTGTAGCACTTACCGATGCTTGTTTGCAGTTGAGTGAAAAGTTGTGAATTATTGTATCTTCAAGTATTTATATCTCTGGAACACCCCCATTGGATCTTGTTGGTTTTGGTGTTCCGTAAAAATTGAGTCCATATTTATAAACTGGTGTCTGATTCTTTTAAGAGTTGTGCTCTTTTCTTATTCAATTGTTTCAGTGCTATTTAAATGCTTTACACTAGTTCCTCTGTTTAAGCCTGACCGCTCAAAGCTACACGTATGCAGGGTTAAGCTAAGCTTTGACAAACAAGCCTGACTGGACCTGATGTGGAGTGGTGAGTGTATCACAAGGTGATGTCACACAAACACACCAAATAACACACACCCATTTCCTCACAGAATATGATAGATTCCCTGTTGCTGGGCCCAGTAAGACTTCAGGTTCCACTGAAAAGTTTACATGTGCCACATGACATGGTCAGCACGCAGCATGCAAGAGGTTAACAGGTGACCAGAAAGCAGGAGTTTAATCGGCCAATAGGCCTCACAGTCACCCGTATTGAAATCCACTAGAGAGGTTGAAGCATTGGGATGATAGCCTAAATATCATTGACTCGTTCTAGAGAAAAGGCTTGAAATCAAACTGTATCCAGGATGACTTGTATGAAGGGAAGTCTCTAAAAAGTAGAAAGTTGACACTTTGGCAGGTTAACTGAGAACGCCAATAATGTCAACAGGTTCACCGCTGTCTGGAGGTGGTCTGCGATTGACTGGCGAGCCCGTCTTCAACTGGCAATCTTTGAGGTAGGGGAAGACTGGTACCTCCAACCTCCGCAGATGAACAGCAGCCACTGCCCTCACCTCTGAGAACAGTTACAGGGCCTTGGTGAGGCCGAAAGGGAGCACAGCAACCTTATAATCAAAGTAGCCCATCTCGAATTGCAGATAGCACCTTTTGGCCTACAGAATGGGGATGTGAAAATAAGTGTCCTGTAGGTCCACTGACAGTCTCTGGGAACCCGGGCAGAAAGAACAGGGAAAAGGGTGAATATCTTGAATTTATCTTGAATTTTTCTTTGTACGGTAAGGCATATAGAGGGCAAAGATCCAAGATAGGGTGGCGGCACAAGTGAATAACAAAGGCATAACACCTAGTTCCAGCTTCCGAGGCTGGTACCCTCTCTAAGGTTCCTATGTCCAAAACAGCCTGCACTGTCATAAGATGGACAGGTGGTCCTCAGATAGGTATTCGCTATATCGGGAAGGTGTAGTGGGTCGAAAAGGAATAGTATGGCATAACTCTGTTGGATAATCTGCAAGCCCTTTTTGTCGGATGTGATGTTTTGCCACCCCTGCGGAAAATGGTTGCTCCTCCCTCCAACTGTATACCTGTGTGCTACTAAAAAGACACCAAAGAGGCTTTGCGGCTGCTGCCGGTTGGAGCAGAATATTAGGAGAAACGCTCTCCCTGATGGCTGGGCCATTAAATGCCAGACCCACAGCCCCAACTTCGACAGAGCTGGGAAGACTGTTGTGGATCAGTGGGGGATGAAACTGCTGAATTCTCAGGCCCCTTGCATATCCCTTAAAATGACATAGTTGTTGTGGGGATTGCCAGGCTGGAATTGAAAAGGCCAGAGAATGTGCAATAGCTTGGCTTTCTTTAAATTGTTCCAACACCAAGGCTGCCTTTCTCGCCAAACAGGCAGGAGCCGTCCAAAGGCTTGCTGATTAAGGACACCTGTACGTCCCCTGGGAGAAGCATATGGACCTCATCTCTTCATGGAGCCGAAGCACCATGTTGATTCCCGTAGTCCAGCCTAGACAATATCTGCTGAGAAGGGAAGAGGAGATGATGGACTTGGCTGCATCCCCATCCTCTTGAATGGCGTGGGCTAGTAAAGGTATTGATCTTCTGGCAACAGAGGTAACATCTTATCCACCATGTACCAAAGTGCGCCGATATAACTCTACAGTAGGCACTCCACATTAACTGGCCTCAGTGCAAGGGTGGCTGAGGAGAACATATGCTTAAGTGTCCACTCATATTGACTCCATGTCGGGGGCGGCTGGTTGGAAAGGCATTAAGGTTTACTTCACTGGTGGACGCCTGTACCACAAAGCTCTACCTTGCTGGATAAAAAAATCTGGGTTGACTGGAGCAGTTCTATGGTGGCGGGCAACTTGTAAGATGACTGGCAGGCCAGTGTTGAGTGAGGTGCCCAGTTCACAGGTCTCCTGTAAATCCATGTACCATTCATCTGCATCATAAGGAAGGGCAAGTTTCCTTCCAATGTCCTCTCCATATGGCTGATCAGAGTCCAAGCCAAAAGACTGGTGTACTGTATATGTGCAGCTGCTTAGTAGTGGGACTGTATCTGAGTTAGATACGTTCACAACAAAATGTGGCATAATAAGACCTGGACGTGGCCTGGGTTAGAGGTTGATCCTATGCTTGCTTGGAGTCTTACAGAACAATATGTTCCGGATCCCCTTCTTGCATTGTCGGTGCCAGCGTCAATGAACGAGGCTGGTTTCAGACTCAAGCCTGATGCTGGTACAGAACCCAAGGTGGGTTTGAGCTGTTTAGACAGCACCAAGGCCAAACCACAAGCGCTAATCTGGTTTGAGGGCCCTGTGGATCCTTAGGGCCTGTAGGCACGGCAGAGGCACAAGAAGTGTGCTAAGCAAAGGTCTGTGATCTGTTCTGATCCTAATCTCTGTTCCCCATACGTACTTCATGAAATGATTCACTCCCCACCAACATGCCAACGCCTCCTTTTCGATTGTCAAAAAGTTCTTCTCCATATTTCTCGATGGTCTAGAAGCATAAAAAATGGTGACGCCCACACCATCACAAGTTTGAGGTATCACTGCACCTAGCCCTACGGTACCACATCAGGGTTGATAGCAGTCATGTCTTTAGTATCAAATAGTTTGAGTGCTGGTGCAGCAGCAATACTCTTTTTAAGTTCACAAAATTCTTTTTCACACTACACAAACTTTTCACTCTTCAACATGAGTTTACGCATACATTTGGTTTTTCAGGATACATAGGGATGAACCTCGAATAGTACTCTACCAGGCCTAAAAATGACTGGAGCAAGTTCTTGTGTACTAGAGAAGGAGTATTATTAAAGGCGGCAATCAATTTCATTTTGGGAGAAATATCATTCTCATCAATCCAATGACCCAAATATTCTACACCTTTCACTCCGAACTTACACTTCTTTCTTTTAATGTTTGTTTCTCCCAGCTACGCACTCTTAACATATGCCTACCTACTTACAGTACATGCATATAGTACAAGGAGTAAACAAAGTAAAAAACCTGCCTCAAATGTTTCTAATAAGGCCTTTTTTTGGGGCCAACTTAAATTGTAAATAAGAAAGCCCCTTTACAGTCTGCATATTGTTGTTTGGAGCAATAAAGCAGACAACCGGCAGGTGCTTCTTAATTTGTCCCGGTGTTGGAAAATTGCACAGGAAAAAGTTTCATCATATTTCACTGGGTCCAGCATGGATCTCGGTTCAAGCTAAATAATAGTTGCCTGCTTCTAACTGCTTAAATCACCCCTGGTGTTCAGTAAAATCGGATAATGGTACAACCTATGTCCTGTCCTTTTATGACACCAGGGTGTAGGTGCTGCAGGTGAACACAATTCATGTAACAAGGGTATGTATCTATATTACAATACCATCTCAAGACCCTATTAAATCGAGCTATATGTGTGTAATACACCTGGTTTCGCTCTCATTGTAAGCAAAATTTGGGGTGTTAGTTGCCACGGATTTATATTGCTGAGCGCAGCACCCACATTCATGATCAGTGTTGGGTGCACATAGCCTTGTTTGCAGCGCATAGATAACTTGTGCTGAGGCACACAGAGGTCAAATATTTGAGGGGACATCGACAATGACGTGTTTGAGAAAGTCAAGATTAAGTTGTTGTCACCACATTCATCTTGTGTATTTACTTTCTGAGTTTCAGAAGAAGGTATTGCAACAGTATCCTTATGAAAACCTGGCGAAAGGTCTCATTGTTCTATCTACTTCTTCTGCTGGGGAACTTCTGTTTTTTATGCTCAGGAAGGCAAACTAATTCAGCCTTTGTATTGACAATAGAGGCCTGAATAAGGTTACGATTATAGACAAATATACTGTACCTTTAACTAAAGAGATTTTGGAGTTGTGAGGAGCATCCAGGTACATTCTAAACTCGTTCTTTGAGGAATATACCATTTGTTAAGACTAAAGGCAGTGGACAAGTGGAAAACAGCCTTTCAAACTCCATATGAGCATTTTACATATAGGTGATGCCCTTTGGTTTGAGCAATGCCCTTGTGGTCTTTCAATGTTTCTTTTCAACCGGAACATATTTTGAAGCCTAATGAAATCTATATGTAATATATTATCTAGGGGAGAGAATGTGGCCTAGGGCGGTCAACCTCGGAGCTGGGGAATCGGGTTCAAGTCTCTGCAGGGACGCTCAACATTCTGTGATTCTGGGCAATTCACTTAATCTATCTGTGCCTAACAAAAATTAATGTGTCCGTCTGTAACGTAACTGGTGGTCATTTAAAGCGTTCTGATACCTTCAGGTCTAGTTTGCGCTTTATAAAACTCCACAAAAAAATCTAGACAACATCCTGATTTTAGCAAGAACATTGTCCGTATTTACATGCAGTCCTACAACGGTTAAGGAACCACTCCTAAAACTATAAGTCTAAGAAATGTTTGTTCAAGCAAACTGAGTTTGAATATCTTGGGAGTGTTCCATCACTTAAGAGCTTCTCAATGGATCCTAGATCCTGGAAAGATTCAAGCAGTGTTGAATTGCTATCACCCTCGTCAGTTAAAGAGACCCAAAGCTTTTTGAGGTTTTCCACATTTTGCAGGCAGCCTATTCATATCTTTTCTGCTTATTCCTGCAACATCTCCCAGGGCAAGTAGAAACATTTGAACACTGGATTTCACTGGGATGAACGTGTCGAAACTGCCTCTCAAACTTCTAAGTACTTCGTACTTAGGCAGCCAGATCCTGCAAAGAAATTTGTGTTGGTAACAGATGCCTCAGACAGTGCTCTTGGGGTAGTGCTACTTCAACAGCAAGTGGATGATAGTTTGGAACTCCCTATCTATCACTATTCAAGGACTTTGCAGCCCTTTGAAGAAGATTATTCTGTTATACAATGGTAGCAGTTGGCCAAGAAAGAAGCCTGCATGGAGAGGCGACATCTCCTTCATGGTTTTTGTCATCTATTTGAGATCAGAACAGATAATTGAAAACCTTCAGGTGTTACACTAATTTCAATTTAGAAACGGCAACAGCCCTTTAGGCATATTTTCTCTCCGAGATTGATTTTGTGGTCACTTATATCCCAGGTTCTAGCAACGATTAGACTTATGCACTTGGCCGGCAAGCTTCCTCCCATGTTGGGGTTCAACCATATTAGAAAGGGGGGTTTCTAGTTGGCGGTGGCCCACACCCTGTCCAAGATAACCCCTGCTCACACCCTTGGTAGCTTGGCAAGAGCAGTCAGGATTATCTCAGAGGCAATGTGTAAACCATTGTACATAAATACACATTAACACAGTGAAAACACTACAAAAGGACACCTCACCAGTTTAGAAACATATCAAATATTTATCTGAATAAAACAAGACCAAAAGAACAAAAATCCAACATAGGCAGATAAATATCATTTTCAAAAGGTTTGACATAGTTCAGTCCATAGGAACCTATGGATGTGTCAATTTTATCACAAAGTACCTGGGATGTGTCAAAATCAAAGACAAAAAGAGGTGCTGGGGAGGTGAGGTGCTGGAAAAGCAAAGCAATGCGTTGGTTCCTTACTCCCAGGGGAGGTGATGCGTTGGTTCCTTACTGTCAGGGGAGGTGACGTGTTGATTCGTTACTGTCAGGGGAAGTGATGAACAAGTTACTTACCTTCGGTAATGATATACCTGTAAGAGACATATATTAGTTATAGATGCCTTACCTTAGAATTACCCCCAGGCGTCAGATTGGATCCAGAGAATTTTTCTGTAGCAATACCCCTGTGCTTCGGTAGGTGGCGTCAGTCGACTCCGCATCCGTCATCGTGGTCGCCAGGATGACGTTGCGATGTCTACTTAGACGCTGCCCCTAAGCGCTGATGTCAGTTCTGACACAACTTTCCACGCTAGAAGCGCAGAGCCATGCAAGACACTGACCACAGGTGCAGATAACTAGGGCCCTGGAAGGGAGTTTCTATCCCTAGAAGTCAGTTCGTAGAACAGGGAGGATGGGTGGGGAGGTAAGGAATCTATAACTAATGTATGTCTCTTAGAGATACATCATTACCGAAGGTAAGTAACTTGTTCATCTGAAAGAGACCATTAGTTTTAGATTCCTTACCTTAGATTAGATGCCCCAGCAATCACCAACCTCACAGTTGGGTCTGCGAACCAAGTTCACCAGAAAGTCCTGGAGAACAGAATGGCCAAAAAAGCAGTCTCTCCAGACTTGGCTATTCAGGCAGTAATATTTTGTGAACGTGTGTAGGGATGCCCACGTGGCTGCCTGGCAGATGTCAATCAGCAGAACTCCACGTCCAAAGCAGTAGAGGCTGCTGGCACCCTGGTAAAGTGGGCGTGCAGTTCTACTGGAGGTTCTTTTTTCGCCAAACAAAAGCAGATTTTAATACATAGGACAACCCATCGACAGATGGTACGTTTTTGCATGGCCTGACCTTTCTTGGAACCCACATACAGTTGTGTAGTTCCTTTAAAAACGTATACAGGATCTGCGCGTTCCGACAGCATACACTGTAGGATTGGTGTCAGACTGATTCTGAACACCCCCACCGGGTATGTTAGCCTTTTGTACCAGCTAGCTCACAGTGGTAATGGAATCTCCTCTTACCAAGGAGAGAATAGTTCTTGGCAACCATCGAACAGGCAAACCCTGATCCCTCAGGATCGTGGAAACAATATACAACTTTTTCGCTCAGTCACTTGTGCTTACTTAGCCTGTCTTATAGAGATACACAGAATAAACAGGCTGGGCGTTTTCAATAAGTATTTATTGAACAGTTGTTATTCTGGTGTAAAATAGATGAGCTGCAACAACCGCTAGAGAGTAACAGATATAAATGATTAAAAGCACTATGGAAGTAAAAGGATGATAGAGTTCTACCATCTTGCGATAATCATGAATACATATGAGTATATAGAGTACATGTCAATAAAAGATGCTTACTCCTATGATGCCTCCCTAACTAGATGTACGTAAGTGTACCTAGCTTGTGTGTAGGTGTTACGCCAAGAATCCCTCTAGGATAAAGTCAACCCCATTACCTGAAGTGAGAGACTGTGGGACCCCGTCTTGGTCTCGGGTTGGACACCCCGCAAGGGATGTTACACCACTGCGAGCTGGAGTGTCTGCATGTAGGAACCTCAGTGTCTTGCGTCAGTGTGTCAGCCGGGAAGTCCTGGTCTCCACTGTCTATCTTAGCAAGATGTGATGTATATATACCCATAGATCTCCCCAGGAGTCCTACCTTGCCGTATTACTGTGTCGGCCTAAGGATGACGTCGGGCATGACCTTTATACATAGATATTATACAGGAGATGGTAGTCCTGCTGTGCTTCCAAAAATCCTCATGCATAATGTATGAGATTTCGAACTAGGGAAATCCCGCGTTCTGAATGCAGAGTCGTGTCTAGGTAAAAGGTCAGTCCGTGTAAACCTTTATAAGTGCAATGTATGGAAGAATAAAGGTAAAGGGTTATGAAGTTACCTGAGCCTATATCAGGGTACCTATATTTAATAAAACAATACCCCAAGAAGAGATGATCGTCCACCCAGAAATCTTTAGTGCGGTCAAGGTAAAAGGACAGCACACATTTTAGGTCCAGATGGTGGAGTCTCTCCTCCTCTTTGGAAGGGTGCGGAGGCGGGAAGAAGGTGGGCAATGTGATGGTCTGACCTATGTGGAAAGAGGTAACCACTTTGGTCAGAAAAGAGGGCCTAGTGCGAAGGACCACTTTGTCTGGATGAACTGCAAGAAAAGGAGGCTTTGAGGAAAGAGCCTGAAGCTCACTCACCCTGCGAGTAGAGGTGATGGCAAGCAGTCTTCACGGTAAGAATACGAAGAGGACAATTATGTAGTGGCTCAAAGGGAGCACACATAAGGTAAGGACAAGATTCAAGTCGCCCTGGGGCATTACGAAAGGAGAAGGAGGAAAGAGATGAGTAATTCCCTTTAGAAATGTATTTACAGTCGGGGACTTGACAAGAGAAGGCTGATCAGGAAGGCAAAGAAAGGCAGAGATGGCCAAAAGGTAGCCTTTAAGAGTGCCCAGAGCAGAGCCCTACTGGACCAAAGAGAGAATGAAGAGGAGAACCTCCAGGGGCAGAAAGGGGATCCACAGCCTTTGCTGTGCACCATGCCACAAATTTGTTCCATCTACAGGCATATACCGTTTTAGTGGAGGGACGCCTGGCTGCCAAGATACAGACTTTGGAAGGAAAGTCGAAAGCTGTCAACTGTCACCGCTCAATCTCCGTGCAAGGAGGTGGAGGTTGGACAGGTTCGGGTGGAGGACCGTCCCCTGCTGCTGCGACAGAAGATCCTCCTGAAGAGGTAGTCTGATCAGACGATTGACGGCCATGCTCAAGAGCTTGGGGTACCAGTCTCTTCGTACCGTGTCTGTAGCCACAAGAATAACCTGGGCCCGGTCGCGCTTGATCTTCTTCAGCACTCTGGGCAGAAGTGGTACAGGCGGGCACAATTCCACTTGCGCCGAAAAGCGTCGCAGAGCGAGTGCCGCCTTGCAACTCCAATGTGCATAACTGCTGACATTGTGCGTTCTCTTCGGTGGCGAAGAGATCCAACCAAGGCTCTCCCCACTGCTGAAAGAGACCTTGCACCACCTCCAAGTGAAGAAGCCATTCGTGATCCATCATGCACCGGCAGCTGAGTTCGTCCACCCTGGTGTTCAGGGAACCTGCCAGGTGTTGTACCACCAGGGATATGCCCTGATGTTCCAGCTATGTCCAAAGGCAAAGAGCCTCATGACGTAGGATCCACGACCCCACCCGCCCTGTTTGTTGCAGTGCCACATGGCAGTGGTGTTGTCTGTGAACACCTGCACTACTCTTCCTTTGATAGAAGGAAGAAATGCCTTCAGGGCAAGACGGATCGCCCGGAGCTCCAAAAGGTTGCTGAGGAGACCGGACTCCGCCAGAGACAAGAGACCTCTGATCTCCGCCTCTCCCAGGTGGTTTCCCCAACCCAGGAGTGACGCATCCGTCACTACTGTGAACCCTGGTTGGGGAAGGGAGAGGGATCTGCCTCTGACTCAATCCTGGTTCGTGAACCACCATTGCAATTGATGTGCAGTCCCCTCCGAGATCTGGACGACATCGGAAAGATTCCCCTGATGCTGCACCCACTGGAACATCAGGTCCCACTGCAGAGACCGCATATGCCATCTGGCATGATCCATCAGCAGGATGCAGGAGGCCATGAGGCCCAGCAGCCTCAGGGTCATTCTCACAGATATCCGGAATAGATGCTGAAACATTCGTATCATAGCACGAATATCCCGGACTTGGTGCTCGGGAGGATAAGCACGAATCTGCGCTGCATCCAGAACTGCTCAGACGAAAAGGAGCTTCTGAGAGGGAATCAGGTGTGGCATCGGCACGTTGATAGTGAACCCCAGCGAGTGAAGGAGGTCCGCCGTAGTCTGGCGGTGGGAGACGACAGCCTGAGGCGAGCCTGCCTTCAACAGCCAGTCGTCGAGATAGGGGAAGACTGGAACCCTGTTTTGCGCACATGAGCTGCGACCACCGCCATCACTTTCGTGAACACCCGAGCCGGCTGATAAGGCCAAAGGGGAGCACGGTAAATTGAAAATGCTTGTGGTCTACCTTAAACCGTAGGTAAAGCCTGTGGGCTCACAGGACGGGGATGTGGAAATAGGTGTCCAGCAAGTCCAATGCTACAATCTAGTTTCCGGGATCGAGGGACAGACAGGACCTGAGCCAACGTGAGCATTTTGAACTTCTCCTTCTGGAGGAAGCAGTTGAGAGCCCTGAGGTCTAAGATAGGACGCAGGCCTTTGTCCTTCTTGGGTACCAGAAAGTAATGGGAATAGCAACCACGACCTACTTCTGGTACAGGGACCCTTTCGATAGCCTCCTTGACCAAGAGAGATGCAACTTCTTGGCCGAGAAGGGCCAAGTGATCCTCCGACATGTGATGGAATGCTGGTGGCATGGAGGGAGGGGTGGTCTCAAAGGGAAGGGAGTAGCCCCTTTGGACTATCTGCAAAACCCACCTGTCCAACGTGATGTTGTACCCGTAGGGGAGGTGATGGTGAGCCCTGCCGCCCACTGGCCTCTGGTGGCCCTGAAAAGTCGGGCTAGGAGGGTTTGGAGGCTGCTTTAGGGGGCTTATGGGTGGACTAGCCCGCCCACTAGCCCCCAGTGACACGTCGCTGGGGCCACGTCCTCGGCCACGCATAGGCTGGGCAGCCCTGTGGCTAGATTGGGTGGGATGTGGTTGGGCACCCCTTCCGTAGCCACGAAAGGGGCGAAAGGCAGACTGCGTGGGGTGAGAGGTTGCCGCGAGGCCACAAGGATCCGACAGGAGCCCTAGAATCCTTGAAGTGTTCTAGCGCTGAGTCCGCCTTGTCAACGAACAGGCGCGGCCATCAAAGGGCATGTCCAGAAGGGTGGATTGGACATCCCCTGAGAAACCAGAAGTCCTCAACCATGTGTAGCACCTCAAGGCTACTGATATTGGGACCGTTCTGCCTAGAGAGTCGGCAGTATCCAGACCACTTCTTATGGTGAACTTAGCTGCGTCTCAACCCTCTGTCACTGCACGGGTGAGAACGGCCCGGGCCTCCTCCGGGGACTGTGGCAGCACGTGCGCAACCGTATCCCACACCGTATGGATATAACGGCCCAAGAGGCATGCAGTGTTCACCGACCGCAGGGCTAAGCTGGCGGAAGAAAACATCTTCTTCCCAATGTGGTCAAGCTTCTTGGATTCCCTATCTGGGGGAGCAGTAGGGAATACGCCTTTAGAAGACGAGGCTTGGACCACCAAGCTCTCGGGGGTCGGGTGTTAGGAGAGGAAAAGTGGGTTGCCTGGGGCCGGGCGGTTCCAGTAGGCAATCATCCTATCCACAGGAGCCCCTGTGCTGGGCTTGGACCATTAAAAGGCAGCAGGGGCTCCGAAGAGGCAGCTGCGGTTAAAGTACCTCTGGCAGGAGGTTAGTCCTGTCTGCCACCGTAGGAAGCTCTAGGCCCAAGGCCTCAGCCACCCTATGCAACACCACTGCGTACGAAGCTCCCTCCTCCGTAGCCACGGTAGGGGGGAGAGCATGCCAAGGTCTGGGGAGGTATCCAAACCACTAGCATCACCCAGTTCCTCTCGCTAGTCCGGCTCTACAAGCTGGTCAGCCACAGGATCTACAGACCCCTCCCAGTCCTCCCCACTCTCCTCTGGTTGCCACTCGGCGATAGGGATCACCAGTAATGAACAGCGGTACAAATGTACCTTTCGGCGCCGGTACCAACGTCGAGCAACAGCAGTCGGCGCCAGGGAAGGTACCGTGAAGTCGACTGGCGTCGATCAGGATTCAGGCCTTGATCCTAAGGGGCCCTCTGGCTTCGGGGCTGGAGCCACCGGCATCGAAGGCCCAGGGCTCCCAGCAGAGTCCACTGTGCCGGAAGGCGCGCCGGCATAGTCGGGCTGCCCAAAGATGCTGTGAAGTGCTTCGCAAAAAGCTCAAAGCTGGGCAGGGGACGCTCCGGGAAAGGAAGGGAAGCGAGGAGCCGTCCCAGAAGCAGGCTCCAAAGATGGAGCTGGAGAGCGACGACACTCTGGGTCCCGATTCCTGTCGGCCGACGGATGGGAAGAAGGCAAAGAGCGATGATGCTTCTTCGCCTTCTTCTTGTGCTTCGACTTACCCGAGGAGTGCGAAGACTTCGATGACGAGTGGTGGTGGCTCTGTGACCGGTCCTGAGACCTTACTCTCAACCTGGACCTCGAACGACGCAGAGCGGACTGCCGGGCCTCTAAAAGCTTTTGGGACTGCTCACGCAGAGACTTCGGATTCATGGCCCGACAGTCGGAGCACGACTTTGTGTCATTGCCGCGCTCCAGGCACCAGAGGTGAGGATCTGTCACGGACATCAATTTGTGGCAGGAGTCACAAGGCTTGAAGCCGGTCCGACGATGGGACATCCTTTGTGCTACCGGGAGTCGAAGACTCAAAAAAGGCGTCGACAATAGTCGAAAAAAGGTTTGTCAAAAAATGACTAAGGGGCAAGTTCTCTCCGGCTCTGCGCTGGCTGGCGTGTAAAAAGAAAGAACTGACATCAGCGCGCAGGGGTAGTATCTAAGTAGACATCGCGACGTTATCCCGGCGACCACGACGATGAACGACGCTTCCTACCTACACGCAGAGGTACTGCTACAGAACAATTCTCCGGATTCAGTCTGAAGCCTGGGGGTAATTCTAACTAATGGGTTCTTTCAGATAAATCATTAGAGAAACCACCTACTCTTCATGATGCTATGAATTAGGTAAATCCATCATACATACTGCCATGTGCATCAAAGAAATGAAAACCCCTTCCAATACTGATTCTGAACAGGTGTCAGAGTTTACCAACCTATCTATTGATTATACTCTAAGTAAAATAAAACCAGACAGGAATGTCATCCACGTTCGTGATTCTGAAGTCAGTAAACTTAGATGTTACCGCTGTGGTTGTAGTAACCACTTAGCCAACCATCCCAGCTGTCAAGCTAGGTCGTCGACTTGCAGGAAGTGTAATAGAAAAGGGCACTTAGCAAGAGTTTGTCGGAGCCTCTCTAGTGTGATGTAGGTAATTCCACAGTGGTAAAGTCTCAATCTGTGATGACAATTGTTTTCCAAGTACAAGAATCCAAAGATATCAACCAAATCAAGTTCCCTCAATGCAAAATTGGTCTGTATAGCAAACTAATTAAAATGTTCGCAGGTTCATGGTCTCCATTCACATTTTCTAACATTACCGATTTCAAGGCCATGAACATTTGCAAAGATGGAAATGTATTGTTTGCTGACATTACTCCTAGCAACTACACCAAGGAACCTATTCCGCTAAGAGGTATTATTCAAAACCTGTATCACGTTCAAGGTCTGATCTACCCTGGGGAAGGTCTACGTAGTTGAAGAAGGGTCGAATCTCCATGGCTGGCAGCATCAAAAAGAACTAGGAATTACACTTGACCCTAACAACCCAGAACAAGTTCTTACCATAGACTTCTCCATCGCAGGCAAAGCAGTGTGTAATCAGTTCCCTGAAGTGTTCACTTCCAAATTCACTTCCAAATTAGGCCTACTAAAAAATGTCCAGCATAACATCAAATTAAAACCAAATGCCAAACCTCTGGTTCACAAAACTAGACCCATACCACTCCTCATTTGGGAACCCCTCAAGAAAGAATTATCCAGATTGGAAAACCTAGGTATCATCCAGTCTGTTGATTGCTCTGAGTGGGTTACCCCGCTACTTATCGCTAAGAAGGCTCATGGGGAAGACAAGAGATCTCAATGATAGTATCCTCATTGAAAGACACTCATTGCCTTGCAGTCATGAAATCCTAAGTACCATGGAGGAAGCAACCTGGACTCCAGGGAATTTACTGTTTTTACCACACCCCTGGGTTCATTCAATATTCTGCAGAATGCCATTTGGGTTAGCCTCAGCGTTTGCAGTATTTCAAAACATTATGTAGCATGTTTTAGAGAGCATACCCAAAACGCTAGGCTTCCAAGATTATGTTTTAATATACAGTGCCACCACTGAGGAGCATACCTTTCTAAGGAAAGTTCTCTCCAAATTCAAAGAGGGGGGTCTAACCTTAAAAGAAGAGAAATGCCAGATAGGGGTGGGAGCGTCGATTACCTTGGGCACACTATCTCAAAGGATGGCTTCAAACCTAAGATGAGCATACTTGCACAGTGGAGAAAGCTCCTGTGCCACATCTATCGCAGAATATATGCCAAAAAGAGCACCAGTTGTCATTTGAGAAAGAAAAAAGTGCTATTCTTTCTGCGCCGTACTTATGCAATTTCGATTGATGTAGGAAAACCATCCTTACCACTGATCAACAAAGGACTCGGTGCCGCACTTTCCCAAGTCATCAGTGGTAAAGAAAAATTTACTAGGTGGTGGAAAATGCAGCCCTGGCGTGTTTCTGGGCTATCAAGCATTTTATATTTTATTAATGGGGGCATCAAATTCACTGTGAGCACAGACCACAAACCACTAATTTTTATATTCAATCCCAAGGGTACCATTAACAGCACACCTAGGGTGACCAGATGGGTACTGGGGTTGGAAAGTTTTTGCTTTAAACTGAGTTTGTCTCTTGTGATCTCAGCACTGCTGCAAAATTCCTATCCAGGGCATCTTTAGGCATTGAGGAGCAGTATGAGACATCCAAATACCCTATTAGGAAATCAATTCCTCAGTTATAAGCCCTACAGAGTGGGCTGAAACTTGGGTCAGGATGCTATCATAACTCAACTCAAAGCCTACACCTTACAGGTTGGCCAAAAGTATGCCGCAAAGTCAGTTAGAAAATAAGTACATTTTGGGACGTTCGTCATTAAATTAACCTACACCAGGACCACATATGGAGAAATAACAAGATAATACCTCCAGAAGGGTTGAGAGACAAGATCATAGATCTCGTACATGAGGATCACCTAGGGAGAAGTTTGGCTAGATCTAGACTCTGAGAACATTATTGGTTTCATAACATGGATTTATTGGTGGAAGTTAAAGTGAAGAACTACAAAGTATGTGCCAATAGCGACAAAACAAAACACCCCCAGAAAGTTCTGTTATTCCCAGTTCCCATTCTGGACAAGCCTTGGGAAAAGCTTGCACTGGACATCATAGGTCCTATCAACAAAAACGGTGTCACAAAAAGATTTGCTTTTGTATTAACTGATTATCTCTCCCCTGGGTGGTCATTAGAATGGTGAACCAAATCACTACTAAGACTCTTATAGATTTCCAACGAGACACCTTTGCCATGGAAGGGATTCCATCCACCACTGCTACAGACAATGGAGTGCAATTCGCTTCTTTGGCCATGAAAAACTTCTTATCTAACTGGAATCTCCCCATTCTCTTCTCTCAAAAGAAGGAAACCCAGCACCAAATTCTTCCCCAACTGGATCAGTGGGGAAGAAAAGGTGGAACATGATTCAAATGTGGCAAGAACTAAGATTACTTTTCACCAAGCTAAGTACAAGTCTTAGTATGATTGTAAGCATGGGGCCAAACCTCAGAAATGGGCCATAAAAGACTGGGTATCCATAAAAAGACCCACTCGCGGTGGGGAAAATGAATCCAAATTTTATGAACCCAAGAAGATCATAAAATTAAACATATTGTAGTTCTTCTTTCAGAATGGACAAAATTGGGAGCATGGACAGACTAGAAATGTGTTAATGGCCGAGTGACATCACTTCATTGAGCACATTCCATTCACATGTTCCACGAGATTTCTCAATCAACTGACAAGATATAACAAAAAGACTTGTAACAACACCTAAATGGCATAAAGAGTATATAATGAAATGACTTTCCTATTTTACATTCTTCACGCTATTTGGTGGTGGGGGAGGAGGGGGAAGATGTGTTATATTCTTATGCCTAATAATAGATTCCCCCCTATATTGTTACAGCTTCCAAATAATATATTATCTGGTTATGTATATTTGCCTGTGTTCCCCTGACCAATTTTCCTCCTCCCCCCCCCCCCTCCACCCCCCTCTGTTGGTATTTCCCTCCAGTTGGATCATCGGCTACCGTAGAATATTGGTAGAGTAAGCCTTTGTATAGAAGCTTGGGTTAGAATGTTGGAGAGCTGTGTGAGGCAGGAGCTGTTTGGAAGGTGGACAGAGGAGATCAAAAAATAAATACTGGAACTTACCTTTGTGTGACTTCATATTTACAACACACACCAGTACATAACCTACCTTTTCAATATAATGTAACCTGTCCATGGGGCTACCTTGGGCCTACCTTAGGGGTGCCTTACATGTAGTAAAAGGGAAGTCTTGGGCCTGGCAAGTGGGGGCACTAGCCAGGTTAACATGGCAGTTTAAAACTGCCCACACAGACTCTGCTGTGGCAGGTCTGAGGCATGTTTGCAGGGCTACTCATGTGGGTGGCACAATCAGTGCTGCAGGTCAACTAGTAGCATTTGATTTACAGGCCCCGGGAACACCAGATGCACTTTACTAAGAACTTACTGGTAAATCAAATATGCCAATCATGGATAATACACTCACAATTTACACAGGGAGTACTTGCACTACAGCACTGACCAGCAGTGGTAAAGTGGAACTGAGAAAAAAGAAACTACGACTGACTCCTGGTTCAGCACTTAAAACCCAATGTATCCAAAATTTATATTCAGTTCCTGTGCACAAATCTTCCGGAGTTCGCCGTAGAACAACTCCACTGTGAGCCAGATGAGGAAAATAGAAACAAAAGAGGAAGGTGCACCAGCAAAGAAAGTCCAAATCCGAGAAAAGGTCCGTAGTATTTCTTTTATTCTTGTAATTCAAAAAGATACAACTCAGCCAACGCGTTTCATTCTACACAAGAACTTCTTAAGGGCTGAAACAAGCAACATAGCAACAAATAAATCACAATACAACATATATAAAATACAAATACAACACCACAGAAAGATATATAATCATATATGTTTGGTTTGTAAATAATATAACCACGAAGAAGAATCAACACAAATAAGCAGCACAAGAGTGACATAAACATAAAATCACAAAAGATAAGAGACATTTTTTTTAAAAACATATATACAACACACATACAAATGTAATATGAACATATGCCCAACTGATAGCATATATGCATACCATATTTCATGTCAAAATCCCAAAATAAGAGCAAACCCCCCACATATGTAATTCATTGGTTTGAGGCAAGGTAAAATTTTCTGTGGGTAATGGGATTATGGGATTATAATGGAATACATAAGTGTAACAGGTAGCCACAAAAAAAATTCTATAACCAACCACTCACCAAAAAATAAAATCTTTGTAACCTTCAACAGTAAAGATGCAATGAAAGCGGTCCCATGTGCATCGAAGATTCCTAAGTACGACAATCTAATGTATATAAACAAGAACATATAAAAACTACATATATATGTGTGTATATATCTATATATGAACTAGAATATATTAATTCAATTTGCAAACAATATGTCCTGGAAACTCAGAACAAAGAACAGATAGCTAAAACACCCCTTTCAGGCCCACAGTATACTTGGAAAAACAATCTTATTAGATGCATTGTCCATTGGCAAGATATTTATATTGCAAAGACAATATATAAATAATCCATAAATAGTCCACCCTTGATATAATAATCAAGATAAAAAAATACATACACAATCCAAATACAAGAAAATATTTTTATATTATTGACCTCAATTTGAAACAAGGCAATCAAAAAATCTCACCCGAAATGGAAAAGATGCTCAGCATGGAATGAGTATAGACCAAACAAATACGTCTAGAAGTTTGTCCATTAAGTATTTCATTGTGTCACTCCATTATAAGAGTGCAGTCAATAGGGTTCCCGAAATCTAAAGACAATAAACATAGGAAAACTAATACTGCCTCTGCTATATATGAAAAGAAAAAACACTAAAAAATAATACACACCACTGAGATTTATACAGCAAGCAGTTATACGCAAATAGAAGAAAAAAAGGGGGCGGGAGCAAAAGATGACTCGACATCCATGCCACCATCAAGAAATTCGATGTTATCTTCAGATTACCACATGTATAAAAAATGGTCATGCTATAAAGGGCAAATAAGCTATAGTAGTACTGGCAACTATAAGGCCAATATCTAACCAACATGCCACGTAGATACAAGAGCTATTGCCTGTTATGTAAGGTCATATTAAGTAACATATAAACAAAGAATAAAAAGTACATATATGGCTTGAATATCGCCTATATGTGAAAAACAAACACACCGAAAACCCCTTATCCCAAGACCCGCGAGTATAATAATCTCATTTACAAAATGAAAAAACCCAAACACGAAGACAAACTCATACCTTAGAAGTCCCGTAAAGCTGAACACCGAATAGGAGAGTGATGGTATATTTAAAATCGCGCTCCATTTTGTCTGGTTATATATCAACTCCGGAAGTGTCGGTCACCTGACCGTAAGCAGACGTCCCTGTACGTCAGAGTATTATGAGGAACAATATAGCGCCATGTTGGAATGGTGATGAGATAAAAAAGTTAACAAAGTACCATGGAAGAAACGGGCACGTCAGTAAGAAACAAATGAAATAAAGTACATAAAAGCCCCCAATGTTTGGAACAAAACAAATTCAACACGCGTCCCATAGCTCTGCTAACATCTCTACCGGCCCCTAATGTTGTTACTAATATAGTCATCATGCGTTTCATCAGTACGCCAAAAACTATGGACGCCATGATAGAAGGGTAATACAGGAAAAAGGACCAAATTGGAAGGAAGGGACACGGCACACTAATAACGAAAAAAGTGCAGGGGAGGGATGGAGGAGAGGGGGGGGGGCAAGAAAAAAGCCTACCCAAAATGGTGTTAAAAAGTTTCAGCAAGCACAAGAAATTCAGGCTAAATTAATTCAGTAACGTAGATTGACCTATTGCCCCAAGTAAAATAAAGCTTGCGAAAGAATGTTATTAAAAACATGGGAGAAGTCAAAAGAATGGCAGCATAGAGCCATCACTGTAGATTAACAATATAGACTTCCTCTATGGGTGCCATGTTGGAATGGTATTCCACATTGAAACACCCTGGAAAATCAAAAATACTCCCTACTATAAAAAACAATAGACTCGTAATAAACCTCAAAGCGATATGTTACATATCCATTTTGACTCTAACTGTCTGAGTGCCAATTCACGATTCAAGCCTCTCCTACCCATGGGGACGTGATCAATGCCATGAAACCAGAAATTGCTGCTATCATTGTGTTTAATATTGTAGTGTTCAGTAATAGGATATCTGGTGTCCCTGTTGAGTAGAGCTCTTCTATGTTCTTGTATGCGAATTTTTAGGCATCGTATGGTACTCCCCACATAGATAATACCACATTCACATCCCAAGACATACACCACATAGGTGGTATTGCAATTAATAAACTGGTTAATGGTATATATCTGTGGACTATTGTAGGAAAAAGTCTTTGTTCTGTTTTTTCCATTTGTACAGATATTACAGGTACTACAAGTAAAAAAGCCATCAGGCTTTTTTGGTATCCAATTACCAGAGTTCTAATACCAGAAAAAACTAAATGCAGCACACAGTCAGAAACAGGAGGTCAGAAGCAAAAAACAGTGGAAAAACATGCCAAAGATGCCAGGTCTAACAAACTGCAAACCATGTTTGCTTCAGAAAATATAATTTCTCTTGCCACTTCTTTATGAATAACGTCAAACTGACCTATTTATCTTGGGGTCAAGCGCAATTGTGAAAATTGTGTAAGAACTTAAAAATCAAAGATCAGTCTTGAATTTGTATCATTACTCACCAGGCAAAGGTCACTGCAGCAAAAAAAATAATTTGGATTTAATTAGTTGGTCTGTCTGGAGGCCCATGGTGGTGAAAAATGTAGAACAGTATGTGTCTTCCTGTACAGTTTGTGCCCAGTTTAAGGCTTCTCACTCAAGATCTTATGGTCTTTCAAATCCATTATTAGTTGCTCCCCAACCATGGCACACAATCTGAACAGACTTTATAGTGCACCAGCCAAGCCTGAAGGGTTACCTAAGATCATGGTGACAGTTAATACATTCTTGAAGATGGAATGTATTTTGAGATTTAAGAAGACAACAGCACAAGATATGGCACATAGATTCCTTAGTGATATTGTTTATGTGGGATACAATCTGTAATTATTTCCAATGGTGGACCACAATGTCTCAGTTTTTTGGAAATCCATTTGTTCTGCCTTGGGGCTTTCCAGAGCATTGTCTTCAGGGTTTCATCCCCAAACCAATGGACTTACAAGGCATACCAACAAAACCCCTGAAACAATTTCTACGCTGTTTTCTCAATGCCACTTACAATCAATCAATCAATCAGAGTACTTGTAAAGCGTGCTACTTACCCGTGAGGGTCTCAAGGCGCTGGGGGTTGGGGGGGTTTGCCGCTACTGCTCGAATAGCCAGGTCTTGAGGAGTCTTCTGAAGGCGAGTAGGTCTTGGGTCTGCCGTAGGTGGGTAGGGAGGGTGTTCCCGGTCTTGGCGGCGAAGTAGGAGAAGCATCTGCCGCCCGAGGTTGTTCGTTGGATGCGGGGGACAGCGGCGTGGGCGAGGTTGGCGGAGCAGAGCTGGCGGGTGGGGTTGTAGAAGCTGAGTCGGCTGTTCAGGTATGCTGGTCTGGCGTTGTGGAGTGCTTTGTGTGCGTGGGTGAGGAGCTTGAAGGTGATCCTCTTGTCGACTGGGAGCCAGTGTAGGTTTCTCAGGTGGGGAGTGATGTGGCTGTGGCGGGAGACGTTGACGATCAGTCGGGCGCAGGCGTTTTGTATGCGTTGTAGTCTTCGTAGGAGTGTGGCTGGATTCCTGCGTAGAGTGCGTTGCCGTAGTCCAGTCTGCTGCTGACGAAGACCTGTGTCAACGTTCTTCTTGTTTCGGTCGGGATCCACTTGTAGATCCTGCGGAGCATGCGGAGGGTGTTGTAGCAGGAGGAGGAGACGGCGTTGACCTGTTTGGACATGGAGAGGGAGGAGTCGAGGATTGATTTCGACGTGCTTCCAGTCTTCCGGGAATGTCGCTGTATTGAAGGAGATGTTGATGACCTTCCGTAGTTGGGGTGCGATGGCTGCGTCTGCTTTGTTGAATACGTGGTGTGGGCACGGGTCTGACGGGGATCCTGAGTGGATGGAGTTCATGACCTTGCGTGTTTCGTCGTCGCTGACGTTGGTCCAGGAGGTCAGGTGGTTGGTGCTAGTGGTGTTCGCAGGGGAGGTGGAGTCTGGCGTCGTAGGGGCGGTCGTGGTGTTGAAGCTGTCGTGGATGTCAGTGATCTTGCGGTGGAAGTAGATGGCTAGTGAGTTGCACAGTTCTTGTGACGGCGGGATGTCGTTGGTGCTGGCGCTGGGGTTGGAGAGTTCCTTTACGATGCTGAAGTGCTCTTTGCTATCGTGAGCGTTGGTATCCAGGTGGTCTTTGAAGGAGGATCTCTTGGCTAGTCTGATGAGGTGGTGATGTCGGCGGATGGCGTCCTTGTGGGCTGCGTGGTTGTCCGGTGTGTGCTCATGGAGCCATATCTTCTCCAGTTTCCGGCATGCGTGTTTGGAGGTCTGGAGTTTGTCGGTGAACCAGGCGGCTCTCTTGCTGGCGTGGCTGTCGGAGGGTTTCTTGAACGGGGCGAGGGTGTTGGCGCAGTTGTCGATCCACGGTCTGAGGTTGCGGGCTGCGGCGTCTGGGCTGGTGGTGGTGATCAGCTGGTCTACGGTGACTTTGCTCCAGCTGCGGCGAGGCAGCTGTTGGGTGCGGTGGTGCGTGGTTGGTTTCTTGAAGGTGAAATGGATGCAGCGGCGGTCGGTCCAGTGGAGTTCGGTGGTGTGGTCGAAGGCGATGTGGTTGCCCGTGGAGAAGACGGGGTCCAGCGTGTGGCCAGCGGCGTGGGTGGGTGCGGTGACGAGTTGTCTGAGGCCGAGGTTGGCAAGGTTGTTGATCAGGGTGGCGGAGTTGGCGTCGTTGTTGTTCTCGAGGTGGAGGTTCAGGTTCCCGAGGAGGATGTAGTCCGTGGATGCGAGTGTGTGGGTGCTGGCGAGGTCTGCGATGGAGTCGCAGAATTGAGCCCGGGATCCGGGGGGGTCTGTAGACGAGTGTTCCTCCCAGCATGGTGTTGGGGTCGGTGTGGATCCGGAAGTGTAGGTGGTGTTGAGGGTGTCGTCCGAGTGGGTGGCGACCTTGAGGGTGGACTTGTGGATGATGGCTATTCCTCCTCCGATTCCGTTGGCGCGATCCCTGCGTGTGATCTTGTAACCTTCCGGGATGGCTATGGCGCTGTCGGGTGCCGAGGAGTTGTTCCACCAGGTCTCGGTCAGGAAAGCGACGTCTGGGGCGGAGGTGTCGAGCAGATCTCAGAGCTCGATGGCATGTTTGCGTGCGGAGCAGGTGTTGAGGAGTATGCAGCGGAGGTGGTTGGGTCCAGTCCTCGTGGGTTTGGTGGTTCTGTCGCAGGTAAAGCTGCAGGTGCGGCAGGAGAAGGGTCCGTGGGTCTGTTTCGGGGCGGCCTGGAAGCAGGTGCGGTTTCGACCGGCGTTGAGTGCGTGGAGGATGCTGGTATCGTAGTGGAGTCAGGTGTCGTGGCGTTCGCGGAGGCCAGGGGTTCTGGTGTTGGGCGCGGTCCAGACGCGGACGGGCGCAGAAGGGCTTGCCTCTGGCATGCCTCTGGCGCACCAGCGGCGTGCCCGCTGCGCGCGGTCGCGCAGCGTCCGCCATTTAAGGCGGGGAGGGAGGGAGGAGCACCTGGGAGGTGGGAGCGGGACGACAAATGGGTATCGAGGGGGGCGTGGCCGCAGTGGAACAGCGGCGGGGAACGGGCAGAGGGGATAAACAGAATAGGAGAGGGGGGTGAGGGCGGAACGGGCCGAAGCGGGGGCAACGGAACCCTACAGAGGCGCAACAATCGAAAATACAGGTACAAAATACAGGAAGCAAGTTATACAAATGCAGGGAGACTAGACCAGCGGGGCAAGGCAGACAGCGGGGGCGAACTCACGGCGGAGTGGCAGCGGCAGCAAAGGAGGCACAGACGCTCAGGTGGAGCTGTGCGGCAGCTGGGGAGTGACCTGGCCTGCAAGCAGGGTCAATGGTCACTCCTGCTGTCGCGCAGCGGCCGCCATTTAAGGCAGGGAGGGAGGGAGGAGCAGCTGGGAGGCGGGAGCGGGGCGGCGAATGGGTATTGAGGGGGGCGGGGCCGCAGGGGAGCAACGGCGGGGAACGGGCAGAGGGGATAAACAGAAGAGGAGAGGGGGGAGGGGGGAACGGGCCGAAGCGGGGGAAACGGAACCCTACAGAGGCGCAACAATAGAAAATACAGGCACAAAATACAGGAAGCAAGTTATACAAAGAGCAGGGAGACTAGACCAGCGGGGCAAGGCAGACAGCGGGGGCGAACTCACGGCATAGTGGCAGCGGCAGCAAAGGAGGCGCAGACGCTCAGGTGGAGCGGTGCGGCAGCGGGGGAGTGACCTGGCCTGACCTGGGCCTTTTTGGTGCCGTATGCAGAATTTCTTTGTCTACATGGCCTTCATTCTAGGATTAGTCCTCAAAAATTCCCACTAATTTGTTAGTACTTGCGGCTTCTGAATTTTTAGACACTTCGTATCACTGCAGGATAGAGTTAAAGAAGGCTTATAAGTTGCCACGGAAAGGATGGAGCAACAGACAGATAAATGTTGTTGCCCTCATCCTGACTATTCAGTAGGAGATAAAGTCTGGCTGCCTTCTCCATTCTTGCCACTTCAGGAAATTCATCCTCAACCTGGTCCATGATTCCTTGGCCCTTTCTTTTGAGTTAGGTCATTAATCTAGTTGTAGTTCATGTTCAACTTCCTCCCTCTTGGTGAGTGTATTTGTTATTCCATGTCTCTCAGTTGAAATTTTATATTCCTGGTCATTTTTTTGTGTGTGCTAGGCAACCTCCCCAATCAAGTCTTGGTTCTGGGAGTTAATCAGTTTGAGGTTTCAGATATTTGAGACACTCATTATGTTTGTGGAAGGCTGCAGTTTTTGGTTAGGTGGAAAGGCTATTTTATCTGTGATCAATCTTGGGAATCAGCCCCAGCCGTTCATGCCCCAAAGTTGATATGAAGGGTTTTCAAAATACACCCTGACAAACCTCGAGCCTTGGGAGGAAGGTCCTTTGAGAACATTGGGAAAACTTCCTGGACACATTTGCCAAAACACTCACCAGAGGCAGGTAGTAGCTGTTTTGGTGGCACATTTTGGGAACTGCGCAAGCTTAGGGCTGTCGGGGGTGCCTTGGAACCTTGTCTGTTTTTCCAGGAGAGACGGTGTGGCAAGAAGCATACATTTGGATGTCATGATGGGAAGGGACTTCATTGTCTTTATCCCAATCCATCATGGCTGCCTTCTTTTAGGTTTAAATGAGGCTAGCCCAAAGCAACATGGGGAAACTACTTCCTGTTTCTAGTTCCTTGTCAAGGTCAGGATACAGTATATAAGCTTGATGGAACAGCACTGAGTGTGTCGCAAAAACCCTGGGTGGTAGTTTTGTCCCTTTCCCTTCTTCTTTTCCTTTCTTGCATGCCATCCTCCATGTATTTGTTGTGCTGCTGGGGCATTCCAACTTTGAGTACCACATCATTGGCTGACAAGGTGGCTTCCACAGGAGATTGCCCTATCTTCAAATCAAGAACCTTCAGCCCCAAGAAATTCCAAGTACACCCTGCTGTTGAAAGAGAGAGGGCCATGTTTTACCTGCAGACAGTTGGGGTACTTAAAGCAGAACTGTCCCAACATTGGGTTTAATGCACCAGCCCTCTGGGGTAAACCTGGGTTTAAACTGATTACTCAAAACTCATCCTGAATTTCAGGACATTCTGTGAGGATCCAACTGTAGCATGAATACCTTAAACCAGGTGGATCAAAAGGGCCCCAATGAAGATTGTGTTAATAATGATAGCTTACTATTTGTATCATTGACATAGCTGCTAGCCGCCCAGCTCTAAAAACATAAGAATTCACCATTTTACGTCCCTATGGCATGTCCATAGTCACCAGCAGTATTTCTAATCAACAAGTTCCTCATTTTATTTCTGACCCTGTGTACATTTCTCTGGCACCAATTAACCGTAAACATTCCTTTTAGTTTAGCTCAACTTTCCCCACTAATTTGTTAGGTGGTGATATTTTCTGTAAGCTAAATTGTACTGTATTTTCCAGTCTGAAACTTATATTCTTAAACATATCGCTTCAACAAGAAAACAAAGAGCTTGCAATACTAAGTGACCGCAAACATCGCTGAAGCAATGTAAATTACACTGTCATGTCTCATGAGTTAAATGAATTACTTTCACAGGTACCATCCACATTGTGATCCACAGGGGCCAAAGATGTAGGGTGCTATTTTAGTTTCCATTTCCTTATTGAAGCTGGAGTTATAAAGTATTTAAGTGACAGTTCAACATTGCAGCTAGTTGAGTCCTTGCTTAGGTCTTTATTTATTCTTTTTTCCTTCACAAATAAGAACACTAAAATGAATGACACAACCGAAAGGCTTGATATTTAAAAACATCACTAGTAAAACTGCCATATCAGTAAACATTTTCATATTTCGATTGCAAGCATATAGTGACCAGGTGTTTTTCTTTTTAATTATGTGGCCCAATCTTTTTGGTGTTCCTAATGCTGGCTATTTATTCAATAATCAGCAGTGTTAAAAAAAAAAATACAATGAAATATCTTTGTGACTGTAGTACCTGTGTATAGCAAAAACGAGTGCCAGTGCTGCCACAGACTTTTCCCCTCCTGACAAATTGTCCATTGGCATGAACCGTTTTCCAGGAGCCACACAATTATAAATAATCCCTTCAAGGTAGGGTTCTTCAGGGTTTTCTGGACTAAGAAAGGCCTGCAACAAAAGTGCAAATACATGAATCTTTTTGACTGGATAATTATAAGCCATACATTTGGGCAGCAGACGCAAAGCATTGGCCAACTCATTTGGTTTAGCTTTGTATGGTGCATGGGCAAAAAGACACTCAACATATGGGATACAAATGCATATAGCATGCACATGACTAAAGCACCTACAACAATTTTTACAAGATCCAGCAAACATATGGGCACACAAGAAAGACCAAGACGAACAAACATCCACACAGACCCGTAGTCATACGTTCAGCATAACAAAGGTGATGTTCATTGCAGAGAACAAGTTTGTGTGCAATAAGGGGTAATGTGGATGAGAACTATGTATCAGGGGCGCAAGAGGCGATGAACAAATATGGGGCAGAAGGCTGTGAGCATTTTGGGTGGTGGGGAGGGGGGTGGGGGAGAGCACCGGATACTGTACAACGGCCAGGAACATGATTATGTACAATAGGGAGAACACAATGTTCTCAATCTCTTGTGTGACATCTTCAGCCCATTCTCAGTTTGGTGGTCAGAAGCATTTTGCCTTCTGGGCTTTTCGAACCTACAAACACTAAACGTGAGAGAATGAAACATTTTATTTGCCAAAATTCCAGAATGTTCTGAAAATGTCACTTGTTTGCCAACTACACGCACAGACTGAAGGAAAATATAAATTAAAAAAACATACATCAAGTTTTGTGGCTTTAAACTTTATTATGCTTTTTCGTTGTCCTTCGCTAGAAAAAAAGTGTACTTTAAGTAATTTTTAGGTTGAGCATCAGCGCACATGTGCCGTCTGCAAAACCTGTTGTAATTACTCTATGGAGGGAAATTCCGCCTGCGGCTTACCATTGGTTCTTTCCTGCGTTGGTCTTCTTTGGTGGCTACTTATGGGTTGGTTCTCTCGACATCTCACTTCCGTTTTTCCTTCAGGAACACCGGTCAACTACAGTTTCATAACGCTGTGGGATTCATTCTTTTATTTACTCCTGGTCGTTTCTTCGTAGTACAATAAGATAATGTCCCAGTGGAGAGCAATTTAAGACAAGTAGATGTGTACAAGAGTAAATCTGTTGTATCTGAACAAAGTCAAGCACCACTATACAGTATAACAACCAAATGAATGTGATTTTATTTCATCACAACATTGAAGTTAATCAGTTTATATAAAGTAGAAAACAATTCATGAGTGGATATTTTTAGAGCAAAAAGGTGCACAGAAAAGTGAGGTGATAAGTGCATGGGAGGGATTGTGATGAAGGACAGTAGTGTGCATATATATACATACTTTACAAGTATGTAGATTTTAGCCAAGTGGCCTTTTTGAATGTGCTGCTAGATAGCATAATGAAGGCTTCTAGTTTAAACATACAGGCTCTTCCCCTGGGCCTGAATTAGTTTAGCGCGGATTTTTCCTTTTTGCATGCATGGCTTTGTAAGTTTTACATTCGCCTGACACGCCATAAAGTATCGGCCAGTTGCACAAAAAGGTTTCCTTTAACGCACGCAATAGATCGATGTCTGTTATGACTGGTGAGTGTGCTTCTTGTTAGCGTAATAGAG
Source organism: Triturus cristatus (assembly GCF_964204655.1). Classification (NCBI taxonomy): domain Eukaryota; kingdom Metazoa; phylum Chordata; class Amphibia; order Caudata; family Salamandridae; genus Triturus; species Triturus cristatus. Next base: position 380,909,788 of record NC_140585.1, on the reverse strand, counting down.
CATTTTTTCTAGTGGCTCTTTCCCAGGTCTTAATTAGTTCAGCGCAGATAATTCCTTTTTGTACGCACAGCTCTGTAAGTTTTACATTCGCCTAACACTGTAGTTCCTTTACACTTGCAATAGATAGGGGTCTGTTTTGAAATGGTGTTTTCTTGCCAAAACAATACAAAGCGCAATGTGCTTTTTCTTTTGGCTTTTTGCCCCCATATTTAGGTAGTAAGCACATCCTCCACCGGCGATGTCTTATTATGCCGCAATGCGTAATGCATAAATTATCCCAAGCACCATGGAGAAATGTTTTTCAATTTTTTTTTCATGTCTAATCATGCTGGTAGCAGGGTTACCTTCTTGCATCCCGAGTACTGTGGAGATGCATAAAGTAGTACGCCCTACAACCAACACGCCTTCTCGTGGCGCGTTGTCCAACAGGGATGTCTTATTATGCCGCAATGCGTAATGCATGAATCATCCCAAGCATCATGGAGAGGCTTTTAACTAGTGCTCTATCATGCTGGCAGCAAGGTCACCTTCTTGCATCCCGAGTACTATGGAGATGCCTCAAGTAGTACGCCCGACACCCAACATGCCTTCCTGTGGCGCGTTGTCCTTTGTTTTATCTTTTGAACCAAACTTGAAGTCGGTATACAATTTGAGACACAATGTATCACCTTCTTCAGCCGCAGGTTACTGAGCAACCTGGGCCTAGCTTCCTGTTCAACATGAACATCATTGAAGAAATCTGACTAAGTTCGTCTTTTGAATCTCTCTGTAGATTCCATTATTTATAAATATTACTCCGCAGTAGGCTTAGGAACAGAGGTCCTAGTGTTTTGGTCTCCTCTCCTTTTTTTACACAGGAGCCTTCACAACTCCGCTTTTATATCCACAGCCAGAAGCAATATAGCTGTTTTTACTGGTAATTCATATATCATTGATCTTTTGTTGAATTTCTTTACCTTTACGCACCACCAAAATAATCTCATCCTATTGTCCTTAGGTGCCCCCTTCCCAACCTTCACCTTGGTCCTGATGAAGACCCGCTCACAATGCGCAAAATTGGTCGTTCCGTTTAGGGGTCGAAATGTTGACATTTCTTTTATGTATTGTCAGACATATGTGACTGAGAATTTATATCTGTAATTATGTTATGATTTAACATTTAATGCATTTGGCAGGAAACTGTCTGGATAGTTGATTATCAATTTACTGATGTATATATATAAGCGCACTACTGTCCTTCATCACAATCCCTCCCATACACTTACCACCTCACTTTTCTGTGCACCTTTTTGCTCTAAAAATATCCACTCATGAATTGTTTTCTACTGTATATATACTGATTAACTTCAATGTCGTGATGAAATAAAATCATATTCATTTGGTTGTTATACTGTATAGTGGTGCTTGACTTTGTTCAGAGACAACAGATTAACTCTTGTATACATCTATCTGTCTTAAATTGCTCTCCACTGGGACATTATCTTATTGTACCATTATCTACCCAGGCCCAGTGGCGTTTTGGGTTGCCCCATTGTTACATAACTGGTCGGTTCTTCGTAATCATCCTCATTTTTTATTTCATTACAATTTGCATTTCTTATGTATTTTATTAATTCAAATTTGAAAGCCATTGTTTATTTAAATCACACCATTGTTTAGGTCTCGCCTGAGAATGCAGCGCGGAGCGCTGCTTTCGGCGAGATCTATTGTTGCTGACTTGCCTCGGAAGGGGGACAGGAGATGTGCACGCGCAGGCTTTTGGCGGATTTGAGTTGGTGTACGCGCCTACAGCCACGCGGCGTGCACATCTCCTGTCCACCTTCCCTCGCAAGCCAGCATGCAGTTTCGCTTTCGTCCTCACCAGCCTCCTGTAATTCACGCACGTACAGACAGACACGCGACGTGCACATCTTGTGTTCCACTTCCAAGGCAAGTCAGCAATTTTGTGCCATCATACTCACTGTTGCCACTGATCCTTTGAACATTTGCGCTGCAGATCTGGACGATGCTGTTAAAATCTCGGGACGGGGAGCGCTGCGGGCCCAAGTGCCTGTACATGGTGGCGGTAGTGCGTCTGCTTTTTCTCGCTGCTGTGAAGGCTTCCCAAGTGCTACCTCCTTCGATCCAATACGGCGATCTGACGTGCCCCGGTACTGCTCCCAAGCCCTCTCCACTGCTCCGGACTGCACCCTAGCGTTAGGTCCGCTATAGTCGGGTCTCTGAACGTGCCCCAGCTATCAGCTGCGTACCCAAACACCCATACCACGCATGCGTCACACGCTGAGCAAGGCACGCTGAGCAAGGCACGCCTTACGGCGGGCGCACTCGATCCTTACGAGCTACTGTCATAAGGGCTTGTTTTGCTTTCTTTCTGCAGCTGTTTGTGGTTTTTGTGCGTTGCGCCTTGAACATCTAGTTCATACCGGGGACAGGCTGGCAGCGCTCAGTGCGTTCAGCTTCTGCAGCTGCGCTCGCTGTTCAGCCGGCAGGTCATGGGTTCGAAACCAGCCCTCCTTGTTCAATCTGTAGTGGTTAATTTGACAGGGCTTTCATTGACGTGCAGCAAGGAGGTGCCCGGCACACAGCATATTCCATCCCGTTGCAGTCTGTGTGGGGGTGTCTGGTAGGAGAGTGGATCTATGTTTTGTTTTAACTCGATGCACATCCGTGCTGCTTTAGAGCCATTGAGATTGAGGAAACACATAGTCTTCTGCGTTCTAACAGAGTGATAATAGCTTATTAGGGCATTGTATTGGGCATCGTTTATTTGTATTAAATAGAGTTTTGCGTAGATTCAACGTGGTTTTGGAGGTTGTGTCTGAGGTAGATTTTATTGAGTGCTGTGTAGCCTAGGAGATGCACAGGTGATTTATGCATGTGACCTGGTGCGATTGAAATAGGATGCCCCTAACTTATCACACCTGATTTTCTCGCTCATTCACTGCTGGATGAAAGCATGGGTTAATTCTGTCATCTCATTCCTTGAAATCATAGCGAAGACCTAACATGGTACCCTGACTGCTGTTGCACTGAGGGGATAGAAATAAACAAGAGTATTAACGCACTCAAGCAAGGCGTCCTCAACAGCCAAATACAATTCTCAAACAAGATGCTCTGGAGGCTTTTAAGTATCACCTAGATCCCCTTTTGGTAGGATTAGTCAAGCTAAGGGTATAACACTACAGAAGGTATTGATGAATGCAAAACCCTGCAAGTTCACTGCAATACAGTATTGAGGTAACTCAGTCCAGATAAAAGAAGACATAAAACAAGCATTTGCAATGCAATAGGTCTCGCAGTTGTTAAGAGTTTGAGCTATTGGCACTGTAAATGGCAATGCCTTTTATTTATGTGTGGGTTTTTAAAACATAAATAAAAGGCATTGTCATTTACAATGCCAATAGCTCAAACTCGTTTGTTTTAAGGAGACACATTTAATTTTCACCAGACAGCTTAACTTTGTTAACACAGCCGTCTATTTTAGTTACTTGAAATTCTTTGCACTTTAAGGGAGTGAGCGTGTGCCGTTAACTGTGTTTCATGCAACATGTGGCAAACTGAATCTTTTGAAATATCTGAGGTGTCTAAATTTAAATCGGTATTTTATCGTCACGTCGCCAATTAATGCAATAGGAAACAGGCATTTGCAATGCAGTAGGTCTCGTATTTACGCGAGTTTATGCTTTTGGCTTTGGAAATGACAATGCCTTTTATTTATGTTTTTAAAAACCAAAACATAAATAAAAGGCATTGTCATTTACAATGCCAATAGCTCAAACTCGTGTAAATGCGAGACCTATTGCATTGCAAATGCTTGTTTTATAAATGTATGTGTTCTGATCGATATTTTAAGTACACACGGGAAAGTTCTATGTTCCCGAGTTCCAAGGTGGGTATCTCTGTAAAATGTATACTGCCCACAAAAATAGCTTGATCGAATTTAATACTTTCCCTCTTCTCCTCCGCATCGTCGACAACAGGGCTTAGGGCTTCTAAAGTAATGAGAGCTCTGGGCCGTCCATACCCACCCCACTCGAGCAGTGCCGATTCTTGGCCGTCGCCCCTTAATCCCTTAAAAAACCCTGTGGTCAGATCTTCAGAGGAGGTAGCGCATGACCTGCTTCATGCCGATCCTTGTGATTTCACGGTTTAGTAGGGGTCAGTCCCTCCCCATCACACAAGTGCAGCCACTGATAGCTGACTCCGAGAGAAAGCCACTCACTCACATTCTCACGAAAAAAGAAGTTACATGATAATTTGGGCACACAAACCAACACTGTTCTTAAACCATCACATGGTTATTACATGGCTGCATGGTAGTTAAGCAGAGGCTCGATTTCGTTATGTGAACAAAATCGCAAACTAAACTATATTTACTGGAAGCTCACTCCACCTTCGAAATAAGTAGACCGCAAGTGTCTGCCCTGAGACCACCAGTAATCCAGGCGCTGTGACGACGCACTCCAAACATGCGGCGCTGGTCTTATTGTGGCTTTTATAACCAGAGAGCGGGGCTTTTTGAGTAGAGTTGATGTGTTATTAGGCACACCTGACTCACATGAGTTTGTTAGATTGTACATTTAAACATCGCAATGATTATCGGGCCTATTTTTTTGTTTCCTCTTCATGATTCTTTAGCATTCCATCCCTACTTTGAAATTCACCACACACCACTCAGCCATTTCAGCAGGAAATATGTGTTCCTGCATTCTCTGCCAATGTGTACTTAGGCTGGGACCCACCCAAGCCCTGTCAGGCTGGTCAACAGCCTGAAAGGGAGGAACGTATGACCAAAACCAGCACCTCGAAGTTGGTTCTGAAGAAAGTTGTGTGCACACACTGCCGGCTGCTCTGTGGCTGCTTCCGCCTTTAAAGTAGTGTTGTTCTCAGATGTGCTGCTTAAAAGAGACTGCTAGGCTGCTCGTGCCAGCTTCCTTGAAGGCAGCACGGAAAGCGCACAGCACACAAGAGTGTAATGGTGTAAAGTTCAACAGGGTGATGTCAGAGGGAAAACTGGTAAACAAACAGTGTGTGTTGCTTCAAGCAGTGTGGTCACTTTGGTACTCAGCCTTATTTGAAACCCCAAAATACAGCAGTCCTTAAATCAGGGCTGAGTTCCCCTCGAAAATCAGCACCCAGACCAGCACACAGGGTGGGTCCAGCTCTACAGAACTCTCCTGGAAATTCATCTGCCTCAATGTTGGGTTTGTCAAGTCTGTGGCTGGAATATTAATGATTCTGGAAATTGTAAGTACAACACGGTTTTGTGCCTCATCTTCTAATGTGATGAACAAGTTACTTACCTTCGGTAACGATATATCTGTAAGAAACATTAGTTAGTGTTAGATTCCTTACCTTAGAATATCCCCCTATGTTCCAGTGATCCAAGCTGAAACTCTGTATTATTAATAGTAAAATGTGTATGTGTTCAGCAACATTAGGACTCTCAGTCAACCAGACGTGTACAAAAGAACAAGTTACTAACCTTCGGTAACGATGTATCTGTAAGAAACATTAGTTAGTTAGATTCCTCACCTTAGAATATCCCCAGGCGTCAGACTGGATCCGGAAGATTTTTCGTCAGCAATACCCCTTGCGCGTCGCTAGGCGTCGTCTGCGGCTCCGCGTCCGTCGTCGGCGTCGTGCGCCGGGATGACGTCGTCGGAGTACTTAGACACCGCCCTCGCGCGCTGACGTCAGTTCTTGTACATAGCCTTCCGCGCCAGGAACGCAGAGCCATGCAAAGACCGACACTGGTGCCAAAAATAAAATCTAGGGGCCTGAAAGGATAACCTTAACCCTAGATGTCAGTTCGCAGAACGGGGAGGATGGGAGGGTCGGTGAGGAATCTAACTAACTAATGTTTCTTACAGATACATCGTTACCGAAGGTTAGTAACTTGTTCATCTGAAAGAAACACGTTAGTTAGATTCCTCACCTTAGAATAGATACCCAAGCAATACCATCCCCGGTGGTGGGTCTGCGAACCAAGATCACACCAGAAAGTCCTGGAGGACAGAACGGCCAAAGAAGCCATCCCTCCGGACTTGGCTGTCAAGGCAATAATGCCTGGCAAACGTGTGTAGCGAAGCCCACGTCGCCGCCTGACAGATGTCCTGCAAAGGGACTCCCCGTCCCAAGGCAGTAGTAGCCGCCGTGGCCCGAGTAGAATGGGCGCGCAGCCCAACAGGAGGGTCCTTTTTAGCCAAGGAATAGCAGATTTTTATACACAAAACGACCCACCGAGAGATGGTACGTTTGTGCACAGCTTTCCCCTTCTTAGCGCCCACGTACCCAACAAAAAGCTGGTCGTCCACCCGGAACTGTTTTGTGCGGTCCAGATAAAAGGAGAGCGCACGTTTTGGGTCCAGACGGTGGAGCCTCTCTTCCTCTTTGGAAGGATGCGGAGGCGGAAAGAAGGTGGGCAAGGTGACAGACTGCCCAAGGTGAAATGGAGTCACCACTTTAGGAAGAAAGGAGGGACGAGGCCGAAGGACAACCTTGTCCGGATGAACAGATAGAAAAGGAGGCTTTGAAGATAAAGCCTGGAGCTCACTCACCCGTCTAGCCGAGGTGATGGCTACCAGAAAAGCAGTCTTTAGAGTTAGAAGACGAAGAGGGCAATTGTGAAGAGGCTCGAAGGGAGCGCACATCAGGAATGTCAAAACCAGATTCAAGTCCCACTGAGGCATTACAAAAGGGACAGGAGGGAACGTGTGTGTAATGCCTTTGAGAAAGCGTGTAACCACAGGGGACTTGAAAAGAGAAGGCTGATCAGGAAGCCGCAAGAAGGCGGAGATGGCAGCAAGATAACCTTTCAGGGTGCCCAGGGCAGAGCCCTGCCGGGCCAGAGAAAGAAGGAAGAGGAGAACCTCAGAAAGAGGGGCGGAAAGGGGATCCACAGCCTTTGCTGTGCACCATGCCACAAATTTGTTCCACCGGCAGGCGTATACCGACTTTGTGGAGGGACGCCTGGCTGCCAGAATGATATCACAGACTTCAGGAGGCAAGTCAAATGGCATCAACTGCCGCCGCTCAATCTCCACGCATGGAGGTGGAGGCTGGACAGGTTCGGGTGGAGGACCGTCCCCTGCTGCTGCGACAGAAGATCCTCCCGAAGGGGCAGACGTATCGGGGGATCGGTCAACAGACTGAGTAGCTCGGGATACCAGTATCTTCGTGCCCAATCCGGAGCCACCAAGATGACTTGGGCCCGGTCGCGCCTGATCTTCTTCAGCACTCTGGGCAGAAGTGGTATAGGCGGAAAGGCGTACAACAGACCGCAACTCCACTCGTGACGAAAAGCGTCGCCGAGCGAGTGCCGCCTTGGAAATTCCAACGCGCAGAACTGCTGACATTGCGCGTTCTCTTCGGTGGCGAATAGATCTAACCAAGGCTCTCCCCACTGCTGAAAGAGGCCTTGCACCACTTCGGAGTTCAGACGCCATTCGTGATCCATCATGCACCGGCGGCTGAGTTCGTCTGCTCTGGCGTTCAGAGAGCCCGCCAGATGTTGAACCACCAGGGTGACGCCCTGGTGTTCCAGCCATGTCCAGAGGCGCAGAGCCTCCTGACAAAGGGTCCACGACCCCACCCCGCCCTGTTTGTTGCAGTACCACATGGCGGTGGTGTTGTCCGTGAACACCTGCACGACACTTCCCCTGACAGAGGGAAGGAAGGCTTTCAGTGCAAGCCGGATCGCTCTCAACTCCAACAGGTTGATGTGGAGACGAGACTCCGCCGGAGACCAGAGGCCTCTGATCTCCGCCTCTCCCATATGGCCACCCCATCCCAGGAGGGACGCATCCGTCACTACGACATGCTCCGGGTGGGGAAGGGAGAGGCTCTTGCCCTTGACCCACTCGCGGTCCGTGAGCCACCACTGCAACTGCTGTGCAGTACCCTCCGAGATCAAGACATGGTCGGACAGGTTGCCGTGATGCTGGGCCCACTGAAACTTCAGGTCCCACTGCAGAGCCCGCATGCGCCGCCTGGCGTGATGCACTAGTAGGATGCAGGAGGCCATCAGCCCCAGAAGCCGCAACACTAGCCTGACCGAAACCCGGGATAGAGGCCGAAAGATGGGAATCAGGGCCTGTATATCCCGGACCCGCTGTTCCGGTGGATGGACCCGGAACCGCGCCGAATCGAGAACCGCTCCGATGAAGAGGAGCTTCTGAGAGGGACGCAAGTGTGACTTCGGCACGTTGATGGAAAACCCCAGCAAATGCAGGAGATCCGCCGTAGTCTGGAGGTGGGAGACGACTGCCTGGGGCGAGCCCGCCTTCAACAACCAGTCGTCGAGATAGGGGAAGACTGGGACCCCTGATCTGCGCAGATGAGCTGCGACCACCGCCATCACTTTCGTGAACACCCGAGGGGCACTGGTGAGGCCGAAGGGGAGCACGGTAAACTGAAAGTGCTCTTGGCCCACCGTGAACCGCAGGTAACGCCGGTGGGCCGGCAGGACGGGGATATGGAAATATGCGTCCTGCAAGTCCAACGCTACCATCCAGTCTCCAGGGTCTAGGGCAGCTAAAACCTGAGCCAACGTTAGCATCTTGAACCTTTCCTTTCGGAGGAAGGCATTGACGTTCCGGAGGTCCAAGATAGGGCGCAGGCCCCCCTTGCCCTTCTTGGGAACCAGAAAGTAGTGGGAATAACAACCACGACCTACTTCTGGACTCGGAACGCGCTCGACGGCCCCCTTGGCCAAGAGAGCCGAAACTTCCTCGCGGAGAAGATCCAAATGATCCCCCGAGATACGGTGGTGCTGCGGTGGCATGGCTGGAGGGGTCGTCTCGAAGGGGAGGGAGTAGCCCCTTCGGACGATTTGCAGCACCCACCTGTCCGATGTTATGGACCGCCAGTGGAGCAGGTGATGGCGAACTCTGCCGCCCACTGGCGTGGTATGGGCCTGAAAGCTCGGACTAGGAAGGCTTTGAGGCGGATGCTGCCGGGGTGGATGTGGGCTGACCACGTCGGCCTCCATTTCCGCCACGGCGGAAGCCACGTCCGCGACCGCGCGCAGGTTGGTTCTGCGGCTGGTGGCTTTGCGGACGTGAGGAGGCGCCCCTTCCTTGGCCACGAAAGGGGCGAAAAGCGGAGGTGTGCGCCCGCGGAGCCGAGAGGCCCAAGGACTTGGCCGTAGCCCGGGAGTCCTTAAAGCGGTTCAGCGCACTGTCCGCCTTCTCACCAAACAGGCGAGTGCCATCAAAGGGCATGTCCATGAGGGTGTTCTGGACATCCCCGGAAAATGACGTGGACCGCATCCAGGCGTGGCGGCGGAGCGCCACCGTGGTGGAAATCGCCCGACCTAGCGAGTCCGTGGTGTCAAGCCCACATCTTATGGCGTGCCGTGCTGCATCCCTCCCATCGGCCAAAGCCTGGGTAAGACGCGTCCGGACCTCCTCCGGACACAGGGGCAGCACGTCCTCCACCGTATCCCACAGGGAATGGGAATAACGGTCCAAGAGACAGGCGGTATTTAAGGACCGCAGGCCCAAACTAAGGGACGAGAACAGTTTCTTGCCAAACTGCTCGAGTCTCTTGGAATCCCGGTCCGGCGGAGCGGTCGGGAAGGAGGATTGGGAAGTAGAGGCCTGGATAACCAGACTCTCGGGGGTGGGGTGTTGGGACAGGAAACTGGGGTCGCCCGGAGCAGGGCGGTGGCGCCTGGCAACGTTCCTATCCACAGGAGGAACTGTGGAGGGCTTGGACCAGGTGCCCTGCAGAACGTCAGTGAGGGCCTCGTTGAACGGCAGCAGAGGCTCAGTGGAGCTTGCTGAGGTTTGAAGCACCTCAGTGAGGATGTTGGTCCTCACAGCCACGGCAGGCAACTCGAGCCCAAGGGCCTCAGCCGCCTTGCGCAGCACCACAGAAAATGCCGCACCCTCCTCCGAAGCCACGGTCGGAGGAGAAGTGAATCCAGCGTCTGGCGAGGTGTCCAGCCCGCTGGCCTCCCCCAGTTCATCTGCCCAGTCCTGAGAAAGCTGTGACTGAACAGCCAGAGGGTCCTCGAACCCCTCCCAGTCGCCCCCTCCTTCCGATTCCTGATAAACAGGAGGAATGATCGGAACCGGACTGTAGAGATGGTAGGTCTCTAGCGGCGTCGGATGCGGCGTCGGCGGACGCCGTGCCGGCGTCGGGTCCGGATGAGGGCTAAACTGGGGCGTCGGCGTCACAGGCGTCGGCGTCGGTGGCGCCGGTGACGGCGTCGGTGGTTCAGGCGTCGGCGCCGGTGGAGGAGTGACAAGGTCAACCGGCGTCGACTGGGGCCCAGGCATGGGCCCCGCGGGGACTTGCGGCGTCGAGACCGGAGTCGTCGACGGCGCCGGGGCCGGAGCCGCCGGCACGCGAGGTCGCCCAGTCGAGTCCGCGGGGCCCGAAGGCGCGCCAGCGGGCGTCGACGGCGGGGCCAGGCTCCTCATGGCCGAGAGGAAGGCACTGATCTCCGCCGGCGCCGCGTCAGCCCCAGGGACCGGAAGGTATGGGGGCGGACGCGGCACCTGCGGCTCCGCCGGAGCCGCGGGGGTGGAACCACTGGGACCCTCGGCCGAGTCGCGCGACCGGCGAGGGGAGTCCGAAGAGCGATGTCGCCGCTTGGACTTCTTAGAGTGTTTGGACTTACCCGACGACTTGGAGCCCGACGATCGATGGTGGCGTCGGCTAGGGCTCCGCGAGCGATCCTTGGACCTCCTCCTGGACCGGGATCGCGCACGACGCGGAGCCGAGTGGCGAAGCTCGAGAAGCTTGCGGGACCGCTCCCGCCTAGCCTTCGAAGTCAGGGCCTGACAGTCGTTGCACGACTCCGCGTCGTGGTCGAGGCCTAAGCAGTAGAGGCACCGGCGGTGGTGATCGGTCACCGACATCAGTCGATGACAATCTTCGCAAGCCTTGAACCCAGGCATCCTACCGGCACCAGATGTCGACAGACAAGGATCAAAAATGATCAAAAAGATTTAGTCAAAAATGACTAATAGGGGTAGCTCTCCCGGATCTGCGCTTACTGGCGCGGAAAAAAGAAGAACTGACGTCAGCGCGCGAGGGCGGCGTCTAAGTACTCCGACGACGTCATCCCGGCGCACGACGCCGACGACGGACGCGGAGCCGCAGACGACGCCTAGCGACGCGCAAGGGGTATTGCTGACGAAAAATCTTCCGGATCCAGTCTGACGCCTGGGGATATTCTAAGGTGAGGAATCTAACTAACGTGTTTCTTTCAGATACACTGGGTTGCCTTATCCCCGACCGCACAAAAGATGGCAAGTACGTGCAACTGCATCTCTTTCTGTCTTACTCCCCACCCGTTACTCCACAGATTTGTTGCATCCTCTAAACCTCACGCATAATACATAAACCTCCTGTATGCGCCCAATCAGTGCTGAAATTCACATTGCCTCTTCCCTGTTTACATTCGCTAAAAATCCATTACCATTTGCTTCTCTGCAGGGACCCTTTTAAGCCCACGGTCTTTTCAGGCTGCATTCTTCTGCTCATGTGTTACCCCATTTGTATAGATTACAGTTCTGTTCATTATTGACGTGTTTATTGGTCTCTTTCTGATTAATACATTGCACTATTAACACGCAATAATATAACTTATTTATCTATCTCAGTTTTGAACATCTAATGGCAGCACTGGTACACATATTGGATGACATGCCCCATACACCACATCCAAACATCAACACACTTCCTTTTACATTCATTGCAAAATATACAATTGCTATCACATACCTACACTCCACTCCAAATAATATAAGTAAAAAACATTTCCAATACAAGGCCAATAGCTCTAACTCAAAAAATAATGCGAGACCTATTGCACTGCAAATGCTTCTTTTATTTGCCATGGTTTTCGCAAATAGTCATAGTGCCCCTAGCTATAACTCCTTACAAAGGAATGTGTGAAAGACAAAGATTTGCGGAAGCAAGCTTGTTACAATTAGGACAACATGCAGGATGAATTTCAGTGAATACAGGAATTCTTTACTTTCAACACCAAATCAATGAAAAGAGCAAATGAATATATTTAGTACATTTAGTACACACACATATATTATGCTATATATTGTCATATGCTATAATTTGTATATACTTGTTTTTTAATTTTCAATAGCACAAACTCGATCCATAGGTATTGGAGCGCTTTACATGATAACCAGTTACATTACACAAAGACACATTCATTTTTGGGGCAGGCACGGGGAGATAAAGGGATTTTCCCAGAATCACAGGATGTTGAGCCAACGTGGAGACTTGAAACTGGTTCAACAATTCCCAAAATTAGCAGCTCTGTCCGTTACGTCACATTCTCTCGCTTTATCCTCTCTATTTAGTGAGAAAGATTAACGGATAACAGTATAATATGGGGCTGCACTGCCATCGAGGGGTTCAGGTGACAAAAACCACGAGGCCAAAGGACGAGTGGGTTATATGTCACCTGAACCCTGAGATGGCAATAAAGGACGCTATTACACATTACTCGCTATGTATCTTTTTATCTGAATGATCAATTAATTTTATTACATTTTTAGTAGAGTGATCTGTCTGAGTAGAGTTATCCTTTTAGTATTTATTGATTGCCTGAGACTGCAGATATCCGTCTGCCAATGTTTTGAGAAACGTGTGTTTGATTTGGAATAATGTGCTTATGTTCAAAGTAAGTGCTATACAACAATGTGTGTTTTTATTACACAATTTGTCATTTTGCAAGTAAATTAAAATGTATCCTAAAAAAGGCTCTTCATTTAAAGTACACTGACAAGGGTCATTTAAAAAGATATAAATAAAGAAATAAGATAAAGTGCGATGTGCACAGTGGAACTTTTCCTGATAGGGCTCTGCATTTAGAATGTTTCTTTTAACACACTGGGGAGGATTTATTGGTAGATGTTTGCATCAAGACTGAGCCAGCAAGGGTGAGCTTATTAGGTGTGTTGACCAATGCTCTGAGAGCAGCACTTTCCCTGAGAAAGAATTGTTTGCCAGAACTGAAAGAAGGAATAAATGTTGTTTCATTGTTTTTATTTGTTTCTGGAAACTATATAGCATGCAAATGATTTCAGTACTGTGAATAACAGGCAATATTTACAGTTAAGCTCTCTTTTCTGTGAGATATGAGCTCTGAAAAACACTCAATAGAAAGGCCTATCCATATAATAGTATATCACAAACTATGGTATTTTTTATCTGTATTGGTTTAAAAACATATTTAAGCAAAACTAGGATGTAATGGGTAACGTTGTGCATTAAGATAAATTGACATAGAAGAAGTCTTGCAATCATTAGGAAAGTGGCTTACATTTGTGAAATATTTCTGCTATGCAATCTGTGAAGCAGTGCAGTGTCATATATGAACAAGTTACTTACCTTCAGTAAAGCCTTATCTGGTAGAGACTATCTAACCGAGATCCGTGGGTGCCCTTGATGCACGGGCACCCACGGATCTCGGTTAGACCTGCAAAGGAGGACAAAACAGGACAGCTGGGCCACTCTCAATGCTGGCCTCTGTGATGCTCTGATATCCTACGTCGACTGCTTGGTCTTTGTGGCGTTGGAGTCTGGATTGGACTCAAATAAGCTTTGGTTGCTGCAAGGGGTTCGGTACACCTTCCGCCGGAGCAAGCATTGTTTCTGGCCTCAGAGAGCGCAGGCTTTCACCTGCAGGTGGTAAGAAACATGTCTGTGGTGGCAGGCTTGACAATACCAGTCATCCAGCATACTAAGAGGCTGGTAGGTTTTCAGGAGCCCCCTCTACGGTGTCCTCTGGGTGCATGTTTTAATAAATCCACTACTGGCATAAGCAGGGATTATCAAGACAAGGTGTTTGATACCAAACATCATAGTGAAGCCAACATGTAACTGGGGAACTTGTAATAACCATTGCCTAGTTCACCTACTTAAAGATGGCTTCCCTGTTCTCTTGTACTATCTAGCAATTGAACTAGACAGCACAGGGGGCATGTCTGCTCATGCAGATATGTCCTCACATGTAATATAATCCACCTTACCCTAGGGCTGTAAGGCCTGTTGTAGGGGAGACTTACATATATTTCATGCAGTATATGTGGGCATAGCACAGAGGGTGTGCGCCATATTGTGTTTGCACCATTTCAGGCAGCCTGCAATGGCAGTCTGCATGAGTTTGGTGATGGGTCCTTTAGGGTGGTACAATACATGCTGCAGGTCTTAGAGACCTCTTCAGTACTCATGCCATAGGTACCGGGGTAACATTTATTAGAGACTTGCAGAGTTGCTAAAGGTCTTGCCAATTGGAGAACAGTTACCTTGTTTTAGGGAAAGAGCACTGGCAATGGGATTCTGGTTAGCAGGAACCCAGTGCACTTCAGTCAAAATTGCATCAATTACCAGGCAAAAAGTTGAAATGACCAAGTCAACAAGCATTTGCAATGCAAATTGGTCTCGCATTTGCTTGAGTTTGAGCTACTAGAGTTGTAAATGACAATGTCTTTTACTGAGTTTGTGAGGCACGTGTCGTATCATTGCAGTTCTGGAAGACACCCTCTGACAATCTTGGAAATAACTTGTATAGGAAGCACCAGAAGTTACTTACCTTCGGTAACGATGTATCTGTAAGAAACATTAGTTAGTTAGATTCCTCACCTTAGAATATCCCCAGGCGTCAGACTGGATCCGGAAGATTTTTCGTCAGCAATACCACTTGCGCGCCGCTAGGCGTCGTCTGCGGCTCCGCGTCCGTCGTCGGCGTCGTGCGCCGGAATGACGTCGTCGGAGTACTTAGACGCCGCCCTCGCGCGCTGACGTCAGTTCTTGTACATAGCCTTCCGCGCCAGGAACGCAGAGCCATGCAAAGACCGACACTGGTGCCAAAAATAAAATCTAGGGGCCTGAAAAGGATAACCTTAACCCTAGATGTCAGTTCGCAGAACGGGGAGGATGGGTGGGTCGGTGAGGAATCTAACTAACTAATGTTTCTTACAGATACATCGTTACCGAAGGTAAGTAACTTGTTCATCTGAAAGAAACACGTTAGTTAGATTCCTCACCTTAGAATAGATACCCAAGCAATACCATCCCCGGTGGTGGGTCTGCGAACCAAGATCACACCAGAAAGTCCTGGAGGACAGAACGGCCAAAGAAGCCATCCCTCCGGACTTGGCTGTCAAGGCAATAATGCCTGGCAAACGTGTGTAGCGAAGCCCACGTCGCCGCATGACAGATGTCCTGCAAAGGGACTCCCCGTCCCAAGGCAGTAGTAGCCGCTGTGGCCCGAGTAGAATGGGCGCGCAGCCCAACAGGAGGGTCCTTTTTTGCCAAAGAGTAACAAATTTTGATGCACAAAACGACCCACCGAGAGATGGTCCGTTTGTGCACAGCTTTCCCCTTCTTAGCACCCACGTATCCAACGAAAAGTTGGTCGTCCACCCGGAACTGCTTTGTGCGGTCCAAATAAAAGGAGAGCGCACGTTTTGGGTCCAGACGGTGGAGCCTCTCTTCCTCTTTGGAAGGATGCGGAGGCGGAAAGAAGGTGGGCAAGGTGACAGACTGCCCAAGATGAAATGGAGTCACCACTTTCGGAAGAAAGGAGGGACGAGGCCGAAGGACAACCTTGTCCGGATGAACAGACAGAAAAGGAGGCTTTGAAGATAAAGCCTGGAGCTCACTCACCCGTCTAGCCGAGGTGATGGCTACCAGAAAAGCAGTCTTAAGAGTCAGAAGACGAAGAGGACAATTGTGAAGAGGCTCGAAGGGAGCGCACATCAGGAATGTCAAGACCAGATTCAAGTCCCACTGAGGCATTACAAAAGGGACAGGAGGGAACGTGTGAGTAATGCCTTTTAGAAAGCGTGTAACCACAGGGGACTTGAAAAGAGAAGGCTGATCAGGAAGCCGCAAGAAGGCAGAGATGGCAGCAAGATAACCTTTCAGGGTGCCCAGGGCAGAGCCCTGCCGGGCCAGAGAAAGAAGAAAGAGGAGAACCTCAGAAAGAGGGGCGGAAAGGGGATCCACAGCCTTTGCTGTGCACCATGCCACAAATTTGTTCCACCGGCAGGCGTATACCGTCTTTGTGGAGGGACGCCTGGCTGCCAGAATGATATCACAGACTTCAGGAGGCAAGTCGAATGGCATCAACTGCCGCCGCTCAATCTCCACGCATGGAGGTGGAGGCTGGACAGGTTCGGGTGGAGGACCGTCCCCTGCTGCTGCGACAGAAGATCCTCCCGAAGGGGCAGACGTATCGGGGGATCGGTCAACATACTGAGTAGCTCGGGATACCAGTATCTTCGTGCCCAATCCGGAGCCACCAAGATGACTTGGGCCCGGTCGTGCCTGATCTTCTTCAGCACTCTGGGCAGAAGTGGTATAGGCGGAAAGGCGTACAACAGACCGCAACTCCACTCGTGACGAAAAGCGTCGCCGAGCGAGTGCCGCCTTGGAAATTCCAACGCGCAGAACTGCTGACATTGCGCGTTCTCTTCGGTGGCGAATAGATCTAACCAAGGCTCTCCCCACTGCTGAAAGAGACCTTGCGCCACTTCGGAGTTCAGACGCCATTCGTGATCCATCATGCACCGGCGGCTGAGTTCGTCCGCTCTGGCGTTCCGAGAGCCCGCCAGATGTTGAACCACTAGGGTGACGCCCTGGTGTTCCAGCCACGTCCAGAGGCGCAGAGCCTCCTGACAAAGGGTCCACGACCCCACCCCGCCCTGTTTGTTGCAATACCACATGGCGGTGGTGTTGTCCGTGAACACCTGCACGACACTGCCCCTGACAGAGGGAAGGAAGGCTTTCAGTGCAAGTCGGATCGCCCTCAACTCCAACAGGTTGATGTGTAGACGAGACTCCGCCGGAGACCAGAGGCCTCTGATCTCCGCCTCTCCCATATGGCCACCCCATCCCAGGAGGGACGCATCCGTCACTACGACATGCTCCGGTTGGGGAAGGGAGAGGCTCCTGCCCATGACCCAATCGCGGTCCGTGAGCCACCACTGCAACTGCTGTGCAGTGCCCTCTGAGATCAAGACATGGTCGGACAGGTTGCCGTGATGCTGGGCCCACTGAAACTTCAGGTCCCACTGCAGAGCCCGCATGCGCCGCCTGGCGTGATGCACTAGTAGGATGCAGGAGGCCATCAGCCCCAGAAGCCGCAACACTAGCCTGACCGAAACCCAGGATAGAGGCCGAAAGATGGGAATCAGGGCCTGTATATCCCGGATCCGCTGTTCCGGTGGATAGACCCGGAACTGCGCCGAATCGAGAACCGCTCCGATGAAGAGGAGCTTCTGAGAGGGACTCAGGTGTGACTTCGGCACGTTGATGGAAAACCCCAGCAAATGCAGGAGATCCGCCGTAGTCTGGAGGTGGGAGACGACTGTCTGGGGCGAGCCCGCCTTCAACAACCAGTCGTCGAGATAGGGGAAGACTGGAACCCCTGATCTGCGCAGATGAGCTGCGACCACCGCCATCACTTTCCTGAACACCCGAGGGGCACTGGTGAGGCCGAAGGGGAGCACGGTAAACTGAAAGTGCTCTTGGCCCACCGTGAACCGCAGGTAACGCCGGTGGGCCGGCAGGACGGGGATGTGGAAATAAGCGTCCTGCAAGTCCAACGCTACCATCCAGTCTCCGGGGTCTAGGGCAGCTAGAACCTGAGCCAAAGTCAACATCTTGAACCGTTCCTTCCGGAGGAAGGCATTGACGTTCCGAAGGTCCAAGATAGGGCGGAGGCCCCCTTTGCCCTTCTTGGGAACCAGAAAGTAGTGGGAATAACAACCACGACCTACTTCTGGGCTCGGAACGCGCTCGACGGCCCCCTTGGCCAAGAGGGCGGAAACCTCCTCGTGGAGAAGATGCAAGTGATCCCCCGAGATACGGTGGTGCTGCGGTGGCATGGCTGGAGGGGTCGTCTCGAAGGGGAGGGAGTAGCCCCTTCGGACGATTTGCAGCACCCACCTGTCCGATGTGATGGACCGCCGGTGGAGCAGGTGATGGCGAACTCTGCCGCCCACTGGCGTGGAATGGGCCTGAAAGCTCGGACTAGGAAGGCTTTGAGGCGGATGCTGCCGGGGTGGATGTGGGCTGACCTCGTCATCCTCCAGATCCGCCTCGGCGGAAACCACGTCCGCGCGCAGGTTGGTTCTGCGGCTGGTGGCTAGGCACACGTGAGGAGGCACCCCTTCCTTGGCCACAAAAGGGGCGAAAAGCGGAAGATTGCGACCGCGGGGCCGAGAGGCCCAAGGACTTGGCCGTAGCCCGGGAGTCCGTAAAGCGGTTCAGCGCACTGTCCGCCTTCTCGCCAAACAGGCGAGTGCCATCAAACGGCATGTCCATGAGAGTGCTCTGGACATCGCCGGAAAACGACGTGGACCGCAGCCAGGCGTGACGTCGAAGCGCCACAGTGGTGGAAATGGCCCTACCCAGCGAGTCCGTGGTGTCAAGCCCACAACGTATGGCATGTCGCGCGGCATCCCTCCCATCGGCCAGAGCCTGGGTAAGTCGTGTCCGGACCTCCTCCGGACACAGGGGCAGCGCGTCCTCCACCGCATCCCACAGAGAGTGGGAATAACGGTCCAAGAGACAAGCGGTGTTCAAAGACCGCAGGCACAAACTAAGGGATGAGAACAGTTTCTTGCCAAACTGCTCCAGTCTCTTGGAATCCCGGTCCGGCGGGGCGGTCGGGAAAGAGGATTGGGAGGTGGAGGCCTGGATAACCAGGCTCTCAGGGGTAGGGTGTTGGGACAGAAAACTGGGGTCGCCCGGAGCAGGGCGGTGGCGCCTGGCAACGTTCCTGTCCACAGGAGGAACTGTGGAGGGCTTGGACCAGGTGCCCTGGAGAACGTCAGTGAGGGCTTCATTGAACGGCAGCAGAGGCTCAGTGGAGCTTGCTGCAGATTGAAGCCCCTCAGTGAGGACGTTCGTCCTCACAGCCACGGCAGGTAGCTCGAGCCCAAGGGCTGCGGCCGCCTTGCGCAGCACCACGGAGAAAGCAGCACCCTCCTCCGAAGCCACAGTCGGAGGAGAGATGAATCCAGTGTCTGGCGAGGTATCCAGACCACTGGCCTCCCCCAGTTCATCTGCCCAGTCCTGGGACAGTTGGGCCTGATGGGCCATAGGATCCTCGGATCCCTCCCAGTAGTCCCCATCATCCGACTCCTGGTGTAGAGGAGAAAGTAACGGAGCCGGGCGGTAGACAAAATGTGTCTCTAGCGGCGTCGATCTCGGCGTCCATCGACGCTGGACCGGCGCCGGGCCCGGACCGGGACTAAACTGGGGCACGGCGTCGAGCGGAGTCGACGTCGGTGGAGGAGTGACAAGGTTGACCGGCGTCGACGGGGACTCGAGAACGGGTCCCTCGGGCGCTTGCGGCGTCGAGGCCGGAGCCGTCAACGGCGCCGGGGCCGGAGCCGCCGGCTGGCAAGGCAGCCCAGTCGGGTCCGCGGGGCCCGAAGGCGCACCAGCGGGCGCCGACGGCGGAGCCAGGTTCCTCATGGCCGAGAGGAAGGCACTGACTTCCGCCGGCGTCGCGTTAGTCCCAGGGACCGGAGGGTATGGGGACGGACGCGGCGCCTGCGGCTCCGCCGGGGTGGAACCACCCTGACCCTCGACCGAGTCGCGCGACCGGCGAGGGGAGTCCGAAGAGCGATGTCGTCTCTTGGACTTCTTGGAATGCTTCGACTTACCCGAAGACTTTGATCCCGACGACCGATGGTGACGTCGGCTGCGGCTCCGCGACCTATCCTTGGACCTCCTCCTGGACCGGGATCAAGAGGCGCGCAGAGCCGCGTGGCGAATCTCGAGAAGCTTACGGGACCGCTCCCGTCTAGCCTTCGAGGTCAGGGCCTTACAGTCCGAGCACGACTCCGCATCGTGGTCGAGGCCCAAACAGTACAGGCACCGGCGGTGATGGTCCGTAACCGACATCAATCGGCTACAGTCCGTACAGGCTTTAAACCCAGGCATCCTACCGGCACCGGTGTCGATAGACAGGATCAAAAAGGATCAAAAAGTTAGTCAAAAATTGACTAAAGGGGTAGCTCTCCCGGATCTGCGCTTACTGGCGCGGAAAAAAGAAGAACTGACGTCAGCGCGCGAGGGCGGCGTCTAAGTACTCCGACGACGTCATTCCGGCGCAGGACGCCGACGACGGACGCGGAGCCGCAGACGACGCCTAGCGACGCGCAAGGGGTATTGCTGACGAAAAATCTTCCGGATCCAGTCTGACGCCTGGGGATATTCTAAGGTGAGGAATCTAACTAACGTGTTTCTTTCAGATATAAATAATCTGTAAGAAAAATACTGCATTATATTCCGGTGGCAGGTGTGTTCCTGGGTAGGGGGAGGTTGAAATGAAAGACAAGGAGGGGTTGCATAATGGGACTGGGTACATTGGTGGAGGAGTTCTGGGATGTGGGAGCAGGTGAGTAAATTGTAAGGATCAGTGGGCAGGGGGAACCAGTGGGTCAGGAGGTTATGTGAAAGGGGAGGGGCAAGATGTGCGGTCAGTGGAAATAGGTGAAAAAGGACTAGTAGGTACTACAGGGAAGGTGTATCAGTTATGGAATGCGAAGGGGTGTTAGGATATGGAGGAAGGGTGTAAAAATGAATATACCAAGGTGGATAAACTAATACAATACTAATACAAGTGAAAGTCACAAGAGTTTAGATAGCCATTTCAAGTTTAATAAATGACATGTGAGACTAATGTGGGCCAGCTCCGGTCGCGCCATTGTCTAGAAGCACTGTCATAGAAGCCTAGATCTTATATTTTAAACATAAATCAAATTTCGGCCAAGCTTAGGGAAATTTAAGCATGTAAGGGAACAAAGTATGAGAATTTGATCTGAGTTGACCTTAGAGTTGTGGAATAGCCTAGGGCACTACTGAAGCCAGTTCCTGTATGAATCCTTTTAACAATAATATGCAATCAAAGTGAATAGAAATACCTGTGGGCGGAAGTTGTAAAAATAATCCGGTGTACAGCAGCGTGGGGTTTATATTGTAAACGATGCTTCCCCACACTTCCTTTCAAAAACCATAAGCAAAATAAAAAAATGCAGAGGGTCGAGAATCAGGCTAAGAGGAAGCGCTTGTGAAAAACAATCATAAATTCTCCTGCCATCCCCTCTTGCATGAGAGCGTCCACGTTGGAGTAATTCATCTAGTTGTTGCTACCTTTCCCAGACAAGTAAATAAAGAATATGGTAAAAATAACACTTTTGATCGGGTTATCACTGCACTTTGGTGACAACACATAAACAGATGGGGAGTGCATGGTGTATTTTGTTTGGGGGGGGCGAATAACGCAGAATGCTTCCTGTGGAAAGGAGTATACTGTTTGGTGAGCAGCACAGAAGTTCAAAGGGAGCAGGGAATGGGTAGGGACCTTCAGATATAGCTAGGCGGAGTTATGTGGTTTTTATGTCCCTTACCTGCATAACCCGAATGTTTTCTGTCTCCAGACCCTCCACCATTGCATCCACCTCCTTTTGCAGCCGTAGCTGCTACTCCTCCACACTGGCCATCCTCTATCAGTGCCCCATGCTCAAGGTACAGCAACAGATTCTCCTTCCAAGGACAGCGGCAGGCTACAATAGACAGCAATGTGATAGCTGTAGGCACCATATTGGAACTGAGATCTTCCTGCAAGGACCACATCAGAATAAATGCAAGTTCAGACTTTGAAGCAACTAAAACAAGCAGTATGTGATGCCGGGGAATGCCTTTTTGTTGTGGATTCGCGAAGCAGGTTCATGGCAAAGCTCCACCAGAGCCATGCATAATTAATGCAAGAGTAGCGGCCTACCGACGAGTGCCCATGCTTAAAGCTGAAGCTTCAGCCAATATATGCCTTCTCTACCATACCCACGAGGGAACTGCTGTATCTTTAGAATTATACCCTAGTACCCTGTTGACCGATGAGGAAGTCAGGACTGATATATCTCTCGAGCACTTCCAACCCCTTACTGAAGATCTTTTTAACAGTATTGCCCAGGAGATATCCTCCGGATCGCCCCTTGACACTCTCCCTCATAAGATCTGGAAGGAGTATGGCCCTGACCTATTTCCATGGCTGTGCCAAATATGTTGCCAATCCCTGAGCGAAGGAGCAGTCCCTGAAGGTTGGAAGCAGGCACTGCTGAAGAAGCTATCTTTGGATCCAACAATACCAGCCAACTTTCGACCCATATCACTTTTGCCATTTCCTATCAAGATCTTGGAAAAGATGGTTAGCAAGTCCTTGTCATGTTACTTGGAAGAAAACCATCTCCTGGACAGGGACCAGTTTGGATTTCGGCCTGGGCATGGGATGGAAACTGCTTTGACCACTGTGTTGGATAGACTTCGAATGCAAGCCGACAACGGTGACTCCTCGGTGTTGGTGTTATTGGATATGTCGGCTGCATTTGACACAGTCAGCCACGCGGTACTGGTAGCGAGGTTGGAGAGACTGGGGGTGAAGGGCTGTGCCCTGAAATGGCTACAATCCTATTTGTCAAATCGACAACAGGTGGTTACCATGGCGCCATTTGCCTCCCCCTGGTTCCCGGTCTGCTATGGAGTGCCCCAGGGCTCGGCAATCAGTCCGATCCTTTTTAATGTTTATCTATGCCCTCTGATCCCTATTATAAAATCTTATAGGATCGACATGGTCAACTATGCCGATGATATCCAGCTGTTGTTTTCCCTTGAAGGGAAGCATGCATTACCTATGTTAAATGGTAGCGGCAGTTTCAGTCGATAACCTTTCAAGTATTTGCCCGGCGGTAATCGCCTCTCATACCACTCGATAATTTACCAATGAAAGAGGCAGGCGCCGGAGACTGGAAGGCAGGAAACAAAGTTTTATTCCGTCGGAGCAGAACACATCAGATCAGACAGCAAGGTATCGTCACGAGGTGCTCTAACCGCATCTCTGAGACCTGGTCTCTTATACACCGGTTTATTGCTTTATTACATATAGTACATTCTTGAGATTCTCTTGATGCCTGAAAGAACATCCCCTGAAGCCCCGGCTCAGATCCGATCCCACACATAGTTACAGTAGAGGTTCCCACCCTACCCGCAGTGGGAGATGGCTATCGCGCAGCAGGGAATTCCGCTAATTCCCGGGGGTGTGTGCAACCGGCCGGGTCTCAGGGGGTAGGGGCTTTGATCTACTGTAATCCCTTTGATGCGGGGTGTTTCCCTTACAGTAGGGGCAATAAACTGCATCCGCAGGGCTAGGTGATGGCCTGGGACCAGTTCGGACAATGGGGCGCAGAGGAAGGGGTTTATCAAAGGAGAGGCATGACCATGTATGGGATGTCGGTCGGATGTGGTTCCGTAGCAGGGTCGCGCAGAAGGAGAGGGTTTATGGCTTGTATGAGAGAGCGGGGGTGGCCGGCGCGCGGGGGATGCTCGCAGCGCCAGGGGAAAGCGCTGGTGATCGAAAATGAGCGGGGAGAGAGTGGGGTGCCTAAAATGGCGGCCGTGCATTCGCGGTGCGTGGTGCTGGGGAGAGGCAAGATGGCGCAGATAATGTTCAGTTTGCACGCTAAATTTCCACACCTATGAACACCTTTCAGGCATATATGGGTCAGGTCTTGGATTGGCTGAAGGCCAACTCCTTGCAGTTTAATGGTGGGAAGACAGAGTTGTTGTATTGTTCTGCAGCGAGAGTGCCTAAACCCCTGGTGGGCGAATTCAGGCTTAGGCCAGAGGATAGTGGCAGCAAAAACGGTCCGCAACCTGGGGGTTATGGTGGATGAAGACCTCCAGATGCAATCTCAGGCCAATAAAACAATCAGCATCTGCTTTGCCTTGTTGAGAGGTCTTCGGCAAATTCTTCCCCTACTACCCAATGAGGCTAGACCCCTGGTGGCTAGAAGTATAATCCTGAGTAGACTGGACTATTGCAACTCCCTGTATTTGGGTGCTCCTCAATACATCCTGCAGGGGTTGCAAAGGGTCCAGTCTATGGCAGCCAAATTAGCTCTTAATAGACAGCGTGGCTCCTCTGCTGCCTAGGCGCTGAGGGACCTTCACTGGCTGCCCATCAAAGACAGAATTAGCTTTAAGTCCCTGTCACGGGGTCGACGGGACAGACGGAACCAGATCGGAAGGTGATTGTCGTTCTCATCCACAGGGATGGGACGGGCCCTTTAAGGACGATCCGGACCCGTCGGAGGTGGAGTTCGCCCCCGTGACGTCAGCCTTCGCCAGCCTATCCCACGCATCGGTGGTGGAGAAAGAGGTGGATGCGGAAGACGCCGGTGCTAAAGCCTGGAGTGAAGACGGAGAAGCGGAGAGGGAGAGAAGCAGAGAGAAGAAGCGGTTGTCGGCCAGAGGAGGTATAGACTGGCAAAGAGCGTTGTGGGAGCCCAGTGAAGGGAGAGCCAGGAGGCCAACGACAACACTCATCGCCCCGCCACGCTTCAGGAGAAGCGTGGCTAAAACAGGTTCGGAGGAAACTCCGGGGACTTCTATACACCACGGGAGGGAACGGGTAGCTGCAAGCGGGTGGTCACATTGTGTTGCGGTGACCTTAACTCTCCCTATTGGCTGGGGTACGAGGACTGCCGCCCTTCGTGCATCTTTTGGTTTACACATGGTGACGGCCAGTGTATGTTTGCAATACCCACACTCCCCTTACCCTTAACGGTAAATAGACCGGAGGACAATCGACTAAATCCCGTTCTCATCTTTTCTTTTTGGGCTGAGCCTGATGACATAGGAGACGAGCCGGGGACTCTGACGAGAAGAGGAACGTCGATGCCCTTCGTACTCAACCTGGTGTTGCTGTCTGCCCTTATATCTGTAAATAAAGGACGTAAATGCAGTAGTCCTTGAGTCCGCTGTCTTGCTCAGGCCTACCCTCCTTGCACGTCCTGCACGGCGACAGTCTCTTTGTATGGTTTACAGAGCTTTACATAACACAGGTCCGGTACACCTGCAAGAGAGATTCTCCTGGTACGAGCCCAAAAGACTCCTCCGGTCTACTAGTCAAAGCCTGGTGTCTATCGCTAGAGTAAAGCTGGCCAGGATGGGAGGCAGGGCCTTTGGCACAGCAGCAGCATGTCTTTGGAATGAGATACCCCAAAACCTTAGACAAGCTGAGTCCCTGCTGGACTATTGCCAGGAATAGGTAGCAATACTCCTAATTTGTAGCTCAACCGTTCTGCTGCCATAGGTCAACATGGTCTCTATGCGCCAGGATACCCGTTGGGTGACCGCTGCGCTATACAAAAACTCTATACAATACAATACAATACGACCTTGGTGGTTTTTAAAAGCAAGTTAAATGACCTCTAGAGGACCGGGTAGAGTGTTGTAGAGGATTAAAGGAAGCTGCAGCAATACTTCGTGAACGGTAAAAGTTTATAATTGTTTGACTTTTAGGCATGGGACCAAGAGCAAAAGAGAAATAAAGAATTAAGTGAAGAAAAATACAAGAAATCGCGACTTATTTTAAAACACGCAACAAATTAAACGAATTAAACACAAACGTACATCACATATCAGCCGAAAAAACACTAGACTGACGCAGGAGCACTAATACACAACAAGCAAATTAAGAACATGAATAATTAACAAGGACTGACCTAAAACGGGCCACATCTGAGAGTTTGGGCACCCACAAGACTAGCATGGCGAAATTCACCAGCCATCTCCCTGGAGCCAAAGCAGTGGTTCCAGCAAATCTATTATAGCTGGGTGGCGTGAGTGGGGTATTCTCCGCGTCAACCTGGAAGTCTGAGTTCAGCAGGGGTGCCTCACCCCACCGCCATCTTGCTAGCAGTGCATTATATTGACAAGCATTGGCAAAGCCAATACGCTTTTGGGACCTTATGTGTTTATTAATACATTTTGGCTATGTTGTGGTGTATTGTGGCTGATTGTATAAGTAAAGCACAATGAAGCCTGGCCGATTGGTGTTGCCAATTTTTGTTTTAACAATATGCTCTAGAATGACAGAGCGAACGCTGTTTCGACCAGATCTTAAAAAGCAGAGTATAGCAATGGAGGTCCCCAGGAGGGCAGTGGAACAAGTTCTCGAGAGGATTTAAGTA
Source organism: Triturus cristatus (assembly GCF_964204655.1). Lineage (NCBI taxonomy): Eukaryota > Metazoa > Chordata > Amphibia > Caudata > Salamandridae > Triturus > Triturus cristatus. The sequence continues at coordinate 380,883,752 of NC_140585.1, read as the reverse complement.
TTGCACCAATTTCTACCTCACTTCGAATTCTGCTCTTCGTCTTGAACCGTTCGAAAGAGGGCCGTGGTTACCCTCTGCTTAGCATTGCCGGTGAAAAGATGCCGCTGTGGCTTTCAAGCTAACCTTTCGGGCATGTAATAGCCTTTTTGATTCATTACATTCTGTTTTTACTTCCACCAAGCTGGAAGTAATGCGCGGAAAGCTATCTGACCTCCCTCCTCCTGACTGGTCCTGCGCGTGGACATGCACACTGGCTCCAATTAACCTAAAGTGCGCAGACACAAGAGCAGTATAGCGACACCATTTACAGACTCAAATTGGTTCCACCCCTTGTTGGCGATGAAGCTGGGCATGCGCACAAGCATTCTACTCTGGAACTGAACAAGTGGCGGAAACTTCCTAAGACATGAGCGCTTGCACCTATAGCTCGCGTAGCAACCAGTTAGCTGGTGGCCCATGATTCTGACAAGGAACTGTCTGCATTGTGTAGATTGCACAGATCTCAACAACAAGTGTATTAACCTGTTGAGTTGTCCAACCGATTTGTGCATATGGGAGAGATGTTTATTTGCAGCTGGTTGAATTTAAATGTTCTAAAAAACATGGCGCTATAAGTTGATGCTCAGCTGTCACAAAGAAAAGAAGTAATAAAAACGGTATTTTCCGAACAGTGGACTTTAAATCCCAAAGCACCAGCCGATATGCAAACGATTGAGTCCTGCAGGTCTGACTATAAAAAACTAAGAGTTGATCGTGTGCATTTTATACCCAGCTGCTTGGTACTCCTCTTATCGACCTCTGAAGGATGAAAGGCTGAGGAGTCTTGTTGGGCTTTGAGCCAGTGACTTGCACCAAGGGGTCGACCAGCAGATTTAACGGCGCCTCCTTTATTTTAGCCGTGACGTGCAGTAAAAAATATAAAGCACTTGCTCCTGACTGCCCTGAAGAAGTCAGTCGCGCACTGCTTTTTGGCAGCGTGAAATCTAGGCGCTGCAGGAAGGCTCGCGCGTTGAATCTCCAGCTCCGTGCATTATGGGTGTCCGGCTGGCATGTGGCAGTGTTGACCAAGAGCCCGTGATGCAGAAAATAGAGATGCCAATGCCTCTTCCTAAACAAAAACAATGCCCTAAATGAACGGTGCGAGTAGTGCCGTATTGCTGATAAATGCTCGGCATACCTTAAAAGAAAAAAAAAATCCAAATTAAGCAATCGTCACAGTGCTGGAGACCCCATACTTTCCTTTCAACCGGAGGCAAGTAAAGGTCATCATCGACCATGCAAAAAAACAAGTCTGACGAGGAGAGGAGGAGGCAGCAGGGGGAGGAGGGGAGAGAGGAGGGGGCCTGCGCCTGTTTCCCTTGCAGGAGCGAGCAAGGGGCACCATCTGTTAGCAAGTTAATTACAAACAGATGGTGCACGCGTTGCCATTGAAAGCAATGCAATGCGTGCACGTTTTTGGGCGAAAAACCGAATCGATTTCAAGAGGTCTCCTAACACATGAATCAGCACTAGCAGCAGTTACATGTAGGCTCCTCTCCAGGGCAGAACTCACTGTAGAAAGTGAGAAAAGGCCACAGCAAAATCCTCCTGGGAGAAGGGTCGTGGCCGTTCGCATAAAGACCAAGACGGATGTAGAGGGTGACCTAAATAGTTATGTCTAGAATTGATTGTTGCAGTATTATATAGCGCTAACCCGACCAGAAGACACTGGAGTTTTTGGATGGGCATTGTTAAGCTGTCGGATCGACCAGGAGAAACTAAACCCTGAAGGCAAAGCCCAAACAGGATGAGGGGCCATCACACGCTGTGCAGTGTGACGGGCAATCAAAATGTTTGCTAAGTGAAATCGTCAGAAAGAGAGCTAAGCACCCAAAGGAAAGACATTTACAGAAATGCACCAATAACAAGGCAGCATTTCTGAAAAAAACAATGGCAATTGGTGGGTGGGCCAGAGCTCATAGAAGAGGATACAACAGGTCGATTAGAGCTCAACCTAAAAAGTGGCACTTTCCTACACTGCTTATGAAAAATCTTATGGATCCAGTTCGATGCCTGGGGGAAATTCTAAGGTAACGCATATGCGGCTGGAAGTCTCTATTAGAGGTTACAAACAAAACAGGCAGAGTTGCATGCTAACAAACAAGTTATTTACCTTCAGTACCTTTCTGGTAGTTACTCCAACTACATATTTCTGACCTCTAGAATATCTCCAGGTGCCAGACTGGATCTGGAGATTTTTTTTTAGCAGTGTTCCTGCACACCAGTCTGTGTCATGCAGCTCTGTGGTGGCTCCATACACCTAGAAAGTGACCGAGTGGAGCCGCACATAAGCACCACCTCTGCACACTGATGTCAGTTTCATCAACTTTCTCCTTCTGTCCCCACAGATGTACAGCGTTAGTACAGTGTGCTGCATTCCAACTTTGGATCTTTTTATAGGCCACTCTACAGAGTGAGGAATCTGCAGATAGATCAGGTATCCACCAGAAAGAGCATTACTTAAGGTAAGTAACTTGCTCTTCTGATAAGAGTATCTCCCAAGGCGGTTGGTCTGGGGAGGGGACTCAGACTAAAATGTCAAGCAGAACTGAGCAGGCAAAGTGTGCTTTCTGCAAGACCTGACTTTCAAGGCAAACATATTTCATAATCATATGCACCAACACCCAAATTGCAGCCTTGCAGATGTCTAAAACAGGCTCTCCCCCCCTCCAGTGTTGTTGCTGCATCACTGTCGCTGTCCCTGGTGGATTGGGCTTGCAGGCCTTCAAGGGGTTGATTGTTGGCCAGTGCATAACACATTTTCATACAGAAGTCTATACAGCTTGACAGTGTTCTCTTGCACAGCCTTCCCTTACTTTGCCCAGAGAACCCTCAAAGATATGATCATCCACACATGGGCTTTAGTACAATTGATTTAAAAACCAGAATGCCTCCTAAGGTAATGGAGCATCTCCTCCTCTTTTGAGGAGTAAGGTGGAGCAAAATACGCTGGCATAGTAATGGACCTGCTAATGAAGACAGGAGTCAAAAAGTTTGGTAGAAAGGCTGCTTTGGTCCTCAGCACCAATTCTTCTGGAAACAAGGTGGTGTAAGCACCTGCAGCTCCTCACACGCCTACTAAGCCCTACGAACCGGGACCTACATACCTCTACCACCACCTCGCATTCCACATACCCACCAGAAACCTCAGTTCCACCCAACTGGCCCTAGCTACCGTCTCAAGTATCTGCAAGACCACAACTGGGGAAGTTCCATCTCCTACTTCGCAGCGAAGAGCTGGAACACCCTGCCGCTCCACCCCAAGCAATCACCATCACTGCCTCAATTCAGGAAGGACCTGAGAACCTGGCTCTTCGACTGAACCAAAGTGCCTTCGATGGACAGCTCCCGCTCCCCCATACCTCTTGAGACTCTTATGGGTGATAAGTTGCGCTTTACAAGCCATTGATTGATTGATTGACTTGCTGATGTAATCACAATGACGAAAACAGCATTTAGACTCAAGAATTATAAAGAATATCTGTGCATTTTCTCACAGGCCATGCACATGAGAAACATTAAGAAAATGTGGGTTCCAATTGTGGCATAAAAAAAGGTTGGGGGCACACATTTTAATGAAACCTTTTTATGAAAAGCATTACAACTGAATACTTAAACAAAAACTGTTGATTATGCAAATAAAGAAAGGCCAAAAGTACAGACGAATAACATTTCAAAATGTCCACAACAAACAAAACTAACAAAATAACAGAAAAGAACATCTGAAAGTTTGGCTTTTAAGGCGCTAGTGTTTCGGGGCTCCCTCCACGCAACAAAGTTGCCCCAGTGTCCAGCATAGAAAGACTTTGTGAGAGGGTGCGTGTCCGCAGGAATGACATTAATCGCCAATGTCAAGGAGGCAAAAGCATTTGATTGCCACTGCTCAAACTCCATGCATGTTTGGACAGCCTGATCGGAGGGCAAATGCTCAGGAGCCTTGGGTCAGTCAGAGGCAATCAAGATGATCTGTGCCCAGTCACTCGAGGCAGGAAAGGCACAAGTGGAAACGCGTACAAAATGTTTTCATTCTATTTCAGCTGGAATGTGTCTTCAATTAAATGCCTTTCAAGAAAATACATTCACAAGGATGGCAAACAGGTCTAGCTAGGGCAAATTGGCTGAAGATACTCTGCGTGACCACATTATGACATGCCAGTCATGGTCCATAAGACAATGTCTGTTTAGTTTATCTGCTCTGCCATTCAGTGAACCTGCTACGTTAGTGGCTACCAGGGAGATTAACTGCTAGTCCAGCCACCTCCAGAGGTATAGAGCCTTCTGGCAAACGATCTAGGACCCCAATCTGCACATCCTGCTTCAGTACCACATGAGAGAAACTGCACCAATGTCCCTTTGATGGATAGCAGAAGGCTTCTATGACCAGACAGATTGCCCAAAGCTTCAGAAGACTGATATGAAGTTGATTCTCCGTCATAGACCAGAGGCCTGTGATCTACAGCTCTCCGAGGTGGCCTACTCACCTCAGCAGTGACGAGTCTACGAAAACCGTGAAGCCTGTGTAGGGAATGGAGAGTGGTTTGTCTTACGTCAGGTTCGTGTTTGTCTTCCACAACAGAAGTGTCAGAGAGGAAGCCCTGATGCTGGCCCATCGAAACCTGAGGCATGGCCCACAAATGCCATCTGGTATTTGGGACAAGGAGGATGCATGTGGCCAGCAGTCCAAGAAGCCTCAGACCCGCCCTTACCAAGACTCAGGATTGAGCCTAAAACATCGGCATCATATCCTGAATATCTTGGACTGGCTTAAGCAGTGGAAAAGCCTTGAAACATACTGTATTCAGAAGAGCCCCATGAAGGAAATCCTCTGCATTGGCACAGATGGAGCTCTGGCTCATTGATGGAAACACCAATAATGTAGGGGTTCATTGCAATTTGAAGGAGGTATGTGACTGACTGCAGCGAGCCCAACTTCAGCAGTTCTCAAGAGTGGGATACTGGGTAAGGAAAGCCGGGTCACCAGGAGCAGGACAATGGGGGCAGGCAATCATCCTGTGCACAGGAGCCCCTATGCAGGTTTTGGCCCAGGCCCGAGCAGGACCTTAGCGAGGGCTTTATTAAAGGGGAGAAGAGGTTCTGTGGGGGTGACTCCAAGTTTAGGCACCTCTGTCAAAACGTTTGTCTTGAATGTCACTGAAGGCAGCGTAAGGTCGAGGACCTCAGCCGTCCTCCTCACCACCATTGCAAATCACATCCCTTCCTCCGTAGCCACACTAGTAAGAGAGACTGGGCCAGCATCTGGGGAGGTGTCCACACCATTGGCATCTGCCAGTTTCTCATACCAGTTATCCATGGGCGCTTCTCTGGAACCGCGATAGCCATTAGGGTCCACAGATTCATCCCAATCGTATTCCCCACAGGGCATATCAGTAAAAGGAGGAACTGTCTCTGACTAGGGATGTAATGTTCTGACCGGCACCAAAGTTGGGCAACGCAGAACTAGTTCCTTCTGGGTATAACGATGTGCTCAGTGACACTGAGGGCCAACGACGCCACCACGAACTGCGACACTGAAACAGGCTCCAAGGAAGGTTATGGTCTCACCACAGGAAGCAGAAACAGGTCCAAAGGGTCCAACTGGCACAGAGGGAAACTTGTGTGGTCACATTTTGAACCCGTGGGACCTGAAGGCACTCCAGAAAGGTTGGACTGTCAAAATGTGAGGTGTATGGCCTCATAAAACTCCTTTAGCTGGGTGGGGGTCACTCAAGCTCCAGGAAATTCTGGGAAGTGAGGGGTGTACTCAAACTCAGGCTACGCGACTGACATGTGGCAGCGGGGCCTATATTTGTTGCATCGTTCCAGATTCTAGTCCTAGGCTTGGACTGGTGTGGCAAAGTTAAAGAGAGCTACGACTACTTTGACTTTTTAAAGATTTATTTGTGACTTACCTGACAATGACTTTGACTGCGACAATGACCGTTGGGAACGACTCCACGAACAGGCCTGAAACCTTCCTTGTGACCAGGATCTGGAGCATCACTGAGTCGACTGGCATTAGATGATCAAAGCCTCAGAGAGCACCCCCGACCCACCTTTGGGTTCACAGCTCGACAGTCGGGGCAGGCCTTTGAGTCTTGGCCCGGCTCCAGGCAACAGAAACAAACCAGCTGGGAGTCTGTCACAAACATCTGCCTGTGACAGAAACCCGAGGGCTTAAACCCCACAGGTTTTTAGGGGGTGTCTGTATCTCACACTGGAAGCAAAAGCTCAAAAGTATCTAAACAAAAAGTCTAACAAATAGTCCAAAATACAGACTGTGGTTGCTCTCTCCGGATCTGCACTGATAGTGCGGAAAGAAAAGAACCGATATTAGTGCGCTGGGGTGGAGCCTATATAGGCACCGTGCACATCACAGAGGTGCTGCTCAATATTTTCTGCATACAGTCTGACGCCTGGGGAATATTCTAAAGTAAGGAGTCCGCAGCTAGAAGTCTCTATCAGAAATAGAACCCCTTGGGAAAAAATGTTAAAATAAATCTATTTAATGTGACTTTTTAAAAGTATATATACGTTTAATTTAATGTCAAATTGTGATCCCATTTTCAATAACTTGTTTAAATTAAAAAAGCATCGCAACTTTAATTTAAAATATCCATATGAATGAATGATATACATAACGTTTTGCAATTTTTGATACTTAAGTATAAACATTTTGCTTAATGTGGTTTTTTAATGTAAACATTTAAAAATAATTCTAATTTAATTCAATATTCAAATGAATGAAATATTTAATACAAAAATAATGTTATCATTGTGAATAGGCCCTATAGTTTCCACTTGTGTTCACTTATAAAAAAGAACAATATTCATACCTGTGCACTTGTGTTTCGGCAGAGTTTTTTGTAAATTTGGTCGATAGCCACCGACACATGTTCAAAACACTGGCTGAACATTTCATATCGCCTTTTTTTCACATGTTCATATTCTTGCCTGCACTGCCTGACTTTCCTTCTGCTGGCTTCAAAATCTAATTAATAAACAAAAACACTTTCTTATTGACAAGAACAAAAACGCTGAGTACAAATCTTTGGTCAGTGATCCTTAACCTTTTGACGTCTATGGACTCCCACTGAAAGTATACTGGAAGGTGGGGGCCTCACCTAAGTGATCTCCATGATAGGAAGCTCAAAACAATACAAAAAGAAGTTTACATCAAATTATTACACAAATTATTACATTTTTCATTTAAATTAAAAATGAAAAATATACAAAAATCAGAAGTTTAATTATAATGGGAAGTTTGGGTTTCGATGTTTGGATTCATTTCTAAAAGACAAGGGGCCAGATGTACAAAGCTGTTTTATGTTCTCAAACAACACAATTCCAGGAATTGGTCGTGTGCGAATGAAAAAGGCATTTTTAAGCGTACAAAGGCCCAATTGCAATACGGTAACCTATTACAGAAAACCCATTTAGGATTGCGATTCGGTATTTAGAAGGAGAGTGTTTAGGGCGTCCCATTCTAGGCATGTTTTGTGATTGAAATGCGGTCGCAATATATTTGCAATTTACCACTGTACAAAGCAGGCTCTGTATATACTAAACCAACAATTGATGGACAGAATGCAGAACAATGTCATACATTCCCCCAGTACAGAGATCTGGGCCTAAATCCATAATTTTTTTGCTTGACCCTGCGCCCAATGGGAACAGTCCAGCCCGTACTGCCAGGCCAGGTTCTCCCTGGACTGGAAACAAGCATCCTAGGACCGGTTTCGGGCTTTCAGCCCTCATCAGCCAGGATAGCTTGACTCCAGTGGCATGGAGAGCACGGGACTCACGGGACCCATGGGGCAGAGGGTCAAGACTGATTTGCATATGGCTGGGTCCAAACTGGGGTGGCATAGTGGGCAAAAGAACGATGGATTTAACCCAGATCTTTTGACTGGGGGAATATGTTTGCATTGTCAGCATTCCGTCCAACATTTGCTTGCTGTAATCTGTATATACTATACCAAAGGAACAAGCAACTTACCTTCAGTAATGATGTTCCTGTAAGTGACATAAATTAGTTGTAGAATCCTTACCTTAGAATTACCCGCCGAGATCAACCTGAATCAGGTGATTTTTTTATCCCTGCGTGTCCGAAGGTGGCGTCGGTCGAATCCGCGTCCGTTGTTGGGAGTTGTGGTCGCTGGGAAGACGTCGCGGTGCCTTCTTAGATGCTGCCCCTGGGCGCTGACGTCAGTTCTGACAGGACTTTCAACGCCAAAAGCGCAAAAACATGAAAGACACTGACCACTGGTGCGCCATAACTAGGGCCCTGTAATGGAGTCTCTATTCCAAGAAGTCGGTTCACTGAGCGGGGAGGATGGGTGGGGCGGTAAGGAATCTACAACTAACGAACAAGTTACTTAACTTCAGTAACAATATATCTGTAAGAAACATAGATTAGTTATAGATTCCTTACCTTAGAATTACCTCCAGGCGTCAGAATGGATCCAGAAAGTTAATCGTCAGCAGTACCTCTGCGCTTCGGAATGTGGCGTTGGTCGGCTCTGCGTCCGTCTTTGGCGTCGTGGTCGCTGGGATGATGGCGCGGTAGCTACTTAGACGCCGCCCTTGCGCGCTGACGTCCAGTACACAACTTTCCACACCAGAAACGCAGAGCCATGCAAGACACTGACCACTGGTGCACAAAACTAGGGCCCTGAAATGATGTCCTTAACCCTAGAAATCAGTTCGCAGAACAGGGAGGATGGGTGGGGCGGTAAGGAATCTATAACTAACCTATGTTTCTTACAGATATATCGTTACCAAAGGTAAGTAACTTGTTCATCTGAAAGAAACAGTTAGATATAGATTTCTTACCTTAGAATAGATACCACAGTAATACCAACCCCCGAGGTGGGTCAGCGAACCAAGATCACACCAGAAAGTCCTGGAGAACAGAACGGCCAAAGAAGCCGTCTCTCCGGACTTGGCTGTCCAGGCAGTAGTGTTTTGTAAACGTGTGCAGTAATGCCCACGTAGCTGCCTGACAGATGTCATTCAGAGGTACTCCTCATCCCAAAGTAGTAGAAGCTGCAGTCGCGCTGGTGGAATGGGCGTGTAGCCCCACTGGAGGCTCCTTTTTAGCTAGAAAATAGCAGGCTTTAATACACAAAACGACCCGCTTGTGTACGGCCCGACCTCGCTTGGCGCCCATGTAGCCAACAAAGAGTTGGTCATCCACCCGGAACTGTTTTGTGCGATCCAGATAGAAGGAAAGCGCACGTTTTGGGTCCAGACGGTGGAGCCTCTCTTCCTCTTTAGAAGGAAGCAGAAAGAAGGTGGGCAAAGTGATGGTTTGCCCAATGTGAAAGGAGGTGACCATCTTGAGAAAGGATGGACGAGTTCTTAGGACATCCTTGTCCGGATGTACAGCCAGAAAAGGAGGTTTGGATGAAAGAGCCTGGAGCTCACTCACTCTTCTGGCAGATGTGATGGCTACCAGGAATGCAGTTTTAAGAGTTAAAAGTCGTAAAGGACAGTTGTGAAGCGGCTCAAAGGGAGCGCACATCAGATAGGTCAAGACCAAATTCAAGTCCCACTGAGGCATTACGAAGGGGATAGGAGGAAAGAGATGAGTAATGCCTTTTAAGAAACAATTTACAACCGGGGACCCTCAAGAGAGAAGGCTGATCAGGAAGCCTTAGAAAGGTGGAAATGGCTGGGAGATAGCCCATGATAGTGCCCAGAACAGAGCCCTGCTGGGCCAAAAAAGGGAGGCATAAGAGAACCTCAGAAAGAGGGGCAGAAAGGGGATCCACAGCCTTTGCTGCGCGCCATGCCACAAATTTGTTCCATCAATAGGCGTATACCGTCTTAGTGGAAGGACAATTGGGTGCCAAGATTACACCACAGACTTTGGGAGGCAAGTAAAACGACATCAACTGCCACCGCTCAATTTCCACGCAAGGAGGTGGAGGCTGGACAGGTTCGAGTGGAGGACCGTCCCCTGCTGCTGCGACAGAAGATCCTCCCGAAGAGGCAGTTGAATCAGAGGATCGATGGCCATGTTGAGTAGCTCGGGATAGTTAAAAAAAACAAGGGAACCCAAAAGGTAGATAAGGACCTTGGGTGACAGTATTGTATTAGAACAGTGGTCCTTAAAAAGAACAATAGTCAATAAGATAAATATAGACTAGAATCAGTGCTATATTGTGAGTGTCCAACCGGAAATTCAATTTAATAAATCAATAACTTCAAAAAACACAAATATGAGCACATCAATATAGTGGGACACAATCCTGCATCCTACACGAACACATGACAAGTACAATTAAGACAAAAACATTTCAGGCAAGACAGTAGTAGCTTGCGAAACATTGAGCATAATTGTGGCAAGCTTAGAAAAAACAGTAAATGCACTTCTTTTATCACATTGGATTAATGTGCACACTGTTTACATTAGTCGATGACGTTTCGATCCTTTTAAAACAATAGTAGGATCATCATCAGGACAGTTAAAGTTACAAGCCTGAATTTGTAAAAGTGCCTGTGGAAAACAGAGAGAGGGGAAGGAGATTAGGAGGCGTCTAATACGGAGTGTAAAGCCTAGTACAAACTGCAAGGCAATCATTAAGCATCCCTGGTGTCAGACAAATGCACTGTGAAGGTGTTTGAAATAACCTGTGAACGTGAAGTGGCATTAATAGGTGCAAGGAATAAATATCAACACAAATTATTGAGAACGGCATGAGAGGGTCCAAACCGGAACTGACGAAACAGTTACTTGTGTCTAACAATGAGGATGGCAACTGTGGCCGGCTATACCAACAGACTATTCAATATGCAGACAGTGAATGTAGTAAAAGTCATGCAGTGCGGTGGTTGACATTGATATTCCGCATGCATGTCTTACTCAAAGACCAGGTCAAGCTGTGCGCAGCAAACTCAATAGATGACGTGAAGGGTTGTGAGGCGCGGTGTGCCAGTTGAACAGGGCTACGTGAACCAAATACAAGTCATAGTGAAGACGCTGTTCCTGTCATGCAGCGCTTAAATAGCCAGTAATTATTGAAAAATACCGGCTAACCGTGCGCTAAAGTACACGAACACAAGGAGCGCTAAGCAAAAAAGAATGGTGAAAATACCCTTAGATTCACGTGCGGGAACAATCTTTACGCACGGTGGCTTGAACTGAGGCAGCCGCCCAATGGAGGGGTCTGAAATTAAGTGAAAAACGGTTGTGAGTGGTCCGAGTTACTGTAGTTAGGAAAATAGTACAGATTGCTTGTAGACGGGATTTCTCACCTTGGCAAAACTTGGCGAGGATCTGCTAGCGTTTGGAATAAGTGAATTATTTCAAGGCAAGGTTCACTGTTCTGTTTAAGGACCACTGTTCTAATACAAAAGGGTAGCCCGGGATAGCAGACTCTTCGTGCCCAATCCGCAGCCACCAGAATGACTTGGACCCGGTTGCGGTTGATCTTCTTCAGCACTCTGGGCCGAAGTGGTATAGACGGAAAGGTGAACAACAGACCGCAACTCCACTCGCGATGAAAAGCGTCGCCTAGCGAGTGCCGCCTTGGAAATTCCAACGCACAGAATTGCTGACATTGCACGCTCTGTTTGGTGGGGAATAGATCAAACCAAGGCTCTCCCCACTGTTGCCCTTGCACCACCTCCGAGTGAAGACACCATTCGTGAACCATCATGCACTTGCGGCTGAGTTCGTCCGCCCTGGCGTTCAAGGAACCTGCCAGGTGTTGAACCACCAGGGATATGCCCTGATGTTCCAGCCATGTCCAGCGGCAGAGGGCCTCTTGACATAGGGTCCACGACCCCACCCCGCCCTGTTTGTTGCAGTACCAGGTGGCGGTGGTGTTGTCCGTGAACACCTGCACTACTCTTCCCCAGACAGAGGGAAGGAATGCTTTTAGTGCAAGCCGGATCGCCCACAGCTCCAGGTTGATGTGGAGCCCAGACTCCGCTGGAGACCAGAGGACTCTGATCTCCGCCTCTCCAATGTGGCCGTCCCATCCCAGGACTGATGCATCGGTCACCACTGTGAACTCTGGTTGAGGAAGGGAGAGGGATCTGCCGTTGAATCCATGCTGGTTCATGAGGCAGGAGATGGTCAAGAGGCAGGAGATGGCGCTAGTGTGAGTGTTTTCTCTCTCCCGCGCGCTGCCGCAACGCTGGCTACCCTATGGTGTTTTGATCTGCTCGGTTATCGGCTAGCTGACCTAACCCTGACCCGTAGCTCAGGTGCTCTCACCTGGCAATGCTTGTGATCGCCTCAGCTTTACCCGCCTTCGAACGCCGGCCGTCTGGAGCCTCGGTCCGCGCCTGGAGCGGAGCGAGAAAAGTAAAATCTCGCATCTGGGTCTTCGTGGTGCTACGCTTTCGTGTTAACACAGGACCCGTCACCGGCAAAGATAAGGCAAGAAACAAGATTCAAACTGATAACCTGACAGAGGGGAGCCGAACGCGGTTGGACTTGCTTGGTGGCGGCTACAGTGGTGGGAAAAACGCAGGGAAGAGGAGCAGTGACGTGATGCCCATTCGCGGCCAGAAGACTCTTAAGTCAAAGAACACTGCAGCCCACGAGGAGCTCTGGGACAAGGACAAAGCGGAGAAGACAGATAGACTGGATTCCAAAGGTAAAAGAGACCCTGGGGCGTGCAAAAAAAACATGGGGAGGCTTGGGGGGGCAATCTGCTCAAAAGAACTTACTTTGGGAAACCCTGGTGCCCCCCCATCTATTGCTAGACTTTTTACTAATCTAAAAAATGCACCCATCCTGATCCCAGCCGCTTCAAGTGGCTTAATAGAGGGCTCTTTAGAACAAGGAGCCTTATCAACTCCTCTGCAATCAACTCAAGGCACAATAATTGAACTTGGTGGAGAGGCCTTTACTAAAGAAATCACCCAGGGATCAGAGCCTAACCCTGGCCAGCGAGATAATGCTACCACTATCAATGCCGTTGCTGCTTCTACGAATATTACGAATATTACCATCCCTTACGTCGCCACTAACATCACTACCGCTATTACTACTCCCTCAGCCACTGCTGGAGACCCTTTTGGCCGCGATGCAGATGAAACCATCCTCGGGCTAAATAAAGCGACCGATGAAAGCGGCCTAGCAAATGAAAACTTTTTTTCTGTCTCGGATGGATCCTTAACCGGGTCTGATAATGAGCTAGTAAGCTCTATAGAAACCACTCAATCTGATAGGGGGGTAAATGATTCTGCTCCCAGAACCGTTAAAACAGAAAAAAGTGAATGGTAAAAAACGTAGTCTGCCCAAACGGGTGCACACAGACCCGCTCGGGTCCCTGCCTGATGGAAGCCCCAATTGCCTACAGCTACCTATCGAAAACTCTGAACCTACTCTAACTTCGATTCTAGCGTCTATTAAGCAATTCCAGGAAGAAGCTAGAGCGGACAGCCTTGTGGCGAAGGGCGCTTCAAAAAAATTGCATGGGGGTGGTCAGGAAATTAAATAAAACTTGCACCGATATCGGAGACCGGGTCTTAATCGTAATAAAAAAGCAAAGCGCCTCACATGAGGCATGCCTCACTGACATGATGGCCAAACTTGAAGAGCAGGAAAATAGGTTACGGAGAAATAACCTAAGATTATTAGTTATTCCGGAAGGCATTGAGGGAGATGACCCCAGAGGATATATTGTCAATATGCTTCGGCCTGCCTTTCCATCTCAGACTAGCTGGAATTGGGAACAGGAGATTCAAAGGGCACACCATTTTCCCCTTTTTTTAAGCAAAGACGGGATGGTAGTAATGCTGGTAATGAGAAACCCAGAGCTTTTTTTTTTTTTTTGGAAACTTTCTCCTAAGACAATTAATATATGACCAGGCCAGGCCTAACTCTCAGAAAGAGGTAGAGGGGATTAAATTCTTCTCTAAACCAGACTTTAGCCATGCAACCATGGAGCGAAGATGGCGATTGCGCCAAATGATTACTCCCCTACAACAGCAAGGGGCCCAAGTCTTTTTGATGAACCCGGCAAGGCTGAAAGTTATATTCGAGGGCTCGACCCGTATTTTCTTATCTGAGATTAAAGCTGGCGAATACCTAAGGGAAATAGCGGGGAGAAAACGAAAATGAAATCTGAAACTTAGAACTTGGGGATGAATTTCTTAAAACCTAAGCTTTAAAGCAACAGAGGGGGGTCTTATTGGCCTTCTCTTTCTTTTTTTATTTACTGAAGGTTGGAGGGAAGGGAAGTGGTGAAAAGGGGGTTGTTGAGGGGGGAGATGGAGAACATCAATTGTATGCTTATCTTTCTTTGTTTATTTCTCTCTTCTCCTCCCCCCCAAAAAAAAAAAAAAACTAGATTATTGCACTCCTTTCTCATTTCCCATCTGGTACAGCTAAGCCAGACAATCTCTGGAGCAGCGGCCAGGCGGGGGGATTCACATTAGTTTTCCATCCTTCAGGGTTTCCCTGACTGTCTTTTTTTTGGGGGGGGGGGGGGGGGGGGAGGTTTTTCGGGTTCATTTTGAAATCTGGGAGGGCAAATTTAATAGAGCGGTACTGTCTTTATTTAAAACATTTAACATTATGCTATAGGTAATGTTTTTCACATTTGTAAGATAAAGGGAGAAGGATGTGAGGTCCTTTGGAGGGGCCTGGAGGGCTGGGAGAGGGTTTAAGGCTGGAGAATTTGGTAAGGCCAGGGTGGGAGGATCTGATTGTCCAGGTTTTCAATTCTGCTATCTTATTGGGAATTAACAGGTTCAATGGGGGGAAAAAAAAGATATATATATATAATAATAAATGACTACACAATGTAAACTTCGAATTATCTAATTAAATATCTGCGGCCTGAATGATTCATTAAAGAGACAGAAAACTGCGCAGGCACTACGACTGATGGGGGCGGATATAGTATGTCTCCAAGAGACTCATATTGAAGTGGGCCAGAAGTATTTGTTGGATTCTTTAGGTTTCAAATTAATCGAGGCAACTACACAAGGAGCCCGAGTAAAGGGAGTCGGTATTATTGCTCGTAAAACACTACCACTAGCTGTGAATCAGGTTAAATCTGATACATTAGGAAGATGGGTTCTGGCGAGGTGCTCTTTATCTTCGAGCCTTATATTTACGATTTGTTCTGTTTATGCGAGTAACTTAGATGACCCTGGTGTGATAAATTACATTAATCAAGAGCTAGAACTCTGGACACCACCGATAATTCTGTGCGGTGACTTTAATATAAATTTACCCAGTATTTGGGACTTAGATAATTCCTGGAGCTATGAAGGAAGAAAGCCCAAAGTCTCTCGAGCTTTGCGCAATTTATTAAGCACTCATGGCTTAAAGGACGTCTGGGCTCATTCTAAGCCAGATCAGAATGGTTATACTTTTTTTTCCGCTCCACACCGGTCATTAGCCAGACTGGATTATTTTTTGGTTTCCCCTGCTCTTGCATGTGTTTGCTCAATCGATATCGCCCCCCGATTATTGTCGGATCATAACCCACTTATTTTAAACTTAGAGGGATGGGGGAGCCAGGGATTAAGTTCGAATTGGACATTTGAAAAAGCCTTGTTATATGATAATAATTATCGGGAATACATGGCTGAATGGATACAGGAATTCTTGAGGATAAATATCGTGTCTGCATCAGTAATGGTGGTCTGGGACACTCTTTTTTTTATTTTATTTTTATTACTGCGGACACATGATTTAATTCAGATAGTTAGCTTGAACATTTACCCCATGTTGATAGCCAGAAAGGCCGGATTCAAACTGGCCCTTCTGGACCTATAGTGGACACAATCATTTCTCAAAAGTCAGAAAAGGTAATATTCATTCACAGAATGAAAGGCATGCGAACATGAGTCGAGGGTGCAGATTACAAAGTTGAGGACGGAGTTCACTTTTTAATGGACAAGGAAACTGAAGAAATTCAACCACTGATCTTACAGGCAGGGGAATATAATTAATTGTTGTTATGTGGACATCAGAAGATAACATTATTGTCTGTAGATTACTCGCTGCCCCAAGGGGGGCTTTTGGTATTTTCAAATCTTTTGTTAATTAAAATAATTTCCCCACAACTGTGCACTCAGTTTTCCTCCGAACCTCAAGTCTGTCTAAATTACTCCATGGTGGTCTGGGACACTCTTAAAGCTGGTATTAGGGGGGAGACACTCCGCTTTTCAATCAGGAAGAATGAAAAGGAAAAAATACAAATGGATTCACTACAAAGACAGATGACAGAAGTGGAAAAAAAACTAATAGAGGCGGTCCGGGCTGGATCAGGAATTGATGAAGCACAGATAAGGGTCGCGGTTACGAAATCAGAAATGGGGGCGGCATTAGCAGAAAAAATTGCTACTAAATGGGCAGTATCTAGAGAGAAATGCTATGAGCTGAGCGAATGTATTGGTCATCAACTCGCCATCTCTACCAGGCAACAGACAACTGCAAACACCATCACTTCAATTAATACTGATACAGATACTGAAGGGTTAACCTCTGATCCGAAAAAAATCAAGGAGGCTTTTAGGAATTTTTATGAAAAGCTATATTCAGAGGAGATCAGCGGAACAAGCAAAGATTTAGATAATAAGATTAAAAAATATCTAGAGAGAACACCACTAATTAAATTGAACGCTGATACACACCACACACTGGAAATCCCTCCAGGTTGGGAGGAGATTGCATCTGCATTGGCTAGCCTCCCTGATGGTAAAGCTTCAGGGACAGACAACCTTCCAGTCAAATTTTATAAAGTCTTCTTAGAACAATTAAAAGATCTTTTCACGAAAGTAGTTAGCTCTATTTTCGAGGGGACTCCTCCGCCGAATTCCTGGTCCTCAGCTAAAATTGTGATATTCCCTAAGAAAGATAAATCACCCTTGGAGTTGTCATCATATAGGCCTATAACATTAATTAATTCTAATTCTAAAAAATTTTCTAAAGTTATTGCCACTAGAATGTCTTTAAATATTGAATCATTAGTATCTAGGTGGCAGCATGGATTTATTCCAAAAAAGGGTACCACCGAGCATGTTCGACGGACTATTACGTTATTTGATACCGCAGAGGTAACAGGAGACCCGATCTCGCTTATTCTCTTAGATGCAGAGAAGGCGTTCGATCGGGTCTCCTGGCAATTTCTCTGGGTTATCATGCGGCGGTCCGGTTTTGGAGTTAGAATGATTCAAGCCTTGCAAGCACTGTACCAGAACCCCACAGCTAAAATATTAATTAATGGTCAGTTGACAGAACAAATCAAGATAACAAGAGGAACAAGGCAGGGGTGTCCTTGCTCTCCCCTACTCTTTGCTCTCTACATAGACCCTCTGATAAGAAGAATCGAAGCCAATCCCTCGATTCCACCCGTGGTTAGGTTCGGCGTAGATACAAAGATCATGGCTTACGCCGATGATATAGCCATAGTAACTCCTGAACCAGAACTGGCCATCAGGGCTTTAGAGCAAGAAAATCAGGAATTTGGACTGATCTCTGGATATGCTTTAAATAGAACAAAAACGCAGATTGTCGTTAATAAAAAAGTAACCTGGGAAGATAACCGAATTACTGATAAAGCAAAAATACTTAGGAGTTAATATTGTCTCTGATTTAGATACCCTGGTTATAGAAAATCTGACACCATTGGCAATCAATATGAGGAAATCACTTAGGAAAATAGATAACCTACATCTAACTATCGTGGGAAGATGTAATATCCTAAAAATGACGTATTTCCCTAAATTGCTTTCTTTTTTTCGTGCAATCCCGTTGGCATTTAATAGTCGTATACTCTTAGTTTTTCAACAAATCTTTACTATTTGGGCATATACACAGCCAAGAAGGGCCTATAGTTTTCTTACTCTACCAAGGGAGAGGGGAGGCTGGGCTCTCCCCAATTTAAAACTTTATTATTGGGCTGCTTCGCTACAATATTGTAGCAAATTGATGTCTGAGAACTACACTTTTAGTCGGTCTGGCCTGCCCTCCCCTTATTTTTTTACTTATAGGGGATAACGTAAGGGGGTGTCTGTGGCGACATTTGGAATTCAACTATTATAAGCGAGTTAGATTTAAGACGTTGATTAATGCTTACCATGTCTTTAGTAATATTCGTAAAATATTCGGAATAGCCAAACTTAATTTTTATACTCCCATTAGAAATAATGAAAATCTGCCACTCATATTTAAAAATACATATTTACGACGATGGTATCTGGCAGGCATTTGTAAATTAGGAGACTTTTATGGCGCTGGCCGTGTTCGGTCATTCGAAGACCTGAAAATTAGCTATAATCTGAATAACAACCAGATATTTCAGTATAATGCCATCATGAATTATTAAGCCAATAAAACTGGAGGATCTTCGAGGTTTGTAGCGATTGGTCTTATAGATAAATTGCTTGGCTCTAACCTACCAAGGATAGGAGTTGTCTACTGTATAATGAACAAATTACGACCAGACGATTTAAGTAAAATAGATGCTAAATGGCAGGCAAAACTAAATACTCCACCTAATGTCTTCTGTACCGCCCTGGGCTTAGAACAAACATATCTGTTATCTCCTAAATTGCAAGCGCAATTCTACAAGACGGGATATTTTATGTACATAACCCCTAGCAGAGTTGCCAAATGGGCAACCGGCCCCGGAACTACCTGCCCTCGTTGCTCAGAATATAATGTAGACTCTGTCCACATGTTCGCTACATGCCCAAAACTAGAGATGCTATTGAAGGATGTACAATTTTTTCTAAGTAGAGTCCTCTTTTTTGATATTCAGCTTGGGCCAGCTACTATTATGTTAGGGTTGCATAATCAACTTGATCTCAAAGAAGGGGGTGCACTACTATTTGTTGCAATGACCATCCTACGAATTTGTATTGCTATGTACTGGAAAGATCTGGCCCCCCCATCTTTTGGCCAATGGCAAGCCAGATTGTTTTCTACTTATAGGCTTGAGAGAGCAATCTATGCTAAGAAGGGAAGAAGGGCAAGAAAAAAAGGCTTGACGGTATGGGGCCCTCTGACTAGATGGTTCGATACCCAGAATATTTAACCTGTAATGGATTGTTCTCCCTCTTTGATTTTTTCACTACCTCTCTCTCTCCCCTCTTCCCCCTGTTTTCTCCTGCTATTTTTCAATTTTTCTCTCTTATTCCTCCTCTAGGTAAGACAATTAAATTTCTTCTCTCTTCTTCTTATTTGTTCTTTCCTCTCTCTTTATTGTTTTCCTTTTTTACCTTCTCTGAGGCCTATGTACAGATAATGCTGAATTTGGTGTTTGTACTGTATGATTATGTTTCAAGTTTGTAAAGACTATTTGCCCTCTCTAATTAATGCCTTTTTGGTTGCTGGTAGAAGATGATTTAATTGATTTGATTTGTGATGTGTTGGAAATCTGGAAAACTAAATAAAAAATAAAAAAAAGAATCAATGCTAGTTTGTGAGCCACCACTGCAATTGGTGTGCAGTGCGCTCTGAAATCTGGACACAATCTGACAGATTCCCCTTATGTTGCGTCCACTGGAACTTCAGGTCCCACTGTAGAGCCTGCACAGCTGGCATGATCCACCAGCAGGATGCAGGAAGCTATCAGGCCCAGCAGCCGGAGGGTCATCCTGACTGACACCCGGGATAAGGGCTGAAAGATCAGAATCATAGCCCAAATATCCCAGACTCGCTGCTCGAGAGGATAGACCCGAAACCGCATCGTGTCCAGAACTGCTCCGAAGAAGAGGAGCTTCTGAGAGGGAATCAGGTGTGACTTAGGCACGCTGATGGAGAACCCCAGCGAATGCAGGAGGTTGGCCGTAGTCTGGAGGTGGGAGACGACTGCCTGAGGCGAGTCCGCCTTCAACAACCAGTCGTCGAGATAGGGAAAGACTGGAACCCCTGAACTGCGCAGATGAGCTGCTCCACCACCATCACTTTTGTGAACACCCTAAGGGCACTGGTAAGGCCAAAGGGGAGCACGGTAAACTGAAAATGCTCCTGGCCTACCATGAACCGCAAGTAGCGCCGGTGGGCCGGCAGGACGGGGATGTGAAAATAGGCGTCCTGCAGGTCCAACGCTACCATCCAGTCTCCAGGGTCGAGGGCAGACAAGACCTGAGCTAACTTCAACATTTTGAACTTCTCCTTCCGGAGGTAGCGATTGATGCTCCTGAGGTCCAAGCTAGGACGCAGGACCTTGTCCTTCTACGATACCAGACAGTAGTGGGAATAGAAACCACAACCTACTTCCGGGACAGGAACGCGCTCAATGGCTCTCTTGGCCAAGAGAGCCTAAACTTCCTGTTGGGGAAAGCCCAGGTGATCCCCGACATGCGATAGTACCGAGGTGGCATGGCTGGAGGGTTAGCCTCGAAGGGGTGGGAGTAGCCCCTTCGGACTATCTGCAAAACCCACCTGTATGACGTGATGGTGCACCAGTGGGGGAGGTGATGGCGGATCCTGCCATCCACTGGCAATTGATGGGCCTGAAATGTCGTACAAGGAAAGTTTGGAGGCTGCTGCAGCGGGGCGTGGGGGGGCGGGGGTTCATGGACTGGCCCATCCACTGGCCCCCTGAACCACGGCAGTGGTTTCCACGTCACTGGCCGCACCAAGGTTGGGGAACTCGTGTCGGCCTGTGACTCTGGGCGGAACGTAGTGGGGTACCCCTTCGGTAGCCAGGAAAGGGGCGAAAAGCAGACTGTGCAGGGCGGGTGGAGAGGCCCAAGGACTTGGCCGTAGCCCGTGAGTCCTTTAAACGCTCAAGAGCGTTGTTTGCTTTGTCACCATAAAGGCGACGGCCATCAAAGGGCATGCCCATAAGGGTGTTCTGGACATCCCCAGAAAAGCCAGTCAATCTCATCCAGGCATAGTGCCGAAGGGCTACTGTCATGGAAATCGTCCTGCCTAAAGAGTCGGCGGTATCCAGCCCACAACATGGCGGAAGAAAAAAATCTTCTTCCCAAGATGATCCAGCTTCTTGGATCCCCTATCTGGTGGAGCGTTAGGGAATGCGCCCTTGGAAGTAGAGGCTTGGTCCACCAAGCTCTCAGGGGTGGGGTGTTGGGAGAGGAAAGTGAGGTCACCCGGGGCAGGGCGGTGGCGTCGGGCAATCATCCTATCCACGTAAGACCACGTGTTGGGCCTGGACCAGGTGCCCAAAAGGACATCGGTGTGGGCTTCATTGAACGACAGCAGGGGCTCCGAAGAGCTCGCTTGCGGTTGAAGCACCTCCATCAGGAGGTTAGTCCTGACCGCCACAGTAGGGAGCTCGAGGTGGAGAGCCTCGGCCGCCCTAAGCAACACCACTGCGTATGATGCTCTCTCCTCGGTAGCCACAGTAGGAGGAGACAACATACCACGGTAGGAGGTATCAAGACCACTGGCACCCCCCAGGTCCTCTCTCCAGTACGGATCATACTCCAACTGGTCGGTCAGAGGGTCACCTGACCCCTCCCAGTCCTCCTCATCCTCTGGGTGCCAATCTGGCATGAAAGGGATCCCAGGAGTGAACTGGGGCACAAAAACCCCACTCAGCGCCGGATCCGGCGTCAGGCGACGTCGGTCCAGCTCTGTGCCCACATCAGGATGGAGGCCGGGGTCGACGCCGGCCGGGGGCACGACCAGCGTCGAATGCGGGTGCGGTGCCAGAGGAAGCAGTACCGGTGGAGGCGCAATGAGGTCAACCGGTGCCGATCCGGATTCAGGCCTGGATCCACGGGGGCCCTGTGGCGCCGGAGCCACCGGCGGAGAAGGCCTAGGACCCCCAACCGAATACACGGGGCCCGAAGGCGCACCGGCAGGTTCAGGCTGCCCAAAGATGGCCTGCATCGCCTCGTAAAATTGATCAGGCTGGGGAGGGGTCACACCGGATCCCGGGAAGGGAGGGAAACACAGAGTCGGCCCTTCAGGCTCCGCACGCGGAGCCGCGGGAGGGGCACCGCCAGCATCCATGGTTGCGTCAGCCGACCGACGGGGAGAAGTCGAAGAGCGACGATGGTTGTTGGACTTCTTCTTGTGCTTCGACTTACCTAACCCCGAGTGCGAAGACTTAAAGGACGAATGGTGATTGCTCTGCGACCAGTCCCTCGACCTGCCTCGCGACTGGGACCTGGAACGGCGTGGAGCGCCCATGCTCAAGAAGCTTTCTGGACCGCTCCCGCAAAGCCTTCGGAGCCATGGACCGGCAGTCGGAGCACGACTTGGGGTCGTGGTCCAGCTCCAGGGAAAAGAGGCACAGACGGTGCGGATCCGTCACCAGCATCAGTCGGGAACAGGAACCGCAACCCTTAAAGCCGGCCATCCCTACGTGCACCGAGTCGTTAGGACTCAAAAAGACATCGACAAAAGTCACTCAAAAAGGTCAGTCAAAAAGCGACTTGAGGTAACGCTCTCTCCGGCCCTGCGTTGGCAGGCACAGATAAAAAAAGAAAGAACTGACGTCAGTGCACGAGGGCGGAGTATAAGTAGCTACCGCGACGTCATCCCAGCGACCACGACGCCAACGACGAACGCGGAGCCGATCGACGCCACATTCCAACGCGCAGAGGTATTGCTGACGAAAAAACTTTCCGGTTTCAGTCTGGCGCCCGGGGGTAATTCTAAGGTAAGGAATTTATAACTAACTGTTTCTTTCAGATGTCGTGTTTCAGAAGGGCTTGCACCCTTTCACGCATCCTTCAATGGCAGTCTGCATGCAGTTTTTGTGTGGGTCCCTTTGGGTGACATAATATGTGCTGCAGCCGATAAGGACCCTCTTTAGTACCCATGCACTGGGCACGATAGGTACCACTTACCAGGAACCTACAAGGGTGCAAAAGACCTTGCCAATTGGGTTACAATTGACCATGTGTCGTGTTTTAAGTGAAAGAGCTCTGGCACTCAAGCCTGGTTAGCAGGGTACCAAAGCACTATCAATCATTATTAGTACCAATGAGCAAAAAGTGGGGGTGACCATGTCAAAAAGGGGCCCTTTCCTGCAGTCTGTCACCAACATTTCTCAGTGACAGGTGCCACAGGGTTTTAATCTAGCCGGCCTTGTGGACATCCCTGCCACATCAAGAGATAAAGTCTTCGACAAATAGTAAAAAAAAGGGTCAGTCAAAAAGTGACTAGGGTACCTCTTCCCAGGATCTGCGCTAACTGGCATGGAAAGAAAAGAACTGAAGTCAGCGCGCTATAGTCTTTATAATGGGTGACCTAGGCTTTTCTCATAAATTTGTAGTCAAATCTGCAAGCTTCTTATGTAATAATCATCAGAATATTTCAAACATTGGCCCCTGTTGTCAGAAAGCAGGATTGAAAACACGGTTAGCAGAGTCGCAGCCCTATTTTCTTCATGGCAGTAAGCCCTGAATCCCAGGTTTAGGGGTACCAACAATGATGGATCCCCTCCAAATACAGGGGCTCTGAAGGAAAAGCTTTCAAATATTTCCATACTTTCATTTGGTATCCAAACAGACACAGCAATACACTTCTAAGGCCCCCATGACCTCAATAGAAGGCCTTTAGAAACTTAGACAGAACAACAGGGTACAGTCCAGGTCCAGTTGCTAATGGTGAGCTGGGCACTTCTGGAAAAGGGCCTTTTGCAGTTTGTTGTGTCCCTGTAGCCACACAGGTGGTCAGCCAACTGACCTTGGCAATTCACTTCTTTGTCCTGGATACAAGTGGAAGCAGGTCCAGTCCTTCATGTCTACTCACAGGTCTAAAACAGAAGGTGCAGTCCCTTTGTGACAGGTACAGAGAGGTTTCTGAGGATAGTGTCTTGAGGTGCTATATTTAGCTTGGCATCAGCTTTGGGATGGTAACTCCTGACTGTTCTCTACCCAATGGGGTAAACGTTTCTAGTAGCAACCGTACCCACTTTTGCAGCAATTCCTGTTTGCACTTCTGCAAATAATCTCACAGTGCAACTCCCTTTGTACAGAGCCTGTATGCCCACTCAGATAAGTGGCTAGGGAAATGAGCAGTCCAATCTTCTGTGATCACTCCAAACCAGATCTGGAGTAGCTTTTCTCACTCTGGGTTTGATGCCAGACGGAATAGGGCGACAACGGCTTGACCTTTACAGGTGTCACCTGACATTTACTTGTGGCAGGGCAGGTCCCTTTGAAGTTAATTAGGTTACTAGGCCAACCCCAACCGTTCTTCCTGCCAAGAAAAAAAGAATCTCACGACTCACTGGTCAATACCTGCTGCAGTCCACAAGTGACAGTTAACATTTCACGCAATGGGTGTATTTCTGCACCATATACTATGGACTTATAGGAAAGTTAAATATGTAAAACAGGGAGTTAGCCAGTTTTTACATGTTTTAGTGGTCAGAGCACGTACACTGGGCACTGGCCAGCACCACTCCAGTGTGCAGAGTCTAAATAAAAGCAATAAAGTTTAGAAAAAACATATGGGTGGCCATGCATTAAAGGGTCATTTTCTCACAACTAATAAATACATTAAATATAGTTCTTGTATTGAGGGCCTAATAAAAAGTCCAGACTTTTTAAGAAGGGGCTAGACATTCACCATTTTAGAAGTGATGATCACAAGAAAAGATATAGCATGCCACTGAAAGGCTCTCACAAACACCAGTCTAGGTTCAGGATAGTGGAAAATCTATGTTGGTGGAAAATCCAGTGCAAGACACCAAGGCAGCTCACAAATGTTTCACACAAACAGAGGCCAGCAGCAAGAACAGCCTTTTGTCTCGCAGAGAAATGACCAGGTTTCAATATGTATATATCTGATGGTAAGAAGCAGAACATCTGATAGTAAGAAGCAGAACAAGCAGGCATGCTGGAGGAGTGGTAGACCGGTGTAATTTTGTGATTCGTGATTTTTATTAGTATGGCCTGTAGCGTTTTTACGTGCCTTAGCAAGGAGTTCTATTGCAGATTGGAGTCTGAGACATTCTGCGTTGATGTTATTGGTAATTCTGTTAAATGTGTGGTTGGGTGACAGGAGCCTAAGATCAAAACTAATTTGAGACAATGGTTATAGAATTAGTGTGCTACTGAAACCACAGCAAATTAGATCTGAATGGATGGAGTAGGCACCTAGACACGCTTCTACCGCACCCAGTACAAGGGACCCTGGCCCCGTGACCATCCAATGCAACACCACAGCCGCCACCGAAGCCAACGAGGGATGCAGCTACTCCTCTGCGACCTCAACAACACACACCAGCAAACACGCTGCTGCCACGCATCCCCCAGGATGATGGTAGGACCCTTCTCCTGCACCTATTGCGATTTCACCTGTGACACCTCAGACGCTGACACCACTGCCTCCAAACAACCGATCCACCCCACACCAACTGTCCGCCATGCTCCTAAATGTCCAATCTCTCGGGAAACACTCACCTAAATTGGGGACCTCCTCAACAGCAACACATTTCACCCTGACTGAAAACATGGCTCAACCCCACCTCCAACTAGGACATCGCCACACCCATCCCACCCACCTACAAAATCATACACCAGAACCGAACCTACAAACCTGGCGGAGGACTCGCGATCAACTTGGAAAACATGATTCCTTGCACCACCTCCAAGGACTCGGACATCAACCTCATGAACACCTTCACTTCAAAATATGAATGGACTACAACTCAACCATTAAGGGAACCCTCTTATTAAGCCACCCAAGACCCAGAGTGAAATTCTGCAACCACATCGCAGTTTCATCGGAACACTCTCCATCAGATCAATGAACTACATCCTCCTCGGGGGCCACAATTTCCCCCTGGAAGACACCACAGACCCTAACTCCATGGCCCTCCTCAACAGCCTCAGTAACCCCAAACTCAGCTTGTGCAAAGACCAACCCACACAGCAGGCCACACCCTCGACCCTATTTTCTTCTCCTACAACAGGATCACCGCCACCCACACAACCCCGCTCACATTGTACGACTACTACATGATACATTTCAAGATACCCGTCTACCAAGCCAACCCACCAGAAAAACCCAAAGCACCATCAAAAAACTGGACCAAGACCCTACAGGAACGCCCACCCAACCACACTAGGAACCTCAATGTTTGACACCAAGCTCTTCAATAAATGGCTTGCCGACTGTCCCAACCGCATCACTCCCAACAGAAACAAGACCTACAAAAACAACAATTTACCAGGCTGGTACACAAACAACCTCAGGGAGTCTAGGTGCCACACCAAATAACTTGAGAGAAAATGGAGACTTCACTAAAACACCACTGCAAGATGCACATGCCAAGCAGCCCTCAACTTCTACCACTAACTACGAGACTCAATGAAAAAGGCCCTAATTCAGACTCAAAGCCAGCTCCAACAACGGCAAAGAACTTTTCACCATTGTCAAGGAGTTATCCAATCCCGCAGCTGCCAACAAAGACATCATCACATCTCAAGCGCTCTGCAACAACCTCTCAAACTTCTTCAAACAAAAGATTGCCAACATCTATAACACATTCGACCCACAGCATACCGATAAGAACTCCCTCGAACAGCCGGACAACTCCTTCATTGTCAAACAGCAGCTAAGCAACTGGAAGCCCCTCTCGAATAAAGAAACCACCTCCCTGATAAATACCATCCAGTTAGGCACCCCTTAGGACCCATATGCCCACTTCATATACAACCTTGGAAGAACCATCATCTCCCACGCGGTCACCGCTATAATCAATACCTCTGTAACCACCACCACCTTCCTTTCATGCTGGAAAAATGCGGATGTCAACGTCCTATTGAAGAAACTAACATCGGACCCCAACACCCTCAGCAGCTACAGACCCATCTTGCTCCTGCCTTTTCCAGCTAAAGTCATCGAGAGAGCCATCAATGTCCAAATTGCAGAACACCTCAAACTCAATCAACTCCTAGACAGCTCTCAATCAGGCTCTCGCACCAACCACAGCACAGAGACAGACCTCAATGTGGACACTGATGAATCAGAAGTATCCTTGACTTAGAAGAAATGCCTGCATTCATCCTCCTCGACCTCCCCGCAGCTTTCGATACGGTCTCCCACAAGTCACTCATCCGAAAGCTTCCACACTTGGATATCCACGGACTGGCCCTCAAGTGGATTCCTCCTTCCTCACAGACAGAACTCAACCAGTTTGACTTTCCCTCTACACCTCAGAAATTAAGAAACTCATCTGTGGAGTCCCTCAAGGATTGTAGCTCAGCCCAGCATTCATCAACATCTACATGATGCTTCTCGCAGACATCATCAGATCGCACGGCATCAACATAGTGTCCTACGCTGATGGAAAAAAGCTTATCCTCTCCCTTACTGACTCAACCAGCACCGCCAAAGCAAACTTTGCCAACTGCATGAACAACTTCACTGCTTGGTTGAAAAACAAATGTCTCCAGCTCAACACAGACAAAACCAAAGTACTTATCTTCGGCAACAACCACTTCCCCTGGGATGCCTCTTGATGGCCCTCCAAACTTGGTCCCCCACCCACCCCTGCGGACCATGCCAACTTTGGGATCCTCCTGGACACTAACCTCCCCATGAGAAGACAGATCAATGCCATCTCCTGATCATGCTCTCACATCCTGTGAATGCTACGCAAGATTTTCAATTTGATTCCACTAAACACCAGACAAAGGGTTACCCAGGCTCTCATCTCAAGTAGACTTGATTAAGGAAATGCCTTCTATGTCAGAATCCCAACCCATGTATGCCAACTCCAAACCACCCAGAACGCTGCAGGCACATTCATAATAAACATCCCGCGAAATAACCACATCTCAACAATCTCCACTGGCTCCCAGTCTAGGAAAGATGTAAGTTCAAGCTTTCCACCCACGTCTACACATCTCTCCACAATACCAGTCCCCCTTACCTCAACCACTGTCTTATGCTTTACCAACATACCAGACACCTACGATCTGTGTCCCAGACAAGAGTACACCTCCCTCTCATCAAGACTACCAGAAGCCGAGGATGCTCTTTCTCATACCTCGCAGCCAATTTTTGGACGAACTCCCAAAACACCTCAGAACCTCCCCCTTCCTTATGGACTTCCGAAGGAACCTCAAGATATGGCTCTTCCAGATACAACAGACATGATCTCCTCCTGCCTCTCCGGCCTGTCCTACTTAGTGCCTGGATACCCTCATGGGTTATTAGCCGTGCTCTACGAATTCACATAACATAACAAGGACTATAATGCCACGCTACTTGCAACAATGATATTGTGGTAAATTGTCAACGAAAACAGCAATACCATTTTTAATAAAAATAAATGGGTGATTCTTAGCCAAAACAAAATCTTTTCAAAAATCAAAATAAGCTAAAACTCCTCAGCAAAAGGATAGAAACTTATTGGCATTTTAAAAGAAGATTTGGTTACATAATATTTTTAAAAAATAATAGTTTATAGGCTACTAAAATGTTTTACCATCTAAACAAAGTCTTATCTTTAAAGCAGAATTACACGTTCAAATTTACCATCTACAGATTCTTGAAACTTGTCTCTGACATGCTGCAATTTCTCCAGGGCTCTCATGTTAGGGGCTACTGTTTTAATCAAAATGTTTTCCTTCAATGCTGTTTGTTCTTGCAGTTTTGACAGATGGATACTAATTTCTTTATCAGAATCCAAGACCTACAAAAAATTGATAACAAAGATGTAGTCAGTTGATCTACAGTTACACCTTATATATGGATCCTCTATATTCTTGAATACAGTCTCAAATGTGTAAACCATTTTATGACTGCCAACATTTGTGTTGCTGAAATGCTTTTTCTAATGTACAAATACCATTTTAGGAGTCGGTAGAGACTATCGAACTGCCAGACCAGCCCCTCCCTGGACTGAAAACAAGCATCCTGGTACCGATTTCGGGGTATCATCCTTCACCAGCCAGACTACCGTGACTCCATGGACTGCACGGAGAGCACGGGACCGACGTCTGGTAATATCCGTCCCACCAGTGGTAACTAATGCAAAAAGAACAATTGATGGATGGAGTGCTGAACAATGTCAAACATTGACACCCAGTACAGAGATTTGGGACTACAGCTATAGTTGTTTTGCTCACCATGTCATTCCAGCTTGGACACAGCCATATGCAATTCAGTCTTGACCCTGCTCCGCATGGGAACAGTCCACCCCAAACTGAAAGGCCAGATTGTCCCTGGACTGGAAACAAGCAAGCTGGGACCAGTTTCAGGACATCACCCCATATCAGCCAGGCTAGCTTGACTCCAGTGGCATGGAGAGCACGGGACCCACATCTGGGCATACCCGTTCTCCTCGGGTGACAAATGCAAAATGAACAATTGATGGACTGAATGCTGAACAATGTCAAACATTCACACCCAGTAGAGTGATCTGGGCCTAAATTCGCAGTTTTTTTGCTCACCATGACATTCCAGCTTGGACCCAGCCATACGCAAATCACTCTTGACCCTGTTCCGCATAGGAACAGTCCAGGCCGAATTGCCAAGTCAGGTCCTTCCTGGCAGTTTGGGCTAGACGGTTCCCATGAGGAGTAGGGTCAAGATTGATTTGCATATGGTTACGTCCAAACTGGGTTTGTGTAGTGAGCAAAAGAACCATGGATTTAAGCAAGATCTCTTGACTGGGAGTGAATGTCTGATTTATTTAGCAATCCGTCCAACATTTGTTGCTGCAGCGTTTTTTGCCCTAAGTGGGATGGGTATGCCCAGACGTGGGTCCCTTGCTCCTCCTTCCACCGGACTCAAGCTAGCCTGGCTGATGAGAGGTGAAACCCCGAAACCAGTCCTAGCATGCTTGTTTACGGTCCAGGGAGGACCTGGCCTGGCAGTACGGGTGGGACTGATCCCATGAGGAGCAGGGTCAAGACTGATTTACATATGGCCGGGTTTAAACTGGAATGGCATGGTGAGCAAAAAATGATGGATTTAGTCCCATATCTCTGTACTGGGTTGAATGTTTGACATTGTTCAACATTCTGTCCATCAATTGTTCTTTTTGCATTTCCCAGGAGTTGATCAGAACGAGCATGGTGGTGGCTGCATATCATGTAGTGATCACTACAAGTGAACAGGGCTTGCTTACCTGTGTCACTGGAGTGAGGCCTACATGCTCACTAATGAACAAGTTACTTACCTTCGGTAACGATATATCTGTAAGAAACATTAGTAGTGATAGATTCTTACCTTAGAATATCCTGAAAGTTTTCGTCAGCAGTACCCCTGCGCATCGGTGGGTGGCGTTGTGCGGCTCCGCGTCCGTCATCGGCGTCGCCGGGATGACGTCGCGGGCGCTACTTAGACGCCGCCAACGTGCGCTGATGTCAGTTCTGTACACGACTTTCCGCTCCAGGAACGCAGAGCCATGCAAGATACTGACCACTGGTGCATTGAAACTAGGGCCCTAAAAGGGATAACCTTAACCCTAGAAATCAGTTCGCAGAACGGGGAGGATGGGTGGGGCAGAAAGTAATCTATCACTTCTAATGTTTCTTACAGATATATCGTTACCAAAGGTAAGTAACTTGTTCATCTAAAAGAAACACAAAGTGATAGATTCCTTACCTTAGAATAGATACTCCAGCAATACCAACCCCGGTGGTGGGTCTGCGAATCAATATCACACCAGAAAGTCCCGGAGAACAGAACGGTCAAAGAAGCCGTCTCTCCGGACTTGGCTGTCAAGGCAGTAATGCTTCGTAAACGTGTGCATCGAGGCCCACGTGGCTGCCTGACAAATGTCTTGCAGGGGGACACCACGTCCCAGTGCAGTAGTGGCTGCAATTGCTCTAGTGGAATGAGCACGTAGCCCCACCGGAGGCTCCGTTTTAGCCAAAGTGTAACAGGCTTTGATGCACAAGACAACCCAGCGGGAGAAAGTCCTCTTGTGCGCCGCCCGACCTTTCTTGGTGCCAACATAGCCAACAAAGAGTTGGTCATCCACCCAGAACTGTTGTGTGCGGTTGAGATAGAATGAGAGAGCACGTTTTGGGTCCAGACGGTGGAGCTTCACTTCCTCTCTGGAAGGATGCGGAGGCGGAAAGAAGGTGGGCATGGTAATAGACTGCCCAATGTGAAAGGCCGTAACAACTTTTGCCCAAAAGGAAGGACGGGGCCTGAGCAAAACCTTGTCCGGATGGACCGACAGAAAGGGAGGCTTACAAGAAAGAGCCTGGAGCTCACTCACTCGCCTAGCAGAGGTAATGGCCACCAGGAAGGCAGTCTTCAAGGTCAAGAGCTGAAGAGGACAGTTGTGAAGGGGCTCAAAGAGAGCGCACATCAAGTATGTAAGACCCAGATTCAAGTCCCACTGTGGCATCACGAAAGGAATAGGAGGAAAAAGGTGTGTAATGCCTTTGAGAAATCTATTTACAACAGTGGATTTGAAAAGAGAGGGCTGATCAAGGAGCCTGAGAAAGGCCGAAATAGCAGAAAGGTTGCCCTTGATAGTGCCCAGAGCAGAGCCCTGCTGGGCCAAAGAAAGAAGGAACAAAAGAACCTCAGAAAGAGGGGCACAAACTTGTTCCACCTACAGGCGTATACCACCTTAGTGGAGGGACGCCTGGCTGGCAGAATGACATCACAAACTTCAGGAGGCAATTGAAAGGAATCAACTGGCGCCGCTCAATCTCCACGCAAAGAGACGGAGGCTGGACAGGTTCGGGTGGAGGACCGTCCCCTGCTGCTGCGACAGAAGATCCTCCTAAAGAGGCAGTCGGATCGGGGGATCTATGCTCATACTGAGTACCTCGGGATACCATATGGCCGCCTTGGAAATTCCAACGTGCAGAATTGATGACATTGCGCGTTCTCTTTGGTGGTAAATAGATATAACCAAGGCTCTCACCATTGCTGAAAGAGACCTTGCGCCACCTCCGAGTGAAGACGCCATTCGTGATCCATCATGCACCTGTGGCAGAGTTTGTCCGCCCTGGCGTTCAGAGAACCTGCCAGGTGTTGAACCACCAGGAAAACGCCCTGATGTTCCAGACATGTCCAGATGCGCAGAGCCTCCTGACAAAGGGTCCACGACCCCACCCCGCCTTGCTTGTTACAGCACCACATGGCGGTGGTGTTGTCTGTGAACACCTGCACTACTCTCCCCTTGACAGAGGGAAGGAATGCCTTCAGTGCAAATTGGATCGCCCGAAGCTCCAGAAGGTTGATATTGAGCTTGGACTCCGCTGGAGACCAGAGGCCTCTGATCTACGCCTCTCCCATGTGGCTGCCCCATCCCAGGAGGGACGCATCCGTCACCACTGTGAGCTCCGCTTGGGGAAGGGAGAGGGATCTGCCGTTGACCCAATGCCAGTCCGTGAGCCACCACTGCAACTGTCTTGCAGTGCCTTCCGAGATCTGGACGTGATCGGACAGGTTTCCCTGATGCTGTGCCCACTGGAACTTCAGGTCCCACTGTAGAGTCCGCATATGCCATCTGGCATGATTGATCAGCAGGATGCAGGAGGCCATGAGGCCCAGCAGCCTCATGGTCACCCTGACCGAAACCCATGACAAGGGCTGAAAGATCGGGATCAGAGCCCGAATATCCCGGACTCGCTGTTCCGGAGGATAGACCCGAAACTGCGCCGTGTCCAAAACCGCTCCAATGAAGAGGAGCTTCTGAGAGGGAATCAGGTGCGACTTCGGCACATTGATGGAGAACCCCAGCGAATGCAGGAGGTCGGCCGTAGTCTGGAGGAGGGAGATGACTGTCCGGGGCGAGTCCACCTTCAACAACCAGTCGTCGAGATAGGGGAAGACTGAAACCCCTGATCCACGCAGATGAGCTGCGATCACCACAATCACTTTCGTGAACACCCGAGGGGGCGCTGGTAAGGCCGAAAGGGAGCACGGTGAACTGAAAGTGTTCGTGGCCTACCATGAACCGCAAGTAACGCTGGTGGGTCCGCAGGACTGGGATGTGGAAATACGCATCCTGCAAGTCCAACGCTACCATCCAGTCTTGTGGATCGAGAGCAGACAAGACCTGAGCCAAAGTGAGCATCTTGAACGTCTCTTTGCGGCGGAAGCGATTGACGTTCCGGAGGTCTAAGATAGGACGCAGGCCCTTGTCCTCCTTTGGCACCACAAAGCAGTGGGAATAACAATCTAGCCCTACTTCTGGCATCGGAACGCGCTCAATGGCCCCCTTGGCCAAGAGGGCCACAACTTCCTTCTGAAGAAGCACCAAGTGATCCCCGACATGTGGTGGTACTGAGGTGGCATGGCTGGAGGGGTAGTCTCAAAGGGGAGGGAGTAGCTCCTTCGGACTATCTCTAAAACCCACCTGTCTGACGTGATGGTGCGCCAGTGGTGGAGGTGATGGCGAATCCTGCCGCCCACTGGTGTTTGATGGGCCTGAAAGCTCGGACTAGGAAGGTTTGGAGGCAGTAGTGGCCGGGGTGGAGGTGGACTGACCCACCCGCTGGCTCCTTAGTCCGCCATGGCGGAACCCACGTCCGCGCTGGGATTGTTGTTGAGCAGGCTTGTGGCTCTGTTGCGAACGCTGCGGGGCGCCCCTTCCGGTGCCACGAAAGGAGTGAAAAGCAGACGGCGGAGGAGGGCGGACTGCGGAGAGTCCGAGGGACTTGGCCGTAGCCCGGGAGTCCTTGAACCTCTCCAACACGTGGTCTGCTTTATCGCCGAAGAGGCGATGGCCATCAAAGGGCATATCCATAAGGGTTGATTGGACAACCCCCAAAAATCCAGTTGTCCTCAACCAGGCGTGGCGTCTGATCGCCACCGTCATTGCAATCGATCTGCCCAGTGAGTCGGCGAAGTCTAGGCCACAACGAATCATGAACTTTGCTGCGTCTCTCCCCTCTGCAACAGCCTGGGAGAGAGTTTTCCGGGCCTCCTCTGGACATTGGGGCAGCACGTCCGCCACCTTATCCCACACACAGTGGGAATAACGGCCCAAGAGGCATGCGGTGTTCACGGACCACAGCGCAGAACTGGCGGAAGAAAAACATTTTTCTGCAAACTGATCCAGTTTCTTGGATACCCTATCCGGAGGTGCGGAAGGGAAGGCGGTTGGAGAAGCAGAGGCTTCAACAACTAAGCTCTCGGGGGTGAGATGTTGGGAGAGGAAAATGGGGTCACCCGGAGCCGGGCGATGGCGGCGGGCCACGTTCCAATCCACAGGAGCCCCTGTTGTGGGCCCGGACCAGGTGCCCAAAAGAACGTCGGAAAGTGCTTCATGGAAGGGGAGCAACGGTTCCGCAGAAGTAGCTGCTGACTGAAGCACTTCTGTCAGGAGGTTAGTCCTGACGGCCATCATAGGGAGCTCGAGGTATAGGGCCTCGGACGTCCTACGTAACACCACTGCATAACTAGCGCCCTCCTCTGTAGCCACGGTAGGAGGAGACAGCATGCCAAGGTTTGGAGAGGTATCCAGACCACTGGCTTCCCCCAACTCCTCTGCCCAGTCCTCCTCATACTCTCAGTCAGCTGCGAGAGGGTCCTCAGACCCCTCCCAGTCCTCCCCTTCTTCCTCTGGCCGTTCTACAGGCCGGAAATAAGGAATAGGGACATGGGGATAGAAATACCCGAGTGGCGTCGAGAACGGCCTCGACCGAGGCCGGCTCGACGCCGCGTCCCCTTCGGGGCTGAAACCGGGGCCTACGTCGCCCGAGGTGCGGGCGACGTCGGAAGTGGTGTCGGTGGAGGTGTTATTAGGTCAACCGGCGTCGACCGGGATCCAGGCCTGGATCCACGGAGGTCCTGCGGCACCAGGGCCGGAGCCGCCAGCGATGGAACACGAGGACCCCCAGTCAGGCCTGCGGGGCCTGAAGGCGCACTGGCGGGAGCCAACGGCCCAAAGAGTCGAGCCATGGCGACAGGAACTCTTGTAGCTGGGCCAGATTCGCTGACGGACCCGGAAAGGGTGGGTGGGCCGGCGGCGACACCACAGGCTCTGCCGGAGCCGCGGGGGAGGCACCACCCGCACCCTCAGCCGCGTCGCCCGACCAGCGAGGGGAAGTCAGAGAGAGATGGAGCTTCTTCGACTTCTTGTGCTTCGCCTTACCTGACCCCGAGTGCAAAGACTTGGAACCGGAGGACCTGGAACAGCGTGGAGCTGTCTGCCGGAACTCAAGCAGCTTTCGGGACTGCTCCCGCAAAGACTTCAGCGCCATCGCCCGGCAGTCGGGGCACAGCTTGGGGTCGTGGTCGAGCCCCAGGCAGAAAAGACACACTCGGTGCTGGTCCGTCACCCACATTATACGGTATTCCTCGCAGGACTTGAAACCGGACATCCTAACTGCACCAGGAGTCGAACACTCGATGAAAAAATAGAGACAAAAAGCCTCAAAAAGTTAGTCAAAAAATGACTAAGGGTACCTGCTCTTCCTGAATCTGCGCTTGCTGGCGCGGAAAAAGAAAGAACTGACGTCAGCGCACGTGGGCGGCATCTAAGTAGCACCCACAACGTCATCCCAGCAACCACGACGCCGCCGACGGACGCGGAGCCGCACGACGCCACCTACCGACGCGCAGGGGTACTACTAACGAAAACTTTCCGGATCCAGTCTGACGCCTGGGGATATTCTAAAGTAAGAAATCTATCACTATGTGTTTCTTTCAGCTGTAAAGTTCAGCTGCTGTGTGCTTAACTCACCCTGGGCTTACATCGGATTGGTGTGCAGTGCTGCACAGTGCACATGTGGTATGTAGGTGCTGAGTGTGTGTGTGTGTGCCTGTGAGTGGTACAATACAGGGCTAATGCAGTGCTGGTCAGAGCGTGTATATTATATCCATGTGCTGGGTGTATGTGTGCCTGTGAATGCTACAATACATGGAAGACCCTGGGTTCTATTTTGGGAGATCCAGGGCTGGCTGGAGGAACATGAGGACAGGAAGTAAAGCATTCATCTCCAGATAGATTTGTGGATTGCTTTATTCCTGTAAGCTAGGTAGGGCACAACAGGAGGAAGATACAGACAGACTCTTCAGTACACTTCAAAGGGTGCTCTTTGATTCAGCGAGAGGTCACTGGGAAGGGGCTTAAGCACATCTAAGGAAGGAGGTGTGGCTGATCAAAGAACAATAAAGAGCAGGGCTGAAGCCCTTAAATAAGCTTTTGATACACATAACACTGTGGCTGACATCTAGGTGTGAATCTCTAGTCACTCCCATCTCCTGTGATGTGGGGCTTGTCAGATATAGAGGCACTTGGTTTTTCGATTCATTTCTTCCTACACATATTCCTCCTTTTTTTTGGAGTGTTGGTAGCTGATGATGAGATCTTGAGGTAGCAGGCGAGTACCATCCTGCTTAATCCTCCTTGGTGTTGCTACCGTGAGGCACCAACACTCCTTCTCACACTTTTTTCACCACTTTTGGGTGTTGGAGACACAAGTTTTTAGACATATAGATAGCTTTCTTGTCTCACCTCGTATGAAAAATACTTGTCTTTTCTTTTATTAGTGAGCCATACCAATAAGTAGCATAGATGATATATTCACTTGCTCCACAGACTGTCTAAAATGTATGACAACTGTTATGGATATATGAACTATATGCTCACAATGTGAACAGGTCCTTTTTGTACACAGTTCATTGAGTGGGGGATGACCTGTTCTCTGCCCCTTCAGCTCCTTATTGTAGTTTGGTCTTGAGAACGGCAGCTTAGCCGTGAGAGCTTTTTTAGACTTTCATTTTAATACGAGGCACAACACAGAGCATCCCAACTTGGTTGGTTTATCGGTTGGAAGATTTTTATTGCATGTTAGAATACACTCATTTTTCCATATACTTCCTATATTGTTGGGTGCTCATAACACCATCAGCCTGGATTATAACGGTGGGAGGATGGACAAATTCTGTTTAGCCTTCACTGACGAACACATAGCATCAATACTATCAGGCCCCTCTCTCCTACCCAATGCTCCTCTCAACGGGACACCTTCAGCCCGTGATGAATGGGAAAAACTGTCCAATACTAGGAAACGACAAGTAAGAATTGCACTTCATGGAGCGCTCATGACTGAGTACCTCAGGGCAGGCGCGGCGCCTGCCAGTCTCCTAATACGCATTGAGCCCAAGATCTTTTTGGAAGACAAGAGATTCCGGGTGGACTGGAGCTACATAGCGAACAAGTGCACCCGGGATTGGCTTGTCTTGATAATTAATACAGCTAAGAGGCTCAGTGATGAACTCCTAAAAGAAATTCTGGAGATAGAGGAAACTCTTAAGGCAGACACCACCATCACTGACACGAAAGAACAACTAGCCAGAATTCAAGATGACCTTAGTGAATACCAAGCATATATGGTCAACCAAAAGATAAAAGGGCTCAGGCGTAATTTAGATAGATTTAGCCATGAATGGGCTTTTCCCTATGTTGAAGACCAGTACTATCAGCAGACTCAACCACAACCAATGTTTCCATCTGGTGGGAGAGGAGGCCGCCGACAGGGTAGAAGGACACCCAACAATTGGACATTTGATAATACAAGCAGTGAAGATGATGAGACTACCGCTCAAGCATCTACTTCTAACCAAAAGGTTAGATTCAAATCCCAGGACAGAACCAACGAGGATTTGGGAGCAATGTTTAGGGTTTTTTTAGGCCAACAGACTCACAGCACTGTAGATCAAAGAGGGACCAACTACAGAGGCCGGGGAAGGGGTCGGGCCCGCCAGAATCCGAATTCAACTTGGCAATCCTTCTCCCCGAGGATCACACGCAGCAGAGGCAGAACACCCCTATAACTGCAAACGATAACAACATAGTGGTCAACCTCTCAAAACATCGACTTACGGATATGGAAGTTGAAGTACTTAATGAAGGGTTAGGGTTCGTCCCCACCCCCCGTCATGATGGGTTTCAACACCGGGCCGAACTCTACGGTCTTATGAGGAAGATCAAACTTAAAAAGTTTTTTGAAGGAAAGGAACAGGAGAATGTATCAAATTTCTCTACAAACTTACGTTGTCCTTCCCAGTTCTGTCCTCCCGTGAGTGCAGTAGGCCCTGAAACTTTGGTCTTTGAACAGAAGGTCTTACAGGATATCAGCCAGATAGAACAAAACATGCACACTGTGGGCCATAGCAATATGAGCCCCAGAGATTGTCAGGCATTGAAAAGTATACAAA
The DNA here is from genome assembly GCF_964204655.1 of Triturus cristatus. Lineage (NCBI taxonomy): Eukaryota > Metazoa > Chordata > Amphibia > Caudata > Salamandridae > Triturus > Triturus cristatus. The sequence continues at coordinate 380,845,705 of NC_140585.1, read as the reverse complement.
ATAACCAAACCATCACTATCAAGCCAGCCGATAAGGGCGGGGCAGTGGTAGTGATGGATACCCTTGATTACGACACCGAAGTGGCAAGACTTTTGGGCAACCGCTGCAATTATAGACCTTTGGCGCGGGACCCCACGAACGAATTACAGGCGACCATCATCCAACTGGTGACGGAGGCTAAAGAAAAGAAATGGGTAACATATAGAGAAGCCGAATTTTTGATTAACATGAAACCTAGAATCCCGGCGTTCTATATCGTACCCAAAATTCATAAGACACAACGACCCCCCCCGGGACGTCCAATAGTCTCGGGCATTCAATCACTACTAGAACCACTGTCACAGTTTGCGGACTTTTTTCTAAGGGAATGTGTCATCACCCAACCCTCATACGTCCAGGACACCACCGATGTTTTGAGAATACTGGAGAATGTAACATACAATCCTGTCAATCAATTTTTAGTCACCATAGACATAGAATCATTGTATACCAGTATCCCTCAGGAAGCAACGCTGGTGGCAGCAGCACGTGCCCTGAGGGATTCTGAATGGTTCTATGACTGTCCACAAACCTTTGTCTTACAATGCATAGAGATTGCATTGACCCAAAACTTCTTCTCATGCAAGGATCAGATATATCTCCAGGTGTCTGGTACCTCGATGGGGGCTACCTTCGCCCCAAGTCTGGCCTGCATTTATGTAGGCCAGTTCGAAGCGTACCACATCCATTCTGACACCAATCTCTTCCAGAGGAATATCGTCCTCTGGAAGAGATACATAGACGATGTACTATGCATATGGGAAGGCTCGGAAGAGAGACTTAATGAATTTCTAACTTGGCTTAATGGCCTAGATAGCTGTTTAAAGTTCACCTGGGCGGTGAGTAGAACATCTGCAGTATATCTAGACCTTGACATTCAGGCTGAAGATGACAAGCTTGTGACTAAGGTGCATCACAAATCAACTGATAAAAATTCCCTACTGCATTATAGATCATACCATCCTAGAGCTCTCCGGGACAACCTGCCTGTGGGACAGTTTTTAAGATATTGCCGTAATTGTTCCACCTTACAAGAATACTCTGAACAATCCAATGTACTGGCCACCAAGTTAGAAAATCGAGCACACCCTAAAAAGGTAATAAGACAGGCAAAAAAACTAGCTTACAATACGCCCCGTGCGGCCCTTTTGGAAAAAACCTGCAAGAAAAAAGGAGAATGCATTCCAGTGGTTACTACTTTTGGCCCACTCTCTACCAAAATCAGGCAGATCATCCGCAGACATTGGCATTTGCTAACCACCACCAATATGCAAATGCCCCCACCCGTTTTGCATTTAAACGATCAGCGAATATTCGTGATCGGCTAGTTCACACCAGACCTAAAACAGATCCACGAGAGACCAACATCCCTCCGGGGCATTACCCATGCGGGAGTTGCTCTGTGTGTGCACTTACATCACCCACTAAAAGTGTTACTTGTGAATAAAAAAATGTGGTTTCTAAATAAATTTAGTAACTGCAACACGTCTAATGTCATCTATAGATTGACGTGCCCCTGTGAGCTCCATTATATCGGTCTCACCACCAGGAAGGTAAAAATAAGGATACAAGAACATCTTAGTACGCTACGCGCAGGTAAATTGAGCACAAAATTGGTGCAACATTTCCAGTCTCATAAACACACCTCTAAAGACGTGCGCTGGGTAGTTTTGGAAAGGGTGACAGGCGACCAGTTCAACATGGAATCCAGACTGAGCAGTAGGGAAGCACGTTGGATTTATCAGGAGGGTGCAGATCAAATTGGATTGAACGACTTTATTGAGTGGAATAAGGTTAACACATAAATCATTCATCCTAGTGCTTACACCGACATAGATCTATCATCATGCATGGCTGAGTGTTATTAAAGATCAGAGACAGTAAAAAAGTTAGGAACTCTACATTAAAAAGGTCCATACATTCAGCAAGCAGGTAACTAAGAGAGTGTATTATAACATGCCTCACTCCTCATTGTCATCGTTTTAGAATTTGAGAGCTAATGTGACAACCTTTACTCTCGTAGAAGGGCTTGTGTATGGCAGCATATTTTTATCAACCATTATGCTATTTTGGGGAACACAAAAAATAAAAATAAAACATGAAACGCATTTGGAGGAGCACTTGGGGAAAGACATGTGCGCTGGCTCCAAATTTTACAAATAGGTCTATTTACCAGTAAACACGACAAAATCCACCAGATGGTTGTACAAAACATATGTTGTGATGTGCCTTCGCTAGCCACTTGGTAGATATATCCATATGTGCATGGCAATTTCAATCACCATGGAATACACTAAGGAGCTCACCATTCCAACATGGCAGCGTCTTTTAAATTACGAGATCCGCTGATTCCCTGAGGAGGGCGGGACCATCAAAGTCCGGTCACGTGGTGAACGTGATCACGCTCTTAACCACGAAAAACAACAGTCGCGTTGTTGCTGGGCTGAGTTAACGCCAGTTACAGACGCTTCTACGGTGAGTCCCGATTTATGAATTTTAACTTAGGGCACTCGGCCAAAAAGAGATAGGAACCCGGGCCAGCATAATTTGAGCGGGAAGCCAGGTTTCAATGCTAATAATTGGGTGTGCACGAACTCGATAAAAGGGACGCCATTGTAAGGGGACAGAGCTTACCTAACCTGATGCAGAGTACGAGGAAGATCTAAAGAAGTACACAATTGAAGGGTAGACATACAATAGGACTGAGACACATGAGTAATAATTATCTATGATACAAACAGTGGCAGGTATCTGATAATGGCAGTCTCACGACTCTTATTGTGTATTACAGACTCACGACAGGAGTCGAATAGCTGAGCCTTGAATGCGTGTACACAGCCACAAGGACTCGAGGGTTAAGGTATGCCCATGGTGGGCAATATCCCGGTAAATACGGTGTAATTCGGAATGCAATACATAGTGTATCAGTTTCTTTTTAAACCGGTTGCCAACCAAGTTTGTTTTGTGTTGTTTTGTCTATTCTTTGTCTCTAACAGAATTGGTTTTAACTGACAAAAAATAGTGGTGCAGGGTGGAATGAAAATACCCCACGCCCTGAAGAAGTTGCCGTGAGTTTATCCAGAAGGCAATGAAACATGTCGGCATTTTAAATATGAGCAGTCACACAGCATAGAATAAAAAACGCAAGCCAGTGTGATTTAGCTCAAATTTGTATATTATTGTGGGGCTTAACGTGGTGCACGGATCACTGCACAGTTCTTTCCTCTTTTACCACACACCCTAGCACTTGGTTTTTCGATTCATTTCTTCCTACACATATTCCTCCTTTTTTTTGGAGTGTTGGTAGCTGATGATGAGATCTTGAGGTAGCAGGCGAGTACCATCCTGCTTAATCCTCCTTGGTGTTGCTACCGTGAGGCACCAACACTCCTTCTCACACTTTTTTCACCACTTTTGGGTGTTGGAGACACAAGTTTTTAGACATATAGATAGCTTTCTTGTCTCACCTCGTATGAAAAATACTTGTCTTTTCTTTTATTAGTGAGCCATACCAATAAGTAGCATAGATGATATAATCACTTGCTCCACAGACTGTCTAAAATGTATGACAACTGTTATGGATATATGAACTATATGCTCACAATGTGAACAGGTCCTTTTTGTACACAGATATAGAGTCGCCCCTGCTGTGACAGGATGCTTTCTGGGGGAAGGGCAAAGCAGAGGAGAGGGCACATTAAAAGGAAGCAGACCTCCAACAAAAACTTCAAAGACTCAGACTCTAAATCACATTTGGTGTCTGAAAAGGACTATGAGAGGGGGAGCTCGAATTGGGCAACTGTCAAGCAGTCAGATGGGCTCTGCGAGGAGGAGAAGCTCTGCAAGACTTCTGCCTGTGACCAGGGTAAGGAGCTGAAAGAGGGTCCTAAAGGGATGTGGAATGTACTGTGCCAGCCTAAGTGACGCCTCACCAAAAACATACAGACTGCAGGCTTCATATTTTGGTGCAGACAAAAGGGAAAACAAGGCATGTCCCCCATCACTGTGTGCCATGTCCCCGAACACTACATGTAATATTTGTAAGTCACCCATAAATCAGGCCTTACAGACCTAAGGCAGGGTCCATTATATCACATTTGAGGACAAATCTGCATGAGCAGATATGCCACTGTGATGGTCAGTTCCATTGCTGCTAGTACATGTGACCAGGGAAGCCTTTTGAGAATTTGTGCTGGACAATGGGAAAAACGAGTTCCCCAGCTATATGATGGCTTCACTGAACAGAGGGATGTTTGGTATCAAACATCTTGCATTAATAAACCCACATTGATTCCAGTGATGGATTTATTAGTACACACACCTAGAGGGCTCTTTACAGGTGTCCCCTGAAAACCTACCTACTACTAGTGTGCTTGTTCACTGGTTGTAGTGTGCATGCCACCAAAACGGGGAGCAACCTTTACAACGCAACTTTTACAACGCACTACCATTACAACGAAACTGTTACAACGTGAGTGCATTGACAACGCAGGACATTACAACGCAAGTCTTTACATCGACTTGCACTAGATGGCGTGCTAACATTACAAATAGTGTAGTTTACTATCCCAACACCTTCCCTACTGTTACGTGGACTGGAGTTGGAATACTAAATTATACTTTTTTAATGTTAGCACGCCATCTAGTGCAAGTCGATGTAAAGACTTGCGTTGTAATGTCCTGCGTTGTCAATGCACTTGCGTTGTAAAACTTTCGTTGTAATAGCATGCGTTGTAACAGCATGTGTTGTAACGTCATACATCCCACCAAAGACAATTGTCTGACCCCCAAGGGTGAGGGCCTTGGCTCGCATGAGCTCAGAAACCAAGCTTGCTCGTGCAGAGGTTGTTTACACCCTTCTCCCCCCCCCCAACATGATTACCTGCAAATTAGCATTCCTAAGCAGGGAGCTTCAAAGAGCACACTGCCTTTGGTATGCAAATCTGGCTTCTCACACAGGAGAGAATGCTGACCCCCCCCCCCTCCTTTCCAGGGCGCATTTGGCACTTGGACAGGCTGTAAAATTAGTAGTGAGATAGGCATGTTCACCCTCAGGCTGGTACCACCCCTAAAGTGGGCTAACTGAAATGAACATTAATTTTCAGAGTCTGCCATATTGTGATGGCAAACCTAGGAACTCTGGGACTGGGTTATGCTCACTTGCCACAGGACGTGGTCATATAGGGGCGTAGTTACCCCAGGAGTCAGCAGCCCATTGACTACTACCATACACTGCCTTTAGGCCCCTAAATCTAGTATTCAGTGGAGCCTATGGCACCAGGAAATCAGCTCCAGCCAACCTGAAAGAAGAAGACGGATGTGAAGAGTCGCAAGAAGCAAAAACAGAAGCCCTATAAACTGACTTGGTGCCAACCCTGCCAGCCTGCCTGCTGACTTCAACAATTGCACCAAAAGACAGCTTTTCCTGCAGCTGCTGTGTCTCCAAAGCTTGGGAGAATTGTCAGAACTTTGCCCAAGAACCAGAAACTTCGGTGAAAAAGCAGAACTGCTCCTCTGTATCCTCCAGGTATTAAGGACCGAGCTGTGAGGCTCAAAGACGGTGAAAACCTAACACCGAAAGCACCACTGCACCCAAGCCGCCTAGCCCGAGCTGAAGTGGGCCAATGGTGCCAATGTGGTCCCCAGACCCTTCAAACTCGAAGCCCACCTTGGGTTTCTCCGCTGTATACTTCTTGACGCTGCCTGCAGCCTCTGTTTGCAGGCCCCCTCTACTGCGACCTCTCCAGATTACAAAAACCCAACGCCTAAGGACATATCTGTATGTGGAGAAGTTGACAAAAGGTGTCCCACCATCCCCAAGCCTCCCTGTTGGTTCAGCCTGACTGGCCTCCCAGTCAAAACCTGCAGCCTCTTTTGGCGTAGACCAATCCCCAAAGACTAACATTGGGCACCCGACGCTGTATTGCACCACTGCACCCGGCCGCAGCAGGTAACCTGCTGGTGCTGCATTTGACCTTGCCCCATACTCATCTTAAGTCGAGGAGTTTGGTGTCGTAAGTCGATGTACTCTACCTGTATGTCGTAGTTGTTTTCCCACCCATAGGATAACATTGCAGCCTCTGAAAAACTGCACTAATTTCTATATCTAAACATATTTACCGTATAGTACTGATTCTGGTACCTAAATATACATAATTGAGTTTTGTGCATCATTTATTGATTGTGTGCGTATTCTGCAGATGTCTAACACTTCTCTCTGATAAGCCTAGGGCTGCTTACCCACACTACCCGCATGAAGGGCACCTTGGGATTGCCAGAGCAAGGCCTTGTCCACTCACAAGGTTCTGGGCTCTTTGCACAGTATACCTCTTTTGAGTATACTAGATAAAGAGCCAGCTTCCTACAATCATGGTGCAGCGGCGTGATACAAGGCTTGACATGCTGTACCACATGATTAATAAGTGATTCCACTAAGGAATACAAAATTCTCTTTTAGTTAAAAGCTTGTTAGAGCCTTGTACTAAGTTCCCAAGTCCAAAACTGTTTAGAATTTAAAAAGAATACTACTATCTGGTCCCAAATGTCTCTTTTAGAACTTTTTGTTGTTTTCCCAGCTGGTTCAGGGGCTCAACCTGACCCCTTACCTGCAACTTTCAATGCAGCAGATAAGGATCCTCTGTAAAACCTATAAAATAAAAACAGCCTTTACTCCTACCAAGGCAAAGCTACAGGAGCTCTTAGCAGAGTATGAGAAAAACCATCAATAAGATGACACCGCTCCCCTGAGGGTCAGAATGGAGACAGTGGAAGTGAGGAGAATTTAGAGTCTCCTTCCCCAGAGAGATGGGACCTCCCCTGCCCCCCTCCCCCCCCACCCCCCAACCAGAGGAGGACCTAATTCTAGAGAGACTAGGTGGGAGGGATACTTTAGAAACCAAAATCCTAGCAATAGGGAAGAAAATGCCTGAGTTGGGCCTAGGACCCATCTCTGGTGGCAGCAACGTTATAAATAGGGAGAAATAAGAAGTTTTGGAACCTAAGATCCCCAAAGGGATTGCCCCCTAATATGTAGAAAGTGATGATTTCACTTTATGGGTTACTCTCTTTGAGAGGGTTTGTAAAATGAGGCAACTCAGCCGAAAGTATTGGGGCTTTCTTCTCCGGGAGCTCTTCTCAGGAAAGTGTAGGGATAGGCTCCTGACACTGAATGAGACAGATGCTGACTCTTATGACTTCATGAAGGACACCCTGATTATGGGCTTTGGACTCATTAATTACACAGACTCTCTCCTGAGGCGGAAGCCGGGAGATTTTAGCCTCACTAGCACGTTGTGTTCTTAAATCTGTAATTGACTGTCACTTGAATTTACTTTGATGCGCTTGCTCGCTGATGACACCTGACCGCCCAGCAGATCCATTGCTGTAGCGGAGAGGGTTGCCACAGCAACGCCGCCCTCGGCCACAGGACACGCCCATCGGCGCTCACCACGCCTACAAGCCAGTCCTTAAATTGATTCGCGCTGCGTACTAGCGCTGTTTCACAGACTCTCTCCTGAGGCGGAAGCCGGGAGATTTTAGCCTCACTAGCACGTTGTGTTTTTAAATCTGTAATTGACTGTCACTTGAATTTACTCTGATGCGCTCGCTCGCTGATGACACCTGACCGCCCAGCAGATCCATTGCTGTAGCGGAGAGGGTTGCCACAGCAACGCCGCCCTCGGCCACAGGACACGCCCATCGGCGCTCACCACGCCTACAAGCCAGTCCTTAAATTGATTCGCGCTGCGTACTAGCGCTGTTTCACAGACTCTCTCCTGAGGCGGAAGCCGGGAGATTTTAGCCTCACTAGCACGTTGTGTTCTTAAATCTGTAATTGACTGTCACTTGAATTTACTTTGATGCGCTCGCTCGCTGATGACACCTGACCGCCCAGCAGATCCATTGCTGTAGCGGAGAGGGTTGCCACAGCAACGCCGCCCTCGGCCACAGGACACGCCCATCGGCGCTCACCACGCCCTCTACTTTTATCCAAATCAATACTATTTACATGCACAGGAACCGGAAGCGCAGCGGACGAGCGCAGCGGGCGCGACGATTGCGCGCCGAAGGCGCGCATAAGGCAAGCTCGTCTGCGCTCGTCCGCGCTGAGGCCGGGCCTAGGGCCACCCCCCCTACTCTGCCTGGTCCGCGGCCCATCACCAACTCTCCTCTGCTATCCTACTCCTCCACAGAACTCCTGAATTATAAACCATACGCCGAGAAAGCCCACCCCATACCCCTCCTTAACTACAACTCTTGCATCGGACCGCTTAAATGTCCCACATGCACGGAGATGCCGTCCACAGACACCACTACCTCCCCACCCACAGTGTCTGCAGCCCTAATAAACGTCCTTTCCTTACCTAAACACAAAATTGAAATCGCCGAGTTCATTGACTCCCATGATCTGGATATATTATTTATTACCGAGACATGGGGAGACGAATCCTCTGGACCTGACTTCAGAGACGCTATGCCTAACAACTATTGTGTAAGCAAGCTAGATAGACCCTTAAGAAAAGGCAGAGGAATAGCAATTATACACAAAGAACACCTAAAACTAACAACATCAGAAACAACTCTTCCTGAGTGCGAGGCTCTCCTTTTCGCCATATGTATCTCCAGTAAAACTACCTTTAGAGGTTTGCTAATCTACCGCCCCCCCAGGATCCAGATCAAAATTTCTTTCAAACTTAGACAAAATCATCGAGATGTCTATTGGATCCCAACACTTCACCGTTTTAGGTGACTTCAATTTTCATCTTGAATCTCATGATGACCCTGATACAGGAACATTACTCGGTGACTTGGAGACAGTAGGCCTTATGCAAATTGTCAAATCACCCACCCACTTAGCAGGGCACACCCTAGACGGCCTATTTACCAACAACAGAGACATCACAATCACTAAGGTCACCCCTCTAATATGGACAGACCATTCTGCAGTATCCTTTTCAGTTCCCATTAATCCTTGTCCACCTTTCCAGACAACTTCTGGATCAACGAAATTCAGAGACTGGAAGAACATTAATCTCAACCAGCTCACTCAGATCATACATGACAGCCCTCCGCTAAACAATCAGGACCCTGTAGCTGCTTCAACTACCTACCTGGAGAATCTGAACGCAGCCTGTAACAAACTAGCCCCCACAAAAACCTCTCACAGGAACAGAAAGCTTCCATCCGCCCCCTGGTTCTCGGAATCTCTCAGATTACAGCGCCAATATTGCAGAAACTTAGAAAGGCAGTGGCGCCGACACTATAATAACCCGGACAAGATTAGCTATAAAAACGCCCTCTCTAATTACAAAAAACTGATTACATCCGAGAAAACCACCTACTACACCAACCAAATTAATCAGGCCAAAAACTCATCAGGAAAACTGTTCCAGGTGGTAACATACCTGTCCAATCCTCTGCCACCCTCCTCAGAAGGATCCCAGGCTCTTTCAGATGCACTGGCCACATTTTTCGAAGATAAGGTCAGAGCCATCTTCTCCACTTTTTCGCCTGACCCTTCCTTATCCCATACCGAGCACTCCACTGCCAATAATACTCCACAATTTTCAGCCTTTGAAAATACCACGAAAGAAACTGTTCATCCCCTGATTGCCCGAACCAAATCCGGATCACCACTTGACCCATGCCCTCCTGCTGTTCTCAACCTCGTCGCAGAAGCCGTTGCCCCGTCACTCACCACTATCTGCAACGCAATGTTCACATCCGGCACCTACCCTTCGGTATGGAAGGAAGCCATTATTAAACCGCTACTCAAAAAACCCAGTTTAGATCCTTCTCTTCCAGCCAGCTACAAGCCTATTGCATGCCTCCCTTTTCCGGCCAAAATCTTTGAAAAGCTCATGAACCAGCAATTGTCAACATACATCCACAACAACAACTTACTGGATGACACCCAGTTCGGGTTCCGTCAGGGACACGGCACGGAGACAGCACTCCTGAAAGCTGCGGACGAGATACGATCCACTATGGACAATGGAGGAGCTGCAATCCTCATACTTTTAGATCTGTCCGCAGCCTTCGACACGGTCGATCATACCACACTGATCGACCGTGTCGCGGCTATAGGAATAAGGGACAAGGCTAAGGAGCTTCTCGCCTCATTCTTGTTAAATCGCCCACAAACGGTGAAGTTGGGACAATACACCTCCCAGACTTTCTCCTTGCCTTGCGGTGTACCACAGGGATCCTCGCTAAGCCCGACACTATTTAATATATGTGTGTCTGACTTAGCGAGGGTCATCAAATCCCACGGAATTTATCTCACCACATACGCAGACGACACACAACTGGTGTTGTCCGTATTCGATGACGGCCAAACAGTGGCTTCAAACTTCCAATCTGGTATGAAAGCAATAAGCGCCTGGATGTCATCAAACTGCCTTAAGCTAAATTCTGATAAAACAGAAGTGATGACATTCGGGAGACTACAACCAATCTGGTCTCCACAATGGTGGCCCCAACAAATGGGACAACCTCCAGAACCAGTAGTCAAGGTACGAAATCTGGGGGTTATCTTTGACAACAAATTGTCCTTCCAGCAGCATGCAAATTCACTGGTTTCATCCTCCTTCCACACCTTAAAAAAGATCAAAAAACTCATTCCGTACTTACCATCTTCTGCAGGCAAAACTTTAGTCAGCACGTTAGTCTTTTCTAAAACGGACTATTGTAATGCCTTGCTTCTAAATGCACAACAAAAGGTCCTCAACAAACTACAGACTGTACAGAATGCAGCAGCCAGGACCCTGCTACCCATTCCCAAATTTGCATCTGTCTCCCCCTACATCCAACAGCTACATTGGCTGCCGGTGAGGAGCCGCATCAAATTTAAAGCCTTGTGCATAGCTTATAAAGCGATCCACAATCATGGCCCCCTATTCCTAAAACAAGCCTTTCACCCGCCCGAACAGCGAAGAACACTGCGTTCATCCTCAGCCCATCTGCTAACAGTCCCCCGCACAAGAAGGGCTAACTGGGGAGACAAACGCTTCATCGTTGCCACAGCTAGACTGTGGAACACTCTCCCTCTCCACATCAAATGTGCACCAACTCTGCTCAATTTCAGAAAAAAACTGAAAACATGGTTGTTCCAAGCCTAAACCCCCTTCTCCGACAGAGAGTTCTGTGACAACAGCGCCGAGACACCCTCGGGTAATTGCGCGCTCTAAAAATCGCCATAAATAAATAAATAAATAATACAGGATCAGGTTTAGGGAGACGCATAAAACCCAGAGTCAGACCTGGGTAGATTTTGTAGACTTTTCAGTGAAAGCACTATGTGGTTGGTCAAAAGGTAACCAGGTGCAAGATTATGATGGGCGTTATAATCTTAATATGACAGAGCATGTATTGAGTAAATGTGTTCCTGAAAAATTACTTCAATACCTGGTAAACCTAGGTCCAATTTCATCTCAAGAGTTGGGGATGAAGGCAGACCACTGGGTCAAGATAAGGGTAACCGAAACAACTCATGGTTGGGTTGGCCAGAAGAAAGGGGTTACTAAGCTCCACAAGGGAAAGATGGTGATCAGTCTGAAAAAATAAAAAAAAGTCTTCTCAAAGTCCCAAAAAACTGTCAAGGAGGGTGGGCCGGAGCTAAAGTACGAGTTACTTACCTTCGGTAACAATGTATCTGGTAGAGACGATTCTAGCCGCAGATTCCTTCACGTAGGATTATCCCAAGGCGTGAGACTGGATCCGGAAAACTTTTTGCCCAGTATCCCTGCACGCCAGGGGGACGGCATCACGCGACTCCGCCCAAGTGTCGTCCGTGCACTTGACGTCAACAACTCGGAGTCAGCAGACAAAACTGTGAGAGTATAGGAACAGTGTGGGAAAGAGCAGCAAAAGGGAATGGTGAGGAACAACACCATAAAGAGCAGCACCCGGCACTGCAGTACCCAAAGACAGGGAAAGAATAAAGAACAGGGCAGCAACCCTGCCAGTACAGAGACAACCTTCCCCCTGAGACAAGGGACATATGTAAAAATGTCACGATAACATGCAACAGGACTACAACCCCAACCAAAGATAAGGAAGGGGAACCAGTCGGGGACACACAGGGAACGACAAAAATCCAAGCCATCCCCATCACCGAGTGTGACAACCCCCATCAGGAACAAGGGCAGAGGCACAGCCAAAAGACCCCAACCTCAAGGGTCGCAAAGAGCCAGAAGTACCAACAAACCTATCCTCCCATGTGACAACGGGGAGGAAAAAAGGGGGGACAGCCCAACAGAAAGAGAGAAAGATTGTACTCATAGAAGACACAGCAACCCACAGGGAAGCGAGTGCAAGAGACCAAATTACAAGCCCTCGCAGAACGGGGAGGAAGGGCGGGCCGTGAAGGAATCTGCGTCTAGAATCGTCTCTACCAGATACATCGTTACCGAATGTAAGTAACTCGTACATCTGATAGAGACTACTAGCCGCAGATTCCTTCACGTAGAATAGATACCCTAGCCATACCCAAGGGGAAGGAGGGTCTGCGAGAGGACTCCACCCACCGGGGAAGGACAGAGGACCGCCCGGGGGCCGAGTCCAAAACAGGACGAGGAGCCCCGTCCCCCAGGCAAGGGGAAACGAAGTGAAGAAGATAGCCAGTCCCCACTTAGCAGAGGAGACAAGGCAAGGCGCAAAGAGGCCAAACACCCCACGCCCACGTGAAGCAACAAAACCTCCATCCAAGGCCAAGGAAAGGATCACCGAAGGAGAAGAGCAACCTTGAGACTCCAAGGAGAAGAGGAAGAGCAAAGGCAATCCCAGACAGGATGGCGCCAAAGAAGAAGAGCTGCCTAGAGACTCCAAGGAGAAGATGCTGAGCAAAGGCAATCCCAGACAGGATGGCGCCGGCGGCAAGGAGCCGGGTCGGAAGCCGAAAAGGGGAACTGAAGGTCACCCAGTAAGAATTGTCCAACAACCCGCAGGGGCAAACTGCGCCTGCAAGAGGGTCCAGAAGTCAGGGACCACCCCCCCCCAACGCGAGAAGAGGTAAAGCTGAGTGCAAGGCCCACTAAAAGCAGCGGAGAAGGCAGGATGACAGTCCCACCAAAGCCCCAAAAACGGACAACAGTGCAGAAAGAACAAGAGGGCGGCACTGGCAAGCTCCGCCAGACGCCAGGGAACCCACAGAACGAACTCTCAAAGCAAAAAGGCGAAGAAGAAGGTTGCATCCGCAACATACCATAACACCACGAAGAGCAGAAGCCCGCAGGCGACCACAACTCCCCAGCACATACCAGGGCTATATAACAGCCAACCCTGCCCCACATGGGGAATGTCATATCCCAAGACATGGGAACCTCTTAGGAAGAAACTTCCGCAGCAGAGGACAACAAAAAAGACCTGCGGCAAAAAACCCCGCAGGAGGCCTATCAAGCAGCAAAAGGGGAACGCAGAAAGCCCAATCTCAGACCCAGCATGGTGTGAAAAACTCAAAGGAAAAACACACAGGCAAAAAGGGCTGGCTAGCAGCTAACAGAACCACAACCTCAGCCAGACAACCGGGGCGACCCAACAGAAGAACAGCTCCAAGAACCAGAGCAACAGGCAGGTCACTGAGGAGAAGATGAAGGAGGGGGAGGAGGAGGAGGAAGAGGACAAAGCCCCGCCAAGAACCTCTGGATGGCTGAGTCCACAGGGGCATGGAACAAAAGAGCACCATCGAAGGGAAGGTCCACCAGCCGTTCTCGAACATTCTCTGGGAATACACTGTCCCGAAGCCAGGCATGGTGACGAAGGGCACCCGAAGAAGCCATGGCACGACCCAACACCTCCGAGATGTCCAGAGCGGAGCGAAGGATAAACGGCGCCAGCTCTCGACCATCCAAGACGTGATGTCTCAAATCCACACAAGCACCCTCCGGAGAAGCGGAAGACATAAGGGACTGCGCCGAGTCCCACAAGCAAGAAGTGGCCCTAGCCAAAACACACAGAGTGTTAAGGGCCCGCAGAGCCGCACTGGTTGAGGCAAACATATTGCGCCCCCAAGAGTACAGCCAGCGGGCCTCCCGGGAAGGAGGGGACAACAGCAGCGGCAAAGCAGGAAAGGCAGACTGCAAAAGGGGGACTCTGGTCGAAGGGTGAAGAGAAAGGCACACCGGATCACGTGGTGTCGGATGGTGGCGGTGCAGAAGGTCCCCCGTGGAGGGACGGCCCCAAGTCCCCAAGAGAGAAGAGTGGAGTGAACCCTCGAAGGGAAGCAACAGTTCCCTACCACCAGAGCCCTGATGGAGAACCTCCAGTAGATGATCTGCGGGAAAATGGGTAGCTGGATCACCCATGTGCAAAATTCCCACAGCCGTGGAAACAGCGTAGGCGAAAGCCGCACCCGCCTCTGTAGGGCCCCGCGGAGGGGAAAGCAGCTCCTCGTTAGGAGACGGCTGCAAGCTAAGGCGGCCATCCCCCAAGCCAACCGGAGGAAGGAATGACCAAGGCCGAAAGGAAGGAAGAGGGACCGTAGAGTGAGGGACTTGCGGCTCCTCCGGCGAAGACCGCGGTCGTGGAGATGGCGAAGACCCGCCTTTAGACAACGTCAGGGAAAAAGCTACGACACGGCGGCCCGTCTCCGGCGAGGATGACACCAGCAACCGTTGAACCTCTGGAGAAGAGGAGGCGTCCGAAGAAGAGTCCACGGCCAGGCGCCGAAGAGTCCGCAACCTGAGGCAGGACACCTTCGCCGACTGGCGAGAAGGCTCCTCAGGCGACCCCTGCGGCGCCGCCAGGGCTAGCAGCCACCGGCGCTGTGGCGGCATCACCTCGGCCTCAGACAAGGCCGCTGCCTGTCCCGAGGACCGAGAGGGGTTCGGGGGTGCGACCCGAGCCCCGGCGACCTCCTGCGACACCACAGGGACTCCTGTGGTAGTTTACGGCGAAGCAGAGGCGCCGTGGTCCGAAGGAGGGACCCCCGAAGGGCCGCACCCCAACAGCACCACATATTCCGAGCCTGGATCCGAACCAGTCGGCGCCGGGGCCCTGCACACTGCAAGGGATCCGCCGATGTCCCAGAAGGGGAAGGAGGAGGAGGAGAAGCCAGCGAGGCCTGCAAAGCCGCCGCATATGTCTCCATCTGGCATGAGGCGGCCACACGACAAACAAGTTTTAAAGCCCAAAGGCATTCGCACACTGTTCCCACACACGCAGCAATAGCAGAAGGGAAAGGCCTAAACAGGCCCAGAGCACAAACCGGATCCGCGTTGCACGCGGAAAAGGTAAAAACTGACGTAGGCGCGCCGGGGTGGGACTTATGTGGCCTCGCTGACGTCACGTGCGCGGACGACGCCTGGGTGGAGTCGCATGATGCCGCCCCCCCGGCGCGCAGGGATGCTGGGCAAAAAGTTTTCCGGATCCAGTCTCACGCCTGGGGATAATTCTACGTGAAGGAATCTGCGGCTAGCAGCCTCTATCAGATACACAGTCTAAGAGTGGGTACCAGGGTACAAACTTGGATCCCAAGAAGGCTTTGTGCTTTGATTGCTAAGTCAATGAGCACCGAACTGGAGACCCTAGCTGTCCCAACAAAAAGACTCTCCCTAGTGCACCCATAGTAAATGCAGTAGTAAGTTTCCAGATGGGATACCAGGTGAGCTCTGACTATGTCAGAGCTCACTGAAGCAACTTTAGTATTTGGCGTGGGGGGGAGGGTGAGAGGGGGGTGGACATTTGTAGCTGACCTGGCTGTCTGGCTCATTAACATGGAAAAATACAGACCACACCTCATATACATGGGATCAGAGTTGAGGCACTCAGGGCTACAGGTGCAAGTATTACTATGGTGACTGAAAAAAATGATAACCCCAGAACAGTATCTAGCTGGTGAGGCTATTCACATTCATCAATGCTGACAACCAAACTAAGGTCCATCCCATAGCATTGGTGTTCTTAGAATGGGGAGGGGTTACTGGCCAAAAGAAGGTGGAGGTATCCTCTGCAATTCCTGTAGCCTGTCTGCTTCGAAATGATAAGGAGTCCTCAGCATGGGCTGGGGTTGAAAGAAAACCCCATGAAGCTATGCTGGGTATACCTGAATGGGTGTGTGTGAAACAAAGAGCACAATGCAAAGTAGATGGTGAAAAAGAGGGCTTGGAGCTTGAAATATTGGCCCAACCTTTCAAGAGAAAAGGCAGGAAGACTAGAAAAGTAGCTTCAAATCAGCCACAAGCTCAAGTCCCCTGTCCTTGGGTTAAAGACCTGTCAGCCAAGAGGGAACTGAACCCCAGGAACCGGGGCCTTTCACGCCAGACCCCCTAGGTTCAGGGATACCCTCTAGGGAAGAGCTGTACCAGGGACTGATGACCTGTCCAATTCTTGAAAGCCTGAGACAGCAAACTGCTGATCAGGAAAAGGGGGATGTCAGTGGCTCCCACTGAAGCTATTGAGAGGAGGGACTGCTCTACACTGACACCAGAAACCCCAAACCTGGTGCCACTAGGAGAGTGGTAGTGTCTCAGATGTACAGAGAGTTCTTAGTCACTTTGGCTCATGACATTCTCTTATCTGGCCATCTTGGCCAGACAACCAAAACATGGAGTAGGTTCATCACCCACTTCTACTGGCCAGGTATGTCCCAGAAGAAGAAGGAGTTTTGCACCTACTGTGCTATCTGGCATGCCGGTGGACAAAGCAGTTGCCTACCCAAGGACCCCCTAATTGCACTACCAATGCTTGGTGTTCCCTTTGAAAGAGTAGTGGTTGACTTTGTTAGCCCCCTAGACCCTCCAAAAGCATCAGGTAACGTATTTATACTGGTGGTAGTGGATCATGCCACCAGG
The DNA here is from genome assembly GCF_964204655.1 of Triturus cristatus. Taxonomy (NCBI): domain Eukaryota; kingdom Metazoa; phylum Chordata; class Amphibia; order Caudata; family Salamandridae; genus Triturus; species Triturus cristatus. The sequence goes on along the minus strand of NC_140585.1, from coordinate 380,828,876 downwards.
TACCCGGAACCTATTCCCCTAAAGACTGTCACTGCTCCTACAGTTGCCAGAGCCTGCATTAGTATTTTTCTAGAGTGGATTTTCCTAAGGAGGTGATGTCAGACAGAGGTAGTAACTTCATATCTGGCTACCGGAAAGCCATGTGGGCTGAATGACGAGTGACATACAAGTTTACCATCCTATATCACCCACACAAAAAAAAAAGATTAAACAAAACCATGAAAGGTATGATTGTTTGAAAATTCAGAAGGAGATGGGATGTCTTAATGACATGCCTGCTTTTGCCTACAGAGAAGCACCACAACAAGGAGTAGATTTTCCGCCCTTTGATTTTCAGTTTGGTCACCCTGTAAGGTGACCATTGTATCTAATAAAGGATGGCTGGGAGAGACCTCTCAAAGAACCTAAGCAATACATAGTAAACTATGCCCTTGCCCTTTGATCAAAAATGGCTAAGTACATGTAAAAAGCATTAAAAGACTATGAGGCCAACCAAGAGCTCTAGAAGCTCTACTATGACCAAAAGGCTGCACTTGGCAGAGTACCCACCAGGACAGAAGGTGTGGGTTTTGGAGTCTATGGCTCATATGGCCCTCCAGGACAAATGGAGTGGACCCTATACCATCCTTTAGAGAAAAGGAGGGGGCACCTATCTGGTGGACCTTGGCACTTGCAGGAACCCCAACATTTTCATCCATGTAAACCACCTTAAACCCTATCATGACAGGGATGATGTGGCCATGCTGATGATCACTGATGAGGTTCAGGTGGAAGACATTGAACCTCTACCTGACCTCTCTTCTCACAACCCTAAAGATTTGTCAGTGGAAGGAGTTTTCTTTTCAGACACCCTTTCCGTCCAACAGCAGGGTGACTGCAGGCAAGTCCTGCAACAGTATGCTGAGCTCTTCTCTTTGACCCCTTGTCAGAGAAGCTGGTGTAGATATGATGTGGACACTGGGGACTGCCTGCCTGTCAAAAGCAAAATCTACAAGCAGGAACCCTCTGAGAACCCCTGGGCCAGCCCAGTTGTCTGAGTCCCCAACCTCACACCAAGGGTGGTAAAACAGAGCTGAGGTTTTGTGTGGACTATAGGAGCCTCAATGCAGTAACCAAGACAGATGTACACCCAATTTCTAGGGCTGACAAATTGAATGGCAGGTTAGGAGTAGCCACATTTCTCAGTACTTTGATTTGACATCAGGGTACTAGCAGATTGGTCCGACTCCAGGAGCAAAAGCGGAATCTGCATTCTCAACCCCAGATGGGAATTATCAGTTCACTGTTATACCATTTGGACTAAAGAATTCCCCTGCCACCTTCCAAAGGTTGGTGAACAAAGTTCTTGCTGCGTTAGAGACCTTTAGTGCAGCATATCTAGACAATATTGCTGTCTATAGCTCCACTTGGAGGGATCACCTGATCCACCTTGGAAAGGTCCTTGAGGCTCTGCAGAGTGAAGGCCTCACTATCAAGGCAAGCAAGTGCCAGATAGAGCAGGGATCCGTTGTATACCTGGGCCACCTTCTAGGTGAAGGCCAAGTTCAACCCTTACAACCCAAGATACAGATAATTGTGGACTGGGTAGCTCCAACCACCCAGACTCAAGTCAGGGTATTCCTTGGCCTGAGTGGGTACTACAGTAAGTTTGTAAGTTTCTTCCACGAGGGGCTTAATGTCTGGGACCCTGAAGAGTGAACTGTGTTCACTATTCTATAGGTAGGCAGCCACAGCAGCCAGATGTAAACAAATGGAAGTATAGGCGAAGCTTAATTGCTGAAGGTGGAGAAGGTAGCAGACAATGGGCCTGATTTAGATATTAGCGGACGGGCTACTCCGTCACTACAGTGACGGATATCCCATCTGCCAAAATATAAATCCCATTATATCCTATGGGATTTATAATTCGGCGGACGGTATATCAGTCACCATTGTGACGGAGTAACCCGTCTGCCAAGATCTAAATAAGGCTCAATGTCTTGCACTGATGGTCTCAATGGATTGATATGTTTGGGAAGAAAATAACGCACAAAATGTTTCCATTTGGCTGGATAACTGGCACTAGTAGTACGCCTGCATGCTTCACAAATAATAGACATACACTCCTCTGAGAGATGACCAAACTCTGAGACCTAAAGAGCCAACTCGCAAGGTTGAGCTGCTGAGGATTGGGATGCCCTGAGAGCACCGTGGTTTTGTGTGAGAAGGTCCGGCCTGGTGGGGAACTTCTCATGGGGACTAGCACTGGTGCGCCAATGTTGGAGCAAGTAGGATGAGAGTAAGAGATATCTGCCTTAGTGTTCAAACTACAAATGGGTCGAGTAGTTGAGGCGGAAAAGCGTAGGTAAATATCTCTGACCAATTAATCCACAGTGTATTGCCCATAGACTGCGGGTCTGGTGGCCTGGTGGCAAAGTTGGGGCATTTCGCATTTGTGGGGGTGGCAAACAGATCTATTTGAGGTAAACCCCAATGCTGGATGTAAGGGAGTAGAGCCTGAGGGTGGAGTTCCCACTCATGGACGTGTTGATGCGTCCTGCTGAGCAGGTCTGGCAAGTTGTTGTCCAGACCTGGAATGTACTGAATGGCCAGATGCACTTTGTATAGTCGAACAGATACTCTGGTCTAGAGCAGACAGCTGGGGCGAATGCGTGCCCCTTGCTAATGTAGGAAAAACGTTGCTGTGGTGTTGTCAGTCTGGACTAACACAACCTTTTTATGAATGAGTGGAAGGAATACTCGGAGAGCAGGTTGGATCGCCAGCAAATCCAGGTTGTTGAACACCCTTCTGTATGGGCATCCACAAGCCCTGAATTGTTTGATCTTGGTGGTGTACTTCATATCTGGTGAGCAAGGCATCTGTAGTAATGGTCTCTTGCTGAACTGGATCTAGAAAAGACCTCCCCTGCAACAGGTTGTTTGCACTCCTCCAATCCAGAGAGCAATGTGTACGGCCCCAAATCAACACTAAATTGTCTCTTAGACCCTCCGCTTCAGACCACTGTGTCACTAGGCACTGTTGAAAGGGACTAATGTTTAACCGGGCGTGAGGAACTATAGCAATGCAGGACGCCATCATACCTAGCAAGTGCATCGCCATCCTGACCATTACCTAATGATCTGGCTGAAAAAGAGGCAGCAGCCTCTACAACACGTTCATACTGGCTAGACTGGGGGAAGCTTTTCCCACCCTTGAATTTAAAGTAACCCAGAGGAAGGGTTGTAATTGTTGGGGCTGAAAGTGGGATCTGGCTACACTTAGGGTGAAGCCTAGTCTGTGAAGGTGGTCTATAGTTGTCCGCATGTATGCTAGACATTGTTGCTGCAAGGCACTCTTGATCAGCCAGTCGTCTAGATAAGGGAACACGTAGATGCCGCCACCTCTGAGGTGAGCCGCTATCTTGGCCAAACATTTGGTAAATACCCTGCGGTCTGCTATGACTCCGAAGGGCAGCACTTATGAACTTGTATCACAGATGAACTTACTGACAAGTTAGGGGCAGCCACGTTTCTCATTACCTTTGATTTAACATCAGGGTACTGGCAGATTGGTCTTACTCCTGGAGCAAAAGAAAAATCAGCATTCTTGATCCCAGATGGACATTACCAATTCACAGTAATGTCATTTGGACTAAAGAATGCCCCTGCCACCTTCCACAGGTTGGAAAAAAGTCCTTGCTGGGTTGGAATCTTTTAGTGCAGCGTATCTAGATGATATTGCTCTCTATAGCTCCACTTGGAGGGATCACCTGATCCAGCTTGGAAAGGTCGTTGAGGCTCTGAAGAGTGCACGTCACACTATCAAGGCAAGCAAGTGCCAGATAGGGCAGGGCTCTCTTCTATACTTGGGCCACCTTGTAGGTGAAGGCCAAGTTCAACCCTCCAGTCTCTAGTCAGGGCATTCCTTGGCTTGACTGGGTACTACAGTAGGTTTGTGAAGGGGTACGGTACCATTGTGGCACCCCTCATAGAACTGACCTCCGAGAAGATGCCAACGAAGGAAAACTGGACATTGAGCTATGAAAAGGCTTTTGACACTCTGAAGGAAGCAATGTACTCTGCACTCATTCTGAATGCTCCAGATTATGCTTAGCAGTTCATAGTGCAGACAGATGACTCTGAACATGGGATAGAAGTGGTCCTATCACAGACCGACGATGATGGCCATGACCAGCCTGTTGCTCTGATTAGCAGGAGGTTGCTCCCCAGAGAGCAGCGTTGGAGTGCCTTTGCTGTGGTTTGGTCCCCGAAATAGTTGTGACCATACTTGTTTGGTACTCACTTCCTTGTTCAAACTGACCACAGACCTCTCAGATGGCTGATGCAAATTAAAGGTAAAACCCCCAAACTGTTGAGGGCATCCATCTCCCTACAGGGAATGGACTTTACAGTGGAGCACGGAGCTGTGACTGACCATGCTAATGCAGATGGCCTTTCCAGGTTTTTCCACTTAGACGATGAGAACTCTCTTGGAAAAGGGTAGTCTCATTCTTTTTTGCTTGCAGGGGGGACTGGGGGGAGGGGGGGGTGGTTGTGTAGCAATGTGCCTCTTTTTGACATGTTCACTGTGAGAAGTTGGCCTGATGTATGATGTCACTAGTTCTAGTGTACACCTTATATCAGTCCAAATACCCTTATGGTGATTGGTTGTAAAGTCAACCTTATAGACCAGCTATCCTAGTGGTAGCATGGACAAGAGCAGTCTTAGGCTAAACTCTGAATGGCATGTGAAGCCAGCTGTGATACCATATATAATCCCTTGAATACCAAATGAAAGGACACCACAACAGATATATATATAAAATAAAGTGTATTTATTCTAGTCAAACCCTCAGCACTCTTTATGAGATTAGAGGTAAGTACAACACAGTCTTATTTATGCATACATTAAGTCACACAGGTAAGTAATACAGTTAGGCCCTAGGGGCCACGCAAACCATATACTAAGTAAGTGGTATAAGGACCACTGTCACGGAAATAGGATAGGCCTAGGCCTAGGGAATCGCTGGGGCTACACCATACTACCAAAGGTTAGGAAGTGGGAGGCCCACGGGATTCAGGTGCAGAGTGGAAACACTCACGCGTAATGCGTATAATCGATAGAAATAGTACAGTTTTGAATTAAATAGATTTAGGACACTTCCGGAGTAGCTAGGAAGTCGAGACTGGAAAACTAGACACTAGGATAGTCACTACCCTGATGAGCACCGGAGTACCCAAGTTACCTAGTCCACAGGCTGCGGGTGCATAGGGGTGAAGTTGCGTCGGGTTTCGTCGTCGACTCCTATGGATGCCTGAAGAAAGATGCTGACAGGCAGTCAGTGAAGAGTGTCCGGTGGATCCCAAGGCTGGGATCAGGAAGAAAGGATACCTGCAAGCAGAGGGGACAGAGTCAAGGTCACTAGCCAGTGACCACGTGGAACCAGGAAGGAACCAGGCGATGTTGTGAAGATTGCAGGTGAAGGTGAAGCTTGTCGCTGCAGATACGAGGACCAGGGAACGTCGAGGACGACCAGGACCAGGAGGCGAGCTGTCCCACGAAGGCTCTTGCTGTCGGCGGCGTCGAAGTTGGACTAGGACTCACCAAGCCTTGGCAAGCGGAAGCCACGAAGAACGGAGGACTTGCTTCTGGTGCAGACCAGGAAGGTCTGGGGTGCTTCTCCTTTGCAGAGAAGCGGGAGCCAGTCTGGAGGAGCCAAACCAGCGCTGAAGATTTCAGGGTGCGTCGTCTCAAAGGCCACTAGCCAGCGGGCAAGCAACCGGACAGACGCGGCAAGCAGGAAAATGCAGAAGGGCCCCACGCAGGACTCGTGGAGTGTGGGGGGCTGGTCTTCGGTGCAGATGGTGCTTGGGGTTGGGGCTTCTCAATCCCCGGTGCACAACTTCGAGGGTGCCTCAGAAGCTGCGCTTGAAGATACTAGCCACTTTTCCCAGGTAGCCGGTCCCACGTCTCTCGTCGCCTCCACGGATCTCAGCACGGCTGTGGATGTGGATCAGGGTCGGAGAAGTCTGGAAGTCAAGGCTCTGGTCGGGCTCTGCAGTCGGTCCCTCGTAGAACTTTAGCAAAGCAAAGGGTAGTCTCTTGATGGTGCCTGTTTGCACAGGGTAGCCACTCCTTGGCCACAAGGGAGATTCTTCAGCCTTCTTCTTTCGTCGAATGTTGAAGGTCCAGAGTTTCTGTTCAAGTTGCAGGTTCTGGATAATCTAAAGTCTTGAGGCCCAACTCCCACTCTTATACTAATCTGGGGGGCTGGGATACCTGCTAGGTCACGCCTTATGGGTGGGACCTGGGAGGGGGGTGGTTACACCCCCTTCCCTTTGTCCAGTTTCGCGCCAGGACTGGGGCTGGTGTGCCCCAGCACCGGTTTGAACTGGACTATGCATGGGACACCTTGTGTGCCCCAGGCATGTCTCATTCCTTTCAGCCCTCCCTGCCCCAATACACTAAAGTCTGTCTGGGGAGGTGCTAGCACCTCCCCAAGCAGGAAACCTATTGTCCAAGCCTCCCTGGCCGGAATCACTCCCAGCAGCAGGAGGTCAGACTTGTGTCTGTGGCAGCAGCATCCATTTTGTGATGCTGAGGCTTTGGTTAGAGTTAAACAGCAAAGTAGGATTTTAACATGTCTCTCCCTCTAGAAGGGGGGAATAATATCCTCATCACCAGAAATGGTATGGGGGTATTATTCCAAAGTGTTAGACACCTTACACGACATGTTTTGATAAAGCCAAACCATAGTTACCATAACCGTTTAAGATTATAAGGCACTTTAAGAGTATATGGTAGGCTATATCATAGAACAGCTATAAGGACATGGTTCCGAAAGCTGCAGACAGGCTCAGCTCATGCTAGAGCACCATCTCACATGTTACCAAGCACTCTGCCTCCAGGATTGTTAAGGCCTGCCATAGGAGTGGCTGATAGGTACACATGTGTCTATATATAAGGTAGGTATAGGAATACTACACCTAAGCAAGGGGTGATTACACGACCTTGCCCCAGCTGAGTGATCAGCCAGTTGTGTCTGATTGGAAGGCCAGACCATGGGTGGCATAATACATGCTGCAGCCCCTGGGATGCCTAGGGTACACCTATGCCCTGGGTACCTAGGGTACACTATACAGGGTGCAATAAGGTGATCCTTACCAATTGGTTATGTACCTAGGGTACATGGAGTCCATTTTAAAGAGAGAGCAGACAGCCTGAGACCCTGAATGGCAGGATCTCAGGCCAACTAAGTCGAAAAACCAGCTAGACACTAGGCAAAAAGTTGGGGGTAACCATAGTCAGATATCCACCTTCCTACATTCACCCCCACATTTTGCCTGGTATTTGATGCGGTTTTGACAGAAGTTGACTGGCTTTCTGCTATCCAGGTCCCCAGTGCCAGATCTCTCCCTAAAACTGTACAATTGCTCCTCAATTGGCAATACCTTTCGCACCCCTGTAAGTCCCTAGTGGATGGTACCACTGGCACTTAGGGCATGGGTACTAAAGAGGGTCCCTATGAGCTGCGGCATGTATTGTGCCATCCTAAGGGACCCCTTAACACACTCATGCAAACTGCCATTGCAGGCTGCGTGACATGGTGCAGATAAAAGAGAAGACACAACATGGCACATGTCCTGTGTGCCATGCCTGCAGACGATGCAGGCAATATATGTAAGTCACCCCTCGAGCAGGTCTTACAGACCTAAGGCAGGGTGCACTATATTACCTGTGTGGACATATTTGCATGAGTATATATGCCCCTTTGATGTCTAAGTCGATTCATAGGCATTGCAAGTGGACAAGGAAGCCATCTTAATCATATGTACTAGACACTGGTGAATAAGAGTTCCCCAGATACATGATGGATTCACTGAAACCAAGTGTGAGAGGCTGGCTTAGTATATGGTGCTCACTTATTTAAGTGTAGCACCTTGCACTAATCCAGACAACCCTCATGGGGATTTTAGTGGTCTTAGACAACCTTAGAATGCTCTCTAAATGGTAGTCCAGGCTTAGTCCAGAAGGAGTATAAAGCAGCTTGTTTTACCCGTACTTAACAAGGAAACAAGCATCCTAGTACCGGTTTCGGGCATGACTTGGCAGTTCGGGCTGGACTGTTCCCATGAGGCACAGGGTCAGACTGATTTGCATATGGCCATGTCTGAACTGGGGTAGCAGAGTGGGCTAAAGAACGGTGATGGATCAAACCCAGATCTGTTGACTGGGTGTGAGTGTTTGATTGGTTCTGATGCTCCGTCCATCACTACCCCCTTTTGTACCGCTTTGTTCGCCATAAGTTGGCAGGGTATGCTCAGACGTGAGTCCCTTGCTCACTTTGCCACTGGATTCAAGCAAGCCTGGCTGAAGACGGCTGAAATGCCAGAAACCGGTCCTAGGAAGCTTGTTTCCGGTCCAGGGAAGGCATGACTTGGCAGTTCGGGCTGGACTGTTCCCATGAGGCACAGGGTCAGACTGATTTGCATATGGCCATGTCTGAACTGGGGTGGCAGAGTGGGCTAAAGAACGGTGATGGATCAAACCCAAATCTGTTGACTGGGTGTGGGTGTTTGATTGGTTCTGATGCTCCGTCCATCACCACCCCCTTTTGTACAACTGTGTTCCGGTGCCTGCAGATGCAGGGGAGTACCAGGAGCACTGCGGGCCTCCCCGAGGAGCTTGACAGTGCATGGAATCATACAGTGTGGGGGAATGATTCGAACATGTTTGATACCAAACATGACGGGTTTGTTTCAGCCAGGATGGTCATCTCGTAATGACACATGGCCACTCTATATGTTATAATGGCTGATGCACTTGCAACCCGGGAGAATGGACTACGAAAGTTGTAGGGGTGCCCTGCTCATGCAGGGGCACACTCACACTTAGGACCCAGCACCCTCCCTTCAGGATTGAAAGGCCTGCCTTAGGGGCGACTTACAGGTTTTAAGTGTAGTGACCTCAGATATAGGGAAACTGTATCTGTTGTAAGTGGTGCTAGCACCAGCTTACACAGGCTGCAATGGCAGGCCCGAAGTCACAATTTGAGTGGTCTCTCATGGGTAGCATAATACATGCTTCAGCCCATGAGGGACCCCTGGTGTACCTATGCCCTGGGTACCTTAGTACCATATACTAGGGACTTACCAAGGTACACCAGTAGCCAATCTGGAGTGTACCTAATTACTCACCATGTCCAATTTAAGGAATAAGCACAGAAACTGGGGCCCTGGTTAGGAGAATCCCAGTCAGACTAGTCAGAAAACATAATGATACCAGCAAAAAGTGGGGATGACCATGAAAGTAGATCCTATTTTCCTACACCAAGGATGTTTGGTATCAAACATCTCATATTAATAAACCCACATTAATTCCAGTAATGGATTTATAAGTACATGCACCCAGAGGTACCCCCTGAAAACCTACTAGTCCACTAGTGTGCTGGGTGACTGGTACAGTCCAGCCTGCCACCACAGATGCTCTTCTGCCCCCCCCCCGGGAGGTGAGAAGCCTTTAATATGTGACCCTGGCATCCCCCAGACGTGGGAGATGCTACCCCCTGCACTGAGGCCCATTTGGCATCAGGACAGGCAGGAAATTAGTATGCGAAGTAGGCTTGGAGCACACCCAGGTCAGGCACACTCTTGCCAAGTTGAGCTGCATGATGCGCCCCACTCTAGGAAAATTCTGCCATCTTGTTGGTGGCAGAATTTAGGAAACTGGGACAGGGTTATGCCCACTACACACAGGAATAATATTCATAAATAATAATAATAAAGGGTGTTTGTAAAGCGCACAGCTACCTCGAGCGAGTAGTCCCGGCGCTAGCGTGGCAGTCAGCAAAGAAGAACAGATCTGCTAATTCCTTAGGTTAAAAAACCTGGGGCACGATTCACAGAACTAACTTACTACAAAATCCTAAACTTACTACTATTTTGGTATTCACAGAAGGAACTTACTCATTTTAGTATTCACAGAAGGCACTTGCTCATTTTGGTACTCACGGAATGCACTTACTCATTTTGGTATTCACAGAATGCACTTACTCATACTAACTCATCAAGGAGGGCATGTCCTAGATCTCCTGTTTGCAAATCAGACCGAGACTGAGGTGGCAGATATACTGCCTCAAAGCTGGACTGATCACTCTCTAATCCATTTTAGTATCACGATACCCAGGTCAGAGGATAATCATAACCGATCGGTGACATACCGAAAGGGAAGAGAGTGGGCCAAACTAGTAAAAAACAGGACTCCACCGACCTTCCCGAACCAGAATCTTTTTGCTCCCTCTATCTCCGTAGAGGAAAATTACTAAACATATTGTAATTACATAGCTGGAACTCTGGACTTATTAGCTGCAGTAAAAAACTCAAGAGTAGGAACAAAGCCTCAGCCCCCTAGTATAATGAGGAGCTGAAATTATTGCGAGCAACATGCAAGAAGGCTGAGAGAAAATGGAGAAGGACTTATTCAGAGCTGGATAAGAAAGAATTGAAATTAGTACAGGCCAGATACAAGGAGTCTATCTCTAGGTCAAAAGCAGACTTCTATGCTAAATCTATTTTGCAAGCACCAAACAGCACAAAAGCTATTTTTAATATCTTCAGGGACCTTTCCAGCCCAACTTGCACGAGCAATAAGGTGGCTGCATCGCAGAAACTCTGCGACGAGATTGCCTCCCACTTTGAAGAAAAAATTGCTAATATTGTTGGAGATCTTCACCCCAGTGACACCAGTGACCAGGATGACTCACCCTGGAAGTTAGACGAAGAACCCCGGGTAGATACATCCCTGGAATACTTACGGAGGATTCCTTTAATAACCTTGCTCACAGTGTTTCCTCGTGCTCTCCTCTTGACCCCCTCCCACATAGAATCTGGAAAGTATTTGGGCAAGAAACCTTCCCTTGGCTGTGGCAGATTTGCTGCCAATCCTTGGAAGAAGGAGTGGCACCAGAGGTATGGAAGCAGGCAGTAGTGACACCTCTGCTCAAGAAATCCTCGCTAGACCCTATGATTCCAGCAAACTTTAGACCTATCTCCCTCCTGCCATATCCGATTAAAATCTTAGAAAAAGCAGTCAGTAAAACCTTGTCATGCTATCTCGAGGATAATCATTTGCTGGATAGGGACCAATTTGGTTTTCGGCCAGTCCACAGCACCGAGACAGCTTTGGCAAGTGTAATGGACAACTTACGAATGCGTGCCGACAATGGGAATTCTACTGTCCTAGTGTTACTGGACATGTCGGCCGCATTCGACACGATGAGCCACACAGTACTGGTGGAAAGAGTGAAGAAGATAGGGGTGAAAAGACGAGCTTTACAGTGGTTACAGTCCTATTTATCAGGAAGACAACAGGTTGTGACCATGACGCGGTTCACTTCCAGTAAGTCTCCTGTACACCACGGGGTGCCGCAGGGCTCTGCGAACAGCCCTATTCTTTTTAATATCTACTTTCTACTTTCTCTAATCTTTACTTGGGAGCACCACAATACATCCTTTAGGGGTTGCAGAGAGTCCAGTCCATGGCAGCACAGTTGGTATTAAATAGGCAGCGTAGGTCTTCTACAACTCTGGCCTTGAGAGATCTTCACTGGCTGCCTATTAAGGAAAGCGTCTGTTTTAAATCGCTCTGTATTGTGTACAGAGCAGTGCACGACTCGGGCCCAGACCCACTACAGGAGAAGTTTACCTGGTATAATCCCAAGAGGCAGCTTCCCTCCTCTAGTGCAAATCTGATAACGACCACCAGATTTAAACGTTCCAGGATGGGAGGCAGAGCTTTTAGTGTGGCTGCAGCACGCTTATGGAACGAGCTGCCCCAGAACATTAGACAGGTCAATTCCCTGCCCGGTTTCAGGAAGAGTCTGAAAACCTGGCTTTTCCCAAGGATTGAACATTAGATCATCCCACCGGTAATCCGGTCTGCTTATGTGGTGGCTAGCTTCAAGTCTAAGCGCCAGGATACCCGTAGGGTGGCAGTTCACGCTATATAAGAACAAAATACAATACAATACAACTTTATGTCTGCACTCGGGCCGAAGATTCCGGCCCGGAGGTGGAGATTCCGGCCCGATGGTGGAAATTCCGGCCGGTGGTGGAGATTCCGCCACCGGCCGAAATCTCTGCCACTGGGCCGGAATCTCCACCACCGGGCCAGAATCTCCAGCCCGAGTGCCGACATAAACTTAGTATGAGTAAGTGCAAATCTGTGAATACCAAAATGAGTAAGTGCATTCTGTCAATACCAAAATGAGTAAGTGCCTTCTGTGAATACCAAAATGAGAAAGTACCTCTGTGAATACCAAAATGAGTAAGTGCCTTCTGTGAATACCAAAATGGTAGTAAGTTTAAGATCTTGTAGTAAGTTAGTTCTGTGAATTGGGCCCCAGGTTTTCAGTGTCTTGCTGAACTCCAGTTCAGAGTTTAGCATGCGTAAGTGGAGAGGCAAGCCATTCCACAGCTTGGTGATCCCCACCGAGAACGACCTACCCCCTTCCTAGCTTTGGAAGTGGTCCTATAGGGGGCGAAGTGACCCCAAGGGTAGGGAGCACATTGGCTACTATGCTCCACTCCCCTAACACCCTTAAATGTTGTATTTAGGGGGCTTCCTGAATCTAAAAGGTATGCTTCTTACTTGTAATCCCAATTCTCTTGCAGGGGAATCTTCACTGATAGTCATAAGCATTTGAATAGTTACGCCCATGGGAATCCTGGAGAACTTTTCCACAGATATCTTCTTAAGTGTAGATGTTTGCCTTTTTTCAAGAAGGCCTGCAGAAACACTTATTAAGCAGCCTATAAACACAGGCTACAGTGGAAAGATTCATCAGATTGTACTTGTAAAAGGGTAAATATACCCCTATATATGTGTAATTGTATGTAAATATTTTTACAACAGCTTAAATCTCTTTAACAAATCCCTTTCTGTAAAGTAGAAATGAAGGAAAGCAGGACAGTGTAGCCCCATAGGCTGCTACGATGTGAGTTTAAACCAGTGTCTGTGCCTTTAAGGACTCAGAGACCACCAGTATCCCATCAAGCCTAGCAAGTGGCAGTTGCCTCAGTCCTTCTTGACAGGACGCGTCAGTGATGGGTTAGTCCAATAATGTCCTCCGTTATGTCCACCGGGGAGACGGGAGAGTCGCCTATGACTTCAATGGAGATTCCTCTAAGAGAGAACTGGGATTACAGGTAAGAAACCATACCTTATCTCCTAGGGGATCTCCATTGATAGTCATAAACGTTTGAATAGAATAGCAAGCCCATCCCCACCAATAGCGGTGGAAAAAACAGGAGAGACGATAGGACGGAATTAGGTAAATAGGTTTGAGAAGCATGACCTACTTGAGCATCTGCTCGAGCATCCGAATCCAAACAATATTGTTGGTGAATGTGTGAACATATCTCCATGTAGATGCTTTACAAATCTCCGCTATTGTGACATTTATCATCAAAGCCTCAGTAGCTGCATTGTCCCTTGTGGAATGGGGTCCAGCTGAGAAAGCCTTGCTAGCTTTTTGCCAGCATAATAGTATGTTGGATACCATCAACCTTGAGATGGATTGTTTTGAAGTGGCTAAACCTATATGAACCAGGCCATAATTGACCAAACATTGGTCCAATATCCGTATGTCCATTTTCTTATCTAGATAACATTTTAAGACACGCCTCACATCTAGGGAATGACGAGTCCTATCAGCTAGGGTGGAAGGATGCTGAAAAAAGGATGGTAATGAAATTGTCTGATTGACATGAAAGTCCGAAATAACCTTGGGAAGGAATTTCGGGTGAGTCCTCTGAACTACCTTGTTTTTTGGATTTCGCTAACTCTCCAAGGAGATGTGATTGCAATTAGGAAAGCTGTTTTCCTTATGAAAGATTCTTGAAAGAACTACATTAAGCTCCCAAGGAGGCGAAGGATGCCTAATGGGAGGGAAACCTTTCTTTAAACCTTCTAAAAAATCCTTGATCATAGTGACAGAAATCGCTGATAGCATGAGCTGAAGCCATTTTGGTTGTGGCAGCCATTTTAGTTAGCCATGTGCTTCTTACATCTTCACTGTTACCTGCCCTTGTACTTCGCTTGAGTCATCAACTATAATTAACTTCTTCAGTGCTGAGCCCGAGCCTTGTGAATGCTTATAAAGGCCTGTAGCTGCTAGAATGCACCTGTCTTAGTTTGTAAATGTCAGGCTCTTTTAACTGATGCAAACAGAAATGTCTCCCCTCCCACTTTGCTGACCAAGACATGTTTGTATGCCCATGTTAGTCAATAACTATTCTTGTATTTGCCAGTACCTTCCCTTGGTCTCATGCTGACAATGCACTAATGCATATAAAAGACCCCTGGTTTCAGTACTCCATGTACTGCCTCATACATTTCCTGAGGGTTCTGTATCGATGTAGTCCCACTCATGAGTGATAATAAACTATTGGTTTGATATTACAGCTTCCGTGCCAATCTCTATTTTGTTGGTCTAAGGACTAAAGGACAAAGAAGGGTGAACCCTTGCACTGGTGGGCCCTGAAAAGGCTCACTTCCACAAATTGGCGCCCGTCTTGTGGGGCTCATCGGAGACGGGGCCGCCAGACGGAGTGGTCTTGACGGAGGTTTGGAATCTTGCTGAGGACGTACGCTGCACGTGGAGACCCTTGCCTTTGCAGACTAAAGTGCTTTTCCGATTTTACCGATTTTACCCTCCAGGTGGTGACCAGTCCCGGCTGAGATCCCTTTGGCGTTCGTCTTACAGTGACCATTAGGTCGAATTCAGAACTTAGCAGTTGGAGGCTGGAGAATTTTGTTTGGTAAGGTCGCTATAGCGGCACTCTTGATTTCTGTTTTGTTTGACCCAAATTCTGGTTTGGTTAATATGTACGTTGCAACATACATAGGCAGGCAATGAGCAGATTTTTCTCTAACTTTTGAATATTTGGAACGTTGCTGTATTTGTGATTAGTACCCCTTTGTTATAATGAACAAGTTACTTACCTTCGGTAACGATATATCTGTAAGAAACATTAGTTAGTTAGATTGCTTACCTTAGAATATCCCCAGGCGTCAGGCTGGATCCGGAAAGATTTTCGTCAGCAATACCCTTGCGCGTCGCTAGGCGTCGTCTGTGGCTCCGCGTCCGTCATCGGTGTCGTGATCGCCGGGATGACGTTGTTGGAGTACTTAGACGCCGCCCTCGCGCGCAGTAGGATGGCAGTGCCTCAGGATATTCTTTATTCCATGCAGTAGTCTATTCTTGTTCCACTGCACAATGAGAGATCCTTTCAGGAGCAGCACAAAATGAAGAGTAACATCTGCCTGCCAAATGGCACTCCAATTAAACATTGTTGATCACTGGAGTAAACTATTCAATTTTTGTTGCAGATAAGAGGCTTAATATTCTCGTTGCGTGAAGCAAGGCCTTATCACCTGGAAACCAAAATCAGCAGAGGAAATCAGCAGAGGAAGATTTTCTTTTCTTTTTCAGATATACCAGTCCAGCCTTCAAGAAGGAATTTCTAAATGTTCACATGGCTACTAGTGGTTTATCTGCTTCTGCTCTGAAGCGCAAGTCTATGCAGTCTTCGATGATTGACTTCCTACCGTCACTGAAGCGCCAGCGTGTTACAGGGGAGTCTTGTCCAGTGCAACCAACTAGTGATGAGGCTAGAAAAACTCAGCAAGAGTCTGCCAAGGACAGTCCACCTTTACAAAGACTTCAACAGGTGCCAGGGAAAGAAACCGTCAAACTCCCTGACTGCTGGAACACTAAACAGTGGTATTACTTTCAAGTGGAATATAAATGGTTGTATCTTAAGTCAGGCAATATTGGATGTTCTTCCTGCAAACGGGCTAAATCAACAGGTCTTTCAGTGCACAATAACACCCAGGGCATGCGCATAAGTAAAGAGTGGGCAGATGGCGACGTTGGTCCTTCCGGTGACGGAAAAGCTTTCAGGCAGAAACAGCTCAGGAAGAAGATTATGAAGCATAAGGTGAGCGCTGGTCACTTGGCAGCTGAAGAAATTCTTACAGCTCAGCAGGAAAATACATTGGTGGTGACAGTACACGAGTGTAATGCAAAACATATGGAGAGCACATGCAGGGTACTTGACACTGCCTACTACTTGGCAAAAAAAGATCGCCCTCTCACTGACCACCCTGATCTAATTCTCCTTCAGGCAAAGAATGGCAGTGCAATTGGCCATGTTTTGCACAGCAATGTGACTGCAACTGAAATAATAAAACACATTGCACTGGAAATGCAACACAGATTGGTCTGTTATATCAGACAACACAAACGAAAGATTCCAGTATTAATTGATGAAAGCACTTCTATTAGCAATGCTTCTACCTTAATCATCTACCTCCGTGGCATTTTGGGAAATGAAAGTACCCCAGTGACCATATATTTCGGCCTTCTGGAGCTGGCAGAAACAAATGCCCTTGGCGTAAAGACAGCTCTCCTAAGCTACTTTGAAAAAGTTGGACTCACAAAAAGTCTGCTACATGATATCTTGATTGCAGTATGTTCAGATGGAGCAGCAGTCATGTTTGGTAAAAAAGGAGGAGTAGTAGCATTGCTGGAATCAGAATTTCCAAATCTTGTACTGACATGGCACTGTTTGGCTCACAGACTAGAACTTTCTGTGGCAGATACAGTTGATGAGGTTGCCGGGGTCAATCACTTCAAGATTTTCATGTACTCCACATACAGCATGTCACCAAAAAACCAGAGAGATCTAAATCTGGCTGCCAGTGAGCTATGTGTACAGCTTCAGAAGATAGGGAATATGCTTGATACTAGATGGGTAGCATCCAGTTACAGATCTGTGAAAGCTGTTTGCAACTGCTTCCCTGCCATGTGCAAACATTTTGAGAATGCTTCTAAAGACCCATCCAGACCCATAAGAGACCGGAGAAAGTATGAAGGTCTCTTGAAGAAGATTACATCCTATTCTTTTATCAGAGATTTGGGGGTAATGAGTGATGCACTTCAAGAGCTCAAAGACTTATCAATCTCCTTACAGAGGAGGGACATTACAATTGTTAATGCCCAAAGACTTTTGGTTAGTCAAGTACGTATATTTAGAGCAATGAAGGACTCACCAGGGGAGTTTGCTTCTGCGGCTCAGAGAGCAGTTGACGAGGGCAAATTCAAGAATGTTCCTCTTTTCCATGGTAGAAGTAACTCTGTTGTCCTTAATCAAAATCAGTTTTACCAAAGTCTGTCTGTAAATATCAATAAACGATGTGCCCCGGATCCTGAGAAAGAGCCAGCTTCAGTCTGCTAGATGCAGGCAACTTGCCTTCTGGTGATAAATGCATTATTTATGGTGAAACAGATATCCAGAAACTGCGTTCAGTGTTTCAGCTGCCAGCAAGAGATACTGTCCAAGCTTTTAGATTTTTCAAAGATTTTGGTGGAAAGAAAACCCCTGAAGCATTAAAAAAGTTAGTAGTTTGCATGGAAACCCTGCCAGCAAGTAATGCGGATTGCGAAGAGGTTTCAGCGCAATGAACTTAATTGCTTGTCCAATTCTTCATGCTTATGGGTAAAACTCAATGGTCCTCCATTTGAAACATTTGACGCAAAGCTGTATGTAAAGAGTTGGCTGGCAAAAGGTAGAAGGTCTGCTGAAGACAATTGTTGTGAGAAACCCCAGCAAAATAGACACAGTGAATATCTTCAAGGGTTTTGGGAAATCCTGCAATAGATTTCTAAGTAATGTAAATGATTTTCTTCAGCACTCTGGGCAGAAGTGGTATAGGCGGAAAGGCGTACAACAGACCGCAACTCCACTCGCGACGAAAAGCGTCACCGAGCGAGTGCCACCTTGGCAATTCCAACGCGCAAAACTGATGACATTGCGCGTTCTCTTCGGTGGCAAATAGATCTAACCAAGGCTCTCCCCACTGCCGAAAGAGGCCTTGCGCCACGTCCTTGTTCAGACGCCATTCGTGATCAATCATGAGTTCGTCCGCCCTGGCGATCAGAGAACCCGCCAGGTGTTGAACCACCAGGGTGATGCCCTGATGTTCCAGCCATGTCCAGAGGCACAGAGCCTCCTCACAAAGGGTCTGTGAGAAGTTGGCCTGATATATGATGTCACTAGTTCTAGTGTACACCTTGTATCAGTCCAAACAACCCTTATGGTGATTGGTTGTAAAGTCAACCTTATAGACCAGCTATCCTAGTGGTAGCATGGACAAGAGCAGTCTTAGGCTAACCTCTGTATGGCATGTGAAGCCAGCTGTTATACCATTTGCAACCCCTTGAATATCATATGAAAGGACACCACAACAGATATATTATAAAAATAGAATGTATTCATTCTAGTCAAAATACCCTCAGCACTCTTTATGAGATTCGAGGTAAGTACAACACAGTCTTATTTAAGCATACATAAGTCACACAGGTAAGTAATACAGTTAGGCCCTAGGGGCCACGCAAACCATATACTAAGTAAGTGGTATAAGTACCACTGTCACGAACACAGGTTAGGCCTAGGCCTAGGGAATCGCTGGGGCTACACTATCCTATCAGTTGCTAGGCAGTGGGAGGCCCACGGGATTCAGGTGCAGAGTGGAAACACTCACGCGTAATGCGTTAAAGTCGATAGAAATAGTAATGTTTAGAATTAAAGAGTTTTACGACACTTCGGAAGGAACTAGGAGTTAGAGACTTGGAAACTAGACACTAGGATAGTCAATACCCTTGTGAGCACCGGAGTACTCGAGTTACCTAGCCCATGGGCTGCGGGTGCATAGGTGTGAACTTGCGTCGGGTTTCGTCGTCGACTCCTATGGATGCCTGAAGAAAGATGCTGACAGGCAGTCAGTGAAGAGTGTCCGGTGGATTCCAAGGAGGGAATCAAGAAGGAGGATACCTGCAAGCAGAGGGGACAGAGTCTAGGTCACCAGCCAGGGGCCGGGAAGGAACCAGGCGATGTCGTGAAGATGCAGGTGAAGAGGTGAAGCTTGTCGCAGCAGCCACGGGTACCAGGAGACGTTGAGGACGACCAGAACCAGGAGGCGAGCTGTCTCACGAGGGCTCTTGCTGTCGGCGGCGTCGATGTCGAATTCGGACTCAACAAGCCTTGGCAAGCGCAACCCACGCAGGATGAAGGATTCGCTTCTGTTGCAGACCAGGAAGGCCTGAGGTGCTTCTCTTTCACAGGGAAGCAAGGGCCAGTCTGGAAGAGCCAAACCAGTGGTGGAAAGTTAAAGGTTCGTCGTCACAAAGGTTACTAGCCAACGGGCAATCAACCGGACAGACGCGTCGAGCAGGAAAATGCAGAAGGGCCCCACGCAGAACTCGTGGAGTGTGGAGGGCTGATCTTCGGTGCAGATGGGGCTCGGGGTTGGGGCTTCTCAATACCCAGAGCACAACTTCGAGGATGCCTCACAAGCTGCGCTGGAAGCAAGTAGTCAATTTTCCCAGGTAGCCGGTCCCACGTCTCTCGTCGCCTCCACGGATCTCAGCTGTGCTGTGGATGTGGATCAGGGTCGGAGAAGTTTGGAAGTCAATGCGCTGGTCGGGCTCTGCAGTCGGATCCTCGTAGAACGTTGGGCAAAGCAAACGGCAGGTCGCTTGATGGTGCCTGTTTGCACAGGGTGGCCACTATTTGGCCACAAGGGAGATTCTTCAGTCTTCTTCCGTAGTCGAATGTCGAAGGTCCAGAGTTTCTGTTCAAGTTTCAGTTATCGGGATAATCCAAAGTCCTAGGGACTCAGCTCCCACTCTTATACTAATCTGGGGGGCTGGGTTACCTGCTAGGACCCTCCTATGGGTGGGACCAGGGAGGGGGGTGGTTACACCCCCTTCCCTTTGTCCAGTTTCGCGCCAGGACTGGGGCTGGAGTGCCCCAGCACCGGTTTGAACCGGACTATGCATGGAACACTTTGTGTGCCCCAGGCAGTGTCTCGTTTCTTTCATCCCTCTCTGCCCCAATACACTAAGTCCTGTCTAGGGTGGTGCTAGCACCTCCCAAGGCAGGAAACCTATTGTCCAAGCCTCCCTCGCTGGAAGGATTCCCAGCAGCAGGAGGTCAGACTTGTGTCTGTGGCAGCAGCATCCATTTTGTGATGCTAGGGCTCTGGTTAACCTTGACCGGGTAATAGGTCTTCAACATGTCTTCTCCCTCTAGAAGGGAGGAATACTATCCTCATCGCCAGAAATGGTATGGGGGTAGTATTCCAAAGTGTTAGACACCTTACACTACATGTTTTGATAAAGCCAAACCATAGTTACCATAACCGCGAGGATAATAAGGCACTTTAAGAGTATATGGTAGGCGATATCATAGAACAGCTATAAGGGCATGGTTCCGAAAGCTGCAGACAGGCTCAGCTCATGCTAGAGCACCATCTCACATGTTACCCAGCACTCTGCCTTCAGGATTGTTAAGGCCTGCCATAGGAGTGACTGATAGGTTACGCATGTGTCTATATATAAGGTAGGTATAGGAATACTACACCTAAGCAAGGGGTGATTACACGACCTTGCCCCAGCTGAGTGATCAGCCAGTTGTGTCATAATGGAAGGCCAGCCAGGGGTGGCAAAATACATGCTGCAGCCCCTGGTAGGCCTAGGGTACACCTATGCCCTGGGTACCTAAGGTACACTGTACAGGGCCCTAGAAGGTGATCCTTACCAATTGAGTTATGTACCTAAAGTACATAGTATGAATTTAGAGAGAGAACAGCTGGGCTGGGGGTCTGATTAGCAGGCCCACAGCCACATCTAAGTCGAAAACCAGTGAAGCAAAAGCAAAAAGTGGGGGTGAACATAGAAAGCAGACCCTACTCTCCTACGGGGTCCACGACCCCACCCCGCCCTGTTTGTTGCAATACCACATGGCGGTGGTTTTGTCCGTGAGCACCTGCACTACACTTCCCCGGACAGAGGGAAGGAATGCCTTCAGTGAAAGCCGGATGGCCCACAGCTCCGATAGGGTGATATGGAGCCGGGACTCCGTCGGAGACTAGAGGCCTCTGATCTCCGCCTCTCCCATGTGGCCCACCCATCCCAGGAGGGACGCATCCGTCACCACTACGCGCTCCGGTTGGGGTAGGTAGAGGGATCTGCCACTGACCCAATCGCGGTCCGTGAGTCACCACTGCCCTCTGGGATCAGGACGCGGTCGGACAGGTTGCCCCGATGCTGGGCCCACTGGAACTTCAGGTCCCACTGCAGAGCCCGCATCCGCCATCTGGCGTGATGTACCAGCAGGATGCAGGAGGCCATCAGACCCAGAAGCCGCAGCACCAACCTGACCGAAATTCGAGATAAAGGCTGAAAGATCGGAATCAGAGCCTGAATATCCCGAACCCGCTGTTCCGGAGGATAGACCCGGAACTGCGCCGAGTCCAGAACCGCTCCGATGAAAAGGAGCTTCTGGGAGGGACTCAGATGCGACTTCGGCACATTGATGGAGAACCTCAGAAAATGCAGGAGGCCGGACGTAGTCTGGAGGTGGGAAACGACTGTCTGGGGCGAGCCTGCCTTCAACAGCCAGTCGTCGAGATAGGGGAAGACTGGAACCCCTAATGAGCTGCGACCACCGCCATCACTTTCGTGAACACCCGAGAGGAACTGGTGAGGCCGAAGGGGAGCACGGTAAACTGAAAGTGCTTGTGGCCTACCGTGAACCGCAGGCAACACCGGTGGGCCGGCAGGACGGGGATGTGGAAATAAGCGTCCTGCATGTCCAACGCAACCATCCAGTCTCCAGGGTCTAGGGCAGCCAGAACCTGAGCTAAGGTTAGCATCTTGAACTTCTCCTTCCGGAGGAAGGCGTTGACGCTCCTGAGGTCCAAGATAGGGCGTAAGCCCCCTTTGCCCTTCTTGGGAACCAGAAAGTAGTGGGAATAACAACCCCGACCTACTTCTGGGCCAGGAACGCGCTCGATGGCCCCCTTGGCCAAGAGGGCCGTAACTTCCTCCTGCAGAAGTCGCAAGTGATCCCCCGACATGCGGTGGTACTGCGGTGGCATGGTTGGAGGGGTCGCCTCAAAGGGGAGGGAGTAGCCCCTTCGGACGATTTGCAGCACCCACCTGTCCAATGTGATGGTACGCCAGTGGAGCAGGTGATGGCGAACTCTGCCTCCCACTGGCATTGAATGGGCCTGAAAGCTCGGACTAGGAAGGCTTTGAGGCAGATGCTGCTGGGGCAGATGTGGGCTGACCGGCTCTCTGTCCCCCTGCTCTGCCTCGACGGAATCCACGTCCGCGACCGCGTTGAGGCTGGTTCTGCGGCCTGTGGCTAGACGGACGTGTGGGGCCGCTCCTTCCTTGGCCACGAAAGGGGCGAAAAGCGGAAGTTTGCGGGCGCGGGGCCGAGAGGTACAAGGACTTGGCCGTAGCCCTGGAGTCCTTAAAGCGCTCCAGCGCACTATCCGCTTTGTTGCCGAAAAGGCAATGGCCATCGAAGGGCATGTCCATGAGGGTGCTCTGGACATCCCCGGAGAAATTCGTGGACCTCAGCCAGGCGTGGCGACGAATCGCCACCATGGTCGCAATTGCCTTACCTAGCGAATCCGTTGTGTCAAGCCCACATCGTATCGAGAACAGTGCTGCATCCCGCCCCTCGGCAAGAGCCTGGGCGAGCCGTGTCTGGGCCTCCTCCGGACACTGGGGCAGCACGTCCGCCACCGTATCCCACACGGTGTAACGGTCCAAAAGGCACGCGGTGTTGATAGACAGATACTAAGGGAGGAAAACAGTTTCTTCCCAAACTGTTCCAACCTTTTGGATTCCCGATCAGGAGCAGACGGGAAGGCGGTCTTGGAGGTAGAGGCCTGGATAACCAGACTCTCAGGGGCGGGGTGCACCGACAGAAAGCTGGGGTCGCCCGGTGCGGGCGGTGGCGCCGGGCTACGTTCCGGTGCACAGGAGGGACTGTGGAGGGCTTGGACCAGGTGCCCATCAGAACGTCAGTCAGTGCCTCATTGAACTGCAGTAGAGGCTCTGAGGAGCTTACTGGTGGTTGAAGCACTTCAGTGAGGAGGTTAGTCCTCACGGCCACTGCAGGGAGCTCCAGATGAAGGGCTTCGGCAGCCCTGCGCAGCACCACAGAATAGGTAGCACCCTCCTCTGTAGCCACGGAGGGAGGAGAGATGAAGCCAGTGTCAGGGGAGGTGTCAAGACCACTGCCACCTCCCAGCTCTTCTGCCCAGTCCTGGCTTAAATGGGACTGCTGTGCCAGAGGGTCCTCAGACCCCTCCCAGTCGTCCCCGTCATCCGACTCCTGGTAGACAGGCGGAAAGGTCGGAGCCGGGCGGTAGATGAATCTGTCATCCATCGGCTCCGGGGACGGCACCGGGCGGCGCCGCTACGACGCCGGGCCCGGACTGGGACTAAACCTAGGGACGACGTCGTCTGAAGACGGCACTGGCAACGAAGGGGTCGGCGCCGGTGGAGGGGTCGTAAGGTCGACCGGGATCCAGGCCTGGATCCCACGGGGGCCTGCGGCGTCGGGACCGAAGTCGACGACGGTGCCGGGGCCAGAGCCGCCGGCTCGCTAGGCCTCCCAGTCGGGCCTGCGGGGCCCGAAGGCGCGGCGGCAGGCCTCAACGGCGGACGAGACTCCTCATGGCCACAAGGAAGTCTTGGATCTCCGTCGGAGTCGCATCAGGCCCAGGGACCGAAGGGCATGGGGCCAGATGTGACCCCTGCGGCTCCGACGGAGCCGCTTGGGTGGTGCCACCAGAACCCTCGGCCGAGTCGCACGACCGGCGGGGGGAGTCAGAAGAGCGATGTCGCCTCTTCGACTTCTTACTGCGCCTCGACTTACCGGAATGCGAGGACTTCGACCCCGACGAGCGGTGATGGCTGCCGGATCTCGAGCAGCTTGCGGGACCGCTCCCGCCTAGCCTTCGAGGTCAAGGCCCGGCAGTCGAGGCACGACTCTGCATCATGGTCGGCCCCAATGCAGTAGAAACACCGGCAGTGGTGATCCGTGACCGACATCAACTGGTGACAGGCGTCGCACGGCTTGAACCCGGGCATCCCTACCGGCACCAGGAGTCGAGGTCGACTCGAAATAGGAACCAAAAAAGTTCAAAAAGATTAGTCAAAAAGTGACTAAAAGGTCTTCCCAGATCTGCGCTTACTGTTGCGGAAAAAAAAAGAACTGACGTCAGCGCGTGACTAAGTACTCCGACGGCGTCATCCCGGCGATCACGACGCCGATGACGGACGCGGAGTTGCAGACGACGCCTAGCAACGCGCAAGGGTATTGCTGACGAAAATCTTTCTGGATCCAGCCTGACGCCTGGGGATATTCTAAGGTAAGGA
This sequence comes from Triturus cristatus, assembly GCF_964204655.1. NCBI lineage: Eukaryota > Metazoa > Chordata > Amphibia > Caudata > Salamandridae > Triturus > Triturus cristatus. The sequence continues at coordinate 380,804,589 of NC_140585.1, read as the reverse complement.
ATCTAACTAACGTGTTTCTTTCAGATATTGACATTTTGTACACGATGAATGAATTAGAGGGGAATCCAGAATTTATTCAGGATCCCGTTTTAAATCTAATTAATGATGATATTGAACTGGATTTGAGTAATGGTTGTGGTTTTAAACCTAAATCAGTGTTCCTGCCACAATTGGCTAATGATGCCACTGACACGTTTGAAAGAGGTGTTGTTGAGGAACTTAAGAAAATTGCCAAAAAAAAGTTTTCACTACAAACAACCTTACCACTGCTCAAATAAAGCCATTAATAAGTTAAAATGTGATTAGAGTATTGCAATTAAAAAATCTGACAAAGGTGATGAAGTGGTAGTACTCCCAAAGGATATGTATCTGAAGGAAGGTTACAACCAGTTAAACGATAAAGAGAGATATGAATTAACAACAAGATCAAAATATGAAACTGCAAATAAGAGCTATCAAGATGAGTTAGTTGAATGGAGAGATAGGAATTTCTTATAATGGGAAGATTATGAATGTTTTACTTGTTAATTTCTAAACTTACTGGCCCTGTAGCTCCTGCCCAAGTTACATAAAAATATTGGCAACCCACCAGGCAGACCTATCGTATCCTCGAGAGGGAGCACATTAGAAAACACCTTTTTTCCTACAGCCATTTGTACAAGAACTCCCATCTTATATAAAGGACACAGGAGACTTTTTGAGGTTGATATATGAAATTGTTTTGAACAACAGTTATACAGTCATGTGTGCCTAGATGTTAATAGCCTTTATACATGTATTCCCCAAGAACTGAGACTGAGAGCAAGTCACCATTTTTTGAGAGCAAGATCTCTTGACATGATGGATATATGCCTGACACAACGTCTTCACTTTTGATAAGCAGATTTACAAAACATTCAAGGCACTTTTATGCAGACCTGCTTCGCCCCCAGTTTTGCGGGGTTCGTCCTGGGCTGGTGGGAGGAGCAGGTCGTCAGTAGCATTGATTATTTTGAGAAATATGTCGTCATGTGGGTACGGTACATCGACGATATCTTCTTTAGAAAGGCAGCGCTGATGAGGCAAGGCAATTTGCCACTATGCTCAATGACAACATTTTAAACCTCTCATTCAGTAGTCAGCTTCATAAAACCACGATTGATTTTCTAGATCTGAGACTTAAAGTGAATGGAAAAAAGAAGAAGCAGGCAACAGTTTATTGCATGCGCAGAGCTGTCACCCAAAAAATCTAATTCAAGGTATTCCTCTGGGTGAGCTACTCAGAGCTAAAATAAACTGCAGTTCAGAGGGGGGATTCCAGAAAGAGAAACTGAAGATGACAGAAAGATTTCTAGCCAGAGGTTACTCACACAATGTCATTAAACAAGCATATGTCCAAGCAGAGAAACAGAGAAGATCAGAACTCCTGAGAAACAAGACGAAAAGTAGGGAGGATGACAATAAGATCAGATTTACTACGACCTATCACAATCAGACATTGAGAAATTAAAAGAGGTATAAAAAAGTTCTGGGAAGTTTTAAAAACAGATTCAGACCTAGCACATCATATAGAAAGCAACCCACAAATCACTTTCAGGAAGGCCAAATTACTGAAAGACATAGTGTGTCGAACCCTGATAACCCCTATACAAGACAAGACCACCATGAAAGGATTTTACAGCTGTGGCACATGCAAAGCATGCAAAAATAGTCACAATTGCAAGTGACAAGCTGTCAGAAAACCTACAATCCTTCAAAATAACAGAACACCTCAACTGTAGTACTGACCATGCAATTTACGCACATGTGACAAATAATATATTGGCAGTACCATACAGGAGGCAAAAAGGAGAGTGTTGGAACATTTGAGAGCAATATATAAAGATGACAAGCAGAGAGGCGTGGCTACGAGCGTCAAGATGGCGGTCGCACCTTAGGTGTGCTCCGGACCCCTCCGTCATCCACTCGGTCATCCGTGAACATCGGGACTCTCTGATAACTGGCATCGTGAGCATTGCTGGTGGCGTCCTGGAGTGGTGTGAGCGGCCCGGTCTCCCTGGCCCGCCGCACGGCATCTCTAAAATGGCGGCATCTGCCGCGTAGGTCCTGAGTCCGCAGCGACCCGCAACCCTAGACTATCTGTGTTCGTCTGCACGGTGGGGCTCCTGATGTAGCTGGCAGCACCTCCGTTCTTGCAGTCTTTGGCTGGTCTACCCCCCCCCCCCCTCCCTCCCGTGTGACCGGGGCACATTGAGAGCTGGTGTCCGCCCGTCGCGAGAGGGCGGTAAAATCGGATGTCAGTCGGGCGGCATAATCTACATACCTACAGCACCTGGCGGTCCGCGGCGCTCCTGCCTGGGGCTGGCCGCTACTCCGTGGTGGACTCGGCTCCGCCTGCTGTGGCTCAGCTCGACAGGGGCCTTTGCGCCTGCCATCGGAGTCCTGGGTGGGCGTGCGTGATGTGCCTGTGGACGCCGTTACTCTCCTTGTTGCTCCTGTAGCCGGGGCCTGGCTTGGTGGACGCTGGAGGCTGCCGCTTGCGGTGCACCCCGCTGGGGGTGAGGATCGCTGTTGCCGCCCTGTGGGCTGGACTGGTGCCCGGCGCTGAGAGCCTCTGCCGAAGGTTTGCTTGTGTGGCGGCGGTGGACCCCGCTGTCCCGGACTGAGGGCATTGGCGCCGCGGGGACCCAGCGCGCCACAGCTCCTGGACTTGCCGGTGTATCGTGATTGAACCCCCGGGGCCTGGACTGCAGGCCTGGACGCCGCGGGCCCCCACTGCATCACAGCGGTGGACTTGTTGGGCTGGTGCCTGTCGGGGCTTGGACTGTTCAAACTTGGCGCCACAGGCCCCATTGTGTCATGGAAGTAGCTTGAGTCGGGCGGAGTTGATTCCTGGTGGAGCGACGCTGTGTGATCTGCTGAGGAGATGCTCCTTCGCCGCCCCCCTCTCCTGGGCCTGGGCGGACTTCACCGTTGTCGCAGGCCTCCTCCTAAGGTGGGATCTTTTGGGGTTGTGGTCCTTCACGGAGGGTCATCACCAGTGCCCCTGGGCAGCCTGCTGGGAGTGGGGCTTCCCTCCCTCGCCATTCCCAGGACCCAAGCAAAACTCCTGAAGGTGGAGAGCCCGCGGAGGCCGCATAGGGGAGACCTGCACGCTTCCTGACTGCCCCTGTTGTGCCTGAGGCCTGTGCTGCTGCGGCGGGCTCTGCTGGTGGTCGGTGGGAGGTCAGCGGCAAGCGGCAAGCGGCGAGCTCCTGCGCCTTGGACTGGAGGTAAGGTGTAGGAGAGTAGGGTCTGCTTTGTTCACCCCCACTTTTTGGTTTTGCTTTACTGGTTTTCGACTTAGATGTGGCTGTGGGCCTGCTAATCAGACCCACAGCCCTGCTATTCTCTCTCTAAATTGATACTATGTACTTTAGGTGCATACCCATTTGGATAGGATCACCTTATTGGCCCCTGTACAGTGTACCTTAGGTACCCAGGGCATAGGTGTACCCTAGGCCTACCAGGGGCTGCAGCATGTATTATGCCACCCCTGGCCTGGCCTTCCATTATGACACAACTGGCTGATCACTCAGCTGGGGCAAGGTCATGTAATCACTCCTTGCTTAGGTGTAGTATTCCTATACCTAACTTACATATAGACACATGTGTACCTATCAGCCACTCCTATGGCAGGCCTTAACAATCCTGGAGGCAGAGTTCTTGGTAACATGTGAGATGGTGCTTTAGCATGAGCTGAGCCTGTCTGCAGCTTTCGGAACCATGTCCTTATAGCTGTTCTATGATATAGCCTACCATATACTCTTAAAGTGCCTTATAATCTTAAACGGTTATGGTAACTATGGCTTTATCAAAACATGTCGTGTAAGGTGTCTAACACTTTGGAATAATACCCCCATCCCATTTCTGGGGATGAGGATATTATCCCTCCCTTCTAGAGGGAGAAGACATGTTGTAACCTACTTACCCGGTTAAAGTTAACCAGAGCCCCAGCATCACAAAATGGATGCTGCTGCCACAGACACGAGTCTGACCTCCTGCTGCTGGGAGTGATCCCGGCAAGGGAGGCTTGGACAATAGGTTTCCTGCCTTGGGAGGTGCGAGCACCACCCCAGACAGGCCTTAGTGTATTGGAGCAGGGAGGGATGAAAAGGATGAGACATGCCTGGGGCACACAAGGTGTCCCGTGCATAGTCCAGTTCAAACCGGTGCTGGGGCACTCCAGCCCCAGTCCTGGCGCGAAACTGGACAAAGGGAAGGGGGTGTAACCACCCCCCTCCCAGGTCCCACCCAAAAGGCGTGACCTAGCAGGTAACCCAGCCCCCCAGATTTGGATAAGAGTGGTAGCTGGGCCCCAGGAGATTAGATTATCCTGAACCTGCAACTTGAACAGAAACTCTGGACCTTCGACATTCGACGAAAGAAGAAGACTGAAGAATCTCCCTTGTGGCCAAGGAGTGGCTACCCTGTGCAAACAGGCACCATCAAGAGACTACCCTTTGCTTTGCTGAAGTTCTACGAGGGACCGACTGCAGAGCCCGACCAGAGCCTTGACTTCCAGACTTCTCCGACCCTGATCCACATCCACAGCCGAGCTGAGATCCGTGGAGGCGACGAGAGACGTGGGACCGGCTACCTGGGAAAAGTGGCTAGTATCTTCCAGCGCAGCTTCTGAGGCACCCTCGAAGTTGTGCACCGGGGATTGAGAAGCCCCAACCCCAAGCACCATCTGCACCGAAGATCAGCCCCCCACACTCCACTAGTCATGCGTGGGGCCCTTCTGCATTTTCCTGCTTGCCGCGTCTGTCCGGTTGCTTGCCCGTTGGCTAGTGGCCTTTGTGACGACGCACCCTGAAATCTTCACTGCTGGTTTGGCTCCTCCAGACTGGCTCCCGCTCCATTGCAAAAGAGAAGCACCCCAGACCTTCCTGGTCTGCACCAGAAGCAAGTCCTCCGTTCTCCGTGGGTTCCGCTTGCCAAGGCTTGGTGAGTCCTAGTTCGACTTCGACGCCGCCGACAGCAAGAGCCTTCGTGGGACAGATCGCCTCCTGGTCCTGGTCGTCCTCGACGCCTCCTGGTACCCATGGCTGCAGCGACAAGCTTCACCTTTCACCTGCAATCTTCACGACATCGCCTGGTTCCTTCCTGGTTCCACCTTGACTCTGTCCCTTCTGCTTGCAGGTATCCTCTCTTCTTGATCCCAGCCTTGGGATCCACCGGACACTCTTCACTGACTGCCTGTCAGCAACTTTCCTTCAGGCATCCATAGAAGTCCACGACGAAACCCGACGCAAGTTCACACCTATGCACCCGCAGCCCGTGGGCTAGGTAACTTGGGTACTTCGGTGCTCACAAGGGTAGTGACTATCCTAGGGTCTAGTTTCCGAGTCTTGACTCTCTAGCTGCTTCAGAAGTGTCCTTAAACTGTTAATTTCTAACTGCTAGTAGTTCTATCGACTTTTACGCATTACGCGTGAGTGTTTCCACTCTGCACCTGAATCCCGTGGGCCTCCCACTTGGATTTTGGATTTGGATGTGGATTTATAGAGCGCATAGCTACCCTTGGGCATCCCAGCGCTAAGAGGACTTAGTTTATTCCCAGTGGGGTCGGTGCAGGAAAATGTTTAGGGGAAGAGCCAGGTTTTTAATTTTTTTCGGAATGCTAGTAAATTCTGCTCACTCTTCATGGATAATGGGAGGGAGTTCCAAAGTTTAGGCGCGTTGTAGGCGAACCTGCGGCCGCCCGATCTTGCCTTTTTTATTCTCGGGATGGATGCCAGTACAAGTGAATCAGATCTTAGATGACGGCTAGCTTTGTGAGGTTTCATCAAGGATCTGAGTATTGGGGGGCCTTTATCTTGCAGAATTTTGTGCGCTATGCAGAGCGTTTTGAACGTAATGTGCTCTTTTACTGGGAGCCAATGTAGGCTCTTGAGAGCAGGTTTCGCCGAATTCCGTGCTTTAGTTCCCGTGAGGACTCTAGCTGCGGCGTTTTGGGCCACCTGGAGTTTTTGAGTGACTGATGCAGGGGCTCCCAAGTATAGGATGTTACCATAATCAAGTCTTGAGTTGACCAGTCCCTGCATCAGTAGTTTCCTGGAATGGAAAGGGATCAGGTGGAGGATCTTACGGGCCATACGGATTAGGCCGAAGCAGGTCCCTGATGTTTTCCTAGCCTGGGTTTTGAAGTTAAGGTCCTGGTCAAGCCAGATGCCTAGACTTTTGACTTCTGTTTTGGGAGTAGGGTAGGTGCCCATGCAGGCTGGCCAGGAAAGGTTTACGGGTAATTTGTGTTGATTGCCCAGTAGGAGGATTTCGGATTTGTCGCCGTTGAGCTTGAGTCTAGAGTCCGACATCCATTGTGAGATCCCTTCTAGGCAACTGGCCAGGTTTCCTAAGCTAGAGTCGGAGTGGTTAATGGACACAACCAACTGGGTGTCGTCAGCGTACATCACTGACTTGACACCGAAGGGAGTGATGATGTCTTTGAGGGGGGCCATATAGACATTAAAAAGTGTGGGGCTAAGGGAGGAGCCCTGAGGGACCCCACACTGCATAGGTAGGGGTTTGGACGTGGAGAAGCCGTCTGAAACCTGGAATGATCTTCCCTCGAGGAAGGATTTAATCCATGCGAGGGCCGAGTCGGTGATTCCCAGTTGGCTCAGCCGGTGGATCAAGATGGAATGGTCCACCGTGTCGAAGGCGGCACTTAGATCGAGGAGGATCACTGCCACTGATCCTCCTACGTCTATGATGGCTCTCGCCTCTTCGACAACTGCGAGCAAGGCGGTGTCGGTGCCTTGGCCCGGTCTAAAGCCAGTCTGGGAGTCGCGTAGTAAGTGATTGGACTCCAAAAAGGAGGATAGCTGTTTGTTCGCTATTCGTTCAGCCACTTTACTAATCCCTGGGAGGAGTGAAATCGGCCTGAAGTTGGAGGGGTCTAGAGGGTCCAGGTGGGGTTTCTTTAGGAGGGCTTTGACCGTAGCCTTTTTCCAGTTGGCTGGCACGGTGCCACTCCTGAAGGAGGCGTTTATTAAATGGGTGAAGGGTTGGGCAATGGTGGGGGCGACCAGTTTCATCTTACTGATGGGAGCAGGGTCCGCTGGTGAGCCACTTTTAACAGCTTTCAGAGTTTCTAAAAAAGCTTCCGTGGAGATCTGATCAAAGGCTCGCAGGCAGGGAGCCTCCGGCAGAAGGGGGGATGCAATAGGATGGAGAGAAGCAGAGGGTGCGGGGAGAGAGGTGAGTATTTTGTCAATTTTTGCGGAGAAGAAGTTGGCCATTTGATTGCATCTCACACCTTCAGGGTCAGGAGGGGGGGGGGAGGGTCCTGGATTTTGGTGAGGAGCCGAACTATGCGGTATGTTTCCTTCGCTGAGTTAGCTGCTGCCGCAATCTTTCCTTCAAAGAAGGTGGCCTGGGTGGATTTAATTGCGGCTTTGTAGAGCTTGATAGCGCTTCTGTATTCGATTTTGGAGGCTGTGGACCAATTTTTCCTCCAGGCGCGTTCTAATTTTTTGCAGCTCTTTTTTAGGGAACGGAGTTCCTGGGTGTACCAGGGAGAGTTGGTCGATTTGTTCCTGCTAAGCATTGGTTTGGGTGGCAGAATGGTATCTAGGGATTGATGGATCCAATCCTGGAGCTGAGTTTCTGCTAAGGACGGGTCTTCGTCCAGGAGGGGGGAGGTGGAGGATAGAGCCTGAGCCCAGGCGCTGTTGTCCAGTTTTTTCCACGGGCGATCCGGGGGTTGGGGAGGGGGTTTACCCAGAGGTTCGGTGGATAGCAGTAGCTCGAATGGGACCAAGAAGTGGTCTGACCATGGAGTGGGGATAGGGGGCCTAGCTGTGAGACGGGGGAGGTTGGAGAACACGGGATCCAACAGGTGACCTTTGATGTGAGTAGGGAGGTTATTGAGTAATTCGAGGCTGAGTGAACCTAGGTCGGCTTTGAGGTCCATCGCCGGTTTGTTGGAGGGGTCGTCGAGATGGAGATTTAAATCTCCCAGTATCGTAAAATTCGGCGTAGTACAGGCCAGGGAGGAGACAGAGTCAATGAGTGACTCGCAAAAGTGGCGGATTGGTCCAGGGGGACGATAAACTAATAATCCCGAGAGTGTGAGCGATGGTGGGCGACTCACTGAGAAGAGGATGTTTTCGCAGTCCAGTATGGGACTATCTCTGAATTGACATGCGAAGTAGTCTCTGTAAATGACAGCGATTCCTCCGCCGATGCCTACAGGTCTGTTGTGGAATTTAATCAGGTAATCCGGTGGGAGTGACTGAACGATATCTGGCTCTGATCCTGCTGCGAGCCATGTTTCCGTTAGGAATAGGATTTCGATGTCGGAGTCTTTCAGGAGCAGATTAAATTCCGTTTGATGCTTTGGGAGGGATCTGCAGTTAAGCAGGGCCATCTTGAGGGTGATGGGTTTCAACGTTGGCTCTAGATGGAAACTGTACGAGCATGAACGACAGCAAGAGTTTCCTTCAGCGAGCGAGATCGAATTGCTGCAGGAGGGGGTTGGGGGAATTCGGAGTTCCAGCAAGGTGTCCCTGGAGTAAGTGGTGGCCTGGGGAGGGCGAACCAGGGGTCCGGGCTCTGGGCGCGGTCTGGCGCGGACGGGCGCAGGCGGGCTTGCCTTTGGCGCGCCTTCGGCGCGCAGACGGCGCTCCCGCTGCGCTCGTCCGCTGCGCTTCCTGAATAGACACATTTTAGTAGAGAGGGGGGGCGTGGTCAGCGAGGTGGGCGTGGCCTGAGTGCTCGACCAGGTGTCGTCAATTAGGCAATTTTCCCTACGTCAGCGCTAGGGTCCGCTGCGTGGGGGGTGATCAGGGAGAAAGGCAGTGAGTTAAAAGCACACACAGTAGCAAGTGACTCCAATATTTAAAACAAGCAATCTTCCGGCTTCCGCCTCAGGAGTAAACAAACAGTCTTCTGGGCGCGTTCGTAATCAGCGCGCCTTATGTACTGGATGTGGGGGGCGTGGTCAGCGAGGTGGGCGTGGCCTGAGTGCTCGACCAGGTGTCGTCAATTAGGCAATTTTCCCTACGTCAGCGCTAGGGTCCGCTGCGTGGGGGGTGCTCAGGGAGAAAGGCAGTGAGTTAAAAGCACACACAGTAGCAAGTGACTCCAATATTTAAAACAAGCAATCTCCCGGCTTCCGCCTCAGGAGTAAACAAACAGTCTTCTGGGCGCGTTCGTAATCAGCGCGCCTTATGTACTGGATGCGGGGGGCGTGGTCAGCGAGGTGGGCGTGGCCTGAGTGCTCGACCAGGTGTCGTCAATTAGGCAATTTTCCCTACGTCAGCGCTAGGGTCCGCTGCGTGGGGGGTGCTCAGGGAGAAAGGCAGTGAGTTAAAAGCACACACGGTAGCAAGTGACTCCAATATTTAAAACAAGCAATCTCCCGGCTTCCGCCTCAGGAGTAAACAAACAGTCTTCCTAACTGTTGCTAGTGTAGTGTAGCCCCAGCGATTCCCTAGGCCTAGGCCTATCCTATTTCCGTGACAGTGGTCCTTATACCACTTACTTAGTATATGGTTTGCGTGGCCCCTAGGGCCTAACTGTAATACTTACCTGTGTGACTTAATGTATGCTTGAATAAGACTGTGTTGTACTTACCTCTAATCTCATAAAGAGTGCTGAGGGTTTGACTAGAATAAATACACTTTATTTTATAAATAGGCTTTCCTGTTTTCAGTTTCTATTTTTGGGAAATTCTGGTGGTGTTTTTTCAGTGTTTTCCAGTGATTTCAATACCTCAAAAAAACATTGCTTTTCAGTGGTTACTCATTTTCGCGCCATTTAAAACAACTGAAACAGTGTTTTACCGGTGTTTTATGGAACGCTTTGCTTTTAATATTGCTTTTTCCATTTTTCTTCAGAAATTGTATACTGCTCTACATTTCATAAGCTTAATACAGTCATGAAATTCTTTCCATTGTCCTTTGATTCTGCAGCTCAGATTTAACAAGCATTTGCAATGCAATAGGTCTCGCATTTTTGCGAGTTTAAGCTATTGGCATTGTAAATGACAAAGCCTTTTATTTATGTTTTAAAAACGAAAACAAAAATAAAAGGCATTGTTATTTGCAATGTCAATACCTCAAACTTGCGTAAATGCGAGACCTATTGCATTGCAAATGCTTGTTTTAAATTAAAGCGTGAATTGGTCAATCTGCAAGTTGGAAATTACAGTCTGTTCCGGAGTCGCTACCGCTCTCCTTCTCAGAGAGTGTTGCATTGCATCATCGATATAGCGCCCTCACACGTGTTGTGTGCGAGAAGCGCTGTTTGGCACTTCATTTGGTGTCTTTCAAAGGAATGGCTGACTGCGCATATATTGCATTTTCTGCGTTGTTTACGTGTGGGTACCATTGGCCTCCTGTGCCATAGGTGCCAATATCTAAAAATGGTGTCCCTCCCACAGCTCACATATAGCTCCAATACCTTCGGGTCGAGTTCCCGCTATATAATAGTTCCGTGGCTGCTGAAGTGAATGGAGCGTGAGGTCTATTGCGACTGCGAGGTGTCTGAAATAAAAAGTGTACTTCAATTAAAGCCCTGTTCTGTACAGCACTTAGCAACGGCAGAAGTGTGGTATGACGTGCCACATAAAACAAGCTACAATTTGTATTGTTATTAAAGTGAATTGACACTTGGAAGAGAGGTTCACTTTACTCACACCCTCTGAAGAAGACAGTTCCGCTCATGAGCCCAGTGTGCGTAGGCGCTAGTCCCCCAGAAAGATCCCACCCCGGGAATGGATGTGCTGTTTGTATGAGACTTGACTGTGTTGTGCGTATAAGATCGGACTTTCTATACTTTGAAAACAGAGGAAGTAAACATGAAAGTCAGACCTGCATGGAAGTAGAACCTTCCTTGAACACCGGTGACGTGCCTCTTGCACATGTTTTCAGCAAGCGCTGCCATGTGTGACCTCCGGCATAAAACCGGACAATGTTTTATTATCGAATCTCGCTTTTCTAAATCTACCATCCGTACGTGGTCGAGCAGTATACATGTCAATGAGTTATTATTATGGCTTGGCAGGGGCGTAACACAGGCCCCCGCGATGCGGGGGGCCCCAAGCTCCAGGGGGCCCCCTCCGCGCTGCACTCTGGCCAGAGAGCTCCTGATCGAGCCTGGAGGGGGCCCCTCTTCGTACCGTGCAGGGAGGCCCCCTCAATTTTCGTTCCACCAGTGTGGCTTGGGTCACATTAATATTTCTTCTGCCACTCGGTCGGGCACTTACGTTCCCATTTCCTACAGCCCGCAGTTTCCCATTCACTTTCAAGATATTACCTCTGCCCATATTGACTTGGTGATTGAAGGCTGGTGTGGTTGCCTTTAGAGCATAAGAACTAGATTAGAAACTATCATGGCTCTCTATTGCTCTGAGGAACAGCACCTAGCCCTAACGGTGTATTCAATCATGTAAAGCCTCTAGTTGGCACAGGTTTTAATTGATTGAAATGGTGCTGTAATCGAGCATTGTTAATTAACACGGTGGAACCTTACAGTGCATGTGAGGCAGCATGCTAGCACTTTACAAAGCACTACGCTTATGAGTAAATGCAACGGATTCTGAACCTTAAAAATCAGGTTTTTAAAATATTATCACTCATTTCACTCCTTGGGTCTAAAGCGCAAATATTATAAACCAAATTCGTTCCTTTAATATGGAGCTATTTAAATGCTGTTGATTGTATATAATTTGATCTACCCATTTTCTTACTTCTTAAAGCTTTATTACGATTATAAATAAAATAAAAATATTATTTTTAGCCAATGTCCAAATATCAGAAGAGGATGTTGCATTCTTCCATCTTGCAGAGATGTTCCCTCTAGAGCTAAATATACGTTCAATTGTCATAACTAACGTTTTCCCGATTCCTAAAGTTATACATGACCAGGACTCTGCTAATGTTAGTCATTAAAACTGTAGCAGTCTCAGTATTAAGAACACAACAGAACTCCCCCATTCTCCATTAAGGGCGAATAGTGCGAATGATAAATGCAGGCCCAAACCAGGCAGGGCAAAGAGTGCTAATTTTTTGAATTACTATCTTTGCTATTTTATGAATATATTTTTATGTATGGCTAAGAGGATCCTTGGATAATGAAATCACATCTCTGAACACGCTAACAGAGTCTAGAGACAGTTTTATACCGTGGGCAAGGCTGAGTCAGGAACTCTCACTGATCTCACAGGAATTAAGTGGTTTTTTTTTTTTTTAAAGATGTGAGTTGGTTCACACCTCTGTGCCATAAAGAACCGCAACAGCAATAACCCTCCTCGTAGAGACAGCGGGACAACATTTATCAGCCAGACTGATGTACCGCAGTAATGCTGAACATTACAGGCGAGTAAGGAGGGGGCAGGAGGGACTGGAAAAATCAGTAGGGGCCTGAAAGTAGTTCAGGTGAAATGCTTAGACCGCAGTCAGAGACAAAGCAGTCCAATCCTCCATCACAATACAAGTTATTTTTAATGTGATTAATTTCGACAGAGTGATGTTGATTATTATAAATGAAAATGTCCCGAACCCAAAATTCCTTTCTGCCTTTACAGGGAAGGCCTTCCACAGGAGCAGGCTAGAGCGCCTTCGGGGCTTCTCTGCGCACATTTTCTGAAGGGATGCAGCGAGTACAAGGAACACACTCGCCAGAGAGCCCTCCTCTCCTGCTCTGCTTTTCGTACTCAAGATTTATCAAGTTGAAAGTCCGACGGCGGAAGCCCGGAGCCGCTTTAGTTCTGTGTTTGGTGCGTGCTGAATGTTTCCCGAATCCACCTACATTTAACTCACTCTGACAGGGTGAAATTGGATAACACAGCGAGTTAAACACTAACGTGCCGGATGTCCTGGCTGCCTAAGCATCTGGGCTCCAACCCCCGGGGACAGAAGTGGCAGTGACCCCGATGACTGAGTCTTTCAGGTGCCTGTTTCCTCTCCGCTATACATTCGGGATCTCTTGATATCTCAGAAACACAACCCTACAAAGCAGAGGCGCAACTAGAGCCAAATTTCGGGGGGGGGGGGGGGGGGGGGAGGGGGGGGGGGCTAAGCAAACATTTCGGGGGGGGGGGGGGGGGCTGAATCTTTAAACAGTAGGCAGAGTGGCGCTGATTTCGGGGGTGGGGGGGCTGAATCTAGGCAGAGTCGAGCTGCAGGGGCTCTTAGAAGGGGTGAAACAACAGCGAGGCCTCATTAACATGCAAATGGTCTTTTTAAAGACCTGTGAAGTGCTCGGGCGCGGCTTTGGAAGCGGTCTCATCCCGGGCTGCCACACACGAGGGGGGGGGGGGGGGGGGGGAGGGCTGAAGCCCTTTGAAATCAATGGGTGTTGCGCGCCTGCTACAAAGTGAATTCGCCAAGAACTCCGTATTGTTCAATAAAATACAAATGCATTTAAAACACCAGCCTTGCATCTTAAAAGGCGGACCGAGTCTGAAAGGCTGAGGAAGGTGACGCTCCTTTTTTCCTGCCTGATGAAACTTGAGCATGCAGCCTCTTTCCCCGCCGCCCACTCCTTTATTAACAACAAAGCCTCGTTAAGTAAATGGTAGTTTGAAAAACCTGTGAAGTACTCGGGTGGGGCCGCAGTAAGACAGACTGCTGGCGAATTCACGGGCAGCCGCTGGGGCATAGTAACAGGCTGGATGTTCGTAGTTGGGGCGGCAGGGGGGCAGAGGACTCACCAGCTCCGGTGCGGTCAAGGCAGATGCTCAGTGCGGCCCCTCCATTACGAACGCAGGCCCAGGATTCTCACTGCAGCCGTGGTGTAGCTTTGGCTCCATCAAGTGGCCAAGTGGTGCAACAGCAATGAAAATCAGTGACACTCGGTTTAAACCGAGTGTGCTGATTTTCATCCGGTAGGGTACTGTCGTTTAGATTCGGTTTAAACCGAATTCCGGACAGCCTATTTATAAATATATCTGTTGTGGTGTCCTTTCATTTGGTATTCAAGGGATTATATATGGTATCACAGCTGGCTTCACATGCCATTCAGAGTTTAGCCTAAGACTGCTCTTGTCCATGCTACCACTAGGATAGCTGGTCTATAAGGTTGACTTTACAACCAATCACCATAAGGGTTGTTTGGACTGATATAAGGTGTACACTAGAACTAGTGACATCATACATCAGGCCAACTTCTCACATAAGGAGTGGGGGTGCCATGGCATCTGGGTTTGGGTGGAGGATTCGGCCGTCGGTCGGGCGGCAGGCGGGTGTGTGGGGCTCTGGTTAGCACGGCTTCCCTCCCTCCACCCCGTCTCCTCCCCCTCTCCCCCACTCTGGGCGCACCTCCTGCGACCTGCGTCCAAGGTGAACTGACCCGACTGGGCCTATCCTCCCCAGGCTTGGCACTGCCCATTATTGTGCTTTCGTGGTCACCTGCCACATCAGTCACGGAGCTGCTGCTATTCCTGTGGACGCAGTGTGTGGTCCAGAGTGGGATCCGGCCGGGGGGTCCTTGAGATCCAGTTCCTCCCCGGGGACCAGAAATGGTTAGGTGGGGCAGGTCAACAAAGGTCCCCGCCACCCAGACCAAAATGGATCGCTTCACCACCCCGGAGGGGTGGGCTACTGGGGGAGTGGCTGGGCAGGAGGATCCTCCGTCCGCTGAACTGGCCACCATCCTCCAGGCCATCCACACGTCCCAGACCTCGGTGGAGGGCAAAATTGCAGAAGTAAGAGTGGATGTGACTCTTATCAGGCAGGACCTTCGCAACGCGAACGCCCGGATTAAAGAAACGGAGTCCAGGATCTCCTCTGTGGAAGATGATGCGCAGCAACTTAAGGGGCAGGTGGCTCGCCTTCAGTCCCATACTCAGGAGTTGCACCGCCGGGCGGAGGACGCGGAAAACAGGTACAGACGAATCAACCTCCGCCTGGTGGGCTTTCCGGAGGGAGCGGAACAGGGTCGTACAGTGGAGTTCCTGGAGAGGTGGCTGAGGTCGTGGGTTCCCGAAGGATCCCTATCCCCTCGGTTTGCAATCGAGCGGGCCCACCGGTCCCTGGCCCCCAAGCCGATGCCGGGCGCTCCTGCCCGCCCGATCATAATGCGGGTTCTTAACTTCAAGGACCGAGACATCATCCTGTCTGAAGCCCGCAAGCAACAACGGCTCCTTCGTGAAAACTCTGCCATTATGATCTTCCCAGATTACACCCGTGAGGTCCAGGGCCAACGTCGCTCCTTTGGGGAGGTCAAGCAGAAGCTGAGGGCACTTAACATTCAGTACCGGCTCCTCTTCCCGGCTAGCCTGCGGGTGGTATTTGAGAACAAGACACTGTTTTTCGACAACCCGACGGAGGCGTGGACCTGGGCGACGGAGGAGCGCCCTCTGCGGGCTGCGGGTTGTGTCCCGGGCGGGGGTGATGTGGGGGCGGGCTCGGCCGCTCCGCTCCCTCCACTCCTCAGCCTCCACGTAATCGTTCCTGTAGGCGCCGTGACCGGAGGCGGGCCCGCTCGGACTCCCCACCGGGTCACACACAACAGCCAAACCGGGTCGAGGAGGGAGCGTCGACTGAGAGGTGCTCTGGGTCATCTGTCCGACTGGACGGCGGCGGGGCTGCTCCCCAGCCCTCAGAGATTGACCTTCTGGATACGGACCTCTCCTGCAGCCCGATGCTGTTGAGGGACCCTGCTTGAGCCGGTCTCTGCCCGCCAGGCCTTGCTCCGCGGCCGGAGACGGCGCTCTGTCTCAGATCTGTTCCTAACTTCCCGATGGTCTTTGTAAACATGCATCTGCTCACGAGGTGGGATCCTCCACGCTTCCCTATTCCCAGGCGTTTTAGTTTGGTTGTTCGCTCTGTGCATTGGGTGTTGTTTATTGGTGGGTCGACAGATGCTTCTGTTCCTGAAGTGTAGGGTAGGGGTGAGGGGGGGGTTTGGGAGAGTTTTTCCCTGTATGTTGCCCTGTTTGTAGGTTTTTGTTTCAGCCACCACGGAATGACACATGTTGCCAGTGGGAAGGATGGGTGTCCCCCGTAATCCATGATCGCACACACCTCCACAGACTCACAAGCGCGGACGACGTCCTTGTCTTCCTGTCTCATCCAGCCTCCTCCGGGCCACACTGCCCTCCGCATCCTGCAAGCATTCGAGCAGGCTTCGCGGCTGCGGCTAAACCCCGGTAAGTCAGTACTGGTCCCCCTACATCTCTCTAGAGAGTGCGTTGATTGGCAGTCTACCATACCACTCCGGAGGCAGTCCTTTAAATATCTGGGGATCTGGATCGCCCTTCTTCACGAGCTGGGCTGGTCCCTTAATGTGGCCCCGTTAGTTAAGAAGGCCAAGGAGGACCTCCTTAAATGGAAAACGCTGCCTCTGAACCCCCTGGGGAGGGTGGCCCTGTTTAAAATGATGATCCTCCCCAGGTTCCTCTACGTCCTACAAAATACCCCCTTCTGTTTTTCCAGGGTGTGGTTCAGGGAACTGGACAGTCTAATCACCAAGTTTCTCTGGAGCGGAGGACGGGCCCAGCATGGCTCTGTCGACTTGCCAGATTCCCTCTTACGATGGAGGCATGGGGATGCTCCACTTGTATCTGTATTTCCTGGCGGTGCGTCTATTGGTCATCCACGACTGGTTCAATGGGGGCTGGTTGGATCCAGCCTACAGGCTTGAACTGAGTGAACTGGGGCTCGCGGACATCCAGGCCATGATGTCTGGGGGGCCCATTC
Source organism: Triturus cristatus (assembly GCF_964204655.1). Taxonomy (NCBI): domain Eukaryota; kingdom Metazoa; phylum Chordata; class Amphibia; order Caudata; family Salamandridae; genus Triturus; species Triturus cristatus. The sequence continues at coordinate 380,787,916 of NC_140585.1, read as the reverse complement.
CGACCCGACTGCTGGATGTGACGCACTCTGTGTTGTTGGCCTGCCGGGCATCGCTCCGTCACACCGGTTGGACGGGGAAGTTAACCCAATGTACTCCCCTCTGGCAAGGGGCTTGGCTCCGGGAGGTTAGTGGATTGCGGGGGTTCAGAACCTGGGATCTTAATGGCATCTCCTAGCTAGGGGATTTATGGGCAAGGGGCCATATGCTGTCCTTCCAGGAGCTCCGAACTCGCTACTCCCTACACTCATCTCAGTTTTATAAATACCTGCAACTGAGACATGCCCTCCACATGCATATTATGGATGACACGAGGCTCCCTGAATACAGCCCCACTGAGGCCCAAACGATGTTGGGAGACTTGGGTGGGGGGGTTTCCCACATTTACCGCACCCTCATTGACAACACTCCCACATCCCTAGACAATTTGAGGGATCAATGGGTGGGCCCTCTTGACGAGGTGGACTGGCGTGATGCTCTCATGGCCCCCAGAATAGTCACTGTCTCCGCCAAACTCAAGCTGGTTCAGCTCTACTATTTACATGCTGCGTACCTCACTCCCCTGCGCCTGTACAGAGCGGGTTTGCGCCCGGATGTGTCATGTGCAAGATGTAACCACGCCCCAGCTGACTTCTTCCATATGGTTTGGTTGTGCCCCCGCTTAGGCGAGTTCTGGGGATCCATTGAAGTGGAGCTAACGGAGGTATTGGGATGGGAGGTTCCTCATGACTCACATCACTTCTTGCTGGGGATCACCGATGGGCTGGATGGGTCCAGGAATGATAAGTTGTTTTTTAACACAGCTGTGATGGTGGCCAAGCGGGACATTGCGGAGGCCTGGATACGCCCTGACCCACCCACCCTGGACAGGGGGCGAAGAGGGGTGGACTGGTGCGCGACCCAAGAGAAAGCCCTTTATAAAGCAAAGGGGTGCGTTTAGAAATACTGCAGTGTGTTGGGTAAGTGGTTGGGGAATGTGGAGGGTCCTGCTTCCAAATTCCGTCTATGTACTTTTATGGGGAATGTGATTGGGGGGGTACAGTGCTTGTGCGAATGAACTCATACTTGTGATTTCCGTATATTGGCTGAATTGATCCTATGTTTTTAAAATCAATAAAAATTTGCTTATCAAAAAAAAAATGACAAGCAGTATCTCATAGCTAGACATTTCAAATTACAACACAATCAGAACACTAGTCTGCTATCTTTTCGTGTTCTTGACAGAATCCCAATCAGAGAAAGAGGAGATAACAGAATACAAGAACTAAGACATCTAGAATCAAGACTAATTATCAAATATAACACTCTACACCCCTCAGACAATAACCTTGATGAAGAATTAGCTGTGCATCTAGGGTAATTGAGCCAGCAGACCATCCATATACTGCTATAATGATACCTTGCAAAGATATTGCAAATTGCTGTTGTTATCACATAGGAATATGCGGTTTCTTTTTTAACAAGGTATTATTTTTTCATTTCAGATGTACGGGCCCTTTCTGGAAGAAAACAGAGGGCAAGAGAGCTAATGATATTTTGCTGTAAAAGCGAGTAGACTTTAAAGTATTTAAACAGATTTTGACATTTGGAAATTAAACATTTAATGTGGTTTGGCAACATTTATACCACTGATGTAGTTTGTGGCATTAGGTCCAAATGGCATGGGGATCCATTTCAACACAAGGGTTTGGGAGATGTGTCTACCAAGTATGTCAGATTTGTCACATATGCCCACTTGGGCAGAATTGTGTTGTAGATACGCAATGATCCAATGTATATGCCCACAGGGGCGTGGCGGTGAAAATATGACTAAGTACAGTTAATTTTAGTGAACAAATCTGCCAGTAAAGATTATTTTACTATCACTCCCCATGCAACAATGAAAAAATGCTTAGATAAATGTATAAGAAACCCCAGTGGTTTATTTGGAAACTTAGTGCCTAAAGAATTCTTCTAAAGTTGAAGCTTATCAGACCACATTACAATGACATACTTATGAGAGAAAGACAACCGACAAAAATTGTAAAAAAAACTTTGAGAATGTCAATCAGCTTAGACACAGAATGATATTTTCACTGTCAAAGCCCAAAAGAGAATTATGCTTTAAAGTCATTAACTTATACAATAATAATTAGCTTTCTGTTTGTATAACAGTATTATGAATTGTTTAATATCACACTGCAATACCTGTATAAGCTTGTCTTCTATGGTATTTGTTTTTCACAACCACGTGTTATGTTATATAGTGAGCAGCAATTGCTGTGAAATTCACTCGTCAACAAGGAGCGGAAGGCTTTGAAACACGTAAATGAATCTCGTTGCACGAATAAAAGCACGCCTGGAACAGCATATGTGCCCGCGGAGTGTTCTGTTCTTAACTGACGTGGCACAGTTGATCAAGTTACTTACCTTCGGTAACGATATATCTGTAAGAGACATTAGTAGTGATAGATTCCTTACCTTGGAATTAACCCAGGTGTCAGACTGGATCCGGAAAGTTTTCGTCAGCAGTACCCCTGCGCGTCAGAAAGTGGCGTCGTGCGGCTCCGCGTCCGTCGTTGGCGTCGTGGTCACCGAGATGACGTCGCAGCAGCTACTTAGATGCCGCCCTCGCGCGCTGACGTCAGTTCTGTACACGACTTTCTGCGCCAGAAAACGCAGAGCCATGCAAGATACTGACCACTGGTGCCTTGAAACTGGGGCCCTGAAAGGGATGATCTTAACCCTAGAAATCAGTTCGCAGAACGCGGAGGATGGGTGGGACGGTAAGGAATCTATCACTACTAATGTTTCTTACAGATATATCATTACCAAAGGTAAGGAACTTGTTCATCTGAAAGAAACACATAGTGATAGATTCCTTACCTTAGAATAGATACCCCAGCAATACCAACCCCGGTGGTGGGTCTGCGAACCAAGATCACACCAGCAAGTCTCGGAGAACGGAACGGCCAAAGAAGCTGTCTCTCTGGACTTGGCTGTCCAGGCAGCAGTGCTTAGTAAAAGTGTGCAGCGAGGCCCACGTTGCTGCCTGACAGATGTCCTGCAGGGGGACACCATGTCACAATGTTGTAGTGGCTGCAGTCGCCCTGGTGGAATGGGCGCGCAGCCCCAAACAAGCTTCCTTTTTAGCCAGAGAATAACAGGCTTTAATACACAAGACGACCGATCAAAGATAGTCCGCTTGTGTACGGCCCAACCTTTTTTGGCTCCAAAATTGCTAACAAAGAGCTGGTCATCCACCCAGAAATCTTGTGTGCAGTTCAAGTAAAACGAGAGTGCACGTTTTCGGTCCAGATGGTGGAGCCTCTCTTCCTCTCTAGAAGGATGCGGAGGCGGAAAGAAGGTGGGCAAAGTGATGGTCTGCTTAATGTGAAAGGCAGTGATAACCTTTGGCAGAAAGGATTATTATTTATTATTATTATATATATTTATAGAGCGCGACAGCTACTTCCAACGGAAGTGTCCCGGCGCTAGCGTCCTACCGGTGCAAGGGATAGAACAGGGAGAGGATAGCAACGATCTCTATGGCATTCTGAACAACCAGGTCTTGAGTGCCTTTCTGAATGGCAGTTCCCTGTCCAGCTGTCTGATATCATTGGGTAGGGTGTTCCATAACATTGTAGTTTTCACTGTGAAGGCACGCCCACCTGTCCTAGCCTTTCTAAACCTTGGGATGATTAAAAGATTTTGGTTGCAGGATCTGAGAGTTCTTGCGGGAAGATATTTCTGAAATCTCGGTCTCAGATAGTAGGGTCCAACCCCTCTCGTTGCTTTGTGAGCCAAAACAAGGGCCTTAAACTGCACTCTTTTCCTTACCGGCAACCAGTGCAGGCTTTGCAGATGAGGCGAGATATGATACCGTAACGGCACATTCCTCAACAGCCTGGCTGCGGCGTTTTGAATACGCTGCAGTCTACCCATCAAGTAATCCGGAAGGCCAATATACAAACTGTTGGCGTAGTCGAGTTGGGAAGTGATAAGGGCATGCACCACTGCCTTCCTACAGTTCATAGGGAGGAAGCGTAGGAATCTTCTCAGTGTCTTCAATCTCCAAAAGCATTGAGAGGAGATATGCATGACTTGAGCCTTGCCAGACAGTTGCGAGTCAAACCTGACCCCTAGATTCCTAGCCGCCGTTACCGGTGTTGGGGGTGGATTCAGTTCTTCAGGCCACCACAGCTCCGCCCGAGGAGGAGAGGATTGGTTGAAGAATAGTACCTCCGTCTTATCAGCATTTAGCTTAAGACAATTTTCAGTCATCCAGGAGGAGATGTTAGATAGGCATTGCTTAAAGTTGATAAAGGCAGTATCACTATTTTCCTTAAAGGAGAAGATCAGCTGCGTGTCGTCTGCGTACGAGACAACTCGCACCCCCCATTTCTCAATAATGGCAGCAAGGGGTGCGAGATAGACATTGAAGAGCGTCGGACTCAATGCCGAGCCCTGTGGCACCCCCTGCGCCAAAGATCTAGGACTGGAAACATGAGGGTGTATAGCAACCTGTTGTGACCTCCCCTCCAAGAAAGACTGAAACCAATTCAACACGGTCCCCGTCACTCCAATTCGGTGTAATCTATGTAGGAGAATCTCATGGGAAACCGTGTCGAACGCTGCAGATAGGTCCAACAAAACCAGCATTGCACAACTGCCTTGATCCAAGGTTTCACGGATCGACTCGGTGACTTCCAGTAGGGCAGTTTCCGTGCTATGGCCCGCCCTAAATCCTGATTGTGAATCATGAAGGTGATTATTAGATTCAAGGAAGTCCGAGAGTTGTCTCTGGACTTCTTTTTCAAGGATTTTAGCAGGGGCTGGCAATAGTGATATGGGCCTGAAATGTTTAAGTTCCGAGGGGCCAGCACCTTCTTTCTTAAGAATTGGTCGGACCAGTGCCTTTTTCCATTCCGAAGGGACGATACCCGTCTCCAAGGAAGAATTCCACAGTGAATTCAAGGAATTGTTAAGAAGAGGAGCTAGAAGTTTAAACACTCTGTCCGGGCAGGGGTCCAGAGGGGAGCCAGACTTAATTTCCTGAAGTTCCTTCAAAGAGGCTGCCTTCTCAAATCTGCAAAAAGATGACCAATTGGCTGCCGTACTGGTCAGAGGTAGATCGCGAATACCGGTTGAAGGAAAGGTGGAATAGATCGTCAAAATTTTGTCCTGAAAAAAAGTGGCCAGCTGCTCCCAAAGGTCCAGGGAAGGTGTGATAGAACTCTTAATGGCTGTAGGTTTCAGAAAGCCCTCCACTATCCTGAAAATCTCTCTGGAAGGATTGTCTGTGTTCATAATTTGTTTAGCCATGTAATCTCTCATAACCTTACGTTTTAGAGTATGGAATTTTTTTAGGGCTATCTTATAAACTTCTTTAGCCGTGGAGTCATAATGTTTTCTCCAACTCCGCTCAAGTCTCTTACAATGACTCTTTTCGCAACGAAGCTCTGTATTGAACCAGGGTGCAGATGGTTTATTCCTCACCACCTTACAAGGTTTAATCGGGGCCAGTATGTCTAAGGCTTCCTTGACCCATGTACTGACCAGGGAAGTGTCCAGATCCGGGATCCCCGACAAAGTTGGGGAGGTCTTATCGAGTTCTTCTCTCATGGATTGCAGCGTAACTTTCTTCCAGTTCCTCCTGTTTTCTATCATAGGTTTGCTAAGATTGTTAGCACACTTATAACTCAGCCTGAACAGGACCACCATGTGGTCAGACCATGTAACCGGAAGCAACTCTTCAACTGTAAGAAGGGGATCATTGGTGAAGAGAAGGTCTAAGGTATGACCGGCTACGTGAGTAGGAGAGGATATTTTTTGCGCTAAATTAAGACTACTTAGGGATTCTTCTAGTTGGTTGGCTAGAGGGCAGCTAACATTGTCCATATGGACTTTAAAATCACCAAGAACGGTGAAATTAGAGTAGCGCAAAGATAGGTTGGCAATGCAGTCAAATAACATTTGCCAATAAATGGCCAATGTATTAGGGGGTCTGTAAACCAATAATCCCGCCATTGAGGAATTGTTGGAGAATTTGATGTGAAAGGCCATGGCTTCGATAGGTCCCAGGCCTTCAGTTACCATGTAGTTTATATCCCATTCTTCCCTTAGGATTATAGCGAGCCCTCCTCCCAACCTATTGTCTCTCCTATTTACATTACACAGCCTATAGCCCACAGGGACCGCTAAGCTAATATCAGGGTTGGAGCATTCTCTTAGCCACGTTTCTGTCACAAACAGTATGTCCCAATCATGGGTCTTCAATAATAACCAGACGTCTGCAGCATGTTTGGGGAGAGATCTGCAGTTGATCAGACCGGCCCTAATCTGCTGATCGTCCTTCCGACTGTGAAGAAAGACAGCACGAGATGGCCCCATATCCCTCTCACGAGTCCTGGCCTCCTTCCTGACACCTCTATCAAACTTAAAATTGCAAGACTGACAATGAAACTCTACCTGTCCTCTGCCTGCAAATGATATGGTGTCTGGAGCGCAGCGCATAGGCGCGGAACATTGAGGCATTGACAAGGCGAGCAGCTGGTTACGAGTCCAGGGCCTCATCGGTTGGGAGGGCTGTCGAGCAGCATGACTGGCACTGAGCACGGGTCGAGCGCGGACGGGCGCAGACGGGCTTGCCTTAGGCGCGCCTTCGGCGCGCCAGCGGCGCGCCCGCTGCGCGCGTCCGCTGCGCGACCGCTTCAGTGCCATAGAAATAGTCTTTTAGCCCCGATAGACCGCCCACCTGACCTCCCACCAAAAATGGCCGCCGTGACCCCGAGCGCCCGATCCACAGGAAAGCGCCTGCTCGGGACTGGGATGGCTGTGAGGCAGGTTAGTAGGAGACCAAAATGTATGTAACTGACCCAATGATAAAAAATGGCAATCTTAAAATACTTGTGTGCAAAAACAGCAGAAGTGCAAAATACGCGTGTGAAACGGTAAAATAGTTAAAAGCACAGATATACAGCCAATCACCACATAGCATACAGTTCAGTAGTTCAATAAATTCAAAGAATGATAGAGAAGCGCTATCCTGCTCTCGGCTCAAGCCTCAAGAGCAAGTGGACGCTGCGCGACCGCTTCAGTGCCATAGAAATAGTCTTTTAGCCCCGATAGACCGCCCACCTGACCTCCCACCAAAAATGGCCGCCGTGACCCCGAGCGCCCGATCCACAGGAAAGCGCCTGCTCGGGACTGGGATGGCTGTGAGGCAGGTTAGTAGGAGACCAAAATGTATGTAACTGACCCAATGATAAAAAATGGCAATCTTAAAATACTTGTGTGCAAAAACAGCAGAAGTGCAAAATACGCGTGTGAAACGGACGTGTCCTTAGCATAACTTTGTCTGGATCGACAGATAGAAAAGGAGGCTTACAAGAAAGAGCCTGGAGCTCACTCACTCTCCTGGCAGAGGTGATGACAACCAGGGAAGCAGTCCTCAAGGTCAGTAGACGAAGAGGACAATTGTGCAGAGGCTCAAAGGTAGCGCACATTAGATATGTAAGAACTAGATTCAAGCCCCACTGTGGTATTAAGAAAGGAATAGGAGGGAAAAGATGAGTAATGCCATTGAGAAATCTATTTACAACAGGCAACTTGAAAACAGAGGGCTGATCAGGGAGCCTGAGAAAGGCCGAAAGTAGCAGAAAGGTAGCCCTTGATAGTGCCCAGAGCAGAACCCTGCTGGGCCAAAGAAAGAAGAAACAGAAGAACTTCTGAAAGAGGGGCAGAAAGGGGATCCACAGCCTTTGCTGTGCACCATGACACAAATTTGTTCCACCTGCAGGCGTATACCAACTTAGCAGAGGGATGCCTGGCTGCCAGAATCACATCACAGACTTCAGGAGGCAAGTCAAAAGGAATCAACTGCCGCCGCTCAATCTCAACGCAAAGAGGTGGAGGCTGGACAGGTTCGGGTAGAGGACCTTTCCCTGCTGCTGCGACAGAAGATCCTCCCGAAGAGGCAGTCGGAACGGGGGATCGATGGTCATACTGAGGAGCTCGGGATACCATACTCTTCCACCCCAGTCCGGAGCCACAAGAATGACTTGGTCCCGGTAGAAGTGGTATAGGCGGAAAGGCGTCCAACTGTCCGCAACTCCACTCGCAACGAAAAGTGTCGCCTAGCGAGTGCCGCCTTGGAAATTCCAACGCGCAGAACTGCTGACATTGCGCGTTCTCTTCAGTGGCAAATACATCTAAACAAGGCTCTCCCCACTGTTGAAAGAGACCTTGCGCCATGTCCGAGTGAAAACGCCATTCGTGATCCATCATGCACCTGCGGCTGAGTTCGTCCGCCCTGGCGGTCAGTGAACCTGCCAGGTGTTGAACCACCAGGGAAATGCCCTGCTGTTCCAGCCATGTCCAGAGGCGCAGAGCCTCCTGACATAGGGTCCACGGCAGCACCCCGCCCTGTTTGTTGTAGTACCACATGGCGGTGGTGTTGTCTGTGAACACCTGCACCACTTTCCCTTTGACAGAGGGAAGGAATGCCTTCAGTGCAAGTCGGATCACCCGAAGCTCCAGAAGGTTGATATGGAGCTTGGACTCCGCCGGAGACCAGAGGCCTCTGATCTCCGCCTCTCCCATGTTTCCCCCCCATCCCAGGAGGGACACGTCCGTCACCACTGTGTGCTCCGGTTGGGGAAGGGAGAGGGATCTGCCCTAGACCCAAAGTCGGTTCATGAGCCACCACTGCAACTACTGTGCAGTGCCCTCTGAGATCTGGGCATAATTGGACAGGTTGCCGTGATGCTGCGCCCACTGAAACTTCAGGTCCCACTGCAGTGCCCGCATATGCCATCTGGCATGAGTGACCAGCAGGATGCAGGAGGCCATGAGGCCCAGTAGCCTCAAGGTCATCCTGACCGAAACCAAGGACAGATGCCGAAAAATCGGAATCATAGCCTGAATATCCTGGACTCGCTGTTCGTCGTGTCCAGAACCGCTCCGATGAAGAGGAGCTTCTGAGAGGGAATCAGGTGCGACTTCGGCACATTGATGGAGAACCCCAGCAAATGCAGGAGGTCGGCTGTAGTCTGGAGGTGGGAAACGACTGCCTGTGGCGAGCCCGCTTTCAACAGCCAGTCGTCGAGATAGGGAAAGACTGGAACCCCTGATCTGCCCAGATGAGTTGCGACCACTGCTATTACTTTCGTGAACATCCGAGGGGCGCTGGTAAGGCCAAAGCGGAGCATGGTAAACTGAAAATGCTTGTGGCCTACCGTAAACCACAGGTAACGCCGGTGGGCGGGCAGGATGGGAATGTGGAAATATGCGTCCTGCAAGTCCAACGCTACCATCCAGTCTCCAGGGACGAGAGCAGACAAGACCTGAGCCAGAGTTAGCATCTTGAACTTCTCCTTCTGGAGGAAGCGATTAACGTACCTAAGGTCCAAGATAGGACGCAGGCCCTTATCCTTCTTGGGCACCAGTAAGTTGTGGGAATAACAACCACGTCCTACTTCTGGTGCAGGAACGCGCTCGATGGCCCCTTTGGCCAAGAGGGCCGGGACTTCCTGTTGAAGAAGTGCCAAGTGATCCCCCGACATGTGGCGGTAGTGGGGTGGCATGGCTGGTGGGGTAGTCTCAAAGGAGAGGGAGTAGCCCCTCCGGACTATGTCTAAAACCCACCTGCCCGAAGTGATGGTTCGCCAGTGGGGGAGGTGATGGGGAATCCTGCCGCCCACTGGCATTTGATGGGCCTGAAAGACCGGACTAGGAAGGTTTTGGGGCAGTAGTGGCCGGGGTGGAAGTGGACTGACCCGCCCGCTGCCCCCTGACCCACCTCTGCGGGTCCCACGTCCGCGCTGAGACTATTGCTGCTGCGGCCTGTGGCTCTGAAGCAAAAGTGTTGGGGCGCCCCTTCCGTGGCCATGAAAGGAGTGAAAAGCAGAAGGCGGAGGAGGGCAAGTGCCCGAAAGGCCCATGGACTTGGCCGTAGCCCGCGAGTCCTTAAAACGCTCCAAAGTATTATCTGCCTTGTTGCCAAAAAGGCAAATGCCATCAAGGCATGTCCATCGGTGTGTTCTGGACATCCCCCGAGAAGCCAGTAGTCCTCAGCCAGGCGTGGGGGCGGAGCGTCGCTGTCGTGGAAATCACTCTGCCCAGCTGTGTCAAGGCCACATCGTATTTTGCCGCATCTCTCCCTTCAGCAATAGCTTTAGAGAGCACTGTCCGGGCCTCCTCCGGACACTGAGGCAGCACCTGCGCCACGGTATCCCACACAGAGTGGGAATAATGGCCCAAGAAGCATGCGGTGTTCACAGACCGCAGCCCTGAACTGGCTGAAGAAAAAACCTTTTTCCCAAACTGTTCCAGTCTCTTGGATTCCCTATCCGGAGGTGCGGTAGGGAAGGCGCTTTGGGACATAAAGGCTTGGACAACCAAGCTCTCAGGGGTGGGGTGTTGGGAGAGAAAGAGGGGGTCACCCTGGGCCGGGCAATGGCATCGGGCCACGTTCCTATCCACAGGAGCCCCTGTGTTGGGCCTGGATCAGGTGCCCAAAATAACATCCAAAAGTGCATCATTAAAGGGCAGCAGTGGCTCCGCAGAGGTAGCCGCTGGCTGAAGCACTTCTGTCAGGAGGTTAGTCCTGATGGCCACTGTAGGGAGTTCGAGGTGGAGAGCCTCGGCCGCCCTAGGCAACACCACTGCATAACTCGCACCCTCCTCCGTAGCCACGGTAGGAGGAGTTAGCATGCCAAGGTCAGGAGAGGTGTCAAGACCGCTGGCATCCCCCAAATCCTCAACCCAGTCCGGGTCAAACTCACACTGTGCTGTAGAGGGTCCTCAGACCCCTTCCAGTCCTCCCCTTCCTCCGAAGGCAGAACAGGTCGAAAATACGGAGGCTGGTGGACAAAGGGGTAGAAAGGCCCAATCGGCATCGGAATCGGCGTCGAGTGACGCCGTTCCGGTGCCATGTCCACTTCAGGGCTGAAACCAGGCACAACGTCGTCCGGGGCACGGGCGATGTCGGGAGTGGTGGCGGTGGGGTTGACGTCAGTGGAGGTGTCACAAGGTCAACCGGCGTTGACCGGGATCCAGGGCTTGATCCTTGGGGCCCTGCTGCACCGGGGCCGAACCCGACAGTGATGATGGAGCCGCCAACAGTAAAGGCGAGGACCCCCAGTCGGGCCTGCGTGACCCGAAGGAGCGCCGGCAGGGCCCGACGACTGAAAGAGGCGGGCCATGGCTGCTAGAAATTCCTGCAGCTGGGCCGGAGTCGCCGACGGACCCGGGAAGTGGGGTAGGCCGATGGCAACACCGTAGGCTCCCCTGGAGCCGCAGGGGAGGCACCACACGCACCCTCAGCCGAGTCGTGCGACGGGTGAGGGGAAGTCGGTGAGCGATGGCGCTTCTTCAACTTGTGATGCTTCGCCTTACCTGACCCCAAGTGAGAAGACTTCGATCCCGAAGAAAGATGGTGATGGCTCCGCGATGGGTCCCTCGACCTCCCACGGTACGGGGACCTTGAGCACCGCGGAGCCGACTGCCGGACTTCAAGCAACTTTCGGGACCACTCCCGCAAAGTTTTTGGGGCCATGGCCCGGCAGTGGGGGCACGACTTGGGGTCATGGTCGCAACCCAGGTAGTAGAGACGCACGCGGTATGGGTGAGGGTCCGTCACCAACATCATTCAATGACAGTCCCCGCAAGTCTTGAAACCGGGCATCCCTACGACACCAGGAGTCGATCGAGTCGAAAAAACCAAGACAAAAAGCTTCAAAAAGACAGTCAAAAAATGACTTGTGGGTACTACTCTCCCCGGACCTGCGCTTGCTGACGCGGAAAAAGAAAGAACTGACATCAGTGCGCGAGGGCAGCGTCTAAGTAGCTGCCGCGACGTCACCTCGCCAACCACGATGCCAACGATGGACGGGGAGCCGCACGACGCCACATTCCGACGCGCAGGGGTACTGTTGACGAAAACTTTCCGGATCCAGTCTGACACCTGGGGGTAATTCTAAGGTAAGGAATCTATCACTATGGGGCCGATTCCGGTTGCAAAATGTACCGACTGACACGAACCCGGAAGGAACCCGACCGACATGTACCCGCGATGTCCGACCCGCAGCAGTACAATGCAATGAGTGTAAACCCAGATCGACTCGCACGGAGCCCAAGCCTCATGACCGACACGCACAGAAAATCGGGCTCACAAGTAATAGAATCTCCGCGACCGACGCGTATGAAACACAGAAGATAGTCAGCGTGAACGAGGCGGATAAGCCCGCACGAGCCAACATCAGCGTCTTTCTTGGTCAGAAGATCGTCTCCTTCATGCCTAGAAAACCCAAAGGAAAAAAGACAAAAAAGGACCAAACAAGCAATGACAAAGCCAATAAATATCCCCCAAAAAAACCTGGGACAAAGACCCACCCACAACTCCACCTATTTAAAGGACATCAATCACTACCATGATCCTTTGCAAATAGGAGACACAGCCAGCAGCAAACACCATCACACAGCAACCACAGACACACTCACAACTCACCCATCACACAACTCACACACCATCAGCACCTCACCAAAAGCACTCACACATACAGCTAGCTAAACCAACACTAACCCACCCTCACTTGCACCCTCACACACACATCACTCATCACCACGCCCCCAAGAAGAATCCAAAGTTCACAGATAGTGAGTTAAAAGTGCTGGTAGACGAGATCATCAGAGTAAAGCCACATTTGTTTGGTACATTGGTCCAAAGGACCCCCATGTCACAGAAAACCAAGATGTGGGCGAGGATTGTGGACAAGGTGAATGCACAAGCACCAGCAAGGCGCACAAAGGACGATATCCAGAACAGGTGGTATGACGTGCGCAGGAGGGCCAAGAAACTCATTTAGAAAGATCACGCCTTGAGTCAGTGCACCGGCAGTGGCCTTCCTGCCAAACCAGTCTACTTCAGGACCTGGGGGGAGAAGGTGCGGGACATCCTACCACCAGAGAGCGTCCATGGTCTAACAGACATACCAGAGCCTGGTGAGTACACAAACAACATACCCAATATTGTGTGGCAAGGGGACAGTGAAACCATGCACCGCAAGCAAAGCCACAGTAACCAATAGATAATCATCCCAAGATGTGTATGCTAGTCAGACAAACACAATACCTGCCATGTCATAGTGACTTGGAACTATGTCATGACATGTACCAACCTACAAACAAATAGAGCAAGGCCGTGGCACAAAGCCAAATAAACACTGCCAGACAGTTCCACCACAAACACACTACCTCACAGTGCAGCTGACTGACAGGAAGGAATAGTGGGGATGCAGGTGAAGTGAGTGTATCCAAAAGCATGATGGGGTTTGTAGTCACAGATAATGCTCCTCATCCAAATTGGTCCATCAAGACCTCTCTGAACCATGCCCACATCACAGGGAGTGGAAAATGACTGACAAGATGGCTGACACTGGGTCCTGCTGTGGGGAGCACAAGGCCCTGGTAGGGGTTGTGTGCAAATCAGAAACAGGACACCACTGACTGACATCCTGAAAGACAATTTGCACGCCCTCCAATGGAAGCCCGTTTCATGGTGGGATGTCTGGCCGGGTGGGAAGGAGGACTGACAGCTCTGACCATACTTACCAGCATGTGGAGACACCCCCCCCCCCCTCAACACAAACTCCACACAACTCACCGGGTACAATGCATTGACCCACACCTCAGTGAAATATCAGCAAAAGATACCCCGTACTGGGTGCTGCTGTGTGAAGCACGGGGGCTCTCTTTGGAGTTGTAGCCAAACAAACACCAGGATTTCACAGTCAACCATCTTGCCATTGCTGTCACACTCCCTCACAGGGAAGCAGAGTCAGGAGGAAGGAAGTATGGGGGTGTTGCCAAGAGCATGATGGGAGTTGCAGTCACAGACAATCCACACCCACCCACATGGCCCAACAAGCTCACACTGAAACATGCTCGCCCCACAGGGAGTGGGAAGGTTCTGTCAAGATGTCTGACACTGGGCTCTGTTGTGGGGAGAACAAGGCCATGCTGGGAACTGGACAACAACAAACACCAGGACTTCACAGTCAGCCATCTTGCCATTGCTGTCACTCTCCCTCACAGGGAAGCAGTGTCAAGAGGGAGGAAGTATGGGCATGCTGGGAAGGGGGGTGTAGCCAAGAGCATGATGGGAGTTGCAGTCACAGACAATCCACACCCACCCACATGGCCCAGCAAGCTCACACCGACACATGCTCACCCCACAGGGAGTGGGAAGGGACTGTCAAGATGTCTGATACTGGGCCTGAGAAATGATGTGGCTGCCAATCACACATATGCACTGACCAAACAAAACCCGGTCGCACACACAGCCATTGCAACCATATGTTCAAAATCATTGTCTGGGGATGCAGTGTCCAGGGGTGCCCCCTGGCCGGGCAGGGGAGGTGTGTCTTGCAGATGACAAATGTGGAGAGCCATATATATGGTACATTGTACAAAACACACAGGAACTCACATATACATCATTGACAGGGGACATCTGACAGTGAATGGAATGGACACCCCAATATAGCCGACACCATAGCATGGTCTCATTCACACTTGGTGCTGTTGTGAGCTGCATTCCACCCTACATCGTGCTGAAACATAGGTATCCTTCACACAACACACCACTCACTGACATAGACACTGTAGACACAAGGTCAAACATGGACAGCATTGGAGGAGAAATGCTACTCATAGCAGCCAAACTGCAACACACACACCACCGGCCCTCACTGTCATGAACATTGAAAAGCCAGAGTGCTACCTTGCCCAATCCATGTCAACATGTGGAACATTGACAAGTCAAATCACATATGCACGTACAAAACTCAGCACCAGACTCATTAACGATGGTGACATCATCACTTGTATGAAATGAGATGGGAACTAGGAAAACTGGAAGAAAAGACTTCCTCCAAAGAGATCACAGGCATACCGGACAGTGACCATGTCGTACCAATACACCAATGTAGCACACAAAGACTAGCAAACTCTGCTACCACACATGCCCCAATAGTACAACATATCCCCAGTGGAATAGCACGTATGTCCTTGTTAAAGCTCACATGTGTACAGGGATGACACACCTTTGTCAGCAACATGATGGCCCTTGAGTAGCAATAATCATGTACAGACAAATCTATCCTTGAGCTGGGCATGCACACACTTCGACATGCACATTGAAATGTTTCTTTATGGCTGGGCAATGTGCAACAACTATATCAATCTCTGTCCGTGACAAGCTGGAAAAAGCAGTGTACAGGCAGGCGTCCGTTCGTACAGTAGAATATGGCATGTTTGTGAACCATTGATGCCTGTAGAAACATAACTTACATTGTGTGTCTCTTCCAAAGACAGGTGGTGCTGGGGACCCAGCACCAAATGAAGAGGATTCCCAGTCCCAGACTCTGGTGGACACTGAGCTCTCTGGTTTGACTCTGTCTCTGTCCTCTTCGGATGACGATGACCAACCTGGCTCCTCCGGTGTGTCATCATGCAGCACCAGCAGCATCAACATCTGCACCCCCTGTACCCACGCCTCCAGCATCTGGAAACCGACAGGGCACCCCCGCCAACACGGACAGACCAAGTCCACTGAACACCCACAGCACAGGGACACAGGACCCTCCCGGAAGCTGCTGCCAACACCACCAGCAACACCACCCAAGGGGTCCCAGTGTCACCTGTGCGGCCCGCCACTGGTCCGGCCCGTGTGGATAGGGGTGCTGGGAGGGGTGGGAGTCAGAGGGCGCACCTTGCAGAGGGGTCTGGACTGCATGACCACCCCCAACTGGCACGCGTCATAGATGCGTACCAGGATAGCACCGGAGGATTTGGCCAGGTAGTGGGGATCCTCAAGGACATACAACAGGAGCAGACTGCCCACCATGCAAGCATGGAGGCAAAGTGGGATGCCCTTACTGCGGTGCATCGGGACATATTCCAATGCCTCCGCCAGATCAGCAGAAACATGTCCACACCTCCCTGTGTGGCCACAACATCTGTTGCAACACCATCTGCCAGTGCCACAGGGAGAGAGGAGGACTCTGGCGGAGAGTCCCCTGCACCGCAGATGCCTGCACCTGAGGATTCCCCCCCCCCCCAAGAAGAAGAGGGGTCATCCGAAGAAGGACATGTGAGACGCAGATGTCCCAGAACATCCCCCAGGGCCTCTAAACCTGTTCTGGACAATGTTCTTTGTGCGCAACCCGTTCACCTTGTTCAATCGCACACAACTCGCCCACATGACATGGAGGGTTCATGTTGGTCCAATGTAGCAGATGACTGTGGACTTTACTCTGGACATTTCATCTACTAGCACTTCCAACTATAATGTGAACTTTGGATTCAAAACCCAATGTACAGCACCCACCATCCTGTGCACTTTCCTCACACATAAATAAACTCACCAGTACACCATACTTGCCTCTGTTGTGATTCCAACTTGTCATGTGTCATGGAGATGTCGATCTGCTCAACAACACAGTGCATGCCAAATACTACAACAATGTGACCACTGTTAGGTGAGTCATGGTGATGTGACACATGTGAGGGAGACACACCACTATGGCAACACAACACATACTCACCATGGCCCTGTTACTCATCCCACACAATGATGTTGACCTGAAACACATAGGTATGCACAGACACAACAACTATCCACAGTCAGTGGTAACAAGTCCACAGGTGAGGTAAGCAAATGTCACTCAGATGTGGGAAGACAGACAACGCACCTAACAAAGCATAGCACAGGTTCATTACACATCAGCAACATGTTTATTCTAAAATAGTTCCAAGGCAATTGTACGTTACGGTGGACACCCGGTCACATTGTGTCTGAGAATTGAAGTCCAGGGGTGTGTGGCACATCGCCTGATGGCAATTGACTACTCCCACACAGGTGTTGGATTCTGGGTGTTGGGGGTGTCAGTGTTGACCAAACAACAGGCAAATTACCCTGGGAACGACAGACACAAGACACAGTCAAAAGCACAGCAGAACAGGAGACAAATGCAATACACATGCACAAAACATGTCACAAGAAACCTACACAGAAACAAGTTAGCAGTACTACCCTATTGTGGAGTACACACCACCTGAATGGACACATCACTGCACGCATCCAGTCAAGTGGCACACAGACACACTCAGACAGCAACAGAGCAGCCACAACAGAACACAACAGGCTAACTCCATACATTGACATAACAACCCTGGAAACTCACATTCAGCTGAAGAAGTTGTTGATGAGGTGTGAGCGGACGTCACCCTCATCCTCATCATCACAGGTGGCGGAGGTTGGTCATCGTCATCCTGGATGAGAGGCACCTTCTTCCGCACTGCCATGTTGTGTAGCATGCAGCATACAAGGATAATTTTGCACACCTTTGCAGGCTCATATAGGAGGGCCCCTCCGGTCTTGTCCAGGCAGCGGAAGCGGCTTTTCTTGAGGCCAAATGTCCGCTCAATCACCCTCCTGCTCCGACCATGTGCCTCATTGTAGCGCTTCTCGGCTGGTGTCACAGGGTTCCTGAGGGGTGTCAGCAACCACGGCATGTTAGGGTATCCGGAGTCACCTACACACAAAAAACATGAACAATTAGCTGAGTTTTGTAGGAGTGCGGAATCCAACATTGCCAAACACACACAATGATAAACAGTCAGTACACACCGACAAGCCAGGCATGCTGATCTGGCATCTGTGACCTCAGCGTTGCAATGCGACTACTCCTCATTATGTAGGCATCGTGCACAGAACCAGGGAACCGTGCACACACATGTGTGATACACATGTCTGCAAGACATACCACCAGAGCATTGATCGAGTGGAAATGTTTCCTGTTCCGGTATGCCTGCTCATGTGCCTGTGGTGGTATCAGGGCCACATGTGTCCCATCAATAGATCCGATGACGTTCGGCATCCTCCCCAGTGTATAAAAGGCATCCTTTATTTCAGGGAGTTCAGCTGGGCTAGGGAACTTGATGTACAGGTCAAGGAAATGCAACATCCACTCCAAGACATCGCGTAGTACACGACTAAACATAGTTTGCGACATCCCACCTGCTGTAGCCACAGTGTACTGGAAGGTACCAGTAGCAAAGAAGTGCAGGGCTGCCATCACCTTCACCTCTGGGGTCAGTGCTGTAGGGTATGTCCGGCTAGGTAGCAGATGTGGCGCCAACTGCTCCGCCAACTCCTCAATCAGTGGCCTGGTGAAGCGGCACCGTCGGATGCAGTCGCGTTCCTGCATGGTTTCAAGGTCTGGGAACGGTCGATGGACAGCTGGTGCCCTGCAGAACAGAGATGAACAAAGGAAAATTGTTGGTTCATCCACCCATGTGGCCATGACCAGGCTCAATATCACATGATACATCATGACATTACACAATGTACTGAGGTGTGGGCTGTTGGGCATAGACAAATATGTCACCTACATGAGCATCACCTCACATCTCAATTCCACATACGTCCCATGTAGTGCAATGGCCAATCTTTGGGCTGTGCCACCCGACCTATGTACTGCTGTGACGTTACAAAAACACACCACAGTGACAAGTGAGGCCTGATGTCTACCAGGCATCAGAGATCTTTGTCATGCAGATACCCAGGGTCCCTGTATTGCCACATCGACACTGGCATGACATGGCGTATCACGTACATGCCACAAGGCAAGCATGAGTCCCACAGGTAGTGGCCACTGTTGTCCCTGCAGGCCCTACATGTACGTCTCTTAGACACACACACACCATCAAGGTGGCTGCACATACCACATGGATGTGGAGACGGTCTCCCATTGGGCACATTTGATCATCCACATCTGAGACACAACATGCACACAGACTGTGGGTGCAAATAAGAATTGTGGCTACAGGTCTCACTGTGACGTACATGCCATCACCCCCAGGACTCAGGGTGTATGTGACATTTCCTAAACATATCCAACCTGCAACTGTGTCCGTGACTTATGCCCATTACTGTACAGTTGCACATCACAGTGGTAATGTGCACAACACACAAAGGATTATGCCCCCATGAACACGTGCACAGCCTGGGAGTGGCTGAACAAAAGTGCCAAACAACAAACCAAATGTTGCCCCCCCCAACACACAGGGAATGCCATAGGACACTGTGTGGCCTAAGCTGTAGTGTGGTAGGTGTGCACATGTGTCCCTGGCAAGTAATTGTGTGTTGAAGCCGTCAAATAGTCACACCAATGAGGTCCGACGCGGGTGACAATGCGTACACATTGCACGGTTCATGACCGAGCCGTGCGTACGGTTTGTCATTGACTGCAATGAGGTCCGACGCGGGTGACAATGCGTACGCATTGCATGGTTCATGATCGAGCCCTGCGTACGCTTTGTCATTGACTGCAATGAGGTCCGACGCGGGTGACAATGCGTACGCATTGCACGGTTCATGACCGAGCCGTGCGTATGCTTTGTTATTGACTGCAATGAGGTCCGACGCTGGTGACAATGTGTACGCATTGCACGGTTCAAGCTGTATGGGAAACCAGGGGAGCAGGTGAGTGTGCAGTCCATTGCCTTCCTAATTCTGTATGTTGTCTGACTAGCAGTACTAGCAGTGTGTACAGCAGTGGCAAGCATTCTCACTGAGTACTGTCATCCCCCAATGTTTGTAGGTACATGTAATGAACAGGTGTTCTGCTGCTAAAGCGCTGTTGTGCTTGCTTAAACTTCCCAGGCATTGTTAACATGTCAGACATGCTGGTTATTTGTCCTTTTCCATGGTTGCACTACCAGTGTAACTCATTTCCCTTTGTGGTCATGACATGTATATCCAAATGTGTGCAGCACAAATATGGAGCATGTGTGTTAATGTAGTTTTAACTTGGTCATCCTCACAGGTTGATGCCCACCAGAAGCAGGAGATATGGCTGACCATCGCCCGGGCAGTTCGTTTGGTGGGGGTCTACAAGCGCCGGATCCGCAAATGCCATAAGAGGTGGCAGGACCTTCGGGGCTGACCCGGAGGATCGCAAGAGTCCAGCTGAAGCTGTCACCTCCTCGCAGGAGGGGCGGACACCGGAGCCTGACCACCACATGCTCCGGATACTGGTGGTGGTCTTCCTGGACCTGGATAGGCAGCTGAAGGCCAGACAGCAGCAAGGAGGGGGTAAGTCCATGCCTAATCTGTGTACTATGTCTGACATGCTAATTGCAGTCTTTTGGCCTGGTTACACTTCCACATTACGTAGTTCTTGTAGTCCAATACTCAGGTCCCTCAATTGTGTGATGCACCCTCCTCATCTGTTCCACAGGTGTGGCCCCTACAGTCTGTTGCTTGTGTCACTACGGCACTGTGTCCCTGCAGTCAGCTATGCTTCAGCCTCTGGACAGCATCTGTTCCCGTGACTCTGTTGTGTGTTTCATGGGTGGTTCAATTGTTTACCTAATGCCTGGGATCTGACATGTGATCTGTGTGTGCCCTTGATATGTGTTCCAATGGCTGGTCTGACTCGCCACATGTGGCTGGGGTATTTCAAACAAAACCATGCAGCAGGGGACTCCAATTTGTGGGCCTCAGGAGTATGTATATAAAGTATGTCACACTAGCTTAGCCACCTCACGTAGACCTGGGCAGTCATGCCTACTCAAGTGCATTTAGAAACACTGTTATCCCACTCCTGTGTATCAACTTACAGGTTGTGCTTAGTGACATGAGCTTTCAGGTGTCTGCCTCTGTGTCATTATGGTGTGGCTTCCTGTTACGTACAACTGGGGTGTCCGTGATTTTGAGGGTCAGCAGGACATCTGAGATGTGACTGTGAGAGACAAGACCTGTGTAACATATAGGTGTGTGATCATTTGTCAGCGCACAATGGTGTATGCAACTGTGCACTTCAGGCAGCTGGGTTACATGCACAGCAGACTGTGATGTGCTAATGTACAGGGAGTTGTGTTCGCAGAGACTCATATGTCTGATTTGCATGATGTGGGATCTTCTGCGTCCTGGATATGTTGTTTGCAGGGGATGGGCAAGTGCACTTGTCATCTGCAGAGTTTGTTTTACCCCTGAGCTATGATTGTGACACAGTGCATACTGTTGTCGTCTGGATGCCCTGCCCCTGTGACAGGAGACAGTGTTGACTGACTTTCGAGGCATGCCAGTGCTATGGCATTATAACTTGCTATGAGTGATCCTGCATTGTGTTCAAAAGTGCACCATGCACCCCCGTGTGGCATTGACAATCAGGACATGAGAACATCATAGTGTGTGTTGCTGGCATGCATCACAAGCATGTGAAATGAGTCTCTGCCCATCCCTTCATCCGGACACCTGTACTGAGTCAGTGGCAAGAGATGTGCTGTGTGTATAATGACAAACTCCTACATGTTCACTTGCATGTCCAACAAATGTGTGGGTGGTGCATGTCGGCACATTGGGGTATTAGCATCCACCATGCAACAGATATATGGGTGCAAGTCAAGGAGGGATATGTGTGCCATGGTTGATGGTGATAATGACAATTGGCTTATTCTAAACAGTGTTGGCACTTTGAGCACTGTTCAGCTGATGATGCCAGGCCTTGCCCTGTAATGTGATGTACTCACTGTGGTGTGTGCAGTCAGTGCAGGTGACTGATGTTGTTCTCTTACTTCCTATTTCTATCCAGATACATCCACGGCCACAGGAGGGAACAGCTCCACGGACCAGGAGGAGCCACAGAGCCTGACAGGGACAGAAGGAGAGGAGTCGGGGGGACCCAGTGGCACAGAGGGCGAGTGGAGCCACACCGAGGAGTCCTCAGCACCATCCACCCCAGCTGAGGGCCACAGCAGCTCGGAGGATGACTCCCTTGTGGAGGCGGCTGTCAGCAGCCACCAAACCCCAGCTAGTGAGGCTGTCCCTGCCACCGCCCCCACCACCACCATCACCACCCTCCCATCGGCTCCCATCCCAGAGGTCTGTGGAGGCTCCCGTGTTCGGGAGCATGTCTCCTTTGTGCCAGGCACCGCACCCCCTGCCCCTGTGTCCCCTGCTGCCCTGAGTGAGGAGTCTGTGGACTTACTTAGACAGATCCATGTAGGGCAGACATCAATGCCTCCATGCACACACCAGTCTGGTCACCCAACTGGTGTCGTTCATGAAGGGCATTTCATCTGGCATGTCTGCCCTACAGAGGACCAATCAGTCCGTGGCCTCCTCCCTGACGGCAGCAGTGTCCCTCCTCCAACAGTCCCGTACCCATCCTACCCCTGCACCACCCACGATTCCTAGCACCCTACCTGTCCCAAGTACACACACACCTGCACATTCTCACAAAGCCACAGACACGGGTAGCACACAAACACCCAAATCAAGGTCTAGACGTACACACAAGCAAGCGCAGGGGACTGATACCACACGGGATGGTTTGCAGACACACACAAAGTCATCCACAACCACTCCGCAGTCCTCTGAAACCTCTCCCTCCCAGCCCCCTTCCCTTGCCTCACTTGCAACCCTATTTCCACACAAGCTCTTCCTCTGTGACCATGGCCTCTTCCCCACCGATCCAGCAGATCCAGCTTACAAGGGGATGAGGAGGTCCCCACACACAGAGGGGAGTGCCCCTCACACCCGGACACCCTCCCCCAGGTGCAGTCAGACTGAGGCCCCCACCCGCAACTCCCCCTGGAGCCGGAAGAGCAAGACCCCACCCCGCCACACAGCTACAAGACGAAGTCTCCGTTCTCCATCCCCCAGGCCACCACTCCAGAGGTTCCCCCGCCACACCCTGCCCCGGGTTCCCCCACCCACAGATACACCATCCCCAAAATGCTGAGGCCCTCCCCTCTACCACTTGCTCCTTCACACCCGGTCAGACGGTTAGTGCCACTGACATGGGGACCGTGTCCCCCCCCTCTGTCCTGCCGACCTCACCCGCACCCCATTCCGCTCACATGGATTTAGGCACTGCAGTGGAGTCCATGACCACCCCGTCTGACTTGGGCACTGCAGTGGGGACACAATCCACTCCATCTGACCTGCCCACTGAAGTTGTTTCGGCGCCCACCCCATCTGACTTGTGCCCCACAGTTGTGACTGCACACACCACTTCAGTCAGCTCCACTACAGTTGCAAGTGACTCTCCTGCATCCACCACTCCTTCACTGCCTCCTTCTGCTGCGCCCTGATCCTGATCCTGTCCCTGCGGTGCCTGGCCTGCCCCCATGTATGACCCTCCGAGGGGATGTCCCCTGTCCTTACCAGTGCAGGCAAGCAACGTGTGACAGTTGTCACTCAAGTGCACTCCTTGTCATTTGATAATGGACTGGCCATTGGCCTTTGGTTTGAACGGACGTTTACAATTTCATGCTGAATAAATTTTTTTTTCTTCTTCCTTGTGAACTTGATTTAGCTGTACATTAGGTTGATGATGTTTAGCATGCCCTTGCACCTGTAATGCTTGGTTTCAAATGTTGAATACTGAGGTGTTGATGTGAGGTACTCCATGTGGTCCATGAGATATGTATCCTATTCTGTTCGGTATCCATGTCATCCTTTGCAGCTAACTGGGTGTGTCATGATCAACAATTTGTGGACATCTCTGTGAACATTTCATTTGCATGGTCACATCTGTGGCTTGCAACCATGCACATATGATGTGCTTCCCATTGTCCAATTTGTCTATTTCCCTGACTTTGGGCGCATCAGCACTGGACCTACAGGTGTGGGCATCATTGGTATAGGAGCAACTGGGTCCTCTGTGCAACTTGCTGCACATATGTGTTGTGTATGTGCAGATGACTATGGGGAGACTCCCGTACCCAGGCTGTTGTGAAAAGAGGCTTCATTGTGTGGTAACTGATGGCTGACTGACCAATTGTTCTGCTGACATGAGTGAGACGTGCTGTGACTATGTTTGGCACAGCTGGGCTTCCACAGGAGTTGGGTCCCCTCAAGTAAGTGTGTTGTTCCGTGACATAGCCTGGGCCCATGGTGTGTGTTGTGTGAGCATGTGTGTGTGTCCACATCCCTTTTCATACACAGGCAGTGTTCCCTTGATATGTTCCTGTTGTTTATGCTTGCTGAGTGGTACTGTGTTCATCCCACAACTTTTCCATGGGCTACCAGATGTGTGAGTGCATGACACACTAATGTTAATTGGTGTTTCATCATTGGGATTTGTCAGTTCTGAGAGGTGATGATGTTGTCAGACGCAGATGGGACACAGTCAGGGGTCCCCAAGGCACTTGTTTGTTCGCAATATCATGTTGTTGTCCCTAGGTGATACCTTTCAGTGATTGAGACATGTGTATGTGTGTGTGACTGCTCCCACTTGTCCGGTTCAGGGCTGCAATGTTTGCAGGTGTCAGCATTTGTGCCTTGTGGTTCGCCTTGGCTTCTGCATTGTCCTGGGACTGTGGCAGGTATTCTGAAGGTTACGTGAGCTTTGACATCATGGCCATGTACCGCACACGGTGCAGTATGTCTGTCATTCACCAGGGTTGTAAACTGTTCTTGTGTGATGAGTCTGTGCACCTTAGTTCCTCCCAACATTCCTGTGTTTGTCATGGGTGCATGTGCAATGTCACCTGTCCATGTGGGCTTCACAGATGCACATTGTTGCAGTTCAGGGTGTGTGGTGTTGAGGGTGGACTGATGTAAATGTTTGCATGGATGGGCCCCTAGCTCCCGTTTGTCCATGGATGACGGGCCATGCTGAGTGATTTGTGTTTGTGTAGATGTGATGTACGTTTGTGGCACAGGACACATGTCTGGTTTTCACAGTTTGTACGACATCTACCTTTGTCATCACAGTGGAGGTGTCATGCATGCTTGTGTCACCCCAATGTCTGGTCCCCGGGGGTAGTGCTGTTGTGTGTCATTCTCTTGCTGTGTTAGTTTGTGTTCATTCCAGCTTGTGTCACATGTGTCTGTTGTGCTCCCTCTCATCTCACAATGTCTGATTGCCCGCTAAGGGGGCCCATTGATGGGTTACTTTTGTATGGCACTGTGTCCACATCTGTGTCACTGTGTTTCAGCCCCTCTCATGTGTTGTGTAGTTGCCTGTGGATACTGAGACACACACACACACACACACGTTGTGTCAGATGTGCAGTGTGAGGTTGCCTGTTTGTGTTTGTGAATCTGCACCAGTGCATTGGTATTGCTGTTGTGGGCCATTGTCGGGATGTTGTTTTTGTGATTTACCCTGCTTTGCATATCACATCATTCTGCACATTCATCCGGGTTGTTAGGTCCCATTGCTGGCATGGAATGGGAGTTTTTGACCTGACACCTACAGTCTACACAGGTTGTTTTGATTTGTGTGTCTATTTTCGAGATGTGTGTATGCTTTGTGATTGTCACTTCTGCTTTTGTGTCATTGTACACTGTATGCATTGTCAGCCCCCATGGGTGGTGAAGGAGAGTAGGATCTGCTTCACATGGGTACCCCCACTTTTTGCTGGTGTTTCACTGTTTTTCGACCTTAGTCTGGCTGTGGCCCTGCTAATCAGGACCACAGCCTAGCTGCTTCCTCTCTAAAATCGTTTGCATGTACATTAGGTACATATCTAATTGGATTCTGGAGTGCCTTATAAGCCCCTAGTATATGGTATACTATGGGCCCGATTCATAGAACTAACTTAAGACAAAATCCTAAACTTACTACCATTTTGGTATTCACAGAAGGCACTTACTCCTTTTGGTATTCACAGAAGTTAGGAGTCCTAACTTTGGGACTCCTAAATGCCTTCTGTGAATACCGAAGGTCTTAAAGTTAGGATTTTTCTCAGTTTAGAAGTAGTAAAGTTAGGAATCCTAACTTTAGGACTCCTAAACTAAATACATATATTTTAAATATATACCTGGTGTGGTTGTCCTTTCATTTGATCAGTCAAGAGATTATAGACTGGTAAAACAAACTGCTTTACATTCCTTCAAGACTTAGCCTGAAGGCTGCTCTCCATAGCTACCACTAGGATAGCTTTCAATAATGGTTGTCTTTAACCATTCACCATAAGGGGTTGTTTGGACTGATACAAGGTGCCCACTAGAACTAGTGGACAGCATATATCAGGCCACCTTCTCACAGGTGGTGCTTGTCTGCACAAGGCCGAGACTATGTTATGTTTTCACAGCACGGTTAGCCTCACCACATCTCCGTGGGTATGGGACACAACCACTAGTTTGCCCCAAAAGTGTTTCATGTGTTGGGACCGGGAATCATACATGCTGTTTGGCATTTGCAGCTTTGACCATGATGACACTTACATTTTGGTCACTGTGATGAGGGGGGGTTTAGACGCCATCACCACAATGCTCGACATTTGCTGCAGTTTGGAACCCCACACTTAACTTTTGTTCTACACCGTGAGGGGGTGTTATTTTTACATTGACACAGTGCTATTGTGATGCTTCCCTTGTGTAGGCCACACTCATTTTTTGGTCGCACATGTGCTGGTAGTTACATTGTATGTTCGAAGTCATAAACACTGTTGTGGGCATTTGTCACAGACTATACACTGTTGTCATGATGTTAGGGGGGTGTATTTTGCTGATATACCTAATGTTGGAGTATGATGGATGTGTGGCGCATCACCCATCCTATGGGTGGGGGTGGCAGGGGTGATGGGCAACAGGTCCCCTATGAGTGGGGGTGGCAGGGGTGATGGGCAACATAAGCCCTATGGGTGGGGGTGGCAGTAGTGATTGGCAACAGGTCCCCTATGGGTGGGGTTGGCAGTAGTGCTGGGCAACATAAGCCCTATGAGTGGGGGTGGCAGGGGTAATGGGCAACAGGTCCCCTATGGGTGGGCGTGGCAGTAGTGCTGGGCAACAGCTCCCCTATGGGTGTGGATGGCAGTAGTGCTGGGCAACATAAGCCCTATGAGTGGGGGTGGCAGGGATGATGGGCAACAGATCCCCTATGAGTGGGGGTGGCAGTAGTGCTGGGCAACAGGTCCCTAAAAGTGGGGTGGCAGGGGTGACGGGCAACAAGTCCCCTATGGGAGGGGTGGCAGGGGTGATGGGCAACATAAGCCCTATGGGTGGGGGTGGCAGTAGTGCTGGGAAACAGGTCCCCTATGGGTGGGGGTGGCAGTAGTGCTGGGCAACAGGTCCCTTATGAGTGGGGGTGGCAGGGGGAAAGGGCAACAGGCCCCCTATGGTTGGGGATGGCAGGGGTGATCGGCAACAGGTCCCCTATGGGTGGGGGTGGCAGTAGTGCTGAGCAACATGTTCCCTATGGGTGGGTGTGGCAGTAGTGCTGGGCAACATAAGCCCTATGAGTGGGGGTGGCAGGGGTGATGGGCAACAGGTCCCCTATGAGTTGGGCTGGCAGTAGTGCTGGGCTACAGGTCCCCTATGAGTGGGGGTGGCAGGGGTGATGGGCAACAGGTCCCCTGTGGGTGGGGGTGGCAGTAGTGCTGGGCAACAGGTCCCCTATGGGTGGGAGTGGCAGTAGTGATGGGCAACAGGTCCCTTATGGGTGGGGGTAGAAGTAGTGATGGGCAACAGGTCCCCTTTGGGTGGGGGTGGCAGTAGTGCTGGGCAACAGGTCCCCTATGGGTGGGAGTGGCAGTAGTGATGGGCAACAGGTCCCCTATGGGTGGGGGTAGAAGTAGTGATGGGCAACAGGTCCCCTATAGGTGGGGGCGGCAGGGGTGATGGGCAACATAAGCCCTATGGGTGGGGGTGGCAGGGGTGATGGGCAACAGGTCCGCTATGGGTGGGGGAGGCAGTAGTGCTGGGCAACATAACCCCTATGAGTGGGGCTGGCAGTAGTGCTGGGCAACAGGTCCCCTATGAGTGGGGGTGGCAGCGTTGATGGGCAACAGGTCCCCTATAGGTGGGGGTGGCAGGGGTGATGGGCAACATAAGCCCTATGGGTGGAGGTGGTAGTGGTGCTGGCAATACAACCCCTATGGTGGCCTGTTGTTAGTGGCCAGGATGTGCATCCCCTGTGTGTGTGTGCCATTTTGCGGGTACGTGTCATTTGTTTGTGTTGTAGGTGTCTGACTTACCGTCTGCGCCGTCCGCGTCTATTCCTGATCCGGTCATAGATGTAGAGTACTGGTATGACCTGCGCGATGGGATTCATGATGTGTTCGTCTCGTACACACTGCTTGTTGCTCCGTCTCGTACCAGGTGCAAGCTGGTCCGTCTCGTAGCCGTGGATTGAGTTGTGGCGCGAATCGTAGCTGATATGCTTCTTTTCTGGATGCTGTGACGTGCCGTATGTGGCGACCCGTCCGGCGTGTAGGAGTACGTATCGTACTTGTCAGGGCGGAAACTGCTAGGGATACTGCTCTCGGGCGACTCAGTTCGGCGTTAGGAGTTACGGCTCGGACAGAGAATGGAGCTTGAATCACAGCCTACGTGTCGGTCGGGTTTTTGGCACTTATGCGCAACGTACTTCATCAACAGTACGGCCCGGCTACGGGTACGTGTCGGTCGCCAGGTAAGGCTACGAACAGCTGTCGGAGAGCTGTCCGACCCGGATCGGAATCGACCAGCAACTAGGAGGCTTGGAAGAGCGCCAATTAATATATATATATATATATATATATATATATATATATATATATATATAAATATAAATATAAATATATATATTACCTACTGGCGGTCGCCAGTAGGTAGTTATAGTTAGGACCACGTTTCCATAGGAAATCCGCAACATTCTATTTTGAATAACTTTGGCGCCGGTCGACGAATCCTCGCGAATTTTTCAAAATAGGTGGGGCGCTCCGCTCCTTCCCTGAAAGTCTCGGGGGGGATTCGTCAAGCGGGGGCTGAGATAAAAGGGGGGTCCCAAAACGCGTTTTTCCCATGCATTTTTCCATAGGACCTTTAGACAGGGCTACAGCCCGAACGGCTGAACAGAATTACTAGAAATTTGGTAGAGAGGTAGTCCTCAGGTCAAGGAAGTGCCTTTTGTAGGTTTGGTGTAAATCTGTTCAGTAGATTCTGAGAAAATAGCCTTTAAATCAATATATATATCTGAGCCAGCTTACGGTGCGCTTACGGTACGCTTACCGCACGCGTACGGTGGCGTGCGCGAGCGCGATTCTGATTGGCTCTTAGATCTTAGTAAACATTCGAATCGGCCGAAACCAGGAAGCGGCGGCCGCCATTTTCTCTCTCGCACTGAGAGTGATGTTTAAAATATAAAGCACAAAAACATGTAGAGGGGCTGTTTAGACAGCTCCCACACACATAGCAATGTTGAGGGAGTCCCCAAAGATCCCCCAAGGCCAAAAACGGAATTTTTATTTTTTCGCTAATTTCGCCGATTACGCTTACCGTACGCGTACGGTAAAAAATTAGAAAAAAAAAAAAAATATCCACACTCTCCCCACCCCGTGTGCAATTGGTGCCTGAAGGGCACCAATTGTGCATGGCTTATTAAAGATGAGGTAAACTAAAATATTTAAAAAAAAATAATAAAAAAAAAAATTATCCACACTCTTTCCACCCCGTGTGCAAATGGTGCCGGAAGGGCACCATTTGTGCATGGCTTATAACATATACGAAAAATTAAAATATTACCTTTCAAAACGAAGTGCATCATATGTCCTCCATGTGCGCACGGTGCGCGAAGCGCATCGTGCGTACATGGCCCATCTAGCGTAACGTGGGCACGCGGTGCGCGTAGCGCACCGTGCGTGCACGGCACTAACTGCGTAAAGTGGGCGCGCGGTGCGCGAAGCGCACCGCGTGCTCACTGTGCGCGCACGGTGCGCAAAGCGCACCGTGCGCGCACGGAACGAACTACGTTCAGTGGGCGCGCACGCCACGAATGGCGTAAAGTAACTTAGCATTTAAAAAACCGTACAAATTCACTGAAAAAACCATAGGTTTCACACACGTTATAGTTAGGAATTAGCATTTAAAAAACCTTGAAAATTCACTGAAAAAACCATAGGTTTCACACATGTTATAGTTAGCGGAAATTTTACTGATAAAAAACCAATGAAATTCCCCCGTTATAGTTAGTGCAGGCAACTATAACTCACGCGACCGCAATCTTCTGCTGATGACATATGTGTCTTTATGAAAAAAAAATATTTGTAATATATGTATAGCTAAAAATGTATGGAAGAAGACATGGGCAAATAAGTGTCTAAATACAGTATTAGCATCAGCAGAGGATTGCGGTCGCGTGAGTTATAGTTGCCTGCACTAACTATAACGGGGGAATTTCATTGGTTTTTTATCAGTAAAATTTCCGCTAACTATAACATGTGTGAAACCTATGGTTTTTTCAGTGAATATATATATATATATATATATATATATATATATATATATATATATATATATATATATATATATATATATATATATATATATATATATATATATAGTTAGGCTCAGGATTCACTCATACAAACCAGTGAAATTCAACCGTTATAGTTAGTGAGCTAACTAAAACTCGCACCCCGCAATGCACTGCTTACGAACTCACATATAACATCACTCATGCCATGGTCAGTGACACCACTGATGACATCTCAAATGACATCACTCATAACATCATCCAGTGACTGTTTTTAAAAAGTTTATGAGTGTTAAATATATACACCAAGGTGTTCTGGTGAATCAGTGGGTGTATGAGTGCCTGTATAGATGATTCAGTGGGTGTGTAACTGACTGTATAAGTGAGTGATTAGGTGTCTCAGTGAATAAGTTGTCTGAATGTCTGTTTCAGTGTGTCAGTTGGTGTCTAAGTGGCTGTATGGGTGTGCGAGTGGATACGTGAGTGAGTGTACGGGTGAATGATTTGTTGTATGAGTATGGGTGTCTGTGTGAGTGGGTATGTGACTGCCTGTATGGATGAGTGAGTGGGTAGTCAGTGGCTGTATGAGTTAGTGAGTGCATTTGTGAGGGACTGTGTGGGTGAGTGAGCGTGTGTATGGCTGTGTCGGTTAGTGAGTGCATGTGT
This sequence comes from Triturus cristatus, assembly GCF_964204655.1. Taxonomy (NCBI): domain Eukaryota; kingdom Metazoa; phylum Chordata; class Amphibia; order Caudata; family Salamandridae; genus Triturus; species Triturus cristatus. The sequence goes on along the minus strand of NC_140585.1, from coordinate 380,757,010 downwards.
CAGTGGTATATAGATGAGTAACTATGTATGTAAAAGGCAGCATAGGTGAGTGATGAGGTATACGAGTGACTGTATAGGCGAGTGAGTGATTGTGAGAGTGGCTGTATGGATGAGTGTGTGTTTGTGTCAGTGAACTCTTTAGGTGAGGGAGTACTTGTTAGTATCTGTATGAGTAAGTGAGTGGGTGTGTAAGTGTGTGTGGGTTAGTAAGTGGCTGTGTGATTGACTAAGGGAAACTGAGTAGGTGTGTGAGTAGCTGCATGGGTGACTGACTCCGTATGTCAGTGGCTGTATTAGTAAGCCCTCGCTGCTGTCCCCCGCATCCAACGAAAGACCACCAGTGGCAGATCATTCTCCTACCTCGCCGCCAAGACATGGAACACCCTCCTCACCCACCTACGGCAGACCCAGGACCTGCTCACCTTCAGAAGACATCTCAAGACCTGGCTCTTCGAGCACTAGTGGTTCCCCCTCCCTTCAGCGCCTTGAGACCCTCACGGGTAAGTAGTGCGCTATACAAATTCCCCGATTGATTGATTGGGTGTATGAGAGGCTGTATGTGTGAGTGAGTGGATGTGTGTGTAGTCCTAAGAATCAGTGAGTGGGTGTGTAAGTACTGGTGTAAGTGTGTGAATTGGGTTAAGAATGGTACTGTGGAAGCTGAAGTGGATGTATGAATAATATAGTTTTGATTCCGGACTATATTTATCCCAAATGTACCTTCCCTTTTTCTAAGGACCCCTGTTTCTTGTTAAAAAACATAATTACCCAAGGTCCTTGATTACCTCTTCTGAGTCTCATTGTTGCTGGAGGTCCCAGGCAGATCTAAGTGCATTGTCACCCTGCCTTGAACAAACCGGTGGAATTCCTTTCCCCGCACCGGAACTCCCTGCCCGGTATCGCCCTGTTGCCTTGCCTCCGTGCCGTCCATTCATTTAGATTTACTCTTCGGCACCGCTCTCCCCGGTGTGGCTACGCTCTCCTGCATTGCCAGCGAGTTTTCCCTGGATTACGTACCTTGACAAGTACTCCCAACTGTTACTCATACAGGTCTATTCCCCTTGTTGTACCCTTGGTGGTGCTCAGCTAATGTTAGCTGTTCACGCGGTCTCGGTACCTCGCCTCCACTGAACCACTTCCCGCTTCCAGTGGGCAATTTCTTATGCTCAGGCCAGCAACTTTAATTTGTCCTGATGATGATCCTAGTATTCTAAGACAGGATCGAAACGTCGTCGACCTAAGTTAACAACGTGCACATTAAGCCATTGTGTTAAAAAAAGTGCATGTGCTGTTACAAAAAAGCTTCAAAACATTGGATTTGCATACAAGCTCTCTCCGTCTTGCCTGAAATGCCCCCTTGTATGTAATTGTTTTACATGTATTGTCTGTTTTTTCCCCCCAAAGGATACAGGACTGTGTCCCACAATAGTATGTATATTGTACGTGTGATTATTACATTGTAGGAATAAATAGGTTTGTCCGGCTGGACATCCCACAATATAGTTTCGATTCCGGACTATATTTATCCCAAATGTACCTTCCCTTTTTCTAAGGACCACTGTTTCTTGTTAAAAAACATAATTACCCAAGGTCCTTGCTTACCTCTTCTGGGTACCCTTGTGTCTTTTCAAATACAAACAATGTCTGGCGAGCAAAAGATTAAAGTTTTTAAAAATTAGCCCTCAGCGCACTGCTTACTTGCTACGAGTGTCAAGGTCAAATAGGAATACATGCAGACATATAGCCAAAATAGTGCATTCTGAATGGACGTCCTCTTATGTCAGAAACACTGATAACATTTAGAATATATGGATTGCCATTTGATCACTTGTGAGAAGTCCTTCCAATTAGTGCACAAGATTCTGCCAGAAAACGGCCTCACCTACAGCGGTTGTACTTGTTAGATGCTAAATCTTACTCAGTGCTGATAAAACTGAGTCCCAGAGGAAGCCTGCTACTGCAGTACATGTTTGCCCTTCCCTGGGAACACGGCCTTCACGCCTCCGCTGATACCAACAGCCCTTGAGGTCAACAAGGTATGAAGTATGTCTCTTATTCCTAAGAAGCTCTAGACTGCAAATTGCTCTGCTTACAATGCTCTTTCTAAGTGTAGCGCATAGAAGTAGGTTTCAAGGTGTTGTGTTTTGGGTTTTAGATGACATTTTAAACATGTTAGAACTGTTCATTTTATTCTTGTGGCTTACAACGTGTCTTCTTATTGTTTAATGATATCCTGTGTATTGTTTTAGAAGTACTGAGAAACATTTTATTTCTGTCGAAATATATGCTTTTATTTAGAAGTGTCTATTTTTCATAGTGTGTGCGAGATTGTGGATAAGAAAATAGTTTGTTTCTGTTACCAGGTCTCCCTGATCCTTTAATAAGGCTAGTTAGCCACCCAAAAGCAATAACTCCCCTTCAACAATGTATTGGATAGGGCTCTGTGGGGCTACAATAACCCTGGTGTATTGAACTAGGTTCACTTGTGCCAGCTGTGGGTTGGAAAGCAAACCCATGTATCATAAAATACGACTTTGCCGTAGTTCTACAACCCCCTATAACATGACAAAATTGTCTTACACCTAATTTTCTTATGAGTACATAGTAAAGTGGTAGACCACATGCCTAGGGCTGGCAAATTAAATTCTACTAGTGGACCTGCAGTGCTTATTGAGCACCCTTCTTAAGTAACCCCAGAAAACATACCTGATGGCAGTTTTAAACTGCCAATTCAACTTGGCAAAATAGCCCATTTGCCAAGCCTAAAACTCTGTTTTTATCACATATAAGTCACCCTAAGCAATCTTTATGGTAGGGTGCATTGTTATTAGAAAGTTGGACAGGTACTTTCAAGTTTTACTCAGAAATTCATTCTTCACTATTGCAAAAGGCCTACCTCTCCCATAGGATAACAGTGGGTTACCAGAGGTATGAAGGCTCTGTAATCTACTTAATCACATTCAGTTCAAACTTAACTCCATACGGAAACCATAATGAATCCTGAATATCAAATAATCAATGATACATAGATAATTAATACATACTGTGCTAGACAAACAGAACTTCCGTCATACATGTATTATATTGATACATAAACAAATGAAGGTATAGTCTAAGAAAGTGAATCAGTAGTGCACACGATGCAGTGCTCGCATAGTAAACATTGACAACAGTTACAACACAAAAACACTCTATTCCCCAATAATTGTATACAGTACAAGTCCTCAAAAATTTAGAAAAGCTTTTATAGAGTTAGCAAGCCCTCTCTGTTCATTGCAGGTGCCAAACAATCAAGGGGTTTTGTTGATGTTTGACCCCAATATCTTTAAGGGGTCTCCTCAGGACGTCGTCATCCAACTACCACACCACCAAGGTGTTATGTCCTTCCATCAATAATTTCCAGTGGTAATCTAGGAAATGTTGGTATTCCACAGTCGCATAGAAGTTGCAGCATCTTCAATTCAGCCGGAGACCGCCGCACTCCTCACTACAAATGTACCTCTCGCGTCACAGATGCATGTGAGCGGTTCGTTTGTAGCAAGGAGCTCGGAGGTAGTGATGTCGACAAAACCCCTGATTGGTTGACACCTGCAATTATTCAATATTCAGGATTCATTAAGGTTTCTGTATGGAATTAAGTTTGCACTGAATAAGATTAAGTAGATTACAGAGCCTTCCTACCTCTGGATGAATACTATAGATTTGAATAAGTCCCATGAGACCTTCTGTACAGATTGATACATTTTCCCATGTCCCGTGGGCGTATTGGGTTGTCCTTGTTATAGATATGTAGCCTGTCTTGGGTCACATGACCTGGTGTGACTGACAGACTTTGTGAATTCCTCCCAGACAGTCACACAATAGAGGGATCAGGTGTGCCTAGATGGGCCATCTGCTGACAGGATGGGGGGAGCTCTGCACATCCGACTCACAACTAACTAGCATGTCCTCTGCCTTCACTCAAAGGATTGAACAACCCCACATTGTTACTGCAGCCAGATTGGAGCCAGGGAAGAGGAGGCAAGAAATTCCATGCACTTCAAAGCCACTGTCTAGAAGTTTCTTCCACATTCCAGAATTAGGGCATCTATGTGTAAAAAGGGGATCTCAGACACCAGCTCTTCAGTACACTTCTCAAACTGTAGATAATCTGACAGGATGAAGGACTGTGTTGTGCTCCTGGAAGGAATGTCACTCTGCTGGACTGCTACTCTCAAGGAACTGTTGTGCTGGCCTGCTGTCCTTTTGCCTGGGGAGGAAGAACTGGACCTGCAACTTCATCTTGAACCCAGGGCTACCAGAGTGATTCCAAGGGCGAGTCTACGGGCCTTCTGATCTGAGCCTTTGTACATAAAAGGCTCCCCAAGATTCTGCATTAGACCCTGGACCCTGCTTCAGTGAATTCCTGACCATCAGGTAGTGCCCCTGTGGTCCTGGACCCTTGTGTGGCTCAACAAGCTGAAATCAAGCTTTTGGGCTATTCGCAACAGTGGACGAGCCTGTTCGCAGTGAGACCTCGCCTTTCACTACGTCCAGTGTGACCAGATTTCCCGAGCTGGGGCTTTGTCCTTTATGATGCTCTTTTTGCAAAAATCTTTCAAAATCTACAACTCTAGTTTTACTGATTGGATTTTTGTCATTTTAGTCTGGTTTTGTTGTTTTATTTTTTTAATTTTACTCTATTGTCTTACTTGGTGTGGGATCCTTTTTGTGTGGTGTTTTTCACTTTATTACTGTTGCACAAATACTTTAAACATTGTCTCTACGTTAAGCCTGACTGCTCGGTGCCAAGCTACCATAAAGCTGAGCACAGGTTAATTTAGGGTTGGCTTGTGTCTTACCCTGACTTGTACTGTGGTTGCTGCTTGACCAGGGCTCACACCCCAGTTAACCATCAACCCAATTGCTCATGGCCATAGTGCCTCTGCTAGAAAGAATGTGGCTGGTAGCCCCTACCATGGTCACAGAAGGATCACAATCAGGGTGAGGCTGGGGTGGGCCATATCAAACCCTAAATACCTGGTAGTTAACCTTAATTTCTTTCAAGCGCAAGGGCTATATCAGCTTTGTAGGAACAGGCAAGTGTTATCGAAGGGCATGTCCATGAGGGATGCCTGGACATACCCTGAAAAACCAAATGAATTCAGCCAGGCGTCGTGGTGGAGGGCCACCGATGAAGCAATAGCCCAGCCCAGCAAGTCAGTTGTGCCCAGCACGCATATGATGGCAAACTTTGCCTTGTCGCTTCCATCAGTCATAGCCTGTTTCAGGATGTATTGGGGCTCAAATGAGACCATAGGCAGCATTTTTTAACCCTGGCCCACACAGTGTGGCTATTTCGGCCTAAGAGGTGCGCTGGGTTCACCAACCGCGGTTAAATATGAGCATAAGAGAAAATCCTCTTACCGGAGGTATCGAGCCTCTTGGATTCCCTATCTGGTGAGTGGAAGGAAATGTGCCAGAATTCACCCTGAATGTTGAGGCCTACATCACCAAGCTTTCAGTGGTGAGGTGCTGGTTTAGGAAAGCTGGATGCCCTGGAGCGTGGAGGTGGTGACGTGCAATTGTCCTGTGAACGGGGGTGCTCATGAAGGGCTTGGACCAGTCCCACTGCTGGACATCAGAGAGGGCTTCACTGAATGGTAGTATAGGGTCTGTGTGGAATATCCAGGGCTGAAGCACCTCTTTTGAAACATTAATCATGACTTCCATGGAGTGCAACTGGAAATCAGACACTCTCCTCAGCACAACAGCAAAGGATGCTCCTTCCTTTATAGACACACTAGGACGAGAGACAATAGCAGTGCCTGCTGAAATGACCAGATCACTGGCATCCTCCAACTCCTCATACCAGTCATCATCCAATTGGGCCAAAGGGTCTTCATGGGGATCAGAGTAGAAATAAGAATCCTCAGATCCACCCAAGTCAAAATCCTCACAGAACCTGTAAACAAAAGAGGCACTGTCTCCGACCGGGACAGTTGATGGAGTCTGATCACCGCAGGTGTCGAACGATGCCAATCGGGCTCCGTATCGGAGTCAGGAATGACTATGGGCTTGGCAATAACAAGCAGTGTTGGCAGTGGCACCGGGAACGGCACAACAGGACCAAACTCCATCAAAGGTTGTGGGTTCATGACCAAGTCAGTCTGGATCAAATAACGGATCCAGAAGGCCCGACTGGTGGCAGAAGTCCAGTGGGTGTGCCTTCCAGAGCTGTGGTGCCTGAAAGCACTCCAGAGGGGTCTGCATGCCTAAATATGAGGTGCACAGCCTCATAAAGTTCCTTAAGTTGTGCGTGGGATGATCTGGTTCTGGGTAATTCAAGGAGGCTCGGAGCAGACCCAGGTTCCGGGGGAGAGTGTGGGGGCGTGCCTTGACGTGCGTTGTTGTTCCTACACCTCGTTCGATAACTTGGACCAGTGAGGAGAAGTTAAAGGGCGATTCAGATTCTTGGATTTTTTTATGTTTGTGGGACTTACCCAAATTCAACTTTGACCGTGATGACGACTGATGGGAATGACTTTGAGAATGGGTCTGGGAACATCCATGCGACCAGGACCCAGAACGGTGCAAAGTCTTCAGATGTCTGGCCACCAGGAGCTATATCTCCCTAATCGCCTTCAGATTTGAAGTACAGCAGTCAGGGGAGTTCTTGTCTTGTAGTAGTGGTCTGACTCCAGGCACCACAAGTAAATCAGGGGTGGGTCCGTCACAGACATTAGCGTGTGATATGTCCCACAAGGTTTAAAACCCACTGGCTTTTTAGGGGACATCACTAGCACACTGGAAGCAAAAATGCACAAACGTCTGACAAAAGGTAAAAAAAAAGTGGCAAAAAAAGGACCTGGGTAGCTCTTCCGGATCCACGCTGTTAGCGTGGGAAGAGTGTGGCACCGCGGCCAGGGCGCTGACTCCGGAATCTGGGGATCACGGCTCGATCCCCGGCACCAGTGGCAGATTAGCCCAGCACCATGTGACTCTGGGCAATAGCTTGCTTAATCTTCCCTACGGCTCCCAGCGCCTAGAGACCCTTACGGGTGATTGTTCGCGCTTTACAAATGTGGATTATTATTATTATTAGCGATGAAAGAAAAGAACTGATGTCAACGCTCTGGGGTGGCACCTATATAGGCACCACGCACTTCACATACAGTGCAGAAGATACTTCCGAGGCCGACGCTGAGCCGTTTAATGCCACATACCGGTGACCTGGGGTACTGCTCAAGATTTTCCAGACCCAGTATCACACGTGAGGAATATTTTAAGGTAAGGAATCTGTGGCTAGAAGCCTCTATCAGGCAAAAAACATTTGCTGCATCCGGCTGTCCTGTATGGTTTGGGGGTAAAGACACCCATTTGTCCTCTGAATCTGCCGGCAGGATCTGACCAGCCACACCCCATAAAGCGTAGCTGTAGTGGCCCAGGCATTGACTGAGCTTAAAGCAAGGCTAGCAGAAGAAAATAAGCACTTGCCAAAAGTCTCAATGCATTTGAACCCGGGGTCAGGAAGTGTTGTAGGAAAGGTGTTAGCTTCAGTCTACTGGTGGATGCTAGGCCTCCCAGACTCTCTGGCAGCAAGTGTTGAGTCAGAAAGTCAGGCTTGCTCTGCGCCGGTCTGTGGGGGTAAGCTACCTGCCAATCCACTGGGGGCCTGGAACATGGCCTTACCCAAATGCCCAAGAGAATCGGTCAGGACGTTAGTTTTGACTACCATGGCAGGGAGCTGCAGGAGGAAGTCCAGAGTATGGGGATGTGTCCAGACCACTGGCATCCTATAATACTGCATACCAGTTGCCCTCATCATTCATAATGTGCAGCGAATTTGCCACCCAATCACAATTGTAGTCAGAATCTGAGGCAAAGAGGTGATTTAAAGTCTCAGGTCTGATGCCTGAAAACGCAATGTTTTGGAGTCAGAAGGGTTTGCTATAGACTGCGCTCCAGTGGGATTGGAAAGTGTCCTTAAAAGAGGCAAGGCCAGCTCAAAGTTAGAAACCACTATAGGTTGTGGATCCTCTTCTGGCACTGGTGGGGTCCATGCTAAGGCAACCAGTGAAGCGGGTGCAATAGGCACATACAGTGCAGAGGGTGAACCTACCCATTGGATCTAGACTGGAGGCCTCTGCAAAGACATTCCTAAGGGAACAAGAATCATTCCAAATATGCTTAGCATGACTTCCCTAAATGATTGTATTTGCTGGGATGTCACTAACAGACCTGGTAATTTGGGTTGCCTAGTGACCAAACTTGGAATCGGCTCTTCAGAAGCCCAGGAGGGAGACGAGTGGCACATGTGCACAAAGGTATCCTAGAGTCTGGAGTTCTAGAGTGGGTGGAAAGGGTCGATTCCCACTTGGACTTTTTTTGCTTCTTCTTAGACGTACCCAAATACCTCAGCTACGATGAGGATTTGGCGCAGAAATGCCTTTGAGAATGGGACCTTCCTTCTGAATTCATCAGATGCAATGCAGGGTCATCCAATGTTTGTCGAAGTTTGCCTTACGCTCTAATATGGCTGTGCCCCAAACCCAGGGCCCATAGGCATACCTCATAGGAGTCTATCAAAAAATATTTTTTGCAACAGTCCCTACAAAATTTAAACCATGTTGTTTTGTGAGGTGACATATTTGTGTTGCATTTGATTTGATGTTGATTTTTGGAAAAAAGTCTCTTCAAAAACGAGAGCAGTAGAGTTAGCGCACCCCGTCTGAAGGCGTGGAAAGAAAGGAACCGATGTCTGTACTCCTGGGTGGAGCTTATATGGGGCATTGCTAATCACTTCTGGTGTGGAACAATGTTGTTGCAGAACTGCATAATGCCACATACCGACATGCAGGAGTATTACTTTTGTGTTTTTTGGGTCCAGTCTGACGATTATTCACAAGGAGCAGAATCTGTGGCTAGAAGTATCCATCAGAAAGCAAGCATCAATGTGAAATATAATGTGCAAAATAATTTGTATATCAACTACTGCATTTTGCTTTACTAATCAAGCAGGCTGGCCTTTGCATAATAAGTAGAAAAGAGTGTCTAAGTCTGATGCAAATGCTTCTATGGGGAGAGACATCTTCTGGGAGCTTCGCGCAAGCTGTATGCTGCATACTTCTTAGCTGAGGGATATGTACTGAAGCAGCCAGTCTTATCTATGCTTTTTGCAGTTCAGTACATGGGTAAACTATGCCCTCAAAAGACAGTAGTTGCTCAAAAATGCACGTTATAATGCATCAAAGGTATGTGTGTTAGAGAACAGCTTTGAAACGTGTATGGCTACTTTAGTCCTAAGAAAAACGTAGCTAAAAGCTAGAAAGGGAGGTTTTTTTACCATAGGCATTTTTCATCACTTATTGCTTTGATTTAATGAATACTGTCAAACACCACCCTAGAAGTTGGATTTTTTTTTATATATTGTCTAATCTTGTGTTTATTATTGTAGTAAACTCTAACCATGTAATCTGCACTAGATTATGTCATTATATATTTGTAAAGTCTCTTAAATATATTATAAAGAGTAGATTTCATATGTGATCATCCATTGGAAAGAGGGGTCCTAAAACTCCCAAAAAACTAAGAAAAATCCTGTAGTCTAACAGGACTGTTTGTTTTCAGAGGCGCACCATCCCCAAGTAGGTCGTGAAAAGTACTGGGTTACAGGCTGCCTGGTTTTATGGCTTGATTTGGTAATTTAGCCTGAGTCTGTATTTGCTAGAAAGTTTTGGGTATCTAAGTCTGGGCTGTTTTGCTGGTGAACTTGCAAAATCATATCACTATAACTTTGCATAGCTGAAACTATGTTTGTAGAGAGCACTTTTAATTCTGAACGACTGTAGAATTTGAAATCACATTCTATTATAATTTGGCCTGGCCTGTGACTTAGTTGCCACCTAGCTTTTGCAATGAAGACAGACATTTTAGGCTCAATCGCTTTTTCCTTTTTCCTTTTTTGTTTAAGCCCCTTTATTGGCACAGCAAAGCTGCAGATGCCACTGGTCATATACACATGTCTCTGCTGGCAGCACCATACTTTCGAAATGTATACATGTCTAGAGCTAAACCACTTATAAAACAAGCATTGGTAAATAAATGCATTAGGTTTTGCCTATGTGATTAATAATACGTTGTTTTTTGTTGTAAGTTGTAGCTTGGTGAATAGTTGTGCAATATAAGTTACTGAAAGTCTGTTCAAGTGTTATGACTTGTTTTTTATGAAAGGCAATGTATTATGTTGTTAGTGGTGTTATTAGAAAGCCATTGGTTTCGCCTTTGGGACCTATATATTACGTTGTACAATTTAGTTACTAAAAAATATTGATGTTAATAGAATCCACAGGTGAAATCTATTGGCTTTGCCAATGCTTGTTTTCTGTTTAGGCAGCTAAGCCCTGGAAGTTGCTGTAGGAAAGTGCCTCTTTTGGACAAGGACATTTTGTCTGGAAAATTATGTTATTTCGACTGGAAGTGCACATGATATCTGCCAACCAGGTATCCTGTGTCAGAAGCCCTTTTCCTAATCTGTAACGTTTTGTTTCCCAATTGGCACAACTTCAGTATCCCTTGTAAGTCCCTAGTAGATGGTATACCTGGTACCTAGGGCATTGGCACTGAAGAAGGACCCCAAGGGTAGCAGCACAAAATATGCCACCCTAGGGTCCCCTCACCAAGCCCATGCACACTGTCATTGCAGACTGTGTGCCTTAGTGCAGACAAAACCGAAGAGTAGACAAGGCACACAGCCCTGAGTGCCATGTCCAGATACACTGCATGGGATATAGGTAAGACACCCCTCTCTAGCAGGCCTTTAGCCCTATGGCAAGGTGCACCGTACCCAGTTGAGAGGACATTTCTGGATGAGCAGATATGCCAGTACAATAGACATGTAGATTCTTGGATATTGTAAGTGAACAGGGAAGCCATGAGCAGTACATGGGCAGGGCACTCGTCATTACGAGTTCCCCAGCTCCATGATGACTTCACTGTATTATGGGATGCTTCTTACTGAACATCTTGTCTCAGTGTAAGATTTATAATAAATTGCACACAGAGGACCCCTTAGAGAGGTCCCCTGAAACCTCCCAACGCTTACTGTGGTCACCGACTGGTCTTGGCCAGCCTGTCACCACCAGCCAGAGCTCTCACTTCAACGGGGTGAGCACCAGCACACTCAGAGGTCGAGAACAAAGCCTGTCCTGGGCGGAGGTGTTTACACTGCCAACCCCACCCCGGTCAGGAAGAGCCATCCTTGGAGGGAAGCTACAAAAGCCTTGCTGCCTTTGAAATGCCACCCCAGCCTCTCCTGTTAGAAGTAGCAGGCCCCCCTTCTGTCCTCACCCCTTTTGGCAGAAACACAGGCAGGAAAACCAAGTTAGAATAGAAAGTGTTCTCCCCTCTGCCAACACCACCCCAAGGGTGTTGGGAGGCGAGGTGAAGCACATTTTTACGTGGCTACCATCGTGAAGATGGCAGGACTTCACCAATCAGGGCTAGGGCTATGTCCTCCTTTCCACAGGAGGTGGACATACTAGAGGGTGTAGACCCCAGGTAAGGGGCCCATTGGCCTCTACCTGTCACTTCCTCACAAATGCCTCTAAAGTTTGTATTCAGGTGGCATCCCCAGACCCTGAACTTGGATTCCACGCACACAAGAAGACGAATGAAGAACCACTGGTGGTCCGAGAACTGCAGACCTCATGGTGGATCTTTGAGCACAAACTCCTGCCTGCCGCCATAGAACTCAAAAATCGCCATCCTCCAAATCATCTCATCACTGTGTGGCTTCCACAAACTCCGGAGGGTCATAGGCATTTCAAAAATCACCAAAGAACTCCTTCGAGATAGAGGTATGAACAGCAAAGTCCGGTCCAGCGACTTGCAGCTCCCCAGCCTAACCGACATCTCCGAGTGTCATCTGAAGGTAGGCTTGCTCTGGAGGGTCAGCTCAGCCTCTGCAGTTTTGAGACCCCAGGACCCATCGGTGCTGCAAGGTACCAATAACTGTGGTACCAGACCCCCTGCTGCAAAAACCTACAGAACCGACTCCAGGCACACTCTAACTTTACAGCAAACCAGCACCCGATGATGGACATCAGGACTCCGGGACCCACCTTAGCAGTTTCAGAATCGGCGCTCCAAGGTGCCAGCCGCTGACCACGAGGATCAATTTTGCACGTCTTTGCCCAGCTGCCCGTCTTCACTGCACCCAGCTCGACCTGCCATGGCGTCTTCAAACCAGCTGTGTTCTCGAGGCCCCAGAGCCCTTGTGATCGGTACTCTTCCTTGAGAGCCCTCGGACTTTGCTTTGCTTTTACAGGAGGCCACTTGGCTTCATAACACGCCAGCCACCAAGACCCCTTTTCAATTGCTTTGCAAGAAACCCAGGAAGCTCCCGAGAACATGGACTTGGCACTTTGGACCTTGGCCCGAACCTTCCGAACTCTACCAGGGTAACCACACCACAACTGTATTGCAGTGCTTTTCCTACTTGCCATTTTCCTCCCATGGGAAATTTATTGTGCGGAATTGTGCACAACTGTAATTATTGAATTTTACTGTGATTTAAGGCATTTAGCAAAAATTATTTACCTTGTACCTGAATCTCCTGGTTTAATATTTATTTTAAAAAGTGTTATTTTGTCTAATTCTGTCTTGACTTAATTTATGGCGTGTGTCCTCATTTATTGCCTTGGTGTGTACAATAAATGATTAGCACTAGCCTCTGATAAGCCTAACTGCTCACCCACACTACCACAAAATAAAGCATTAGTATTATCTGCTTTTGCCCTGTAAACCAATAAGGGTCTCTTCATCCTCTCTGCACAGTGTGCCCCATTGTGGTGCACTATGTAGAGAGCTGGGTTACTACATTGGTGAATCAGCGGTGGGGTCTACAACTTTGCATTTGCTGAACCACTCTAACAATAATTGCCTTGAGTTAAATTGTATTTTTCAAACTGGCTATTTTTCGAAATTTTAAAATAATTGTTAGGGTCCTGGTTAGGTCCATGTAAAAGCAACTGTTTTAAAAATCCAAACATTAAGGTAGTTAGGAAACCAATGTTAGGTATTTTTTCTCTTCAAAAAGGTTCCCAACTTAGTAAAAATAATGAGTATCAGAAACAGTACTCCAGAAGAGCTGTTACTGTTTGAGGAGCTCAACCTCACACCTTACCTGTCCTGGTTAATGAAACAGCTTTAAGGCTTGTGTAAAATGTATGGTCTCAAGACTGGGTAAACCCCTACCAAATCACAGCTCAGGGAGCCTCTGGTAGAGTATGACAGAGAGCATCCAGAGGATGGCTCTGATCTTACAGAAGATCAGAATACAGACAATGGAAGTGATGATACAGCACCCAAAGACAGAGAAGAACTTTCAGATGTAGAGCTTGTTCTGGTAAGATTAGCCAGGAGGACAGCTAAAGAAGCACAACTCCTAGCTATAGAAAAAGAGTTGGGCCTAGGATCAATCTCTGGTGGCAACACAATCTAAAATAGGAAGAAAAGTGATTCTTTTGACCCTAAAATCCACATAGGGATTGCCTCAAAATTCTTTGAGGGGGTGGATATCACCAAGTGGTTCACTGCTTTTGAAAGGGACTGCCTTAGCAGGCAGGCCAACAGGAAGTTGTGGAGTGTTATCCTCTGAGAAAGATTCTCGAGGAAGTGCAGGGATAGACTCCTGACACTCAATGAGAAAAATGCTCAATCCTATGATCTAATGAAGGGTACTTTGATTGAGGCCTTTGGATTCACCACTAAAGAGTATAGAATCCGGTTCAGGGAGGCTATACCACCTAGAGCCAGACCTGGGTAGATTTTGTAGACTACTCAGTGAAATCACTAGGAGGTTGGTTAGCAGGCAATATTATGCAACACTTTTAAGGGCTTTATAATTTGATAACGAAGGAGTTTCTTTTAAGTAATTGCTACCAAGAGAAGTTCCATCAATTCCTGGTAGACCTTGGTCCACTTTCTCTTCAAGAGTTGGGGAAGAAGGCAGACCACTGGGTCTAAACAAGGTTGACCAAAACTACCACTCGTGGGGAGACCAAAAGAAAGAGGCCAAAAAGCCCCCCAAGGGAAAGAAGGGTACATTTAAAAACAAAAAGTCTTCTCCAGGCCCCCCAACAACCTGTTCAGGAGGGAGAGCCCAGAGTTCTCTTCACAGCAAAAGGGTGGGTACCAGGGAAAGAAATGGGATCCCAAGAAGGCTTGGTGACAGAACTGTAGAGCCACAGGGCACCGACCGGGGGGACTCTGGCTGTAAAAACAAGATAAATGCCTCTAGTCCACCTGCAGTAAATGCAGTTGCCAATCTCCAGAAGAGATCTCAGGAGAGCACTGGTCATGACAGGGAGCTTACTGAGGCGACCCTAGTAGGGGATGTGAATGTAGCTATCTTAGCTGACTGGCCCACTAATATGCAAAAATACAGACCGCATCCTGTGATTAATGTGGTTAAGGTGGAGCCATTGATAGGCACTGGTGCTAGTAACACCATGGTGACTAAGCAACTGGTGTCCTCTGAACAGTATCCGCCTGGAACGACCTATCCAGTGACCAGTGCAGACAATGTGACAACTAACCATCCCATTGGGGTCCTTTGACTGGGGAGGGTTTGCTGGCCAAAAAGAGGTAGCAGTGTCTTCATCCATCCCAGATGATTGTTTGCTTAGCAATGATTTGGAGTCCTCAACCTGGGCTGAGGCAGAACTGAGAGTCCATGGAGAAATGCTTGGAATTCCACACTAGGTGTGTTTAAAAACCACAGTGCAGAGCACAGCCCAGAGTGAAAAAGAGCTGCTGGAGTCTGGATTAATGTTCATCCCTCCAAGAGAAAAGGCAGGAAGACTGGGGAACAAGCTTCAAAACAGACACTGGACCGTTCTCCTCAAGAGTTGTAGCCTTACCATGCTGAGCATTTGGGCCTAGAGGAACCCTCTAGGGAGATCTGTGCCAGGAGCCGAGGACCTGTCACATTCTTGAAAGCCTGCCACAACAAGCTGCGTCAAAGGAAGGAGGTGATGTCAGAGGACCTATTGGGAGGAGGAAATCCTTTAAACTGAAACCAGAGACCCCCGAACCTGGTGCCACTAGGAGAGTGGTAGTACCTCAGGCGTTTAGGTAATTCCTCCTCACTTCGGCCCATGATATCCCACTACCAGGAAACATGGGCCAGACCAAAATGTGGAGTAGGCTAGTCAGACACTTCTACTGAGTAGGGATGCACCGGAAGGTGAAGGAGTTTTGTAATTCCTGTGCCACCTCTCAAGCCAGTGGCAAAACATGTGGCCACCTGAAGGCCCATTTAATTCCACTTCCAGTGGTTGGGGTTCCCTTTGAGAGGGTAGGGATTGATATTGTTGGACCTCTTGACCCTCCTACAGCATCAGAAAACAGATTTATTCTGGTGGTAGTGGATCATGTCACCAGGTATCCTGAGGCTATTACCCATAGGACTATCACTGCCCCGGCAGTAGCTAGGGTCCTCATTGGTATCTTTACCAAAGTGGGCTTCCCTAAGGAGGAGGTGTCAGACAGAGGTACAAACTTCATGTCTGGCTACCTGAAACACATGTGGAAGGAGTGTGGAGTGACATACAGGTAAACTACCTCCTACCATCATCAGTGTAATGGCCTTGTTGAAAGATTCAACAAGACTATGAAAGGTATGATTGGTGGACTTCCTGAAAAACTCAGGAGATGGGATGTCTTACTTCCATGCCTGCCATTTGCCTACAGGAAACTGCCACAGAAGGGAATAGGGTTCTCCCCCTCTGAACTTCTGTTTCCTCATTCTGTCAAGCATCATTGTGCCTTGTGAAGGAAGGATGGGAAAAACCTCTTGTTGAGCCTGAACAATATATAGAGGACTGTGTGCTAGGCCTCCGCTCCAGGATGGCTGAATACAAGGAAAAAGCAAATGAAACCCTTGAGGCCAGCCAGGAGCTCCAGAAGCAATGGTATGGCCAAAAGGCTGTTATGGGTGAGTTCCAACCTGGATAAAAGGTGTAGGTTTTGGAGCTAGTGGTTCCTATGGCCCTCCAAGATAAATGGAGTGGGCCCTACCCTATCTTAGAAAGAAAAGGAGAAGTCACCTATCTGGTTGACCTTGGCACTTGCAGTAACACCAAGAAGGTCATCCATGTGAATCAACTTAAAACCTACTAGGACCAGATAGAGGTGACCATGCTCATGGTTACATAAGAAGATCAGGCAACAGAGAGTGAACCTCTCCCTGACCTCCTGTCCAACAATCTAAAAGATGTCAGTGGAAGGACTGGTCTTGTCAGACACCCTCAATGCCCAGCAGCAGACTGATCATAAATCTGTTTTCTGAGCTCTTCTCTTTGACCACTGGTCCGACTAGCTGGTGTACCCATGATGTGGACAATGGTGAAAGCCTACCTGTCAAGAATAAAATATACAGGCAGTCTAATCATGTGAAAGAACATTTAAGCTGAAGTAAGCAAGATGCTGGAATTGGGAGTCAGAGCCATCTGAGAACCCCTGGGCCAGCCAAGATGTTTTATTCCCGAAACATCATATGCATGGTGGTAAAAAAACATAAGATGAACTGATTAACAGGTTGGGAGTATCTGAGTACCTATGATATCACATTAGGGTCCTGGCAGATAGATCTGACTCCTGTACCAAAAGAAAAGTCTGCATTTTCTACCCCAGAGGGGCATTTTCAGTTCACTGTTATGCCCAGTGGTTTGAAAAACTGCACGCGCCACTTTTCAGAGGTTAGTGAACAAAATCCTTGCTGGACTGGAATCCTTTGGTGCAGCTTATCTGGATGATATTGCTGCCTTTTACTCCACTTGGCAGGATCACCTGATCCACCTTGGGAAGCGCTGGGGCCTCACTAATCCACCCAAGGCAGGTAAGTAAAGGACCTACGGGAGACGCATGCAGTGTGAGAACACAACCGCGGATCCCAATAGACTTCAATGGAGCAAGTCGCGGTTGGAATTTTAAAGTTTTAGGATACTTCGGGAGAGTCTGCAAGCAAGTCACTTACAGGGTAAGCCAACACACACAGGAGCACCGGAGTACTCGAGTTACCTCACCCAGGGAAGCCGGATGCATAGGTGTCTTTGGTGTCGGGTCGTGGCGTCGTTTTCTATGGAAGCCAAAGAAGATTTGCTGCTTGTGAAGACAGGAGAAGTGTCCGGTGGAATCCAAGGCTAGATTCAGAAGAAAGAAGACCTGAAAGCAGAGGAGACAGTGTTCAAAGTAACTTGCCAGTGACCCGGGCCAGGAAGCTGGATGCCCACAGTAGTCGGGTGATTTCAGGTGATCACGGGTGTCTTGACTCTTCAGCCACGAGGTCCAGGAGGTGTTGACGATGACCAGCTGGATTCGGAGTGTCCCACGAAGTCTGCAGCTTACTGAGGTGTCGGCAACCGGATTGGAGCTAACAAGCCTTGGCAACAGCAAGTCTCGTGGAATGTGAAGAAGTCAGCGGTGCAGACCAGCAAGGTCTGAGGGACTCACCCAGCAAGGGTAAGTCAGGGCAGGCCTGGAGCAACCAGGGGAGCCCTTTGGTTCTGTAGAAAAGTCTTCAGGGGATCCACAAGCCAACCGGCAAGGGATCGCGAAGACGCCTCGGGAGGATTCACTTCACAGGATTCCACGGTCACTCGGTACGAGGTAGGCCTCTGATTTTCGGTGGAAATACTGCTGGAGGCTTGGGCCACACGTGGTCCAAAGCACAAGTTCGTAGAACGTCGCGAAGGGGTTGCACTCGACAATAGTGCACGGTACCCGGGAATTGCTGTTCCTCGTCACTCGAGGGGTCCACTCGCCTCAGCTCTGCTGGGGACTCACGATGGCCGTCGAGAAGTCAGGAAATCCACTTCCGGGGCTGCAGGGACTTCGGACTCTGGCGGGAGCGGGAAAGATTGCGACCGTTGATGCAAAGTTTTGGTGCCTGCCAAGCAGGGGAGTCACTCCTTGACTCCAAGTAAGATTCTTCAGTCTTCCAAAGGTAGTGGAACATCGAAGGACCAGGATTCTTCTTCAGAGCGTCGTCCAGGGATATCTAGTTTGCAATGGCAAGGGTTCCCTAACTTATACTACAAGGAAGGGAGGGACTAGCTCTATGACCACTCCTATGGGAGGGTCAGGGGAGTGGGTGGCTACACCCACTTCCCTTTGTCCAGTTTCGCACCAGAGCAGGGGCTGGTAGGCCCTGAACCGGTTTGAACTGGCATATGCACAGAGGAACCTACTGCTCCCCCAGTGCAGGACTTCAAAGCATTCTAGGAGTGCACCCACCCAGCCCCAATACACTAAATCCTGTCTGGAAGGTGGTTACACCTCCTTGTGACAGGGTGCCTATTGTTGGGCCTCCTCCACTGCGAGTTTCGGTCAGCAGCAGGAGGGCAGCCCAGTGTCTGTGCTGGAGGCATCCATTTTGTGACGCCCGGGCTCTTCAGGATTCTACAGTGTTTCCACAGTGGGTACATGTCTATCCCTCTAGAAGGGTGGGATCATACTCCCACACCAGTTACTGGTGTGGGGGTATGATTCCAAAGCATTTGACACCAAACACGACATGTTCTGATGCAGCCATCCCAAAGTTAGCATTTACCGCTATGTTATAATGCACTTAAGAGTATATGGTTTAACCGCATCCACAAACCGCTACAGAGAATAGACTCTGAGGGCTGCAGAGGGGCCCTTGCTCAGGCAGAGGTCCCCCCTCACATGTAAACCAAGCACCCTGCCCTCAGGATTGATAGGGCCTGCCTTAGGGGTGACTGATAGGCTTATATGTGTGTGTAAGGTGAGATATAGGGAACCTATACCTCAGTGAGGAGTGCTAACACTACCTCACCCAGGCTGCAGTAGCAGGCCTGTGGTGTCAGATTTAGTCTGCTTCCCAGGGGTGGCATAATACATGCTTCAGCCCCTGGTAGGCCTGTGAAGTACCTATGCCCCTGGTACCTAAGGTACCTTATACTAGGGGCTCATAAGGTACCACAGTATCCAATCACTAGTGCATCTAATATGCACTCCAAGTTGTTTAGAGAGAACAGAGAGGCTGGGGCCCTGATTAGCAGGGTCCCAGCCAGACTATAGCCAGTAACCAGAGTAAACATCAGAAAAAAAGTGGGGGCAACATAAGTGCAGATCCTACTCTCCTACAAGAATTATATCAAATACTCAATGAATTTTGCAAACCAAATTGCCTAGAAGGAACTCATCCTGTTGCTCAAGATTTCACAGACAAACTGGCAAATCATTACACTGACAAAGCAGGCACGTTGGACTTATACTTAAAACAGAGACAAAGCACTAGCACTAACCCTTCGACAAAACAACAATCCAAGAATACCCTAACCCAGCCTCTCCGTTCCTTCCAACACATCTCGCACGATTAATTTATGGACCTGGTTAAAGCAAGCAGGCCTGCCGGCAGCCCTTCTGACCCGTGTCCACCACAAACTTTCAATACAATTCTTTTAACAACCTCTGCTGCCACTCCAGTAAGAAGAATCATCAATGATTCCTTAACTACCGGAATATTTCCAGAAGAACTCAAAAAGTCATACATATGCCCTTTACCGAAGGAAACAAACTTGGACCCGCTGAACTCTGACAACTACAGACCCATTACATATGGACCTTTCCTGGGCAAACTGATAGAAAGAGCAGCGTTCGCCCAGATGTCACAATTCATTGAAGAGAATTACATAATTTCAGACTTCATAACAGGTTTCTGTCCAGGAAGAGGCACATAATCTGCCCTCTTTGCCGTCTGAGATGACCTGAAGAACACAGTAGACTACAACGGAGTTGCTGCGCTTCTCCTCTTGGACCTCTCGGCTGCCTTTGACACGGTTGACCATGACACTCTGAAACAAAGACTCTATGACGCCGGCTTAGAGGGGACTGCTCTAGACTGGATTACGTCCTACCTTCGAAACAGAACTAATGTCATCCATACCCCACCTTTCTCATCCAAACCATACTCCACAAAAGCAGGGGTCCTTCAAGGCTCTATCATCTCGCCTATGCTTTTCAACCTCTACATGAAGACATTACCGGCACTGATCAATCAATTTCACCTCACGTGCTATAACTATGCAGATGACACACAAATACTCCTTCAACTGGAATGCACCAAAGACGTTGGAAACTTCAAAATTTTCAGTTGTCTCAGAGCCGCGGATCAGTGGATGACTTGGAGCCACCTCAAATTGAATGCTTCCAAAACGGAAATTCTCACGTGTGGGGATTGGAAACATTATGACCCGCTTGCCGCCTGGCCTGATGAACTGGGATCACCACCTAAAGTATCGAAGGAAGTAAGAAACCTCAGAATGACCATGGACTCCGAGCTATCGATGAATGCCCAAGTAGACATACTAGCAAGATAAAGCTTTGTCAATATAAAAACGCTGCGACAAATTTTCCCTCATTTGGGATTTCCACACAAGGTCCAAACTAGAATCTCCCTTGTTCTGTCCAAACTCGATTACGCCAATAGCCTCTACCACGGATCACCTTTAACGACCATGAAAAGACTACAACGGATTCAGAACTTGGCTGCCAGACTACTCTTGCATATCAAACCGCGAGACCACATCTCACCTACCTTGAAAGCCCTGCATTGTTACCGGTTGCAAGAGACCCACGTTCAAGCTGCTTTGTAGCACCCACAAAGCAATACATGGAATGGGACCGCTCTTCATCAGAAATAAAATCACCAAACACATTCAACAAAGGAACCTCCGCTCTAAAATGGCACCTCGCCTCAAAATCCCAAGATACAAGAAAAAAACCATGGGTGGCACATCCTTCTCTGATCAAGCAGCCAAACTATGGAACTCTTTACACCCCAACTTAAGATCCACGGACAGCCACCTTATCTTCAGAAAACTACTTAAGAATTGGCTCTTCCCCAAATAAGCACCATACGCAAACAGAAATTTACAGCATATCCCTTTGTATATAATCTTTTATTTTTACTATAGATATACCTATCTTTGTGTATTGCTTTGTATAAACATGTAGAATAATTATGTTAAAAAAAAGTACGATAACACTTGAAAACCGGAGTTGATCTGGTGTACCTTTGGTCTACATGTACTTCTTCCATTGTGCATCTAAGTACCTTCCATGTACTTGGATTTGTGTGTTTGTTACATTCCGCCTGAAAAGCATGTCCAATGCACTACCCTATTTTTCATCCAGTACCTCTATCAATATCTTTAATCTACATATACCTACCTCCTTTATGCATCTATATATTTTCAACGTACTTATGGATCTATATATTTATCACGTTCTTCTAATTCAGCATACCCAATGCACTACCCTATTTCTCACACTATACTTCTCTCAATATATCTTCTAACCCAACTTTCTGACTCATCTCAAACTACTTTCTACTACTCATTCCAATGCACTACCCTATTTCTCACCCTATACATCTATCAATATATCCTCTACACCCACTCTCTCATTTATCCCAAACTCCATACCACTACTATGATCTCCAAAATAACCCTTTCTAGACTCTCCCTTACTCTACCCCTCCTTGCATCATCTGACACCTCTTTTACTATACCGATTCCCAAAACAAACCTTTCTAAACTCTTCCCTCTGACTCTTCCCCTCCCCCTCCACAACCCGTTTTTACTCATCCAAAAGCCTCCTCCTAATGCTATGAGCTCCCCCCCAAAAAATCCTTCACTCTCTTATCCCTCCATTATCCTTTTCAATCATAATAACTGACTAACATGTTCACTTCTCAAATTTCATATTCCACTATACTAATTCACCACTAATCCTTTATGAGCCCCAGAGTAGCGTGCTCCTCGCCAAAAAAGCGCTTCAACACCTCATCAGAGGTAAGCAAGCATTATATAAATGAAAACCTTTTTCCCTCTTCTATTCCTCCGCTACCTTTCTCTATCCAACTGAATAACGCATCCACCACTCAAACTACTTACATATTTCACTATACTAATTTTCAACACTAATACTTTATGGGTTCCGGAGTAGCGTGCTACTCGCCGATAAAGCGCTTCAACACCCCATCAGGGTTACAAGTGCAATATAAATGCAAACCTTCTCCCTTTTCTACCCCTCCCCAACCCTTCTCAATCCAAATAACTGACTAACATATCCACCACTCAAATTACTTTCATATTTCACTATACTAATTCAACACTAATGCTTATGGGTTCCAGAGTAGTGTGCTACTCACCAAAAAAGTGCTTCAAACCCCATCAGGGGTAGCAAGCACTATATAAATACAAACCTCTTTCCCTCTTCTATCCTGCCGCTACCCTTCTCTATCCAAATAACCGAAGAACATATCCAACACTCAAATTACTTATTTCACTATACTAATTTTTAACACTAATCCTTTATGGGTTCCGGAGTAGCCTGCTACTCGCCACAAAAGTACTTCAAAACCCCTTCAGGGGTAACAAGCGCTATATGAATGCAAACCTTTCTCCCCCTTCTATCCCTCCACTATCATTCTCACTCCAAATAACTGCCTAATATCCACCACTCAAATTACTTTCATATTTCACCATACTAATTCACCACTAATTCTTTATGGGTTTCCGGAGTAGCGTGCTACTGCCCCAAAAAAATAAAAATAAAATGCGCTTCAACACCCCATCAGGGGTAACAAGCGCTATATAAATACAAACCTTTTTTCCTCTTCTATCCTTACGAATCCAAATAACTGAATAACCTACCACCACTTTAAATACTTTCATATTTCACTATACTAATTCAACACTAATCCTTTATGGGTCCCGGAGTAGCGTGCTACTAGCCGAAAAAGCGATTCGACGTCTCGTCTGGGTTAGTAAGCACTATATAAATGCAATTACAATACTATACGATGAGCAGATAGGCTCCTATAATATCCATGTCCATTCTTGGATACTGTAACTGAACAGGGAAGCCATGAAGAGCACATGGGCTGGGCATTCGTCATTATGAGTTCCCCAGCTCCATGATGGCTTCACTGTATTATGGGGTGTTTGATACCGAACATATTGCCTTACTAAACCTGCACTGATTATAGTGTCATATTTATCAGAAATTAGACACAGAAGACCCCTTAGATGGACCCCCTCAAACCTACTAAACCTCAGTGTAGTCACCGACTGGTCTCAGCCAGCCTGTTACCACCAGCCAGAGGTCTGACATCATGGGGTGAGTGCCAGCATATAAAATATAACTCAACAACAAGAGAGGGAGGGAAGCTACTGGAGCCACTCTTGATCCCCCTGGACTATATTAGTTAAACAACAAAAGAGTGTATCCAAAAACGGAATAAGAACTAGCAAAACAAGCATTTGCAATGCAATAGGTCTCGCATTCACGCGAGTTTAAGCTATTGGCATTGTAAATGACACTGCCTTTTATTTAAGTTTTAAAAAAGGAAACAAAAATAAAAGGCATTGTTATTTGTAATGTGAGTAGCTCAAACTTGCGTAAATGCGAGACCTATTGCATT
This sequence comes from Triturus cristatus, assembly GCF_964204655.1. NCBI lineage: Eukaryota > Metazoa > Chordata > Amphibia > Caudata > Salamandridae > Triturus > Triturus cristatus. Next base: position 380,733,513 of record NC_140585.1, on the reverse strand, counting down.
GCAAATGCTTGCTCTGCAAATGTAGAGGGGAGTAGAATTACGTGTTGTCAAGTAGAGTGGAAATATGCAGAGTGAAATTATGATGTGTGGGGTGAAATTATGTGGCATGAAAGTATGTTGAGTGGCTTGGAACTGTGTGGCATGGAGCTGAATTGTGAGATGTGGAATTCTTTGGCGTGGTGTGGCATAGACTGCAATTGTATGGAAATGAATTATGTTACCTGGAGTTAAATTATGTGGCATGGTGTGGAATTAAGGGATGTGGTGTGGAATTAGTTGGCATGGCGTGGAGTAGGATTATATGGTGTGGAATTGTGTGGAGTGGAATTGTGTGGCATGGAATTGTGTGGCATGGAATTGTGTTGAGAGGAATGGAAGTATGTGTCATGGAATGGAGTGGAAATATGTGGCATGGAATGAAATTATGTGGTGGACTTGAATTATGTGCCGCTAAGTGGAATTATGTTATTGAGTGGATTCATTAATAGTGGAGTGGAATTATGTGGCATGGAATTACGTTCCATGGAGTGTAATTATGTGGTATGGCATGGAATTAATTGGTGTGGATTTGTGTGGTGTGGCCTAGAATTGTGGGGTGTTGAGGGAAATTGTGAGACATGGAATTGTGTGGCGTGGTATGCAATTGTGTGACATGGAGTGCAATTCTACGGAGAGGAAGTATGGGGGTGGAGTGGAATTATGTGATGTGGTGTGGAATTATGGGGTGTGGTATGGAATTATGTGGCATGCAATTGTGTGCCATGGAATGGAATTATGTGGTGTGGATTTATGAGAAGTGGAGAGCACTTTATGTGGCATGGAATTATGTGGAGTGGAATTATTTTGCATTCACTGAGATAGACATGTTACTGTGTGGCGTGAACTACAATTATGTGACGTGGTGTGCAATTGTGTGGAGAGGAATTCAGTGCCGTGAAGTGGAATTATGTGACATGGTGTTAAATCAAGTGGTGTGGCATAGAATTAGGTGGCAAGGAGTGGAATTATGCTCCGTGGAGTAGAATTATGAGATGTGACATGGAATGGTCTGGCATGGAATTGTCTGGTGTGGAATTGTGTGGTGTGAAATTATGTTGGTTTGGGGAGATTAAATTTAGGTGGTACAGTGTGGTACAATGTGGAATTATGTGGTATGGAGTGGAATTATGTCTCATGGAGTGGAATTATGTAGCATGATGTGGAGTCGTGATGTTGCATGGAGTGAAATTATGTGGAATGGAGTTGAATTGTGTGGCATGGAATTGTGGGGTGTTGACTAGTGGAATTATGTGGTGTAGAGTAGAATTAGGTGGCGTGAAATTATGTGGAGAAGAATTGTGTTGCATGGAATTGTTTGGCATGGTATTGTGCGGCATTGAGAGGATTGGAATTATGCGACATGGAGTGGAATTATGTGGCTTGGATTGGAAATATGAGGGTGGAGTGCACTTAGGTGGCATGGAGTTGAATTGTGTGGTTCAGAATTGTGTTGCATGGAGTGTAATTGTGTTGACTGGAGTGGAATTGTGTGGCGTGAAATGCAATTGTGTGATGTGGAGTGCAATTGGGTGACATGGAGTGTCACTGAGTGGAGTGGAAATCATATTTATGTGATGTGAAATTGTGTCGCATGGCAAGGAATTGAGTTGAGTGGAAATATGTTGATCTGAATTATGTGGCACGAAAGGGAAGAGGCATTATGTGACACAGAGTGGAATTATGTTGTAGGGAGTGAAATTATATGGCATAGTATGTGGCATGATGTGGAATTATATGTTGTGCACTGAAGTGGAATTATGTGGTATGGAGTAGAATTATGTGGCATGGAATTGTGTGAGTGGAAATTTGTGGCATAAGTGGAATTATGAGATGTGGAATTGTGTTGCATGGAACTGCGAGGCCTTGAGTGGTGTGGAATTATGTGGCATGGGGTGAAATGATGTGGTATGGAGTGGATTGAAAATAGGTGGAGTGGAATTATGTGACTTGGAGGGATAATATATGGCATGAAATTATGTGGTTTGGAGTTGAATTACGTTGCGTGGAACTTGGTTGCGTGGGATTCTGTGGTGTGGAGTCGAATTGTGAGACATGGAATTGTGCAGCATGGAGAGCAATTGTGTGGCATGAAGGGCAGATGTGTAACTTGGAGTGCAATTGTGTGATGTGGAATGCCATTGTGTGGAGTGGAGTCATGTAGGGAGGAGGGGAATTATGTTACACTTTGTTGAATTATGTGGTGTTCTGTCAAATTATGTGGCATGATGTGGAGTGGCATTATGTGATGTGGAGTAGAATTATGTGACATAGAATTGTGTAGCATGGAGTGGAATTGTGTTGCATTGAGTGGTGTAAAATTATGTGGCATATAATAAAGCATAATTATGTATAGAGGTCATTTAAGTGCCTGCTGCTTGTTTCCTCTGACAGATGGTCACTTGAGAGCAATGTATCGGAGTTTGGAGCAATAACGACCCGATGTGTTCTCGGCTCAGAGGGGAAACAGCAATTAAGGAGGATGTCTCTGTCTCCCTTCACGCCCAGGGAGGAGGGAGATGCGAGCAGAGCATCAGGGGCTGGGTGAGAAGGGAGGGGGGAATGCAAGGGTCAAAGCGGCGAAAGTGAAAGTAATCGAGCAGAGCATCAAAGGACTGGGTGAGAAGGGAGGGGGGAATGCAATTAGCAGAGGAGCAGCTGTGCACGTGCATGTGATCTCGTGCACTCAAGGTTTAGGCCAGCCAAAAGTGTGGGTAGCACTTTGAAAATCCCACATATAAAATGTCTCTTCGAGCCTTTGGCTCGCGAGACCTAAAAAGGGGGTGGATCACTGTGTTTTAAAAGAACCCTCACTCACCAACCTAGTTGGTGACATGCTTCATCATTGGGTTCCCACCAGAGAGGCCGAGTGCCTCTTCGGTGTGCTGCGACGCCTGAATTACAGCGGAGCTGGATTGAGTGAAGTCAGTGCAAGTTGTGAGTAGTGAAAGTGCAGTTTAAAATGGTGGAAAACTGGACACAGTTAAAAGGGGTGTATTGGATGTATAGACGCTGGTTATTATTGGACTAGCTACATCCTAGTATATGTGTGAGTGGTCAACATGTTTCTGCTTCTAAAGGTATTGTGCGAAGCATTCGTCAGGACCTCAGTGGACTACCACAACGGTGTGCGCTCGCTAAGGCGCACCCTAACCTGTGGTGTCTAGAACCGCTTCGACTCACGGTTCTTTTGTGGCCTTCAGGATTTCTGAAAGCTTTTGATCTGTGAAGTGGAAATGCACCTCACGACATGAGTCCTGGTGGGGGGCGGGACTTGTAGTCAAACTTACATCAAAGCCTGCCGCCCGCTGGACACCTGCATTCTGAGGAAACGGATGATGAGTGCCAGCATACTCGGAGGTCGAGAACAAAGCCTGTCCTGGACGGCGCTGTTCACACCACCCTCGGTCAAGAAGAGCCATTCATGGCGGCAAGTTTCAAAGGCCTTGCTGCTTTTGAAACACATCCCCACTCTCTCCTATTAGAAGGAGCAGCACCCCCCTTCCTGTCATCACCTCTCAGGTGTTGGAGGCGAGGTGAAGCACATTTTTCAGTGCCCATCATCATAAAGATTCACCAATCAAGGCTAGGGCTATGTCCCACACCCATAGAAGGTGGGCATAATAGAGGGTGTAGTCACCCCAGGTAAGGGGCCCATTGGCCACTACCTGTCTCTACCTCATAAATGCCCCTAAATTTAGTATTTAGGTGGCATACCCAGAATGTAAACTTAGATTCCACGGACAGAAGACGATGAATGAAGAACCATTGTTGGACTGAGAACTGCAGACCTCATGGCAGACTTTTAGGCACAAACTCCTCCCTGCCGCGATAGAAGTTGACAATCGCCTCCCTCTAACTCGACTCATTGTTGTGTGGCTTCCAAAAACCCGAAGGGTCACCAGCACTTCAAAAATCACCAAAGAAATCCCTTAAGATAGGGTACTATATATCTTCCTGTAGCAGCAGGCACCAAAAACAGCACAGTCTGGTCTAGCGTCATCCAGCTCCCCAGCGCGACCGAAGCTTTCGAGTGTCATCCAAAGGTATGTCTGTTCTGCAGGGTCAGCTCAGCCTCCGCACCAAGTCTTGAGGCCCCACGACCCACTAGAGCTGCAGGACACCAATACCTGGAGTACCAGACCCCCTCCTACAAAACCGTGTCCAGAAGGACTCCATCCTCAGGAGCAGCAGACCTGTCAGCTTTGTTACGGTGCCTGCAGATGCGAGGGAGTGACTCCTTCACTCCAAGGGAGATTACTTCGGGTGTATTTGATGCCCACAGGCCTGGACAAAAACCTGGAAGAAGCACAGGCACTGACGAAGCAGGAGACTGTCAGGACGATGAGACCAGGAGCAGCAGGAGTCTTCCTGGGTGCAGTCATTGTTTCAGGCGAAGTCCAACGAAGTCCAAGGTGCCCAGAGGGTTAAAGTGGAAGTGGTTTTGGATTGACTCGTGTCCCACAACGAATCTGAAGAGTCACCCACAGGTAAGCCCTTAAGTACCTTGAGGAAAGGGTCGGAGCGATTCAGGGGTCCCTCCCTGAGGAAGGGCTTGACAGAAGGGAGGATACTCCCATGTCCTTTCTCCAGTTTTGTGCCAGAGCAGGAGCCAACAGCTCACTGAACTGGTTTCAACTCGAGTATGCAATGAGGGCACCAAATGTGCCTTTCAAATCAGACTGGTGGTGCTGGAAAGCGCCCCCACTCCAGCCCAAAACACTAAGTTGTGTCTGGGAGGTGGTCACACCTCCCTGTGACAGGAAAACTACTGTTCTACCTTGCACTGCTCGAGGAGCCCACCCCCCCCAGTACATGGGATCCTACATCCAACACTGGAATCAGGTTGGGGTAGGGTTCCCAAATGCTTGATGCCAAACATGATGAGTTTCTGTGCTGCCAATATATAGTGAGACATCTCGTAATTGACTTGATGTCGACTATATGTATAAAATTGCTGACTGCACATACAAAGCCTAGAGAATCGACTCCTGGGTTTGTAGGGGGTGTCCTGCTCATGCAGGGCACCCTCCCACTTATAACCAAGCACCCTGCCTTCAGGATTGAAAGGCCTACCTTAGGTGTGACTTATACGTTTTAAGTACAGTGACCTCAGATATAAGGAAACTTACATCTGTGCTAGCACCAGCTCACCCAGGTTGCAATGGCAGGACTGCAGCCACAGTTTCAGTGGTCTCTCATGAGTGACATAATACATTCTGCATTTCATGGAAGACCCCTGGTGTACCCATGCCCTGGGTACCTTAGTACCATTTACTTGGGACTTAGAAGGGCAAATCAGTAGCCACTTTGGAAGGTACCAAAGTACTTATCAACAAGTTACTTACCTTCGGTAACGATATATCTGTATGAAACATTAGTTAGTTATAGATTCCTTACCTTAGAATTACCCCCTAGGCGTCAGACTGGATCCAGAAAGTTTTTTCGCCAGCAGTACCTCTGCGCGTCGGAAGATGGCGTCGGTCGGCTCCGCGTCTGTTGTCAGCGTCGTAGTCGCCGGAATGACGTCGCGGCAGCTACTTAGATGCTGCACTCGTGCGCTGACGTCAGTTCTTTCTTTTTCTGCGCCAGCCAGCGCAGATCTGGGAAGAGCGGACCTCAGTCATTTTTTGACTAACTTTTTCTCGACTCCGACGGAGCACGAGGGATGGCGGGTTTCAAGGCCTGAGGATCCTGTCATCGCATGATATCGGTGGAGGATCCGTGTCTCTTTTGCCTTGAGCGCGACCACGACCCCAAGTCGTGCTCCGGCTGCCGGTCGTTGGCGCTGAAGACTTTGCGGGAGCGGTCCCGAAAGCTGCTTGAGCACTGGCAGTCGGCTCTGCGCCGTTCGAGGTCCTGGTCGAGAGGGAGGTCGAGGGACCGGTCGCGGAGCCATCACCAGTCCGGTTTGAAATCTTCAAAGTCTTCGCACTCGGGTCGGGTTAGTCGAAGAAGTCGAAGAAGCATCTTCGCTCTTCGACTTCTCCTCGTCGGTCGGTTGATCTGACGAGGCATGTGGGTGGTGCCCCACCCGCGGCTCCGCGCGCGGAGCTCGTAGACGTGACTCCGAGTTTCCCTCCCTTTCCGGGACCCGGAGCGACTCCCGCCCAGCTTTGTACGTTCTACGAGGCGATGCATGCCATCTTTGGGCGGACCGACCCTGCCCGTTGGTTGGGGGCCTAGGTATTCACTGCCGGCGGCTCCGGCCCCGGCGCCGCAGGCCCCCCTTGGATCCATGCCTGGATCCGGACCGGTGCCGGTTGACCTTGTTACACCTCCACTGGCACCGCTTCTGACGGCACCACTACCGCGTTCGACCCCGGCCTCCATCTCGACACGGAGCTGGACTGGTGTCGTCCGAAGCCGGACCCGGCGCTGAGTGGCGCTTTTGTGCCCCTGTTCACTCCTGGAGCCTCTTTTCACCCTGAGTGGCATCCAGACAATGAGGAAGGGTCAGGTGACCCTTTAACTGACCAGCTGGGTTCTGACCAGGACTGGAGAGAGGAACTGGGGGATGCCAGTTGTCTTGACACTTCCCCTGACCTTGGCATGTCGTCTCCTCCTACCGTGGCTACATAGGAGGGAGCGTCGTACGCAGTGGTGTTGCGTAGTGTCGCCGAGGCTCTCAATCTTCCTACGGTGGCGGTCAGGACTGACCTCCTGACAGAGGTGCTTCAACCGGCTGCGACCTCTTTGGAGACCCTGCTGCCGTTTAATGACAGGGGGCTCCCGTGGACAGGATGATTGCCCGACGCCACCACCCGGCCCTGGGAGATCCCAACTTTCCTCTCCCTACACCGCACCCAGGAGAGCTTGGAAGTCCAAGCCTACACTTCCAAAAGCGCCTTCCCTACCGCTCCACTGGAAAGGGAATCCAAGAAGCTGGACCACCCTGGTAAGAAAACTTCTCTTTTGCCAGCTTAGGATTGCGGTCCGTAAACACTGCATGTCTCTTGGGCCTTTACACCAACTCGGTGCGGGATACGGTGGCACAGGTGCTGCCTCAGAGTCCGGAGGAGGCCGGGGCAGTGTTCTCCAAGGCTGTTGCTGCCGGGAGGGATGCAGCAAAGTTTACAATATGTTGTGGGTTGGACACCGCCGACTCTCTGTGCAGAACTATTTCCACGTGAGTAGCGTTTTGTCGCTATGCCTGGATGAGGTCCACTGGTTTTCAAGAGATGTCCAGAACACCTTGATGGACATGCCCTTTGATGGCCATCGCCTTTTTGGCGACAAAGCAGATAACGCTCTAGAGCATTGCAAGGACTCACGGGCTACGGCCAAGTCCTTGAGCCTCTCCACCTGCCCTGCGCAGTCTGCTTTTCACCCATTTTGTGGTTACGGAAGGGGTGCCCCGTTATGTCCCCCCCAGAGCCACAGGCCGCAGCTAGTTACCCAACCTTCACGTGACCGGGGACATGGGACTAACCGTCGTTGTTCCAGGGGCCAGCGCGCGGGCCAGTCCACCAACCCCCCCCCCCTCTGCAGCAGCCTCCAAACCCTCCTAGTCCGACCTTTCAGGCCCATCAAACGCCAGTGGGCGGCAGGATTCGCCATCACCTCCCCCCCCATGCGCACCATCACGTCGGACAGGTGGGTTTTGCAAATAGTCTGAAGGGGCTACTCCCTACCCTTCGAGGCCACCCCTCCAGCCATGCCACCGAGATACCACCGCATGTCAGAGGATCATCTGCCCCTTCTCCAGCAGGAAGTTACAGGTCTCTTGGCCAAGGGAGCCATCGAGCGCGTTCCTGTCCCAGAAGTAGGTCATGGTTGTTACTCCCACTACTTTCTGGTTCCCAAGAAGGACAAGGCCCTGCGTCCTATCATGGACCTCCGGGACGTCAAGATCCTACTTTCCTACAATGGGTACAAACTAAAACAAAACCAGGACTACTTGGAGAAATGATGTGGCATAACAACCTGAGCTGCAGACTTTGGAACTGGGGAATCTGGTTCGAGTCTTGGCATTGGTTCTGCCTGTGGCTAATAACAAAAACTATTTAAATACATGATGATCATTTGTTAACAAAATAAAACAATGCCAAAATGGAAACTAAATGTCAAATGTAGAATGCCGATAGAAGGATGTATGTCGTTACAACGAACACACTTACAACGCATTTTTTACAACGCAACATCCACTACAACGCATTCCATTACATAGCATGACACTACAACGCATTTTTAAAAACTACCTTTACAACGCATTCCATTACATCGCATACTACCTTTACAATGCATACCATTACAACGCATAATATTAAATTGCATTTAAGGTAAGTATTGGATAGTATAGGGGTAAAAATTACTATTCTAACTCCAGGGGGTGCAACAGTAGGGTAAGTGTTGGATAGTATAGGGGTAAAAATCACTATTCTAACTCCAGGGGGTGCAACAGTAGGGTAAGTGTTGGATAGTATAGGGGTAAAAATTGCTATTCTAACTCCAGGGGGTGCAACAGTAGGGTAAGTGTTGGATAGTATAGGGGTAAAAATTACTATTCTAACTCCAGGGGGTGCAACAGTAGGGAAAGTGTTGGATAGTATAGGTGTAAAAATTACTATTCTAACTCCAGGGGGTGCAACAGTAGGGTAAGTGTTGGATAGTATAGGGGTAAAAATTACTATTCTAACTCCAGGGGGTGCAACAGTAGGGTAAGTGTTGGATAGTATAGGGGTAAAAATTACTATTCTAACTCCAGGGGGTGCAACAGTAGGGTAAGTGTTGGATAGTATAGGGGTAAAAATTACTATTCTAACTCCAGGGGGTGCAACAGTAGGGTAAGTGTTGGATAGTATAGGGGTACAAATTACTATTCTAACTCCAGGGGGTGCAACAGTAGGGTAAGTGTTGGATAGTGTAGTGTAATATTATGCGTTGTAATGGTATGCGTTGTAAAGGTAGTATGCGATGTAATGGAATGCGTTGTAAAGGTAGTTTTTAAAAATGCGTTGTAGTGTCATGCTATGTAATGGAATGCGTTGTAGTGGATGTTGCGTTGTAAAAAATGCGTTGTAAGTGTAGTGCGTTGTAAAAGTTGCGTTGTAAAGGTTGTTCCCCCCGATAGAAGTATGTTTATTAGTAGTACAACAAACAAACCCCCGTCGGTTAAATGCAGGAAGACAATCATGTTTGGTCCAACTATCAAAAAAACACAACAATCCGAAAACATGAGACAAGGCAAACAAAAAAAATTGCGTGACAAAACTAACCTAAATGGCCAAAAGTGATCCATGTAACAGGTTCAGTCTCCATGGCGGTAACAAAACTGCCAGAAGGCGGGACAAATGTAAACTCTTAACCAAAGAAATTTCAAAAGTCAGCAGAAGGAACGAATGATAAGTGATGGGTGTGCTGAAAACCACAGACTAGGTACTGCATGTCAAGAGAGAGCACAAGCGCTGCCTAGGCTAAAATGGAATTGTATGGAAAAAGGCAGATTGAAGTATTTACTCTGCTGTACTGCACTTGAGAGAAAATAGAGTATCAAAATAACATGAGGAAAACATGTATGTGTAAACATTCAAGGAACTCATAGTCAAATCTGATTTACAAAAACAACAAGAGTTGGTAATTGAATTAGGTGTTGCCTATGGTATTAATAATAATCTGTTTTCTGCAGTGAGTTGTAGGTTGCTGAGCAGTTGTACAATATAAGGAACGCGTTACTTACCTGTAACTGCGGTTATTCAGTATTGGTATCTTTCATAGATTCACATGCCTGAATCCTTCCCCGTCGTCGGGATGGGAGTCACCGGTAAATAACAAAGCAATGTCTTAGTAGACATATATAGTAATAGGCCCCAAAAGGCCTTAGCTTAGTAAGCTATCCACGTCCTTATGTACAAAGGACCAAAGTTTGGCCAGTAGCCAATCAGCTAGCACCACCCTCTAGAACCTTCCTGGAAGGAGCTCTAGTCCCTCAGATTTTCGTAAGCACAGTGCTAAGTAGTTGTATCACTGAGAGATCCAAGAGAGCCCTTCCAGGGGAGGTGGGTGGGTTGCATGTGAATCTATGAAAGATACCAATACTGAATAACCGCAGTTACAGGTAAGTAACGTGTTCCTTATCCAGTATTAGGGTATCTTTCATAGATTCACATGCCTGAATCAGAGTAGTAAGCAATAACCCCTTCAGTGCCCCGCCCTTTCCCCGCCCTGTGCCGGGCGTTACATTAGCGGGCGGGGTTCATGACGAGATAGTCTTGTCATGGGCACAGCGCAACCGTGCTCCATGACGAGACTATCTCGTCATGAGCACTGAAGAGGTTAATAAGCACATTTCGAAAGGTACAGTAAATATACAGTCACTAGATAATAACATATCCATGTGAAAGATAAAAGCACTAAAAACAAGCATTTGCAATGCAATAGGTCTCGCATTTACGCGAGTTTAAGCTATTGGCATTGTAAATGACAATGCGTTTTATTTATGTTTCAAAAAACCAAAACATAAATGAAAGGCATTGTCATTTACAATGCCAATAGCTCAAACTCGCAGAAATGTGAGACCTGTTGCATTGCAAATGTTTTTTTTAATTAGAAACGTTGGAAAAACTGTCTGCCAGTCACCCGCTGTGACAGCAGAACACAAAGTTCAAGAACATGCTCAGTTGGATCACAAAATTCAGTCCTTCCAAAGAAACATACAATTACATGTAATTCTTGCTCTGTCATGTTCTGCTTTCTATTTGGATGGAACAAATTTGCCTACTGTTAGCAGATGTGTGTACAAAGAATCTTTGAAATGTAACTCTTTGCTGTGCCCCCGACATGAAGAGAGGGGTTGGCCTAGCGGCTAGGGCGGTCGACCGCGAATCTGGGGAACCAGGTTTGAGTTGCGGCAACGACGCTGAACATCCTGTGATTCTGGGCAAATCACCTAATCTCCCCGTGCCTAACAGAAAAATTAATGTGTCCTCATGTAACGCAACTGGTGTTATGTAAAGCGCTCCGATACCGGATCAAGTTCGCGCTATATAAAACTCCGTTAAAAAAAAAATGATTCACTACACACTTATCTGCTTTTGCCAAATATGCGCTCGGAGGGCAGGTAATCTGACGGACATGTTGTATATTTCAGAATTATGGAATACAAATTGTTTTGATCGTTGTCTATAACAATACACTTCTGAAAAAAATGCCTGCTACTCAAATAAAGGGCTGTAGTTTTTGCCCCTGGAGAAAAAACATTTATTTCATTCTCTACAGAGTCATCGCTAAGCATGCGGGGACGTTTAAAATTATAAATACACGTACAGGTATACAAGACATGGACTTAGGCCTGTCGACCAAAAATTCAAGGCTAAAAACCACACAAGCCATGGCGATTGGTCTGCAGAACCAAGTATTAAAAATACTTTGTAAATGCCACGGACAAACTGTTTTCAATAAAGGTCATACTTTCACAGTGAGAGTAACTGGAAAGCTATGCTTAAAAAATATTACATCGAACTGAAAACATGCTAGATGCATTTAAGACTGTCATACTTTAAACTGTTTGTTGAAAAGACGTTGCAATGTTAGTCTATAAACACTAATCAGCTACATGTGGTAGAGAGATCAGACAGACCCGGAAGCACTCTGTCAATTTCACTAAGGAAAGTGGACAGTGGCCTGAGTAGAGAAAGGTTGTTTGCTGATCTCATTCCTAAAATTCCTTACCTCTAAAACGGCCTTCGACTAAACAAGCAGGAAGTGGGATAAGGGAGGGGCTGGCATATGGTGAGCACTTTCGCGGGCGCTTTGATGTTCTCAGTGGCTGCGCGGCTCACTGAGAACATCAAAGTGCCTGAGTGCTACGACGAAAGTGTCTGAATCTAAGCTCTCTTCCTGCGTCTGGGTCCCTTCTCTGACACTGCCTGTATTTCCACCATCTTCCCTGTATTTGCCAATGTAATGACAGCACCTACATCTGCCGCTATCCTGTTTCATTGGTCGAATGACTGTGCCACTGCATTCCATACAGTTCGCAGTATCCACTACCTAATGTCTGCTATTCCATGTCCTCTCTATTCCTCTTCCGCTCCCGGCAAATGTTTGTCACCAATCTTAAAAAAAAAAATAATAATAATAATTACTGTAGGCTCCAATTCGCAAAGTCGTCACGGGTGAACACACAAGGGCAGATTTCCAGGTGCAATCACAAGCCGGCAAAAAAGGGGCAAACATTACATGTGCTGCCACTGATTTCGCATGTTGGCTAAACTCCAAGGAATTGTATTCTAATCGTGTTTGCTCTTTGCATTATTAGACTTATCCAAACATAGCAAAATAAAGCACAAACTCAAAAGCAACTGCCCCTTGTTTACATCCGCGTGCGCTAAATAGTAGTTGCACAAAACATCACGCCCAAACAAGTGCTTGCTAAATCACTGATTTGAGCATCAATCCATGTGATTTACAAAAGGTAAAATAAACAAGCTGTTACCATGATTCTTTCTTGCGCACAATCGTTTAAACAAACAAAAAGCGACAGAAAAAACCTCTCACTGAAACTGCACATGCACAGAAATAAAAAGCATCTGATTAACATAACACAAAACAGCGCACACTGGCCTAACGTAAGCAAAGGATGTGTGTGACTTTAGTCATTTCACTTTGTTTTACGTATATCTAATCACCTCCTGTTCGGCCATGTCACTGAGTGGTGGAAACACTGAACGAGCAAGGAATGAAACCACGTACGTGCCAGCATTTTGGAAGAGGAAAAGTTGGGAGCCTTAAAAAAACAATAATCGGGAGAATGTATTTTCTTCATTGATTTGTATCGAATCAGAAGCAATGTAGACACCAAAATAGACACGTTTGGCGTAAAAAATCGGGTGTATCCCTCCTGAATCGGGTCTCTAGGCATGTATGCAACAATTATATAAAACGTGATCATATATTACATCCGCTACCGCGGGTCCCCAGAGACAAGAAAAAACAAGGAGGATTTGCTGCAAAGCAGGGGATGGTGGATGCAGCGTTTTCTGTTTTGTAGGGGAAAATGTATAGGCAGTAGTTTTAATCCAGTAAAGTCACCAGGACTTCAGAGCAAAGTGCAACGTAATGCTCCAGTGGAAAACAAGCAGGAAGTGGGATAAGGGAGGGGGTGGCAAATGGCGTGTACATTTCGCGGGCGCTTTGATGTTTGCAGTGGCCGCGCGGCTCACTGAGAACATCAAAGCACCCGCGAAATGCACACGCAGGCTGCCAAATGGTGCGCGCGCCCGGCGCCCATGAACTGTGTGAAAGTGATCGCGATCGCACTTTGTGCCCTTTGATAAAGCAGTAAGATAGACAAAATGTTGCGGTGTGCCGAGCCTTTCCCTATCCAATCACATATGATATATCCATATTCACGACCAGGTGGATTACAGTGAGAGGAGCCAGGAAAACATCTCTGCATGTATTATTTGATGACAAACGCACCTTTAGCTACAGGGGAAATTTAGCACCCGTTCGGAGTGCACAGGTATTCACTTACATTATGTTAGATTACAGCATACTTTTACTTTTCCACTGTTTACTACCTGCCTTCACCATTATTGTGCAAGAGGCCTGTATAAGTGGATTCACTGAATTCTTGACAGCAGCGATAAAGGAAACGAAACATCTCCATATTCCCATCCAAAATGTACATTTTTATCCACCAGCAAGAGAACAGGAAATTGTATTTTTTACGATGCCATCTCATCTCTCGTGGCGAACATTTTGCCGTCTTCATCCACAGATGTGATAATGTGCCGCACTTCACGTGATGCACTGAAATAAAATTATGAGGCGAGGAATCAACTGGCGTCCCAGGCACTGGAGTTACCAATTAATAAAATGCCACGCAGAGATTCAACAAACAATGGGACATTATGCAATTACGATACAACAGGAGGTTAACCACCTTGCAATTCAGAAATAAAGCAACCCGGCACTTCAAACGCTGAGCGGCTTTCTAACTCAGCATTAAACACTCCATGATGCAAGCACATTATCAACTTTTAAAAGTATCTCAATTATTTGCACTTGCTCTTAAAGTTGGCGGCTTCCTTTCATGCTTGGCACTCAGTCGGGAGAAGGCTGGGAAAATGGCTGGCGAGAAACTAGACCCTGCAAGCACGTTTTGTATCCGTTGCCCAGCTTCTGCATCGCCCTCCCTTCCCCACACAATATATTAGCTTCATGACCAAGATATGTAAAGGGGAGAGAGAGCTGCAGATAAGTGGAGAGAAGGAAGAGATGCGCAGAGAAAGAAGGAAAAGAGAAGCGGGAGAATAAAGGAAATGAGAGAAGAGGAAAGAAGGAAGAGCCGCGGGGAGAAGAAAGGAAAGGAGAAAAGAGGAGCGAATGAAAGAAAGAAAGAAGAGATGCGGGGAACAGGGGACGGGAAAGGTGCTCAGGAAGAAACTGGCGGCGGGAAGTTAAGTAGAGAACGATGAACTATAGAAATGGAAATACAAGCAGGAAGTGGGATAAGGGAGGGGGTGGCAAATGGGGATCGCGATCACATCAAAGCGGCCGTGCGGCCCGCGAAAGTGAAAGCAAATGAGTGCTTTCAGATTGCCAAATGGTGAGCGCGCCCGGCGCACATGCACTGTATTTGGAGGCCTGAAAGCACTCGTTTGCACTTCCAGATCCCCCATTTACAAAAGCTCTCGCGAGAGCAGCGCTAAAGCGCTGTCTCAGGCGAGACCTAAACAATGAGTCAGCCAATGCATACATTACAGTGCGAAATGTGCGTAAAGAGGCAAGGAAGGTGGGATGAAAGGAAGGGCTCACCTCTACTGAAATAGATGACGGAGTACCGCTTGACCCACTGCATCATCCTTCATGATGTCCGTGTCCAGGCAGTAATGCTTGGTGAATGTATGCGGCGTCTTCCATGTGGCCGCTCTACAAATGTCCACAATGGGCACCCCTGCAAACAGTGCCATGGAAGTAGACATTGCCCTTGTGGAATGGGCACGAACTGTTGATCGCAGTGGACGTCCTGCCTGCTGGTGACAGAAGGCGATGGCTGAAGAAATCCAGCGGGAGATACTCTGTTTGGTGAGCGGTAGCCCTTTTCTAGGCCTACTGTACGCTACGAAGAGTTGATTAGACTTACAAAATGTTTTCGTTCTATCAATGTAAAACTTTAGGCAGCGCTTAATGTCCAATGAATGTAGAGTTTTCTACGCCACTGTTTGTGGATTCGGGAAGAATGAATGTAGCACGATAGGTTCGTTAAGATGGAACTGAGATGGAACTTTAGGAATAAACTTCGGATTTGTGCCAAGAATGACCCTATCCTGTTTGAACTGAAGGAACGGGTCTTGGATTGAGAACGCCTGGAGTTCCCCCACTCGCCTTGCCGAGGTAAGGGCCAGCAGGAGCGCAATCTTCCAGGATACATACTTAAGGTCTGCTCTGTGTATTGGCTCAAACGGGTGTTTCATTAGTTGAACAAAAGGGGGTGGTGATGGACGGAGCATCAGAACCAATCAAAAACACTCACACCCAGTCAACAGATCTGGGTTTGATCCATCACCGTTCTTTAGCCCACTCTGCCACCCCAGTTCAGACATGGCCATATGCAAATCAGTCTGACCCTGTGCCTCATGAGAACAGTCCAGCCCAAACTGCCAAGCCATGCCTTCCCTGGACCGGAAACAAGCTTCCTAGGACCGGTTTCTGGCATTTCAGCCGTCTTCAGCCAGGCTTGCTTGAATCCAGTGGCAAAGTGAGCAAGGGACTCACATCTGAGCATACCCTGCCAACTTATGGCGAACAAAGCGGTACAAAAGGGGGTGGAAACCGGTCCTAGGAGGCTTGTTTCCGGTCCAGGGAAGACATGGCTTGGCAGTTCGGGCTGGACTGTTCCCATGAGGCACAGGGTCAGACTGATTTGCATATGGCCATGTCTGAACTGGGGTGGCAGAGTGGGCTAAAGAACGGTGATGAATTAAACCCAGATCAGTTGACTGGGGGTGAGTGCTTGCAATGTTCGACACTCCGTCCATCATTTCCTTTGGTTTTTGCTTTGTTTGCCATAAGTTGGCAGGGTATGCTCAGACGTGAGTCCCTTGCTCACTTTGCCACTGGATTCAAGCAAGCCTGGCTGAAGACGGCTGAAATGCCAGAAACCGGTCCTAGGAAGCTTGTTTCCGGTCCAGGGAAGACATGGCTTGGCAGTTCGGGCTGGACTGTTCCCATGAGGCACAGGGTCAGACTGATTTGCATATGGCCATGTCTGAACTGGGGTGGCAGAGTGGGCTAAAGAACGGTGATGAATTAAACCCAGATCAGTTGACTGGGGGTGAGTGCTTGCAATGTTCGACACTCCGTCCATCATTTCCTTTGGTTTTTGCTTTGTTTGCCATAAGTTGGCAGGGTATGCTCAGACGTGAGTCCCTTGCTCACTTTGCCACTGGATTCAAGCAAGCCTGGCTGAAGACGGCTGAAATGCCAGAAACCGGTCCTAGGAAGCTTGTTTCCGGTCCAGGGAAGACATGGCTTGGCAGTTCGGGCTGGACTGTTCCCATGAGGCACAAGGTCAGACTGATTTGCATATGGCCATGTCTGAACTGGGGTGGCAGAGTGGGCTAAAGAACGGTGATGGATTAAACCCAGATCAGTTGACTGGGGGTGAGTGCTTGCAATGTTCAACACTCCGTCCATCATTTCCTTTGGTTTTTGTTTCATTAGTTGAGCCAGAACCGTGTTGAGATGCCAAGCCGGTGGTACAGGCTTTACTGGAGGAAATGCTCTAAACAGTCCTTTAAGGAATTGCTTAATCAGTCTATTAGACCACACAGATGGACCTGTAGAGGATCTCCTGAAGCGTGATATTGCTGCTAGGTGGACTTTAATGGAGGCATGAGCAAGACCAGATTTTGCCAGGTGCAGGAGGTACTGCAAGATTTGTTCCGGGGTGGAAGAAAGAGGGTGTAACCTGTTTGTTTTGCACCAGATACAGAATCTCTTCCATTTTAATGAATAAGTTTTGTTGGTACTATCTGCTCGAGCCCGACTTAGAATTTGTCTGCAATCCGGAGGAATGTCTAAGCCCTGAAACTCTCTGAACTCAGGAGCCATGCTGATAACTTGAGAGATGCCGGATCCGGATGCTCGACTTGCTGATTGTTGAGCGTTAGAAGAGATGGAAACGGCTTCAATTTGATTGGAGGTTCCAGGGAAAGGAGGTGAAGCTTCGTGAACCAGTGTTGGCGTGGCCAAGCTGGAGCTATCAATATGAGAGTACAGGGCTCCGCTTTCATCTTCCGTAGCACCCTGGGAATCAGGGGAAACGGCGGAAAGGCGTACGCAAAGACGTTACACCATGCGACTGAAAAGGCATTCCCCAGAGACCCTTGTTGGGGATGCCAGCTTGCAAAGTGTTGGCATTTGGCGTTTTGCTGGGTGGCGAAGAGGTCCAGAAGAGGGGTGCCCCATTGAGCAAATATGTTGCTGAGAACTAGGTGATCCAGCTCCCACTCGTGGCATGCTGCCTGTCTTCTGCTTAGAGAATCTGCCAACACGTTGTGGGCGCCTGGAACATAATCTGCTCGGAGAGAGATGTTGTGACGGAGCAGCCAGCTCCAAATTTTTTGTGACTCGCGAGAGAGTGTTAGCGAGCGAGTTCCTCCCTGTTTGTTCAAATAGTGCATTGTTGTTGTGTTGTCTGTTCGGACAAGCACTATGGAGTTTTTTATTCTTGGAAGGAAGGCCACCAGAGGTAGATAGACTGCGCGTAGCTCTAGAAGATTGATATGAAGTGCCTTCTCGGAAGGGGACCACTTCCCGCTTATCTGCAGTTCTTGAAGGAAAGCCCCCCAGCCCTCTAAGGAGGCGTCCGTGGTGATTATATGAGGAGCAGCAGGAAGCAAGAAAGGCAAGTCTTGAGAAAGATTCTGGGGGCAAACCCACCATCGTAGAGCCTTTTTGATCACAGGGGTCACCTGGATGACGTCGTCGAAGGACCCTGTACACTGGACCCATTGATCCGACAGTGCTTCTTGAAGGGGTCGCATATGAAGATGACAATGCGGTACTAATAGGATGCAAGAAGACATCATCCCGAGTAGGGATTTGAAGAGACGCACTGACAACGTCTTTTTGGACATTATCCGGAGCGCTAACGACTGAAGTTTGTCTTTGCGTTCCTGTGATGGGAATGCTTTCCGTAGAATGGTGTCTAGTGTAGCGCCCAGAAAATTCATGCGCTGAGACGGCTGAAGGACGGACTTGTCGTGATTGAGAGTTAGCCCCAGTGAATTGAAAAGCCTCAGACAAGCGTTGGAAGACCTGGACGCGCATTCTAGAGATGGAGACTTGACAAGCCAGTCGTCTAGATATGGGAAGACCTGATGATGATGATTGCGTAGATATGCAGCCACTGGAGCTAGACATTTGGTGAAAATGCGTGGCGCCGATTTGAGCCCAAACGGCAGAACCCGAAACTGGTAATGTCTGCCCGCCACCATGAATCGTAGGAATTTTTTGTGGTTGCGGTGTATTGGTATATGAAAGTAGGCGTCTTGCAGGTCTAACGACACCATGTAGTCGTTCGCATTGAGTAGATGTAAAACCTCCTGAATGGTGACCATACGAAACGACTGCTTTTTCAGAAACGTGTTCAGATTCCTCAAGTCCAATTTCGGTCTCCATTTTTTCTCCTTTTTTCGGATGAGGAAGAAACAGGAGTAAAACCCTTTTCCCCGTTGGCTTGGGGGAACTCTCTCTATAGCTCCCTTTTGGAGCATAAGCTTCACTTCTAAGAGTAAAGGACGTAGATTTTTGTGAAGCATTTGGCGGGGAGGGGTTTGAGGAGGGATCTGTATGAATTCTAGAGAATGGCCGAATTGTACTAATTGTAGGACCCAACGGTCCGTAGTTATTTGTTGCCAATTTGGGAGAAAGTGGGAAATTTTTCCGCCAATCTTGGAGGGTGGAGAGGAGTTTGAGACCGGCTGCAGTTGAAAGTCATTGCCGTCGAGCGGCACCCTTTTGTCTTCCTCCTTTGCCACGAAAGGAAGATTTTGGGTATGAGGATTGCTGTCGCTGTTGGTATTGCGAACGGTATTGCTGGGATGAAGGGAAGGAAGAACGTTGTTGAAAATCTCCCCTAGTTGAAGTTTGACCTCTTCCTTTAGAACCCCGGAAGGAAGGGTTCCTTAATTGTAAGGTACCCAAAGCTCTAGCGGTATCAGTATCTTTCTTAATACCCTGTAATGCCTCATCAATATGTGCGCCGAAGAGAAGTTGGCCATCATATGGCATATCCAGCACTTTGGTTTGGACCTCCGGCCTGAAGGAGGTTGCCTTTAGCCAACCTTGGCGTCGAAGGACCGCTGCACCAGCTAGTTGTCGAAATCCGGTCAAAGCAATATCCATTGCGCAGTCTATAAGTTCAGAGGTAGATCTTTCCCCCTCTAGCAAGATCTTCTTTGCCTCTTCTTTTGACTCCTCTGGTAAGTCTGCCAAGTATGGCGCAACGTCCGCCCACATCTAACGATTGTAACGTCCCAACAGTGCTAGGGCGTTGGAGGCACGCACTGTTAAAGCCGACATCGAGGAAAAACATTTGCCTATGTTCTCCAGTCGCCTACCCTCCTTATCTGGTGGAGCTGTCAACAGAGCAGCTGGGTTGTTTGACCTCCTCTGTGCGGCCTGGGTAATGACAGAGTCCGGCTTTGGATGGCCTGTGAGACAAGCCGGAGCAGTGTCTGGCGCTTTATATTTTTTATCCAGCCGTGGTAACACTGGAGGGACCGAGGAAGGATTTTGCATAATCTTTATGCCTTGTTCCCAAATGTAGTCTATGATTGGAATTGCACGGACAGACTTCTTAAAAGGTTCCTTAAAATCATAAAGGAAACAGTCCTGTTGGTGCGAGGGCATTGGAATTTAAAAGCGCTGGGCCGCTCGCTCTATGATATTATGAAAACCACCAATGTCCTCCCGCGGCGAGTCGGCCGTGGTAGGGGCAGGAGAAACCGGGCAGGGAAGGATGTAGTCATCCCATTCTTCCTGGTGAGATTGGACAGCCTGAAGCTCTCCTTCTTCAGGCTCCCCGTCATCCTCGTCATCTGTGGTGGGACGAAGTGGCGATGTGACAGGCTCTGACTGCAAAACCAATGGAGGCGAGCGTGGCCTTGGTGTTGGAGGCCCAACTGGCGTCGGGGAAGGTGCCGGCGTCGGAAACCGTTGCTTACAATCAGATATCAGGAATTGGAGATCCGTGACCAATGACGCAGGCAGACAAACCATGGAAGGTGGGGGCTGCACATATTCCTGAGGTGAAACCTCCTGATATTCTTGGTCAATGTCCTCATAGTCAGAGATATCCTGATATTTTACGTGCAGTTGCGATGGACTCGTCGCAGCAGGGAATAGACTGCCGTTATCTGAGTCTTCCTCGTCAAAAAGTTGAGCTGGAGGCAAGGTTGGGACCCTACTGGGTGAAGTGAGGGCCGGAGTCAGTGCACGTTTAGTTATTTTGAGGTGCACATAAGTACTTTGCACATCAGAGTCCATATCCGTCGACGGCCCATCGACGGTAGAGTCGTAGACGGTGTAACAGGCATTATTTGCATTTGAGACATCGTCGACGAGGTCATCGTCGACGGTGTTGTCGTCAGCGACGAAGATGATGACGGTCTCTTCGTCGACGACGATGTCGACGACGAAGGCTTCTTCGACGGTGTCCTCGTCGACGACGATGTCGACGACGAAGGTCTCGTCGACGGTGTCCTCGTCGACGATGATGTCAATGTCGACGAGGGAGCTTTCGTCGATGGTGTCGTCGCCGATGCTGCCGTCGGCAGCTTAACTGACGACGATGATTTTTTAATTTTCAGCGTCGACGAGATAGCTTTACCAGCCGTCGACGATGGAGTTGTCGTCGTCGACGTAGTCATAGATTGGGATGTAACGGTAGATATTGTCGCCGTCGACGAGGTAACATAGACTGCCGTCGATGGAGATCTCCTCGTCGTTGAAGCCACCGTCGACGAGGTCGTCGTCGTCGACGGGGTGGAGACTGGCTTCTTAAAGGTATGTGGCACATCCTGAGGAGAAGCAGTCCCTGGCAGAGGCGAGGCCAGGACCTCTGAAGACTTTTTGTGCGTCTTCTTTTGAGGTGGCTGCGACGAAGGGCCCGGAGATAACGCCCTTGGTCTTTTATGTGAGGAGTGAGAAGAGATAGTAGAACCCTCACTTTCCTCAGAGGACACAACAGTTTCCTTGTCCTTTAGTCTTTGCAGCCAGATTAAAACGCCCTTCTCGGTCTTTCAGGGTCTTAGATGAAAAGGTACGACATACCTTACAGTCTTTCGAATTGTGGCTAGGATAAAGACAATAAAGACAGTCTTTATGCTGATCGTCCACGTGAAGCCTCTTTTTCCCACAGGAAGCACAGGATCTGAAGAGTCCCTTCTTTGGGGTATCAGCCATGACGAAACCAAGTAAATTTGTAGCAAGAAACACTGGAAATCCAGAAGCAATGAGCAGAGCTCAGTGGAGACTCCCTTAGCACGACGTGCGGTAGAAAATCTGAGGGACTAGAGCTCCTTCCAGGAAGGTTCTAGAGGGTGGTGCTAGCTGATTGGCTACTGGCCAAACTTAGGTCCTTTTTACATAAGGACGTGGATAGCTTACTAAGCTAAGGCCTTTTGGGGCCTATTACTATATATGTCTACTAAGACATTGCTTTGTTATTTACCGGTGACTCCCATCCCGACGACGGGGACTGATTCAGGCATGTGAATCTATGAAAGATACCCTAATACTGGATAAGTTACAGAAAATCTGTTAAAGTGTTTGTGAGAAGTTGGCCTGATGTATGATGTCACTAGTTCTAGTGTACACCTTATATCAGTCCAAACAACCCTTATGGTGATTGGTTGCAAAGTCAACCTTATAGACCAGCTATCCTAGTGGTAGCATGGACAAGAGCAGTCTTAGGCTAAACTCTGAATGGCATGTGAAGCCAGCTGTGATACCATATATAATCCCTTGAATACCAAATGAAAGGACACCACAACAGATATATATATAAAATAAAGTGTATTTATTCTAGTCAAACCCTCAGCACTCTTTATGAGATTAGAGGTAAGTACAACACAGTCTTATTCGAGCATACATTAAGTCACACAGGTAAGTACTACAGTTAGGCGCTAGGGGCCACGCAAACCATATACTAAAGAAGTGGTATAAGGACCACTGTCACGGAAATAGGATAGGCCTAGGCCTAGGCCTAGGGAATCGCTGAGGCTACACTACACTACCAACAGTTAGGAAGTGGGAGGCCCACGGGATTCAGGTGCAGAGTGGAAACACTCACACGTAATGCGTATAGTCGATAGAAATAGTACAGTTATGAAATAAGCAGTTTAAGGACACTTCTGAAGCAGCTAGAGAGTCGAGACTCGGAAACTAGACCCTAGGATAGTCACTACCCTTGTGAGCACCGAAGTACCCAAGTTACCTAGCCCACGGGCTGCGGGTGCATAGGTGTGAACTTGCGTCGGGTTTCGTCGTGGACTTCTATGGATGCCTGAAGGAAAGTTGCTGACAGGCAGTCAGTGCAGAGTGTCCGGTGGATCCCAAGGCCGGGATCAAGAAGGAAGGGTACCTGCAAGCAGAAGGGACAGAGTCAAGGTCACTAGCCAGTGACCACGTGGAACCAGGAAGGAACCAGGCGATGTCGTGAAGATTGCAGGTGAAGGGTGAAGCTTGTCGCTGCAGCCACGGGTACCAGGAGACGTCGAGGACGACCAGGACCAGGAGGCGGGCTGTCCCACGAAGGCTCTTGCTGTCGGCGGCGTCGAAGTCGAACTAGGACTCACCAAGCCTTGGCAAGCGGAACCCACGAAGAATGGAGGACTTGCTTCTGGTGCAGACCAGGAAGGTCTGGGGTGCTTCTCTTTTGCAAAGAAGCGGGAGCCAGTCTGGAGGAGCCAAAACCAGCAGTGAAGATTTCAAGGTGTGTCGTCACAGAGGCCGCTAGCCAACGGGCAAGCAACCGGACAGACGCGGCAAGCAGGAAAATGCAGAAGGGCCCCACGCAGGACTCGTGGAGTGTGGGGGGCTGATCTTCGGTGCAGATGGTGCTTGGGGTTGGGGCTTCTCAATCCCCGGTGCACAACTTCGAGGGTACCTCAGAAGCTGCGCTGGAAGATACTCGCCACTTTTCCCAGGTAGCCGGTCCCACGTCTCTCGTCGCCTCCACGGATCTCAGCTCGGCTGTGGATGTAGATCAGGGTCGGAGAAGTCTGGAAGGCAAGGCTCTGGTCGGGCTCTGCAGTCGGTCCCTCGTAGAACTTCAGCAAAGCAAAGGGTAGTCTCTTGATGGTGCCTGTTTGCACAGGGTAGCCACTCCTTGGCCACAAGGGAGATTCTTCAGTCTTCTTCTTTCGTCGAATGTCGAAGGTCCACAGTTTCTGTTCAAGTTGCAGGTTCAGGATAATCTAATCTCCTGGGGCCCAGCTACCACTCTTATACTAATCTGGGGGGCTGGGTTGCCTGCTATGTCACGCCTTATGGGTGGGACCTGGGAGGGGGGTGGTTACACCCCCTTCCCTTTGTCCAGTTTCGCGCCAGGACTGGGGCTGGTGTGCCCCAGCACCGGTTTGAACTGGACTATGCATGGGACACCTTGTGTGCCCCAGGCAGTGTCTCGTTTCATTCATCCCTCCCTGCCCCAATACACTAAGGCCTGTCTGGGGTGGTGCTCGCACCTCCCAAGGCAGGAAACCTATTGTCCAAGCCTCCCTTGCCGGGATCACTCCCAGCAGCAGGAGGTCAGACTTGTGTCGTGGCAGCAGCATCCATTTTGTGATGCTGGGGCTCTGGTTAACTTTAACCGGGTAAGTAGGTTACAACATGTCTTCTCCCTCTAGAAGGGAGGGATAATATCCTCATCCCCAGAAATGGGATGGGGGTATTATTCCAAAGTGTTAGACACCTTACACAACATGTTTTGATAAAGCCAAACCATAGTTACCATAACCGTTTAAGATTATAAGGCACTTTAAGAGTATATGGTAGGCTATATCATAGAACAGCTATAAGGACATGGTTCCGAAAGCTGCAGACAGGCTCAGCTCATGCTAGAGCACCATCTCACATGTTACCAAGCACTCTGCCTCCAGGATTGTTAAGGCCTGCCATAGGAGTGGCTGATAGGTACACATGTGTCTATATGTAAGATAGGTATAGGAATACTACACCTAAGCAAGGGGTGATTACACGACCTTGCCCCAGCTGAGTGATCAGCCAGTTGTGTCATAATGGAAGGCCAGGCCAGGGGTGGCATAATACATGCTGCAGCCCCTGGTAGGCCTAGGGTACACCTATGCCCTGGGTACCTAAGGGATGTGGCTGTGGGCCTGCTAATCAGACCCACAGCCCTGCTGTTCTCTCTCTAAATTGATACTATGTACTTTAGGTGCATAACCCATTTGGATAGGATCACCTTATTGGCCCCTGTACAGTGTACCTTAGGTACCCAGGGCATAGGTGTACCCTAGGCCTACCAGGGGCTGCAGCATGTATTATGCCACCCCTGGTCTGGCCTTCCATTATGACACAACTGGCTGATCACTCAGCTGGGGCAAGGTCGTGTAATCACCCCTTGCTTAGGTGTAGTATTCCTATACCTACCTTATATATAGACACATGTGTACCTATCAGCCACTCCTATGGCAGGCCTTAACAATCCTGGAGGCAGAGTGCTTGGTAACATGTGAGATGGTGCTCTAGCATGAGCTGAGCCTGTCTGCAGCTTTCGGAACCATGTCCTTATAGCTGTTCTATGATATAGCCTACCATATACACTTAAAGTGCCTTATAATCTTAAACGGTTATGGTAACTATGGTTTGGCTTTATCAAAACATGTCGTGTAAGGTGTCTAACACTTTGGAATAATACCCCCATCCCATTTCTGGGGATGAGGATATTATCCCTCCCTTCTAGAGGGAGAAGACATGTTGTAACCTACTTACCCGGTTAAAGTTAACCAGAGCCCCAGCATCACAAAATGGATGCTGCTGCCATGACACAAGTCTGACCTCCTGCTGCTGGGAGTGATCCCGGCAAGGGAGGCTTGGACAATAGGTTTCCTGCCTTGGGAGGTGCGAGCACCACCCCAGACAGGCCTTAGTGTATTGGGGCAGGGAGGGATGAATGAAACGAGACACTGCCTGGGGCACACAAGGTGTCCCATGCATAGTCCAGTTCAAACCAGTGCTGGGGCACACCAGCCCCAGACCTGGCGCGAAACTGGACAAAGGGAAGGGGGTGTAACCACCCCCCTCCCAGGTTCCACCCATAAGGCGTGACCTAGCAGGCAACCCAGCCCCCCAGATTAGTATAAGAGTGGTAGCTGGGCCCCAGGAGATTAGATTATCCTGAACCTGCAACTTGAACAGAAACTCTGGACCTTCGACATTCGACGAAAGAAGAAGACTGAAGAATCTCCCTTGTGGCCAAGGAGTGGCTACCCTGTGCAAACAGGCACCATCAAGAGACTTACCCTTTGCTTTGCTGAAGTTCTACGAGGGACCGACTGCAGAGCCCGACCAGAGCCTTGACTTCCAGACTTCTCCGACCCTGATCCACATCCACAGCCGAGCTGAGATCCGTGGAGGCGACGAGAGACGTGGGACCGGCTACCTGGGAAAAGTGGCGAGTATCTTCCAGCGCAGCTTCTGAGGTACCCTCGAAGTTGTGCACCGGGGATTGAGAAGCCCCAACCCCAAGCACCATCTGCACCGAAGATCAGCCCCCCACACTCCACGAGTCCTGCGTGGGGCCCTTCTGCATTTTCCTGCTTGCCGCGTCTGTCCGGTTGCTTGCCCGTTGGCTAGCGGGCTCTGTGACGACACACCTTGAAATCTTCACTGCTGGTTTGGCTCCTCCAGACTGGCTCCCACTTCTTTGCAAAAGAGAAGCACCCCAGACCTTCCTGGTCTGCACCAGAAGCAAGTCCTCCATTCTTCGTGGGTTCCGCTTGCCAAGGCTTGGTGAGTCCTAGTTCGACTTCGACGCCGCCGACAGCAAGAGCCTTCGTGGGACAGCTCGCCTCCTGGTCCTGGTCGTCCTCGACGTCTCCTGGTACCCGTGGCTGCAGCGACAAGCTTCACCCTTCACCTGCAATCTTCACGACATCGCCTGGTTCCTTCCTGGTTCCACGTGGTCACTGGCTAGTGACCTTGACTCTGTCCCTTCTGCTTGCAGGTACCCTTCCTTCTTGATCCCGGCCTTGGGATCCACCGGACACTCTGCACTGACTGCCTGTCAGCAACTTTCCTTCAGGCATCCATAGAAGTCCACGACGAAACCCGACGCAAGTTCACACCTATGCACCCGCAGCCCGTGGGCTAGGTAACTTGGGTACTTCGGTGCTCACAAGGGTAGTGACTATCCTAGGGTCTAGTTTCCGAGTCTCGACTTCCTAGTTGCTTCAGAAGTGTCCTAAAACTGCTTATTTCAGAACTGTACTATTTCTACCGACTATACGCATTACGCTGAGTGTTTCCACTCTGCACCTGAATCCCGTGGGCCTCCCACTTCCTAACTGTTGGTAGTGTAGTGTAGCCCCAGCGATTCCCTAGGCCTAGGCCTATTCTATTTCCGTGACAGTGGTCCTTATACCACTTCTTTAGTATATGGTTTGCGTGGCCCCTAGGGCCTAACTGTATTACTTACCTGTGTGACTTAATGTATGCTTGATTAAGACTGTGTTGTACTTACCTCGAATCTCATAAAGAGTGCTGAGGGTTTGACTAGAATAAATACAATTTATTTTATATATATATCTGTTGTGGTGTCCTTTCATTTGGTATTCAAGGGATTATATATGGTATCACAGCTGGCTTCACATGCCATTCAGAGTTTAGCCTAAGACTGCTCTTGTCCATGCTACCACTAGGATAGCTGGTCTATAAGGTTGACTTTACAACCAATCACCATAAGGGTTGTTTGACTGATATAAGGTGTACACTAGAACTAGTGACATCATACATCAGGCCAACTTCTCACATTGGTGAGCAGCGGTTGGGATCTGAGCTTGCTGTTGTAATACCACTGTAATCTTGAGATACTAAATTGAAAGATCACACAGATATTGTTTAGGTACATATAACATAGATTATAAAACTTAAGTCCTGCTGGACTTAGTTGTTGTAGGTTGAAGGGAGTAACACACCCTGACTACAACTACTAGAGAGGTTTAGTAGAAACAACTAGTGTAGGTAGGTGCACACACCACACCCTCACTAGATCATGTCTCTGGGAGGAGATCAAGAAAATGCTCTCCCAGGAGGGGCAGGTCTGAAAAAGATCCCCTCTAGATATGATACCCTAACTTTTCAGGAGATGAGAGAATTGTGTACCTCCAGAAAGTTAAAACAGGGTGCAACCCCTACCCTCCTTCAGCTAGTGCAGATCCTAGAGGAATATGATGCTCTTAGGGCCTCACAGGCTAGTACCCTAGGTACAAAGGAGGGTCTACCCACTACAGATGAGTCAGATGGGACTTCAGATGAAGAGGTAGACAGCGAGGGCCAGGTAGGAAGACTTAGCCAGGCTAACCTAAGCTTACATGGGAGTTTGCATGGGGTTCCCCCATACAGACCCCCAAGTGGGCTTAACCAGAGAAGCAGGAGAGACAGATCCCCTTCAAGGGAATCCATCCACTTCCATGTCTCTAGCACCTCTAATGCCTCTTCTCACAGGGGAATGACTTCCCCCCAGAGAAAAGAGCATGAAGCCAGAATGAGGGAAGCTAATCTGAGGATTGAGAGGGAAGAACTTGCCCTTGCCAAGGAGAAGCTTGCTCTGGCTAGAGAGCAAAAGTTAAGTGGGTTAGAACCCACTGGTGGCAGCAATATCCCTAAGGATAGAGACAGGCACTATGATAATAGAAACCTGAGCAAGATTGTCCCTCCCTACAAGTGTGGGGATGACATCCACAAATGGATAACTGCTTTGGAGAGGGCTTGCAAAGTACAGCAGGTACCCCAAAGTCACTGGGCAGCTATCTTGTGGCTCTCCTTCTCTGAGAAAGGTAGAGACAAGCTCCTCACAGTTAGTGATGAGGATGCAGACAATTACACTGTCCTGAAGAGTGCTCTAATTGATGGGTTTGGCCTAACCACTGAACAATACAGGTTGTTGTTTAGGGATACCCAGAAGACACAGACTCAGGACTGGACTGACTTTGTATAGGGTGACCAACCGTCCGTAAATTTCACGGACCGTCCGTAATTGGGACCTCACGTCCGTTGTCCGTGAGGATCCCTTTTACGGACGCCTTTTGTCCGTAATTTTGGGCCTTTCATGGAACAGAGCTGTTCCCTGCGAGAGGCCTCCGCTCCCTGATGGGGCCTCCTCGCACAAGAGCAGCCCCCCGCCCATTGTTATTCCGTGTGGGGCTGATTGCCACATACAGAATGACAATGGGTCAGTCTGGGCTGGCACAGCATGTGGTGGCCTCCTCCAGCCTCGGTCCAGGGCAGTGAATTCTGTCACCTGGAAGTGCAAAAACGCCCATGCCGTTGCAAGGTGAGAATCCAGTTAACTAAAGGAAGGCGGTGAAAGAAGTTCAAAGGAAAGGATTATAGTTCTCTCCGAGTCTCATCGGTTTAAACTGAAGCATTTACAATATTATATTCAAGGAAGCCAAGGTTGCTGCTTTTTTATTTTATGCAACTAACAACCATTGACAAAGCCAATAGTTCTGGCTTGTTGTAGGTGTAACGTTACTTGTTCTAGGTGTAACCTTACTTGTTTTCTTATATAACTTGGTGCAATGACAGAAGCAAAACAAATACCAGTCGGGCTGCACGTTATACTAAGCACAGATTTTTAGCTTAGATTTTTTAAGTCACACCCTTAATTACAACAAACATCCCCTTTGGAGAGACCCCCCAGTTTTTTCATCCCACTTAAAGCCCTAGAAACAACACCATGTCTTCTTAATAGGCCTCTTCTGTCTGCAACTCTGTAGACAAAGGCTCAGCTCCTAATTAATGTGAAAAGGTGAGTGAGTAAGTAAGTAAAGGGATGGGTGGATGGATGGATGAGTGAAATGATGGATGGATGAGTGAAAGGGTGGATGGATGAGTGAAAGGGTGGATGATCGGTGAGTGAATGGGTGGATGATGGGTGAGTGAAATGATGGATTGATTGATGAATTGATAAGATAAAGGGTGAATGGATGACTTAAAGCGTGTATGTAAGGCTGGGTGAGTGAAAGGGCAGTTAGATGGACAAAAGGATGGATAGATGGGTGAATGGATGAGAGAAAGGATGGATGGATGAGTGAGAGGATGGATGAGTGATAAGTTCAATGGATGGATTCATGAGTGGATGGGTGGGTGGATGGGATGATGGATGGCCTAAGTGAAAGGGGGATGGAGAGAGAAAGGGAATATGGGTGGATGGAAGACTGAACGGGTGGAAGGATGAGTGAATGAAAGAGTAAGTGAAAGGATGGCTGAATGAGTGAAAGGGTAGATGGCTGGATGGGTGAGTGCATGGATGGATGTGTGGAACAGTGGATGGATGAGGGTATGGATGGATAAGATGAAAGGATGAATGCAGGGACGGATGAGTGAAAGGGTGGATGGAGGAATGGATGAGTAGAATGATGGATGGATGGAAGGATAGATGATGGATAGGTAAATGGCTGGATGGATGAGTGGATGGATGGGTGGAGGAGTGGATGGATGGGTGGAAGAGTGGATGGATGAGTGTATGGATAGATAGGGTGAAAGGGTGGATGGAAGGATGGATGAGTGAAATGATGGATGGAAGGATACGTGATGGATAGGTTTGTAAATGGTTGAATATGGACATGGATGGGCACACAGATGGAAGGACAGAATGAATGGTGAAAGACTGAATGATGGGTGAAAGTATGATTACACATTGTAAGCCCCATTATCTTAAGCAGCATTTCCTATACATTGACTTTCACATTTATATGAGTCTGTCTCTATATAATGTGTGTGATGTAACTCACTCTGACACCCTGCCGTACATACGTCGAATGAGTAGCACTATAAAATAAATTAAATACACATGACGGAGGGTCTATTTGAAGATGAGGGGCACCATTGGAGTGTGGTAGCATGGCCCGACTGGCCGGACCGGGCATTGGGCGTTTC
Organism: Triturus cristatus; assembly: GCF_964204655.1. Classification (NCBI taxonomy): domain Eukaryota; kingdom Metazoa; phylum Chordata; class Amphibia; order Caudata; family Salamandridae; genus Triturus; species Triturus cristatus. Next base: position 380,703,336 of record NC_140585.1, on the reverse strand, counting down.
CCTGCGAGCTGGAAAGGTGGGGTGGGGGCGGTTTTGTTTCCACAAAGAGACCTGTACACTTGCTTCAAGCTGCACGCATACTGAAAAACCATGAAGTTCACAATCGTCTCAGCCCAATACAAACTAATTTTCACTTGTATTTAAGTGTTTGTCTATTTACTTACTTCTATACTATTGCGCAATCTCCTCTGATGTGTCTGTAAAACGTACCCTTTGTCCTGAATTTTGACCTCCTGTCCTGAATTTTTGTCCTGAATTTTGACCCTTTGTCCTGAATTTTTACACTCACTGTCCTGAATTTGTACCCATGCCAGTTGGTCACCCTAACTTTGTAGATTGTGCCACTAAGGCTCTGGAAGGCTGGCTAGTGGGAAGTAAGGTTAAGGACTATACAGGATTGTATAATTTGATCATGAGAGAGCAAATCCTTAACAACTGTCAAAACCAGCTACTGCATCAACACCTGATTGATTCTAATCTGACGTCTCCCCAAGAATTGGGAAAGAAGGCAGATAGATGGGTCAGGACTAGAGTTAAGCAGAAAAACCAGAACCAGGGCGGTGATCAGAAAAAGGCAGACTAGAAGGGTAATGATCAGAAACAAAAAGACCAGAAGTCTTCACCAGGCCCCCAAAAGGCTCAGGGGGAGGGTGGTCCCAAAAAGGATAAAAAGAAAGATGGCCAAAAGAAACCATGGTGCAACTATTGTAAGTCCAACTGACATTGGTTTAGTGAGTGCACCAAAAAGGATAAGCCCCCAGCCACCATTGCCCCTAAGGCAACTGTACCCCCTAGTTCAGCTGTAAGTGGTGGTTCCCAGCAAAAGGGTGTAGTAGGGTTAACCCTAGGAACTGTGGAGGATTCTGGCCTAGTCAGAATACCTACTCAGGCTGTTCTGATCTGTGATGGGGACTTAGCTTTGTCCTCTACTGTAGGCCCCAGTAACCTGGGCAAGTACAGAAAGACTCCTTTTATCAACCAAAGAATGGCTCAGGCCTACAGGGACACTGGGGCTAGTGTCACAATGGTGACACCTGCCTTTGTGGACCCTGGACAGATCATACTAGGTGAGAATTACCTAGTGACCAACGCTAGCAATGCCACTACCTCCCATAGTGTGGCTATTGTTAACTTCTCCTGGGGAGGGGTAACTGGCCTCAAGAAAGTTGTTAGTTCAGACCTTCCTGTAGAGTGTTTACTGGGCAATGATCTTGAAACATCAGTTTGGTCTGAAGTGGAGTATAGGACCCATGCAGAAATGCTGGGGATAGATGCACATGTCCTTGCTGTGACCATGTCACAGGCCAAAAAGTGCACCACTGAACAAGTGCTGGATCCTGAAACTATGGACCAGTCACAAACCAAGAGAAAGAGCAGTAGGGTAAAGGCTGTGCCTTCCCCCCTGCCTCAGGCACTGGATCAGCCCCAACAGGAGGATGATTCTGAGAGCCCTGAAGGAACTGTCCTAGAAGACCTTGAACCTGATCAGGTTGAGTTTCTTGGGACAGGGGGACCTTCAAGGGCAGATCTGAGGCAGGCACAATTAGACTGCCCCTCTCTTGAACCCCTCAGACAGCAGGCTGCTGCTGAGGCTGCAGGGAATGCTCAAGGTACCCATAGAGTGTATTGGGATGAAGGGCTGCTGTATTCAGAGGCTAGAGACCCCAAGCCTGGTGCATACAGGAGGTTGGTCATACCACTGAAGTTCAGAGGCTTCCTTCTTACCTTGGCCCATGATATTCCCCTTCCAGGACACTTAGGCCAGAACAAGACTTGGGACAGGCTTGTCCCTCACTTTCACTGGCCCCATATGTCAGAAGATACCAAGGAGTTTTGTCGCTCCTGTGTCACCTGCTAAGCCAGTGGCAAATCAGGTGGCACCACAAAGGCCCCCCTCATACCACTACCTGTGGTGGGGGTTCCCTTTGAAAGAGTGGGCATAGATATTGTAGGACCAATGGACCCACAAACAGCATCTGGGCACATATTTATACTGGTGATAGTGGTATCCAGAAGCTATTCCCCTGAGGACCACAACAGCTCCTGTTGTGGCAAGGGCCCTGCTTGGAGTATTCTCCAGAGTGGGCTTTCCAAAGGAGGTCATTTCTGACAGAGGTGCCAACTTCATGTCAGGATACTTGACTGCAATGTGGAAGGAGTGTGGTGTGAACTACAAGTTCACCACACCCTATCACCCACAGTGCAATGGGCTTGTTGAGAGATTCAACAAGACCCTAAAGGGAATGATAAAAGGTTTACCAGACAAGCTTAGGTGAAAATGGGACATCCTTTTACCCTGCCTTCTGTTTGCTTACAGAGAGGTCCCACAAAAGGGGGTTGGCTACAGCCCTTTTGAGCTTTTGTTTGGGCATCCTGTAAGAGGACCCCTATGTTTAGTAAGGGAAGGATGGGAGAGACCTCTCAGACAACCCAAACTTGATATAGTGGATTATGTACTTGGTCTCTGCTCCAGGATGGCAGAGTATATGAAGAAGGCTTCTAAAAACCTTGAGGCAAGCCAAGAACTCCAAAAAGCTTGGCATGACCAAAAGGCTGTGCTGACTGTTTACCAGCCAGGGCAGAAAGTGTGGGTGTTGGAGCCAGTGGCCCCAGCAGCACTCCAAGACAAATGGTCTGGACCCCACACTATTGTTGAGAAAAAGGGAGAAGTCACCTACTTGGTGGACCTTGGGACTCCCAGAAGACCCCACAGGGTGCTTCATGTCAACAGATTGAAGGCATATGTTGACAGGGCAGACATGGGCTTACTCATGGCTACAGATGAGGGGCAGGAGGAAGAGAGTGACCCTCTCCCAGACCTGTTGACTCAGAACCCTGATGATGGCTCAGTTGATGGTGTGGTCTTTTCTGACAGCCTCACTGTCCATCAGCAACAGGACTGCAGACAAGTTCTGCAATCCTACAGACATATGTTCTCTCTGACCCCAAGTCAGACAAACTGGTGCACCCATGAGGTGGACACTGGTGACAGTCTGCCTGTGAAGAGTAAAATGTACAGGCAACCTGACCATGTCAGGGACTGCATAAAAGTTGAGGTACAAAAGATGTTGGAGCTGGGAGTCATTGAACCTTCAGAGAGCCCTTGGGCTAGTCCTGTAGTTCTTGTGCCAAAACCTCACACCCAAGATGGTAAGAGAGAGATGAGGTTTTGTGTGGATTACAGAGGTCTCAATCCTGTCACTAGGACAGATGCCCACCCAATACCTAGGGCAGATGAGCTCATTGACAGACTGGCAGCTGCTAAGTTTTTGAGCACATTTGACCTGACAGCAGGCTACTGGCAAATCAGACTAGCTGAGAATGCAAAGGCCAAAACTGCTTTCTCGACCCCAGGAGGACATTATCAATTTGTGGTAATGCCCTTTGGTTTGAAGAATGCACCTGCCACTTTCCAAAGGTTGGTGAATCAAGTCCTTACTGGGTTGGATGATTATTGTGCAGCTTATCTTGATGATATTGCTGTCTTTAGCTCCACCTGGGAGGATCACCTGGTCCACCTGAGGAATGTTTTAGAGGCCCTGCAAAAGGCAGGCCTCACTATCAAGGCCACTAAGTGCCAGATAGGGCAGAGCAAGGTTGTATACCTGGGCCACCTAGTTGGTGGGGGTCAGGTTCAACCACTGGAGAGCAAGATCCAGACCATAAATGACTGGACTCCTCCAACTACCCAGACTTAGGTCAGAGCTTTCTTGGGCCTGACTGGGTACTACATGAAGTTTGTTAAGAACTATGGGTCCATTGTGACACCACTTAATGACTTGACCTCCAAGAAAATGCCAAAGAAAGTTCAGTGGACAGTAAGCTGTCAAAAAGCATTTGATGACCTGAAGCAGGCCATGTGCAGTGCACCTATTCTGAAAAGTCCAGACTACTCCAAAGAGTTAATTGTCCAGACAGATGCTTCTGAGTTGGGTGTGGGAGCTGTTCTTTCACAACTTAATATAGTTGGTCAAGACCAGCCCATTGCTTTTATAAGTAGAAGGCTGACCCCTAGAGAGAAACGTTGGTCACCTATTGAGAGGGAGGCCTTTGCTGTGGTTTGGGCCCTGAAGAAGCTGAGGCCATACTTGTTTGGCACTCACTTCAAGATTCAGACAGACCATAAGCCCCTCTTGTGGCTAAATCAGATGAAGGGTGAAAATCCCAAACTTCTTAGGTGGTCCATCTCCCTACAGGGGATGGACTTCACAGTGGGACATAGACCTGGGACTGACCATGCCAATGCAGATAGACTCTCCAGATATTTCCACTTAGAACATGAAGACTCAACTGGTCAAGGTTAGTTTAATGTCCCTAAGTTTGGGGGGGGGGGGGGGGTTGTGTAGGAGAGTAGGGTCTGCTTTCTATGTTCACCCCCACTTTTTGCTTTTGCTTCACTGGTTTTCGACTTAGATGTGGCTGTGGGCCTGCCAATCAGACCCACAGCCCTGCTGTTCTCTCTCTAAATTTATACTATGTACTTTAGGTGCATAACCCAATTGGTTAGGATCACCTTATTGGCCCCTGTACAGTGTACCTTAGGTACCCAGGGCATAGGTGTACCCTAGGCCTACCAGGGGCTGCAGCATGTATTATGCCACCCCTGGCCTGGCCTTCCATTATGACACAACTGGCTGATCACTCAGCTGGGGCAAGGTCGTGTAATCACTCCTTGCTTAGGTGTAGTATTCCTATACCTACCTTATATATAGACACATTTGTACCTATCAGCCACTCCTATGGCAGGCCTTAACAATCCTGGAGGCAGAGTGCTTGGTAACATGTGAGATGGTGCTTTAGCATGAGTTGAGCCTGTCTGCAGCTTTCGGAACCATGTCCTTATAGCTGTTCTATGATATAGCCCACCATATACTCTTAAAGTACCTTATAATCTTAAACGGTTATGGTAACTATGGTTTGGCTTTATCAAAACATGTCGTGTAAGGTGTCTAACAGTTTGGAATAATACCCCCATACCATGTCTGGCAATGAGGATATTATTCCTCCCTTCTAGAGGGAGAAGACATGTTGAAACCTACTTGCCCTGTTAAAGTTAACCAGAGCCCCAGCATCACAAAATGGATGCTGCTGCCACAGACACAAGTCTGACCTCCTGCTGCTGGGAGTCCATCCAGCGAGGGAGGCGTTGACAGTAGGTTTCCTGCCTTGGGAGGTGCGAGCACCACCCTAGACAGGATTTAGTGTATTGGGGCAGGGAGGGATGAAAGAAACTAGACACTGCCTGGGGCACACAAGGTGTCCCATGCATAGTCCAGTTCAAACCGGCGCTGGGGCACTCCAGCCCCAGCTCTGGCGCGAAACTGGACAAAGGAAAGGGGGTGTAACCACTCCCCTTCCTGGTCCCACCCATAGGAGGGACCTTGCAGGTAGCCCAGCCCACTAGCCCAGTATATTAGTAGGTAGCTGAGCCCTGCAGAAATTAGATTAACCTGAATATGCAACTTGTACAGAAACTCTGGACCTTCGACATTCGGACTCAGGAAGAAGACTGAAGAAATCTCCCTTGTGGCCAAGGAGTGACCACCCTGGGCAACCAGGCACCATCCAGCGACCGCTGCTTTGCTTTGCGACTGATCCTACGAGGGACGACTGCAGAGACTGACCAGCGCCGAGACTTCCAGACACCTCTGACCCAGATCCACATCTCCAGCGAAGCTGAGACCCGTGGAGACGACGAGGGACGTGGGACCGGCGACTTGGGAAAAGTGGCTAGTACCTGACTAGCGCAACTTCCGAGGCTCCGTCGAGGCTGTGCTTGGGGAATTGAGAAGCCCCCATCCCGAGCACCATCTGCAAAGAAGACCAGCTCCCCACACTTCACGTGTTCTGCGTGGGGCCCTTCTGCACCTGAGTTGCTCGACGTGTTGTCCGGTTGCTGGCCCGTTGGCTTGTGACCTCTGCGACGACGAACCTTTATTTTCATCTTGCTGGTCCGGCTCCTCCAGACTGGCACCCGCTCCTCTGTGAAAGAGAAGCACCCCAGACCTTCCTGGTCTGCACCAGAAGCAAGTCCTCCATCCTGCGTGGGTTCCGCTTGCCAAGGCTTGTTGGGTCCTGACTGGACTTCGACGCCGCCGACAGCAAGAGCCTTCGTGGGACAGCTCACCTCCTGGTCCTGGTCGTCCTCGACGGCTCCTAGTACCCGTGGCTGCTGCGACAAGCTTCACCTCTTCACCTGCATCTTCACGACATCGCCTGGTTCCTTCCTGGTTCCTTCCCCGCTCCTGGCTGGTGACCTAGACTCTGTCCCTTCTGCTTGCAGGTTCCTTCTTTCTTGATCCCATCCTCGGGATCCACCGGATCCTCTTCACTGACTGCCTGTCAGCAACTTTCCTTCAGGCATCCATAGGAGTCAACGACGAAACCCGACGCAAGTTCACACCTATGCACCCGCAGCCCGTGGGCTAGGTAACTTGGGTACTTCGGTGCTCACAAGGGTATTGACTATCCAAGGGTCTAGTTTCCGAGTCTCGACTTCCTAGCTATACCAGAAGTGTCCTAAAACTGTTAATTTCTAACAACTTCAATTTCTATCGACTTTTACGCATTACGCGTGAGTGTTTCCACTCTGCATCTGAATCCCGTGGGCCTCCCACTTCCTAACCTTTGGTAGTATAGTGTAGCCCCAGCGATTCCCTAGGCCTAGGCCTATCCTGTGTTCATGACAGTGATTCTTATACCATTCACTTAGTATATGGTTTGCGTGGCCCCTAGGGCCTAACTGTATTACTTACCTGTGTGACTTAATGTATACTTAAATAAGGCTGTGTTGTACTTACCTCGAATCTCATAAAGAGTGCTGAGGGTTTGACTATTTTTATATATATCTGTTGTGGTGTCCTTTCATTTGGTATTCAAGGAATTACATATTGTATAACAGCTGGCTTCACATGCCATTCAGAGTTTAGCCTAAGACTGCTCTTGTCCATGCTACCACTAGAATAGCTGGTCTATAAGGTTGACTTTACAACCAATCACTATAAGGGTTGTTTGGACTGATACAGGGTGTACACTAGAATTAGTGACATCATATATCAGGCCAACTTCTAACAGTCTTTAATTAAAATTAGCTGGCAGCTGCCATCTGGTCCCGAGCACTGTTTGTGGGCCCCTGTTAAAGGGGGTCGCCGGTACTAACAGTAGTTTGGGTTTTATGAAGAAAAAGTGGATTTAGATAATATTCGCATGATTTCCTCCATCTTTATGAGGCACCAGCGTGGTATTCGGGTTATTAACGTGGATCGTCTAAGGCACCCCCCAAAGTTGCGCTGAGCAGGGCGTCCTTAGCTTTTCCTCGTTCTGTGCCGACAGACTACACCATTTCACGCTGAAAGGCAATATTTCTCTCCAGTGTTCCCATACCTGGCATGTCACGCAGTTTGGTGCTTACTTTCCCTCCATGTCAAAGAACAGTAGATGTTTCAGCACCCAGGCTAAAGTGCTGCATAGCTAAATACATATAAGGTCCCAAAGGCGAGAACGATTGCAATGCAAATGCTAGTTATTTCTTTTTTAGGTCTCGCCTGACCCAGCGCATGCGCTGGTCTAGCGAGACTTTTTGTGAGGGCTTAAAAAATTGCTACCATGGCCGGCCTAGAGCTACAGTGCATGTGCGAAGGCGCGTGCTGCGCTTGATCGCGATCACTTTCACTTTCGCGGCCGCTTTGATGTTTGATCCCCTCCCCCACCACAGATCGTGTCACTCTGCTGGCCTCCACTACGCCGCCCCTCCCCCTATACTGCAGCAGGATAGTTTAAAATGTTCTTTTAGTGCGCGCGCGCGCTCGCCTCCGCTCCTCACTTGTTAAACCTGCCTGCAGATGTTGTGTAGAGTATTGATGAAAGGAAGGCGCATAGCATCACTTTGTAAGAGCACTTACCTGCGTGACGTATCTTTGATTTCATATCACCGACGGTATTTGTCCAACAATGGAAACAACGCTTTCTTTTTCAAGCCTGCATAACAACTGAATGAGGAAGCGGTGTTTTACCCCGAAGACTAATGGAATCAGCAATAGAAAATGAAGCATGGGTGACCACTGTGGAATGGCATCAGGATTTCCTTGAATTTCCATTCCCCAAAGCACAGAGAGTTAAATGCATGGATAAGCTGGCACCAATTTTAAAAAAGCAGCAGTGTACTACAGTATAGGGTAGGTCAGTTAATTTCCCCAAATCAATTATACAGAAGTGCTGGGCCTACGCCTGTCAAGGACTGGGTAGGTAATGTATTGCTTTAAAGAGGACATGCATAATAATTACACACAAAGGTAAAATGATGACAAAGTGTTTTTATTCGGGAAAGACTCTGGTTTCTGAGCAATTGGTGCCAGCTTTGTCCATGCATGTAACTTCCTGTGCTTTGGGGAATGGAAATTCAAGGAAATCCTGATGCCATTCCACAGTGGTCACCCATGCTTAATTTTCTATTGCTGATTCCATTAGTCTTCGGGGGGAAACACAGCTTCCTCATTCAGTTGTTATGAAGGCTTGAAAAAGAAAGCGTTGTTTCCATTGCTGTGCAATTACCGTCGGTGATATGAAATCAAAGATACGTCACGCAGGTCAGTGCTCTTACAAAGTGATGCTATGTGCCTTCCTTTCATCAATACTCTACACAACATCTGCAGGCAGGTTTAACAAGAGAGGAGCGGAGGCGAGCGCGCGCGCTAAAAGAAAATTTTAAACGGGCTGCTGCATTAGTGGTGGGGGAGGTGGAGGGGATCAAACATCAAAGCGGCCGTGGGGCCGCAAAAGTGAAAGTGATCGCGATTAAGCTCGGCGCACGCCCGCGTACATGCACAGTAGCTCTAGGCCGGCCATGGCTGCAATTTTTTAAGCCCTCACAAAAAGTCTCGCCATACCAGCGCATGCGCTGGGTCAGGAGAGATCTAAAAAGCAGCAGTGTACTACAGTATACACTAGGTCAGTTAATTTCCCCAAATCGCTTACACAGAAGTGCTGAGCATACGCCAGTCAAGGATTGGGTAGGTAATGTATTACTTTAAAGAGGACATGCATAATAATTACACACAAAGGTAAAATGATGACAAAGTGTTTTTATTCGGGAAAGACTCTGGTTTGTGAGCAGGCACTAAAAGTGGCACTTACAGGCACCAGGCGCTTCAGGTACAAAAAGGAAAATGGAAACAAATAATGCAGCTGACACTCTTCATATCTAGTTTTTTCAAGGGGCCCATCGTGTGGGTAAAGCATTTTTTTGTTCCAGAACGCACACTATGTTTGATCTTTAATAAAGTGCCCGCTTTTCCATTAACACAGGTGCATACAATCAACAATGACGCCCGTGTTTTGCAGCCGTCATCCCCCTCCCGGCCCTAGGCGCTGCGCTTAATATTTAGTGCCCGCTTTAACTTTAACAACACGGGCGCACACAATCACAATTGGCGCCTCTAGCTCACAGCGCCTCACACCTGTCCCGCCCCCGAGCGCTGCAGTTCATATTTTAGCATTGCACCCGCTTTTACTTGAGAAACCCCATCAACTTCATTCAGTGAGTTGCGCACGTAAGAGTAAAGTTAAATGTAACTTGAGTGGGTTTCTACTATATTATACATTCGCTGAAACCTGCGCAGATGTCTACAATGAATGAATATCAACATCTGAGTTTGCTAATCCCTCTCTGTGATGGCAAAATTAAACATTAACTGCCCAGCTCTTCAACAACCAATAGCAATTACAAAGCGCACTTTGTCCGAGTAAGCACAAACCCACGATAACAAGCATTTGCAATGCAATAGGTCTCGCATTTATAAGAGTTTGAGCGATTGGCATTGTAAAATAACAATGCCTTTTATTTATGTTTTGGTTTTAAAACAAATAAAAGGCATTGTCATTTACAATGTCAGTAACATAAACTCGCATAAAAGCGGGGTGTGGAGTGCAGCAGTGTGCGGCGTGCAGCAGTGTGTGGAGTGCAGCAGTGTGTGGCGTGCAGCAGTGTGCGGCGTGCAGCAGTGTGTGGCGTGCAGCAGTGTGCGGCGTGCAGCAGTGTGGCATGCAGCAGTGTTTTGTGTAGCAGTGTGTGGCGTGCAGCAGTGTGTGGCGTGCAGCAGTGTGTGGCGTGCAGCAGTGTGCGGCGGGCAGCAGTATGTGGCATGCAGCAGTGTGCTGCGTGCAGCAGTGTGTGGCGTGCAGCACTGTGTGGCGTGCAGCACTGTGTGGCGTGCAGCAGTTTTCGGCGTGCAGCAGTGTGCGGAGTGCAGCAGTGTGCGGCGTGCAACCGTGTGTAATGCAGCAGTGTGCAGCAGTGTGCGCCGTGCAGCAGTGTGCGGCGTGCAGCAGTGTGTGGCGTGCAGCAGTGTGTGCCGTGCAGCAGTGTTTCGTGTAGCAGTGTGTGGCGTGCAGCAGTGTGTGGCGTGCAGCAGTGTGTGGCATGCAGCAGTGTGCGGCGTGCAGCAGTGTGTGGCGTGCAGCAGTGTGCTGCGTGCAGCAGTGTGTGGCGTGCAGCAGTGTGTGGCGTGCAGCGGCATGCAGCAGTGTGTGGCGTGCAGCAGTGTGTAGCAGTGTGTGGCGTGCTGCAGCAGTGTGTGGCGTGCAGCAGTGTGTGGCATGCAGCAGTGTGCGGTGTGTAGCAGTGTGCGGCGTGCAGCAGTGTGCGGCGTGCAGCAGTGTGCGGCGTGCAGGAGTGTGAGGCGTGCAGCAGTGTGCGGCGTGCAGCAGTGTGAGGTGTGCAGCAGTGTGAGGCGTGCAGCAGTGTGAGGCGTGCAGCAGTGTGAGGCATGCAGCAGTGTGTGACGTGCAGCGGTGTGTGGCGTGCAGCGGTGTGTGGCGTGCAGCAGTGTGAGGCGTGCAGCAGTGTTTCGTGTAGCAGTGTGAGGCGCGCAGCAGTGTGCGGCGTGCAGCAGTGTGCGGCATGCAGCAGTGTGTAATGCAGCAGTGTGTAATGCAACAGTGTGCGCAGCAGTGTGTGGAGTGCGGTAGTGTGCAGCGTGCAGCAGTGTGCGGCGTGCAGCAGTGTGCGGCGTGCAGCAGTGTCGTGCAGCATGCAGCAGTGAGTAATGCAGCAGTGTGCAGCAGTGTGTGCAGCAGTGTGTGGCGTGCAGCAGTGTTTCGTGTAGCATTGTGCGGCGTGCAGCAGTCTGTGGCGTGCAGCAGTGTGTGGCATGCAGCAGTGTGTGGCGTGCAGCAGTGTGTGGCGTGCAGCAGTGTGCGGCGTGCAGCAGTGTGAGGCGTGCAGCAGTGTGAGGCGTGCAGCAGTGTGAGGCGTGCAGCAGTGTGTGGGGTGCAGCAGTGTGTGGCGTGCAGCAGTGTGTGGCGTGCAGCAGTGTGAGGCGTGCAGCAGTGTGAGGCGTGCAGCAGTGTTTCGTGTAGCAGCGTGCGGCGTGCAGCAGTGTGCGGCGTGCAGTAGTGTGTAATGCAGCAGTGTGCGCAGCAGTATGTGGTGTGCAGCAGTGTGCGGCGTGCAGCAGTGTGCGGCATACATAAGTGTGCAGCGTGCAGCAGTGTGCGGCGTGCAGCAGTGTGCGGTGTGCAGCAGTGTGCGGCGTGCAGCAGTGTGCGGCGTGCAGCAGTGGGAGGCATGCAGCACTGTGTGGCGTGCAGCGGCGTGCAGCGGTGTGCAGCAGTGTGCGGCGTGCAGCAGTGAGTAATGCAGCAGTGTGCAGCAGTGTGTGGCGTGCAGCAGTGTGCGGCGTGCAGCAGTGTGTGCCGTGTAGCAGTGTTTCGTGTAGCATTGTGCGGCGTGTAGCAGTGTGCGGCGTGCAGCAGTGTGTGGCATGCAGCTGTGTGTGGCATGCAGCAGTGTGCGGCGTGCAGCAGTGTGCGGTGTGCAGCAGTGTGTGGCGTGCAGCAGTGTGTGGCGTGCAGCAGTGTGTGGCGTGCAGCGGCATGCAGCAGTATGTGGTGTGCAGCAGTGTGCGGCGTGCAGCGGCGTGCAGCAGTGTGCGGCGTACAGAAGTGTGCGTTGTGCAGCAGTGTGAGGCATGCAGCAGTGTGCGGCGTGCAGCAGTGTGCGGTGTGCAGCAGTGTGTGGCGTGCAGCTGTGTGTGGCGTGCAGCTGTGTGAGGCGTGCAGCAGTGTGAGGCGTGCAGAAGTGTGCGGCGTGTAGCAGTGTGAGGCATGCAGCAGTGTGCGTCGTGCAGCAGTGTGCGGTGTGCAGCAGTGTGTGGCGTGCAGCTGTGTGTGGCGTGCAGCAGTGTGAGGCGTGCAGCAGTGTTTCGTGTAGCAGTGTGAGGCGTGCAGCAGTGTGCGGCGTGCAGCAGTGTGCGGTGTGCAGCAGTGTGTAATGCAGCAGTGTGTAATGCAGCAGTGTGTAATGCAGCAGTGTGTGGCATGCGGTAGTGTGCGGTGTGCAGCAGTGTGCGGCATGCAGCAGTGTGTGGCGTGCAGCAGTGTGCGGCGTGCAGCAGTGTTTCGTGTAGCAGTGTGAGGCATGCAGCACTGTGTGGCGTGCAGCGGCGTGCAGCAGTGTGCGGCGTGCAGCAGTGTGCTGCGTGCAGCAGTGTCGTGCAGCATGCAGCAGTGAGTAATGCAGCAGTGTGCAGCAGTGTGCGGCGTGCAGCAGTGTGTGGCGTGCAGCAGTGTTTCGTGTATCATTGTGCGGTGTGAAGCAGTGTGTGGCGTGCAGCAGTGTGTGGCATGCAGCAGTGTGTGGCATGCAGCAGTGTGTGGCGTGCAGCAGTGTGCGGCGTGCAGCAGTGTGTGGCGTGCAGCAGTGTGTGGCATGCAGCAGCATGCAGCAGTGTGTGGCGTGCAGCAGTGTGTGGCATGTAGCAGTGTGCGGCATGCAGCAGTGTGCGGCGTGCAGCAGTGTGAGGCGTGCAGCAGTGAGCGGCGTGCAGCAGTGTGAGGCGTGCAGCAGTTTGAGGTGTGCAGCAGTGTGTGGCGTGCAGCAGTGTGAGGCGTGCAGCAGTGTGAGACGTGCAGCAGTGTTTTGTGTAGCAGTGTGAGGCGTGCAGCAGTGTGCGGCGTGTAGCAGTGTTTAATGCAGCAGTGTGTAATGCAGCAGTGTGCGCAGCAGTGTGTGGCGTGCGGTAGTGTGTGGCGTGCAGCAGTGTGCGGCGTGCAGAAGTGTGTGGCATGCAGCAGTGTGTGGCGTGTTTTGTAAACAACAAGAAAAGCGGACATCAAAGGAAGGGTGGGAGGGAACGAGCATATGGGGTGTGAGTTATAACGAAAGTTCTGGCGAAAGCAGTCTGCTGCATTCAAGTCCGATGCCAGATGCCAGCTTCGCGCTTGAATGCCTCATATGCACTGGCCATAAACCGCATTCCTAAGGTCTTGTGCCCCTTACTAAATCTCTCTGAATGCGTGAGGCGGCGCACGCGCAGGAAGTAGCTAGTGGCAAATGGAATGTGCGTGGTTGTGCGCGTAACCGCCACCCGATCCGCCTGGGAAGCCTTTGGGAGCATTTTCGGAAGCCCCTACATAAGTCTCGATGAGCAATCGCTTACGCGATAGCCAGGCGAGACCTAAAAACGTAAAGGACTTGCTGTGTCCCAAATAACTATGCGTTAGTCTGGCATTATGGGGTTTCGGCTGTGCACTGTCTAATGTAGCGACTCTGCCAGTATGCCGATTTTTGGGCTATATCAGAGCGCTTTGAAGCTGCCATGTGGAGCATGTGACGCAAATAAGTAGTATTAGTAACTGTATAAATAGGCGATACCCTTACAGAGAAGAGGTGCCCTGTTGAATGAAATTATCTGGCCAAAAATAGGACGACAAAACGGACACATTTTGTAAATATATATTTTTTTCCATAACAAGGACAAACACTGCTGATTTCATAGTAGGACCCAATATTACTGTGATGCACAAATCACACAAAAAAGGAAAGCGCTGCTAAATCTATGGCCTAACATATATTGATATGGATGTTAAAATCAAATTAAGATGGCATCTTTGTAATCTATGTAAGTCTAGTGCTTGAAACTGAAATTAAATGCTTACAATTGTTATCGGTAAGATAACTAAACACAGGGAAAGAAAGTAATTTGCCCAGGGTCACACAGTTGAGTAAGTGGTGAAGCTCAAATTGCAAGTTTGGAGGTCTGGTACTGCAGACATCAAAACAAGCGACAAACCAGCCTGTGCCTTAAGGTGTTTCGAGCTACAGCCACAGTTGAGTGTATTTGATATCTCACATGAATGCAACAAGACTATTTGCACATTGGCAGCAGTAAAGAATTGTGTTAATTTGAGTACCAACACATGCAACAACCAACCTTCTTAAAATAAACACTTCTTTAGCTTGCCCAATGCAGGCCTCTTATTCAACAGAAGTGAGGTTTGGGGAACAATGTTGGGGCTGTTAAATTTCTACTTGCAGTAAATGTTCATGCTTTATGTGTTCCTGCATTCACCCTTTACCTTGCAGCCGTGAGCCACCTTTGTGGGGAGTTCTGAAGAACTGCTCAGCTTTAGGCCACCGTGACCCCCCTCCCCCACACACTTGATTGCCAGGTTGCCAAAGGAGCGTTGCATGTTTTCTGCCGCCTCCTGCGCAGGGCCTGGTGGGTCACCATGTAGCCGGACTTCAGTGCAGACCCTGTAGTCAGCCCGGAACATCAGGCGATGTCCCAGAACCGTGCTGTGTGTGGGAGGCAGGCAGAGGCCACTTATCATGCCACAGTTCGCTTGATGAACTCCATAGCATGACTCGCAGTAAATGATCATGCTTTATGTGTTCCTACATTCTTTTATAATAAGCCACAAACGTTTTATGTCATTATCGTTTTTCCCTCAATCATGCCACTATTTTACTATTATGGGAAAACAAAATTTCGGCCAAAGATTAACTTCAATGGTTTGTTTACATGCCCAGCACTAGTAATGTGCATTTTGGATTACTGATATTAGTGCTGAAGAGGGAACTGGGAATCATATGGATTGTACTTCATAGAGGTAATGTGAATGAACTTAGGTGGTTGCATTTATATATATTTTTTTATACCATTACTTATGTCGTACTGTATTTGTCCCAGGACAATGTGCTGCATAGCTAAACACTTATAAGGCCAAAAGGCGAGAACTATTGGCTATGCCAATGCTTGTTTTTGGTAGGCACGGGGAGATTAAGCAGTTGCAGCCGGCACAGGTAACAGCGGTGGGGTTGGGGCAGGGGTGGATGGGCGATGACGTGAACAGAGGGTGGGATAGGTAAAGTAAAATATATATTTTTTTAAACCACTAACCTTTCGCTCACCGCATCGCCAAGTTGAGTTTTATTTATTTTTTATTTTACTTTCCCTACCCCGTCATCTGTAAACTCACCGGCCGTGCCTGAGATTAAGTGATTTGCCGAGAATCACAGGATGATGAGCCAATGCGAAACTCGAAGTTCCCCAGCTCCAGCTCGACCCAATGGGAGTCAATGTAGGTGTGCCGGATACATTTTCAAAAGCACTGTTTCAATGCGTGCGACCAGAGAAAGCAAACAATGCGACAGTTTCAATGTGTGCAGCCAGGCAAGCAATGTGCGGGCGAAACCTAAAAAGCAGCATAATGTCCATCAGTGCTGTTGAGAGGAAAACAATTAACTGAAAGGCAAGAATTGGGATTGTTGTAATTTGGACTTCAGTTTGCCAACTAGACATATTACCACACATTGGGTCTGGAGGGATATTGATAGCAGATGATGGTGCTCCATCATCTGAAAAGACTGAATGTAGACGATCTTAGATTTATACTAAAGAGACAACCATTCATTTACCTTTAGATCATCCTCTAAACTGCTATAATCTATTTGCATGTCTCGTTCTCTTGCATATATGTCTGCAGTAGTCTGGGTGCTTTCCACTTCAGTTCCGATCTGCAAAGTACAAAAATAAAAATATGAAACAAGGTGTCAGTGAACAAATGCTGTTGCACCAAACTTTTATATACAAGGGCATCTTTATTTTTTCTCTATCATGTATCAAGCAAATAATGGTGCTCTAAAGTTTAATAAATGAAAACAGTTCTAAATAATATATGAACCATCCATGCTGTTTTACTCAAAAACTTTGAATGAAAAAAAACGTAACCAAATAATAAAAGAAGACCAAAGAAAAGATAACAAAATTAGGCAGAACAACACTGGGTGACAACTGGGGAGCAAGAAGGAAAAAATGGCAAAGTCACTAGATCAGGCCATTACTTATCCATTGCCTAAGCTATTACTCATCCATGCACTTAATCTCTCACGCTTGCACTCAAACATGTATTCAGCTACCTATGTATGTATGTACGTATTTGGTATTTATTAAGCGCATATATCACCCGTAGGTCTCATAGCGATTAACTCATACTCAGAAAGGAAAACCAGAGAGACGGGTGGACCGAGCTAGAATAGCCAGGTTTTGAGGGATATACGAAATTTCTTGTGATCGGTTTCCAATCGGAGATGCAGAGGTAGTTTGTTCCAAGTTTCAGGCGCAATTCTGGAAAAGGCCCATTTCTGATTATGCGGACCCTAGGTACCGTTAGGAGGTGTTTGCTAGTGGATCGAAGGGTTCTTACAGGTTGGTGTTTGGTTCGTTTTTTGGCTAGGTAATGTGGTCCTTTGTTATTGAGGGTTTTGTGTACCAGACAGCAGAGTTTAAAGTGTATCCACTTCCTGACTGGAAGCCAGTGTAAGATCTTTAGACTGGGCACCGAGGGTGATCCCGTGGGCAGGTTTAAGACCAGTCTGGCCGCAGTATTCTGCAGGACTTGGAGTTTAGCAAGATGCTCTTCATTTATGGAAGCAAGTAGTGAGTTTCCATAGTCCAAGCGAATAATGATTAGACCCTGTTCTAGGGGAATGCGGGAGGATAGTGGAATCCACTTGAATATTTACCAAAGACTACGCATGAGACCATAGCTAGTGCGGACCAAGTTGTTAATATGGTCTGACATGGAGAAAAAACTAGTTACTTACCTGTACACTATGGTTCTCCAGTATTATCTTTCATGCTTGTATCTTCCCCGTCGTCATGGTGGGAGTTTCAAGGTAACAAAATGACCACAGCAGTATTAGAAAAAACTGCATAGCAAAATCTAATAGGGAATCATCTTATTTGGTAACCAAACCTCATCATTATTTGGTCCAAGACTCAGCCAATCTGCTGCCAGACCTGACATCACACTCCCCAGCAGAGCCTTCCTACCTCAGATTTCCAGCCCCGAGTGTGAGACTAGGATACATCTAGAGATAATGAGGTTCTGCCTGAGAAATGGGGAGGTGGGCGGGCCGCATGTGAATCTATGAAAGATAATACTGGAGAACCATAGTGTACAGGTAAGTAACTAGTTTTTTCTCCAGTATTCAATCTTTCATAGATTCACATGCTTGTATCAGAATAGCAAGCAGTCCTTATCCCAAACTGCATTTCCAGGATAGAACCCCCAATATACAGTGGGCTCTGTTTCTTTGTATAGAATGGTAACATACATTACAGTTTTCAAAATATATCAGAAAATCATTAGTTGAGAAGATATATAAATGTTTGTAATATGCAAATCAAAACATTTGCATAAATATACATAAAAATATATATCTATATATACACATCCAATTATATTATAATAAATATCTTAATGAAATAGATGCCGTAGAACCGCCTGTCCCACTGCTGCATCTTTTTTCCATGCTGTGTCCAGACAATAGTGTCTGGTGAAGGTGTGCGTATTTCTCCAAGTCGCAGCTCTACAAATGTCT
This sequence comes from Triturus cristatus, assembly GCF_964204655.1. Classification (NCBI taxonomy): domain Eukaryota; kingdom Metazoa; phylum Chordata; class Amphibia; order Caudata; family Salamandridae; genus Triturus; species Triturus cristatus. The sequence goes on along the minus strand of NC_140585.1, from coordinate 380,685,671 downwards.
GGCAATGACACTCCTGCGAATAGAGCCGTAGAAGTTGCCATCTTTCTTGTGGAGTGCGCACGTACCTTGGCTTGTAAAGGTTTTCCAGCTTTAACATGACACAAGGAGATCGCCGAAGTTATCCACCTTGAAATACTGGATCTGGAGAGTGCCAAACCTTTCCTAGGGCCAGAAAAGGCTACAAAGAGTTGATTTGTTTTTCTGAATGATTTCGTCTTATCAATGTAAAATTTCAGACATCGTTTAATGTCCAAAGAGTGTAGAGCTCTTTCTGCAGATGATGAAGGGTCTTTTAAAAATGTAGGTAAAACCACCGGTTTATTCAGATGAAAGCTGGAGGGGACCTTAGGAATAAACTTTGGATTCGTTTTCAGAATAACTCTGTCGTGCCTGAATTGTAGAAATGGTTCTGCAATTGAGAAGGCTTGGATCTCGCTGACCCTTCTTGCCGACGTGAGCGCTAATAGTAACGCTGTCTTCCATGAGATAAATTGCAAATCCGCCTTATGTATTGGCTCAAATGGCGGTTTCATTAGCTGTGCAAGAACCGTATTAAGCTGCCAAGGAATTACTGGTCTTTGAACTGAAGGAAACATTCTGAAAAGTCCTTTGAGGAATTCTTTAATAACTCTTTGGGACCAAAGAGATGGTTGCTCAGGAACTCTTGTGTACCTTGAAATAGCGGCCAAATGTACTTTAATAGACATATGAGAGAGTCCACATTTGGCCAACATTAACAGATATGGAAGAATTTGATCCGAAGAGACTTGAAAAGGATGTAGACCTTTAGATGCACACCAATGACAAAACCTTTTCCATTTAGCCGAATATGTTTTATTTGTAGAGATTGCTTGAGATCATGACAGAATCTCCCGGCATTCTTGAGGGATATTCAACAGTTGGAACTAATGTTCGTGAGGTTCCATGCTGACAAGTTCAGCGATTTCAAATTTGGGTGCAGTATCTGGCCGCTGTTCATAGTGATTAGATCGTGCACTAATGGAAACTGTATCCTGGTTGTCACTGAAAGTTTGAGAAGTTCTGAGAACCACGCTTGTCTCGGCCATGCTGGGGCAACCAGAATCAGATGGCACGGCTCTGATTTCATCTTTCTCAAGACCTTTGATATTAGAGGAAAGGGGGGAAATGCATACGCAAACATCCCTGTCCAACACATCTGTAGCGCAATGCCCCATGACCCTTTCTGTGCAAACCTGCTTGCAAAGTTTTTGCATCTTGAATTGTAGCGATCCGCGAACAGATCTAACTTTGGAGTGCCCCATAGCTTGAATACTTTGAGAAGTTGCTTTTGGTCCAGTTCCCACTCGTGAGAAATCTTGGACTATCTGCTCAGAATATCTGCCCTTGTTTTGTCTACCCCTGCAACATGTTGTACTTGAAGTGAAATGTTGTGGATCAGAAACCACTTCCAGATTTCTTGTGCTTGCTTTGACAATATTTTTGATTTTGTACCCCCTTGTTTTAGAAGGTAAAACATGGATGTTGAGCTGTCTGTCTTTACCAGTACTGTTGAACCGCGAATCCTGGGAAGAAATGCTTTTAGACCCAAGAAAATAGCCTTTAGTTCCAACAAGTTGATGTGGAGCTGTGTTTCGCTCTTTGACCAGTGACCCTGAATTTCGAGCTCCTGCAGATGCGCTCCCCAATCTTGAAGCGAAGCATCTGTCATCATTACAAAACTGTAGTTCTGTGGTTCGAAAGTCAGTCCTTCCGCTAAATGATCTCTGATCTTCCACCATGACAGGGCCTTTAGGATCTGAGGAGTGATAACTATTCGATCTTCGAAGGATCCCTGAGACTGAATCCATTGCTTGTCTAGAAGTTCTTGAATAGGTCTCAAGTGTAGTCTGCAATTGGGAAATAGGGGGATACAAGAGGACATCATCCCCAACAACGATTTGTAGGTTCTTACTGAAACGGACTTTTTTATTTGCAAATGCGACGTCAGCTTTATGATCTTTTGAATACGCTCCTCTGAAGGATAAGCCTTCGCCTCCTTTGTGCGAATTAGAGCTCCCAGAAATTGAAGGGACTGCTATGGCATGAGATGTGATTTTTCTATGTTGACTCTGAGACCTAGGCGATTGAAAAGGTTCATGCACACTCGTAGAGAATGTTGGGCTTCTCTGAACGAACCACCTTTTATGAGCCAATCGTCTAGATAAGGGAAAATTTGGTGACCTTGAAGTCTTAGATGTGCTGCTACTGGCGCAATACACTTTGTAAAGATTCTCGGCGCCGACTTTAGGCCGAAAGGCAATACTTTGAATTGATAATGGCGCCCGCCACCAGGAAGCGCAGACATTTTCTGTGATTTATAAGGATTGGAACATGAAAATAAGCATCTAAGAGGTCCAGGGATGCCAAATAATCTCCTTTGCCAATCAAAAGGAGTATTTCTTGCAGGGATAACATTCGAAAAGATTTCTTTTGGATGAATTTGTTCAGACCTCTCAGGTCCATTACCTGCCTCCATTTTGATGTGTCTTTTTTCTTTATTAGAAAGAAATGCAAATAAAAGCCTTTCCCTCGTTGAAGGTGCGGAACTTCTTCTATTGCTTCCTTTTGTAGAAGAGATAAAACTTCTTCTTTGAGGGCTGACAGATGTTCTTGTCTCCTGTGTATAGGAGGATGATTTGGAGGCTTTTGTATGAACTCCAGGGTGTGGCCATGTTGAATCACATCCAAAACCCATCTGTCTGTTGTTATCGACAGCCAATCTGGATACAATGAGGACAGGTAATGATTGCTGCTGTTCGAACAACTGGCGGGTGCCTCGACAAAGTCATTGTCGTCGATTGGATTGTTGCGATTTGCCTCTCACAGATGATCTCCCTCTGGATTGTTGTTGATAAGTGTTTGATGAACGAAATTGCTGATTATTTGAGTATTGGCGATATCCCTGCTGATTGTACGGCTGATATCTATTTGATTGGAAAGAAGATCTTTGCATGAATTGTCCTCTGGATCCTCTCCTCCGAAAGGACTGGAACCTGCCCTGCTGAAGAGATCCTAACACACGCGCTGTGTCCGTGTCAGTTTTAATACTTTGGAGGGCATCATCCACATGTTTTCCGAAAAGGTTCTCTCCGTCAAACGGCATGTCCACTATTTTCGCTTGCACTTCTCGTCTAAAAGAAGTGACTTTAAGCCATCCTTGTCTCCGTAGGGCAACTGCACCTGCCATTTGTCTGAACGCCACTGAAGACAAATCCATAGTGATGTCTACGGATTCCGAGGCCGCCCGAGCCCCATCCTGTAAACTAGCAGCCGCTTCTTCTTTCTTATCCTCTGGTAAATGAGATAGTAAGGGTGCTATATCAGACCACATCTGCCTATTGAATCTGCTGATGAGGGCTAATGCATTCGAGGCCTTTATGGAAGACGCTGCCATTACAGCAAAACGCTTCCCTGCACCATCCATTCGCCTCCCTTCTTTATCCGGGGGAACTGCTGATGTAGCAACCGGATTTTTGGAGTGCCTTTGGGTGGCCTGCATCACCACAGACTCCGGTCACGGATGTCCAATTAAACAGGCCGGAGAAGATTCTGGGGCTCTATATTTCTTTTCTATCCGAGGGACTGAGGCAGCTACTGAAGCCGGGTTCCTCATTATTTTTGATCCTTCCTCCCAAATGTGAGCGATTATTGGAATAGACCTAATGGATTTCTGTGAATCCTCTTTGAAATCATAGAGGAAACACTCGGCTTCTTGTACTGGAAGCGGAAGCTCAAAACTATTTGACGCTTTCTCCATGATATCATGGAAACCTCCTATGTCTTGTGGCGGAGAATTCGCCGGTGAAGGAGATGGAGACGGAGTAGTTGGAAGAATATATTGGTCCCATTCATCCCCAACCTGAGCACCCTGAAGAAGTTCTCCTTCTTCCGGTTGATCCGCGTCACTTTCCTCTAAATCGTCCCTAATTGTCACAATAGGAGGAGATTGAATTTTCTGAGTTGTACTCTTGGGAGAGGAATGAGGTGGTTGAACTTGAGCAGGTTTATCTGAAGTTTTTGACGCTTGAGTGTTAGCGTCAGGAAAACGTCGATAGTAATCATTTATCATAAGCCGCAAGTCAGTTACTCGGCATTGAGCTAGTGTCCTCTCTAAAATCAGGCTGAGGTTCTTCCTCCTCTTCGTATTCATATGTGTGCTGAAATGACATATCTCCTTGAATCCTGTGCAGGACGATTTTGGAAAGAGAAGACTTCCTGAACCTCCTGATATTCTTCATCGTCAGTCTCCTGGCTCTTAATTGGAAGTTGAGACGGGCTATATGCCACACCTGAAGACTCTTCGTCTTCTGATTGCAATTCCAGGAGATTAGATGGAGGAAGCGGAGAAATCTTTGTCCAGGCTGTAAAATCTGATGATTTCTCCTTCTTCGTCGACGAGCCCGTCGACGATGGAATAGATTTTAAAGAGATTGTCTTTGCCTTGGGAGACTTAAAAGATGCCGTCGACGGAGCTCCCGTCAACGGAGATCTCGTTGACGTGGAAAGCTGAATTATCGTCGACGAAGTGGTCGTCGACGAAGTCATCGTCGACGGAGCCGTCGACGCTGTCGCTGACGATGGGGTCGTTGACGAGGTCGAAACCAGCCTCCCCGTCGACGGGATTGTCGACGAGCCTTTCTTCGATGACGATGTCTTGGTCGTTGCCGTCGACGCAGCTGTCGTCGTCGAAATGGTAGTCGTCGACGGAGTCGTCGTCGACAGAGCCGTCGATGGTTTTATTGAAATCAAAGCCGACGGCACCCCAATTTTCGTCGACGGAGCTGAGGAGACTTCTCTGGACTCCGAAGATTTTTTAAGAGGAGTATGAGGAAGTGAAGACGAAGAAGCCTCTTTGCCTTTTGTCTTCTACTTTTTAAGCTCTATGTTATCTTCAGAAGCAGAAGATTTCCTCTTTTTTGATGCTCTAGATTCCTCTTCAGAGTCAGATTCTGAAGTGACCTTCTTCTTTTGAAGCCACAACAGAAGCCGTGCCTCCCTGTCACGCAGGGTTTTCGCAGAAAAGGTTCTGCAATGCTTACAGTCTTTAGGCACATGTTTTGGGTGCAGACAATACAAGCAGTCCTTGTGGGGGTCGTCAGAAAACAATCTAGGTTTTCCACAGGATCTGCAGGGCCTGAATAGCCTCTTTTTAGAGCTTTCAGCCATAGTAAGCAAAAATATGAAGCATAGTACCTCAAATCCAGTAACAGAAAGAACTTCCAGATGAACAAAAGGTCAAAAGTTCACACAGGAACAAAATTGAGCAAGGCTCAGGGAGACTCCTCCTCACACGAAGGCGGTTGGAAATCTGAGGCAGGAAGGCTCTGCTGGGGAGTGTGATGTCAGGGCTGGCAGCCGATTGGCTGAGTCTTGGACCAAATAATGATGAGGTTTGGTTACCAAATAAGATGATTCCCTATGGGATTTTGCTATGCAGTTTTTTCTAATACTGCTGTGGTCATTCTGTTACCGTGAGACTCCCACCATGACGACTGGGAAGATACAAGCATGTGAATCTATGAAAGATTGAATACTGGAGAATTTGCAATCAATTATCACCCCAAAATTGCGGACAGCTGTCTTGGGTGCTGGGCACGGTCCCAGGGCCACCAGTCGTTGGTCCATAGTTTCAGTGCGTCCCCAAAGAGCAGGATTTCAGTTTTTCTGGCATTGAGAAGCAGATGGTTGTTTGTCATCCAGTCGTTTATGGCCGTCATGCAGTGTTTGAATCGTTTTTTGGTGTCAGTGAAGTCAGGTCCCAAGGTGATTAATAGCTGCGTGTCATCCGCGTATGACACTGTTTGGAAGCCAAATGCTTTGATTAGCTTGGCTAATGGGGACACGTACAAGTTAAAAAGTGTTGGACTTAAGATGGAACCCTGTGGGACGCCCTTGTCAATTGGTTGGCTTTTAGAGGAAAAGTCTCTTATTTGGACCTTGGAGGATCGGTCCATCAGGTAGCTCTTGAGCCAGTTCAGTGCAGGGCTCTCAACACCAAATTCACATAGGCTATCCAGAAGGATGCCATGTGAGATGGTGTTGAAGGCAGCCGACAGGTCAAGTAAGACCAGGATGGCAGATTGTCTGGCATCAAGGGAGAGTCTGATGTTATCGACAATCTCTAATAAGGCGGTTTCAGTGCTGTGAAATGTCCGGAACCCTGACTGCGATGGGTCCAGTAGGTTATTGTTTTCCAGATGATGAGTTAATTGGTTATTAACCAGTGATTCCAAGATTTTGCCGAACAAGGGTAGAAGGGATATTGGTCGGTAGTTAGCAAGCTGTTTGGGGTCAGCTGTTGGGTTTTTCAGGATGGGCCTGACTATGGCCTCTTTCCAGAGAGCGGGCATCGTAGATTGCGATAGTGAGTGGTTGAATATTGTGGTCAGGTTGGAGAGGAGTACAGGGCCGATTTTAGATAGAATCTGGGCGGAGGCAGGATCGGTCGGTGATCCTGATTTAGTCCGGTTAAGTGTGGAAAGTACTTTCTCCTCTGAAACTGCGCGGAACTCTTTGAGAGGGATTATGTGCTGTAGTGGGTAGTCCGTGTGGCTCTCTTTCGGTATTGTGTCGGTTGATTGGGGAAAGAGCTTATGGATGTCATTAATCTTATTTATGAAATAGGTGGAAAGGGAGTCAACCCACTCCTGGGAAGTAATGTGCGGTTGTTGACAGGAGGGTGGGTTGGTGAATTCCTTCATGATTTTATACAGTTCTTTGTGAGAGTTAGCTGCTTGGCTGATTCTGTTTCTTTTGGCTAAGGCTATCTGGTTCATATAGAGCCGATGAGTTGTTTTGTAGTTCTGTCTGTCGTCAGTATCCTTCGTACGCCTCCATTTGCGTTCTGCCTTCCTGACAGCGAGTTTATCAATTTTAAGTTTATGGGAGAACCAGGGAGAGTGTTTATTGGGACATTTGATTTGTTTCTTGGGAGCGATAAGGTCTAGAGTAGAGCTAATAGAGTGTTCAAGACCTCTGGCTACTTTATTTGGGTTGGCCATTTCAGACGTGGAAATGGGGATGAAGTTTGCAGAGAAGGACTCTATGTTGATCTTGTTCCAGGATCTACTTAATTTCGTAGGGAGTGGTTGGGCCCATATACCCTGTATACGGAACCTTATCACATAGTGATCCGACCATAAGACTGGAAATAGTTGGTCGATCTCTATATGGGGGAATTAGTGAAAAGTAGGTCTAAGGTGTGTCCAGGCGTATGGGTGGGACCCACCACGAGTTGGTTGAGTCCTAATGTGTTAAGACTGGAGGTAAGATCACTTGAGTGAGGATCGGATAGAAGCTCTATGAGATAATTAAAATCCCCTAGTAAGAGGAAGTTATCTGCGGCCAGGACATGAGGTGCAATAGCTTCTATTAGGTTACTGGAAAAATGGGTTCTGTTACCAGGGGCTCGGTAAATAAGGGCACCTCGCCAGGATTTGTTGCTGGTGCTTTCCATTGTGAAAATAAAAATTTTGCCCCATTCTGCCTGGAAGGACTCTAAGTTATGGACTTTGGCGTTTGCCCTAAAAGCGATGGCTATCCCTCCCCCCCCCTTTGTCCTTTCTATCCAATCTAGTCAGTAGATAGTCCTGGGGGATGGCTATGGCTATATCAGGTTGCAATGTTTCATGGAGCCATGTCTCTGAGATGAACAGGAAATCGGGTTTCTCTGAGTCTAGTAGGGACCAAATTTCTAAGGTGTGCTTGGGGAGGGATCGAATGTTGCAGTATAAGCCTGTCAGGTGTTTGTGGTTAGATGTTATAGGATTTGTTTGTGTGAGTTTGGTACAGCCATTAGCTTGCGTGGGTTTTCTGCTGAAGGGCGTTTTTTTGTGGGACGCGAGACCTGTGGTCTGTCGAAAGAGAATTTTTTCCTTGCCATAGGCGGATGCTTTATTGAGTGAGTGAAGCTCCTGACTAGTGTATTATAGAGTAGCCATGAGTGCTAGAGGGGGATAAATCAGCAAACTAGCAGGGTGGCTGGCGTCGGTCAGGCGCAGACGGGCGCAGAAGGGCTTGCCTTTGGTGGGCGGTACCGCGAACGAGTGTAGCGCTGGCCTCTAGTGTCCGCGTTGTTGTGGTGGGTTGAGAATGGTGGTGCTAGATTCCCTCCGCTCAATCGGCACTTGCCGCGGCGGACCAGGGAAGCACAATGCACTTAAGGTAAGTGGCGCACATAAAAAGAAGTTAGCGGCGGCTTAAAAGGTTAAAAACAAGAGTTAACAGGCGACAGTAACACAGTCTAACCTGTCTTGGCTGGATTCTATCCTATTGATCCATTCTTGCATTCACTTACTCACCCATCCACAATACCACATACACACATAAACACAAACTAACCAATCATTGAAGAGGCTCTTTCGGTTACAAGCCAGACGCATTCAATTAGTTTCCAACTAAAGACAGTTCTATATCACGGATATCATTTAACCAAAATCACTTGGTAGCTGAAGCGGCAAGCCGCAGGCCTCCAATCATATTAGGACCTGTTGACCAGCTTTTTCTAATTCCTTAGCAGCGTGCCTTCTGATCTTCTAGCAGGTTATGAGCATCACCTCCTTTGGAAGATCTAGGCTGACAGGCTTGTTAAGGAAGGCAGAGATAAGCAGATAGCAATGAAAGTCATAGACCAAACAATGGGCAATTATTGTAAACGAAATATGGCCTTTATTAGTAATCAGTCCAATAGACTGTAGTGTAGATTATAGGAGTAGGTTTATTCAGTTACAGGAAAGATGGTAAGTATGGCCCCAACGGGAGCAGCGTCCTGCTGCTCAGCCCCACTCATTCCAACTGACTACTCAAACAAACCATGCACTCATGAACATTCTATTGCATCACATTCACACTGCCCGAGCAGCAAGGAACTAAGAGATAACAGGATACAACATATGTCCTTCCTTCAGAAAACAAAATAAACAGAACGCTGGGTAGAAGAAAACACACCTCCTGCAAATATATGTAACCAATCCTAAGTTACAAAGAAAAATCTAAATACATAAATTATTCCCCTCATAAGATGATGAAGGAAAATCACATCACATAAAGATCACATTACATACATTATTCCACTCCTTAAATTGTAAAAGAAGATCACATCATATAAATTGTTCATACAGATAACAACATATACTTTCTCCACTGAGATATATAGCTTATTCAATATATCTTCTCGGTCTTCTAAATATATCCCACATCATACTATGCAGGACAAGGAACTAACTGTAAGAGGCTGGCCTGGTATATGCTGTCCACTAATTAAAGTGGGCACCCTGCACCAGTCCAGACAACAAGAGGTCTCAGACAACCTTAGAAAGCTATCCAAGTGGTAGCTGTGGAGAGGAGCCTTCAGGCTAAGTCTTGAAGGAGTGTATATCAGCTCGTTTTACCAGAATGCAATCTTATTGTAAAGATTAAATGAAAATTCATTGTATTCGGGAGCCAAGCTGACGAATGCAGTATCTTAAGGTCTGGATGTAGTATCTGCCCCTAGTTCATAGTCAGGAGATCTGGAATCACTGGAAGTTTGAAGTGTGGGACTAGCGATAGGAGAAGCATTTCCGTGTACCTGTGTTGACGTGGCCATGCCGGAGCAATGAGGATCAGCTTGCATGGCTCAACTTTCATCTTTCTCAGGACTCTTGGAAGAGGAGGAATGAGAGGAAAAGCGAAAGCAAAGATGCCGGACTATGCAGTTGAAAAGGCATTCCCCGATGACCCCTGTTGGGGGAACAGCAATTACAACGCGGTTTTTACCACGCAGTGCAGTTACATCGCATGTGTTACAACGCATGCGATGTTACAACGCTATGCCATTACAACGCAAGTCTGTAAATCGACTTGCGCTAGATGGCGTGCTAACATTACAAATAGTGTAGTTTACTATCCCAACACCTTCCCTACTGTTAAGTGGACTGGAGTTGGAATAGTAAATTACACTTTTTTAATGTTAGCACGCCATCTAGCGCAAGTCGATGTAAAGACTTGCGTTGGAATGGCATAGAGTTGTAACATCGCATGCGATGTAACGCATGCGATGTAACTGCACACGTGGTAAAAACCCGCGTTGTAATGTCATACATCCCCCCTGTTGGGGATGCCAACTTGCATAGTACCGGCATTTGCTGTTCTGGGGAGTTGAAAATAGCTCCAAGTTCGGTGTGCCCCAGCACAGGAATACGTTCTTCAGGGTCTGGTGGTGCAGCTCCCATTCGTGCCACGATGATGTCAGTCTGCTTAACGAGTGCGCAATTGTGTTCTGCCGCCCTGGAACATGTTCTGCTCGAAGGCAGATCCAGTGGTCTATGGCCCATTCCACAATTTTTGGTCTTCCTTGGAGAGAAGGCGAGATTTAGTGTCCTTTTGTTTCTTTACGTAGTGCATCGTTGTGGTATTGTCCATTCGGACTAGCACTGATGAATTCTGCATCCTGGGCAGGAATGCCTGGAGAGCCAGATACACAGCTTTCAACTCTAACAAATTTATGTGAGATTGTTTGAGCTTGATGCCACTTTCCGCTTACTTGGAGTTCTTGTAGGTAAGCTCCCCATCCCTCTAAGGACGCATCTGTTATGATCACTAGTGGCGCGGCCTCCTGATGCAAGGACATCCCTGCTGACAGATGGTCTGTGTCTAACCACCACTCTAGGGACTTCACCATACAAGGAGTTACTCTGACCATGTCGTCGAATGAGCCTACCAACTGTACCCACTGTCTGTCGAGCACCTCCAGGAATGGCCGCATCCTGGGACAACAAAACGGAATCAGTGGTATGCATGACGACATCATCCCTAAAAGTGATTTGAAAAGTTGGACCGAAAGTGACTTTTTTCTTTTGATGGAATTTACCAGAACAAGGAATCGCTCCTGACGTTCCTCTGCTGGGTATGCTTTTTAAAAGACTGTGTCCAGTCCGCTCCTAAGAAAACAATCTTTTGCGATGGATTCTGATTGGATTTTTGCTGATTTATAGTCAGACCCTAGCTTCTGCAAAGATCTGTGCAGGACTCTGTGGACTTTTGTCACTTCTCGCTCGGACGGGGCTTTGAAAAGCCAGCCGCCCAGATGCGGGAAGACTTGATGTTTCCACTGTGTGAGAAATGCTACAATCGGAGCGAGACATTTTGTAAAAATCCTGGGTGCCGATTTGAGACCAAATGGCTACCACAAATCTTAGATATTTTCTGTGTTTGGGGTGAATTGGCACATGGAACTAGGCGTCTTGGAGGTCTAATGTCATGAGATTGTAATGGGTCAGGAGCTTTTTGTACCTCTTGTAATGTTATCATTCTGAAAGATTGTTTTTTCAGATATAGATTGAGATTTCGATTGTCCATAATTGGTCTCCACTGCCTTAACTTCTTTTTGATTAAGAAGAAACGGGAGCAGAAACCTGTGCCCCTGCTTGAGAATGGTACTTTCTCTATCGCCCCTTTGTTGTAAAGCATGTTCTTTACCTCCTGTTGAAAAGCCTTGCCATGTTTGTGGTGGGAGGCTTGTGGGGGAGTGTAGGTGTGTTTGGGTAAATTCTAGAGTGTGTCCAAATTGAACTAGGCACAGAACCCACTGGTCTGTAGTAATAGCTTGCCACTGGTGGAGGAAGTGTGAAATGTTGCCTCCCAGATGGGTAGGATGAGATTGAAACAATGGGTCTGGTGACCTGAGATTTGGAGCCGGAGATGCATCATTGGTGGCGGCTAGTATCCTTACCAGCCCTTGAAGTCTTTCCTCTATTTGCTCTGACATAGGATGTCTGAGGCGGTTGTCTTTGTTGGAAATGAGGTCTGTATGACTGTGAAGTAGAAGAATACGCCGGGTAACACTATTGCTGGTAACCCCCTCTAAAGAAAGGTTGACCTCTACCCTTTGATCCCCGAAAGGGAGTTTTCCGGAACTTCGGTGTCCCCAAAGACTTGGCAGTGTCTGTGTCTACCTTGATTGTTTTAATGGCTTATTCTACGCGGCTGCCAAAAAGAGCCTCTACATCGTATGGAAGGTCCAATATTTTGTTTTGGACCTCAGGGCGTAAGGAGGTGGCCTTAAGCTAGCCCTGTCTCCTTAGAACTGCTGAACCAGCTAGTTGTCTGAATCCTGTTTTACAGCAACATCAATCTCTGAGTCTATAATCTCGTTTGATGATCTTCCCCTTCATGCAATATCTTTTTTGCCTCCTCTTTAACATCTTCTGGCAATTGATCAATATAGGAAGCAATGTCCGACCACATTTGGCGATCCTAGCGCCCTAAAATCGCCAAGGAATTTGCTGCCTTTACTGTGAGAGCTGACATTGATGAGAATCTTTTCCCAACAGAATCTAAACATTTGCCCTCTTTATCCAGAGGTGCAGAAAGGGGTACTGTAGGATTCTTCGAGCGGCGTTGAGCGGCCTGCATTACTACTGAGTCTGGTTTTAGGTGTCCTGTGAGGCATGCTGGGATGTCCTAAGTCGTTTTATACTTTTTATCTAGACGTGGGAGCACTGCTGGCAGATGCTGGGTTCTTCATGATTCTAACTCCTTCCTCCCAAATAAAATCAATTATAGGAATAGCCCTCACTGACATTTCGAAAAGGTTTCTTAAAGTCATATAGAAAGCAGTCCGCCTGTTTTGAAGTCATTGGAATGGCAAACCTTTTCGCAGAACGCTCCAACAGATTGTGGAATCCCTCAATATCCTCAGGTGGGGGATCTACCGTAGGAGGAACAGGTGAGGCTGGTGAAAACATCCTGTAGTCATCACAATCAGAAGCTGTATCAGGAAGTTCCCCTTCCTCCTCAGAAGAAACTGGTTCCTGGAGAGGAACAGATTGTGGAGTATTCAGCACTGAAAGGTTCGTAGGAGCTCTAACTCTCACTGGCGATGTCACCTGAGAAGGAGGAGACACAATAGACGAGTCCGAAGGAGGGAAGCGCTGTCTGTAGTGTTGCAGCATAAACTGCAAATCATTCAATAATGCAGACGGCATTGTGACCATTTCCTCATGGTACTGGTGATGTTGTTCAGGCTGGGTAAAATAGGCTTGACCATAGTAATGTTGGTCTTCATCATCCTCATCATCGTCTGGTTGGCACTTAACGTGTAAATCTGAAGGGCTATATGCAACCCCAAAGAGACCTTCATCTTCATTCCCTTCCTCAGAATCTCCCTCCTCCAAAAGGTGTGTGGGTAAGAGAGGAGTAATTTTGCTGGGTGAGGTGTGTTCAGGCCTGATTTCTGATGCCAGAATCTTTTTTGGCATAGTCAGTTTAAAGATGTAATCTTCGTCAACGACAGCGTCGACGGATGTGTCGACGATTGCGTCGACGACGGCGTCTTCACTTCTACAGCCTTGACCGTACCTGCCGTAGGCGATGTCGTCGATGACGATAAATTCGTTGATGGACGGGACTTCGTCGAAGCCTGCAGGGTCGTCGACGGTAGAGACTTATTCAACGCCGATGACTTCAATTTCGTCAACGGTAATGTGTCCGACAACGGTGGAACACTCGCCGACGGTGATGACCTCGCCGAACCTTGTTGCATCGTCGACGGTATCTTCTTCAACAATGTAGTCAGCTTCGACTACGAGAGCTTCGTCGACAGTGTGTCACCCTCCTTGTGAGATATCAAGGAGATGGTTGATGAAACTGGACCTCGCGTCGATGATGTGAGGGTCGTCATCGACGATGAAATAGCCGTAGAACATGTAGTCGACAAGCCAGAAATGCATCCTCATGTCGTCGACGGAGCTGAAGTACTTTTCAACACTGACTGACAACTTCCTGACAAAATTTCAGAAGTAGGTTTTTTGAAAGTCATTTTAAGTTCTGGAGGAGGTTTTTTGGTTCAGCCACAGTCTTGGATGGCTGTTCATTTTTATGAGATCCTTTGCGCTCAGAGGAAAACTCATGAGAAGACTTCTTGGTGCACTTATTAACAGGTTCTTTATCAGACTGCGATGACTCTCTTGCCCTTTTTGAAGAGGCTTTTGTAGATGTAGACTGGTCACTCTCGGAATCTGACACAGGGTCTGATCGAGTTTTTAATTTCTGAAGCCAGATGAGAAGACGTCCTTCTCAGTCTCTAAGGGTCTTATTAGAAAAAGTACGGCAAATCTTGCATTCAGACGCCTTATGAGATGGATATAGGCAGTAACTGCAATCCTTGTGGGGATCATCCACATAAAGTATTTTCTTCAGGCAAGTGGCACATTCTCTGAAGAGAGCCTTCTTAACCTTGTCAGACATAGTCCAAATATACTGAAGACCCACAAAAGTAGGAAGATGATATTAAGAAATATATATACAATTGTACTTTCTGTAGGAGAGTAGGGTCTGCTTTCTATGTTCACCCCCACTTTTTGCTTTTGCTTTACTGGTTTTCGACTTAGATGTGGCTGTGGGCCTGCTAATCAGACCCACAGCCCTGCTGTTCTCTCTCTATATTAATAATATGTACTTTAGGTGCATAACCCATTTGGATAGGGTCACCTTATTGGCCCCTGTACAGTGTACCTTAGTGCTAAAATGAAAGATGTCTCGTAGACAGGTCACGTAGAACAAGTTATAGGTTTATTGGTTAAGTCACAAAGTTCATGTAATACTCATATAAAGTCCATGTAGAACTCCTGTAAAGCCCCACCAGGAGCAGCCTCCCTGCTGCTCAGCCCATCTCTTCCAACTGCCATCTGCTCCAGTCCCACACACTCAACATTCCAAGTGACATCACTCATGGCTGAGCAGCAAGGGACAGAACAGTAATCAGGAAGATGCACCAACTAACAACAATAGGTTATAGCACTTAGGTACCCAGGGCATAGGTGTATCCTAGGCCTACCAGGGGCTGCAGCATGTATTATGCCACCCCTGGCCTGGCCTTCCATTATGACACAACTGGCTGATCACTCAGCTGGGGAAAGGTTATGTAATCACCCCTTGCTTAGGTGTAGTATTCCTATACCTACCTTATATATAGACACATGTGTACCTATCAGCCACTCCTATGGCAGGCCTTAACAATCCTGGAGGCAGAGTGCTTGGTAACATGTGAGATGGTGCTCTAGCATGAGCTGAGCCTGTCTGCAGCTTTCGGAACCATGTCCTTATAGCTGTTCTATGATATAGCCTACCATATACTCTTAAAGTGCCTTATAATCTTAAACGGTTATGGTAACTATGGTTTGGCTTTATCAAAACATGTCGTGTAAGGTGTCTAACACTTTGGAATAATACCCCCATCCCCTTTCTGGGGATGAGGATATTATCCCTCCCTTCTAGAGGGAGAAGACATGTTGAAACCTACTTACCCGGTTAAAGTTAACCAGAGCCCCAGCATCACAAAATGGATGCTGCTGCCACGACACAAGTCTGACCTCCTGCTGCTGGGAGTGATTCCGGCACGGGAGGCTTGGCCAATAGGTTTCCTGCCTTGGGAGGTGCGAGCACCACCCCAGACAGGCCTTAGTGTATTGCGGCAGGGAGGGATGAAAGAAACGAGACACTGCCTGGGGCACACAAGGTGTCCCATGCATAGTCCAGTTCAAACCGGTGCTGGGGCACACCAGCCCCAGTCCTGGCACAAAACTGGACAAAGGGAAGGGGGTGTAACCACCCCCCTCCCAGGTCCCACCCATAAGGCGTGACCTAGCAGGCAACCCAGCCCCCCAGATTAGTATAAGTTTGGTAGCTGGGCCCCAGGAGATTAGATTATCCTGAACATGCAACTTGAACAGAAACTCTGGACCTTCGACATTCGACGAAAGAAGAAGACTGAAGAATCTCCCTTGTGGCCAAGGAGTGGCTACCCTGTGCAAACAGGCACCATCGAGAGACTTACCCTTTGCTTTGCTGAAGTTCTACGAGGGACCGACTGCAGAGCCCGACCAGAGCCTTGACTTCCAGACTTCTCCGACCCTGATCCACGTCCACAGCCGAGCTGAGACCCATGGAGGCGACGAGAGACGTGGGACCGGCTACCTGGGAAAAGTGGCGAGTATCTTCCAGCGCAGCTTCTGAGGTACCCTCGAAGTTGTGCACCGGGGATTGAGAAGCCCCAACCCCAAGCACCATCTGCACCGAAGATCAGCCCCCCACACTCCACGAGTCCTGCGTGGGGCCCGTCTGCATTTTCCTGCTTGCCGCGTCTGTCCGGTTGCTTGCCCGTTGGCTAGCGGCCTTTGCGACGACACACCTTTGAATCTTCACTGCTGGTTTGGCTCCTCCAGACTGGCTCCCGCTTCTCTGCAAAAGAGAAGCACCCCAGACCTTCCTGATCTGCACCAAGAGGCAAGTCCTCCATTCTTCGTGGGTTCCGCTTGCCAAGGCTTGGTGAGTCCTAGTTCGACTTCGATGCCGCCACCAGCAAGAGCCTTCGTGGGACAGCTTGCCTCCTGGTCCTGGTCGTCCTCGACGTCTCCTGGTACCCGTGGCTGCTGCGACAAGCTTCACCTCTTCACCTGCAATCTTCACGACATCGCTTGGTTCCTTCCTGGTTCCACGTGGTCACTGGCTAGTGACCCAGACTCTGTCCCTTCTGCTTGCAGGTATCCTCTCTTCTTGATCCCAGCCTTGGGATCCACCGGACACTCTTCACTGACGGCATCCATAGAAGTCCACGACGAAACCCGACGCAAGTTCACACCTATGCACCCGCAGCCCGTGGGCTAGGTAACTTGGGTACTTCGGTGCTCACAAGGGTATTGACTATCCTAGGGTCTAGTTTCCGAGTCTCGACTTTCTAGCTATACCAGAAGTGTCCTAAAACTGCTTATTTCTAACTGCTAGTGATTCTATCGACTTTTACGCATTACGCGGGAGTGTTTCCACTCTGCACCTGAATCCCGTGGGCCTCCCACTTCCTAACTGTTGGTAGTGTAGTGTAGCCCCAGCGATTCCCTAGGCCTAGGCCTATTCTATTTCCGTGACAGTGGTCCTTATACCACTTCTTTAGTATATGGTTTGCGTGGCCCCTAGGGCCTAACTGCATTACTTACCTGTGTGACTTAATGTATGCTTAAATAAGACTGTGTTGTACTTACCTCGAATCTCATAAAGAGTGCCGAGGGTATAACCCTTCGGACTATCTGCAAAACCCACCTGTCCGATGTGATGGTGTGCCATTGGAGGAGATGATGGTAGATCCTGCCGCCCACTGGCGTTTGATGGGCCTGAAAAGTCGGACTAGGAGGGCTTGGAGGCTGCTGCAGAGGGGGGGTTGGTGGACTGGCCCGCCCGCTGGCCCCCTGAACCACAATGGTGGTTTCCACGTCCCCGGCCGCGCAAAGATTGGGAAACTTGCTGCGGCCTGTGGCCCTGGGCGGGACGTAGTGGGGCACCTCTTCCGTAGCCACAAAAGGGGCGAAAAGCAGACTGCGCAGGTCAGCTGGAGAGGCCAAAGGACTTGGCCCTAGCACGTGAGTCCTTGAAACGCTCTAGAGCGTTGTCGGCTTTGTCGCCTAAAAGGCGACGAATATCAAAAGGCATGTCCATGAGGGTATTCTGGACATCCCCAGAAAAGCCAGTCGATCTCATCCAGGCATAGCGACGAAGGGCTACTGACGTGGAAATCGTCCTGCCTACAGTCGGCGGTATCCAGCTTACAACGGATGGTAAACTTCGCTGCATCCCTCCCGGCGGTAATAGCCTGGGAGAGTACTGTCCGGGCCTCCTTCACACACTGAGGCAGCACCTGCGCAACTGTGTCCCACACAGAGTGGGAATAACGGCCCAATAGACATGCGGTGTTTACCGACCGCAGTCCCAAGCAGGCAGAAGAGAAAATCTTCTTTCCAAGATGATCCAGCTTCTTGGATTTCCTTTCCGGTGGAGAGGTAGGGAATGCGCTCTTGGAAGTGGAGGCTTGGACCACCAAGCTCTCCGGAGCGGGGTGTTGGGAGAGGAAAGTAGGGTCACCCGGAGCCGGGTGGTGGCGTCAGGCAATCATCCTACCCACAGGAGCCCCCGTGTTGGGACTGAACCAGGTGCTCAAAAGGACGTCGGTAAGAGCCTTGTTAAACGGCAGCAGGGGCTCCGAAGAGCTCGCAGCCGGCTGAAGCACCTCTGTCAGAAGGTTAGTCCTGACCGCCACCATAGTAAGCTCGAGTTTGAGAGCCTCGGTCGCCCTATGCAACACCACTGCGTATGACGCTCCCTCCTCCGTAGACACGGTAGGAGGAGACAACATGCCAAGGTCAGGGGAAGTGTCTATACCACTGCCATCCCCCAGTTCCTCTCTCCAGTCCTGCTCAGAGACTAGCTGATCAGTCAGAGGGTCACCTGACCCCTCCCAGTCCTCCTCCTCATCCTCTGGGTGCCAATCTGGACAAAAAGGGACCCCAGGAGTGAACAGGGGAACAAAAACCCCGCTCGGCGTCGGGTCCGGCGATGCCGGTCTGGCTCTGGGTCCACATCGGGATGGAGGCCTGGGGTCGATTCTGGTCGAGGACACGGCCGGCATCGACTGTGGAAGCGGTGCCGGAGGAAGCGGCGCCTGTGGAGGTGTAATAAGGTCAACCGGCATCGAGGTGCAGTGGTTTTAGGTTAGAATCTCGTCTACAACGAACCTAAGGTCCTACAGCCAGGTAAGCCCTTAAGTACCCACGGTAGAAGGTTGGAAAGATTCAGGGGGTAGGTTACTACCATGTCCTTTGTCCAATTTCGCGCCAGAGCGGGAGCCACCAGGACTGGTTTGAACTGGACTATGAACAGGGACACCAAATGTGCCCCTCATGCATACTTTCAGTCACTGGCAAGTGCACTCACCCAGCCCTAATACATTAAATCCTGTCTGGGAGGTGGTCACACCACCCTAGGACAGGATGCCTGTTATCCCCCTTCCCCTGCTCGAGCTTGGCTCAGCAGCAGGAGGGCAGAAATGTGTCTCTGGTCAGCAGCAACCATTTTGTGCTGTCCGGAGTTAGAAGGCAGGTACCGGGAACACCAGGGACCCCACAAAGCTTGCTTCTGAGGGGTGGAATCATACCTCCCACACAGGTTACCGGTGTGGGGGTATGATTCCAACATGTTTGACATCAAAGACGATAGGGCTTGTTTCAGCCGTTTTAGAGTTGGTCATTACGTAGTCACGTGATTCCCCTCTATATATTGTATATGGCTGCTTCACTGACAACCCAGGAGAATGGACTACGTGATCTGCAGGGGTTTTCTGCTCATGCAGGGGCACCCTCTCACTTAGAACCAAGCACCCTGCCTTCAGGATTGTAAAGGCCTGTTATAGGGGTGACTTATAGATTTTAAGTGCAGTGAACCTTAGATATAGTAAACCTATATCTTAAGTAAGTGGTGCATGCACCAACTTACACAGGCT
This sequence comes from Triturus cristatus, assembly GCF_964204655.1. Taxonomy (NCBI): domain Eukaryota; kingdom Metazoa; phylum Chordata; class Amphibia; order Caudata; family Salamandridae; genus Triturus; species Triturus cristatus. The sequence goes on along the minus strand of NC_140585.1, from coordinate 380,666,347 downwards.
GCAATGGAAGGCCTGTAGTTCTATTTTGCATGGCCTCTCATGTGTGGCATAATATATACTTCCGTCTGAGGTACCTATGCCCTGCGTACATGTGTACCATATACTAGGGACTGACAAGGGCACCCAAGTATCCAATCTGGAGTGTACCTAAGTACATAACATAACAGTTAAGGGAGAAAGCAGATAGACTGGGGTCGTAATTAGCAGGATTCCAGTCAGACTAGTTAAAAACCAGCTTACCACTAAGCAAAAAGTGAGATGAAAGTATGACATTGTTATGCATTCTGTTCATCAATTGTTCTTTTTGCCAAAAGTGGGGGTACACATGCAGAAGGATCCTACCTTCCTACACTAACGAACTCCCACACGCAATCCCACTACTGCACATCTTGCAGGACAAGGGACCCGGCGCACTCCCACTACTGCACACCTTGCAGGAAATGGGAACCAACACACACCCACTACACCTTGCAGGACAGGGGAACCAATGCACTCCCACTACTGCACACCTTTCAGGACACGGTAACCAACACACTCCCACTACTGCACACCTCGCAGGACAAGGAAATGATGCACTCCCACTACTGCATACCTTGCCTGACAAAGGAACGAACGAGCTCCCACTACTGCACACCTTGCAGGACACTACTACTACATATCTTGCAGGACAAAGGAAATTACGATCTCCCACTACTGCACACATTTGCAGGACAAAGGAACAGACATACTCCCTCTCCCTCTACTGCATGACTTGCAGAACACCACTACTGCAACCTTGCAGGCCAAAGGTAGTGAAGCTCTCCCACTACTGCAAATTATAGTTATCTTTCAACCTTTCATCCATAGACATTCTACTGACAGGAAATCTTCGCTCATGGTATATATTCCGACCCAACCTATTGAAAGGACCCAGGTAAGTGAAGTAATGTCCTTTATTTAGGTAAGGATACAACAGGAGAGTCAGACCTCCGACTTCAAGAATAACCAACTCCCAACTGACATCCCCAACGTTCCGTTACCCAGGTGACTTACAGATTCCACAACCAAGGTGGAACCTAACACATCTTCCCCATTACATAACAAAAACAGAATATATACAAAGAATGTACAAGTGCATGTGGAACAAAATAATACAGATTAAGATACAAAACCACACAGCCTAGAAGATACACATCTTTCACATTCACGCATCATAGAAGATGGACCTCTGACACGGGTGGACACACCTTCCTCACCAACATCATCACTGTCAGCAGACTTATCAACCACACACCTGTGAATGTCATGAGCGATGGAAACCTTATCCTTGTTCCACCACTTACCATTTTGTAACTTAACCGCAATCTTTTTCACATCCACAACATTTTGTGGGGAGGAGAACTTGGAATCCTTCATAGCAATGATCCTGGGTACTTTAATTCTAACAAAATCACCAACGGCAACCTTGGACTCCCTCCCCCCGCACACTCACATACTTATCCTGAGCAATAGCTCTTTTCTTAATCACATTCTCCACTTCCTGCCTGGAAAAGGAAAAACACCCCATCCATTCTCTAATTAACTTAGATGCAGGTAATCTTCATAGAAGTGAAAACGGAGATGGGTCACTGTCAGCATTAGGAGTGGTGCGAACAGTCCACAACATCTTGAGTAACTCCTCCTTACTGTTCAAACCACTAGACCTAGTCAACTGAATATTATCCTTGATGACTCTGTTAAACTGTTCTACCAATCCATTGCTCCTGGGATGATATAAGGAATTTCTGGTGTGGTTAATGCACAAAAAGGTGACAAAATCAGCAAATTGAGAGGAAGTGAACTGACAGCCATTATCAGACAAAATCTCATTCGGAATGCCTTCCCTAAGAAAAATGGACTCAAAAAATTCAATGACATTGAAGGTATTAGGAGACTTGACAAACTTGACCTCTGGCCAATGACTGTAGAAATCCACGACAACAATACCATAATCCAGTAAACCTCCAGAAATAACCATGGGACCAATAGTATCAACTGCTATCTTCCCCCATGGCTTGTTGGGAACTTCAATAGCTTCGATAGGACTGGGAACAGTAACTTGACTCTTGTCACTTCCAGCACAATTGATACAATCCCTAACAAAGTGTTCAACACTTCTGTCCAAACCAGGCCACCAAGAATGTTCCCTGATCCTCCTCTTCATGGGTCGCATACCAATATGTCCCTCGTGAGCCAAAATGAGAACTCTAGTCCTCATACACTCTGGAACAACCAATTAACTGGAGCGGTAAAGTAGACCATCAATGATAGAAAGTTACCCAAAAACATGTTTGTACACATCACTCTTAACACCATCAGACTTCCATTCAGACAAACCTTGAAGAATACCATGTTTCACTTCAGTCATCTGAACATCAGTATCACAAGCTGTAAGCCATTCACTCTCAAGTACGGCACCGTAATTCCTGTGTTCCACCGCACACACCAAACCAGCAGCTAAACTTTCAGATAATTCAACTTCATCCACATCACTGCAACTAGGCAAACAAGACATTCAATCTGCCAAGACATTTTTGGCACCTGGAACATATTCAACAGTATAATCATATTCCTGGAGTCTATACTGCCATCTGGCAATTCTAGGCGTAGCACGTTCCATGCCTTTAGTAGTGAATAACTGCACCAAGGGCTTGTGATCAACTCGAACAGTAAAGTGTGAACCCCACAAATACCTTTAAAAATGAATAATACCCCACCAGCAGGCTATGGCTTCTTGTTCGATTACAGAATAAGATGATTCGACACCCTTCAAACTTCTTGAAGTGAAGGCTACAACTTCATCCTTGCCTTCTCTGCGTTGCATGAGAACGGCACCTAAACCCTTCTGGCTGGCATCAGTCATAGTGATAGTTTCATCAGAGGTATTGAAGGGCTTCAGAGGCATAGCATGAACGAGTTCCTTTTTGATAAGAGAGAACTCTTGATTACACAGATTACACCAAACAAAAGTTGCATTTTTCTTAAGAAGGTTCCTCATCTAGAAGGATTTTTCAGTACACTTAGGAATAAACCGTGAATAAAATTCAACTAAGCCTAGGAAGGACCTTAGTTGATCCTTATTTTTGGGAGTGTCAAAATCACCAATGGCATTTACAAGATTAAGCTTAGGTTCAATATCCTTATCAGAAAGTTTGTGTCCTAAATACTCAATGCCGGTAACACTAAATTTACACGACTCTGTACTGAGAGTTACACCTTTACTCTTCAAAATGGACAAAACATGATGCATCCTTTTGTCATGCTGTTCTTGATCATTGCCGAACAATAAAACATCATCTTGAAAAAACAACCCCTTTAACATCCTTAAACATGCCTTCAACCACCCGTTGAAATACAGCAGAGGCTGAAGCCAACCCAAAAGGCATGCGCTTGAATTGAAATAAGAACTCTGGGGTAATAAAGGATGTCAGATGTCTGCACTCAGGATGAAGATTGATCTGATGGTATGCTGAGGTCATATCAAGTAAGCTGAAAATGATAACGCCTTGCAAAGTTGAAAACATTTCAGTGATGTTTGGCAAAGGGTGACGATCAATCCAAATTTGCTTGTTAAGATCGCGTAAGTCCACACACATGCGGACAGAAGCATTAGCCTTGCCCGCCAAAACAATGGGGGCAACCCAATTAGAACATTCTACAGGTTCAATAACTCCTAGATCGCATTTTCTGTAACTCGGCTTTCAACTCAGGTCGTAAGGCTAAAGGAACCCTCCTAACCTTGTGAGCCACTGGACATGATTCCTCAATCAGCTTGATCTTATGGGTATAACCCTTCAAGGTACTCTACCATTTACGGAAAACTTCAGAAAACTGCAACTCCCATATGTTGGAATTTCTAACAGGCATAACAGGTAAATAACTATCCCTTAACACAACATGGGCAGGATTATTGGGGTCAAGCAAAATGCCTAAATTCTTCTGATCATGCCAACCCAATAAACAGGAGTCATCCTTGGCTATGTAGACAACCCCATCAGAGAAATTGGTTAGGAACTTCAAAGTGGCAGAGAATTCACCCACTACATCAATGGTTTTACCACCATAACCCACAGGATGCAACTTAGAATCAGTTAACTGAATGTCATTAAACTGATTGTGCCAAACTTTCTCACTCAACAAGGTATAAGGTGAACCAGATTCCGCCATAACCTTTACATCAATGCCATTAATACTGATTGTACAATATGGTCTTGCAAAATTATTCAAACTAATGCGACATATAGAATCATCTGCAGCAGGGTCCTTGATCAAAAGTATTTCATCATCATCACTAGAATTTTGATCTTCCTCAACACCATTATTAGGACTTACTCCAAGAACTTTTTTCTTATATTGAACTCTATTGGAAGCCTTACAAACTTTAGAAAAATGACCCTTACACATACACTTAGCACAAGTACGGTCCTTAGCAGGACAAAAAATGGCATTCCCTAAATAGGAAGGACTACCTCAACGATAACATCATAATTGTCTGAAAGGAGGTCTTTTGACTTGCTTGTCCAAGGTTTTAGCAGTCTAAGAAGTACCTTGGGAAGCATCCTTCTTTTTGAATTTGGAATATTTGGATTTAACCGCTAAGACATCAGAGGAAGTAGATTTGTTATCTGACACAATCAATTAACTCATGAAGGACGTGGTGCTCTCAATTCTAGAAGCAATTTCTACAGCCTTCTCTAATATAAGATTATGTTTTTATAACAAGGCTTCTTGAACCTTCTTGTTATTGGTTTTCTCCACTAGCTGGTCATGAATCATTTAATCTTTAAAGTCCCTATACTCACACGAAACAGCTAGAATTTTTAAGGCTCCCAGGTAGCTGGCAGTTGATTCACCTGAAACCTGAGCTCATAATATTTGTGTCTCTCCATGATGACATTTTTCCTTGCCTTGAATCTCAAATCTAATGCTTTTATGGCCGTGGCAAATTCATCAATGACATAGTCTCCTTCTCCTTCTCCAGCCAAAATGGGGTCAGAAGGAATGTGCTTGAGGATTTTGCGTCCATCAGTATCCAAACAATGACGAAGGATAGCAAACTTCTTTTTATGCGTATAAGTATCACCATCCAGAGCATCCAAATTTGCCTCAAAAGCTTCCTCCCACTGCTCCCAATCAGACTCAGGAGTAGTGGGACTTGGAAAAAAGCAGGTGGAGGCACTAGTGAATTTTGCATTGTGGAAAAAGAAAAAAATCAAATATGTGTAGAAAAGAACAAAACACGATGATACAATGAGCTGTGTGCATCAGTGTAGACAAAATTCCAGCGCACGTGGAAGAGATATTACAGAATATGTGAAATAACAATAAATAAACTGTGCGTATCAGTGATAAGGAGTAGTACTGTACACACTGCAATGACAATCAATAAAGGTACAGGAACAGCTGTGTGTATCAGTGTAGATGCACAATGTAGAAGGTTGATTTATGCAATAATGTTGCCAGGCTAATGAAAGTACTGAATGCACTGTAGAAGCAATTTTGCGTGATAAACTGAGCTGTGCGTATCAGCGGTAAAAACTGTGAACGCACTGTAAAGCCAACTGTGAGCTGTGCGTATCAGCAATAGAAAATTGCACTGTAAAGCAAATTGTGAACTGTGCGTATCAGTGATGAGCCGACTGAGAAATACTGAACGCACTGTTTGCTATTGAGAGCTGTGCGTATCAGCGGTAATGGATCCCACACAGGACAGCTGAAGGGTGAAGGCTCCAGTCCAGCAAAACGACGGCCTCCACGAAGACGGCAGCGTAGCAGGAAAGGAGACAAGATGCCGAAACCGGAACACCGCGTGGGAAACTCGTCCTGTCCCAGTACCTCGTCGCCAGTGAAAGGACGCAAGTAAGTGAAGTAATGTCCTTTATTTAGGTAAGAATACGACAGGACGAGTCGGACCTCCGACTCCAAGAATAAGGAACTCCCAACTGACATCCCCAACGTTCCGTTACCCAGATTCCACAACCAAGGTGGAACCTAAGTAGGGCTGGGCGGAATTTGCGGAATGCCTCTTCGCAGAATTTTGAAAAAAAAAAAATTATGGAAATCGAGCGCACAACCAGAGGGACCGTGTGCCCGGGACTGGGGTCCCTCGTGCTTGGGCAGGCTCCCCGATCTCCCCGGCCTGGCTGCGTTGAGAAGCAGGGACCGGCCCCGGGCCTCCTGATTTTTGGTCAGGGCCTGGGATCCCACGTCCTGCGGCCTGCCAAGTGTCCATCTGCCCGGGACAAGAGACCCTGGTGCAGAGCCCCGGAGCCCTGCAAGGGCAGGCGGGAGCCCTACCGCTATGGCTCGGTGTGGGCAGCTGGGAGTCCTTTCGGTCCCGGCCATCTGGTCGCACCTTTCCCTCGGCCATCTGGTCGCGCGCAATGCTTTCTATTGGGGCGACCAGATGGCCGGGCCAGCCTGGAAGTCCCGATGAGGGCTCATTTGACTCCCGGATCCCAGTCAGGGCTCCAGGAGGTCGGGCGCATCCGCGCCTAGGATCCCCTCCGTCACTCGGAGCGCGCGGGTTACAAGAAAGGTGGGTAGCCTTCCTCCGGATTAGTAGGGGCAGGGTATGCCGGGACACCCCTCCTGGGGATGGCGGTTCTCAGGCGGGGACCAGATGGGCCAAGCCTGGACGACACTTCCCCGGGGCGTCCGGTGCTCCCTCCTCCAGCCCGCGGCGGGCGTCCGGGCCCCGGGAGCTCCGCCGGGCCTCCCATGCCTAAGGCCCAGCGTGCGGGTCTACGAGCCCCCCCGAGGCCTGCAGCCCCAAAGCCCTGCAGCCCTGGAGCCCTTCAGCCCGGAGCCCCGGAGACCTGCAGCCCCGGAGCCCTGCAGCCCTGGAGCCCTGCAGCCCCGGAGCCCTGCAGCCCCGGAGCCCTGCAGCCCCGGAGCCCTGCAGCCCCAGAGCCCTGCAGCCCCGGAGCCCTGCAGCCCTGGAGCCCTGCAGCCCCGGAGCCCTGCAGCCCCGGAGCCCTGCAGCCCAGGAGCCCCGGAGCCCTGCAGCCCCGGAGCCCTGCAGCCCTGGAGCCCCGGAGCCCTGCAGCCCCGGAGCCCTGCAGCCCTGGAGCCCCAGAGCCCTGCAGCCACGGAGCCCTGCGTGGGCAGGCGGGAACCCTAGCGCGAAGGCTCGGGGTTGGACAGATGGGAGTCCTTTCAGTCCCGGCCATCTGGTTGCACCTCTCCCCTCGGCCATCTGGTCGCGCGCAATGCTTTTCAATGGGGCGACCAGATGGCCGGGCCAGCCTGGAAGTCCCGTGTCGTACTTTAGAATCTGGGACCGCGTAGGAGGCAGGGCCCTACCCCTGTCTATCCCGGTATTAGTGAACCGCGAATGGTTAATGCGGTATGTACAAGTGCTTTTTGTAACGTTTTAGCTATGAATGCACTGTGTATACGCTATTATACATCACTACGTGGGTTCCATTTTAGAAGCGGTGGCCATCTTATGGTTGCCCTCACATAGGCTACATAGCATGAAGCCAATACGGGCCTTTTAGAGCACATGTGCCTTTCTTTGACTTTTCTGTGACCCGGGCAGCTTGGCTCCGCTGCCCCAGGTCAAACTGGTCTCACGAGTTCCCCGTCCTCTGGCCACCTGTGATTAGCATCAGGGCTTGACACACCATAAAGTCTTTTCATCCTACACAAGCCTCCAGCTAATCTCTTTCGCACCTGACTGTTCCTGCTTTATGGCTTGTTTTCCAAACAGGAGATGCTCATGTTTATTGGGGCCTATCGATATCTGATGTGGGATCTGAGCCTTGCTGGGTAAATAATTGCGGGCTGGTTTAACTGGAATGTGTGATGGTCATCATGACTCTGCCTTTTCGTTTGTAATGTATACATGTAATGGCCATATCATAAACTAGGAATGTATGCCTGAAGCAGGATATTCTGTATTTAAGAAGAAGCCCGTTTCTGTGATTTTCAGCAGTCTCCTGAGAACATACACGCTGTTGTACTTCTAGGATACCTGTGATTGGTCTGCAGCCAATAAACTGATCTTTGACTTCACCCAGAAGACTCTGTGTTTCTGTAGGTCTGAAACAGGAAGAACCCGAAGTCATAGGGTGTGTTGCCCTGCACCGCTGGGCTTAATATTCCCAGTACTTCAGTTGGCGCCCAACTCGGCGCGATTTCAGCGGTACCGGTCCAAGCCAGAGGTTCGTGAGGAGCTTCGTGTGGAAATTCTGGAGGAAGGCCGCCACTTCATCGACCCCTGCATGTCGACGTGGTCCAAAAGTCTTTTCTGCGAGGTTCTCCGCGTCCCGACGGCTACGAAGGACTGCTGCCCTGATTAATTGCCCTGTTTTGGACCCTGGACGATTTTGGTACAGCGAAACAATCAAGAGAGTCTTCTGGTGACGCCATTGATCATCGATATTCAGTTAAGTATAAGTGGAGCGTCTCCCAGTTTGAATTTGGTATCCTTCGGGATTATTTTGATTTGGAGTTTGCAAACCCCAAAGCCAGAGGACTCGTGTATTCACGAGACTATCGCAATCGATAATCCTTTGAAGTTGGGAACTAGACTAGTGAGCGAAGATGCCTGGTGCTAGTGTATTTGGTAATTGGTTTTGTTTAAGTTGTAGAAGGGATTTCCAGTTAGAGGATTCATGTCCGGTTCCTCCAATTGGAACTCCAACTTATGAGCTTTATGTAAAACATGGCGTGGGCCCCATTGCATATAATGAAGTATGGATCCGATACACCAGAAAGGACGGTGTTTTAAAATGGCCCCAAAATGGTAGTTTCGATAAAGATATCTTAGATAATTTGGAAGTAAAATTGTTTAAAAAGAAAGCCCGGCCGGCGATGTTTGATTCTTTCCGCCTATGGCGAAAGGAAGCCAAACAGAAGGAAATTAAGCTAGCAAAGAGGAATAAGAGAGAAAGAGGTATGTCAGTGATGCAAGCAGCTGTGCAATTTAAAGATAATGAGGAGGAACAAATGAATGAGCAATTGCACAGACAGCGCAAACTAGGGATTGATAAATGTTACCCTGTTTTGTCACCCCTTGTGCAAGATGAGACAAAAGAGAAAGAGAAAGATTCCCTAATGTCCCATTTGTTAAGTTCACCACCCCCATATGCGCAAAATGCCACAGCACCTCCACAGCTTGTAAATGTGCAGCCTCCAGTAAATATGCCGCAAGCCTTCCCACAGCCGCCAGCTCCTCCTCAGCTGGCTCCTATCCCTACAGTGCAGCCCTCTCAAGGGCCGCCAGTTTTGCTATCTGTTACCCCCGCGCTTCCTGCGACTTTGCCTAGCACGCCAGCGGCTTCCCCTGGCGCTCCTTCTTACACTACCCAGGTACCTGTATCTGAATCTGTTTTTCTTCCCTCTGTCTATCCCCCCGTTTTCGCCTCAACTTCTCCTTCAGCACGACAACGACTGGCTAATGTAGTTACTGGTTTAATGTCGCCTCTCTTTGGGTCATCTAGTGCGACTCCTGGTTTACAGCGTAAGCAATTGCGCAGTCAGCTACCTGGTCCCGAAGAGAAAGAGGTGTTAGATCATCTGGCGCGTAGGTGGATTGGTTTCCCTTCACTCTATGATGTGGAATCTGTTGTTAGCGTTTTTCACCAATGGGATGCCCCACAACAGAGGTATGTCTTTGACAAAATGTGTGAATTCCTCTGTGAGGAATTGGAGGATAATGGTGCAAACCCAAACCCACAGGAATTGTGTCGAGTGCGATTTGATTTTGAAAAAGGTACAATTGTGGTCCCAATGTAGATAAAGCAGTTGCGACTTTACTATCCTTCAGAAATGGCGATTGTCAGCAATCATTGTTCGAACAGGAACTCCCTGTGGGGAAAAAGGTAAAAGCGCGCCAATATCCGATGCGTGAGGTTCCTCCAGTGTGGAGACCTGCTGATTTAAATTCTAATCCAGCTGTCCCAGCTCATTTTCAGCGTGTTTGGGTGCATGTCCCTTGGAAGCGTTCTGAGGTCTTATCGCTTAAACAGACATTGCCTGACCCCCGTAAAAACCCTACCGGTTATTATAAGGAGTTATCACAAACTGCAGAATCATGTGTAATGAATTTGGCTGACATAGATATGTTGTTTGGGAATGTTGTTCCACAGCCTTTATGGGGATCCATTCGTAATGTAGATCACGCTGCAGATTTGGGTAACACATGGGCTAATATCATTGCTGCAGATGCTGGCCAAGTTGGTGGCGCGAAACCTGACCCTTTAGTAGCAGAACTCCCTGGTCGAATTATTACCTACATGAAAACTATAATGCCTGCGATGCGCGTAAATTGGGATAAACTATCCGCATGTAAGCAGAAGAAAGATGAGACAGTGTCTGATTTCTTCACCAGGTTTGAAGAAACGTTTATCGACCACAGTGGTCAAGACATGAGCACTGAAGGTGGCCAACGGTTATTCGTTGATAAATGTGTGCAGAATCTACTTCCCGAGTTGTGTAAAAAATTAAAAGACTCAGAAAGTTCTTGGGCTGTTTCCTCTTCAGCACAAATACTGGCTACTGCACAGTATTATGAGAATAGAGACAAAGATGAGAAGGATAGAACAGATAAGAAAACGAAAGAACTGAAGACAAAGGTCCTCTTGCAGCAGGCCCATCCACCACGTGGAGGACAGAGTAATTATAGGCAAACACAAGGTATCTATCAGCAGCCCCAACAATTTCAGAATAATCAGCAAATGAATGGGTATTATCAACCACGAATCCCTGTAGGTCCCAACCAATGTTCATATTGCAAAGAGGAAGGTCATTTTAAATATAGTTGCCATAAATTAATGCAGCGTAACAGTAATGCGTATGGCGCAAGAGGTAGAGGTGGTCAGCAAGCTCCTAGAGGCAGAGGGCGTGGAAATGTTCCCCAGAACGCGCGTCCTCTTCCGCCTCAAAATACCATAAATAGCTTTGATCAGCAAGCCAATGCGACTGGTAATACAGCTCAGTACTACAATAATGATTATTATGCAGAAGATGACAATGTAGAAGATAATGATTACTAGGACAGCCGTAGACAGAGAGAGGGAGTTGTTTCAGTGCCAGTGGATCAGAGTGGACCCTATGTTAAAGTAACTACAGCAAATGTAACGGAGCCCTTTCTGCTGGATACTGGTGCTGCAAAGAGTTCAATCATGCATTCAAAACTCCCTGGCGCGCCTTTGTGTGGCGAAATAAATGTCTCAGTAGGTTTTTCTGGCGCCCCAGTTAGGAACCCGATTTCTAGTCCTATGTCACTTTCTGTTGGACCTTGTGAGCTAAAAGCACCCCTCATCCTAACGACAGGTTGTGGTGAAAATTTGCTAGGATTAGATTTGCTAAAAAGATTGCATGCAACGCTATATTGTTCTCCCTCAGGAGTACAACTTACATTAGGCAAGAAAGTGATTTCCCCAATGTATTTGTCTAAAAATGCAATGCCACCTGAATTGTCATCCCTTCCGGATGTCCTTTGGGCAACTGGTCCCAATGATGTGGGTCTTTTGGAAATACCGCCATATGTGGTCACTTTAAAAGCCAATGTCAGATTGCCACGTATTCCCCAGTACAAGATCTCCAATGAAGGTCAGAAAGCATTGTTAGCAATTGTCAGTGATTTGATTAAAAAGGATGTAATTGAAGAGACAAGAGGCAACGTTTGCAATAGTCCTGTTTTACCTGTCTTAAAACGAACGGACCCTTCACAGCCACCTGTTTACAGATTTGTGATTGATCTTAGAGAGGTTAATAAGATTGTTGTGCCACAGTTTCCAGTTGTTCCTGACATAACTGCCTTGTTAACTATGATTCCAGCCTCCGCTGCATGGTTCTCAGTGATCGATTTAAAGAATGCTTTCTTTAGCATCCCAATTGCAGAGGAGAGCAGAGACATTTTTGGTTTTAGTTTAGGAGGTCGAAATTTCCGCTTTAAACGCGCTCCCCAGGGCTACTGTGAAAGTCCATCAATATACAGTCAGGCTTTAAAAGCGCAGCTTGATGCACTGGTTTTACCCAGTGGCGCTATCCTCATTCAGTACGTTGACGATTTACTAATCGCCGCGGATACTGAAAAGATTTGCAAAGAAGCTACCTTGTCATTGTTGGGTCATTTGTCTGCCTTTCATCACAAAGTGTCTCTCTCAAAGCTGCAATATTGTCGACAAGAAGTGACCTACCTAGGTCATCTCTTATCGAAGGAGGGAAGGAAACTGACCCCAGAAAGAATTCAAGCCATTGCACAGTTGAGTGTGCCAAGAACACAGAGAGAAGTGCGTGCTTTCTTGGGCATTACTTCATACTGTAGGCATTGGATACCAAATTTTTCCTTGTTGGCAAAACCTTTGTTAGCATTAACATGTAAAGACACACCGAATCCTATCCCATGGTCTGAAGAGTGTCAGAAAAGTTTTTTGGAATTGCGCAATGCATTATGTTCAGCTCCTGTGTTGGGTACCCCTGACTACAGCAAGCCTTTTACATTGTATGTTCATGAGAAAGATGGTTGCGCATTATCAGTGTTAACACAGCCCTTTGGCGATAGACCGCGTCCATGCGCATATTTTTCGTCAACCTTGGACCCGGTAGCGAGGGCATTGCCAAGTTGTCTGAGAGCCACAGCCGCCGCAGCTATGTCTATTCGACAGTCTGCTGGCCTAGTGATGGATAATACATTGATTGTTATGGTTCCACATGCTGTGGACACATTGTTAAACAGGACCAAGACACAACACTTAACTAGTGCGCGATTATCTGGTTATGAGCTGACACTGTTAGCAAACCATATACACATAAAGAGATGCAACACGTTGTTGGAAGGCGTTCCCCGGGGAGGCTGCGGAATGCGTTCCCGACCACCCGGAGGCCCACCTTACCCAGAGTTAGGCCGAGCAAGAGCAGGGAGGCCCTTCCTGGAAGGGTCTCGTACCTAGGATCGCACACGCTGCGCTTACTCTCTCTTCGGATAGAGGGACACCACACAGTAATTCGTTATAAGACAATATGCTTTTATCGGTAGTTGTCAGGGATCTTTATGATCCGGCAGGCAGGTGCAGAATTAATGCCACAAGCGGTAGCGATCTCGTGAGGAGGGAAAGGGTAGCGGGACAGTCTTTGAGTCAGTGTCTCTGCGAGGTATCCGGCGCACAGCTCTCAATCCTCGAGCTGAGGGGATGTTGCTTCTCTCGGCAATCTCTGCCGATTCTCTTGGAGGAGCGGGCCGCGAGTCACTCAGCAGGCACCGGAGGGTCGTAGTTCAGGGAGCCGCGACGGCATCAGCAGGGCTCAGATGGTTCAGACTTCGGGGAGCCGTGACGGCGTCAGCAGGGCTCAGATGGTTCAGAGTTCGGGGAGCCGTGACGGCGTCAGCAGGGCTCAGATGGTTCAGAGTTCGGGGAGCCGCGACGGCGTCAGCAGGGCTCAGATGGTTCAGAGTTCGGGGAGCCGCGACAGCGTCCGCAGGGCTCAGATGGTTCAGAGTTCGGGTAGCGTTCTTCTGTTCGGTGAGCGATCGAGCAGCGACCAGGTCAGCAGGCTCTCGTCAGTCCAGGTCTTCTCTGCTCCCGTCCTCTCCGCACCCCTTGTTATACTCCCCCTCCTCTTTGAAGTCCGGAGTCCTCGCGGAGAGGGGTCTGGTGCCTGGGGGGCGGTGTGTCGGGGTTTCCTGTCGCTCGGCCCTTTGATCTGTTCAGGTGGGTCTGGGAGGGACTCCAGACACCCAGCAGGCGAGGCGCCCGCTCACCGGGGGCCTGGTGGTCGATCGAAACCTCCCTCGGGGGAGAGACCAGAGGTGTGACAGGGTCGGCGCCTCTCGGTCTGGTTTGGGGGGGGGGGTTTCGTTCTCCCTCAGCCGGGCATGCGTGTTGGTGATCTGGTCGGCCACGAGGTTCGGCGTGGTTGTAGGGTTACTTGCTGGTCGGGAGGGCCCACGCCACGAGGCCGGTCTCACACGTGTCCGCCCCAGCTGAAAGGCGGGGAGAACTACCCATCCACTTGGGGGTTCTCCTCGCTGAAGCGGAAGAATCGGGACAGGCCGTCCGCGTTGGCGTGGTCCGTCCCGGGGCGATGTTCCACCGTGAAATCCATCCCTTGGAGGGAGATGGACCAGCGTAGCAACTTGGGGGTTTCCCCTCGCATCTGCATCAGCCACCGCAAGGGGCGGTGATCCGTTTGTACTCGGAAGTGGGTTCCGAACAGGTAGGGTCGTAGCTTTTTGAGGGCCCAGACTACTGCGAAGGTCTCTCTCTCAATGGTGCTCCACCGCTGTTCCCGGGGCAGCAACCTTCGACTGATGAAGGCTATGGGCCGATCTATGCCCTTGTCGTCGAACTGGGAGAGGACTGCCCCGATGCCGTGTTCCGAGGCGTCCGTCTGGACCACAAACTCCTGGGCGTAGTCGGGTGCTTTGAGCACTGGAGCTGCGCACATGGCGGCCTTGAGGGTGTCGAACGCCTTCTGGCAGGAGGGAGTCCAGTGTACTTTCTTGGGGTGTTTTTGGAGGTTAGTTCTGTGAGGGGGCCTGCGATGCTGCCATAGTTTTTGATAAACCTTCGGTAGTAGCCGGTGAGGCCCAGGAAGGCCCGGACTTCCGTTTGGGTTGCGGGGGGTTCCCAGGACAGGATGGCGTCGATCTTTGGCTGGAGGGGGGCGACCTGCCCACTTCCCACCTGGTGCCCCAGATAGGTTACGGAGCCGTGCCCAATTTGACATTTGCTGGCTTTGATGGTGAGGCCGGCCCGGCGCAGAGCCAGCAGGACTTGACGGAGGTGCTGGAGGTGCTCGGTCCATTGGGAGCTGAAGACTGCTATGTCGTCGAGGTATGCTGCGCTGAACCCCTCTAGTCCGGACAGGACCCTGTTCACCAACCGCTGAAAGGTGGCCGGGGCATTCTTCATTCCAAACGGCATCACCCTAAAGCGGTAGTGCCCATCCGGGGTGGAGAAGGCGGAGCGCTCCTTGGCTCCCTCGGTGAGGGCAATCTGCCAGTATCCACAAGTCAGGTCGAAGGTGCTGAGGTAGCGAGCGGCCCCAAGGCGGTCAATGAGCTCGTCGGCACGGGGGATAGGGTGAGCGTCCGCTCGGGTGACCGCATTGAGCCCTCGGTAGTCCACGCAAAACCTCAGCTCGGGGGCAACACCCGGGGTAGTCGCTTTCGGAACCAGGACTACCAGACGGGCCCAGGGGCTGTCGGAGGGTTCAATCACCCCGAGGTCTAGCATCTTCGCCACCTCGGTCTGGATGCAGGTTCGGACCCGATCAGGGACCCGGTAGGCCTGATGTCTCACTGGCGGGCTGTCGCCGGTGTTCACGTCGTGGACACACCAGTTGGTAACCCCAGGGGTCAGGGAGAAGAGGTCCGCGAACTGCCCTAGTAGCTGGCGGCAGTCGTCGGACTGTTGGGCTGTGAGGGCGGTGGACAGTCTCACTCCATCCACGGACCCATCGGTCTCTTTCGCCTCCAGGGGGTCTGGAAGGGGCTCGGTGTCTTCTTCGGCCCCATCGTCCGTGGCCAGGAGTAAACTCAATTCGGTCCGTACAAAGTGAGGTTTGAGGCGGTTCACGTGGAGAACCCGGAGGGGGTTCCGCGGGGACTGCACATCGACGAGATAGGTGACCTGGCTCTTCCGCTCGACCACCTTGAAGGGTCCAGTCCATTTATCTTGGAGGGCGCAGGATCTCACCGGAGCCATGACCCAGACTTGTTGGCCCGGCTGAAACTCGACCAGCGTAGCATTCTGGTCATACCAGCGCTTCATTTCTTCCTGCCTAGCCTCGAGGTTCGCTTCTGCGAGTTCTCTGAATTTCCGGGTCTGGTTGCGGAGCGCCAAGATGTATCGGAACACATCCGGAGGGGTCCCCCGGGGGGTTGTTTCCCACCCCTCCTTGACCAGGCTCAGGGGTCCCCGGACGGGGTGTCCATATAGTAGTTCGAATGGGCTGAATCCCAGGGATTTTTGAGGAACCTCCCGGTAGGCGAACAGGAGGCATGGGAGGAGGACGTCCCACCTCCGGCGTAGGGGTTCCTCGAGGCCCATGATCATCCCCTTCAGTGTTTTGTTAAAGCGCTCGACTAGGCCATTTCCTTGGGGGTGGTACGGGGTGGTGAATTTGTACGATACTCCGCACTGCTGCCAGAGGGACTTCATATATCGGGAGATAAAGTTCGTACCCCGGTCACTCACGACTTCGCGGGGGAACCCCATGCGGGAGAAGATCCCCATCAAGGCCCGGCCTACCACGGGGGCCGTCACGGTGCGGAGAGGGATGGCTTCGGGGTAACGGGTGGCATGATCCACCAGGACGAGGATGAACCGGTGGCCCTGGGCGGTCTTGGGGTCCAGCGGTCCCACAATGTCGATTCCTACCCGCTCAAAAGGGGTACTGACGACGGGGAAGGGTTGTAGTGGAGCCTTGCGCTTGCCCCCACTCTTTCCGCTGGCCTGGCACGTGGAGCAGGACTTGCAGTGGGCCTCCACATTTGCTCGCATCTTGGGCCAATAGAAGTGGGTGACGAGTCGTTGGTAGGTCTTATCTTGGCCTAAGTGTCCGGCCAGGGGTACATCATGGGCCAGGCCCAGGAGAAGACTTCGGAAGCGTAGGGGTACCACTAGTACTCGGGCCGATCCCAACTCGGCCGACTTCTGTTCTCTGTACAGGAGGCCGTTCTCCCAGTACACCCAGTGGGTGCCAGTCCGGTCGCCTGCTGCTTGGGCCTCGGCCTGTTGTCGGGGTCCAATGAGGGACGGGCAGGTGGATTGTTCTTGGCAGAACTCTTCACGGGAGGGGCCCCCTTCGCAGGGCCACTGGGCCAGTTCTGGCAAGTCCCCAAGTTTGGTCAGGGTTTCGGGGTCGGAAGGTACTGACCCTTCGTCGGGAGCGGTCGGTTCGTCCAGAAGGGGGTCGTTGGCCTCTGGTGGTGTATCCTGGATCTCGGGGATGGTGGCGGTGCTTAGCGGCATGGCATCTCCCCCCTCGGAGGGAGGCGCCCTGAGAGTCAGCGAGCGCGTGGTGGCGCATACCCACTCGGGTAGGCCCATCATCTCGAGGTGGGCTCTTCGTTCCACTTGTCCCCACGGGGAGTTCTCAAGGTCGTTGCCCAGGAGGCAGTCTACGGGCTGGGAGGTTCGGACCGCCACCTTTAACTTGCCGGTGACTCCCCCCCATTTGAAGGGGACTAGGGCCATCCGGCAGAGGCTCTCGGAATTGTCTGATGATATGACGGGGCAAAAGGCGCCAGGCAGGATCTGATCTTCGGAGATCAGGTGACAATGAACCGCCATGACACTCGCCCCCGTGTCCCGGAGGCCCTCGATGCGGTGACCGTTACCTGCTGTCGGTACTTCTTCGTGTTGGCGGGCAGGGACGTTCCGGGGACCATCTCCCGGTCCCCTAGGGAGACCAAGGCCATGGCGGCTGGTTCCCATTCTTCGGAGTCTTCCATCTCTTCCCCCAGGGCTACGGAGGCCATCTGTCGAGCCGGCGGGGTTGTTGTGGCGGTACGCTGGTAAAGGGGACATTGAGGATCGCTGGCATAGTGTCCGATCTGTTGGCAGCGGAAACAGGTGATCCTCACTCGGGGCCCTGGCCTCCCTGGTGGCCCGGTGCTGGCCGGAGGTGGAGCTGGAAAGGGCGGAGATTGTCCTCTGGGAGGGCTGAGCGGGGATCCCCCCGGGAGCTCCCTTTGCCGGCCTTGATTCCCTCCGCCCCTCTGGCGGGGGGGTCCCTGACTGTGGCGACCATAGTCTCCCACGGGGCCCCGGGAGGCCCGGGTGTTCACCCACCGGTCAGCCTCGACGGCCAGTTTTCGAGGGTCTGTGAGTTTGCTGTCCAGGAGGTGCTGGCGCAGCTCTACGAAGCAATTAGCGGACAAGTGTTCCCATGCGATTAGGTCGAACAGCTCCTCAAAGGTGGAGACCTTGCTGCCCTTGATCCATCCGTCCAAGGCCCGGCTGTAAAAGTTCACGTACTCCACCCAGGTGGTACCGGGTATCTTTTTGCAGTCTCTAAACCGTTGCCGGTACATTTCAGGGGTGAGCCCATATCTGGCTACCAGGGCCTCTTTCATGTGACTGTAGGAGTTCATCACCGTGGAGGGCAGGTCCAGCAGGGTATCTCTCCCCTCGCTCAGGAACCGGCCCCATAGCCCAGCCCCCCAGTCTTTCTGCGGGACTCGGTGGGAGGTCATGGCGACTTCGTAGGCCTTGAACCATTGCTGAATGTCGTCGTTCTTATAGTATTCTTTCACCACATTCTTGGGGATGTGGACCTTTGGTTCCACGGTGGAGGAGATGGGTTGGGTTTCCGAGGGTCGGGCCTCCGCCTTCTTAGCCTTGAGCTCGATTTCTTTTAGGCTACGTTCGTGCTCAAGTTGGAGTTTTCTTTCTTCGTGTTCTCTCTGTTGTTTCTTTTCCTCTAGTTCTCCTTGTAGGCGTAACTGTTCCACCGCCAGTTTTTTTTCAGCCAGTTTTATCTCTCCTTCGATTTTTAATTTTGCTAGTTCTAGTTCGTGGTTGCGACCTCTTTCTCGGTCCGCTAGTTCCTCTGGGGATAGGCCCCCCTCGGGGGCGCCGTTCCTCCCCGGGGTGCTTCGTGGTTCGTTGGGAGGCTCTCCTTCTGTTTGTATCCGGGGAGTTCCCGCCTCGATCCAGGTTTTTAATGCCCCCTGGAAGTCCTCTTTCGTGCTTAGTCCGGTGGTAGCGATTCCAAAGTCTTTGCAAAATTGTTTCAGTTCTCGGTGCGTATAAGATTCTAACTGGTCCTTTTGAAATGCCGTGCTCGGGTTGGTGCCTGCGGCACCCATGGAAGTTTCTCCTTCCATTTCTTCTTGGTAGTGCGTAAGCAGTCTACTGCACGATCTCTAGGTGTTGGCTCGGATCCCGTCGCCTGCCACCAAATGTTGGAAGGCGTTCCCCGGGGAGGCTGCGGAATGCGTTCCCGACCACCCGGAGGCCCACCTTACCCAGAGTTAGGCCGAGCAAGAGCAGGGAGGCCCTTCCTGGAAGGGTCTCGTACCTAGGATCGCACACGCTGCGCTTACTCTCTCTTCGGATAGAGGGACACCACACAGTAATTCGTTATAAGACAATATGCTTTTATCGGTAGTTGTCAGGGATCTTTATGATCCGGCAGGCAGGTGCAGAATTAATGCCACAAGCGGTAGCGATCTCGTGAGGAGGGAAAGGGTAGCGGGACAGTCTTTGAGTCAGTGTCTCTGCGAGGTATCCGGCGCACAGCTCTCAATCCTCGAGCTGAGGAGATGTTGCTTCTCTCGGCAATCTCTGCTGATTCTCTTGGAGGAGCGGGCCGCGAGTCACTCAGCAGGCATCGGAGGGTCGTAGTTCAGGGAGCCGCGATGGCGTCAGCAGGGCTCAGATGGTTCAGACTTCGGGGAGCCGCGACGGCGTCAGCAGGGCTCAGATGGTTCAGAGTTCGGGGAGCCGCGACGGCGTCAGCAGGGCTCAGATGGTTCAGAGTTCGGGGAGCCGCGACGGCGTCAGCAGGGCTCAGATGGTTTAGAGTTCGGGGAGCCGCGACAGCGTCCGCAGGGCTCAGATGGTTCAGAGTTCGGGTAGCGTTCTTCTGTTCGGTGAGCAATCGAGCCGCGACCAGGTCAGCAGGCTCTCGTCAGTCCAGGTCTTCTCTGCTCCCGTCTTCTCCGCACCCCTTGTTATACTCCCCCTCCTCTTTGAAGTCCGGAGTCCTCGCGGAGAGGGGTCTGGTGCCTGGGGGGCGGTGTGTCGGGGTTTCCTGTAGCTCGGCCCTTTGATCTGTTCAGGTGGGTCTGGGAGGGACTCCAGACACCCAGCAGGCGAGGCGCCCGCTCACCGGGGGCCTGGTGGTCGATCGAAACCTCCCTCGGGGGAGAGACCAGAGGTGTGACAGGGTCGGCGCCTCTCGGTCTGGTTTGGGGGGGGGTTTCGTTCTCCCTCGGCCGGGCATGCGTGTTGGTGATCTGGTCGGCCCTCGGGATGTTGGCCCACGGAAGCCGGAAGGCCGTGTCCACGAGGTTCGGCGTGGTTGTAGGGTTACTTGCTGGTCGGGAGGGCCCACGCCACGAGGCCGGTCTCACACACGTTGAATCCAGCTACACTATTACCAATCCCAGCAGACCTAGATGAGATTGAGCAACATGATTGTCTGTTCAGAACAGAAGAAGAGACGAAAGGGAGAGTAGATCTTAAAGATACTCCCCTGACTGAGTGTGATGGTACTTTATGGGTGGATGGTTCGTGTTTCAAGCTTCCGAATGGTGATACGACTGCTGCATATGCTATCACGACTTTGCACACGATTGTTGAAACTGCACGTGTGCCACAAAATTCGGCTCAAGAAGCAGAATTGATTGCCCTTACGAGAGCATGCGTGTTGTCTGAAGGAATGAAAGTGAACATATATACGGATAGCCAGTACGCCTTTGGCGTGGCTCATAGTTTTGGGCGATTGTGGAAGGAACGTGGGTTCCTGACTTCGCATGGAGCTAAGATTCAGAATGGCAAGCTGGTGAATGATCTCCTTGAGTCGCTGACCCTACCATCACAAGTTGCGATTATGAAATGCAGTGCGCACAAGAAAATCACTAATGATGTTGGTCGTGGTAATGCGTTGGCTGATGAAGTCGCGAAAGAAACAGCAAAGGATGTAAAGACTCGAATGTATGTTGCAGGCCCTGCCAGATGGGTTGGTGATGTTGGAATGTGTGAAAACACAATAGAGAGTGTAAAATCCCTTCAAGCTGAAGCCACAGAGAAAGAGTTGAGTAAGTGGAGAGAAAGTATGGGTAAGTTGGATGAGAATGGTTGTTGGATTGATTTGTCAGAACATAGGCGATGGTTGTTACCTGATGCATATGTGTTTCCAGTGGTTACTATGGCACATGGAATGGCACATATCAGTACAAAAGGAATCTGTAAGTTGTTAGCTCCAGTATGGCAGAATGCTGGAATTCCTAAGTGTGCAGAGAATGTGGTCAAGAATTGTATGGTATGCTTGAAGTACAACCCTGGTAGGGGAACCCCAACTCCAGCTGGTCCTTTTGCGCCTCCATCATATCCATTTGAAGTCTTGCAGCTAGATTTTATCCACATGGAAAGGTGCAACAACCTGAAATACGTATTGGTGGTTGTTTGCGCTTTCTCAAAATGGATAGAGGCCTATCCTCTAAAAGATAACACTGCCCTATCCACAGCCAAAGCCCTTGTGAAGGAATTTTTCCCTAGGTTTGGAATGCCAAGAATGGTGTGGAGTGATAATGGGAGTGAGTTTGTGGGCCAAGTGATGAAGAATGTGTGTGAGGGACTAGCTATAAAGCAGAAATTTCACGCTGCAAATCACCCCCAATCAGCTGGATTAGTAGAGCGCTACAATGGCGCTCTAAAACTCAAACTGGCCAAAATCCAAGCGAGCTCAGGTCTTAAATGGCCTGACTCTCTGCCTCTAGCACTCCTGTCCACCAGAATGACTGTGCATTCACGAGTGGGACTTAGCCCCTACGAGGTCGTTTTTGGCCGCCCGGCCAATGTATGGGGTGTGCCAAGACCGACAAAATTCAGTGAAATCGAACACCCAGTACTGCTTGATTACTTGTATGATTTGACGGTTAAACTGCGTGTTTTACACCAACAGGTGCATGATACTCTCCCCCCGGCTTCTGAAGCTCCTGGACACCCTATCGAACCTGGCACGTGGGTCCTTGTGAAAAACTTCCAGCGGAAAACCAACGATGAGCCCCGCTGGATTGGCCCTCATCTCGTGCTACTGTCTACAAGATCAGCTGTTCGAGTAAAGGGGAAAAGGAACTGGATCCACGGCGCCCACGTGAAGAGGATACCTTTGCCTCTGCCGTATGACCAGTGGGTCCAGGAGGGTATCGCTGACTCTGAAACAGACACTGTACCTCGTTTTGTGCCGTTCAGTGATGCACGCATAAAAGGCACAACTTCAGCACAAGAAAGTGACGATATTTTGCAAGAAGCTGTGCCCCCGACAATTCGATTGGACACTACAGAGCCTGAACTCTTGTTTCAAGATCAAACAGTACCTGGCCGTTTTCATTACAATCTAAGACCAAGGCCTATGGACAAATAAATATTCTTTTTCTTTTACCTTTTTATTTTTTGATAACCAGAGCTCTCCCCTCTGAAGGACTTTCTTGATTTTTGTTTTTCGAACCACCATCCGGGTTCAGCCGCAAGGTCGCGGTGCCAAGACTCTGGGGTACAGGCCGAAGACGTTAGGTCGACGGTTCTGGTTGGTCTAGGGCGTTCCCTGGACTGACAGGCGTACTCCTTAGCAGAAGATACTCACCCGCCGCGAGCGGCACGATTAGAGGATGGAGTTTTTCAAGATGGAGAGACCCGCTGAGGAAATGAACTTTAAAACAAGAATGTGTAAAATAATGAAGAGCAAACGTTTTGTATTTTTATGCCTGTTTGTATTATGTAGTATGGTAGTGTTTACTGTAGGATTTGTATTCTTCTCCTCTCAAGAGCCCATTGCACCCACTGTACAGCCTATACCTCCTCCTACTATCTCCCCACACTCTTTTCACCCTCTGCCTGAACATGAACAAGCTAGACGGTCTGAATTTGTAAACAACTCGTTTATTCAGCTCCTGCACCAGCACCAACTAGTCATGAATACAACCAATTGTTGGGTGTGTGGTTTAATGCCACATACCATTAATAAGGGTATTCCCTATCTAGTGCTACCGTATAGTTACAATGGATCGTCATGGGCATTCCAGACCATGTTTCTCTATGCACTAGATGCCTACTCCCCGCGACAACCGCGTTCCATCAGACCTAGCACAAATAACAAAGCTTTAATGAAAGGAGTTGCCGATATGAGCAGAGATATCGACGCATACTCATCTATTCCCAAAGAAGAGTTGAGAGCTTATGTAGGGTGGAACGCGACGGGGTATAGTATTAGTCTGGGTGAAAGACAGCGAAAAATCTCATCCCCAATCTGGGTCGTACCCCACATAGGTCGGTTCTGTTTGCAAAATAATGGTCAGAATCCTAGGGCTCAACTGGGAAGAAGTGACTGTACTGAAACGTACACTTTTCCGTCACAGTTTTCCCCAGCGTTTTTGGCTGCCAAGGGTACATATTTTATCTGCAATGACCGAGCATATACATGGTTGCCCCCTGAGTTCTCGGGCACATGTTATATTGCAAATCTGTTACCGCCAACATTTACTGCCGCCTCTGACTATCACAAGACCAGAGTTGTGAGAGGTGTGATTAGTAAGGAGGATACTGCCGGTCAGGAAGCGGGAGATTTCTTTTTGGGTTTCCTGCCGTTTTGGGGACCTATGGTCAATAGTAGGAACCTGAGACAACTGACTCGTGTGGTTGAATCCACTGTTAATGTTACGGCTGGTGCCCTTGGTAATTTGACAGCTGAGCTCCAAGCGGATCGCCTCATGACTTTGCAGAACCGCATGGTTCTAGACGTCATACTTGCAGACCGCGGTGGGGTATGTAAGGTTATCCAATCTAGTTGTTGCATTTTCATACCAGACAACGCTCCAACAGTTTATCAAGCCATCTCCAAACTACATAAAATATCTGAGTCCATACACGTGGATAAAGGAGATTGGTCACTGGTGGGGTGGTTCTGGGAACTGATATCTGCCTGGGGTTGGAAAGTTCTGATGGTCATTGGAATGATCTTAGCCATCCTTTTCCTGTTCTGTCTGTGCATACAGTGTGCTCCTGCGATATGTGGCCTCTGTGCTACATTATGTGTAAGGAAACCTGTATCGAAGGACGAGCTAAGTAATAGGATGATGCTACAGCAACATCTCCATGACTTCGTGAATATTGACCTAAACTCGGATTGAAATGAGTATAGTTATTGCCTATGTAAGGGCAAAAGGAGGGTCTGTCGTACTTTAGAATCTGGGACCGCGTAGGAGGCAGGGCCCTACCCCTGTCTATCCCGGTATTAGTGAACCGCGAATGGTTAATGCGGTATGTACAAGTGCTTTTTGTAACGTTTTAGCTATGAATGCACTGTGTATACGCTATTATACATCACTACGTGGGTTCCATTTTAGAAGCGGTGGCCATCTTATGGTTGCCCTCACATAGGCTACATAGCATGAAGCCAATACGGGCCTTTTAGAGCACATGTGCCTTTCTTTGACTTTTCTGTGACCCGGGCAGCTTGGCTCCGCTGCCCCAGGTCAAACTGGTCTCACGAGTTCCCCGTCCTCTGGGCACCTGTGATTAGCATCAGGGCTTGACACACCATAAAGTCTTTTCATCCTACACAAGCCTCCAGCTAATCTCTTTCGCACCTGACTGTTCCTGCTTTATGGCTTGTTTTCCAAACAGGAGATGCTCATGTTTATTGGGGCCTATCGATATCTGATGTGGGATCTGAGCCTTGCTGGGTAAATAATTGCGGGCTGGTTTAACTGGAATGTGGGATGGTCATCATGACTCTGCCTTTTCGTTTGTAATGTATATATGTAATGGCCATATCGTAAACTAGGACTTCTAGGATACATGTGATTGGTCTGCAGCCAATAAACTGATCTTTGACTTCACCCAGAAGACTCTGTGTTTCTGTAGGTCTGAAACAGGAAGAACCCGAAGTCATAGGGTGTGTTCCCCTGCACCGCTGGGCTTAAAATTCCCAGTACTTCACCCGATGAGGGCTCATTTGACTCCCGGATCCCAGTCAGGGCTGAAGGAGGTCGGGCGCATCCGCGCCTAGGATCCCCTCCGTCACTCGGAGCGCGAGGGTTACAAGAAAGGTGGGTAGCCTTCCTCCGGATTAGTAGAGGCAGGGTATGCCGGAACACCCCTCCAGGGCTGGTGGTTCTTTGCCGGGGACCAGATGGGCTATGCCCGGG
Organism: Triturus cristatus; assembly: GCF_964204655.1. NCBI lineage: Eukaryota > Metazoa > Chordata > Amphibia > Caudata > Salamandridae > Triturus > Triturus cristatus. The sequence goes on along the minus strand of NC_140585.1, from coordinate 380,641,491 downwards.
CAACATCCTCCCAGGCGTCCGGGGCTCCCTCCTCCGGCCGGCGGCGTGGAAGAGTGCCCGGGACGAGCTCCACGGTGCCTCGGGCAGTCCTCCCCCGGGTGCTCGTGCCCGAGAGCTCCGGTGGTCCTCCAAGTGCCTGAGGCCCAGCCGGGGTCGCCGAGCCCCCCAGGAAGCAGAGCCCCAAAAGCCCTGCGTGGGTGGGCAGGCGGGAGCCCTACCGCTATGGCCCGGCTCTGGGCGGGCAGACGGGAGTCCTTTCAGTTGCCGGCCATCTAGTCGCTCCTTCCCCCTCGGCCATCTGGTCGCGCGCAATGCTTTCCAATGGGGCGACCAGATGGCCGGGCCGGCCTGGAAGTCCCGATGAGGGTCCATTCGCCTCTCGGATCCCAGCCAGGGCTCCAGGAGGCCAGGCGCGTCCACGCCTAGGGTCCCCTCCGTCACTCGGAGCGCGCGGGTTACAAGACAGGGGGGTAGCCTTCCTCCGGATTAGTAAGGGCAGGGTGTGCCAGAAGACCCCTCCAGGGCTGGTGGTTATTTGCCGGGGACCAGATGGACTACGCCCGGGCAACATCCTCCCAGGCGTCCGGGACTTCCCTCCTCCGGCCCGCGGCGTGGCAAAGTGCCCAGGGACGGGCTCCACGGGTCCCGGGCAGTCCTCCCCCCCGGGGCGCCCGGGCCCGAGAGCTCCGTCGGTCCTCCCCGTGCCTGAGGCCCAGCCACTGTCCCTGAGCCCCCCCCCCCCGGGAAGCAGAGCCCACCGAGCCCTTAGATCAGGCGGGAGCCCTACCGCTATGGCTCGGCTCTGGGCGGGCAGACGGGAGTCCTTTCAGTTGCCGGCCATCTGGTCGCTCCTTTCCCCTCGGCCATCTGGTCGCGCGCAATGCTTTCCTATAAGGGGGGCCAGACGGCTTGGGTGGCCTGGAAGTCCCGATGAGGGTCCATTCGCCTCCCGGATCCCAGCCAGGGCTCCAGGAGGCCGGGTGCGTTCACCCCTTGGGTCCCCTCCGTCACCCGGAGCGCGCGGGTTACAAGAAAGGGGGGGTAGCCTTCCTCCGGATTACTAGGGACAGGGTACTCTGGGACCCCTCTCGGTCCTCAGCCGGCAGCTGGATGGGCCCGGATGCCGCCCCAGCCCCGTGTCTGTCCCGGGGCCTGCCGCGTGGCAGGGTGCCCGGGACGGGGTCCGGAGGGCCTGGGGAGGCTTCCTCTGTGCCTGCGGTCCTGGGAGCCCCGGCTGGGTCCAGGGACCGGGCCACTGGTCGGGGTCTCTGGCCCCGTCCCCCGGCCTGCGGCACTGCCAACGGCCCGGGACGGGGTTCCGTTGTGGCCGGGGAGCCTCCCCTCCGTGGATTGGGTTCAGGAGCTCCGGCCGGGCCCCTGGGGCCCCGGTGTAGGAAGGTGGATATCTGACTATGGCTACCCCCAACTTTTTGCCTAGTGTCTAGCTGGTTTTTCGACTTAGTTGGCCTGAGATCCTGCCATTCAGGGTCTCAGGCTGTCTGCTCTCTCTTTAAAATGGACTCCATGTACCCTAGGTACATTCCCAATTGGTAAGGATCACCTTATTGGACCCTGTACAGTGTACCCTAGGTACCCAGGGCATAGGTGTACCCTAGGCCTCCCAGGGGCAGCAGCATGTATTATGCCACCCCTGGTCTGGCCTTCCAATCAGACACAACTGGCTGATCACTCAGCTGGGGCAAGGTCGTGTAATCACCCCTTGCTTAGATATAGTATGCCTATATCTACCCTTATATATAGACACATGTGTACCTATCAGTCACTCCTATGGCAGGCCTTAACAATCCTGGAGGCAGAGTGCTTGGTAACATGTGAGATGGTGCTCTAGCATGAGCTGAGCCTGTCTGCAGCTTTCGGAATCATGTCCTTATAGCTGGTCTATGATATAGCCTACCATATACTCTTAAAGTGCCTTATAATCTTAAACGGTTATGGTAACTATGGTTTGGCTTTATCAAAACATGTCGTGTAAGGTGTCTAACACTTTGGAATAATACCCCCATACCATTTCTGGTGATGAGGATATTATCCCTCCCTTCTAGAGGGAGAGACATGTTAAAATCCTACTTTGCTGTTTAACTCTAACCAAAGCCTCAGCATCACAAAATGGATGCTACTGCCACAGACACAAGTCGGACCTCCTGCTGCTGGGAGTGATCCCAGCCAGGGAGGCCTGGACAATAGGTTTCCTGCTTGGGGAGGTGCTAGCACCTCCCCAGACAGCCTTTAGTGTATTGGGGCAGGGTGGGCTGAAAGGAATGAGACATGCCTGGGGCACACAAGGTGTCCCATGCATAGACCAGTTCAAACCGGTGCTGGGGCACACCAGCCCCAGCTCTGGCGCGAAACTGGACAAAGGGAAGTGGGTGTAACCACCCCCTCCCAGGTCCCACCCATAAGGCGTGACCTAGCAGGTATCCCAGCCCCCCAGATTAGTATAAGAGTGGGAGTTGGGCCTCAAGACTTTAGATTATCCTGAACCTGCAACTTGAACAGAAACTCTGGACCTTCGACATTCGACGAAAGAAGAAGACTGAAGAATCTCCCTTGTGGCCAAGGAGTGGCTACCCTGTGCAAACAGGCACCATCAAGAGACTACCCTTTGATTTGCCCAAGTTCTACGAGGAACCGACTGCAGAGCCCGACCAGAGCCTTGACTTCCAGACTTCTCCGACCCTGATCCACATCCACAGCAGAGCTGAGATCCGTGGAGGCGACGAGCGACGTGGGACCGGCTACCTGGGAAAAGTGGCTAGTATCTTCAAGCGCAGCTTCTGAGGCACCCTCGAAGTTGTGCACCGGGGATTGAGAAGCCCCACCCCCAAGCACCATCTGCACCGAAGATCAGCCCCCCACACTCCACGAGTTCTGCGTGGGGCCCTTCAGCATTTTCCTGCTTGCCGCGTCTGTCCGGTTGCTTGCCCGCTGGCTAGTGGCCTTTGTGACGACGCACCCTGAAATCTTCATCGCTGGTTTGGCTCCTCCAGACTGGCTCCTGCTCCTTTGAAAAAGAGAAGCACCCCAGACCTTCCTGGTCTGCACCAGAAGCAAGTCCTCCGTTCTGCGTGGGTTCCGCTTGCCAAGGCTTGGTGAGTCCTAGTCCAACTTCGACGCCGCCGACAGCAAGAGCCTTCGTGGGACAGCTCGCCTCCTGGTCCTGGTCGTCCTCGACGCTTCCTGGTCCTCCTGGCTGCAGCGACAAGCTTCACCTTCATCTGCAATCTTCACGACATCGCCTGGTTCCTTCCTGGTTCCACGTGGTCACTGGCTAGTGACCTTGACTCTGTCCCTTCTGCTTGCAGGTCTCCTCTCTTCTTGATCCCAGCCTTGGGATCCACCGGACACTCTTCACTGACTGCCTGTCAGCATCTTTCTTCAGGCATCCATAGGAGTCGACGACGAAACCCGACGCAACTTCACCCCTATGCACCCGCAGCCTGTGGGCTAGGTAACTTGGGTACTCCGGTGCTCATCAGGATAGTGACTATCCTAGTGTCTAGTTTTCCAGTCTCGACTTCCTAGCTACTCCGGAAGTGTCCTAAATCTATCGATTTCTAAACTGTACTATTGCTAGTGACTTTTACGCATTACGCGTGAGTGTTTCCACTCTGCACATGAATCCCGTGGGCCTCCCACTTCCTAACCTTTGGTAGTATAGTGTAGCCCCAGCGATTCCCTAGGCCTAGGCCTATTCTATTTCTGTGACAGTGGTCCTTATACCACTTACTTAGTATATGGTTTGCGTGGCCCCTAGGGCCTAACTGTATTACTTACCTGTGTGACTTAATGTATGCTTAAATAAGACTGTGTTGTACTTACCTCTAATCTCATAAAGAGTGCTGAGGGTTTGACTAGAATAAATACACTTTATTTTATATATATATCTGTTGTGGTGTCCTTTCATTTGGTATTCAAGGGATTATATATGGTATCACAGCTGGCTTCACATGCCATTCAGAGTTTAGCCTAAGACTGCTCTTGTCCATGCTACCACTAGGATAGCTGGTCTATAAGGTTGACTTTACAACCAATCACCATAAGGGTATTTGGACTGATATAAGGTGTACACTAGAACTAGTGACATCATACATCAGGTCAACTTCTCACACCCGGGGAGGGCGGCCTCCCCACCATGGGCTCCGTCCTGTGTCCTGCCGCGTGGCAGGGTGCCTGGGGCGGGGTCTGGTGGGCCCGGGGAGGCTCCCCCTGTGCCTCCGAGCCCGGGAGCTCTGGCTGGGTCCAGGGGCCCGGTTGGGCCCCGGGTCGAGGTCTCCGGCCCCGGGCCCCGTCCCCCAGCCTG